>NC_092692.1:4496776-5859276 GCF_964275005.1 Diadema setosum | reverse complement strand
TATACACAGGGTTGAAAACAGAACAAAATCTGGAACAAAGCTTAAAGATAAATCCTGAATTCAATGAAACTTATTCATGCTATCGTTTTTAAATTACCTCCAACTAAATTGTACAATATTCAGCTATTGCTCATATCAATGTAAGTGTTGTCTGATATATAGTTTTTTTAAACTATTAAGAATCAAAAGTGGAAAATATTTTTGTAACACCTAGCATAATAACGGCGAAATGATGTGTGCGTGTAATTACAAATAATATGTTTGTGTGTGTGTGTGTGTGTGTGTGTGTTTGTGTGAGTGTGTACGTGTACACACGTCAAATTATCCACAAAAAAAAAGTACGTGTGTCCATGCATGTGTAACGCTGTGTGGGCTCCTGTTTGTATTGTGAACAGTTATGTGGTTTTTTTTTTCTGTGTGTTTAATTTTCGCCAACGTAATCAGAGGAAGAAAGAACATGGACCCATTGGAAAACCAGTTCTAAGAGTTCTACCACGAAGAATAGGCCCACTGCCTACCAGCCCGTTAATAGGCCTACTGGTATCTCCACCTCTACTTTAGATGGTGGTAAGGGCTATAAACTTATCGGCCTATATGTCATTAAATTATTGAAGTACTAAAATGAATATGTAATAATGGCGGGATGTTCTGCTAAACTCTCTCTGTGGAATTCCTAAAGGTAATTGGTCGTGGAAGCAAACACAAAATGCATTTCTTGTATGCTCCATTGAAATGTAATATTAGTAGAAGCATACTGCAGTGACTCCGACCAGACGTCGTGTACAGCGAAAGGGCTGTGTATAGTTAGCCGCAGAATGGCACATAATCACACTGACCAAAATAAGAACAATGTAATAAAGCAAATATTTTCCAATCAGCAGTCATTCTCAGGCTTAGTCCTTTTGCATGGCTGAACTTTACCTCTAAGGCACAGCTTATAAAAGACAAAAATAATGTATGTTTGTTGAGTTATAGCAAATATTAGATAAAGCGCCATGTGGCTGAAATTGATTTGTAACTCTGTGGTGCCTATATGAGCCACGGCAAGTGGCTGCAGCTCATCCTCTACTCTCTTTTGCTGTAGTTCGTCTTTCTCTTCCAATAGATCTCATGAGCTGCTTCAGTCAGTAAGATTACATAAGAGTCAAGTTTGTTCGTTTTTTGTTTTGCTTTTTATTTTTAGTGCAGTTATGAACGTATCTGGAAAGCTCACGGTAAACATCGCTCATACATGCATATAATGTATACATTATATGCATGTATGAGAGATGTTTACCGTGAGCTTTCCAGATACGTTCATAACTGCACTAAAAATAAAAAGCAAAACAAAAAACGAACAAACTTGACTCTCTTGACAGTGATTAATAACATGTGTAGGTCATACATCTCCCTTAGCGCTCATCTTCTATGTTTTGTCTCTGAACTTTGATGATGTTAATTGGTACATGTATGGATATCACACAAACACACATACACACACACATCTTGCATTGAATGACTGGAAGCATTGAAACTACCAATGAAATTCACGTATATAGGCCTACATGATATACAATGTACTTGTATATTTATTAATGGTTATGTGTATTGCGTATCTGTATACGAGTTCCTGTGTGAATGTACTGTTCATAGTTGTCACTAATGTATATTAACACTTGTGTATATGGAAATGGTTGAATTTTAATATAGTTGTTTCATTATCAAGATTGTCAGAAGATGGCGGATACTGCTAGGCTGTAGGGTTTACACCCGTTGCAAATTTTGCCCGTGCCTTCGCAGTCGCCCAATCCATCGCACCATCATACCTGTTTGATATATTGTGTATGTATCTGTCACCACGTATGAGTCTGTTTCATGCCCTGAGGGACTGCATCTATAAGGGATATCCAGTGTCGTTTTTCCTGATCACTGCTTGCTCTGTCATGGATTCATGTGCTCAGTCCCACCAACTGCATGCTATATTCGTATAATGCTGAACCATGCTTTAACGGAATCAGGTGCCTGTGTTTGTCTATTATTTCAAACTAATGATCCATCCATCACCATGATCCAGAGTCTTTTATCGCCGATCGTGAGTGCCTTTATGTTTTGTGGGGATTGCATCTGAGAAATATCAAGTGACAAATTTTGTTCCAATTCTTGTACTGTATTGGATCCATTTGCCTAGTCCCACTCGTAAGACTTACATTTCCTATTGCTGTATATTCACATACTGCGGAACACTGCCGACGGAATCCTGTGTATGGGAAAGTCTCATCCTTCTATCTAAAGAAGTGTGCTATTCATCATGGCCCAGATTCCCTTAATCCTGATTGTAAGTGCCCTTCTCACACTTGGCGTCAAATCGGGTCACTGTCGCTCAAAGTTCAACATTCCGAACTTAGATGCTGATGAATGGAAGCGATTAGACTCCGATTTAAAAGCGCGAATAGCCCCTATTCATCATGAGTTAGCCATTGACGCTATCAGTCCGAAAGAAGCTTATAAACACTTTGTTGACATTTTGACAGAGATTTTACTAAGCCATCCCGACTGTACTCTTGACGAGACGAGTGCGTGCAGCAAATTTTACTCCAGATTTTCATCAAAAACACTGCAAGATGTTACCAAGATAAAAAAAAAAAAAACTTAGAAAAAAGGCATACGGGAAAAAATGCGACTGAAGAAGATAGGAAACTCTTCAGACAAGCAGTCAAGGCCCATAGTCATCTGAAGAGAATTGAGAGGGATAAGAGAAACGAGTCTAAAGCCAGACGTCAGGAAAAATTGTATTTGAGAGATTTTTGGAATTTTGCCAAGAAATGTTCATCAGGATGCCTAGAGAAACCCTCCACTAAACCGTCATTCACAAGAGAAACTGCTGACCGTTATTTTGTAGACGCATACTCTACTGGCAATCCCATCGACAAAGCAAAATTATCATGGTTCCCATACATTGATGTGGACACTAGATCTTTTGACCTCAGTCCAATTAAACCCAAAGATATCAAGTGTATTCTGAAAAGGAAAAAAACCTACGTCTGCCCCAGGTAATGACGGGATAATGTATGGGATGCTGCGAAAGCTACCTAGCTCGCACCACTATCTGGCAACGCTGTTCACGAAACTTCTGCGGACCGCGGATCCTCCCCTTGACTGGTCGAGCTCCATTGTGTCCCTTATTCACAAGTCCGGTTCGACTGACGACCCCAAGAACTTTAGGATGATAGCTCTTACGTCGTGCGTCGGCAAGCTACACCATCAAATACTTGCGCTGAGGGTCGAAAACTTTGCTATCCAAAACGGTCTTATCAACCCTAATATGCAGAAGGCTTTCTTGAGGGGTGTCAGCGGTTGTATTGAGAATAACCAAGTCCTCCATGAACTTCTCAGTCATGCAAAGGCTAAGAACAAAACTCTTCATGTAACATTCTTCGATCTCCAGGATGCGTTCGGGTCAATAGAGCATGATCTCATTCATTATGTTCTTGAATACTACTCCTTCCCTATCGAACTCAGAACCTATGTCAAAAACCTGTACGAGGACCCCAGTGGTCGACCTCTAAGTTTGAGTTTCACAGAGGTGTGTTCCAAGGTGATCCCCTGTCCCCCATTATATTCCTGCTGGTATTTAATCCTATTCTAAATTATCTTCAGTCAGTAGAAGATAAGTTTGGTTACAACATGAACGGAACACGGTATATCAGTGTGCCATTCGCAGATGATTTCAATCTAATCACAGGTCATAAACGTACGCATCAACGTGTGATGAATGAAATTGCTTCTTTAACTGGTAGTATGAATTTAACTCTGAAGCAATCAAAATGCTGTTGTTTTTCGATCTGTTGTGGATCGCCAAGCGATGTTGAGTTTTTGATTAATGGCACTCCAATTCATAACGTGAAAGAAAAGTCTGAAAAGTTCTTGGGCTCATTGTTAACATTTTGGATGAAGACTAGCGACGCTTTCATGTTTATCAAAGAGAAACTGTCACATATCTTGAACAATGTTGATGAAAGTCATGTCCGAAATGAATACAAAGTAGCCGTGCTGACCAGATACTCTTTGCCTTCTTTGCGTTATGTCCTTACTGTACATGATATGACAAACACCCAGTTATCTATCCTTGACGGAATGGTAACTATAATAAGCAACTAAAACTATGGCTGAAGATACCAACACACGGCGCTACCCCGGCTATTCTCCACAGCCGAGATGGTCTCCAATTCAAAACCATATCTGAGTTGTACAAAGAGTGTCATGTATTAGCACATGCATCCTCCCGTTTGGGAGCTGACAATAAGGTTCAAAATGCTCTGGATAACAAAGTATCACGCGAGTCAGAATGGTCAAAGAAAATGTCATTATGTAATGCTGCAGTCTGTGAAAGTTATGTACATCAAACACAAGATGTAACCATTGGAAAGACAAAGACTAAGATCAAAGGGATACTCAAAGAGGAACAGAAAGATTATTGGAGATCTAAAGTCGCTCCTCTGGTCTTTCAGGGTGACTTTCTGAAGTTGGTGGAGTTAGAAAAGGGTGACCTTACATGGAGATCAGTAACCTCCCTAAGGGCGTGTTGAGCTTTATAACTCGTGCGGCTATCAATGCCCTTCCAACGGCAGACAACCTCAGCAGATGGGGCAAAAGGCTAAACACCCGCTGCACATTATGCGGAAACCACGAAACCCTGTTGCACATTCTCAATAATTGCAAAAGTGCACTGGAACAGGGTAGGTACAATTATCGACATGATAGCATCTTGCAATACGTGGTCTCTTTCATAGGCAAAGTGAAGCCCGACAAAGTTATCTGTCATGCCGACCTCCCGGGACATGACATCAATGGAGGTACGGTTCCGTCTGATCTCACACCCACCCCAGAAAGACCAGACATAGTCTTAGTCAATCAAAGTAGCTAATCAGTAGTAATTGGCGAGCTCACCGTCCCTTTTGAATCAAACATTGACTCCGCTCACAACAGAAAATCTGAAAAATACGCCTCATTGGTGCTTGACATTGAATACCAAGGATACTCATGTGAGTTAATCTGTTTCGAGGTAGGATCCAGGGGACTGGTTACCAAGGAAAACAAACGTCAAGTCACTAAGCTGTTCAAGTTTGTAAGTGACACCCGAAGAATTCGGGAATATATAAGAACCATATCGAAAATTGCTATTCTTACCTCGTTTGCCATTTATAATGCCGCCCGCAACGAACCCTCTTGGACAAAACCAGCATATCTCCAGCCTGCAATGGAATATTCTTGGTGTATCTAACTAGTTCTATGTACACACACATACATAAACACTCATATGAATACACACACCCATACCCACATATAAACACACACACACATCCACACACACATGCACATACACCACACACACTAATTTTTCACACTCACACATGATTATAAACACACAAAACGCATACACATACACACACGAGCGGGCCCATGTGCGGACCTATGCATGCCTTATATTCACATGTTTCTTTTTGGCGAGTACAGTATAGTATATTGATCATTATAGGTCAATGATATTGATTATCATCAATAATATGTACCCGTTATTTGTATTGGACATTCTGCGCTCCATATCAGTATATTATTCTGTTATAAATGTGTCTTATATCTGCAATGAACAACGAATGGATTTTGTATTGTATAGGTACTGTAAAAAGATTACATATCTTCAATTCTGATGAATTTTTTTTGGCATAAATTGTCAGAGATAATTAGTTAAGTGTTGTTTTGTTTTATGTATTGTATTTGGGGAAGTTTTCATACCTGGATTTTTTCTTTGATTTTTTGTATTTTGTATTAAATTTGCAGTACATTTTTTTTTCTCAGGCATCTTTACAGTATATGACCAAGCTTCTTCAGAAGGCTCATAGAATTACATGTTTGTTTTTTTCTGTAAAATTGAACATATTTATTTATAATGATACTCTTCTGTCAAATATGCCAAATAGAACTGTAGAAACAACAAAACAGAGACAAAAGTTTAAGAGGGTTGAAATGAGATGAATCTAAAGATTGCAAAGGTTAAGAATTGGTGGTTTCCTGGCATCTTAGACTCATCCTCTTCCTTATCGCCACTATCATAATAATCACCAACATCATCGTCACCATCATCATCATCAACATTGTCATCATCATCATCATCTTCATCAATATTGTCATCATCATCATAATCACCATCATCATTACCATCGTTATCATCATCGTCATCACTATGAATTATACCACAGAGGTGAGAGGAATATTATATGTATATCATATGTTTATATACAGTAATTATTTGTGGGCCGGTTATGTCCATTTTGATTTTCCCCATTTGTATTGTTAATCATGTATATTTATAGGATCTATATTTTTGCATTATGTATTTATCATTAAGTATATTTTCCCGTTTTTTCTATAATATTGGATGTGAAATAATTATGATTATGTTGGGTGGATTTAATGCAATTCATTGGTAGTGAATTTCGGTAGATTCGTATAATTGAACGAATGATTAGAGTTATTTTGTGTGTGTAGGTGTGTGTGTGTGTGTTTCTTAGGTTAATGTATGCTGATATAAGTTCATTTTAGCGGTTTTTTTTCTTTTCGTCCTGAAACAGCTGTTCATGTATCATGTTTGTGTGTAAATGTACTTGTATACATGTATATATTTGTGTAACTGTCAATTGTGGTGTGATGGACCGGGTCCACTGTATTTCTTTCCTTGTACTTACCTGCCTGTGGGCAGGTAGTATCCTAGGAATATTCATCACATGCTTTAATTTGCAATGGAAATAAAGCATGTTATATACATATATATATATATATATATATATATATATATATATATATATAACGAGATATTCAAACATTATTTTGCTCTTTTAGTGGTGACGTTCTTTTTCTAGTTTGGCATATCAGTTGGTCATTTTGGTGATATTATCATCTAGTAGTAAGTTATTTGAACTTCACTTACATCTTTGAATTTATCAAACTTACACGGTCTCAACCTGTGTGGATGCAAATACGCATTTATGTACTATGATTTCATTCACAGACGGTAAAGAGAAAGTTATTCATTGGGAGCCTGGCCACACCTTCAGTTATGCCAACCGGTTAAGCAGCGATGCCGTCGTGCACCGTACGTCGAAACCGCGTATGAAAATATTGGCGATATCGAGCCAAAACAGGATAGGCGGGTTATTTTCGAAGTTAAGGAAAGAATTCCAAAATGCAGACATCACTTTTGACCAACTGCCATACAGTGGTTTGGAAAGGTACGAGTTCAAAGACACTACGGATATCGCTATAGTGTGCCACTCGATCCAGAACAGGCGCCTATCTATTACTGATGTTCCGGACTCTCTCTACGACGAGTTCTTGCCAAAATGTCAACAGTGGGTCGGTGGTAAGTCGGTATGTTTTTGTTTGTTTGTTTTGGTTCTCCTCTCAGCAAAACTGTGCAGAAACAAAGAGATGCCTGCCAACACCTTACGATTAGAATGACAATAAGGACGCACAGAACGTGGACCTATGTGGTATTTTATTTTCCTTTTGTGAGGAATGTAACGTCAGCTCCGTTATAATTTTTGAACAATTACTCTCGCTGCTGTGTTCTGTAAGCTTCACTGACTAACAGCAGTGTTGATGTGAACACAATAAATAATATTGACTGAAAGAAAAAGTTTGAATTTGATAGACACCTTGAGCTCTTTCAACTATTACAAATAAAACAAACTTCCTCTGTGTGTGTCTCTCTCCTTTTTCCAAATTTATAACCTTCAGGACGACAAAAACCACGACGGGCATTATTACACTTTTCGAATCGAGGAAGTTAAACATCTTTGTTTATACATCACGACTTTGACATTATCAGCTTCACTTTTATGAAACTTCACGACGGGCTTTCTTCAAACTATACCCCCAGCGCCACCCACCCCCCCCCCCTCATTTTGGGTTCCTATGGATCCCAAAGCCCTCTAAGTTAGGAATCTTTAAAAGTCTTTTTTTTTAAAGAACCAGGAGCGATAGAGCTATAAGTTTGTATAAGAGTACATTGGTGACTTCAGTTTAAGGTGTATTGAAGAGCTGAGGGAGTCCCCCCCCCCCCCCTCCAAGCTGAAAAAAAAAAAAGAATTTTCTCTATTCAATGTGATAAGACTTTATCACTGAACGCTGCGTGCAAATCGCCCTATCTGCTCTCAAGCAGGCGTTGTCTGGCTTATGAGTGAAAATTTCCGTTCATTTGGGTTTTTTTTTAAAAAAAAAGGAAATACATGTGTAGAAGGAAAAATTGAAGGCCCTGTCCTCTAATGACTAGTGTGACTGTCTCTACAACTGTTACGTTCATTCTACAACCTTACTGTCTATGATAAAAAACAAAGGAGCATTATATTACATTGGAATGTTTTAATGAACTTTAATTCAATTCTCATCAAAATTAATTCCCCCGCAGGTGAAAACAAGCTAGTGGTCATTGCTCACGACTGCCCCAAGGAGTCCACCAATATTCGACAACTCAGACATAGTAGTTTAAAGAAACGGCAACCACTCACCTTCTCAACTGCTGGTCTTGTCTTGATTGCTGGTGATCTCGAGAAGACGTGCGACATCGAGAACCCAGATTGGGATCGTTTGGTGCAATATTTACAGGTTCATGTGTGTGCTCCCTCGGCACACACATTGGTCACCGGAGAATCAAGTAAGAGTATACATGATTACAATTTAGCACGCACACGCAATATCTCATAACAGGTCAAATTATTACGTTTAATGTTCTCCATACAGTTAACCTGTAGGCATAATGAAACTTCACTATGATATGAGGACTGAAAATTAAAAGAAATACGGCGTTTCAACGTTTCACATGCAGTGTTTTGTGATATCGATCACAATCGCATATCATGATTTCTGTAAATTATAGTAATAACTCCGTTACCTAACAGTTTGCCACTGTTTTCGTGTACACATTTTCATATCAGATCTATTTTTGTTTTGTCAAATGAATTTAGCCAATATCAATACATCACAGTGCCATATTATAATCCACTTTACCCGTCGAAAGCCATTTTGTCCTTCGTCCTTTGTTAACATTTACATTTCTTTCTTTCCTTTTTTTTCCCACGGTCGAAGCTTAATACAGAAGCAATGTTAAGTTCTTATACTTTCATTGCTAGTTTCAATATTGCTGTAATAATTGAAACGATCAATTAAACTCATTAGTTGGTCTTCTTCACTGCTGAAAGATATTGTCTTGCATTTTGAGCTAAGTGAAGTCCCTCAATGTAACGGACTCTTATTGGACACTATACTGGTTCGAATTTCCGTCAGTTCTTTCGTATCTTTTTATATTGATTTTGCTATCATTTTATATAATTGGAGCGTGTTTTGATGAAGCATTTACCATTTACCATTATAGTGACCTACCAATTTATTCTCGTATTGGAATTTGTTTCATCATTCTGTATTATAGTTTTCCTTGAATTGGGCGAGCACAAATCAACATCACCTGCGGTGTTTCGGGGTTTTTTTTTCGAACGTAGACTGTTTATTTTGACTAGATCTTAAACCTCTTAAACATGATTTTGATTAGAATGTGGGAGGAGATATTCGCAAGGATATGGCAGTCTAAACACCTGGATCGATTGCTGTTCTACTGCTCTCTTTTCAGTTGCCAGTCGGGAATGTACTTGACTTCAGACTATGATTATCATGTACATACACGTTCAATTTCCTGTCATGCCTCTTAACCTTTTCTTAGCCAAGTGAGTGGCCAATATTGCATTGTCAGAAATCATTCTTAGGTATAAAGCCCCCTCACACCCGAGCGAATGTAGGGGGACGAAGGGGGACGAATGAGAAAAACTTACGAAATGCGCGCGAATTCAGCGATTTCAAATAAAGTTGCCTTCAAATCATCCGATTATAAACTAAAGTCAAATATGATCAACGAACGGTAAGCGAAGGATAAATATGACATGCGAAGGATAACGATTTTTCGGTTCACTTCTTTGAGTAAATTGCGGCCGAAGGCGAGCGAAGCGTTGATATGACCCGATAAGACGAACGAACAATGAGCAATGGTTTGATGTGGCGTGCGATTGGAAACGAAGACGAAAGAATAGATCATACTTTCTCGTACGTGTGTGTGCGCTCCTCGGGGAGTATAAAACCGACCAGGTCCGTCCAGGTTTCAGTGTGGCCAGAGAAATCATCCACGCAACATTTACGTTTAAAGGACGACAAAGATAAACAGTAATATCAGCCGGAAGATTCCAGTATTTTTGGCACTGTAAGCATTAATGGTTTTTTTTTTTTTTTTTCTCAAAAATTGTGCGAGTACGTGGAAGGTGATAGTCATCACGATGACGAGTTGGGTAGATATGAAGAGAGTTATTTCTTATGAACATATGTGCAAAAATGTCAGGAAGCTCATCAATTGAAAATTTATACATAAAAATACCAACATTATAATGAAACAAATCAATCAATATCAGATTTTTGCTTCTACACAAAAGATCATTTGTGTGAAATAAATATCCAATATTATTAATTATTCTTAAAGCACGTTTTTGAAGAAGAAAAAGGTATCAAGCAAAAACTGAGATGAATTGCCCCAATTGCTATCATTTTAGCAAAAAAATAAATGTTGAAACAGTAACAATGGAGGTGAGATGATAGCAAATTTGACGTACCCCTAAATTGACTCGACCTACCCCTTTCCCCTATTGTATCGTACGTACCACCAACATCGCACCAGATAAATTTGTAGTCACTGTCCACTATAATAGCCAACAGGATTATGCTAAAAAAGCCCTTGTAGTTGCAGCATAGCGAGCCGGACAGAGGAGGCTTTATGATGACCACATGCTTGCCATAAATTATAGCTGCCACAGAGTGGGGAAAATTCCACCGCTTGTAGAATCCACCAGCAAGTTGTTTCCATCCATCAGGGGTTGTGAAGGGGCTGTCATGACTTCATCTGCATACTCGTCACATAATATGGCCTGACACACTTCCCTGGCCACTACAGATAGGGTGTTTTCAGGCACCCTCCACCCATACTGCATGTCGGAGTACTTGGTGCCAGACACAAGATGACAGAGAGTAGCTGCCAACTTGAGACCTTCTTCCAGCGGCTCCCTGTACCAGGTGTACTGCCTCCTGATTCTTCCTCTGACCCTCTCCTGGATTTCATCGTAGAGTTCAGGGGGCATGCAGAGAAATTTCTTGAAAGTCGAAGGGTCTTCTCTTCGGAACTCAACCAACAGCTGGTCGTAGATTCCAAAAGCACTTCTTCTGGCAAGGTTCACCACGTCCTTCTCCAGATACGACGTCGTCTGAAGCCTCGTCTCCATCTGAATCGGCCTCTGATGAACTGGTGTAGGTTCAGCTGCTGATGTATAATATCATTCTGAGCCATTGCCAGTAAATACTGGACTCTGAGGCGGGCTGCATCTTCCATTTTTCTGAAGAAACTTTGAAACTTTCGGGTGGAATGTTTATATATGAGTAGCGTGGCGAGTGGCTGGTCACAGAGAGCAGCTCAGCATTCGCCAATTTTTTCGTCAGGTCAGTCGCTCGTATTCGTATCACTTCGCAATCCATAGTTTGTCATAGTATCTCTTAGACTTGCCTTCGTGTATGCATCGCCTTTCAAATTTAGTAAAAGTCAATCTTAGTTTCCCTTCGCATAGAAGATGGCAAGCGAAAATACGTTTGTCGTAGTATCTTCGTTTCTATGCGTAAGTCATATTTAGTCATCGTGTTGCTTCGTTTAGGGTTCTTTCGAGATTGGTCCACCTTGGCAAAAGCGCGATGAGGGACTATGCGTGACGATAGCACACGAACGATAAACGAACGATTACCGCAGACTAAATAAAAGATGCAAATGACAGACGATTTTTCAATTCGTCGGGAAATTTTAAACATGTTCAAAAATCCCGTGCGAATTTGAATAATCGCAACTGTTATTTCAGAAGGTGTACGAACCCAAAAACAAAGGGTAAATATGACTTAATATCAATTACCATTGAAAACGATTTTTCCAAAAATGCCTTTCGCCAGCCATCGCAAGTCATATTTCAGGCAATTCGCTCAGGTGTGAGGGGGCCTTTAGTCCTTTTGTCATAGCCTCTCAATGATGCAATTTACACATGTGTTGCGGCTTAAACGAGACTAACGTTGGCTGAGCTACAGTGCAGGCGCATTAAAAAAAAAAAGCCATGTGGATGAGATCAGTGGCTGAAATGGAGTTCTGAAACTTTAGCTTTAGCACAGAATAATAATTACGTGTATAGTATGTACAAGATATCTATATGAGCGAGTTCTGTCTGTATGTAATGCATGCAGTTGCCACTAATGAATTTTCTTCTTCTTTTTCTTTTTCTTTTTCTTCTTCTTCTTCTTCTTCTTCTTCTTCTTTTTCTTTTACACTTTTCAAAGTTGAAGACACAGCACGACCGCTCGGAAGGAGAGGTCAGAGATCTATCAGCAAAGACGAGCCAGATGCCAACAAGTCTACAGGTTTGCATCTTCACCCTCCCCTGGAAAAGATCAACCCTGTATAATTATAGTATGTGCAGTGGCGGATCCAGACGGGGGCTTACCGGACTCGCCCCCCCTCCTGTTTATTTGTTTATTAAAACAAAATAAATAAAAAAGAAAATATGGGCCATCCCCCTTTGATTTGTAAAAGCGCCCCCCCCCCTTTTTTTTTTTTAAAGGAATTCCTGGATCCGCCCTGATGTGCATGTACTGCTGAAATTACTACATGATTACGATGAAATCTTCTGCTGCGGTCTCACAGTGTTTGGGGGTATCAGTGAGTTTGCGTGTGTGTGTGTGTGTGTGTGTGTGTGTGTGTGTCTGTATATTAGGCCACAACTCATGCTCGTAAAAGATCCCGCTTCATTCATTCATCGCATAGAGCAAGATGTTTAACCCGTTGAAATGGGTTGACTGTGACTTACATCTAACTAGAACCATGGAAGACCAGCTTAGTGTAGCTGAATATGAGCTATTCAGTCATCTTTTCAGATGGAAAATGTACAAAACAAACACAAAAATGCATTTCATTACCCTGTTATGACAGTCACACACACACACACACACACACATATATATTTGCGTGTGTGTGTGTATATAACATAACAGGATAATGAACGAACTTACATTGTGAAGGTAGTCTTAACAAATTTGTCAGGAAATGCGTTTTGTTTTGTTTTGTTTATTTTCCATCCGAGAAGATGGTTGGGTAGCTCATATTCAGCTACACTAAGCCTGTCTTCCTTGGGTCTATTTGGAAGTGAGGGGGACCACTTCACCTGCGCTTTGCGATGAATGAATGAAGCGGGATCCTTTACGTGCATGAGTTGTGACTCTCCAACACACACGGGACCTCCATTTTATGTCCTATCCGACGGACACATTGTTTTGCCTCTTGCTAGAGGGGACAGTATGATTACACACAACATTACTTAGTCCAGACTCGGGTATCGAACCCGGATCGCTTAGGTGGGAGGCAGCTAGACGAGCTACCACCTGAGCTAACTAACTCACCTCGGAATATAGGCCTATACCAATTACACGAGTCCCTGTCCATCTCTTTACCCAGTTTAGTCACCGCTCATCAAGAAACAACCCCAGGGTGCACGTCACGAGACCGACACCCACGAGTCATACAGCCAACGAGTCGTACAGCTCACAAGTTATACAGCCCATGAGTTATACAGCTCACGAGTCATACAGCCCATTAATTCGAAACTATTATAAGCTAACAAGGCCCACGAGACAGACACATATAGTGTCGAACTCATGGGCTTTATTTGCCTAGTGTCGAGCTCATGGACTGTATGACTCGTCAGCTGTATGACTCGTGGACCTGTTTTCAATGTCGAACTCGTGGGCTGTGTGACTCGTCAGTGTCGATCTAGCGGGATGACTCCGAATCTTCTGACTGAAAGTATGTAAGCTACCAACAACAACAAAAAAAAAGTACGAACGAAAGTACGTGTATTGTAAGTAAACAGGAATGAGCCAGCACATAGCATGTGTATTTGAGTGTTGTTGTGTTTCTTTTAATGTGAGCAACGCTTGATACTATTATAATGTCTTTTTAGTGTGTTTATTTATTTATTTATTTATTTATTTATTCATATATTCATTTATTCTATTATCATTTTTTGTGTGTGTGCTACAGTGCCAAAAGTGAAGGACAAGTCCGGTTCTCACCTGAGTAGGCCTACCGTATTTCAGAGATCAAAGAGCGAAGATTTGTCATCCAAGTCCGCTTATACAGGTATACCCTCCTACAAAGTGATTACAGTCATGCCTGATTGCTGAATGAATTATGACGGAATCTTTTGCTCAGCGTGCATGCGATTTGCGTGTGTATGTCTATGTATGAGGCTCATAACAGAGTAATGAGCCTACGTGGTGTACGTGCTAGAACTTTGAATAAGATTAATTTTTAAGCTTCTGAGACTGGCAAAGAATCCTTGGTCTTCCAAAAGAAAGATGAACATTATGCATGATGATATCAGCAGATTCTTACAACTCATGACATGTTTTCCGATAGCGGATACACACATCCGGCAATGGGGTATATTGACAAAATTAATGGTCGTTGTGAAACAATCAAAACAGGGACTGTATATTTTCTTTCTTTCTTTCTTTATTCATTTATCTATTTGTTTTTGGCACCACTGACATAATTTCAAAGCTGTTGCAAAACGACATACACCTGTATACTGTATACTTAACAATAAAAAAGGAAATAAACATTATGAGATAATAGCCAGAGTGATTGTAACTTGGGTTCGGGCATTACTCCTATAGCTTTTTGTTAAGTCCTTGGGCTGATATTTACATCTGAGGCGCGGTTTGCATAAGACAAACCTCATCTATTTTACTTTCATGTTCGAGTCCGTTCTTTTCTTCTCCACACTAAAATTTTGATTCTTTGCATGTTTAACAATCCGTCGACCCTACCCCCCCCCCCCCCCCATTTCTTTACATTCTACCAGTGCCCAGTGCAATCTGCAATCTGGCGATAACTACTCTCAAGTTGCCCGATTTTGGAATCAGAACAAATTGTTCTCGTTTGTCCAATACCGACTGCAAATGGAAGTAGAAATTCCTTACTCTATACTCTAGACTTCATATTTTCGAATTCCCCGTTTTTAGTGCGATTTTGTTTCGTACTGATTCCGCCAAGAAGACGTTCGACATGCGCATGTGTATTCGTACATTCTTTTGACTGCAAAATGTTTGACATGATCTATGTCTGTTTACATTCTTCCGCTTTAAGAAAAAGGTTTGGACTGATAGATACCCAGGTTATTTAAAAAAAGCCACTAACATTGGGAATAGTGATTTAAAAGATGTTCTCAAATATGAAGCATATAAATCAGCTGCATTACAAAACACCCTTTATACCGTACAAAACTTTTGAATAAAGTCGCAAATACGAGGAGAATTGGCTATTTTCTTTTTCAATAAATCGTCACGGTGACGGTACGCGTGACGGCTTACTTTAGAAACTTTGTTCGCGTGTCCTCTTCTCTGCACACTACATTATTAGTGCCGAAAGTATTGAAACGGACAGCGAACAGCTCCTCGCCTGGTGTGTTTTGATAGAGGAATGATCACGATGATGTACTCTTAATCGAAAGTGCTGTATATTTTCACAGCAGTTTGTCAACGCCTGCGAGAGAGAACACAGAACATTGGTACAAAGGAGAGATTCTTTACTTCTCTTTGCTCTCTAACGTCTCTTTGCTTTCTAACGTCTCTTTGCTTCTTTCAATCTGGTTCTGACTTGATCACAGATACATCCAGTGGCAGTCTGCAACACTCGAAGAGTAACAAGCAGGCGACTTCTGCACGGAGCGGACGCGGTATATATACTCCCTCCGGTCCAAAGATTATCCATGTCTGCACATCTTCAAAAGAGGAAGCCGTCTCAGGATTGATTGCAAGACTTTCATCGATCAAGTCGAATTATAAGAAAGTTGAGGCTCGCTTTTTGAATATTCCCAGAGTCCGACTGGACAAATTCAAGTTCGAGGAGAGTACGGTTCTACCTAGCCATGGAATGGTGCTCTGCCACTCCTATAACAATGGGGGCTTGACCGTTACTGATGTCTGCAATGCTCTCTACAACAAATACCTAGAGTACTCCTCCAGCTTTTTCGGTGAGAGACGTTATCTGCAGTAACTTGGCACGGCTTCTTACGTCCTTACATTGCATGTGTATTTGATAATCGAACTTTATTGTAGAGGAATCCGAGTCCAATTGACAGTCCCCTGACACTATGTGGGTTTTGTCAATGATTCTTTCTTCCTTGATTGTTTCAGTTGATTATCGTAGTACAGTGTATCTGTGTTCTGTTTCTGCCATGTTCATAATATGCATATAGAGATGTACTTGTACAGCTCGACCTCGATTATCCGGCCATGTCGGAACAGGCGCTCATCCGGGTAAACGAATTGGCCGGATATGGGAGACACAATGTTAATGTATATATAGCTGCCGTCCAAGCTGCCGTCCCAGTGCACTGGCAGTTAGGCAGGTAGCGTACCCCGCAACGGTGGTGTAATCTATGCTAGCCTGCGCAAAATTGTAGTCCCTTCTTCACAAAAACAAAAACAAAAACCAACAATTAAGTGTATCTTTATGTGAAAATCATACATGTTTTATCTCATTAGATATTGAGAAACCTATCATGCACATCTTATGAAAGTAGTGAAATAGATCCATGAAAAGATGTTAAAGTCACTGTTTTTTTCTCAATTTTGGATGAAAAAAAAAAAAGTCATCCAATGCGTGAACGCGTCCGGATAATAGAGATTTCCGGATAAAAGGAGGCTGGATAATCGAGGTAGAACTGTAGTATTTTTGGCAAATTAATGATTTTGCATGTGCGATGTTAAATTTACAATCGAGCTATCGAGAGATAGATGAAGAGATAAAGAAAGAGAGCAAGGAAGGAAAAACAAATATTGCTCTGCTAGAAAGAACGCAGTGTCCCACACTGTGAGAAACACAGTGTGAACAGTTTCAAAACATTGTGAACACAGTGTGAAATCTCTTCACACTGTTAAACTCAAGCGTTTTGACAGTGTGAACACAATGTGAATCATTAATTGACAGTGTGAAACAAAGCATTACTATGTGAACACTCTGTGAAAACCACACCACTGTGTGAAATTATCTTCACACTGTTAAATTCAAGGGTTTTCACATAGTCGACTTTGTGAAGACAATGTGAAGACACTGTGGGACACTGTGTTCTTTCCAGTAGGGTGCTGTCAACCTTACCGTGATTTGTTTTATTTATTTATATACAATGTATTTCATTTGTTTGTGTCCTCGTTTCTGCAGGAAAAGAAAGAATAGCAGTGATAGTGCATGATATGAAGTATCCCATCAAGGCAAGGGAACTGCTGATGACAAGATTTCAGAAAGAACAGCCGACTGCGTCTAAGCTTTCACAGCTCATTGTCTTCAGTGGGAGTCTAGCAGACGACAAAAGTCTTGAGATGAGTGATGAAGACTGGAAGAGAATGCAGCAATACCTAGAGAAGATATGATTATCTACAAGTCTGACACTTCATACCACGACATGGAATAGCGCATCTTCTGTGATTATCAGCGTTTTCTTAAATTATTGAAGCACAATCGTACAAAACATCACAGACATTTAAGCAGTGTTGTAAGAATGTACAATTATGACATCTTGATTGAATATGCACATCTCATCTTTTATGTTTATATTTAAATAGTAGACTGCCATTACACACGCTTGTATGGTATTTGCAGAAATCGTATGACTTTCATTTGCAATAGCATTTTGCGGTAATCAAAATTACCATGAGAAAATGATGGCACAGTATTTGGTTTGATTTCTCAATGTTTCTGTTTGGTACTCAGTACGAGCACGACAGTAAATAGTGTAACACTGCATGATTTGTGTTTGGTTGGATAAGCGCAACAAGATTTTCATTGTATAACTGAAATCATGCTCAGGCTTGCACTCTCACCCAGAATTTGTATAAGGAATCATTTAATTTAGCAAGACAGTTCACTATCTATAATATGCGGTATGCATACTTGTCTTATCACTAAATTAGATATTGTTCACTCAGAGCTGATTCAACTTCTTATTCAATCTTTGTTTTTATTTCGTTTTCCATATAAGGTTATTTTGTTTGTTTACATGCATTCTAAAAAATACAATGCATTACATAAACGACATTCAAAAGACATCCAGTAAAACATAAAAAACACGTTATTTTGCCAACATTGTTAAATTATTCCATTAGTGTTCCTCATGCATGTTGTTTCATTAGTGTATTAGTTTATAGCAGCCTTCGGCTTTGGGAAATTGACTGCTCTGAGATTTATGAAGTTGTTGTATTCCGCTTAAGTGCACAATGCTTCATTATTTAATGTTACTTGATGTTGATATAGACTATATCAGTTTAGGACAACTTTTTTTTTGTTGAAACAACATGTATTTAAGAAAGCAAAATGTTGAGTGCTCAAAGTGAGTCTAATACACCTTTTACTACCAAATAAAGATTAGAAGTTCACATTGACTCTTCATGCTTATCTGTGCTGGTATTTCCGGCGCAGCGTGGACGTAGTCATTCAGTTCGATTTGTTTCACATAAAAAACAATGAAAACAATGTAACTCAAAGCAGCTGCATCCTATAGGCTATACGGCAATTTTGCTCGCTTGGAAGGTGCACCCTTACTGTATACACAAATGGTATTCTGATAGATGATAGAGAACAGGATTCCATAATAGAAGAGTAATGATAAAATGCAACCTAGCGTGACAATATATCAAAGAATTGTGTACATATACCGGTAAGAAATTTAGAAGAGCTGGCATAAAAGAAGGAGAGAGTATAATAGACACAATGGTATATACGGTATAATAACAGGAACATCTGAGAAGGACTTAATGTTTGAGAGATTATTATCCTCTTTTGCCTTCTGTACTTTCTTGTTTATCCTTTACCATGTCTATGTCACAGCATATTGTCAACATCATGTTTAATGTGTCTCTCCACTTTTATTTTTTTTTATTTCATTAATGAGACAGACAAACTGAATATTGGTAATAATAATTTGCTTTTGCTTGTACTTAGTTTAGAAGCTCTGATCCACATGACAATGTCATGTCTGCGGCTTTCTGTGAAATCGAATTGCAAGGTTCAAATAATGTATACAATGGCTTGGCTTACTGAGAAACAGTGTGTCATAGCATAATCCTTTCTGTCATGTCAGCGATGTATTACTCAGGGCTGGCGCGAAGACTTTATAATATATAATTATTATATTGACGTCAGCTAATTTTGGAAGAGAAGTGGCAGGCAATTTATTAATTCATCTATATTTATTCAATCAATTACTTATTAATTATGTAGTTTATTTACTTATTTATTCATTATTATTGCTTCTCAGCCAATTTTATTAGGAAAGTGGTAGCAGACTAATTTCAGATTTTTTTTTTCTTTTCCTGTTTGTCAGCCGATTTTGGTAGAGAAGTGACAGCAAAATACCCCCCCCCCCCCCTCCCTTCCATCACGAAAACGGGTCGATATAAGTCCCCGTTCTCATAAAATAAAGTCTGCCCCTCACCTTGAAAAACGTTCCCGGTCCTGTTACTACATGTACTACTTTGACGACGTCTTGGGTTAATGTCATACGAATTTACACGATAAAGTGCAAAGTCTACCCAGGAATTCTCTCAGAGCTGACGGCATGGATCTGACGTAAAATCAAACTTCGGGATGTCAAATTTTAGTCTCAAACTTCACCTGAGGTAGGCCTACAATTATTATAATTGATCACTTTTAGCCAAGCAGTTTTCGAGTACGGTCAATATATGACATCGGTGTCTTAATGCAGGGGAAACGCTTTCGTCCGTATTGAGCTGTGATTTTGATTTGAGTGTGATCGTAAGTTACACCTGGTATACTACGACGTTATACATGACGATTGTTGTATTTCAACATAGTTTGAATGCACGTCGACTTTCACCCGGCACGTACGGCTCAGTGGTAACATTAATAAGTCGGCAAAGGTGTTGACAACTAAAACTATAGGAAGCAATATTGTGGATCAAAGGTCGAATATCAACAGAGAATAGAACTTAATCATATAACACTGCCTTGACTCGACTTGAAAGAAAGTTTGAATCTTTGCTCGTACATCGTACATGAATGTATAGTACACTGTATATGAATAGTGCTTTATACGTATACTGTATGTATTTAATTTTGACATTATCCTGTAATTTGAATGCAACAAGGAACAGTCCTTAATTTATACTAACTTGACTGTTAAAATGTGTATTTAATTATGTACATTCGTATGAGTCAAACATTCTAACGGCACATATTATGACGGGGCCCATTGATGATAAAAGGGATATTGGTATGACCACACCATCATTTTACGACCACGGAAAGCCTCGTGGATCTTTTATACTGCCTGTTCCTGCAGAGGGTCGTTGGTACTGTATTTTATGTGAACCAAGTTCTTCTATAGTCAACTTTTCGTGCATATTGATGGAGAGAGACAAGGATCTTGTCTAAGGTTGAACTGAAAGCACCGGACAAGACTCGAACCGAGGTCCTTCAGTATGAAAGTCCACTTAGCAGTAGAGCCTCATCCCCTATTCGTGTACTACAACATGCATTGCGCCAACGCCATTCAGTTTTCATACTTTTTTTTTAAATTAATATTTCACATAATAAATCATACAACAATATGAGAGGTGTACAAATAAACAGCTGTGACTAACATAAACTGTGATTATACACCAACTTTCTACTTTCCGACCAAAGTCTATAACAACAACACGAAATTGGTTGGTTAGTCCAGGGAGGTGGAAGACAGTTTTACTCTTCCACCTCCCTGGTTAGTCTACGGAATATAATGTAATGCATTATGTTGTATAGCAAAATGTCGCCTTTCTCGTGAGGAAGTCTAGCTGTATGGATCGTACAGTGGACTCCCGTTATAACGAAGTCCTCGGGACCGGCAGTTTTCTTTCGTTATAACGAAATTTCGTTATAACCGAATGAATAAACAATAAAAATACATAAAGTTGATAATGTTGCGGCTCTAAATTTTATTTCGTTGTAACCGGAATTTCGTTATAACCGTGTTCGTTGTAACGGAGTGCACTGTATAAGACCAGACAAAACCTGGAGTTTCGGTTAACCCCGTGGCGTAGAAACGCTGATCTGAAATCGAGTCTTCGGTATTTTTTTTTCCTGTAAATTATGAATACCCTTTCGGTCGAGCGGAGTCTACATCTGTAGATGTATTGTCTTTCAGATACCTATCATTACTGTATTATAAACACTGGAAATATTTTCACATATTAGAATGAGCTGGTACGTTTTGTCAGGTAAGCCTTTCAAAGGTGAAGCCTCGTACTAATTTTAAGTCACGCAGGTATTTATCAATACGTTTCGCTAGATGTCATAGTATACAAGTCTGTAGATTTTGTTTGTTATCGTGAAGACATTCAAAAGAATATCACGCATAGAGTTTAGTCCGAAATGTTAAGTTTGCAGCTTTTAAGAAAAAGCTACTCTAAAACTGAAATGATTCATCTTAGGTCCTACTGCTATTTCTATCTGTACACAACGCTCATACAGCTGTAGCTGTTTTATCATTGCTGTACATCAATAAATTTATGATGCGGTGCATATTTTGATATCATTGAGTAAATTGCTGTATGTTACGATGTCTTTGTTTGTTTGTTTGTTTGTTTGTTTGTTTGTTTGTTTTTAACATTCTTTGGTGCAGTACTTGGCATGTGTATACAGTATGAATCACACGATAACATAAAACTACGTACAGCCAGAACGGTTGCGTTATTCACAGTGACGCTGCTATAACATGGCTGAACCCTCGGCACATGAAGTACATTCAGACAAGAAATCAGAAATGATACATGTATCTTTAGCTATTGTTTCCCTAATGTGATAACAGAGCGAAACATTCCGATTCGAATTAATGATTTGAGATACAGTGTATTTGTGCATAGCCCTGCTATAATTGCAATGCAAAAGGGACTATCTGGCAAGCACTGTTCGAGCACACACAAAAGCATCTGAAACCCATTGCAGGCAGATTGAATTTAGAATGTTTTCACTTCTGTGGGCTATATTCCTTTTCCTAAAACGAGGTCAAAAGAAGAGAACTTAATACACATGTGCATTTCTATAGACCAGATTGAGAGGCATTGCATATCGAATGTAATTTCCATGACATCTTTGACCAAAAAAAAAATAGATAAATAAAATCTCCCATCAGTGATAAACATAAAAGCAGGTGATATACTTGCCGATATCTAGAGATATTATCACATGAAGTGATGTAATGACAATGTTTGCATTTTGAAATTTGTGATAATGGTGTATCATATTTTCATCCTACGTTTTTCTGCTATACACTGTACTTCCAAGTTGCCAAAAAAGAGAAACAATTATGATAACTTTCATTGGGCCTATCCATCACAACTTTAAAAAAAAGTACACACCCCACAATATCCATGATAATCAATGTTCAGATCAATCTTTAGTTCAAATTTAATTTCTGTTGGTTATTTGTTTGTTTGATTTCTCTATTTTTTCGAAAAATGGACATAAATAAGACAATGACAATTGCATACAAGCTGATAGATGAGAGACCCAATTACAAAGCGAACGTATGATTTGTAACTTCATCCCAAGAATATCAAGATACTTTGTACAATATCACACCAAAGTCAGTGCATGTTACTAAAGGAAAATAGAAAAATGCACAAGTCCGCAATTTAATTTCAATTTCAATTTCAATTT
This sequence comes from Diadema setosum, assembly GCF_964275005.1. Taxonomy (NCBI): domain Eukaryota; kingdom Metazoa; phylum Echinodermata; class Echinoidea; order Diadematoida; family Diadematidae; genus Diadema; species Diadema setosum. The sequence goes on along the minus strand of NC_092692.1, from coordinate 5,836,412 downwards.
CAATTTATTTTCGTATTTCTCGATGGAAAATACATGGTATATAACAAAATATAATACAGAATGTCCGGCTTCGATATATACATGAAGAAATAGGAATACAAAAGTAATACATAATGGTCGATGTGTCATTTTCAATCAAAGTAAAGGATGCGAAGAGAAATACGATGGAACCTACTAAAAAGCAAAGCTTGTTGAGTGTAGGTCCCAACAAAAGCCTAGTAAGGGGAACAGGATGACGAGCACGGGTACAATTAAGACCAAAAGTAAGGATAAATAAAAGAGAATGACTATTACTCGAGGCTCAGAAGATTCTTCTCACATGTATTTATGTGTGTGATAAAATGAGAACAAGTAACCACATGCTGCACACTATATAGCAGTTGCTCTAAAAGCTATTTTGACATGGGAGTGATAATGACGTGAATACTTAAGTACTATATAATTTTAGGGTTTAAACATTCCGGCTTCCATAGACACGGGGAAAGATTTGAAAAATGGAGAACATGAGTCAATTGCAATTCCCTTATGTGATATACCAGCCAGCTGCAATGATGCATAAAAGAAAGGAAAGAAAGAAAGGAGGGGAAACTATGCGACACGACCAAGGTCTTACTAGAAGTGGAAGGAAAAACACCGATGGGAAGGAATTTGAGAGAGCATGCAACTAAAATGTATATGCATGAGTCTGTTCACATGGCAACAACCGAGTAGTATAACAGAGCAGCCATCAGCATAATAAAAAGGAATTTTAGTGCACTTGTGTGTTGTAGCTATTCAATACATGCTGTCTGAGTTTACGCTTAAAAGATGATAATGACAGACAGCTTTTAACCTCTGTTGGGAGATCATTCCAATATTTAGGACCTGTATACATAATTGTGTTTTTAGCGAAAACTGTTCGAGTTCGTGGAAGGTGATAAGCGTCACTCTGGCGAGTTGGATAGTGGTGGACAGAATTGTTTCTTATAAACATCTGTAAAAAGACACCAGGAAGATCTTTTGAGGAAAATTTATACATAAAAATACCTAAATTATAACCAAACAAATCTATCAGTTTTAAAATCTTATTTTTCTGAAATAAAGCGTTAGTGTGAGATAAATACCCAGCATGGTTAATAATTCTGATCGCTCGCTTTTGAAGAAGAAAAAGTGAATCCAGTAAGTATTTAGATGCGTTACCCCACGCAAGAATTCCATAATTAAGATATGGGGAAATCATGGTTGAATATACAATCTGCAAAATATGGTTGGGCAAAAAATGTTTCAGTTTGTTTAGGATTCCTGTATTTCGTGACAAAATTTTGCTTAAAAAATTAAAGTGAGTTTTCCAGGAAAGGTCACTATCGATGTAAAGTCCTAAAAACTTTGTACTATCTACTCGGGTTAGGTTAATATCATTGATCTTAACATCATCAGGAATAACTTGCAAGGAATTGCTAAATAACATATATTGTGTTTTATCAACATTTAATGATAACTTGTTAGCGTAAATCCAGGACTGAACAGACTTCAATTCATTATTCATTATACTTACAAGGGTATTGGGATTGCGGTGAGACAGAAATAGATTTGTATCATCAGCGAAACAAATAAAAGAAAGAATCTGTGACGAATTTTAGAGATCGTTGATGTACAGGATGAATAAAAGTGGACCAAGAAGGGAACCCTGGGGGACACCGCAAGAAGTTGACGTCATACCTGACTCATAGCCATTTATGTAAACAAATTGTTTTCTGTTTGTGAGATAGTCTTTAAACCACTCTAAAGCCCTCCCACGGATACCGCAATGGCTTAACTTATAATGCAAAATATGATGGTCAATGGTATCAAAAGCCTTTGAAAAATCGAGAAAAACACCGATGGTGTGGGAAGCATCATCTAAAGCATGAGCTACTTTATCAATGAAGGCTAATAATGCGTGAGTTGTGCTATGCTGTTTTCTGAATCCAAATTGGAAATTAGAAAGAATATTGCAATTAACAACAAATCTAAGAGTTCGTTTATAAACAAGCCTTTCAAGAATTTTTGAGACTGAGGTTAAGAGAGATATCGGGCGGTTATTACTCACAAATTCTTTTGGACCCTTTTTGTATATGGGAACAACTCGAGCGATTTTCATATTATCTAGGACTTTGCCACTAGATAAAGATTGATTGAAAATATAAGTGAGTGGAGAAATTATTTCATTTATTATATTCTTCAAAAGAAAAGCCGAAATACCATCATTACCTATACTTTTCTTAATATTTAGGTTATCAACAATTTCTTTGATTTCTTCTTCAACAATAGGAATGAAGAACATGGTTTGTACATTCCTGTCTTTTAAAAAAGAATGAAAAGTTGTCTGGGTATTTGGTATTTTGCTAGCAAGATCAGGTCCTAAGTTAACAAAGTAATCATTAAATACATCGGCCATTTCCTGTGGATCATCAACTTGATGACCGTCATTCAAAATATGAGTAGGGGAATTTGTAACAGTGCTAGATTTCAAAGCTGTGTTTATCACCCTCCACGTACTCTTAATGTCAAACTTGCATTTTTCAAACTGATTTGCAAAATACAGTTGCTTGGCTAAGCGCAACGAAGCAGTAAGTACATTACGGTAACGAATATAACGGGATTTAGTTACATCATTTGGAGATATTCGGTATCTGCAAAACAATTTATTCTTCCTATTGATAGACCTAAGTAGGGACTTTGAAATCCATGGTTGTTTTGGTACTCTTTTATAATTCGATCTGAATCGTCTAGATAAGGGTATATAAACATTACACATATTTATAAGGATGTTCATAAAAACATCAAAGGACGAATTTACATTTCTTTGGTTATAAACAGAGGACCAATCAACTGACCTCAATCCCTCTCTAAGTCTATCAAGATTACATTCGGACATATCACGAGAACCTAAATTAAGGGTTGGCATTTTCCTAATAGAAAACTGTGGTACAAGCGCATATATCGGGACATGATCGGTGATATCAGAAACTACAATACCAGAAGTAACATCAGTAAAAACATTATTAACGAATATATTATCAATGAGAGTAGAAGTAGCATCAGATATCCGAGTAGGTTTCCTGATAAGAGGAATGAAGGATTTTGACAACATGAAATTAAGAATGGTGACAACGAAACAAAAGGTACCAGACTATTGAAATTCTGCCCTGCCTGAAGTCAAAATATCAAAAAGAGAATATGACAGTCCGGATAGTGCCGGGGTAACGTTTTTGATGTGATTGTAACTGTGTGTATCTGTGTATGGAATAATTATGTATAGGCCTACGTGTATGTGTAGATGCGTGTAGGGCCTACAACTGAACTGGTTCTTTTACGTGGATTTCTGTTAGTAATTTCTTTCTTTTTTATCCAACGCAGATGTGTTTCTTGACAATTACTTTAAAAGGCTGGGGCAGAATTATGTGAAATATGTGGAAGAGTGAAATTTGATTTCACAATCCACGTTGACTTTCATGTCCAAGTAGGCCAACTTGTTTCACTATGTAAAAAAAAAGAAAAAATCCTCTACCTGAGGGAGAGGGGAGAGAGGGGGAGAGAGAGAGAGAGAAAGGGGGAAGGAGGGAGAGAGAGAGTGAGAATAACATTCAGATTTCAGCCATAAAACGACTCTATGCAAGCCTAAACTTGCTCATCTGATCGATACAATATGGTAAACGTTTTGATCGATCCCTTCACAGACCTTCCGTGTTTGCCATTTTGACAGCAGTGGCGAACCGCTACTACGAGTCACCGACATCAAGGTAAGTGTGGGTAGTTTACTACACAATCATGTACTCGACTTAAAAGACTTTGTCGATTTTAGTTTACTTCTAGGTTTTTCAATACATTCTTTATTTCATTATAATTTGGAAGCCTCCTTCAATTAAATCCTCCAATTCTCTCTCATACCTCCCTCTTTTCTATGCGTATGACATTTGTACATAATCAGATATTCAGCTATGCGTATTTGACCACTTCTTAAATAGATTTAGCACACTCCTAATTATAAGGAAGTCAAAATGTATGGGAATGGAACATTGCCGCTTACAGTTACATCACCAACAGCTGAAAGTAATGCCTAAAAGAATCTCGTGTAGGCCTATATGAAAATACTAGCGACTGACACCATCTAATATATTGCATAATCTCGTTAAAAAAAAAAATGTCAGACTACATATTGTATTAACATAATTTCACTCTGGCTCTTAATAACCACTAACTATACACAGCCCAGTCGCTGTACATGGTACGTCGCATAGCGTAACAGTGTCTGGTCGGGCTAAATAACCACCTGCTCATTTTGAAATGGAGTGAACATGTTCAGTCCAGTTAATTTAACAATGTATTTCCCGTATTTTACAACTTATTTCAATTTCGCATTGTCATGATTGTGCATTCTGTTCAGTAAAAAGACTACACTGATGAAGCATGCAAACTTTGACCTTCTTTGGTTTTCCCCTAAACACATATTAGGCCCAAGTGGGGTTTTCCCCGGCGGCAGTACGTTCTGTAGCTCGATAACAATAGAGGGCGCTATCTACTCACTTTCACTGACTTTCACCAGAGCCCATTTATATATGTGTGTATATATATATATATATATATATATATATATATATATATATATATACATATCACCACCATTTTGATTTCTTCATAGTGTTGCCATGGCAGAGACATGCCATGACGGGGAGGGGGGGGGGGGGGGGGGCGGGTAACAGCATAACGTCTGCCGGCTTCCTAATAAAATGCCATGATTAGGCCTACCTCATTATTATTATGTTTACACAATGTGACCTGTGATTGGCTCCACACAAAAAAAAAAAGAAGAAGGAAAAGAGAAATACAATAATTACGAAACTTTTCATGCTTTTGGCATTTTTCACTGGTTTTTGATAAGCTGGCATTTTTCTGTTTGCTGATGACTTCGCTCTTCGCAGTTTAGTCTTTCTCTCTCAGTTTAACAAAACTTGACTATGCCGTTGTCCTGAAACTAACACGCCTCTTCTTTTGATGGGATGTCATATCAAGCGGTGGTGTTGTAAGCCTTACGGGTTCCATGTTTACTAATAAATTGCAAAATATATCTGTCTGTCATTGTCACTACCGCCGCACACTGCATGAGTCACGACGAAACGACTGGCAGACTTCGGGTCTGAAATAAACAAACTTGTGTTCTGAGACTATTGGGATTTATTTCGGATCCAAAGTCTATCAGTTGTATAGTCGTGCGTCGTATAGTGTGCGGCGGGCTTTAGTTGTTGGACTTGAACAAAGTCCCTGATAAACACTAGCAAACTTAACACCACATCAAGCCAGACATTATTTTGTTCTGTAATGTTGATCGTTCTTTCTCTGCATTGTGCGTTCACGTGAGAGGTCGTAATGTCACGTAATCATGAACTTCCAATATCAAAGACAGAAACGTACAAGCACATCGTATAGTGATACTAGTAATCACACTTTCTGTGTCGTTCAGGTTTTTTTTTTTTTCGCCAGCCGTTCCGGGGAATGCTATGGCTGATTCGTCAGATGTATGTATTATCATGTGTGTGCATATTTTCTTTTCAAATCGTTTGCTGCTTTATCTTTTAAAAAGGCTTTCATACTAGGTGTTACAAAAAAAAAAAAAAAAACGTTTTTAACTTTTGATCCTTAATATTTCGGAAACTGTAAGATAGCACTGTCATTCATTATGAGTAGTAGCTGAATAGTGTACAATTTAGTTGGAGGGGATTTGAATATGAAGCATAAATAATTGTCATTATATCCGTGATTAATTTTAAAGTCAGGTTCCAGATTTTGGTCAAATTTTAACCCTCTGTACAAAACTTGAACTGTACAGGGGAACTAATGATGTGTATGTGAGTATGTACTTACAATGACCCTGAACAATGGACATGAACACCGCCTTGTTAGAGCTTTCCTATAACTAGCCTTCTTGCTCCAAGGCTCATGAATACTTTATCAATAATTCATGATGGATTGCCCTGCATGGGTATAGGCCTACTGCTTTTCTGAATTCATGGCAAATGGTGAAATACATGCACATGAAAAACGTAAGGACATGTCTCCATGTGCTTGCATACACTACATTTTAGGATGAATAAAGACTAGCTGTGATAAGTGGAATTCCTCATGAATAAATAATCAAGCATTAAAAAACCCTGGCCTTTGTCTGGTTGTTAACCACACACTCCTATACACACCGGCTACCTCTGTGCAAAGTTAAAGTTTTGTACAGAGGGTTGAAAATACAGCAAACCTGAACCCTAACTTAACAAAATAATCTTTAAAAAAATGAAACTGATTTATGATTCAATCGTTAAATTACCTCAAACAAAATTGTACGCTGTCAAACTGTGGCTCATATCAATGTCAGAGTTATCTGATATGTATAGTTTGTGTGTGTGTGTGTGTGTGTGTGTGTTTGTTTGTTTGTTTTTTAAGTAGTAAGGATAAAAAATGGGAGACGTTTTTTGTAACATCGAGTACAAGCTTGCATGTTCCGTGTTTTTTCATGGATTAGATTATACCCAACATACTGCTCTAATGTGCATAATGCAAAATGATCATTTCTTTGTTGTTTGCAGTGTATTAGAATAGTCTAGGCAGATGGTGTTTAAATGAGAATTGAATTAAATTCGAGGCGCAAGGCATTGACAACGACTGCACAATAATAAAAAATGACTGACATCCTGACATGGCCATTTCAACTTCACCCCATAATGTGGAAATCAGGGAATCACAAAAGGGTTAGTACATCACCGGCGCAAAATATTTGACGATAACCTGGAGGGATTTAAGACAATGATAAGTAAAGGACTGGTATTCCTGGCCAATCTCGTAAAAGTGTCATTTACTTTCATTTTATGTGCATTCGAATTTTCGTGTTTGAAGCGTGTAGTGACTTTGGTAAACAACAAAAAATCACGTCTAATGCTTTCAAATTCGTTCTAGGCACCCAAATTAGTGGTCACATTCAGTTCACATGCGGATGTGAGCATTCAATATCGCTTCTGGGCATGGATTTCCAAGTTTGTCATCTCAAATTAGTGCGATGGGCTCGATAAGCCCGTATAGAAGCACTTTCAATTTCGTCTTTAAGCAAGCAGTTTTCTCAATAGAGCATTCAGTTTCATATGCATGTATACTTATAATTAGGCAAAAGTGACTATGTCCACCTAGTCATTGAATGTGATTTTTACTTTTTATCTTAATACATCATCATGATAAGCATTTGTTTACTTGAACATCCAGATTGTTCTCTATTTTTCTATTTGCTTTATTATATTTTCCATAAAAACTCCCAATTTCGTAATGTCATCTCCTGGCTGTCTTTATCTCTAATTTACGTCTTCATTTTCATTAAAATAATCATATTGTGTTTACAATCTTCATTTCATAGCTGTCTTTATCTCTAATTCACGTCTTTATTTTAGTTAAAGATGATCATTATCATTGTGTTTGCAGTCTTCTTTTGACATCTTTATCTTAATTACGAACATCACACAGCTTTCTGATCTTCACTTTTATTTGCGTCATAACGTGTGATCCACATGTAGACATTTTCAACATTGTACTTTTTAATAGACACTATAGACACTAGACAGGTCTAATTTGAATGCTCCTTTTATGAGCTTGTTTGCTCATATCCGAACTTGGATACTCGGAAAGAGCTGGCGACAGGTGGAGACGAAGTTGAAATAACCATTGCCGAAAATGTATGCATATTCAATGAATTAGAATGCGCAAATGCGAAATCGAAATCAGTCTATCAGTCTATCAGTCTATTTGAAAAAAAAAAATGATGCCTGAGCAAATTTGGCGAAAATTAATGCTTCTAAAATGAAATTGAATAACAAAACAATAGAATTGGCCGGGAAAATCTATATGAAAGGAGTTGTCATGTATGCATCGCATATACATTTTCAGTATATTTGCAGCAACAAGCAACTACAAAATGGAAACTCAGCCATACACGTTAGTGAACAAAAGTAAGATTAATAAATGCATATTATGATATAGATATCATGCAAACTTATATGCAAATTGTAAACCATACAGGTTTCGAGATGATCTCTTTCAGTCAGGGTCCGTAATATTTTAATTTGTGTAAATCACATGGATCTTTTAAATCTTTCCACGGTCATACGAGTATGAAAAAAATATATATAATATGTCCTTACAGAATAGGCCAAAATAATGATAGACATTATTGTAGTCTGAGCTGCCATGGGTTGTTATTCAATTGTAATTTGTCACCCTTCGTGGCTAATACTTATAATAATTTCAGTAAGAAGGGATTTAGTTGTAATTTTTTTAGGAATCATGCAGTAAGCTGTCTGAACGAGTGTCAGTTTCAACGCATTCTCTTTCATGGTCTACGCGCATTTTTGTTTCATGTCTGTTTGTTAATGGGTTTGTGTGTTTGGTTGGTTGGTTGTTGTCCCCCACCCCCCCCCCTTTTTTTTCTTTTTTTTTTTAGGGGAGGACACTGAAATTACTGCTATATGTTAAGGGAGGAAGCAAGCGTGTGTTTCACAATGCTTCATGATGCTTCATCCGTGGTATCATCCGATATCATAAATCACTCTACGCTTGCGCCATGAATCGTGTTTCATCATAAAGCACTTCTTGGCGATTTCCATACCCTTGTATGTTTCCCATCAGTTTCTCTCAAAGACGCTTGCTAATACTTGTTCTTTTTCCAACTCAACCTACTTCCCTTATTGCTTTTTAAATTCACTATTGTTTTATGTCTATCCGTTGCTGTATAAAGACAAGTTCACATTCATATACATGTGAATTGAGAGAATGCAGCAATATTAATAGAACACATCAGCGAAAAGTTTGAGGAAATCGGACAATACGTTCAAAAGTTATAAACAAAATGATGCTGCAGTGCTGCCATCGCTGGATGATGTCAAACTGTAGAACGATATGAAGGAATCTTTTAAAAGAAAATTCAACATATTTTTACATTTCATGTGTAATAAAAGAGCACGTGATTTGCCTCTTTCAGACTGTCTAAATGCAGGGGATAAGTCAGTGACAAGAGAGTGAAAAGATGAGGGAACGTGAATATTTTCACCAAAAAAAATTACATTTTGTGAAATCCCTTTATATTTTTCTTATATCGTTCCACGCATGTGTCATTATACAACTGTAGTAGTCTTTTTATCATGTTTATTCAGCAGTGACTGCGCAGAAACTTACAAAAACCATTTGTCTGATTTTCCTCAAACTCTCACTCAATCCACATGAATAACGTGTCTTTTTAAGCCTTTTCAATGTTTTCGTTCGTAGTGTTCTGTTTTGCGCATACAATTTGGTGGTTTATCCCCAAAGATCCCCGCTTACCTTATACAGTCAGTCTGTGCCAGCCAACTCGTAAAAGTTACTTTTCAGTCTCTGCATTTCCCTCTTGGCTTTTATTATAACCTTCGCACTTAACTCTACAGGTGATGCAGGTGATATCTTTGATTTAACATCATACACTGCATTTTTTTTTAAATGAAAAGGTATACCGAAAATCCCACATATACGTCTCAGAATATTCATTTATGATAAAAATCATTGCTTATGGGTCCCTCAATGATTCTGAAGAGCGAGTGAATGTATTTAGTAAAATGATCACTAACTTGTTGCCAGCCAATTCATTTAATGGAGAACCAGTTGGGACAGAAATCAGTCTCAAATCTCTCTGGTCAGGGATTGAAAGTGTCTTGCAAACTTATGTCAATGATAGCTCCGTCCAGGGGCATTTTCTGGTGATAATTTCATCACCATGCCATTTGTATCATTTCTCTCACTTTGATTTAACTCTATTACTTGAGTCAATTCCAGTGTCGTTGCAGCTTAAAAGTAGGCAATTTCCTCCTTTTTTTTTCTTCTTCTTCTTCTTTTTTCCCCAGTTTATGCCGAATGTGTAAATTGGGCTGCCGTGGCCGTCGGGAACATTAGTGGTGTAAGATAATTCACTTTGTGAGACGTTTTATGCTGATCCACGTTTCTCAAATTGTCTAATAATTCAAAATGGATGTGGATGCATGGCCGGCGGAACTGGGGGGGGGGGGGGGGGGCTCCCCCCTTTTTTGTGCACCATACAGAGGAATATAAAGTATGCCCCCCCCCCACACACACACACACACTTTTTTTTTTAACCCGGAAGTACGTAAGTGGCACTAATTACAAATAGATAGAGATAGAGATTGAAGTGTAAGCTCGGTATAATATAAGGTTATGTTTTTCCGCTGCAGACCCCCCTTTTTTAAGCTCATGAAACCCGGAAGTGCCCTCCCCCCCCCCCCCCTTTTTTTTTTTTTTTTTTTTTTTGAAAACGCTCCGCCCGCCCTGGGATGTGTCTGCGCTGTCAGTAAAAGCAATATACTGTAGATCCTTTTGCTTTTGGGACCCAAAAGGTGGCAATCTACATCCTGCTAATATGTAGTGCAGCCTCTCTGAATAATGTCCTATAGATCACGAATCAGCAATATCAAAGGAAAGAAATATTCACAGCAGCCCTTCGACAACAATAACAACAAAGCATATTGTTTCATCTTACCTATAGAGTTACTACTACACGCCAGTTGTTGCTTTCTGCATCGAAACTGCAGCAGTTGGAATTGCTCTCTTCATCGCAGCAGGGGTCGTTTTTCTCGTGCGCTTCCGGCCGCATTTGGTAAGCTGTCGTTATTTCATTAAATTTCAAGCAGTCTCCATGACAATGAACAGATTTGGCGGTTCGAGTCCATTTGTTAGAGGCTTATTACCCGAAGACTAGATATACCGTGTTATCACAAGCTAGAAAGTCCTTCGGATTGGACTTGGTGCAATCTTTGGTCCCTTGATTGCCTGCTTCTACAATAATAGTATTCAAAAGATAGTCTCACATTTTATATTATGTTAAGTTCTTAAACGAATGCAATATTTTTTGTGAGTCTCAATTTGGATTTAGAAAAAGCACTCTACTGCTCACGCTGTGCTTACTTTTATAGATAAAGTAGCCTACGCTATTGACGACTCATCACATATAACTGTTGGTATATTCCTGGACCTGTCCAAGGCCTTTGACACTATCGATCATGGTATTTTGTTATATAAACTCTCGCATTATGGGATATGTGGAAAGACCTTGGACTGGTTCAGGAGCTACATAACTAACAGGAAACAGTTTGTAAATATCAGCGACTTTAGTTCAAGTATAAAAACACTATCTTGCGGGGTCCCTCAAGGATCCCTTTTAGGTCCAGTTTTGTTTATTCTTTATATAAATGACTTCCAAAAAAAAAAATCATCTAATGTTTTATCTTTTCTTCTTTTTGCCGATGATTCTAATATCTTCTTTCAACATCAAAACCCAACAACCCTTTTAGATGTAGTGAACAGAGAATTAAAATCGGTTCAAATGAGGATTCACGCAAACAAAGCTGTTTATATGTTATTTAGTAACTCTTTTACCCATTAGCCTGGATTGCTTGATTTAAGTTGAATCGTCTAGATTTTTAGGTCTTCATATTGACCATGAATTAACATGGAAATATCACATAGATTATTTATCTAAGATGCTTTCGAGAAATACTGGGATTTTACATAAACTAAAACATTTTTTCCCAAGTATAACTTTGAAAAATTTATATTCAACGCTTATTTTACCCTATCTCAGTTACGGTATACTTGCCTGGGGTAACTGTGCCAAATTACACATTTGATAAAATTTTCAAACTACAAAAACGAGCTACTCGTTCAGTTAATCTAGCATATTTTTATTGTCACACTAATTATTTCTTCTTTGAAAACAGACTGACTTGTCTTTATATAACCTAGGCTCATTTATATTTCAGTTATCAGCCAACGTCTTGCCTGACGTATTTACTCATAAGTTTCAGAAAAACTATGCCGTCCATGCTTATCCAACAAGACAAAGAGATTCATTTCACCTTCCACGTACTCGCACACTCCTTGGTCAAAAAACAATTGTTTTTACCGGTCCTTCTGGAATGATCTTCCCGCCGACTTAATCAATTGTTCTAATATGTTAACATTTAAACAAAAATTGAAATCAATGTTAATAAATGAATATAACCAGCCTGATTATAATTTATTTTAATATGTTATCTGCAGTATCCTCATTCAATGTATGACGAATCAACCTGCAGTGTATGATTGATTTACTTCTGGTTTATGCTTCCATTATATAATCACTGCATCCGTACCTGTAGTAACATAATGAACTCGTTTTGATATTGATTCTAGATATGTGCGCGTATATAGTTGTGTATCTATATGCTATATTAATTTTTTTACTTAGTTCTTACTCTTTGGGTTCTTTTTTTTTCTTTTTCTTTTTCTTCTCTTTATTTCTTTTTCCCTTTGTACCTTGATAATTTAGTTTTCATATAGTTTCGTCATTATTATTTTATGTCCTGTCTCCATTGATTGCATAGCAAATTTACACTGGTATTTTTTCTTGGAACCTGCGTTTACAAGCTCTGCTTTTGCGGTTCCATATTTCACAAGTTATAGAGAATTGTCTTATGTACAGTATATATGCTGACACACTTTCTGTTCATGACCCGATTTATATCATATTTTATATCTTGCTTGGTTTTTTTTTTTTTTTTTTTTCAATGTATCTCGACGTCAAGTGCAATATGAAAATAAACGTGCTGGAACTGTTCACTGTGTCTCGAGTGTAAGACCAGTGCAGTTTCAGTTATTCAATGCAATATACTGGAAAGCTTGATGTTCGGCTGAGAGAAGATTAGCCAGTTCACGGATGTTATTGCGAATTTGCAATACAAGGTCATTTGAGAATTTGTGTGAATTTTCCATCGCATTCAAAACGTTGAAAAATAGTCGAAGAATTATAATAATGATATTCAGGCAAGTTCTGATTTTTTTAAATGTTAAGTTATATGTCTCATACTTCTTGAATAAAGGTGACAGTGATTCATCAACAACGTTTAACAAAAGATGGCATATGAATGCTTCATTACAAGACCTTTCCATGTTATTTGAAAGTCTGCGGTGTTGTGGTCGTCAAGCCTGACGAGCAAGCGAGTGAGGCACATTGCTCGTGAAGTTGCCATTTTAGTCCATGTAATGCCGTATATCGAGATTTATTTTTTAATATTTTATTTCAACATGTAATTATAGTGATCATTCAGGTCATTTTTTGTTTTCGTTTTAGTCATGTTAGTTATATCACATTATAGTGGGACGGCGCATGGTGGTTGTCACGCTATACTGGTAATTCGAAGCAGCTAATGGACAGAATATATTTATACAATGTAGGGCACATATATATATATATATATATATATGTATATTATGTATATATGTATATATATATCCATCTATCTATCAAAATATGTATATATATACATATATATAATATTTTTCTCCTTATTCGATTATTTTATATAGCAATTCACATATTATTATAGTGAAATCTAGTCCATTGAATGCTGTTGCTGCAAATGAATAGCTTGTGATCAATATTGAAGAATTGAAAAGCCTGGAAAGCCTTAAAAATAAACACCCTTACCAGTCTTTGGTTATGCTACTAAGAATGAAACTTGAAATGCAATGATTTTAAGTTTGACAGTACATAATGTATCTATAACCGATGCCAGATTGCCACCATATCATTTTTATGTTAAATTGGCACCATTATAAAAAAAAAAAAAAAAAAAAAAAAAAGATATGCGGGTATGAATAATTTGCAAGAAATCTGGATACTAATATGTATTTATATGATTATATATACTCTATATCATAAGAAGATCGATATAAGATTTAATGTATGGTCAAATCAGTGAAAAAGTTAGATACGACAAAGATTATTGTATCGCCAACGTTGACTGTTCAGCATCACCACTATTTGGTGGCGCTGTTTAAGCTAAAGTGATCTATACATTTTATTATTCAGCCACTAATATCATTTCATATGCAGCAGATTTTTTCTTCTTTTTTTTTTTTTACAGAGTAAGAGCAAAAACTATATACATTGCCTTTGTCATGTCTCTACAGGATTTGCGCAAGATACATGACCCTTCCTATTTGTATGGGGTATTTTGTCAACATATTGGTGACTAATGTATCTGATACAGTGTACGGTCATATACATTACTTACAAAATAATCACACAGGTGATTTTCAGATACATCCATTACATCCCGACGAAAAAAAAATACGTTAAGATATTAGCGTTGAGGATTGAATAACTTATGTTTTACACATCATATCATTGTGTTATAAATACAATTGTATGTGCAATGTACCTTTATATATGGGTTAATTTATATACCATCGCCCTTCACTTGTTATTCGTGTAGGTGGAAAGGGTTAAAGACAAACGAAGTACTGCGTCTAAATGTACGGATTGGAAAGACGATCTGAAAGACGACGGGACCTGTGTAGACTGCCAGGAAGAATCTCTAGGGGAGAACAAATGCAGCACTGAGATGGCGAACGTGGCAGAATTAAAGAAAATCTTTCAGAAGTCCACAGATAGTCCTACATCGTCACAAAAAAATAATCCAATCGGGAAAAATAAACCTGAAACAAAGAGAAGTGTCCAGCCGAGGGCGAATAAACAGCATTTCAAAGGGAAGAGAAATGATGAAGAGAGCGGAAAACAGGAAGGAGAGGAAACCTATCGGGGACCAAATCTGAAGGCAGTTACAACTGGGAATATCGAGCAGACTGAGCCGACAAAACAGAATGTTCAGCCTCCGCAAAAACGAGATGCTCGTACATTTCATTCGTCTGGAGCAGAAAACCTCAACAAGAAATACAAAACTTCTGTCACACACTCGACGACGGGAGGAAACATTGAAGAAAATGCAGTGAAAGGAGAAAACAGTGTGAAGAATTACAAATATGTGAACGAAGAAAACACAGACAATGAGGCTAAAGGGGAAGGCAATAAAGATGGCACAGGAGAAAAGAGTGGAGATAATACTGATGAAAACATAGCCGAAACACAGGAGGCCGGGCAAGCGAAATCGGGGCAAGGGGAAGATTCAAGTAAAGACCATGGGAGTGAAGTCGCAAAAAATGAGGACTCTGAAATAATGTATCCTGAGTTGGAAGAAGAAGTCGCAGAAAAGGAGGAACAAGGGAGAAAGAATGGCAACAAGAGATTTGAAGAAAGTAGCAATAAAGATTTTTCTTCTGAAACGTCAACAGCAACAGTACCTATAAAACAACATGACGATGGAGATTTACATCTGGCAGCCGTGGAGGGTGCAGAGAGCGCAACAAGTACAAAAGACAGAGGAAAGAAGCACATAGAGGGAATGAAGGGGAGTGAAGCTGCGAAGGAAAAAAGTGTGAAGGAAGCAAACACAGACAGTAAGGCTAAAGTTCCAGATGACAAAACAAGCACGGCAGAACAGAGTGGACAGAATATTGATGAAAACCTAGCCCAAACACAGGAGACTGGAAAGGCAAACTCGACACAGGTGAAAAATTCAGATGAAGACCATGGGAGTGAAGTCGCAGAAGATGGAAACTCTAAAATGATGAGTCGTGGAGAGAATGAAGGAGGAGAGGGAGATAAGCGAGGGGAAAGGAATGACGAAAAGAGACTTAAAGGAACTGAGCCATCAGCATCAACATCAGTAGACGGAGATTACAGTGATGTAGTTGTAAATCCCGCAACAGTGAAAGATGCAGATAACGACCAAAGTGGAGAAGACAGAGAAACGAAAGATAAAATGAACACGGGACAACAAGTGGAGGCAGTGCTACTAGAGAGTAACGGAAAACTTGAAAAAGGGAAAGAAACACGTCCACTGGCAGTGGAAAGAGTCCGCGACACCGAATCGAGCGGGAATGTAGCAGATAAAAAACGGTCAGAACTGGGAGACTCAAGTGTAGACGAGTTTTCGGCAGAAAGTGTGGACAAAAATGCGGAAGGAGATTGGACAAAAATGGCGGAGGGTATCATCGACATGACTGAAAATGATCAAGTGAGAAATAAAACCGATGCTAAACCAAGCGATGAAAAACAGATAACCGACAAAAAGGGAACAGAGGAGCGTGAATTCCGCAGCATCAGAGTAACAATTATGACGTCATTGCAAGAGTCCACAGTTTCTGGTCTTGTGAGGGAATTACAGAAGTTGAAGGACGAGAAAATCAGCTCTGTGAGTGTCTCGGAGCTGCCCTATAGTGGACTGGAAAACTATCGCTTTGAAGAACCGGTCGAGTTCATGATTCTCTGCCACTCCATCCACAACAGGCGCTTTGGTCTCACAGATGTCCCAGACTCCCTCTACGACGACTTCTTGCCATACTGTAAGAAAGAAATTGGTAAGTGCATGATAAATAAATCACTGCCATATTATATGACCGTGCATCACAAAACCAACAAAAAGTCGCACCACTTGATTTTACATGACGGCTCAAAAAGGTGAAATGGGTCAACCAAGCCAATCTTGAGTTTTTCATATTTTCTGAAAGAGCTATCCTTCTACATTATTCTTTAGTTTCGGATCATAACATGGATGGAAAAGTGTGCTTTCAGAATTGTTTCTACAACAATTTTTTGAGGAGAGTAGAATGATCAGGTATGTCTTAAAGGACCCATTTCATTTCTCGAAATCCTTTGCACACTCTTCACTTTCAAGTCTGATAACTTTTGAAAGGATAATGCTTCTGCTTTGAAAGTTGGCTTTAATTATGGACAGAATGTGTTAATAGAACATACTCGATTTCAGTTTTATCTGATACATGTACTCCCTTCATTGTTGTTACTCCGGTGATTTACATCCTGTGTTTTGTCCCTTTCATCACACAGCTATACTTCAGAGCCTCTTTTCTCAGTTCACACTTTTCGAGAATGTGTGCTTTCTTTCCCGTATTTAGATAGGTTAGTCTGCTCTTTCGGAATCTGTCCTTAACTAAAAATCCATGTCTGGCGACTTTTTGTTGGTTTTGTGATGCAGGGTCACATCATGTTTATACCAAATCAAATCAACGCACTTTTAATGTTTCAATTCCCAATCCTTGTGTCACCAAATCTAGAAAAGCATCAGCAAAAATCATGATTCGTCTAACCAGTCACATTATTGTAATGTACTTTATTGTTTATTTGTTTATCAACTGTCAGTCCATGCGTTCTTCACCTATCTCTGTTGTATATAAATATGTATCATTAATAAAACATGCAAATTGTGTCTGAATTGCATACCCTTCCCATTTCAAACTCATGTGGTATAATCGAATGTGGCGGTGTGTTCAGCTTTGACATTTTCTTATTATACTATTATCAATAAGGGAATCCTCGATTATATATGTATACAGAGTGGCTGCAGATACATTAGTACAATACTGAAGTACACATCAATGAAGTTTAAGGGAAATCGGAGAGTCCGTTCAAAAGTTATGATTCTTTATGACCATAATCAGACCAATATCATTTTATGTCAGTATCATCTAGGGCAAATTATTTGGTAACAAGGTCCCATTTTTTCTCTTTTCTTTTTTTTTCTATTTAAAACAAACTCAACAACTTTATGCTAGGTTAAATACTTGAATTAAATCCTTGAGTAAATTCTCGATCGTCATCACACATTCGGAATTTCAAAGTTGAAAGCTTACGAAGTATTGGTGGTTTTATCTCTTGAGGGATAATGCAATTTGACGAATCGAATTCCATTCCCCGTCAGGTAAGGATAACATTGTTGTTATCGCCCACGATTTCGACGATAGCGACACAACGAGAGAGATCAGGATGAAGAAGTTCCGTTACGAGCAACCAACCACCTTCCGCACTGCGGGGCTA
Organism: Diadema setosum; assembly: GCF_964275005.1. Classification (NCBI taxonomy): domain Eukaryota; kingdom Metazoa; phylum Echinodermata; class Echinoidea; order Diadematoida; family Diadematidae; genus Diadema; species Diadema setosum. Next base: position 5,818,612 of record NC_092692.1, on the reverse strand, counting down.
GTCCTTCTCTCTGGGAAGCTCGACGGGGCTTGTCAGGTGGCGGAAGAGGACTGGGATCGCCTCACCAACTTCATCCACGAGGCGACAAAACTTCCACAGGGTAATGAGTAAGAGTATTACGGAATGGTATACCAAGGAGGTAGGCTAGCACAGTATTAGCTTGTTGGTATCGAGCCCTTCAGACATAATCATCGGAAGACTAACAGTGTACTGTTACACGTAGCACACGAAACGTTTCAAACTCGATAGAGAAACGAAGTATTAGACATAATTATCTCGATGATTAGAAAAAAACAACAACAACACTACATTGATAATTAGATTATAGGAGAGACAGATATAAAGCCAGGCGCAGTTTTTGCACTGTGTATGTTTTTGCGGTAGCGCCAATACACGTTTAACAATATTCAAACTCAAATTTTGGGTTTCATCTTTAAAAAGAGATATATATATATATATATATATATATATATATATACCCGGTATATTGAAACAAAGAGAAACAAAGAGAGGGAAAACTGACCAGAAATGAGTAATAAGTAGTGAAAACTGAGCAAAGAGACCCCATTTTCTTTGCTCAATATTACGTATATATATATATATATATATAATAAACAGAAAAAATTAACTGGGCAAGGAAATTCCAACATCGCTCCTGACGCCTCGTCTCTACGACTCGCCTCACTCCAAAACGAAGGTATCGCCTCAATAGAAGTATCAACTAATTCAGGCACGTCGGACGACAACAAACCATTTGATGTGAAGACGACCACAACGACGTCACTTTGTTAAAAAGGACTGATTCTCGAGTTTTTTCTTTCCGTTCCTAGGATTTTTTGTCACTTGTTCATTAGATTCATTGATACTATTTGATTCCATCTGTTTTGTCTTCATTTCAGCTTGATTGGATATCACAGATAAAAAAAAAAAAAATCATCCACTTTTAATGTTGGTTTTCATTTTACCATTATCAACAGAAAAATCAACACAGCAACAGATTTCCACCTCATTGCCTAAAGTTTCACCGTCACAACCCACCTCAATCCAAGACAAGGGACCCGCCTCAAATCAAGAACCGACTGATAATTTGGCACTTCGCAAAGACGACGAACCGACTGACGATGAGACGACATCGGCTTCCCCTTCGGGTACAAGCTCGTTAGGACATTAGGACATTTTCTAGAGCTTTCATTTCTGCATCTCGGATTTGTTTGTTGTTGGTTTTTTTTTTTCGCTGTTGACTTCATGGTCAAGCTAATATGAAAAAGAAAAGAAAAGCGATGAACAAAGTGCAAATGGGGTGAAAATTTCATAGTAAGCAAGCGAACAAAGATATATGCTGAGAGTGAGTTCCAAAGGGAAAGTTCTTTGAAGCATTTATGGGAGTCATCGAATGCAGAAAGATGATTGAAACACTATGTAAAGTGAGGAAAAGCGGTCCCTCCTTTTGTCATGGTTTTAGCTTTTGTTGTAATTACGCTATCCTCTCTACATGAGAAATCAACTATACAATACCCAGGGTCTCGCTTGTAGGACCGGTGCAGTTTCAGTAATTCAATTCAGTTCAATTATGTGGATTCATGGAATGCACAAAGTCCTGCTGCTTACACTTATCAGCTTACTAGTCATGCTAGTAATCCATGTAAGCCGGTGACAGGTTCCGCGTGAAACGTGTCCTCAAGAAATCAGGGGTCTTTGTGAGAATCAATATTGGAATGGATGAATGTATATAAGTTAAATCATCAGCGGACAGAAAAACTTGAGAAAGGTCTTGGAGAGTTACAAAAATGATTGCTCCGTGATAGATAGTACTCAAAAGCACGATTTCGGGCAATAGCAAATATTTCCATGTTTTAAGGATTATAGAGTGTAACTATTTTTAAAGATTTGTTGTATTGATAATGATGATTTGTTTTTTTTTATGTAGTAGGCCTACATAATAATCCTCAATCAGTTCTCTAGACACTTTGATTACTTCGTAGTATATGACACAAGAAGATTTAAATAGGACCGACCCCCCCCCCCCGTACTCATCTGGACAGAGAGAGAGAGAAAGAGAAAGAAAGAAATGAAACTGTGCTGTGCATGACAGATTTCCTCATCATTCAAAATCCGAAACTTTTTTTGCTCAAATTCAAGTTCAGACAGAATGAGCCTATTCTTCAAATTTTCGAAATTCTTTTTTTTTTTTGCATTATCTGATTGCCTGCTCAAACTTTTATCTCGAGTCTGCAAATATTCGTTCCACATGACGTGTTAAAGTATCCATTGCTTCATGTGATGGTCATGACATGCAAGAGATGCTCGAAAGAGATCAAATAGAACTGTTATATACCACTTTAAAGAAAGAGGTTTGATATAAATACCCATCAGGTTAGCTTGGATAGCCAGCCTAAAGACTATAATTATTCTTTCCTCTGATGAGTACCTTTACTTGCTCTACGAGCATTTGCCCTTGAGACAAAAATAATAGACTTTTTGACAGACGAAAGGGCCAACATGTCGCCTGACTTCAAGTCTATAAGTCTAAATGTGACAGCACGCATGGGCTTGTGAAGTGACTCATTATCATGTATGTATTTTTCTTTAAAAAAAAATACTTATCAATAATTAATCCTTCTTGCGTAGTAAACCCATGTGTGCTGACATCAACTCCAACTATCAAAAGAATAAGAAACCGACATTTCAGTAGCTCGGCCACGTACTTTATTCACCCGAAATTATCATTTATTTTTTAGCAATAGCTAACACTTTCGTTGTTATTTCGCTGATGGGAAGTTCAGTTCTCCCAATTCTATGTTTGACTTTACCGCATCAGACGCACCCAGCGGCGATCTGCTGCACTCGAGGAGTAACGAGGAGGCGGCTTCGGCACGGCAAGGTACTGTCCCTGGTCCCAAGGTCATCCATGTCTGCACATCCTCTACGGAGGAGTCGGTCTCCGGATTGATTGCGAGACTTTCTTCGACCAAGTCGAATCATGAGGCAGTTCATGCTCGCTTTTTGAAGCTTCCCCACGTCCGACTGAACGACTTTGAGTTTGAGGAGAGTACTGTTCTACCCAGCCACGGAATGGTGCTCTGCCACTCCATCAACAACGGCGGCGTGACCGTTACTGATCTGAACGACGCTCTCTACAACAAATACCTACAGTACTGCTCCAGCTTTTTCGGTGAGAGACGTCATCCGTTATTTCTTTGCAGGGAATGGCTTCTTGTTTTATGAATGCACCATTTTAATCCAGAGAGCATGTTACTGTTTGTTTGTTTTTTTCTGGCATAAAATATGGTGAGGAATTCGATTTACATTCTTGTCTGGCATAAGTATGGTGAGGAATTTGATTTACTGTATATTCTTTACAGTGAATTATGAGCATAACGATGTCTTCGTGGGTTTTGAATTGCATTTTCACTTGATGTTCAGTTTAAAAGGGCATGATTCATGCAGTGAAAGTAAAGTGCAAGCTGTGGGGATCTGTGTTATTTTGCAATCTTAAGACTGAGTAAATCACCATGGATGCCATGAAGCAGATAACAAGGACCAGTTACGATCATCTCTGTTAGTGATTAATTTTTACTTGGGAGGACTTTCATTTCATTTCATTTAAATTCATTTTCATATTTCTCACATCAATATATCACAATAGAATATACAAATACGAAAATTATGCAAAACATAAATTAGATGAGACTTCATCGGAATGTACAAAAGTTTGTTTTGGTATAAACACAAGGTTTGTATACATGCGAATTGAACTGTGGTCATGATGCGAAAAAATATGGTGGGGCCTGCGTAGAAGCATTTAGCTTGTACAGCCACAGGTCCCGTGATAAATCAAACGAGGGGAAGTTTAAAATACAGATATTTTTTAAGACCATACTATAACTGGGGGAACCGATTAAAAAAAAATCCGATCAAATAAGTGTTATTAAATAGAATACAGAAAGGTCACATGTTGCAACAATATTATAACCTATACTACAAGTATACTAAGGACTTTGGGAGAATGTTTATTCTCCCAAAAGCTTATTTTGCTTTGGACCATGATGCATACCTGCAACAGGAAGAAGTGTGACCGCCTGTTGAAGGGAAATCGGGTGGGTCCTGCACTATATGGAGTCATTTCATCTTTCTTTCACTCGTGAGACAGAGGGCAGCATTCGAGGATAACCAAATTTTGAGGCATAGTAATAATCTGTAACGAGAAAGATGATAATGACTGATTGCCCTATTAAAAAAGCGTGACATAAATAAATACAGAAATAAGACATGAACAAAAAAAATCATGAATATAGTCAAAGACACAACAGTGCATAAGTAAACAAGCAAAGTGATTGATGTTGTGTCCCTTACCACATCTCATTCCTTATGATTTGTTTGTGTCCTCGTTTCTGCAGGAAAAGAAAGAGTAGCAGTGATAGTGAATGATATGACGTTTCCCATAAAAGCCGGAAGATACTGATGTCAAGATTCCGGAAAGACCAGCCGACCGCGTGTGAGCTTTCACAGCTCATTGTCTTCTGTGGGAGTCTAGCAGACGACAAAAGTCTTGAGATGAGTGATGAAGACTGGAAGAGAATGCAACAATACCTAGAGGAGATATGAGTATCTACCATTCTAACACGGTGTATTTGGAAAAGTCATCTTCCTCGACTATTGACGTTGTCTATAATAGTAAAGGCAGTGCTAAATGACTGCAGCAAATGTTTTGTCCTCAGTATGTATATAATAATTATTTCGTGATGGAAATGATTGCGCCTCATTTTTTTTTTCTCATCTACATTTTAGGAGTAGATTGCCACAACAAACGCATGTAACGCTCATTCCACGTGATATTCCAATGCATGTAGGCTAATATTCTACCATAAAGTTATTGTAAAAACGGGTAATTTGATATTTTCATTATTTGAGCTTGATAGCGTTTCATGTCGTGGATCTCTCCATGTGCTCCATGCACCAAGCAGCTTTAGCCCATAACACGTTTACAATGTTTTATTTTTAATGCTTTTCATTCGTCTGTATAGTTGATTTTGTGGGGGACGTAGCTTAAGAACTGGGTGAGGTATCCAGAAAAAACTAATTGACATATATAATTTGTAATCGTGTATAAGTGGACGTAAAGCTGTGTTCATATCCACTTTTTGGCGTACGTGTTCAAGGTCAAAGTTTAAGTCGCTAAAATTTCAACTAATTCCTTCTATCACCGCAGCAATGCCTGCATGCATTTTCATGAAACTTAGTGTACAGGTTTATTACCACATAGAATTCTCTCGGAAAAGTTTCGGGCTATTGGTTGGATGAAAATAGTAACACTCGCTTTTTTACTCCATATCTCGAAAATGGCTTGAGGTATTATATTTTCATGAATCTATAGGTTCTAAATCAATACACGCATTACTTGACGTTGATATCCTTTAGACGTTTTGTGTCATGAGGTCAAAGGTCAAGGGTCTAAGGTCACCATAGAATGCCAAAATTTTCTCCATACCCTTACTGAATGTATAAAAACATGACTGTGTTCTTGAACTTGGATAAATACGTCACTGCATGGGCATGATTATGATGATGTATATGAGGAAAGTTTTGGGCATGAGGTCAGAGGTGCTCATGAAGTTAAACTTGTGGCTCCAAGTATAAAGTATACAGCTTATTTCGGGAAAGATCGACCTGATGATGTCGTCCATATTCCGTTCGCTATGGTCTATAGTTGTCTTTTACGGCGTAGGCCTAACCTGGACGGTGCCATGCGTGAAACGCGCGATAAGAAATAATATCATAATATGGAACATTTACGAATGGAATAAGCTAATGACGTTATAGTCGGGCAGGCCAGTAAGTGACGGCGTGCAGACCCTTTGAAGCTCGTCAAGGGACAATGGTCATAGCTCACAATGACATTGTATATCTAAAAACTGATGTAAGAATTGTGTGTCGTTCTCGTCTGTGTTTCTGATCTATCATTATTATTGTTTTTGTAATCTTTAATAACATACAGCTTTTGCAGGTTTTATTCAGCTTACATGATATCTAAGAAACTTCTTTTCCCTTTTACAGTCTCGATCCACGGTCGAATCGCCATACAGACATTATAATTACTATAGTACATTGTATATCATGCCATTTCTGGGTTGTGTGCCGAAATCACAGCTAAAACATGTTTAGTAGTATTGAACTATACACTGCATATTATTATCTGTAATGACATGAATGATGTATCATTAGAATAATAACTGCAAATAAGTGTTTATGTACCTTTAACACTCTTTGCACTTTGCCTTTAAACTATGCCCTGTATGATTATAAAAATGTGACAGCACTTCACACTTTTATTATTGGCAGATAAGACGAAGTAAAGACATTTTATGTGTCCGCCAGTTTTCACTGTGGTGCACTATGTAACTCTATACTTTATGTTTGACTATTATAGACTATAGTGAATATAAGGTATCCAACTTCACAAATTTCTTACGTAGTGTTGCCATCGTAGTCAATAGCACGCAAGAAACTGAATGAAAATTTGCCAATACAGTCATGTAATGTATACACGTTGTACATCCTTAATTCTCTGATCTTCTTCCTTCCCCTTTCTATCTTGTGTGTGTATTGCCAAGTATTGCATACTGAGTGTTTGGAGTTCGATGTATGTAAAGACAACATCGACGGGTGGGAGTGAAACATTTGTAAAGAAGATACTCGCAATTCATAAGCCAATTGCACAAGGAGCATCCCCTCCAAGCGACAAGGTCCGCTGTTTTTCGTGTTTAAAAGACTATTTTGGCTTGTCAGAGGTATAGCACACTGCGTTAAGTTACAATAATGTTGTTATCACTGTGACGAAGTCTGTATGATAGAGTGATACAATGTACTAGTACGTTATATTGTAACGGGCAATATTACTTCATACATTGTCTAATCCTTTGAGTTAATGTGATCATTTTCTTTCTGTTGTGTTCATGTTTTGCAAGATTGTCATATTTTCTTCGTTTTGGGGTTCTCTATATCGTTGCGCCAATTGTTATATTGTTTATAAGTCGGGTAGAGAGAATACTGATGGATTAGCCTTCCAAGTAACAACTTAAAATGAAAAAAAAAAAGCAGAATTGTTAATAACTAAAAATTAAGTATTATATGACTCTGTGCCGATACAAAGAAAAGGAATTGCAGTCTCTGCAGATGTGAAGGAAAGAATTAATTTCCAGCCTGCAGACGATGTATTAATTTATACAGGAAATCATCCTCATCAATAACTGATGCTGATATAGCTCTCCATATTGTCTCCAAATGGGAAATTCTCGTTTTGTTAACACGTTGCGCAGACTTCTTTGTTTCAGTGATGCAACATTGTACAGGGGCGGATCCAGTAATACCGCCAAGGGGGGTGGGGGTGTGGAAGGGGCGCAAAGCAGTTTAAGCGCAATTTTCTGGGGCCACTATAGGCCTCCAATCGCCTGACAAAGATATTTTTCTTTAAAAGGGCACGTGCAACGAGTGCGCCCCATTTCATTTTTTTTTGAATTTCTTTTATTTAAAGAAACCCAAAATTAAAGGGGGCCCCCGGTGCGCCCCCTCATCCGCTACTGTTGTGATTTACCCCCATTTTACTTTCTCTCCACCCTCTCTCCACAAACAATACACACACTCAATGTTTCCCATTATTGTGAGTGCTGGAAAGGTCGTTATTGATACAATCTTGTGTAAATCTTACTGAGATTACATCAATCTGCGGTCAGAGTATGATAAAAGAGTAATCTTGAAAACATGTTTAAATCGGCTGAAACCTCTGAATGTTGATGTCAAGCTATAACGAGTTGAAATCAAACGCGTATGATCTCATGCTGTGAATTTGTTAAGGTATAGTAGGCCTACATGTAGTACTTTTGTATAATCAATGTTTATGTTATATGATAGTTATGTTTATAACAACAAAATAGGGTCGTGTATGACATAATGTGGTGAGATTGGCCTAGATAATATATGCGATTTCATTTCATTGCATGTTTCCAGATCAATGTGCCAATGCAGTGTATTATTATGTCATCCCCGTATCCTTTGGATATCGCGTGCACAGAAGTTAAAAGGAAATGAAAAAATGTCATTGTTATCGTAACATGATTTTGTAGGCCTACGTCTTTTATGTCGAAATACATGCTTATAGTTTATAACACAATTATCAAATTAGATGTTTGACCGCGTTTCTCTCTCAAACTTGTTGTTGCCCTTTGCTTCATGAATATGCCATCAACTATATCTATAATCTATCTTAACTGAGAAATTTTCGACCGACATGCTTTCATTATGACTTTGATAACAACATTGCATTATGTGTCTCATCGATAACCTCCATAGGTCCTACATTCAGAAAACAAGCAAACACACAAACAAAAACAGAAATGTCCCCTTATCACAGGCCCTATTCATTATGTACATGTAGTGTTTTAGGGGGTTAAAACTACGGAAATATAAGGAAGTTTTTTCTGAAATGTAGACGCTTGAAGAAAACTTGACCGTATACCCTCCTCTCGGTCAGAATTTTAAAGAAGGTAAGGGCACAAGCGACGATATTTGTCAGTGTCTGGGGAAAATACATTGTATAATGTTTATGTTACACTGTGCCGTCTGCATAATATGAATTACAACTGTATACAGGATTATACATAAAATGCGTTTACATTAAAAATTGACCCACTGTAGGCCCTAAAGACAATGAAGTTATATGTACGCATGGACACACACACACACACACACACACACACACACACACAGGGTTTAGGCTTATTTCAACAAACACTACACGCGCTGATCTGAATTTATATTTTATAGGAATTTGCCTCCCAAGGTCCTATTTGATTTAACCCCCCCCCCTCCCCCCCCAAAAAAAAACAAAACAAACATATGTTAGAATAGGAACTTCCCGTAACAACAGCCAATCATCAAGCAATATATTTTGCCATTAATGTGACAATTGCCAAATTGCAGCAAGAGTTGCTATGATATTATGGGCCCTGGATGAGTATTCACACCTCCATAAAACGACGTGTATGCCAAACTCCCCTTGTTGGCCTAAGCACTGCCAAAGATATGGGAGTGAACTCACGCGTTTGAAGAAACGTTAGTGCATGTAATCAATTGAAAATACATTTTGCAAAAAATAAAAAATAAAAAAATGGCGGAGGGGGGGGGGGGGGGAAGGGGACTCTCTGAAAACCATTATGAAGCAGTTTTCGTAAATGAACCCCCCCCCCCCCCCCCACTCAAGCCAAACTTGTGAAGTAAACTTTGCAGGCATCGATTTAAACTTTGGGTCATTCGTGCAATGTATGCATGAATTCAACTTCAGCAAAAAATGAAGAAGTCAAAATTAGTAAACCGGTAAAAAATTTAGAGTTTACTATGTATTAAGGCCATTCATTTTGACTCGCCAACAAGCTGGGTGGTATTCTTATACTGAGCTCAAAAAATGTAATATCCATCTATCACATTGTGTATACAGCACAAAATGTGTTCCTTACTAATCTTGTTTGTTTGTTTGGTTGGTTTTTTTTTTCTATGCTGTGGTCTTTATTCATACATTTTTAATGTATGCAAATGAAATTACATTGATTAACCAGATGGAATGCTTACAAGACTTGTCTGACTTTTACAATGAATCACAAAGTATTCATGTGCGAAACATTTATTTCTAGACTCAAGTAACATTAATGATAGTGATCATCAATGAACCGCACACACCGTTTGAAAGTAGAAAATGATAATACAAACATACGCTTAACTACAGACACGTTAATACGTCCAACGTGGAATTGTCATGAATACGATTACCGCCTTGAAAAGGATCACATCAGATTTCACGTTTTCATTCGCATTCAGTCGAAATTTCACAATATAACATGGAATGTTAATGCATTTGCTATGAGAATGTGTTGGAATTTGATCCCAAAAATGCTGTAGACTGTGCTCTCGGGACTTAGACCAATGGAGGTTAACTTTCCACATGATCACACTTGCAGTGTATCATTATCCAATGTAAACTTATTCATCGAAAGCATCACTATGGAGAGTATTAACAGGAGTCAGAATGCATTTTACAGCATACAAGACAAAATAAGGGGAGAGGATTGCTATACTTTAAAAAATGGAGGTAATTCAATTTTTCTTCTTTTTGAGTGGTTAAAAGACTTCCGAGTTCTCTTTCCAAAAAAAAAAACATTTAAAACAAAAATCCATAATGTTCAATCGAGTTTTCTGTGTGTTAGTTTGCTTAGAAGTGATACAGTGTTCAAAATCCTGCACTTTCACTGTGGTATTGCATGGACTTACAACAATGCACGTTTTGTCATCGTTATTCAAAGCATATGGTTACAATAACTAAGTGCATGGTTGAATAACAAAATCATGGCAAGGGGAAGTTTTTCCAAAATATAAATGTGGATTGAGCGAATACAGCAGTACAGTGTATTGTAGAAAACATCAGTGAAAAATTGAGGAAAATTTGATAATCCGTTCAAATTCTAAAATTATGTTACATTTTTAAAGATTCAGTGACACTGCCGCTGGATGAAAAGGTTACAACAGCGTGTGACACTGACTGCAGAACAATAGTAGCAAGAGAATTTCATAAAAATTGATTTTATGAACAGTGCATATTCCTTTGACACGTTGATGATACATATCAAGCGCAGTATATTATTACCCCTGCTTTCTAAAAGGTAGAAATTTTATATTATAATGACATTTTGTGGAAATCTCTTTACATCGTTTTCCATATCGTTATTCTGCAGTGACATCACAAACTGTTATAGTCCACTCATCCAGCCAAGGCGGCAGCGAAACTTAAGAAATTCATAACTTTTTTTTTTCTTGAAGCGAAATTCGTAACTTTGAACGGACTGTCCGATTTTCGTCAAATGTTCACTGTTGTTCTCTACTGATATTGTTGCATGCATTCACTCACTCCACGTACTATAATATAGTATGTATTATATATTTGTATTTCCCGTTTAAGTATTTACCCTTTAAGTGACTGAACATTAAATTTTCTAGACGTCATGGGGCTGCAGCAGATGTCTTAATATGCTGTCAATGGAGACAAGCGGTTTGTTGGAGTGGTGTGCCTAATACTACATGTAGTAAACAACATAAATTTAGGCTCTTCGTTGGTGTTCTTGATGATACAAAATTGTACATGTATTGGTGTTTGGTTAATACTAAAGGATCATCACACTTTGTGGCATGTAAAAACATGCATACAAGGATAGGGAGTTTACCAACGTTAAGAAGCCAATTACTGTCTTAATGGCAGAGCAGTTCAGTACAGGTCAGTTCAGCTGGAAAATGTACAAACTTGAAAGCTGACTTAATGTTGGCCCCAAAGTTATCCTTTACATCACTTTGATACTGAGTAGTACCATGAACTCATCAACTACGTGCATGCCAATCGGAAATATGCTCAGTACTGCTACGTAATGAGAGAGAGAGAGAGAAAAAAAATCATTTGTTCTGAAAGAGGTGCTTTCTCCTACTACATTGTAACAGACCACATTTGGATAATAGAATAAGTGTATATAACTGATAATGTCCCTGATGATTTGATACACGTAAAATTCACCAAACAGTCATACCAGTAGTTGTACTACATGAGCTCATTTCTATTCACAGTTAGATGAAGTAGCGGTGATGATGCCAGGCATTCACGCATCGCCGGTCATCAGTAATAATTTGCTCACTGATTTTTATTTTTTATTTTCACATAGAATCAAAAGAAAACGTCTTGTCCTTCGCATGAGATGTCACCGCATGAGATGTTAAATTGCATAAATGCAGAAATTGAACAATACTGATGACACTTGCTCGAGGAAGGAGTTGAAGTTGCAATAAAAATGTAGGCTACACCATAAAACAAAAAGTCCGAGATTTTGATTTCATTTCTTTGTCAGATTTTGCTCTATTCAAGCCAGTCAGCTAAATGTGGCGCGGAATGCAGTTTCTGTCTGCATGCTGGTTAGAGCTGTAGTTAGAAGTTTTTAGTTTGTTTGTTTGTTTGTTTTACTTTAATCCTCTTCCCACAATAGGCCTACTAATAACAATATCATTTGCAAAGTTAGAAACGAATCCTATGAGAATAGAATAGACTGTCTAGTTTTGAAATGCATTCACGATAAGAAACTGGAGTCTCAACGATTGAGTCATCTCAAATAATATTCACATATATTATTACTTACAATACAAATGTAAATTACATTGTATTTTCCTTTCGGTAGATTTGAATAGAACATGCATAAACCAATTCAACAGAATGCAATCATTAATCGACCTTCACAGAACTGTTGTTCTTTCTGGTTCCATTCGCAATCGCAGAACTTGAGGGTTCCTTGGATTTCACCGGTTTGCGGATGTATGCGTCGTAGAAAAACTGGGCGAAAAGGACAAAGTAACTGAAGTACATGATGAGGGACCAAGCAATATTTCTCATATTGGTGTCGCACTTTCTTCCTGCTTGAAGCTGGAGCAGAGCGTAGATGTTGACGACGCAGCCTATCACCATCTGGATGAGCTGCATCAGCGTGATCGTAACGTTTACTTGACGCGGGATTTTCACGATCCCCGATGCTCGTAAGGCGTAGTAGCTGTACATGACAGCGTGTACGGTAAAATTAGCGGTGATGAAATACCGTGCTGGTGCTATGTGATCTCGGTAGGAGTACCAGGCGTACAGGAGGACGGTGATGTGGTGGTACCAGTGTAGAAACATGAGTTTCTGTTTCCGTAAGACGATAAACACCGTGTCGCCGAGCTCGGGAACTTTGCTGAGGATGAAGAGCCACACCAGAACCCGATTTTTCCGTCGAAGATGGTGGCGTCGCACACAGAGCTGTGCCACCCGACCTCGGCCACGTAGCCCACAAAATCCTGAATGGTGACCACAGCGCCGAGGATGCTGAACAGCGCTAGCCCGGCGGACCAGGCAGCGAGAGTACGCCGGAGGTCGAATTTGGGCCGACTCTCCATCCATGCTCGACCACTGAACACACCGATGAAGTATACGCCAGAAAACACAAAGGCCAGCCACCAGTTATGATGGAACCACACCAGCTGCTTTTGGGAATCGAAGGATTCCTCGAGATCCCTGATCAACGAGCGCACCATGGTTGTCTATATTTTGCTCTTTGTCTGCTATGATGATAATAATTATCCGAGATAAAACAGAATGAGAGCTACGCTCGACTGCAATGAAACGAGGTGGAGGTCTGATCCGTAGGCACAGTCGTGACTTTGTTCCTACAGGCACAGCTTCCTGCTATCATCTAGGCGGCAACATATCGAAACAAGATCAAGCCTTTGACAGATAACTGATTTGAGCTGGCACGATCTCAGGGCAAAATACCACAGTTGTATGAACTATTATGTAACACACTCACAGTTGTCGAAAAAGCAAACAAAGGGCAGTGACCAGTCAGAACGAACATCTCCCTGCAATGATTGGTGTATGTGATTCCTGGCTTTATATTGATGGGAACGGCAAACAACGCATCATGCAGGCTGAATGCAGTGTTACTGTTGTAGCGGCATCTTCAGTCAAACGTCATAACAGTCCACACATCCCTATTTGCAGTATTTCCGTCATGTGAAATGACATATCGCTAGTACAATTTAATGTACAAATTGTATTATCCGGACCCTTTATGTGCGATCCGAGCAGCATCTACCGGTAGTAGACCCATGCAGAGTGAGGTCGAGACTCTGCATCACAGGGCCTAGAAATTTCTACAATTCAGAGATGGTCGAGATCGAATCGTGAGCTCACTGCTGCTGAGAGCATGATGAGAAAACAGACGGGGTACACGCTAAGCGTGCGCGGTCGTGTCTCTCTTCCGAGGCCCTCTCTGCATGAGCTCCTGTGAATATTAATGACCTGGATCCATTCAGTGCATTATGTACAGCTACGGGTATTTCTCTTCGAACTTCAGAATAATCTGGAACAAATCATGTTGTGTATTACGTTTAATTTGACAAAAGTAACTCCTTTTGTTATAATAAAGTAAGAGACGAGTTACAGAGGTGCAAACAAAAGTCGAAATTGTTGTTCTGTAACTGAAAATAAAATTACTACCCTAATCTTGTTGCGAATGAGATCGTCCAAGAGAGTTCGTTGACACTAGGGGGAAGCACCCTCGCATTGTTGCTGTTCCTTGCGTGATCGCGAGCTATTCTCTATGGTAAGCCTGTGAGAACATTATTTCATCATTCTGAGCATGTAGGCCTACTGTACGGATCGAACAGTTACCAAATAAAATCAATATAACTAAACTGGGAAGGGGGAAGGGAGGGGGCCGGAGGCTGGAACAACCCCCCCCCCCCCCCCAGCTCCCGTTGCCTTGGTCTGGTATGTCGGAGCTGTTAGGTTGCTTGTCAAATAAAACTAAGAACACAGATCCATAATGTTATCTACATTTCTATAAAATGTACATGTTCTCCGTCTCTGTACGAAAAAAAAAATGTATATATCAGGGCTGAAGGCAAAGAGTCCCTGACAATTCCTTTTTTTTTTCTTTTTTTTTTTTTTTGTCGTAAACAGGTCTGTGTACCAACCCCTCCCGCGGCTGCCTTGATTATCTTTATGCATGGGTTCGCTGGTCATGAACTATCCTGTTACAAAGTGTTATGTTGAATATGCTCAAATATTCAGTCTATAAAAATAAAAAAAATAAGAGGGTAATCATCAAAATACTTTGTCATTTGTTTATGCAATAGATCGTTAGGACCCTATCGGTAATGAATTCATTATTTATATACATGATATATTTTGTTCACAAAGACCTTTACAAGCAAGCTTTCCGGAGGCTAGCCCTACGCGTAGCAACAACTTATAAGTAAATTCCACTGTCTATGAGAAATTTGATGGGAGAGGTAACATGTTAAGAAATGCTTCGTTACTAGCCTGTAAGAGAGAAGAAACATTCACAGATTGTTAACAGCATTACAGAAACGTCTATCTGCAGAAATGCCAAGCGATAATTAAAAAACAAACAAACAAACAAACTCCAAGACCAATACAACATTCGCTTATCATGATTTTGCTCGAACGAGTCATTATAATCATCTTTTACTTCAATGTTTCAGGGGATTTCTTTTTCTTCCTAATAAATCATAATTGGTCAGTTTCAACTCATCATATAGGGTATCCTTGGATGCAGACATACCATCGGATGAAACAATGTGAAAGAAGTACACAATCCAAATAATCGTGTTTATTGTTGATCAACGAAGTGTGATCAGCACTGGCATGCGATGCAGACGTACTGCGTTCACTGCTCCTGGTATAAAGAATATGTAAAATATGGCATCATCGGCTTTCGATAGTCGACTCGCGCAGTACACGTGTCTCAACTTTGACCCCTGCGCGCCATACAACATGGCACGATCGACCACGCCCCCGTTGTAATGCATGCTGTAAACAGTACAATCATCGGTACTCTAATCTCAGCAAGGCAACATATCACCACATTCGTGTAAATTCTCCTCTTATTAGTATGATGACTTCGTGCTGTTATTGTATTCTACGCAATCGAAGGAACTGATACCTTCTCTAGAATGTAGAATCGAAATTTTGAATGAAATGGAATAATCAAGCACCTCGCTCTCCATAGTGCTATGGTGTCATTGTAATAATGGTGACGTGAGGTTGTGATTGGCTAATTTAGGGGGCGCGAGGGGGGCGCGGCACGGCAAGAGGGAGGTGTGGCCGCTATAAAAAAAAAAAAAAAAAAGAATTTAAAAAAAAGAATGGTCTACCGATCGATGTACGTGTGCATGCACGCGACCTGAAAGTGGGGGGGGGGGGGGGGGGGTGGCACGGAGGTCACAGCACGACCCAGGGTTGCGTCAACTACTACTACTACAAGAGAGGCAGAAGTACTCAGTAACACAAAATAAGAAAGTTATAAAATTGAAATTTCACCTTGGTTCCGTAGGACGGTGATATGGCTAACAATCGAAAATGAAAAATAAAATGATGCAATTGCATACATTGCCTGCATGGAATTACACCGTAGTCACCCGCATTGCCTTGTGGGTCTACATGTAGGGCTATTGCATGCCTATATTGTTCTGAAATCATTATTGGTTTTTGTCAATGATTTAGAGGGATGAAGAAACCGAGAAGAAGGGAAAAAAACGTTCCAACAACAATATGCAGTATTTTAATGCCAAGGAAACATTCTTTGCTCGTTAAATGCAGTTGGAACGGTATGAGATATAGTGGAGATTTTGTGTGCAAGCCAGACGGAGAACATTGTGAGTCGATGACAATACATTGTATATCCTTCGTGTGATTTACAATGTTTGTAAATGTGACCGTGGCATATGTTTGTGCACACAATTTTTATTTAACTCTAAAATTCTATTCATTTGCCATTTTTGTGACTATACTTATTATTTGTCCCTCTTTAACTAGCATGTTCTACACCGTGGTCGAATTGGCTTCAAAATCAGAAGAAAAGGAGAGTACAGTTGTATTATGCAATAAGATATGAATCCATTGGTCTTCCTGTCTCTTCGGCATATCCAGTTTGACACATCTCATTATAACACTTTTTGAGAGGCGGCATCAAACATGGGATCAAAAGGAATGAAACTGTTGCGACTCTATCTCTCCAACCTCCTTCGTCAAAGGAGCTCAAAAAATGAGTACACATGCCATTATCATTACAGCTAGCACGAGGGGCAAGTACACTGTATTGTGATATAATTCATATGTCGGAATAACAAAGGCGAAATATCAAGCATGATACAGGGCACTAATGTGACGACATGGAATCATTAATAAACCTAACCTTCGATATGGCATGATGTGGACAAATGGGTAACAACTCTGCCTTGCTATCGTATGTTATCAGAACAGGTGTGATAACAGTGAGGGGAGCTGCTAACAGCTCGGGGTGATACATCATTTCTGCAAATATGTTATACATTCAGTCATGGCCATAAAACTGATCAATTTTACGTGCCATCGTAGTTCATTTACCCCCCCCCCCCCCCTCTCTCTCTCTCTCTCTCTCTCTCTCTTTCTCTCTCTGTATGTCTATTTACTACTTTTCATCTTTCTTTATTCATCTCATGTTATTGTAAAAGTAAAATAGAAAAACTATAATACCAAAATAAAAATACATTAATATGCCAACACACATAATACATTATATTAAAGCACCATGCAGTAATTCATCTCAAACAGCATAATTTCAACGAAAGTAATGCTCAGCTATGAGTTTTTCATTTCGTATAGTGTGCATAGTGCTATACGTATTGCATTCTTTGTATAGAAAAAAAAAACAACATTATAATCTTGTGCACACCAGGAGTGTAATGTATAGGATTTAGTTTTCTTTTCCTTTCTTTTCTTTTTAATTCAGAACCGAGGCATTTAATCTGAGATTGCATAAAAGGTTTTTAAGGTTCTTACACGCGTGGTGTGTAACTGTTTTTGGAAGCCGACACTATTAAGGATACTCATTGTAACCAGAGATCCCGCAAATGTTTGATTTAAATGCTGCGTTACTGCAAAACAGTTAATCAAAGATGTCCAAGCAGGGAGGTAAAAGATCTTTTCTACCTTCCTGGTAATAAAGTGACTTATTTTCTGGTAGAATACGCGCATAATTAATGTATCATATTTGTTTGAAAAGGCAACACAGTTGACGGTATTATGATTAAAATGTTGGCATTGCACGGATATCCAACACTGTTTCTTCGGCAACAAGGTGTAGCGAAGTCATTATTGCTACCTCTATTATGTTAACTTCTTGGCTTGAACGAGAGCAAAGTCCAAAATGCGTGTTATTCAATATTCCGTCATAGCTACAGTGCAGGCTTCGATTCGTTCACTCCTTTGAATCAATACAATCGCTTTGGGAGACAAACACCGCCCACACAGCTTGAGAAATCAGTTCGGCAAATACCGAATTGACAACGCTGGCCACAGGAAGACTTAATCCCCCTTTACATCTTCATCGTGAAGGACACCTCTGCTTTCTGTACACTATACGATATGCTATCTCCTTGGGATCATACTCGCATGAGAATTATCACTATGTCATGCATGTGCAGCCGATACAATTTATACAGCTTATGATCTCCATTATTTGACGCATGAATCTACCATTGAGTTATCAATCGATTTGATAAATCCACCCTGGATATTATTCCTGACTGTGTCCTGGACGCGACATGTCCTTCCTATAATCAGTACTGGAGTCCCTCTGCTGTAAGAAAACAGCATTAGAACATTTATCAACCCATGGGGGCAACGTTGAAGAGCACATGTTAACTCTGAAAGGAATGATAATGATTGCATACTTGATAGGCCTAGATACGTTCTTAAGTCCTGTTTGTTGTGTAATGTTCGGGAGTCACATATCAAGTCAACGTGAGATATACGAGGCACCTTAAACCGACTGTCGTGTCAATGCAATTTCCTTTTATCATCTTTTAAGAAACAGTTGGCATGTTCGTCAAGTACTACATCCAGAAACAACTAATGTTCAAGATGGCTGGCCTATAAGTAAAAGTGCTTTAACGGGATAGAGCGCTTGCTTTATTGGTGAATGATTAATTTTTAAAACATGAACATTTTTAATTCAGAAACGCCAATACCGTGGAAACTCGCTATGTATAAAGAGATTTGATGTAACAAACTACACTGCCTGATTATAACAAACTAATATCCCCGGTCCCAATTTATTTATTCCCTTTGTTTTGTATTGTTTATTGATTACTGATACAACAAAATATCTGATGCAAAGAACGAATTGTCTTGGTCCCAAGGATGTCGTTGTCATGGTTGTACTGAATTTTCACGTTACAATGTATGGTAATTATAATTCTTATCATTAGAACTAATAAGATTCATGTACAATCAATATCAGTGTTATTTTATAGTGGTATGACATCATCAACATCCATATTATGAGAAGTAGAAGAGTCGGAGCAGCAGTAGAATTATATAACAATATCGTTATCATCATTATCATCATCATCATCTTCATCTTCATTTTCATCATCTGTATCACCACAGTCATTATAGCATTTCCATAATCCTTGCATAGTTCAGCAACCTCAGAAACGACAAGTGTATGATGATAATAGTGAAGTATAGGCTCCTATACACGACTATGAGTCCAGGATACATCTTGGCTAGCTTGTATGAACGTCCTGCCGACTTTAAGCTCACTACATGTGTGGTAAACACGCCAAGGACGTTCAATTCTTCTTCGTTGCATGCTAACTTCTTTATCTCATCTTTCATTTGCTTTAATGCTCACCAGCGCACAAATCGGTTTGCAAAGAACACGGGGGATGACTTTTCTGTGTTCAAGGATCAATAGTGAAGAGAATGTCACCCGAACAGAGGACACCGAAAAGTATGTAATCGTTATAAAAGTACGGATATCATTGCAATTGATTTAATTCTCGATGACAGCTGAATAGTACCAACTGAAATTGCAGGAATTTGTCTCGAAAGAGAGACGTAAAGATTTAGCGGTGTGGTGAAAACGTGATTGATCAGGCGAGTGCCTGCGCAGTCGAGACTGTTTAAAGGGCGGGTAGAATTACTAGCTATTTTAGAGTAGATGTTTAAGTGCAGTACCCTCTTACAAACTATCATGATAGCACTCCATTCGATTATCATGTTCAAACTATCGAAGCTTCCCCGGTGAGGGTCATGAAGAAAGGACATTAACATTCTTCCTTTCTTTTTTTTTTCTTTTTTTGTCTCTCGCATACATTACCTGAATGAGTGTCTTAATTAGACACTTTGAGCTTACAGTAACGGAGGGGTTGGTGGTACCTTATAACAATACATGAAGCAAGTTTTGAATGAAGAATGTTTTTGATTTAGTATTTAATGTTCAATTCATGACAGGATTACTCAAAGACGCAATATCTGCAAAGTTTATGTAAAAAAAAAAAAATATGGACTGCCGAAACGGAACTTAACAAGCGAGTTGCATATAGAGAACGATACATCAATTTCATGGAATTATACATGTACTACATGTGTATTACACTATTATCATCTGTACATGGAAATACATTAATAACTTCTTTTTTTTAATCCAAGCCGACAAATTTAATCAGCTTAATAAAAAAAAGATACATCTTTCGAAAAATTAATCTTAAGATTTTTTAAAAAGTTTGCAACTTTCATACCTTGTAACATTGTGGCGATATGTAGGCACCCACTTATAATCAAATGATAGTGAATGTTGCAACCCCCCCCCCCCCAAAAAAAAAAAAAAAAAAAAAAAGTACATAATGTATATTTGGTTCGACAAACAAACAAAGAAGTTGATAAAAACAAAAGCAACAAAAAATTATTCATATTTCATTTTCTAGACTGAAAGATATACTAAGGCATGGTATACTGAGTAAACTGACAGATCAGAAATACAGCTGATTTGTACAGTACCACATTCTGTGGATACTCTCTTCTTACAAAGGAATTGATCACTTTCAGGATGTATTCAATAGAAGTCATCCATAAATCAGTAACAAAGGATACCATGAAAACCCCACATCTTGCTCATCCTAGCAAATGACAGTTGTGTATACATTATATTCCATGGCAATGTCCAAGCTTGCTGACAGTTTTTTTCGACCTGTCTCACACACATACTCAAGACCGTTCTACCAACATAATCATATATTCAAATCTTATGCATACCTTAATCACAAAGGTTGTCCTGGACAACCAGCAAGCTTTCCTCAAGGCATACCCAGCATAGCAACAACTGATGTATGCAAACTAGATTCAACATTGCATTGAGGATGTACAGGTTAATGGAAACGGTTTCTAGATCTGCATAAGGAAGTGTATTTATTCATTACATGTATAAAGAAATGCACCTGTACAAGCGAGATTCTTCATTCAAGGTTTGTGACCATGTCAGTGGAAAAAAAAAAATTTGTCATCTGAATTCACTGAGAAACTGGCTCTTAAACGCACATGTATACACTCAGATATTCCCTGAGAAAACAACAAGTGTTCTGATTGCTGTACATCATTTGTAATGCAATCATCACCATTACCATGATAAAAGATATGACTCATTATTAAAAATATACTCTTTGGCTTGGTATATTTTTTGATAGTCTTTTACAGTTATACTGTAATCCCTAGAGTCTTATTCCACAAAGTTTTGCTAACATTTGACAATTTAATCTGTTACATGCCACTTACAAACACAGGCAGTGTTGTACATACATACTGTGCATACATACATACATACATACACACACATGCATTCATACATTGTACATACCAGTATAAACATACTTATACATACATACATACATACATTCATACATTGTCCATACACTTATTAACATTGGTTTGTGCATTGGCACGCATGTGCAGGCAATACAATACTATTTATGTGCTAAGACAGTGTAACATGAGCAAAATATGCACTTTAATTACCAAATGTCACTTCTGTCAAATCAGCTAAAAGTATTGTATGAAAGATATTGTCTGCTGTATTTCTCAAAACAGTCTTATACTTGCAAAATGTGGTGAGATTCTCCTATGTACAAATAAGGTACAAAAAATAACACAGCTTCTTTCACATTCACCCAACATTCAACTATGTATGTACATTGTCTCTACATACACTGTAAAACAATATTTTCGCGGCATGAAATTTTCGCGAGTTGCATCTAACATTCAATGCATATAGTGTAGATAGGAACTTCCGCATGCATTTTAATTACGCGAATCTTGGCTCTTGCAAAATTTGCAAAATTAAAATGCAAGTGAATATTCCTCATTTTACAGTAGTCAATTTGAGCAATTCAGTTGTAAATTATGACCACTTCTAGGGATTGTCACAAAATAAATGACTGCACTGCATTAACCCATTCCCTGCATGCTTCTGAAATAATGATAAAGCTTGAACTGGACATATCAGGATCCTGTACGAAAAGGGTTAAAACAGAAGGCCTACCTTCATAACTACGAAGACTCAAAGGCAGTGAAGTATTCTCGTAATAACTTGACACCCAGACTTCAATGGGAAGAGGGAGAGAGGGGGAGGGAGATGTGGTCTAAAACTGGCTCCTTGAAATTACCAAAAGTGTCATCATTTTTCCATCTTATCCAAGCCTACTCACTTAGTCTGAGGCATGGATTCCATTCAACAATCACGCTACAGTACAATTGGCATGAGAAATACAATTAATCTTGCCTAAGTTGAATCTATGAGGACTGAAGAAATTGCTTCAACATACAGTAAATTCAACTCATCGGGGATTAAAATCAATAGAATATAAAGAGAAGAGGACTTGAAACTCCTTTGACTTAGAGGCAATTACTCGACTTATGCGAGGTTGACTTAACCCGTTGAGGACGTTTGATTTTGCTACAACACGCATTTCCCATAGACACCTGCCTGAGTATACTCGGGACTCGTCCTCAACGGGTTAAGCAAGGGTGATTGTATTCATGAGTAATTTTCAAATAACGAGTTGCTGGAATGGGTCACAAAGGAAATTAGAAAAATAAACACTTCTAGGATTGCTTTCACACTGTATATCTGAAGCACCCTGCAACCATGGTCTGAATTTGACATTTTATACAGAAGACTCATAATTATGAAACCCAGGGAACTGGCGGTTGTTGTTGTTGTTTTGTTTTTGTTTTTGTTTTTTTGTTTTTTTTTGGGGGGGGGGGGGGTTGTTATATCAAAATTTCGCTGCAGTCCAGTCCAGAACAGTCTAGTACATAAAAGATATACTGTAAAAGTGGAAATTTTCGTGGTGTTGAAATTTTCGCGCATTTCGCGCAACCAGAAACTAGCACGAAAATAAAAGCAAGCGAATATTTTTGCTTGCTATATGTTCCTGTGCTAGATGTCTTGATTCTGCGGAATTAAAAACACACGAAACTCTTCTTACCCGGCCAAGCGCGAAAAATTAGTCACATGAAAATATCCACTTTTACAGTAATATGGATGATACCTGTGTAATGAATTTTTACTTGAAATTTTAATGATATTTATTTTAACAGGAGTGCACTGTATCTATCATAAACCAACTCTGGGCTCAACTATGTTGAGGGGTGGGAGGGCTTGTGGGGAAGGAAGGCAATCCAATCCAAGTAGGGCTCCCTCTCTAGACGAGTGCAGCAAGGGCTCCCCCATCAATGGGTAAGGTGATGCCGTTGATCATGGCGCTCTTGTCACTCAGAAGGAACAGGACCGGATTCACAACGTCTTCAACCTCTGTGTTTTTATTCATGTTTTATTTTCAAACAAAACATTATTAAAGCAAACAAACGAACATAATAGCATCAGTCATGGATCTCACAAATAACACAAAAAATTATATGGGTATTAAATGAGGGATATATCCAACAAAGATAAGTTTTGATGATTTTAATAACCAATCGGTTTCAACAGGTAGCTTTAATCAATGTCTAATGACAGAAAAGATACCACACTCAGTAAATGCAAGTCAATCATGCATTGAATCTTCCATTTCCGTAAATTTTTTAGGTGGGAATCCCTGTACATAAATGCAAATTTGGATTTAAAAGAACCAAACTGTATCCTCTTTTTCAGATATGATGAAAAAAGTCGAAAATAAAATCAGTTCAAATCTTGTCTGTAGTCCACACTTGTCATTAGCAATCAATGCATTATCTGGGTCAACCAGGTAAGAATAAATCTAGTTACTGTTCAAGTAAAAATCAGACATTGCTAACTCTTCATACAATTGGCAAGCTCTTACTATACCATTCTGCTGCTCAAATTGAGCCATCTCAAATTTCCTGGCTTAGGAAACTCATTAGTGAGAGTGAATTTGTGTGGGGAGTTACATTTTACAAAAACTGGATAAGCTCCTCAAATGACCAGTTAAGTATTGGTCAGCAGTAGAGCATAAACATCTTTAGAGTCAGCAGCATCGATGCCCTTTTGCCAGGCAGCTAAAGACAAGGGATTGTTTACCGAGAAATCTTCCGAGGGGGATCCTGGCCAGCATGCTGTCCCTGGTTTCGGATTGCTCCCAGAATTTCTTGGCCATTGGGGTCAAGACTACCGTTGGGTTCACACAGTTCACTCGAATCTGGTATCAAAAGACAAAGCCAAACACACAGTGCTCTTGTTTAGCTAGGAAACTCACATGATGAATGATATAGCAATCAAGGCTGAGCTCACTAGATTTTTACTTTCGCTAACTTTATTCAAATTCCCTTATAAAGTGAGTAATTTAAGAGTTTGCGAGCCAAGTACATACTCTATTAAAATCTCATGTCCGATTGATATTTTGCATTGTTTGATGACCCATGCAGTTGACCACGGAAAAAGGGATGCATGTCCTGCTTGACTGCTTTCACACTGGTCGATTAGCAATCTGTCAATTCTTTGTCAATGGGCATCTCGTTTGGGGGCATCAAAGGTTCTCAGAGAATTGCAGAAGAAATGTGTTAAATCAAGAAGTATAACCTTCAGTGCTTTGCATCGTAATCATTGTTGTTGTCTTGCAATAACCAGCACAGGTGACTTCAGAAGGGTCAAAAGTAATAAATCATAAATCAAGTCATATGAGAGCCAATGAGTGAGCACGACAGGTGGAGTGTGGCTGCCATTCATCTTATACACGAGAGGTAAACCCAGGAGCACAAATGAGGAGACATCACACAAAGAAGCTTTTCAGTATTGAATTGTGTTGAAACCTGAATTC
The DNA here is from genome assembly GCF_964275005.1 of Diadema setosum. Lineage (NCBI taxonomy): Eukaryota > Metazoa > Echinodermata > Echinoidea > Diadematoida > Diadematidae > Diadema > Diadema setosum. The sequence goes on along the minus strand of NC_092692.1, from coordinate 5,793,880 downwards.
AGAGAAAGACTTCACCTTGTGCTGTGCAAACTCCAGTGCTGCCACCTTGGTGTATGAGTCCAGTGCTCCTTTTGTTGATGCTGGAGAACAAAACAAAATGTCAACCACAGCAAAAATATATTAGCCAAATTAGTTTTAAGCCATTGGAGCTGTATATGCAAATAGTGTGGTTACTAACTACAGCAATAAAATCATCCTCGCTATGAAAGTTTCTGCCTGTCTACTGGTTAATGCATTCAGGAAAGGAAATGTTTCATCCTTAGTCACAAGCAATAATATTGGTATTCATGGAGAGATAGATAAAATGAGGACGAGGATGATACAGATGTCATAAAAATCATCATTATGATGACAGAACCAACAACAGTCTACTCTTTCTGCTACCATGGACTATGGTGGTAACAAAGCTAACTGTGAAGATACAAGAAATATGATACTAATTACTTATGTAGTCATTACAATATCATTATTGTCACAATCACTACTAATGTTAGTATTAATAGTATTCATTATTATTGTTCTTGTATTTATGGTATTATTGTTATTTTAGCTATCATCATAATCACAGCAATGATAACAACTGCCACAACCATCATAATCATAACCTTGCCTCTTTGTTAAAGATAACACATGACAGATGTGGATCATCTACATAATTATTAATCTTTCCAACCCTTAGAGTCAAAAGAGGGCTTAGACACAAAATAATGTCTTTGTTGAAAAGGATTCTTGAAATGAAAGTAGCTTGTGCACACTCTGTCAGAACAATACTGGTTATCATGGTTCCACATGAAAATCAGGCACGCGCTAGCAAATATTGCTTCTTGGAAACTAAATACACATCAATTCAAATCGGTGGAAACACACATGCTACAAGAAATGATCCAGAAAATGTTGATCAAAGTGTGGCAAAAAATAGCTGTAAAATCAAAACAGGCTTCAGCAGTAGCATGGTTTAGAATCTAGTTTTGGTTGATTTGAATACTTTGAATTTGCATTCAATGAAACCGAATTCAGATTCCAAACTGATCTGCACCATCTAAAAGTGAGTTATCTACTCCAAGTTTATGATTAAATAATGATTCCATACCAAATAAAAGTGAGTAATCTAATCCAAGGTTGTTTTGTCGTTTACTACTTTAAATGATAATTCATCCATGTTTCAGTAAAAGCAGTTTTCATAACTGTGTTGACAAATGAGAGGGACAAAGCAATGTTAAAGGGATGGTACAGTATTGGTGGAGATTAGAATTGGGCTTTTAACTTTTTGCGAGATACCAAGAAAACACTTATGAAATAGTACAGAGCATACCATTCTAAGAGGAATTCAAAGTTTATTTGATGAAAATCGGGTTTGGAATGACTGAACCATCCAAAAACAAAGTAAAACAAAGCGATCGTTAAAAAAGTGTGGGTCCCACACTTTATTAGAATCATTCTGTTTTGGATGTCTCAGCCACTTCGAAACCAATTTTCATCAAATAAACGTTGGATTCCTCATGGAATTACATGTTCCTTCATATTTCATAAGAGGTTTCTCATTTTCTCATCAAAAAATGTTAGAAACCTGAAATTAGGTCTCAACCAAAACTATGACGATCCCTTTAAATCCTCTGGACTTCATTAACATCAACACCTGTTAACCCACCTAAAACAAGATTCTGAATTCCCATAGACTGCTTTGTTTGCATCTATTCTGTTTCTCAAGTTAAGACAACATTTTTCACAGGATCAAGCAGGATCAGATAAACAAATGGTAAAAAGGCCAGACTTTCCATTTTGAGGGCCCCACTCCCTCCCCCATGCTGACAAGTAGGATGTTTTTGGGTGTTTGCTTTTGTCTGCCATCATTTTGTGCAGTGCTTACCATAGACAGCATGGTTCTTCAGCCCTTGTAAGCTGGCAATGCTGGATAGGTTTACGATGGAACCACCCTGTCCCTTCTCAATCATTTTCTTTGCAACAATCTGAAATGAAAGAGTGAAAGAGAGAAAGACAGCGTGTGTATGTCAAAGGCAAAGGAGAGTTGGTAGTAATCTATATTGCATTTTCATTCCCAATTTGTATACTCTATCTCTCTCTAATTCCTTTCCACCAGGTGTTCTTAGATGAAAATGAAATAGCAACACTAATGATTATGTTTTACTATCATTTTGAAGCATTCAAATGTTTAATGTTAAAAAAATCCCACTCCTTTTATACCCCGTTTGATTAGATTGCATTAAAAACTAATTGCATGAATATGCAGGTATAGAAATCAACCTTTGTCTCCTTATTCTCTCCTCAATTACAGTCATTACAATAACTTTGGGAAACTTTGCAAACATTGTTATGATGGTTCTCCAAGCTACACAGGCTAATGGCGAAGGTGATACCTGGACTAGGGATGTACCTACCTTAATGATTTGCAGGCTTGCTCGGTGGTTGATCATCATAACGCTGTAAAGATCAAATATCATGCAAAGTTATGACACATTATAATGTTTGTCAAGGAATTAACACAGGATAATGTTCGTAAGCAACAAAAGATCATTGGTTATAAACAATTATGCCATTCAAAATATGTAGAATGTCTATATGATGGCATACATTTGCACATAGGACAATTTGATTTCTTGGTGTATTAGGTGATGGCACATTGACATATTTAGGACAACAGACAAACAAACGAACATTAATTATCTGTTCATCTTGCCCAAACACTATGAAAGTCTGGTGATAAGTCTCGTATGCGTATAGAATAAAAGCAGCTGACTCTTATGAGGCTAAACCCATAAAATTCTTTGCTGGATCCTTAAAGGGATGGTATAGTATTGGAGGAGATGAGAATTGGGCTTAACTTTTTGTGAGATACCAAGAAACCACTTATAGAATAGTACAGAGCATACCATTTTAATAAAGAGAAATTCAAAATTTATTAGATGAAAATCAGTTTTGGAATAGCTGAGACACCCAAAAACAAAGTAAAACAAAGCAATCCTAATAAAGAGTGGGTCCCACCTTTTATTAGGAATGCTCTGATTTGGACATCTCAGCAATTTTATTCATTTTATTCATCAAATAAACATTGAATCCCTCTTGGAATTACATGCCCTTTCATATTTCATGAGAGTTTTCTGATTATCTCATTAAAAAAATATCAGAAACCTGAAGTTAGGTCTCAACCAAAACTGTAAGCTCCCTATAAGTCACATCAACGCAAAATTTTGCTTTTAACAATGGTGGTGCGATATTTTACTTTTAAAGTTGTGTTTATTACCACAAAACAATAACCTGAAATCACCAGAAACAAAGAGAATTTTGCGTACTCGTCATATGCTTCTGGTGATATTTCAAGACAAGATTCTGCACTGGATACACCTGCACTGTTGACGAGGAGGTCAAAGGCCGAAAGAGGGGACAGAAGCTTCTCGGTCTTGTTCCAGTCATGTATGTCTAGACATATTGTCTCTACTGACGGAATCTGCAGGGAAAATCATAGAACATTGACCTGCTAGACATGCACATCATCGTGTCACCTTTAGAATAATTGCATGACACCTTTGTACCCTGGGCTATCATATCATTTGTATGAAAATGATCAATGAGAAATAAATTAAATCAATATTGATCTGGTGCCTGACAAACTATCATGAACAGGCTGAAAAAATATTGAAAATCCTACTTCGCTTCTAGTATAGACATCATTGTATACTTCAGAAATAAAAAGCTGTTCTTTCAATTACATTGTACTTTTTTTGATCTTTTGTGGCAAAGACAAAAGAAAATGTCAGGTTTAGAATATCTGAAACTAACTGCTGGAAAGAACTTGTTTTTCTTTTCCAGATATATGGTGTCTACAATGATTATTCGAAGAAGTCGGGGTGCTGGCAAAACCAGGTGCATACATTCAGAGACTCCAACTCTCCCGCTTTCGTTGGGAGATCTCCCGCCGAAAGCCCATTTTTGCAAAATCTCCCCTTCTCCTGCTTGAGATTTAATTTCTCCCGCACTGGCTCTGTGTCTCCCGCTTAAAATGATTTCTTACTCATTGCCATCGTATGTATAACTAGAAATGTCGCTACGGCGACTGATGCCTCCGCCATAATGCATGATTCTCCCAATAGGTGTATAGTACAATGTCTTGACAATGTGTGATGACAGTTTTACATAACTGGCAAAATATCGAAATAACAGGTTTGTCAGAAATATCTTGAATGTTCACTTTCCACGAACTGGGTTTGTTATAATTGTCTATTAAAGAGTGCAGGTACACATATTTGGGGAATTGAAAATATTTACTTGACTTCTGACCGACCTTATTATAAGTTTATGTATTGAGTATAATTTTCAAGGTATGAAGAAAGAGTGTAATTACAGTACAAAATATTTTTTTTTTCACTTAAACCTGACCTTTGACCCTTAACCTTTGACCTTTGACCTTCTGGCTGGAAATTTCCAAGAGAATCTCCATCAAGTAATACATGTACATATATTAAACACTTTTAAAACTAATAATGCAATCATTGCATATAGTATACATGTATGAGGGAAATACAGTAGTAACATTTTGAGGAGTTGACCTTGACCTTTGAACCCCCTGACTATTGACCCATGACCCCTAAATTCCCTAGATAATCCCTGCCAGTCAGTACATGCATATGTACCATGTTCCATGAAGATACATTGAACCATTTGCGAGAAAAGTGATATTGCAACATTTTCACCTAACCTTTGACCTTTTGACCTTTGACCTTATGACATGAAACTCTCTCTGGAGAATCCTTTAATACGCAGTAGTACATGTCTACACTAAGTTTCAAGAAAATAACTGCGCGCATTGCATAGATATGGGGGAAATAGCAACATTTTTAGCATTTGACCTTGACCTTTTGACCTTTGACCTCTTGTCAATGTCACTAGAATCTACTCAACTAATTGTCCCATCATACATCATCCTTGGACCAAGTTTGGTGAAAGCTGCTTCATCCAGTTTTGAGTTATCACATAAACAGATAAATTTTAGGATTCGACCTTGATCTTTGACCTTTGACCTCTGTCCGATTTCACTGAAAAACTAATCAAGTAATTGTCCCATCATACATCATCCTCCAACAAAGTTTGGTGAAATTTGCTCCATACAGTCTTGAGTTATCGCGTAAACGGATACAATTTCATGATTTGACCTTGACCTTTGACCTTTGACCTTCAGCCGATTTCACCCAAAATCTTATCAAATCGTTGCCCCATCATACTTCATACTTGGACCAAGTTTGGAAAAATTCCAGTAAATATTACTCAAGTTATCGCGTAAACGAAAGCGGACGGACATACGGACGGACGGACGGACGGACGGACGGACGGACGGACGGACGGACGGACAACCCGAAAACATGATGCCTCCGGCACCACTTCGTGGCGGAGGCATAAAAATAAGCCTTAGATAGCATGAGAGAGCATCTAGAACCCTAGAGCTGGACCCCGGCCGCAAGGAAGGGTTTCAGGCGGGAGAATCTCCAGATCAGAAGTTGCTTGGGGTTGGAGTCTATGTACCGTTAGTGCACCAGTTTTCGACAGGACCCAGATTTCGACACCCAGCAGATAATTCTTATTAAATTTTATACTCAATACAAACGTCTGACTTCAACAATCAACCAAGTTATCAATCACATTTCTAGTCTTATATAAACACCGTTTGTCACTTGTCATCATAATCCGATGGTAGAATATTTAAAAGAAAGGCAACACAGTGTCAGCAGAAATTTTTATGTCGGCCATTTTTAGGTGTTCAAACAATATGAAGCATTTTGTAAACATCGCCGTAAAATGAAATTCATCCATGCCGGTTATCTTACTTTAGTATCAGTTTGTTCGCCAAATCCTGATGTTTGATTTCATAATCGACTTCAGTAATTTCATGGCTGAATTCGTGATAAATGGGCAAACTTGTAGAAAGAGTTGGCTTTGAGAATGTGGCACCAGATTTCGACATTCCCATTGTAAGACACGTTATAGAGGAAACAACAAGTTCTTGCGCCGGTACTGTACTTTGCTGGTTTGCGTCCACAATGCAGTGTACGCATATTGTACGCGCCATATGATTTATACGTGATGCGCGCTGTGATTGTGTCGAAAAATGATGCTGGGTGTCGAAATCTGATGCCAGCGACGGCGTGACGGAAATCGCTAAAATTGAACACGAGTGCATTCAAATTGGAATTCGTTCAAGGCATATTATTATTGGCCTTTGTAGCACAACTTCATATCGAAATTCCGAGGTAAAACGGTGCAGTATTGATGGTAAACAAGGAAATGTGCTAAAGTGTCGAAAACCGGTACCCTTACTGTACATTTCCTGTGACGACAGCACTGATTTGATACTTACCTCTGCTTTCAAGCTGTCCAGATCAGCCTGTGATCGAGTCACAGCAGTTACAGAGGCACCACATTTTGCCAGGGCAATCGCGATTCCTCTTCCGATACCTGAATGTACATTATGTAAGTCAGAATTATTAAAGGGGAGTTATCTTCACATACTGCCAGGAGGTATTGTGACACAAACTCTTAATCTTGATGTTCTTGGTTCAAATTCACTGCAAGCACTCGGTGAATTTATGCCTGAAAGCAAGTCACTTTATCCTCAGTTTATCCTCACTGTCTGATGCCTTGAAAGGGATCTAAAAGCTGCCAATTCCCCAATGTGACATGTTTGGCTATTGATATTCATGCTCTGTTGTCAATATTTGTGACCACTTACATGTACATCAAATTCACGCTCCAAAATAAAATAAAAAATATGCCACATGAATGAATTAACACACCTTTTTATAACACTAACAGTCTCATTTATGGGTACCTCTTGGTCATATGACTATCATGAGTAGCTCTTGCCAAATTTCACTTGAGAGATGCTGCTCAAAACATCGACATGGTACTTTGTAGCGAATGGTACTAAATTTCAATCTTTAATCTGAAATCCAAGGTAGTCGTACTTGTAGACCAATCAAATACTAACATAGTACACCACATGTGCCTGAATTAAAATCATGACAAAAGATCATTATTCATCAAGGTTCAATATTACTGGAAGTAATTATGGGAAGTTGGACTTACACTTTAAATATCAATCGTTAACTTCAACATGTTCAACTTCAAGACCAAACACTGAAGCAAGAAGGCAATAATTCACAATGATTAGAATTCTACATATTCCTTAATCCAATGCATCAAAAGAGCTGCCGCTCGCGCTCTCTAGGGATGGTTCCATATAGACCTACATGTAGATCTACCACATCCACATTGTATATTTACATCTAGATTAGATCTAATCACAGTTTTGGTCGAGATGGCGATTCAGCTTTGAACTTTTTGAGAGATGATACGACATCAACACCACTTAGACACAGAGTTAGACTTAGATCTATGTCTGAAGTTATGATTGAGATCACTATCACTAGATCTAGTCTAGCATAATATCAGATTCAAAGAGCATTAAATTTAATAGGCCCTACAAATTTCTACTGCTACTTGGTGCCAGCTAGGTCAATAGGAGGAATTTAAAGTTTATATCATGAAAATCGTTTTTTAATGGATGAGTTATCAAAAAAAGAGTAAAAGAGAGCCATTCTAATGAAAAGGTATAGGCCTAGGCCTAGCCACACTTGTGTACAGCGACAGCGACAGGGCCAGGGCTGTGAATGAGGCGGTGGCTTTCAACATAAAACTGACACTACTGACACAGAAATACATACGTGGGACACGGTAGCAGACCGAGCATCACGCCCCGCCTCTCTATCAATAATGCCTCTTCTAAAAGGAATGTCCCCATTTAGAAAGCTATATTATGTAAGTAATCTATTACAACAATATGCCTACCTTTTCCAGCACCGGTGACAAGGGCTCTCTTTCCATCGAATCGAATTTCCATGTTTTCTGTGATTTCCGAAATGTTCCTCCAGCACTCTCAGCAGCAGCACACAGCTAGATCTCGCTACGGGATCCCAGAGACAAACGTAATCGCGACTCAAACAAGACTAGACTATGCCTCGATTACATATTTTGCAGGTGATCGATCAGTCCAGAACCTCGGCGCGGGGAATCCCCGCCTTTGTGCATGCCTCGTTTGTTCTTTACTAGATCTAGACTAGAGAAACCTCACAGGAATCAATATATTCACCATATTAATTTTTAACATGACCTGATTGTTGTGAGTTTAGCTCGTGCAAGCATAACCACATACATAATGTTACATGGGGAGTCTCCAAATGCAATCGTACATGTACTTCACTGCTTCACAATCCTGTTACAAATACATGTTACAGTTGTGACATCATAATCTTTTTTTTTCTTTCTTTCTTTCTTACATTCAAAATCATACAAGCCAGGGTAAATTAATTTCCTTGTGTTTTACGATAACTGCGCAAGAAATGTTCTGGCTGACATTTACCTGAATTTTAGTTCATGTGTTTGGGATTTAAAGAATTTTTTTTTTATTTTTTTTTTTTTTGTCTTTTGGATTTATTTTTACTTTTTATTTACCCTATCTATTCAATGTACGCAGTATATACCCTACCAAATTCATCTCCCAGGTACCTTCAATCAATAAACTAAGCTGTTGCAACGTCATGGTTTTAGGATTCCATAGATTTCCACTCAGATATCTTCACAGATATGGAACATAGGCCCTGGTCGACCCATAACCGACCACAAGCACTACATAACACAACACACCACACACACATATTAGGTCTACACACAATTTAAGAATATGAGTTATAAATAAATATTAAGCGGCTCCTGCCCAGAATGGAATGGAATTTGGTGCACTTATTCCTACAGACACATCACCATCAGAGCAGTTTTCCACACATGGATCCTAATCCATTTTGACTTGATGAAGAAAGATATATGTATAGTATAATGTACCCCTGTGATACGATTTATCTGTTTGGCATTATATAGATATGTCTGTGTATTGTTTGTTATTACCTCCACCAAGGGAGGAGGTGATGTTTTCGTTACTGTTGGTTTGTTTCTTTGTTTGTTTCTTTGTTTGACCGTGTGCAAAATAACTCATAAAGTAGTTAACGGATTTGAACGAAACTTGCAGGAAAGATTTAGAATGATACAAGTAACAAATGATTAAATTTTGGTAGTGATCTGAGAATTTTGGGGGAATTTATGAGGATTTTTGATATTTTGGCAGGTAGGGTCAATGAACTTGGGAGTTCAGGCTGCGCGTTTTTGAGGTCTGCATGCGCACACTAAAGTGCATGCTCTAGTTTCTGCGAGGGCGAGGCGCGCCCTGCAGCTGAGGGTTTATGACGTAACAAAGGCTTCTATTAATTGGGCAATCGGGCGACTTTCAGCACACAATGCTATAAGTACGTATGGGTGGAAATCACCGATATCTCTATGGGAGAACAAGATCAGTGGTGGAAATGAACTGCATGCTTGGTGGAGGTCTGCGCTCTCAGAGTGCTTTTCTAGTTTTTTAATACTTTTGTTTGCTATTATTCCATTTCATGTGCAGGTCTGTTCCAGCCCATAGACATGTTCATTTTCTTGCCTAAGAACCAGGAATGTTAAATGAATAATTTTCAGTGTCTGCTGTGAGCTTACATGCTGAAAATGTTTCTGGCTTCCGGAGAAAGATGACTAAAAGATGACTGCGGACTCTACTCCTCTCTCTTTCATTTTTCATGCATTTGCTACAAAGAAATACCACTGCAGACAAGCTTAGAACATTATTTGATAATCCTAATGTGTTGCTACATTTTATCATCAGGTGCCTTTCCAAATGATGTATGAAAAAACAGTACCTTTTTTTTCTGAGTCACCTTTAAATACCCATTTCAAAGGTCCATCATGGGGTAACATATTTCTAAGGACCAATGAATACATTTGTGTATGTGCACAGTACCCAGGAACTACAACTGTGTCAATTTCAAGTTTGGGGCATGCTCATCAGGTTTAAACACTTTTCAGAAAAACAACAATCTCTAATCAAGAAAACAACAATACATCTTAAATATGTACCCCTTCGGCTGTACTGTTCTCACCACAAATTATATCAATTAGGTTGACAATTTAATTTCTGTAATTACATTACATAATTGGTGGGGTGACAAAACCTCGTATCTCAAAAATGTCAAATGTTCAGGAGAGCTAAAAAAACATGGCTGCCATAACATGTAGGTCAATGGAAACAGCCAACTTTTATTTATCATTTGTGACCTTATTTTTGCAGATGGGCATATAAGGATTGGGAATTACATAGTAACGGTTCCTAGCTTCAATATAATGAAGAAAACTCATTTTGACCAAATATTGAGATACGAGGTTTTGTCACCCCACCAACGAATATATCTCTATTTTACAGCACTTGAAAATAAAGAAGCAGTCTTACGCAATATGTTTATCAGGTAGACATTTAATTTATTCTCTAATTTCATACATAATACATGAAAATAGATTATAACTTCTGTTAGACACAGAGATCTGTTGGTGTATAGCCCTACATACTGTGGAAATATATTGCACATTGTTACATTCCAATTGATATTCTGTCACAACAATGAAAAAAAAAAGAGGAACAAGGCAAATATTCAGTTTCATGTGATGACCCTACATGCCAAGGTCAAAACTAGAGAATTTGTTCAAACTGCTTTCTTTTAAACAAAAAATATACAAATAAAAAAATAATTAAAAAAAAATCACATAGAGTTTAATGGTAAAGACTGGTGTTTAATCATACTGGATTTGCTTGATCTCATTGTTTATTAACTTGTTCGTCCTCCTCTGCGGCATTCAAGAAAATAAAGTGTGCGCCCATACGTGTACATATGTGATGAATTATCATTACAATTTCCTTTTTGCCACAATAGGTTTTACTTGTAAGCTTTTACTCATTTACAGATTAAAGTCGGTACATAAAACTTAACATCTTATTTTCTTCTCAACAAAAACAAAAAATTGCAAGGTGTTTGGAGATTGTTCTTGCTGTGCATGCATTATAAGCCATACTGATATCAACTAGTTTATGAAAGCAATCCTCAACTTTCCATCTAACATTTCACAATGTTGCTGGGTTTTGGATACATGTCATAAATCTAAACAAAATGTTTTTAACCCAACTATGCCCTATCAGTCTTAAAACCATCTTCCTTGAGAAATAAATCTATTTGCAAATGACAAAACAATGACATTGAATTGTTAACTCTGACAAATGTAGGAGATTTAGAGTGGAATCCATTTATGATTGAATAATGTTTAAAAGATATCAAACTATCTGGGGCTATATATTCCTGCTCTAATGGTACACTGTATTTTTATATAATATAGGATGAACAAAGGACTTCATACAATAACAGCCATAATATCTAAGTCCACTATAGTACTGATGCTATGCACAAAATCATTCCACAATTCAAAGCAAAACAAAACAAAACAACCCCCACAAAAAAAAAATAGATAAATGAATAAACAAATAAATAAAATGTAAAAATAGTGTTCTTAGTGTGCAATTAGTCAAAATGGGTGTTGCCATCATAGCCTAGTTGTTAGAGAAATGGATATTAATAAACATAATTTGAATATGTCACTTTTGCATCAATGACTTACAGTGTACATGTGCACATTTAAACATGCAAAGACATGAGAAGTATGACACAGGTACTGTGTGAGTGGAGACTTTCACATGATTACTTTTTCACTGAAATTTGTTGGGGAGAGTAATTGTGGACAAAATTCATTATTTTCAATACAAACGTTTGTTGAATTATCTTTTACAGTGCTAGCTGAGTAGATCAGGAGATTTGCCAAAATTTCTCTACTGTCTAATGTGCCATCATGACCTTTTATTAAAATGTCATCCTCAGAAAGAGCAACCCTTTCCTACTCACTTTCCCTGCTCTCAAAAAAAAAAAAAAAAAAAAAAAAAAATGAATTGTGGTATATGATATTTATGAATCAAAATGCAGCTCTTGAAAGTTACTCAAATATGAAAACTGACAATTTTCTCTTTTTTTTTTTCTGACAATGGATATGCTAGCGCACATGATTCCATTACATCGGTAGTCTGCAAATCTTTATGTAACAATTATCCTCCGTTTGCCGAGTTTGGCATCATCCGGAGACTGATGCTCCTTCAGGTAAGACTCAAGCAGGCGCATCATCTTCTCTGTCTTCTTCTCAATCTCCCGGCATTCAATCTCCACGGGGTCTTCATCTATGTAAATTAGGATCAGAGGTAAGAGGTGACAGATGTGATATATATTTCACTGACAGATATAAACCATAGAACAAATTGTCAAATGTCAAACATTATAATAGTATCTTTAAAATGCATCATGTCTCTTTTCTCCTTTTATCATATAAAAAAAAAAAAAAAAGCTTTGAAAACAGTGGCGGATCCGGGTGGCACACTGGGCGCACGCCCCTCTTTGTTTTTTGTTAAAACAAAAGAAATAAAAAGAAAAAAATGGGGGGGGATCTTGCGCCCCCATCAATTTTTGTAAAGGTGCCTCCCCTTTACAGAATTCCTGGATACACCCCTGGAAAAGCATCATTTCTCATGAATCCATCACATCAGATATAGGTACAGTATTCATCACATAATCGGGCATCTGATAATCGGGAACTTCGCTTAAATGACATACGCTTCCAAGAAACATTTCCAATGCATGTTATTTTCACTGGATAATTGGGCGGGGACCTCTGATAAACAGGACAATTTTTCTTCAAGCGATCTTTGATTTTGTTGATATTTTACACAAAAAATCTACCAAAATACCAAAATATTTCAAAGATTCCCTATCAGTTGTCGTTTACATCGAACTTCCAAAGCAAGCTTCGGACTGGTGTGTTTTGACCTCAGTCCATCCAGTACACGTACATGCATAGCCACGAAAGCGCCGTGTATAAGTATCCATGCCATTGCGAAACACATGCTTTCGCGAACATTCTTCTCCCCTACATATAAGCAAAGCCATGTGCAGGGAGAGCTAGAGGGTCGCACAGAGGGGTAGCGTGGTTGTGAATTCATGTACATGTACTGTATGTCAGTATGCATGTGTGTGTGCACTACATGTACATGTCGTATGCCGTTAGTGTATGGTGAGTCCTCATCGCGAAATCGGGCACCCCGCTTAAAGGGGTGCCCGATTACTCCCAACCTGTCCCGATTATGCGATGAATACTGTAAATGAAAAATTCTGTACATATTGTTGATACAGAGATCAACATATTACAAAGTGATTTAATGAAATATTCCAATTCCTTTCAAATTGATTTCATTTAGACCATCCTGTACGTCACATGAATTGATTTTGTTAACAACAAAGTAAGAATTTAGTTCCCTAAACTTTTGTCCACAAATATCTTTATACTTGATTGTCTTTGTTTGGTTATAGCAAAATTGTAAAATAATGAAAGAAAACTGCCTGTCCAGAGGACTTTGTTAGATTGGAAGTTGCCTGTCTGTGCTCACAATTATCACTATGATTCAATTCAACTGAAAAACTTCCCAGTGCACATTGAGGGGGTTTTACATTGTCACTCCAATGAGAAATCATACACTATCGGATACACTGAGATAGGAATTTAATCATCATATGCAAATATTTATGCATATTTGATATATGCATGAATGAATAAATCAATTTTATTGCCACGTAGTTATGAGATTCAACTGAATAAAAGATACATATATCAACAATTCAAATGTCACTTCAGGAACAGTCTTCACTATTCTCTCATTCCTCTAGCTGTATATGACAGTGACAGCTTTAGGTAATGGCATATACTACTGACTGGAATGTATGATACTATTAATGTATTTCATGTGGCACTCTAAAGTCAAAGCGGCCTATATTGTTTTGTTTGTAAGATATGCCATCATTCATTAATACGTACCTTCAATGCAGTAATATGGAGTCTCCTCCTTCTTCTTCTTCTTCCTCCTCTGGGACGCGGGTCCATCGGGCTGACCCAGCCCAACCCACTTCTTGAAGCGGTCCATCATGAAGTCGACGATCTCGAGCTCGTTCTCGGCCCGGGCGTTCTCCAGCCGGACCTGGGTGAAGGCCTCGTTGATGATGGAGAGGAACATGTTGAGGCAGATGAACATGATGACGACCACGTAGCAAAAGAAGAAGACGGGCCCAAGGTAGCGGCTTGCCTGCAGCATCTCATGGAACTTGAACTTTCCTGCAGTTGAATACAAACAACAAAAAATCACTAATGAAATTGGGAGAGCCAGATCTAATTTAATTATCCTAATTTTCTAATTCATTAATTCTCTGTTAATTCAATCTATTATGATCTATACTAGTTTATTCTAAGCTTATCTTTCTCACTGATTAACCATTGTTTATCAGTTTGCTTGGTTATTGCAACTTATATTTGTTATCTCGGCAATCACTGAAAGAATTCACTGAAATATATGTGTTAGAATAACTAGATGTAAAACACAAAAATGTAGAATGATGCATTGTAGAATGAAAGGATTGAGTTGAATATTTCTTATATATACCAAGTGGCATGGCTCAACCTCTCTTTTCATGATTTCTGGCATATTTGTCATGTTACCCACCGAGAAGCGTTGAGAACAGAGTCTCAATGGTAGCTCCAAATGAGCTGAAACTGACGAGGTAGGCATTGTACATGGCAAAGGCCATCGTGCTGAAGGCCATGAAAACGATGCCGAAGACGACGAGGTAGTGGAGGATGTCGTAGCCTGCGCTCTTCAGTGTCATCGAGAGCAGGAGGAGGCGGCGGTTGAAGCGCAGCAGCTTCATAAACTTGAGGTTGGCGATGAATACCACCAGGCCTGTCATGTATCCATACATCTATGATGATCAGAGAATGAGTGAGAGAAATAAAGAGCATAAAAAAGAGTAAGAGAGGGAGAGATCCAGATATGGACAATGTATATACATGTATACATAGAGAGAGAGACAGAGAGCAAAAAACCAAGAGTGGCACAAGAAAAAAGGTTTAGGTTCATAATAATATGATAAATCTCCACATGAACAGACTTATATACTTGAGCTTATACTGTACATAAGATTTATGTTGCTGAAGGCCAGTCCTTTTGATATCTTGTGAGCTTAAAGACATCATCAACTCACTCATTTGCATATTCAAATTGACCATTCAAGAACTGTTACATGAAAATTCAGGAAACTTAACACTTTCATATCTTCCTCAATGTGAATCTTTAACTCATTTTAATCAACTTTAAACTGTTGTGCTTTAATTGAATTTTAAATTTTCTTTTCAGATTAACTTTAAAGTGGTAATTATCAAGTAATAGCAATAGATATCCAGTTGCTGAATTCAGTTGTGGACTTATTCATTTATTCATCATTATTCTAGTTTTAAACAATGTGCTACTTTCAAGTCACAGCTCACCAGATCCCAGTGAGCGATGTACTGGAAGTTCATGAAAGACTCTGGGTCCTCCCTGTACTGGTTGACCAGGCGACGCCCGATAAAGAGTCGGTAGAGATAGAATGAGATGGCGGCATAGGCCAGGACCAGTGTCACCACCTCTAGGAGGTTCCAGACACTACCAAAGTAGTCCTTCTTCTTCTTCCACAGCTGCTTCCCCTCACGGTATGTGAAGTACAGCAAGAAAGCCACGTAGATGACCTCTCCCGCCAACACAAAGTAGGCAAAGTTCCCCTGGTAGCGGTCCAATCGGATTGTCCGAAAACTAGTGTAGGGAAGGGCACCTGTGTCCAGATGACAAGAAGCATTATGCAATGTCTTTCTTTAAATCTTTACGTGCCATGGTGGAAATCGCCTGTATGCCACATTATTCTGAGAAACCAACGTAGTCATGCGTTGGAAAAACAGTCTGGTTTTCAGATCTGTTTAACTTTTATAGACTTCAGTTAAGCTGGGAATATTGTGCACAAAGTTGTATAGAAAATGCCAAGCTTTGCTTTGATTCAAATTGTATGGAAAATCTATGACTGTTCTTCTTTCAAATGACCAGTAGCTACATTACTGAAAGGCATAATTTTTCCAAACAAACCTGTGGCAGGAACTTAAAATTTATAATCAAATCCAGTAGGGAACAGTGCTTGCTACTCAATCACTAGCATAAACTGCAAGCTATAAGTGAGAGGAACAGAATCTCGAGAAACGCTTTCATTGTACTGTGCCAGTTGGCGATTTATCGATCGGTTTGGGCGGGTTTGTGCGTATGAGCAGAATATGCGAACTTGGCACGCCGTCGACTGAGTCGGGCATGCAAACTTGACACAGAAAGAGTTAAATCTCATAGACTCTGAGGCATTTCTAGACTGTCTGCCATGGTGTGAAAATACGCCTTCTTTGATAATCATCACTTTTCAATGTTGATATATTAAAAATCAGTATGATATTGCATATTATATGACTTGTAATGATTCATAAATATACAATCATTATATGCTTGTGTCAACTTGTCTGCCAGTATAAACAGGGGGCATTGAGCTTTTCAGTTAGTTGGCTTGATTTACTAAATTCCTCTGGTATGCTTATTATTGTAAATGATTTTTAGACAATACAAGTCAAGTAGAAGCCAGTTAACCCAATAAGTTCTGGGGAATTGCGCAGCAGAAGTTTTCATCTTGTCCTCATTCAATTGACATGTCTGAATTCTACATTGTTATTTTGGAGAGAGAGTAAATAATAAACTGGATGAATTCATTAAATTGGCACAAAATCAGACAAAAAGTTACAAATCCTCCATTGTCTAGTTTAAGAATCAGTTATGAACTCTGTGATATAGAGGCTATCACTACTTTTGCAAATGGTAGAAACAACAGTAGGCCCATATGACTAACTTATGACCATTAAAAGTGAAAAATGATTGTACTTCTACTTTAACCCATTGAGGACATGTCCTGAGTATACCAGGTACTCGGGCAGGTGTCTATGGGAAACGCGTGTTATAGCACAATTGGTCCGTCCTCAATGGGTTAACAAATACTAATGAACAATTGAAATCGTGACATAGGAGCAAACTATAAATCCACACAAATGTGGCTTCAGGGACTCAATCAGTCAAATAACTTCATCTTTTGATAAAACAGCTCTAACATAATTTCCAGAACATTTCTCTCTATTCTAAAAATCATCAGTTATCATCTTGATGACTATTGTATTGCAATGACATAAGTCATTACTAACATAGATATCTATGTGAGATATGAAATTAATGTAGCATGTGTGCATAAACCAAGAAACACTGGATCAGAAAAAGCTCATGCAGGTGGTAGGCCCTATATTTTCAAAACTACATAAGTGTCAGGATCAACCAACTTTAACTTTGTAATAAAAAGTAATTCTGTTTAGATAATAAATATGCAGTTGATTTATATTATGCCACTTGCTATGATTTTTCACCCTTTTAACAAACTGCATAACAGAATATATCTCTCACAAACATGATGCTCCTCACCACCAATGGCAGGAAATTCAACCAGAAGGAATGAAATGCAGAACATGTTGATGACTGGGTTGTAGGCGACAAATTCTATGAACACTGCCCTCGTGTACTGGTCTATCCAGAGTGAATTTCGAAGGTACCTAGCTTCATCTGAAAACAAAGAAAACGGTGGTGCATAATACTGCAATGCTAAAGATTGTATACCAGAGGAGGAGAGACAGAAATATTCTACTTGTGTCTTCAGGGTCTATAAAACACTTTTCAGTGGTGTGACAATATGCAAAAGTTTCAATATCTCATTGCAGTCTGCTGTAACTTGTGTCATCGTGTACACTCTCAAGGACCAATATTGTAAACAAGCTCTTAGTGTACTATCACAACAGTTTGTCTTCCAAAGAAATAAAGATAAAATTCTAACGTAAGACAAGGCAATATGAAATACATGTACATAAAACAACGGAATAATGAAACATTGCCAAACAAACTGAAATGAAGAAAGTATGAAGTAAAAAGAAATCAAGACAAACAAACTAAAAAAAAAAAACTCAGTAAAATTCAGTTAAATGAAATAATATATTATACAACAAATTGACATAAAATGAATGAAAATACAATAGAATATATAAAATAAATAAAAGTACAATAGAATATATAAAATAGATAAATGTACAATAGAACAGAATTAAGTATTTAAAAAAAAAAATCAAATTATATTGAATTAAATTAAATGAAATTGAATTGAATTAAAACTCAAATAAAGATACCTAGTATGAAATGAAACAAAAACACACTATATCACATCATGACACAAAACAAACATCTGTAAAAGCATGCCCCGTTACCCAGTGCAGACTGTGGGGAACAGTCAAGTGGGGCTAGATAACCCCCTCCTTTGTAGGTTGCTAGGATGCCCCAGTACGGGAAGGAGTCGATGTCCGCCCAGTGATGGTGCTTCCACACTGAGTTCTCCCAGACAGTGTAGTCGGGAGGATCTGTGGACAGTAGAGGGCAGTATACTCTAAATTACTGAAGAGTTCCATTGTACAGAGATGGGGATAACAAATGCCAAGACCTCAAAACTCTCCTCTTGACTTTGTCAAGGATGGATAATCTGAAAATCATGTATTGTTTCTTGATCACCGATTCAGTATCTTAAACATTTCCTAGTGAAGAGGCATGACAACTCTAGAATAATCTGGCATAAAGAGCATCACTACAATATTTGTACCTCCATTTCAATCAATTCTAAAAAATACAAAATTTGATACAGATCATGCAAAGGTTACTATGAGAGATGGAACTGCATGTCAATTCATTTGACTTTGATTCAACTTTAAACACGCATGCGGTCATACTTACACTTGAATTCAAGTTTGCAGTTAAAAAAAAAAAACCAAAACAGAATTGGGAACAACACCTGGCTGTGGGCATTTGAAATAGACCATCATATGTTACAATGAAACAACAATTCAGTGATACAAACATTTTACTAATAATGGTCTATTCTGAACATGCTTGCACCTGTTGTCTACAGGACTTTTCATTTTTTTTTTTTTTTTCATGATATAGTATAGCTGAGTCCTTGAGCATAATTTGACTTCTACCATGGACACCAGGTGCTTCTTCTACTAAAGTTCACCTGATACATTAGCTGGTATCCATCCCTCAGAGAAATCCCTCTCCTCATCGTTACTGAAGCTGTATGTTCGCCGACACCTCAGATCAGACTCCTTTATGGCGTCTGGCACCTCACAGGGCTCTAGGCCGGTACATAAATGTCAGGTATTCAATCAGGATTTTTATTTTTCACAGCAACTGTAATAATTGTGCATAGGTTCAAGTCTGAATTCATTTTAATTTTTGAAAAGAAAGTAATCATTGGACCAATGGCTTACACAAGAACAGGCAGGTGACAGAAAAGAGAATGAAGAAAAGGAAGAAAAAGAACAAGGAAAAGCAAATTAAAACAATTGAAGGAGAAGGAGAATTTAAGAAAAAGAAAGAAATGATGAAGAGGATGAAGGAAGAGGAAGAGGAGAAAAAGAAAAGATGGAGATGGGAATGAAGGAGAAAATAACATTAGTGAAGATGAAGAAGAGGAAGGAGGAGGAGGAGGAGATGGAGAAAAAAAGAATACATCCTCATGAGACCTAGAGGATGAGATGTAATAGCAATCATGGTATCTCTGCATGGCTGTCCTACCTTCAGTCACTCTGACCTGTCTTAGGCGGGCTTGGCCCACCAAGGTCATTTGTTTTCCCGCCAGGAGGTTCTGCTTGATGCTCCAGACGTCCATCTCTCCGTTATACCACGTCTCCGAGAACAGGGAAGGGATGAAGACATTCTCCGTGTAGTTCCAAAAATGTTCTCTGCTCTTGATCTGGACACCAGGGAATGGACAGCATAAAGTAAGTCGGGATTCCAGACCTTGGTACGGGGTTTAGGGAACATGATGTCAGTCAGTCAATTCCATCAATCAGATTACAGTGATTACAGTGATTTTTACTTCTTCAGGGGCATGAAAAAAATACAGGTGAGTATCAACAAACTTTACAACATAAAAGATACTAAACATTAATATTATTATTAATATTAATATCATTTCATTTCATTATGACTCAAGGATACATGTTTGCAGAATCAAGAAAATGAAATGTAATCTTGGCAGTGAACTCTAGGCGAGATATGTATACATGTAACTGTATATCCCTTTGACATCACATTTTTCAAAGTAATCAGTTTGATTTCCATTATGGATGCATATCATTTCACAGCATAATTAGAAATTTATAACAGGTGTTAAGGCAAATTGATAGTAAACATAGCGCATTGTAATCAGCGTATATGTATGTCAAAAGTATAAACCAAGAAACACTACATCAGGGCTTTAAGAATTAAGCTTTAATTAACTTTCCTGCATTCAGTTGAAAACTTGAACAACTTTAGAAAGGTCTAGCACAACCTCAAAGATTCAATATGAATCAACAGGGATGATCCAGAATTGTTTTGAATATTGAAACTTCTTTCAAGGTTTGCTAAAAAATTGACTTCTGCTTTGCAAGGGCAGTTCTTATTTTAAAGGGACAAGATTTGCCTTTGAAGTCTTAGATTTACGCACCGCTGAAAACTTCATCCTGCCGTTGTAGCTGGCCTCCACAAACGTATCCTTCATGGCTTTGTTGACATAGAACGATGCCACATCACGATCGCCGAATGCGATGAGCATGACGATGTTGAGGAAGATGATGTAGATGATGATCTCCCGGATGACACTCCTCATCTTAATCTCTTTAAATCTAATTAGAATGTGATGTTAGGCAATGAAAGTATAGAGAAAGATTGTGAACTGCTTTTGAACGAAGCTGTAAATTACATGGATGTATATATATTTTTTTTTTGTAAGACATGAACATTTTTTTCACAAATAAAAAACAAAATAAAACCGGTATGGATTCATACTTGTGGAAGATCTGCAGAGGATCATTAATATATGGTAATTCAATTGAATGCAACTGTACACAGACATTCTTATCAAACCCCTTTATTCTGTGAGTTAAATTCCATGATTTCAAGTTTGTCCATAATGTACTACAAACTGCTGCAGACGACACCATAATCGTGATGTAAGCTTTGCATAAGAGATACAGACACAGAGCATGTGTAGGTGTTTGTGTGTTTGTGAGTGTACTATGTCATTTGGAACCATTAATTAAAATTTGCACTTTGTTGATAACATGCTTTGCATGCGGGTCATGATCCGTACAATTAGCAACAGGCATACAATCTGTCTATATCATTTTGCATTCGATGCTTTTACAATGCACCATACTTAATGAGAGGAAACGGGCATATCATGTAATCATATTTACAGCGTATAGGAGTTACCAGGACAATATATCTTAACAGGGGATGCATTAAGATACACACATTGCTTTGTCATCTTAAGTAAAAAGGGACCAAACTTGATGTTCAAACTGTAGTAGTCACATTCACACACAGGGAAGTGGGGCAAATCTCAACTAAACTACCAAATCCAAATCAGTCACCTCATTTCTCTGGCTGCTGCCAGCTCCTCAGCGCTTAGGGGTTGAACACCCGGGGGTGGGGCGCTGTTCAGGCCCCCCTCTCCACCTCCCTGCCCCCTGTCATGCAGCCACTCTTCATCAGGACCAAGGGGCGGGGCCATGGTTACCTCCTCCTCGATGTCTGGTTTCTTGCACAGCAATGAGAAAAAGAGGGCTAGGCCCAGCACCTGTTTCAAAGAAATTTTAGAAAATAGAATCACTTATGCCATTCTCTCAGAATTTAGCAACGACATTTTATACATAAATTTTTACATGCACACGATATTTCTTATTAAAACATAGAGTTTCTGATGGTAAGGGCAAGGCATCTATGGCGTACACATGTAGCTACACATGATCTGTATTTCTCTAAATTGTTCCATGACTGCCAGCAACAGGGTGAATTATATAAAAAATAATGAAATACTTCCCATTCTATTGATACTGCAAATAAATTACAAAATTTCACCAAAAAAATGGTTAAAATTCATTTTTATGTATAATATGTCAATGCTTTTCAATCAATTCTGAATTAACATAAATTGGTATGGATGTTGTCACCTCATGAATCTTCCATGGAACTGCACAAAATTAATCTTACAGGTTTTGTGGATTGTTAATCATACAACTGCAAATAATTGAGAAAAATATTAGAATACTTTGCCTAAAAAGAACTGTATGAGTTGGGAGGTGATTAAATCATTATCTCTTCTGTTTTTGTGTACCAGTGGAAATCACTTTGAAATTCTACAACTTTGTCTACATGTGACTTTAAAGAAACTTAACACAATTATCAAATTCAACTTGGTCATGGTGTAGAACTGAACTTTAATGATGATGTTTACCTTGAGAGGCTGTGTGAGGAAGATGTCCTGGATTAGTGAGATGCACATCGATACCAGCCACTCCGTTGCCTTGGTCTTGCCAAACTGGCCTGCCACCTCCACTGTCAGCCAGAACGCCACCCCAACGGAGGCCGCCAAGAGGATCCAGCCAACATAGAGGCATTGCCATGGCAACTCAAACTTCTTCTTCTTTTTCTTTCCCATGGGGCGGGCAGCTGAGGAGGGGATGGTGCGGTAACCTGGATCCGTCGCCAAGTCGGGAATGGGGGACGAGAAGTAGGCGGGGCTGAGTGTGGTCGGACTGGAAGGATTTGTGGTAGGCGATGAGGACCTTAAGATGGTCCTGGTCTCCCTTGCAGATATCTGGACCTGGGATGGTGAGCTCACGCGCTGTTCTACAGGCCACCCCACTTGGGCTGAGATGGAGGGGAGGTGGGTATGGGAAGGAGACATGCCTTGCTCCAAGAGGTCCAGTTCATTGCGCAACTCCCTTGAGCCCAGGCTGGACGTGAGGGAGAGACGCTGGGTGGAGAGATCCGGGGTGGAGATGTCACGTCTGCTCGCAGACGTTACCCTGTGTCTTTTCTTTGAGCAGCATCCCTGAATGCAGAATGCACAGAGGTCACTGCTAACGATACATTCCATGCCATCATGAGATTCATATTTACAAAATGGTTTCACTTCCAATATCTATTTTGTAATATACTACATAAAGAGATGATACATTAGTCAAGTTCCAGCCCTTACATTTCCTCAAGGACCAACTGATTATCTAACATTAATGAAAAATATCAAATGATGAAACAAAGTAAGATATCAAGCCAGGTGTTTACTGGCATATGGTGCCTGGTCTGAAATACAGCTCATCCTGAATGGGTTAACACTGTTACACAGAATATTTTTTCGCAATGTCAACCTCGATTTGAAATCAATATTACACTATACCTGGAGAATGAATTACAGAGTAGGATGATACCAGGGCAATGTGAACCAGGAAGAGAAATACATTACTTGTTATAACACATCCACTTCCTAAACATATGTGACCCGCGACAACGGTTTCAGGCAAAAGTCGCAAGAGCAAATTCCCTCCTAGGCGGGGTACAAAGATTTTGACCATTATTTTTGCCGATTTAGGTTTTTTGCAGAAATCAATTCTTTGATATGTTTTCTACATCTACACTAAATTTCATAGCATAAGACTAAGTTTTTCCTATCGAAAATGGAATTTTAAGCACCCTATGTTGGATCGCACTCATCACTTTCGAGCTTCTTTCGAACGCCGCGCCCATATCCCCAGCGTTGCTACGGCGCAGGGTCTCGCATGCGATTGGCTGGTGCATCGCATACATTTACATAATTCGGCTTTCGGAGACACCAGTTGCAGCGTTTGGGGAATGCTTTGTCCACGCGTGCACGATGACATGCTCCATTGTTCTTGCTATAGTGGTTTATATACACTCGCTCTATAGTGCGTGCTCTTCGTTTGGGTTTCTATCCAAACTATTCTACCGCAATGTTCAACAACGGATGTGAAACAAAAATCATGTAGCATGACATAATCGTGTGAAAAGAAAACTAAATATTCTCAAATTTGTCTACTTGTACATGTAGTAAAAATTATGACAGCAGACTGACTCAATGAAAGGTAGATGAGAGGAAAGGAGCGGTCACATGTGACCAATTATATTCAAATACTACACGTCAAGATCGCACCAAACTAACGAGTCGTGTTTGTTTGTTTGTTTGTTTTAATTAAAGCACCACCGAACAAAGCAACATATGCATG
Source organism: Diadema setosum (assembly GCF_964275005.1). Taxonomy (NCBI): domain Eukaryota; kingdom Metazoa; phylum Echinodermata; class Echinoidea; order Diadematoida; family Diadematidae; genus Diadema; species Diadema setosum. Next base: position 5,769,760 of record NC_092692.1, on the reverse strand, counting down.
CCTTGTAAAAGCAAAACAAACAGGAAGCGTGACCCTTGCCAGCATTAGCAATTTTCTGTCTTCAAAAGGGTCGCCAATGATAAAGACAAATCAACCACAATGAAAACGCGATTTCTAAATGTGTGGATTCGCCACCGCTCCTGTTACATGCACACGGTCATGGCATGTGGATGCCATTGCGTAATGTGTGAACCATACACATGTTCATGTACACCATACATGCAATTATTGTATTCGCCATCTTGAAAGACGTACTGGTAAACAGACCCGAGCGAAATGCATTGTTTTTCGGCTCCATACGCTGAGCTCCGAGGAAGGTGCCCGGGAAATTTGACTCTCTCAGTGAGCCAATCAGAAGGTGATGTGGTTGCTAGAGGCGAAGCTTAACATCGATTGGCACCATCGTACGGATGGGTGATTCTCCCCTCGCATCGCCGCTCAGACATTGTCTTTGAGAAAGAGGTGAATCTTCAAAGCATGTTTTCTCGCAATTTTGTCAGGCTAACAACTTAAAAAGTGCATTTTATTGCTCTTTCTATGCCCACTTATGGTGCCGAAGAATACAAGTGTTTTATATCAATGCAAAGCTTAGGAAATGGGCAATGTGATTCAGTGAAAAAATGAATTTTCAAAATTCCTGACTTTTGCCTGAAACCGTTGTCGCCAGTCACATATGTACATCTACACACATACATGTACACATAAGCACTCCCACTAGAAGGGTCAATATGTTTCAGTTATTTCAGGGAAGAGTTGCCACAGGTATTTCAGGCATTATAGGCTGTTAGAGGGAACAGAGCAAAAATCTGAAAGTCATTTGCTTTCATTTTCCAGATCTTCAAGCAGATTTTGGAATATGACAGAGCCTAGCTAGTGAAGTGGCTTGCAATTATGAACCTTGGCATCTCTGGGTGGAGCCGCTGAGAGCCGGAAGATCTGGACAATGATGATGTTGGCTGGGAAGACCATGAGGCTGCTGATGATGCCGATGACGATCTCGCCCATTGAGAAGCTGATGGGGCCGATCTTGTATGCCACCTGACTCCCGCTTCCAGTGAAATTAATCTGATACAAGAGCATGAAGACGTAAATTAAATGGAGACGTCTTTGCTGCTTTCTGATGGCTCACATTTGTTTGTTTATTTGTTTGTTTGCTATTGATGGTCAAGAAGGAAAGAAAAAACACCAACAACAATTGGAACCAAATACAATAGACACGAAAGCAATCAAATGAAGAATTCATCAGATGATCAAAAATCTTTTATTTATGTTAATTAGTACTAAATTGTATAACAAGCCCCACTGGTTGAACTCACATTGTAAAAGAAGATGTTGGCCATCATGGCTGAGAAGAGGAGAGAGAGGCAGCAGGATACGCGCTGGACACGAGTGAAGCGGCTCTTGACCGGCCGGTTGAAGACAGAGAACCAGAGGTGACCATCGCTGAGGTTGCGCCTCGTCTTGGTGGAGAAGAGATGGCCAAAGGTGGTTAGCTCACTCTGGCCAGCCACTGGGATGACCCGGTCAATCTGTCAAAGAAATGTTTTCTTTTGTTTTGTTATCCACAAAGGATATTTGAATAGCGCTTGTTGCTTCTAGTATGAGCAAAGGACTTTTTATTGTTGCATCACACAATTGACAATGGCAGATGTGATAGCTGGCTTTTAATAGCTTTGAGAAAAGTTACTGAAAATCTCTTCTCAAGTTCTCATATACTAGCTGTTTTGAGTTAAAATTTGTGCAACTTGTAATAACATAGCCAACACATGTATATCAGTGGGTCTTTTATGCCTTTACAGCAGCTGCATCAAAGCTTTGAAAGAACAAGCTGAACTAATAAGAAATGAATTAGCACTGAGTAGTATTTCACGGTCTTTCTCAAAGGCACAACAATCTAAGCTCTTCTGATGCAAGCTGGTATCCATGACTGAAGTTTTCAAAAAAATGTTAAGGACTTTCAAAAATAGGCTGCTTGATAAAACATTTAATGACAAGAGGAAATCATGTTGGCATGTGATATTCTACATGTTTCCAACAAGAACTTCATGTATTTCTAGGAAAACAAAATCGGAAACCTTACAACACAATTCTAATTTTCCTTTGTTAAAATTCTCACCATATCACTGGTACGATCATAACTTGGACATAGTTTGATAAAAAAAAAAGTTAATCCCTTACACAGAAGAGCATGCTAGAGTGATTCTATGCATTGTTAAGAAAAATATTGAAACAGCATATGCACTGACCAAGCCATCGTCTTCTTCCACTGCCAGCCACCTGTTGGCCATAAAGTAAAACATCTTGTTGGTCACCAAGTCCTTGACCGCCAGTCGGGACAGGAACCAGCCAGGGCTCTTGCCAGTGTTGTTGTGCCAGATGCGGACATGGAGGAGGTCCCCGAATGACCGTGGCGAGGTCAGGAGGAAGGAATCCGTACCACCACTCTCGAAGAGGCGCCGCTTCGGGTCGTGCAGCAAGCGCACTCCACTGTCCATGTGATCTCCCGTGATGATAATGGACACTCTGGCTGTTGTGCCTGTTTACAAGAGAGTAAATGCCATCATCATATAAATGGACTAATGATCTCTTTTGTATATACTGAGCATGCTTGCTTGTGACTTGAGAATATTTGTTTTGATGTAAAGTCATCTCAAGTGAATTAAGAATGAACATACTAACAATCTATCAAATATTAATTTGCAGCTTTCAGGAATGCTCTATTGCATTACTGTCTTATTATTAAAACATCAGGTTTGGTCAAATTCCATGTTTTTCAGTAAATTGTGTGAACCGTTACAATCTCATATTCATAAAGGCAATCTTAACACTTCACATGCTCAGCTATGTGAAAGGACAGTTATGGTGAGGCATCATTTCTGAATGTGCAATTAGCGAGATAAGTACAAGTAGTGTGAGCTACAACAGCTGTAATACAATGTAGATCATACAGTAAACTCCATTAGATGCATTTCTCAAAGCTTTGGGTTCTTTTTTTTTTTTTTCATACTCAATAAACCCAAGGACATAATTACAGATTTCACATCAGTTTACTTTGACAACTTATATAAGCAGACTGAGTGCAAGCACCTGCCAAGATTACTAATGGCATTCAACTTTGGATGCATCCTTTTAAAAATCCTGGATTTTGATCATGATCTGAACCACTATCAGAAATCATCTTTTCCTCTAAACATGATAAATCTGAAAATTTCCTCACCATCAGTATGTCACTTGTTTTGAGTGATATTGCTAACAGACCCCAAAAAACAACAACAACAATCAAATGCAAGCAAAAACATAACATCCTTGGCAAGGGTCACTCAAACATTTTAGGTACTGCTCCATACACTGACCTGCACCACTCTTAGCTCCAGTGAAGACAGTCACCTCATAGTGGAAGCGATCCCCAGGCTTGTTGTCTGCCAATGGAGTTACTCCAGCCTGCAAAGTATAATATGAATCTTTAACTCTTTATGTGCCACGTTTGCATGTCCGACTCAGTCGACGGGCGTGCCAACTTTGCATATTCTGCTCAAACCCACAAACCCGCCTAAACCGATCGATAAATCGCCAAATACCACAGTACAATGAAAGCTTTTCTCGCGCTTCCGCTCGTCTCACATATATAGCTTGCATTTTATATGGTGATTGAATATCAAGCGGTGTTCCCTGATAGATTTGCGGGTAAATTCTCAAGTTTTTGTCACTGTTTTGTGTGCAAAAGTCATGCCTGTATAGTAATGTAGCTAAAGTTTACTGGTCATTTCAAAGAAAAACAGTCATCAATTTGTCATACAGTCTTCATCAACCTTTGTCAAAGCAAAGCTTCTCATTTTCTCTACAACTCTGCTCACTATATGTCCAGCTTAACAGAAATCTGTATAGAAGTTACATAAATTTGAAATCAGAATGTTTTCTCAAAGCATGACTATGCTGTTGTCTCAGAATAATGTGACACAGAGGGGGTTTCAACCATGGCACATAAAGAGTTAAAGGGATGGTACAGTATTGGTGGAGATGAGAATTGGGCTTTTAACTTTTTGCGAGATACCAAGGAAACACTTATGATATAGTACAGAGCATACCATTTTAAGAGGAATTCAAAGTTTATTTGATGAAAATCGGGTTTGGAATGACTGAAACATCCAAAAACAAAGTAAAACAAAGCGATCGTATTAAAGTGTGGGTCCCACACTTTATTGGAATCGCTCTTTTTTGGATATCTCAGCCATTTCAAAACCAATTTTCATCAAATAAATGTTGAATTCCTCATAGAATTACATGCTCTTTCATATTTCATAAGAGGTTTCTCATTATCTCACCAAAAAATGTTAGAAACCTAAAATTAGGTCTCAACCAAAACTGTACGATCCCTTTGTTACAGAAAAGACACACAACAGCTATGGCACACACACAATGGTATTACGTATTGTAGGTAGAATGATTTTTTTTTTTTTACTATTCTTTATGCAAAAGTATGGGAGCTGCATTTCTGCTGGCCGAGATATCAACATGCCTTTCTACACTCTGTATAAAAGCAGATGTACCCTTTTTTTTTTTTTTTTTTTTTGGGGGGGGGGGGGGGGAGTGGTGCTCTATGTTCATCAAAGTATGGAGATATGGTCAATGTACATGAAAAATTTTCCTCTGACAGGAGAAGATATTGATATGATATCACTCTCTATGTCAGTTATACACGTACGTAAGTGTGTATTTGTAATAATCACATTAAAACAAATCATTTGGGGGACGAATTCATAAGTAGTTTATCCTGTAGTTTTACTTAAACTTCTCTTTTTCTGCATTTCAATTTGTTTTTTTTTCTAAGGCTACACAGAATTTACATACACATACTGTATGTTTGTAAAACATCTATATATCTGAAAGTTGGAAAAGTTAGTAATATTGATGATGACCCTCCTATGAGTCATGTGCTACACGTTATTCCAAAGACGTGATGTCCCGTTACCTTGGCGACATCCCGCTTGTCGGCCTTCCTGGCCCAGAGGACCACCACCAGGTAGATACAGAGGCAGCAGACCATGAACGCAAAGACCACCGGGTTCTCGTGCAGCTTGGTGAAGGCCGACTGGGTCAGGTCGATCTTGTTCATGGGGATCTGGAATCCCGCACCAAACATGGTCAGGTGGTCACACAGGCACACCGTGTGGGTGGCGTTGCTGGCCGGGCTGACCTGGATGAGGGGAGAAGGAGGAGGAAGAGAGAGATTTGGTGACTCCACAGGCAGAGAGATACTGAGTGCAGTAGAGACAAAAAGACTGACATACACACAGACATAGACACAAAATATAGAGATAGACAGGGACAGACAGACTGTGAGTTTATGTCTATCTGTCTGTCTGTCAACAGAAAGACAGATATAAACTTAAAAACCCAGAGAAAGATAGAGACAGAAAAACAGACACACTAAAACAGAGACAGACAGACACAGAAATAGCAAGAGGGAGAAAGGCAAACACAGACATAAAGATATACAAAGAGAGAAAGAGTAAAACACACACACACACACACACACATACAGACATTTAAGAGCAGAGAGAGAGAGAAGACACAGAAAGATACATGTAAAGAGAAAGTGTTAAAAGAAAAGAAAGAAACTGAGATTGAGAGAACAGTATCAAAGCTTCCATCACTTTTTATTTTTCCGAACATTTTCACAAGCACATTTCATAACATGTTTCCATGGTTTGAAAAAGTACACTAAAAGTTATAACAACATGTAGCTAACATGATGAATACCTGTCAGAAGAAAATGCTCACAGGAATATGGCAATTTGATTTGGTTGGACTACTGGAGGCTGATGAAAAAGCATAGCAAGCTTTACTACATGCTTGTGAACATAAAGGTTTAAGAGTTATTGTATTCATGTTTCAATTGCACAGAACAACACCAATTGAATGCTGTTGCCTACAGCTACTAGGTTGTAATCAGTGGTTGGCCCAAGCAGAGGAGATTGTTTTGGGGGTTCCATGACATTTACTCCTGCGACAATTGCTCCCATGAAATGTCCCCACGTGGAAAGCCACACATAAATTCTACCAACAAACATAAACTTAACCCTAATCCTAATCCTTGAAACTAAACCTACATCCCTATCACAACACTCACCCTAACCCTAAGTCCTTGGAGAAAATAAGACCTGAGCAATTGTCGCAAGAGCAAATGTCACATCACCTGTTTTGGGAGGGGTATGGTACATCGTATGTTCCTGTCTCAAAATACTCATTACCTGACATCCATCCTTCTTCCATTGACTCTCCTCATCAGTCTCTTTGATGTATGCACAGCTGTGCAAGGTGGGGCTCAAGGAGTAGCGTTTGAAGAGAAAGGTTGCATTTGGCGTCCTTGAGTAGGTCTTGTTCCACTCATCCAAGTCCACCTGTTCCCTCAGTCCAATTCTCAGAGAGGTGTACATGCCATTCTCCAATAGACTGAGCCAAAAAAAAAAAAAAAAAAATTAAACTAGATATATCGCTACGGCTACTGATATGCCTCCGCCATAATGCATGGTTCTCCTAATAGGTCTATAGTACAATGTCTTGACAATGTGTGATGACAGTTTCACACAATTGGCAAAATATTAAAATGACAGGTTTGACACAAATGTGCTGAATGTTCACTTTCCTAGAACTAGGTTCAATTGGATGAATGATTAACATGTCAGAGTGCAGGTATTTGGGGAACTGATGATTTTTACTTGACTTTTGACCCTTTTATAAGTTTATGCATTGAGTAATTTTCAAGGTATTGAGAAAAAGTATAATTTCAGTATCAAATGGGAAAATAGCATTATCTAAACCTGGTCTTTGACCTTTGACCTCACAGTTCCACAGAGAATCACTGTTAGGTAGAACATGCATAAATATGTAAGTTTCATGATGATACCTTGAGTTACTTTCGAGGAAGAGGTGCAATTTAGCACTTTCACTTGACCTTTGACCTTTTGACCTTTGACCTTTTGGCAAGAAACTTCCCCAAAAATATATATTGGGTAATACATGCCATACATCAAGTTTAAAAAAAAAAAAAAACCTTCAGGCATATTGCATTTTAAGGAAAGTAGTGATATTTTAAGGAGTTGACCTTGACCTTTGACCCCTGACCTTTGACCCATGACCCCAACTTCCCTAGATAATCACTGCCCATCGGTACAAGCATATATACTAAGTTCCATGAAGATACCTTGAACCATTTGCGAGATATGGAGAAAAACATGAAATTTCAATTTTTTTTCACAAAATAACCTGTGACCTTTGACCTGTGACCCTAAAATCCACACAAAGTATTATCCCCCAAGGATATACCCTCATACCAAGTTTGATGTAAAACCATCACACGGTTCTTGAGATATCTACAAAAACAAAACGGGATGGACGGACGTACGGACGGACGGACGTACGTACGGACGGACGGACGGACGGACGGACGACCCGAAAATATAATGCCTCCGGCCACTTTGTTGCGGAGGCATAAAACAAATCCTTGCAACACACTAAAAGCATGTTATTCCAACTATATTTTGCCAGCTGAGAACCAAAAGGGTGTTATCGCAATTTTGGGCTGCATTGAGTTATTGGTATGACGGTGTAGAGCTTGATTTCCTATTATAGAGTGAATTCTAAATCATTTTTCATTTTCAGTAAAAATGTTAACAATCAAAACCAAAAGGGCACTATTTTACCTGATATTTGTCACAATGCTTAATCTACCCACTTTTGATTAAGTAAACTTCCTATTTCATTAAAACTGATTGCATTTTTTCATTTACGCTCAAATCTCAGAATGTGATTGCGCCCTTCTGGTTTTCAGCTGACAATTTATTGATGTTAATTGTCTTGTTTTGTTTTTCATTTAGAAGTGAATTTCCCTTTGGTATGAATAGGCAATTTTTAATTTTCAAAAATATCACTGAACTCAATATTACTACACCTGCACCTGTCATTGCATTGCTGTATATGAATAATACCTGCACAATTTAAAGATTGATTGAGGTAGTGACCCCTTTGTAAGCTTTGAGAGCTTTCTGGCACAGAAAATCCCATAAACTTGTACACACTGTCCAAAGTCCCTAGCACAGGAAGGGTTAAGTGAGGATTTTCACCTCATCACTTCCAGGTTGTCAATGAAACACTTGGTGGCGCCCTCCACTTCCACAGAGTTGCTGACGTTCCAGGGGTCAGTCAGTCCCAGGCCACCACTGGTCAGCGGGTAATCTTGGAGAGTGACCGTCTGGATGAGGGTGCAGTTCCACATGTTGTACTCTTTGGCAGAGATGTGAGACAAGAATATAGTCAAGCTTATACCATTCTCAGGATTTCATCTTAATCTTAAAATGTTCATGTATGATGTAACTACCTTTCACAAAGCAGACAGAATGAAAAGAATAGAACTTTCGTGGCTTGGTTGATAAAACCAGAGCACCGTTTCAAGAAAGTTGTCAGCCCTGACAAGTTATCAGTTTACCAGAGCACCGTTTCAAGAATGTTGTCAGCCCTGACAAGTTATCAGTTTGACAATTACCATGTACAGTGACCAGAGCTTGTCAGCCAATCAAAACCAAGGATTTTACTGAAATCATCAGGGCAGACAACTTTAATGAAACAGTGAGGCCGGATTTTCATTCAAAAGGTCCTTAGTTTGAGTCTCCTGCAGCAACAGTTTACCCCTAATACATAAAGGTGTTTTATCTTCATTAAGGGGGCTGACGAAGAGACTACAATCCATCGCTTCTATGGCTTCTTGCTTATAAGCATTCATTTGCTTCCTCAGCCACCAAGATAAACAAAAACACTCACAAATATATGAATTCAAAGGAACAAGCAAGTGACAGTGTTTTTATATGACATTGGACACTGAAAATATCTGGAAAGATTAGACTCTCATTTTTCAAGTACAGTGGATGCCCATTAAAACAAAGTTCTTGGGACTGGCAGTTTTCTTTTGTTATATCAAAATTTCATTATAACCAAACAAATATTAATTAAAAAAACATAGAATAGATAATTTTGTGGTCTGAATCTTTCTTTTAATAGTTGTAACCGGAATCTTGTTATAACTGTGTTTGTTGTAACAGGAGTACACTGTAGTAAACTGTTATAGAGCATCAATGCAGAATGCTGAGATGTAAATGAAAGAAAGTTTCTGAAATTTTTTGAAAAGGTAAAAAGGAGGTTCTACTGAGTGGGTTACTCGTGAATGATTTTGTGTGCCATACATGGAAATATCCTAGTCACATGACATCACATTCTCAAAGATATGACCTTACCAATCTCTGGCAGCCCTGTTGTAGTGATCATAACATGAAGGGTGCAGTTGTACGGTATCCCTGTCAACATCCCTCCGAATCCAAGGCAATGCACTTCAACCTCAAGTCCATTGCCCTCTGGTATATCTGTTGGCAGAATAAAAGGAAAATAAAGATTGATATTTCAATCACTCTGTGACCCTTGATGGCAGATCCTGATAATTTTCGCATGCATGAAATTTTTGTGAATTTCATGAGGAGTCAAGATTTGCGAAATTAAAACGCATGCAGAAGTGCTTGTCTATACTATGTGCATGGAACGCCAGTGGCACTTCACAAAAATTTCATGCAATTAATATTTCTAGCTTTACAGTACCAGGTAATGTCTTCTTGGTGATTAGCTTCAACTAAGTGGTAATATTAATTCCATATCGCCTGAAGAGAGTAAGAAAGTGATGAAAGGGAAAGGTTTGAGATAGTCTTAAAGTGTTTTGATGCTGAGATTGCACAAGTCAGTGCACCTTTTCAGAACAAATTTAGTACTAGTATATATGTTTCTCTTTCCTTACTGTTTAAAAGAGGATATTAAAGTAACACCTCAAGGAAGCAAATATTGCTCACAGGAACAATAATCTGAAAAGTATGTGACATATTTGAGATTATAAATTACACTGACAGTATGTGGTCGTAATGCATGTAGGGCCAATAATACATCGTCAAATAATTGTGGATGGGCATATATGTTATATCTATTCAATGCTCTAATAAGGGGGTAAGGCCCTCAAAAGGGTGCCATCATAATGTATCATATGAAGGCATCAGTATCATAAGGCAATGACATTGAACCATTCTTGGAATATATAAAGGATCGTACCAACAGTATGCAGTGCAATGGGACCACCCGCACTGTAGGTTGTTCCAAAGGATGTTGTCGTCTCGTTGTCTAGAGTCGTAGAGGGCGCTACAGTTCTCGGGATGGTGATGGTGATTGGGGTGAGAGTGTCCTTCACTTCCAGCACGTGGCCGCTGGACGCCGCCACAAACTCAAAGGACATTGTCTTGCTGTTGATCTCTGCTGCACCCTGTGAGAAGGGCCTCATGTTTGGCTGGTACATCACTGCCTGCGAAAGGATGAGAATGACACTGCTTCAACCCACTGCTTAACAAGTATGTATGATGTATCATGTGACAATCTAGTGGAAAGGATCAATGGCAATATCTGGGAGGGAGGCAACTTGTTGAACTGTCCTCACTAATGCCCCTTTCATGCTAGTCACTCAGGCTTAATCAAGATAGAAACAAATATCAGTTGAATGACAATAATGTTAAAATCAGTGCTTATTCACATCGATGTCAATCAGTTGCAATGAAAACATCTCAACAGAAGAATTTCACGAATTTGACTAATTATGCAGTACCCGCTGCATGCTATAAGGATTAGAATCCACACTTGCTGTCGGGTGGAAGCTCGGTGGTCTAGTGGAGATGACGCCTGTCTGGAGATCAGGTGGTCGTAGGTTCGAATCTTGCTCGAGTATGTACATGTACGCCCATGATTTCTTTTTTCATGTTGTTGATGTTTATAAAAAGAGACTAATCAATTCAGTGCTATTCACGTTGATGTAGGGCAATTTGTCAATCAGTTGTGACAAAAATGTTGATGTTCAAAGTGAAATTTATCAGTCTACAATATATGGTTGACGTATCTCACCTTGAACTGTACCCCAGCTGCAGCCTGCGACGTATCAAACAGATTCTCAGCAGCAGGGAAATCCAGGCTGCAACCTGGCTCCACTTCAAAGTTGCCTAGTTATAAGAAGACGGAAACTTTGGTTGTCAGGCAACAATTCATAGCCGCACCTTTTTTACTAGATGCTCAGAAGCAATTAGGATTCATGACAGTTTACCCACACACATTTGACAACATAACATCCTGCCTCCTTTAAAATCAATTTCTCATTACTTTGTTGTTAGTTGTAGTTTTTCTTTCCTTCGATGAGATTATTTGGCTGTCAATACTGATATGTATCTTCAAATATCTATGCAAGCCAATGTTTCTTGATTTCCAAGCATTGCATTGTTATTATATGTTTGCAAGCATTTTGTTTTGTTGACTAAAAAGTAAATCAATGTCAACTGCTTCACAAAAGGAAAAAAACAACAACATATAGTCATGGCCAAAATAAGTCATATCAAAATCAACTCTGCATATACATTAAAATGACATGGTACAAAATTCTTTTTAATGTCAAATACAATTAATAGAATTTAACATAGCTCACTGGCTACTTGTGTACACAATAAAGAGACTGCATACGCCATGCTAAATAGCGAGACTAAATTTTCCGTGTCCGGATTTCCCGATAATTTCACGAGTGGTTAAATTCGTGATCGTGGAGTATAGTACTGAACGGAGAAAAGTACATGTGCATTCATATCGCAATCAGAGTGAATGATCATTATTTTTGCGTGTATTTAGATTAGCAAAATTCCCCAAAATAAAACCTCACGAAATATTCGGAGTATACAGCTAGTACGCAAGAAGATTAAGTTTAATCCTTAACATGATTCTATGTGTATGTCTACCTATTTCATAGTGTCATATTCATGAGCGCCAGACAAACTGTACCTTCCACATCCCTGTTCTCTGTCTGCTGAACTTTGACCCTTATGTTGCCAGCATCTACAGTGACAGCGCCCTCGCCTGTCAGGATGTTATCGCTGATGACCTTGGTGACCTTGTCCACAACTGTGACTGACCGTTGCAGGGTGTTCTCCACTGCAGCATTCTATCATGATTGAGAAAAATGAATCATTTGTTGAGACTGGCATTGGGGTGTATCAAGATGATTTGATTTGACTTTTTATTTTCCCTCATGGCATGATTATGCAAAGCATTTTTGACCTGTTGAGGACGAGCCCCAAGTATACACGAACAAGTGTCTATGGGAAATGTAAGTTGTAGCAACATCAGTCCGTCCTCAACGGGCTAATGATGTACACCTTGTATACTATGATATTTCACTGATTGATCAAAGCCAAACACATCCCATCAAATCATTTGATAAACTTTTGCCTTTTAGCAACAAGCAACACAAGTATCACACTAGACAAACTTAAAATTTATCAAATTAACAAGCAAAAATTAATCATAGGCATCTGATTTGACCATCAGTTGTACAGCATTTTGTTTTGCTTTGTTTCTACATACATTTGCTTCATGCATTCATTTACATTGGTCACATCTCATGGGATATTATGGGGTTACTGATTGCTTGCAAAGAAGGATTTTCCAAAGCTGTCTGCTAGTGCAGTCAGCATATTGTGTTGTACGCCATACTGAGGAGTACTGTTATTACAATATCTTGTGACCCACAAGCTATAAGAAAATGTTTTTATGTGTAGAACAAATTATGCACAATAAAAATTTACAACAGCATTCAAAAAAGGGGGTGGGGTAATGTGTACAATGTGATTATTTACACAAATACTTCTGCCTGGAGATTAATGTGAATGTAAACAGTATGGCATAGAAGCTGGGAATATTTGCCTGCAGGGTAATTTGAAGCTTGCCTCTCTCATCTGTAGGTCAACTACAATATTTTGCTTACACAAGTGCAGTCAAATCCATATTACACACCTGTACGTCTCTGAGAGTCATGGATTCACTGTCAGAAGTTTCCATTTTGTCAATGGCAGCATCAACAACATTATCTGCAGGAGGAACAAAGGAATGGTATGGGAGGGAACATAACATTATATCATGCTTTTATGACACTATTTTGCACTTTGTATTAACCAAGAAAAAGCATGCCACTCTTAGCAACTCAACTACACTGCATTAGAGGGGTACATAAGGTGTCAATTTTTAAAAGCCGAGAAAGCCGATCACACTTTAATACAGATTGTAACTCTTTGGAATGAAAATATATAACATATAATAGACCTTACATCACTTGTAATAGTGATAGACCTTACATCCTACCTGTCATAACACTGTTATCATCCATCCGATGCATGAGTTTAAATGACATCACAAAGATACCATACAGACACAAGACATCATGCGTGAATTCGTATCTCAATCTTTTCTCTTACCGCAGACTTGCAGCAGGAGAGAGGCAGACCATTGCATCTTGTCAGCTGATGGCTGCCCCTCCCCCTGGATAGCCTCCAGTGTACTTGTCAGCCTTTCAGTGGTGCCGAGGGCCCCATCCTACAAGCAAACACAGTTCATATCACATGAAATATGGGGTTATACATTCCAACCAAATCTGTTATTGCAGCCGCCATTCCCCCTTATAATGCCCACAATTGGAAAAAAAAAAAGGAAAAAAAAATCAGTGGTTAGTGTAACAGCAGGAAATTGAGCATTTCCTCATTGTGTTACTGCAAGACTGCTAATATTTGCATATCAAAAAACAAAAAACAAAAACATACTACTGATGCATGGTAAAAGCCACCTATTTATGAATATCAAAGGAAAAGAAAACATATTATCCATCTAAACACCAATTCATTTTATCGCTGAGGAAGATAACATATTGAATATCATAAAAAGATACTAGATGGCATCTCTGCTACAGGAGCATCATTTATCTATATCATATCCTAATGTTCACAGGGCAGTGATCTTCATTTTCTGAGAAAAAGTGTGTGGATGCTATCAAAGTCCAACGTTTGTAATATTTCATCTACCAAGTACTTAAATATACCTGCCCAGGAAATATTCATCGATCAGGAGTTCTTCAAAAATGTATATCATTGTGAAAGTGAAAAAGAAATAGATCCCAATATGAATGGAATAAAGTCCTCTTGAACCACAATATATTTTTTTTCTCCTCACATCTTCATGATATACTTCGGGAATCTTTGATCAAAATTCAGCATCAGTACACAACAACTAGAGAAGCACTCTGACAGCGCAGACCTCCGCCAAGCAAGCAAATCATTTTCACCACTGATCTTGTCCTTCCATAGAGATATATCAGTGATTTCCACCCATATGTACTTCTAGCATTGTGTGCTGAAAGTTGCCTGATTTCCCAATATAGAAGCCTTTGTTACGTCATAAACCCTCAGCTGCACGGCGCGCCTCGCCCCAGCAGAAACTAGAGCACGCACTTTAGTGCGCGCAGGCAAACCTCAAATACGCGCAGCCTGAACTCCCAAGTTCATTGACCCTACCTGCCAAAATATCAAAACTCCTTCATAAATTCCACAAACCAAAAGTTAATCGTTTGTTACTTTTGTCATTCTCAACCTTTCCTGCAAGTTTCATCCCAATCCGTTCACTACTTTTTGAGTTATTTTGCACACAGACAAATTAACTAACTAACAAACACACACACAAACCAACGGTAACGAAAACATAACCTCCTCCCTTGGCGGAGGTGATAAAGGCTACCAAGTGGTCATCTCCAATGCACCAACATGTATGGATTTGTGAGACATTGGATCAAGCACAGAGAGAAATGACCACAAAAGAAGTGACCATCATACTTGCGTGTTGGACGAGACCTCCTCGGGAACGGCCGTAGCCAGGTCCAGGACGGTCGAGATCTGATTGACATCTTCCAGGGACAGGGAGGAGGAGGCTGCTGGTTGGAGGACAGTAACTAGCTGCTCTCTAATCTGGAGACACAGAGAGAAAGAGAGAGATGTATGGAGCAAACATATAAAATATACTACATCATCCTTGATAACACTATAAGCAATTAACATGATACATTTTATGTCAAATACAGTTCGACCTCGATTATCCGGCCATGTCGGGACCGGCGCTCATCCGGATAAGCGAATTGGCCGGATATGGGAGACACAATGTTTAATAACGTATATAGCTGCCGTCCAAGCTGCCGTCCCAGTGCACTGGCAGCTAGGCAGGTAGCGTACCCCGCAAACGGTGGTGTAATCTATGCTAGCCTGCGCAAAATTGTAGTCCCTTCTTCACAAAAATAAAGTATTATCTTTATGTGAAAATCATGTTTTACCTCGTTAGATATTGAGAAACCTATCATGCACATCTTATGAAGTTAGCGAAATAGATCCATGAAAGTCACTGATTTTTCTCAATTTTTGGATGAAAAAAAAGTCCTTCACTGCGTGAACGCGTCTGGATAATAGAGATTTCCGGATAAAAGGAGGCCAGATAATCGAGGTCCAACTGTATAGTAACTATATGCCATATATTTTGTGAGCAATTGAGTGTGCAAACAGGCAAAACAATGGCAGAATGAAAAATTGTCATTATTCCTTTTTAGGGAAACATTTGATGTCCCACCTTGTAGATAATATACAGCCAACCTACGCAAATATGGAAGGCAATAATCACAAAAATAGACTGAAAATAGCGGCTATACAGCACAGGTAAAAAAATCCAATGTTATACCCACTGATTTACAACAAAAGAACTTTTCCCTAATAACACTCTTTGTTCTGCATGTCCATTTGTTCTTTTGTATTGCATGTTCAATTTTTTTTTATTGGAAGTGGGGTAATGCCACTGCAAAAGATATTTGTATATACTTATAAGCCAATCAATAAAAAAATCTAAACAGCATCTACAAATAAGTTTTCCATGGCAACTCATGCACTTGAATTTAATTTGCCTGATCTAGAAACTGACAATGCAATGCTTGCAAAACAATCCTAGCTGCAGAAGTATGTGCTTTACAGCTAGTGAACAGAATATGAAATATACTATAAATGAATACATTAACATCATTCATGTTTTGTGGCTTGATTATTTGGGGAAAGGAAAAGAAAAAGTCTCACCTCTTGCTTCAATGCAGTATCAAGCTTGATGGTTGATGAATTTCCCGATGCTTGGCTTGATGACAAGGTTTCTGTTTTTTAAGATAAAGGAACCAGTAATTTTTCTGCATAACAGTCAAAGGATATACATCTATATGCTCATGTCTGCCATCATCAACATAGAAATCAATTTGCTGTGAATGAAACCTACACAGACAGCTTAACATAATGTAAATGATATATTACTTCCTTGTTCTTATACAAGTCCTTCTAAGTGGCAATGCACGTGTGCACTTTGCATAATTCTACACAAGACTGCAAATCAGAGTTAACACATCCCACACAAATACATGTAGGCTTCCACTTGAATCCATCTTTAGAAGACGCATTGAAAGGTGACTGAATGATTACAGAGCAGCCAGTCTTTAGCAGCTTTATGAAGTCTGCAAATTTCACACTAAGTAATAAAATAATTTTTCCCTTTTTAATCCACAGCTTTGACCGAAGTGACTGAGAGCTAGTGATAAAGAAAGGGAAACTACAATGTAGCATATCTTATCTAATGATTTACAAATCTACAAAATTACATCAATTCCCATACACTAATCGTATTTCAGTTTATTGACTCGTTTATCATATCAAGCATAATGCTTACCAGTATTTTCAAAAGAATTTACATAAGACATTACACTCAGAAATATCTCACAATATCAGTGTGCAACAACCAGAAGATGACTGCATATCCTGGTGCTACAGATTGTATACCTGTATTGATGATATCAGATATGGCTCTGGCATAGTTGGTGGCCGAGTCAACATGTCCAGTTGAGGCCTCAGAAACCATTGCGTCAGTCAAGTCCTGAAGCGTGAGGGTCAGGTCGTCTGATGACATCACGTCAAAAGGATACACCTGTCAAGTGTGTATGTTTACATAACAAACATTTTGAATTCAATATCTACTGATCACCTTCCTCAATGAATCCACCACGAATTATGTTTTCTTTATAATGATAAAACAAGTTTACTTGATGCTCTCTGCAGTTTGATATCATTAATGATCAATAGCATGATCATAAATACATAATCATCACAACCAAAGAATTAAGAAAGTTTAAAATAAATCTTACAATTTCTTTAAAATTGTAGTAACAACCGTTACATCAGTTTCAAATAAAGCTGTTATCAATTACTGCAAAAGTCAATGAAAATAATGTAACTGCACTGGTCATACATTGATAAGGACTTGATCACTAACAAGTGAAATTGGCCACAGCCATAGCCAAAATATTTGATATATCCATCCCCAATATGTATTGGGTTAAGATGCGACACTCACATTCACGGAAAGGTCAGTGACCTCTGCATATGTCCCATATTGGTCTGTCACTAGAATCCTGATGTCAAATGTGTAATTAAACTCTGCAGATCCTGATGGCAGCACAAACTCAGACTTGGAATTCACACCTGGCATTACACAAGGGAGAGGGGGGAAAAAAGTGTGATTTAACAAGGAATTGTACAGCAAAAAGACTTGTTGTCATATGGCTCAAAGACCAATGCCTTCTGCACTTTCAACTTCACAGTCATGAAAATGTTTGCACATGTATAATTATTTATTTCTTTAACTAGATCAGCATTCCTTACCCTGGGTAGTGTGCCTCATCAGTGGTTTATACACTGAAAATGGTACTCTCACACATGTAGTGCTATATTTACTACTATGTGTTATGTGCTACATGCTACATCAATTCTTTTCAATATTCTGCAAAACTTTGGATAATTGAAACTACCACAAAATGTAATGGCATTGGAAGCTGACATTAGTTTTATTTTCAATATGAAGATGATTAATTGTACAAGTCCTGTGCCACTGAAAAAGTATAGAACATATAGCATACAGTATATATTACAGTGTATTTACCATATTCTACGATAGATTTATCAACTATATATTGCAACATATACGTCTATCAACTATAACTTTTATGTTATATACAACTCATTCAATTACTCATTTTAATTTTGGAAAAAAAAATAAAATCTACCAGTTCTTCTGAGTAAATGCTATGTGGTATAATTACAACATATTGCAGTGTGCTGAGGAATTCTAGATTTACTTTGATTACAGACAATGAAACATTTTTGACCCTTGTGATAAGATGTCTAGTCATATTCATGAACCCATCTTTCTAAAACAAACCAGAGTAATAGACTGGCCAGAAGCTGTCCTGCCGGCCGCTAAGAGAGACCCTCGTTGTGCCAGAGCTTCCCTGGGGCCTGGCCTGGAAGGTGTACTCCAGAGGAAGGCCATCACTGTCCTGCCAGCCACTACACTCGAAGCCAAACAAGGTCTGCGCAGCAGTGCCCTCCTGTGGGAATACCTCGCAGACTCCTCCCTCTGGTACATGGTTAGTGCTGAACTCCATAGCAATCTCAGCTGAACAGGAGAAACAGGTACACAGAAAAAAACAACATGAATTATAGTACATGTATAATCGTCAGGACCAATCAGTGTACAGTATCTGTAGACAGACAGGAGTCTCAAATAAATTTAGATAGGCCTACAACAGAGCTAGTAACAACAAGCTAGATATATTGTACAACTGGAAAAAAAAAAACCAGAAGCAGTTGTTAATTGGATAATTTAATAATCAACATTAATCCATAAACTATAAAATTCTTTCTCCACTGGAACGCGATAACAGATACTGTATAGACCATATGTTTCGCGAGTCTAAATTTTCGCGAATAAAGACTTCCCGACGATTTTGCGAGTGGTTAAATTCGCGATCGTGGAGTCCTGTACTGAATGGAGAAATGTGTATGCATACGTCACATTTATATCAGGGTAAGAGTCAATATTTTCGCGTGTTTTTAATTCGCTATTAGCAGCCGACTCGCGAAATTCGCGATAATAAAAACCTTGTGAAATATTCGGCGTATACAGTATAAAAGTTTTCGGCGTATACAGTATAAAAGTTGCATGTCTGTTTGTACTCTTCTTGCAAAATATGGATGAGAACAGTCTATGACATACAACCAGCCAAAAAGAACAGATAAATCAAAACAAAACAAAACAAAACAAACCAAAGACATCTTCTTGCCTTAAGTTAAAATATGATCAACTGTTAACACAGTATTGAAAAAGAGATGAGGTAAGCTGAAAGAAGGAGAAGGGAGAATTAAAAAATTATTTAGGAAGTGAGGAAGCAAGAGGACACAGCAAACTGCATAAGAGAACTATAAGTAGTTATCCATTTATAACACGATGTATAAATTGGTTGATAGGTAGATAGATAGATAGATAGATAGATAGATAGATAGATAGATAGATAGATATTTGTAGATAGATAGATAGATAGATAGATAGATAGATAGATAGATAGATAGATAGATATGGTAGATAGATAGATAGATAGATAGATAGATATGGTAGACAGATAGATAGATATACATATAGATACATGTGTAGATAGAAGGATG
The DNA here is from genome assembly GCF_964275005.1 of Diadema setosum. Classification (NCBI taxonomy): domain Eukaryota; kingdom Metazoa; phylum Echinodermata; class Echinoidea; order Diadematoida; family Diadematidae; genus Diadema; species Diadema setosum. The sequence goes on along the minus strand of NC_092692.1, from coordinate 5,750,255 downwards.
GATAGATAGATGAGATAGTAGATGAATAGATTGATAAATGGAAGAGAAAGAGACAAACACAGATGAAAGAGGGATGATTGTACATTTCTATTTTTCTTACTCTTGGTCTGAAAATCAAAGGAGTATGATGCCATCAGGATGACTTCATACTGACTCCCTGCCTTGAAGACACCAGGATTGGTATACAGGTGAGCAATGGTGGAGTAATTGCTTGTCTGGTTGGCCCATGAGGAAAATGGCTGCCACGTGTCGAGGGGCAACATCTGCTTTGTGCCATTATCACACAGAGCAATATCCCATCTGCAAGAATACAGCAATTATTATCTGAATTACCATAGTGTATTTGGTCAGGATATTTAAGTACCTTCACTTCTGAAGCAATGGATGAATACAAAAAACTATTGAAAAACAAACTAGTGATTACACATTTGCTGCGGGAATCACTCATATTGTGTGCTATTATCAATCACTATAATTGTAGTTCCGAAGGTGTCAATATGTTAAGATCATTAAATCCAAGAAGAGTCAAAATAAATAAATGAATAAATTAATTAATAAATGCGGGGGCTTGGAACAATCACAATAAGACCAATAATGCTCTAAGGGAGTAATTACTGTGATGGTACAGTCAACATGAGAGAAATAATCATCTTGAAGTATCCTGTAATCTGCAATGTCAAATGATCGGTTGTCATTTTATATATTTCTGAACATTTTCTATTTGACTTCAAAAATTAGTTTGTTGGTGTTTTGTTTGCTTGGTGTTTTTTTTTTTCAAAGCTTTATTTTGACACCCCCTCCCTCCCCCCCCCCAAAAAAAAAGAAAAAAGAAAAAAAGAAAACAGGGTTAACTGTGATTACTTGTAGTAGATTGTTGCATTGATGTCAATGTCTATAGAACCTGCATCCACTGCCTCAATCACAAGTCTGGTCTGAGGATCAAGCACCTCCTGGCAATTAGACATGCACCTGGAAGATGGTAATCACATATGGGCAATCTCACAATAAGTGGGGCACATAAGCGGGACATTCAGGTTGCATATTAAGTTTTGTTAATTAAATGCCATTTTATTATTTTCATGTAGCGAAATATGTGTTCTGCCATAATCAAAATGTGAAAAGATAAGTTAGGACCACCTTTTCTTTCTACTGGACCTTGGATCATCATGTTCACAAAAGTGAAGGTATGTAACATGGACAGACATTGGTCCCCTTCAGCAGTATATTTTATTCATTATTTGAAAGAAGCTGTAATTAATATTTTCAGGTACCATGCACAATGAAAGCAAAGTTGAATATTTCCGTGGTATGTACATTATTTTATGAAATATTGTGAAATGTTAACATTGATTAATCATAACATTATTTACACGTTTAGTTTAAATTCTCTGTTAAGCCAATGTGGAAAGCAAGGGCCTTTCAAAACAACTTTTGTTACTTTTTATACTGTGTATGAATTACTCAAAGTAAATGCTCTTCATAGAAATACAATTGTTTAAAGTTACAACACAATGTTAACCATGTGGTCAGGGAGCTTGTGTCATTGAAGGTACAAACATGGACAGACGTCTGTCCATGTTCGTACCTTCACTTGTGTAATGGTTCAAAATTTCTAACAAGAGACATCTGTATGCTCTGATCTGCTAATGGAAAAAAATTATTACGTGAAATGAAATTATTTTGACCATGTAAAATTACATCACCTGAAGGATAATAATCATGAGGGGAATCTGATCTTGAAGGTACAAACATGGACAGACGTCTGTCCATGTTCATACCTTCACATGTGGAATCATCCAAAATTTCTTATTAAAACCATCTGAGCTCTCTAATCTGCTAATAAAAATAGTGTATGACATCAAATGAAAGTATCCAGATCATGTTTAATTCTATTATTAGAAAGATGTCACCATCATCTGTCAAGGAAGGTACGAACATGGACAGACACATGCGTTTACTGTACAGGTTGTCTGTCCACACACGAAAAAATTAATTTACACATATTTTTGAATGATCCACAAAGGAAAGTGATTTCAGACATTGTTAGTATATGATGTCTTTCTGAGGCCATAAACCTTGATGACTCATCTTTCTGTATTTTTTATTAAATTTTATATTCAATGAAGGTACAAACACTGGTGAAGGTATGTAACAAGTGGACAGACAAGTTTTTGGCTACTGTCAAGTCACGGCAGAAACTTGTGGGACTTCCCTAGGGAGTGGAAGTATACTGATTATGTAGATGCTGGCCTGGCATGTCTTATGAATCCAAGCAACTGCACTGATATGGCTTATTTTTCAAAAAATGAGTCTCCTTAAATTCTGTTACATACCTTCAAAAAGTGGACAGACAAAGCAATACTTAAGTTTGATTGCCAATTCCATTAAATTTGCTTTCAAGCTAAGCTAGTTTTGGTTAAAACATTTCAACTTAGCCCGTAATGAAACTACTTAATCACCAAAACTCTCTTTCTGCCCACTGGGAACAAAAAAATTAACAGGTGAAGGTATGTAACGGGATGGACAGACATGCCTATATCATACAGGCTATAACTGAAATCCATTTTCATTTAATAAATGAAGTAAATCTGAAAGGTAGAGACATTTCTTATTTCAAATCTGATGTAGATTGTACAATGGAACTGTTCTGGATTCGGTTTCATTGCTAATTTTTTTTAGATTACTGTTTAGATTTCTGATACTTAAAATGTCCCGTTTTCTATGCCTGTTTTACTGTCTAAATTGACGTTTAATGTGATATAACAAAAAATCCGCCCATTGAATGAACTCAATGTTATCTATACTATCTCTCACAATTATTCTTTTCAAGAAAATATATAAACATAAGGAGGCAAATCTGAATTACTTTTATCATCAAAGCTCAAATATCAAAAGTCGAAAAGGGAATAGTTATTGTGGGATTGCCCATATAGTTGTTCAATTTAATTCACATGTTAGCATTTGAATTAAGGTCATATCTAAAGAGGCAAAAATGAGTTAAGAACATAGTGATCACAATTCTAACAGGATGCCATATATGAAACAATATAGATTAGGACATGCAAAACATAATATTGGAGATTGATTTTAGTTCTCATATGAAAATGAGATCCAGACGGGCATGTATGTAGGAGTACCTTGGGTCTGGCACCTACATTTCATATGAGTACTGAGAGTATCATCATAATCATAGTGACATTGTTTGAAATTTTCTTCAAATCTATGGTGCGTGGTGAAATCCTTCCTACAGGGGTTTGTATATGGCTTTACACATTCACTAATGATTGTAACAGCCTGACAGATCAATGTCTAGCAAATTTGAATTCTATCAATGAATCCTTGCAATTCATGACATTGTAAAGTTTATCTCAGATACTCTGCCTGAAACATATTTAACATTTTATACACTTTCATACATTGCAATCCCAACCCACCCTTCCTCAAAGTATTTTTATTGATGATATAAACATTGCTGAGAAACTTTCAACCAAGTTCGTAGGAGTGACCCTAGATAGTAATCTATCTTGGAATACTCATGTTCAGAATATTACAACAGCAATATCTAAAGCAACTGGTGTTTTAAGAAGAATAAAATATTTAATTAATGATCAAACTTTAATTATGTTATACAATACTTTATTTTTACCATATGTAATGTACTGTAATATTGTATGGGGCAACAGTAGCAAAACAAAATTGAACACAATTTTTCTTCTGGCTCACACTGATCCCATATTTTATCGCCTAAAAACTTTGAAGGCCCATGATATACATCTATACCTAACTGCCATATTTATGTATAAACACACTCGAAATTTATTACCATTTTTTCATAATACCCTAGTAACCAATTACCATATTCACTTATACCCTACCCGTCGTTCCCATGATTTTCATTTAAGTAATCCGAAGCTTTTACTTGCTCAAAAGTCAATTAGACATCAAGGTCCGGATACATGGAACACTCTTCCTGAGGAGTTGAAACAGTGTGCCTCCTTGTTTTCATTTAAAGCAAACTTAAAGAAGTATATTCTATTACAATATACTTCAAATACGAACTAAAAACAAACAAATTATACAATTAATGTTGGTCTCCCGATAGCAACAACGCATATCGTCCCCTCTTTCAGTAAACCAATTTTATTATTCTAAATTCCAGCCTATCTGCCATTGTGCACCTTCAAGCACCTGCACACACATTCACCACCACCACTATCACACACTAGAGTTTATTTTCCCCTGCTACCTTCGCAGCAGAATTTATATCGTTACGAATCTAGTACGTCCTTATCTTTTCCTCAGGCCGGCCATCTTTTCAAGCAATGCTTATAATGGCGGCCCTCTGCATAATCGTTTCTTAACTATAAATGTTATTCTTATCACTGCTGCATAGACATGCATATTGTATATTATATTTCTTTCATATCGTTGTTTATGCAAGTCAAAAGACTGTGTTAAATTTATTTTATATATTTCCGACATGTTCATGATTATGTACTTATATGTATCGTGGTTTATGCAAGTCAAACGACTCTGCGTTGAATTTACTTTGTATACTTCCTGCATCTTCATGATTATGTAACTTATGTATATTGATTTGCAGAAAATAAAGTATCTATCAAACAAACAAACATGAACACCTACACTGTATGATAGGCACACATAAGCACTAAGCTGTCACATACTGTAAACTGTATTACACTAGGTAGTTCAGAAAACATACAGTTCATATGCAGACTGCCAAAAACAGAATGCTATATTGTACATTGTACATTGATATTATCTGCCACACATCTGGGATAAAAGTTAACCTCTTCATTGATTTTAGAACTTGAAAATAAGTGAATAATGCAGGGTGCTGCTTCTCATAAGTACAATTTCCTTTGAGATGCCTACCTCAAGTAAACATCTGGAATGAACTCATCTGACACATAGATGGTTTGGTAGTCAGTCCCTATTTTGTCTCCCATCATTGTGACAAGCTTGATTTCATATTCCATGAAAGGATACAGGTATGATGTATCAATCTCCACTTGTCCACCACTGCTGCTCAATATCCCTGGTAGGGAACAATAAGACATAAGAGACATTGACATATTTTTGTGTGCAAGGACCCAATATGGTAGCTCAGGGCACATTGCTACAGAGCAGTGTACATCATATCTGTTGGGGTCATCACACAAATATCAAGATTCTCCTTCAAATACCAGCATGTTTATCATTTTCTTGCATTTTGAAGAAGATATATGAATGTTCCTGTTTCAAAGCTGTAAGCTTGATTTGCAATTAAATAGTTGCGTTACCTCATTAAATAAATTGCTGCAGCATGTCTGCAATATGAATTATATCATTCATGGAATTAAATATTAAAAAAAGCAATTGTGTACAAATATCATCTTTTCTCAACTAAGAGAAATTTTACATGGGAAAGTCAACTGTTGTATATTGTGCACTTTTTCTTAACCCTATTCTAACTGGGCTATTTGAGACCAAGTTTTTACTGGGGGGGGGTCAATTTGACCCCCCCTTCAGATCTCGGCCGCCGATCGCGCGATCGCCGCAAAATTTTGCCTGAACATAGAGCCGGATGTCAACTACAAGATTACATGGTCATACAATAGAAAAATGTTGATTTCATATTTTTTAATACATTAATTATGCAAATTAACGCATGAAATCATATTTTCACCTATAACTCCATCAAAAAGACTGAAGGATTATTAAATTTTTGTGTCAGAGTTTCTCAAGACACATCAAACAATTTTCTTGTAAAAAAATAGTACAATCAAAATCATTTTCTTTTGTTTTTTATTGTTTTGTTAATTTCTTATGTATTTTATTGTTTTTTCGATCTTTTGTTTTCTATTGTTTTTTTGCCAAAATTTGTTGGAGGCACTTTTTCAAGCTTATCTACATTAGAATTGATTTATTTCAATGGTTAAAAGTTGAAATAATCTAATTTATATCAATTAAACAAAAAAACACAGTTTGCATTGGATTTGCACACGAAATCATGAATTTGAGCGGTTTTCGGGTTGACATGCATATGCAAAACATTGCATAACTTCAGAACGGTGTACCCGGACGTCGCAAATTTGGTCTCAAAATATGCGGGAGACTTCAATGAAAAAAGTCATGAAACGACGCGGCAAAATCTTTGCGCGTTGCGGAATCGTGGCGCGAAACGTCGAGGGGGGGGTCAATTTGACCCCCCCCCCCCCCCCCCCCCCCAGTTAGAATAGGGTTAAGGCCTTGAGGAGGACTGATTTTGCTACAACACACATTTCCCATAGAGACCTGCCCGAGTACACCTTTTATACTTGGGACTTGTCCTCAACAGGTTAATATAATCATCAATCACATAAAAATGCACTAATCGCAGGATGGTTTGTAAGATTCAAAACCATGTAAAAGAATTACATGATTTCACAGATGATCTCATTTCTCACAATACTGATACATTGATGAAATAAAGACTAAAATAATAACTACCTGATAACTTAACATCAGTGAGAGCTAACAGTAAAATACATGATAAATCTACAATCCCAGAGACTAATGAAACATGTTATCTGCCTTTCACTTTTCAATTCTCCACTTACCACCAGGAAGAGGAGCATCTTGGGGTCCACCCCTTCGGCCAAAGCAACCACCAATGTCATCATACTCTCCTGAAAAGTCTGTATTCACAATACTCTCATTCATTAGAAGTGAAAAATCATCATTCCACACCTGGAATGTCTCAATGTCCTCAATGGTCACATTGTCCTGAATGAAGCTCTTTCTGCGACATTGCCAGGTGAAATTCAGTGTTTTTTCCGGCCGGTCTGGATCGTATGACGACACCCCGTCTATGGTGTACCTCAAGGAAGTCACTTCCTGGGTGACAGGATCTTTGTAGCCGTGGGAGATGACCCGACGGTCACCGCCCGTGATGACGGTCACAAGAGGGCTCCCTTCATAGGTGACATTGATGGAGGAAACAGTCTCAATTCCAGGCTCGTTGTTGGTAGACACATTGACATAGACGGTGTAGCTCCCACTGCCCAGTGTTCCTGCAGGTATCACCAGTGTGGAGACTGTAGAACCCTCCACTGAGACAGATGCAGGCAATGGCACCACCACAGTGCTGCCGTCCTCATGCAGAGAAGTGACCCACCACACATAGTAGACAGTGTTGGAGGTGGTGCAATTGATATCCACCACTGCCTGAATGCTCAATCGCTGGGACACCAACAGATGGTGTTCACCAGCTTGTCCGAAAGTGATGCGAGGAGGATAGCACCCGGCCTTTCTGATCACTTGGCGGATGTACGTCTCCTGCGAAGAAACAGTATTTTGCACAACTGCTCTCACAATAAATGCTCCTGTCGATCTGAACTTGTTGTATACCTGAAAGGTAGTTGCATTCTGTTCCCACAAGTCTGTCATGTTGAGCATTACGAAGGGTCTGTACAATAGGAGGTCAAACAACCCTGACTCCATGAAAGGACAGCTTGGTTCACCGTACACAGCCAAGTGAGAGGTGTCCGACGTTTCATCACCAAAGTCCATCATGATGCAAGCATCTGTTGGAAAGGTCGGCATGCGTAGTGTAAAAGTAAGTGTTTCGTTTGCCAGCTGCATTCCTGGTCCTTCGATGTGTAATTCGGTCACTGCAGACTGGACATGGACGGTGACAGACTCCTCGATCCATCCCACCGCATTTGAGGTGTTTATGGAGACATGGTACTCTCCCGGTTCCTTAAACTTCCAGAAGTTTCTTGCATTGTCGCCAGCACAAGAAACTGGTTCCACTTGAAAGATGCCCTCTTCTGCAAAAGACCATTCATATGACACATTGCTTCCTCTGGCCAGCAGAACATGGACAACAGTCATAGCAGCAAGGGGAACATAGTTCCTCCCCTCTCCTAGGGCTTCCACATCAAGACTTGCATCAGACACATTCCTCTCATTGTACATGATGTGCACTGCAGGTGAGGCAATGGGTTCATAAATGTGCACCAGAACTTCACACCGCTGCAAGAATAGTGAGGAGTTCACCTGGAAGGTGAACTGATAGGTGCCAGGGTCACTATAGGTCTTCCAGAGTGTCACGAGATGGAAGGCACTAGCCGTATTCAGGGATGGGGAACCCTGGGGAACAAAACTGAGCTCTCGTTCACCTACTCCATCATCAAAGTCAACCAGGTACGTGCCATCTAAAGGTGCAGAAAAGTATTTTCCTCCATAAACATAGAATGGCACCTGCACCCTCACGTCTGGTGGTGAAGAGAGAGAAAATATGCAGTCATTGAGGACTGAAAACCTCGCTGGGAGTACAGTCAGCATAAAACTTTCTTTAGCATTTCCAAGCTTGTTTGACACCGTGAGTTTCACTTGAAATAACTCTGTCCTACACACTTCATACACATGATTAAACGTCATCATCAGATTGTTAGTGAGCCCAGAGTTCACAGGGGAACTCCCATCACCAAAGTTGGCCCAATACTTCAGGTTTGTGCCAGCGAGAAGCTCGATGGTAAAGTTGATCGTTGCATGTGACCAGACAGTCAGATTCTGCACACTGAAAACTGCACTTCGAATGGGAATATCTGCATCGAATTTTCCAGTGACTGTCAAATTACTGACATTGTTGTATACAGAGCATTCCCAATAGTGCGTTCCTGGTGAAAGGACAAGAAAAGAAAACTCCACGGGATATGACTGATCATTTGAGATCTGAAACACATGCTCTGTTGAATTTCCAGATATGTCTGTTACTGCCAAACCCACCTTCACTTCTAAAGGTCTTTTGACTGCTGAACCCTCATATAGTATCTGCAGATTTCCAAACCCTGCACGACTGTCATTCAGAGTCACAAGTTTATCCACCGACCCAACCAGAGTGTACACCGAAGCCTGAACAATCGTTGAGCTCCAGATTTTGGCATCAGTGACAGCATTCCACACCATCGCAGTCACGTTATACTGACCGGGTAGTGCAAACTTGTGAAATTCTGTGTTGCAGGAAGGATCAGGTGTGAGGAGGTCCAAAGTTCCATTCATTGCCATAGTCCCATCTGAAACACTGAGAGTGTACTTAACATGGCTACCTTGCTCTGCATACAAACAGATCGGAATATCCTGATCGGTCCCTACTGTCTCAGCAACACCAACTCTGAGGTTCACAATTGCTATCTGCAGTGTGAAGTTATAGTTCCAAGGGTCGGGAGAGGAGAAAGGGTTGCTCACTTCAACCACCAGCTGGTGGTCGGTCGGAGGAAGAACTAACGTAGAAATCTCACACTGGGCCCTACGGTCTGTCTGCAGCCAGCGGACGCAAGAATCAGAGATGTCCTCACCGCTGACCAAGATTCGGACAGTGACCTCTGTGCCTACTGGTATCTCAACATCAACGAGCACGACTTCGCCGTGAGTGATGATGTCTGCATCACTGTCAAGAGTGACGTTTGCTGTGATGTTGACCAGTGGTTCCTCTGTTATTGGTTCTATGATGTGCACCACCAGTGAGAGGGTGTCATTGCCAAAAGCATTCTGGGAAACGACATGGATCGGCAAGACACATGGTGCAGCAGACACAAGGTGAATAGAGGCACCCCACTCTGTCATAAAAGAAGAACAACGGTGGACAGTAATATGAATGATGACAACAATAAGGTATATTACTTCAAATATTACTACAACCGTTTAAGTGGGCCTACAAATTTGTACCACCTATTGGTAAATCAAATGTGCTGCTTCTGCAATTAGTACGTGCTTCTTCTTACAAGTCTTCAGTCTGATGAATGTGAGTTGTGTGATCATTCAGCAGATGACCACGAATGAACAAAATCAGAAACGTAATGGCTGAACAACATTGAAAAAGTCACCAATACATTAAGTTTCTCTATCATTTATAACCACATTTACACACATTCTGGCACAAAACTTTACCCATGACAACACAAACAAGAAGAAATAATTTTAAAAGGATTTACCTTTGTGCTGGAATTTGATGTTGCTCAACTGACAGCCGTCTACAAATGCTGATGGAAAGGTGACATCTGGTGATCCTTCCCACACCATTACTGTCACGTCAGATGCATTCCCCAAAGTGATTTCATATGAGACGTTTGGTGCTTAGAAACAAATAGAGAGGGGAAAATCACTCAGTTACAAAGAAAAAAAAAATCAGGATGATAAGCACCTAAAAACAGGTCAGTATATCAACATGCACTTCAAAAGACAAAAGATAATTATGAAACTATAGGGAGGCCACACTTTATGCTAGGTGCAAGAAACATTGTTGTTTACAATTTTTTTATCACAAAAGCCTGCCAAAAAGAGCTATGACAAAGTCTCCTAAAAAAAAGAACTATTATTATGTAGAAAATTCAGATTATTAAAAAGAACAAACAATTATAATGATAATCCTCAATTCATTTGGACAAATTTACTATGGGATATGTTTGTGAAGAACCGGTCATAAGAGCTGAAACATGCAATTGTCATATGATGCTCCATATTTATTTATACAACTTTGGAGAGATCACTGATATGAACAGACTGCTGTACCAATACTGTACATGAAGAAAAGTCTCCAACAATATGCAAAATGGTATAAGGGGTAACAATGATTGTTTGCTGATCACAGAGCTCAATAGCAATTGTTACATCACTGCCATGCTTTGGTGATTTTCCTGTTAAAATGACTTTTGAGTGATTTTCCTATCAAATTCATTTGATAACATGTATAACACTGCATTACAAAAATGAATAGGTCCAATACCAATGCACTGAAATTATATCAGGCATTGAAGACTTACAAAATAAAGGTGACAGTTTTTAACATCTTTGGGTTTAAATCTTTTTTTTTTCTAATCTTCTAAAAAAAGGTCACTCCATTTTTTAAAGAATATAGAGAATAAAACATAGATTGCTTTTATTTTAATTGATGTTTTCAATTCATAGCTATTTCTATCACAGACTTTATGAACAGCACACATTTTATATAAACCTGACAGATTTGAAATTTTACTCTGTTGCCAAAGCAACACCTTAGCTTGCAGAGAACAGACAGCATGACTTACCTTCATAATACACAGTCCAATTCACCTCAAGCGTCTGTCCAACTGCAACAGGGGCAATGTCGTATTCTGGGAAGTCAACTGAACGTGAAGTGTTCAGTGTGATGTTGGGCAGTGGAGGATTATAGGTGACCAAAAATGGAATCTACAGAGATTAAAAGTAATCAAAATAAGCAAGAACTTGGCACCGAATGTGATAGAGGGCAAAAGAAGTGTTCAGATTGCTGAGAGGTCAAGTAAAATGTTTGAAATTCTACATAAAGCACTTCAAACTATTAAAATTGTATGTACAATCTGTGAGAAAGCTGTATAATCAACATCATTAAAAAAAAAAAAACTTTGTATGGCATAGCACCAAATGACTGCAGAAAGTTTATTGACTTTATCCAGTGTATATCTACACCAGGAAATGCATTTCTTGACTGCAGTAAAAAAATAAAATAATTATCATTGACTTTATATACAGTATCTACCCAAGGAAGTACAGTTCTATGTTTTCATCTCTATGTACAAGTACTTCACAATGATATCTCACACTCCAATGAAAGTGTCCCAGGGCCAAACATATATTATGTCAAACTATCAGAAACTAACAAGGTACAAGCTACTAGAAATAGAAGAAAGAATGTTGGTATGTATATATTTAATCTACTTCTTTAATAATTCCTGCAAAGTAAGACAGATAAATTTATCAATTGTTGTGTGTGGAATGGTGTAGAAGTGGAAATTTCGGCAGGATCAATTTCGCATTTGGTTGCGTAAGATGAATTTTGCATGCTTTTATTTCTGGGGAATCAGTAGGCAAGATATGCTACTATTTTACACACAACAAGCAAAAAATGTATGTTTTATCATTTTTGCACTAATTTCTTGTTGCACAAAATATGCAAAAAATGTGCACTTTTACAGTAGGAAGCTTTAGATTTTCACAACATGAACATTGACAGGAAATAAACCTTTTCTGCGCCATTTTCGCATCTGCTCAAATTCACACCGCAGAAATTCTATGATCCTATGAGGGCGCCATTTAACTTTCTATAGGCTGCATCCTAACGTAATTTAAAGCTACTTTGCAACGCGACAGAGGAAGAGAGAATTATGAACAGCCTATGCAACTGTCATCTTAAAAGTCCGCATCACAAAATCTAAAGCTCCCTACAAACACATATCTCCAAACTCACTGTCATGACTGCAGTGCCATATTCATTTTCTCCTTCCACAGACACATTATAGAGACCCGGCTCTGCCCAGCTGTACTGAAGCAGATGGCACAGATTGACCAGGGCTTCCTTCCCAGGCCCGAGTGACCAGCGGTAGGTGTCAGCTTGGGATTCAAAGATGGCTTCCAGGAATATCAAATTACCCACAAGACCTGCAAGAAAGCAGAAAGGGGAGAAGGATGAAAAGTGTGAAGAAATCTACGGGAATGATAGAGAATATTTCAATTCAGTTCAGTTTAATTAACTTTCCATCCAGCATCCGAGAAAGAGTACAACAATATACAAAGCATGCATTACACAATCACATTGTTTGGTCAGTTTGAAAATGAAAATACATAATGCAATATGAATTGTAAAGTATATGATAAGATATACACTACAGTATGTACAACAAAGTAGATATCTTTTAGATATCAGATGAACACTGCAGAAACCTTGATGTAGAATACATTCAGACATCAAATATTTTAATTAAACAGTAGTCAGTGTAATGTACATAATGCAGACTGATGTTTATAGGTCAGTGCACGTCTGAAAGTGTGTATGACAAATATTGAGTGTGGTGAGTGTGACCATCTGTCATTTCACAAAATTAGAGAGATATGCCAATATCTGCCATACATTGTACTGGTATAGGTCCTACATGTACATACCATAAGGTGGTGCCTTGATTTCCACTCCCTGAGGACTCTGATCGCTGGGGGCCAGTGCTGAGACCAGCTTCTGTCCAAGAGAGTTTGTTAAGGTTACATTCACCCTGGAGGTACTCCAGACCCCCGCCTGGCGGTTTCTGATCCAAATTCTCGATGGAAGGACCACCACGGCCCTAAATTGGTGCTCCCCTGCGACGACCTCTCCCTCATCACCCTCAAGGACGTCCTCCTCCCCTAGTCGACGACCATGTGTTCTCACCTCGACGTTTGATGTAGAAGGAAGTCTGCTTACCACAGCAGTTTCTGGAACCAGGGCGAGGAGATCCCCCTTCTGGACGGTCACACTATGGCCTAGGGGGAAAAACTGTCTCCCCATAGAGGGCAAATCCAGGGTGAGCCTCGCCACAAGTTTATAGTTGTTCTCCAGAGTTGGTTCCGTGGTGTCGGGAGTGGGATTGAGACATGCCCGCTTTGCAAAGCTGTACCCGCCTTGTCCCTGGCAGCTGTGGCCCGTGCCGAATGACAAGACTGGCTTTGCTGGTCTGGTGTTGTTCTGACACAAAACGCTAACATTGGCAACTGGACGAAGGACCTGTGCCAAATGGAATGATTCATTATTATATTGTTTAATAAGAACACATGCAGCCAATATTTTTATCATAATTATCACTATAAAAGAAGAAGGTATTTTCCTCATCTTTCACCATTCTCAAACTTCACTGATGTAGTTTTTGCTCATCTGTTTCAAAGCCAAGATATTATCAGCATACTCTGAGGGATGGTTCACTCATGTAACTGCATACAAAGGCCTACAGTGTCCACACAAAAATAGCATTAGGTCAATATCTAGTTTGCTACCTGAAGGAGAAAAAAAAAATAAGAAAAAAATTATAGAATTACTATTCTGTGAGTGCACACAAAAATCACTATCACAAGTCACAATGCCAAGAAAACATAAGCCCATCTTCATTTTTATGGAAAGCTTCGCAATAATCTAACTTGCCTATTGCATGTACATAGCTCGAGAGATACATCCTATGGGTATGTAAAGGGAAATGCTCCATTCATTGTTATGGCTTTCGCAGTTCCAAGATGTAAAGTGTTAGTTTAAAGTTCCATAAAAAACAAACAAGAAGAGCATATGTCTTGGAATGATCAAAATGCAAATGAAGGGTGATGCAGTTATATACGTCAGCTTTTTTGTTACATTTTGACCATATGTTCGGATTGAAAAATCATCTAATTTTCCTCGTAATATCTAACTTTATACCTCCATAAAGGCTGTCCCACTGATGTTGACATCCAAGTCAAAACCAACCAGCAATCCATCTTTCAGCACAGGACTATTTGCCTTGATGTATCTCTGTTCCAGAGGGAGAGGAGCCGATTGCAAGACGCTTTGATTGGCGTCACTGGACTTGATATCTGTGACTCCAATGTAATCCAACTGGGAATCTGCACAAAAGTGTGAACAAGTTTAACTTAAAGTTTTTTATGCTCATTTTTAGTTGTTGCTGTTGTTGTTGTCATTCAATTCAGGTTATTTTGCTATTCATCAAAAATATAGAGAAGACACATGTGTGAACCACAACAATATACAATTTATAGACAATCAATAAACAAATAATGTGAACCTTGATGAAACACATGGATTCCACCTATAAATTAAAGAAAATTATAAAAGTGTTCATATCAAATGACAATTGTAAAAACAAACATTCACAAACATATTCATGCACCTCTAGAGACAAATATACAGTGTAATAGTTAATGTTCCCACAATATTGTATTTATGTCTCATATTTTGGCAGTGAGTATGGGTGGGTGTGTATGTGTGTGTCTGTATGTGTGTGTTTATATTTTCAACCCAAATGTAATCTCTATTATACTTAAAAAAACAGAAATGACAAGAAAAAAAAAAATATAGCTTTTACTGAATATCTAGAAGTTTAACAAACTTTAATGCAAATAGCTACAAGGAGATGGGCCAAAATTTCAATATGATAAAGAATTCAGCAAAAATAAAAATCTAAAGAATGAACAAATAAACAATCATACTAGACAAACAGACTTCATTACGAGATCGTTTTTGAAAAGCCCCAACATAAGCTGCACCATTCTATTAGACTTATGATGACCTTGCATGTGTGCATCCAGTCAAAGCAGAAAGCAGGTTAGGATCAATAAAATTTAATTAGGAATCCCATGTCGATAAATCCATTGTTCTAAAATTGTATCATCTGTTCTTATATAACATATACATGTATATGTCACCTTGAGTACAGAGGAGGCAAGATGACTGGGTCTGTGGTGCATCTTCCTTGCAATCTAATGTCTCAGATGCAAGAAATGTAAATAACACTTCCATTTGCTTCTGGCAAAGAGAATGATGTAAGCTCAGTGATCTGGGTCCAATTTCATAAAAGAAGTTTATAGGATAGCAACACTTGCTGGAATGGCAACTACCAATGGCAACAGCCAATCAGGAAGCTGGATTCTTGTCATCACCATGACAACTGCCATTCCAGCAAGAGTTGCTATCATATCAACTTTTCATGAAATGGGACCCTGGTCTTCCCCCAACACATCCACACACAGTCACAAGTACACACACCGACAGAAAAATTGGTTAATGACACCTACTCCTAAAGGCTAACCATGATATCTTCATACATTATGAACTCATTTTCTTACCAGAGACATTGAAACTGTCCACCACCGCATCCTCCTCAAAGTGTGCCGAGAGCAGCATCCCTGTTCCCATGGCAACGGCGATGTCACAGCTGTAGCTCTGGCTACCAGCTGGGGAACGGTGGGGGCAATTTATGGACACACCCTGGATTGGCATCTGGACCAATACAGCATACACTGATTTAGATCCAGGTCCCAGGGCCTGGGTGAGAGTCAACTGGAGAGGGTGCAGCCCAGGTTTGCTAGAAGATGTAAACCAAGGAATAAGATTTTATTTGTTGTTATTATTTCTCTTTGTGCAGGTGATGTTTCTTAAAGCAGCAGATCTTTTTTTTTTCTTTTTTCTTTTTTTTTTCAATGTAAGCATGAAAACATGCGAGAAGATTTCAATGTAAGGATTGAGAATCTTTGTTCTTCACTGAATACTTCACTGAATACATGGTATTTTTCCCCTGCCCCTCAGTCAGTCTTTGGTTCACTGATATTTTTTCTTTTTCTAAGTTTATTTTCCCTCTCCATATTTCTTGGCCTGCCTGGTAATATTTCAGTTTTGCATTTAAACAGAAAAATACATTCTTGTCTTGATAAACAGCAGTAATGCTATAGTTAGCCCTTTGTGATTTTCATTGATACTTCTACAGAGCACGCTTGAGTGCTCCTAATCTTTGAATCCTTGTTTCTCCCTTCTCCATGAAATTGCTCCTCCTAACTCTGATTTCAATCACTTTTAGAATGGGTTAGGATGGTCCAATTTGAACAAGTTAAAAATGATTGCAAAGCTTAGAGATCACTCTTTCAAACTCTGTAGAAAGTGACAATCCATGTTGGAATATTGTTGCTTCTTGTTGTTGTTGTTGTTTTGGGGGAGGGTTAATTGAGGGAGGCAGTCACATGTGGATCAATTTATATGACAAGCATTTCATTGTTTCATTCCTCAATTGTCAGGATAGTGCTAACTAATTCATCTGGTCAAATTTTGATTACCCACAATTTGTGTGGTCACGAGATCAATCTCATCGGCTAACGGACCTGAAAGTGTGTTGAACAATCATCCCATCTTTCCAGGGACCCTCATAGCGGTACGGGTAGTCATCTCCAAAGTGGACATCGAGAGTGATCATCTGATTGTCTGGCTGGCCTCTAGTGGCCGGATTGGTTAGGGTGAAGTTCACAGGCTCAAAGCCTGGGAAAACTAGACCTGAAATAGTTTCACATTAGATCACACTTCCTGTTTAATCTTTGAATGAATTATTGTCACTCTTGCATAGAACACAGTTTTTATGAGCTTTATCAAGTAAAGTAATATCAAAGAATATCAGCAAATTACATTCTGTACAGTTTATGATGAAAATCATAGTATTTTGCTAGTAATTTGCATACATGCAAAGTTCCACAGATTATAAAAGGAAAGCAAAATGTGACCCTACATTATTGCAAAATTATACATTCTACTAGACTTTTTACAGCATAACTTGTCTGAGGAATGCATGCATTTCATGATCTCAAGAACTGTTCATTTCATTTAAAAAAACCTAGTTTCTTAGTTCATCTTCCAGATTTCTGTGATATTAAAGGAATCGTATAGTTTTGGTTGAGACCTAATTTGAGGTTTCTAACATTTTTGGGTGAGATAATGAGAAACCTCTTATGAAATATGAAAGAGCATGTGGTTCCATGAGGAATTCAACATTCATTTGATGAAAATTGGTTTTGAAATGGCTGAGATATCCAAAATAGAGCGATTCTAATAAAGTGTGGGACCCACACTTTATTACGATTGCTTTGTTTTACTTTGTTTTTGGATGTTTCAGTTATTCCAAACCCGATTTTCATCAAATAAACTTTGAATTCTTCTTAAAATGGTATGCTGTGTACTATTTCATAAGTGTTTTCTTGGTATGTTGCAAAAACTTAAAAGCCAAATTCTCATCTCCACCAAGACTGTACTATCCCTTTAAAATCAAAGCAGCATTAAGAATAATCTTCATCTGTTGTAGGCCTACAGGCCATGTTCATTACACAGACAATTCAAATATCTTTTGCTCAAGAACACAGGAATTGTAAAAGAGTTACGATACAACAGGAGAACACTTCATTCCTTTTTTTTTTTCTTCAAAAGTTGTACATTTTGGACCTTGATTCACTTCTTACAGTACTGCAGAGAATCCTACTTCACTTCAAGGGAGTACCTTCAATACCATGGAGCTCCTTTATCTGCACCTCAGTGAGAGGTAAGGGGGCGTCATATACCGACACCAACCTCTCCCCTCCGCAAGACTCCTCGGGGGATGAGTCACATGGTTGGTCACATGACTCAGCTGTGTGATTGGCTCCGAGATTCCTGGTGGTGTCGGCACAGAAGCATGCTTGTCCACTTCTCATCACAGCATAGCTGAGAATCATGTTTGGAAACATGAAGCACAGAGATATTAATTTTGATACACTCTGTTAAAGGTAGGGGATACCTTTTACAGAACTCCTAAAATGCAGCAAAACATTAAATATGAACCTCAGTGGACTTGTTTAGGCCACTGCTTAGAAATTTGGAAGTCAACAGTTATCTACAATTAATGCACAAAACTCAACTACTCAGTAGTTCTGTGTGTCAGCCACACTTAAGTTTTTTTGTTGCAGTCTTTTGTATTTTTTTATCTATAAACACAAATCTAAAAGTATAAGAGCTGATGTATTAACATATAGAGTGTGCGGCAAGAATGTATATAGAAATGTTTGTAAGTTTTGATGAACTTTATTCACAAAATATACATGATGGACACACATGCAGTGCATGGGTCTGCAAAGGTAGCCTAGTAATGTACTGGAATTTACGGTGAGCCCCGAAAAAAAAAATTCAATTCAAAATCTAACGGTCAATAAAAATGTACTAAATGTTACCTTCCACTTTCAACACTTTATGGGAGTTTCTAAAATGATACTCTCTTCAACATACCACTGTGTTTATACAACTCTTCATTTAACCCGTTGAGGACGAATCCCGAGAATACTCGGGCAGGTGTCTATGGGAAATGCGTGTTATAGCAAAATCAGTCCGTCCTCAACGGGTTAAGGCATGCAAATGGGATTCCCTACCTTTAAAGGACAAGTTCACCTTCATAAACATAAGGATTGAGAGAATGTAGCAATATTAGTAGAACACATCATTGAAAGTTTGAGGAAAATCAGACAATCCGTTCAAAAATTATGAATTTTTGGAGTTTTTGTGCAGTCACTGCTGGATGAGAAGACTACTGCAGCGTATGATGTCATATGAGTACAAGTGTACAACAATATAAGGAAAGTATAAAGAGAATTTCACAAAATTTCATCTTTTGAAAAAAGTACACGAGTCATTCCCTTGACTCGTTACTGACATATGTTATGGGTAATATTATTTCCCCTGCCTTTAGAAAGAGGCAAGTCAAGTGCTCTTTTATTATGCAAAAAAAGTGAAAATATGTTGAATTTTCTTTACATTTTCTTTATACTGTTGTACACATATGACATCACAAGCTGTAGTAGTCTCCTCATCCAGCAGTTCCAACACAAAAATTTTAAAAATTCATAACTTTTGCTTCGATTGTCTAATTTTCCTCAAATTTTCATTGATGTGTTCTACTAATATTGCTGCATTCTCTCAATCCTTATGTTTATGAAGGTGAACTTGTCCTTTAAGAAGTATCATACACAGTTTACAATACCTCAAATTGCCTTCAAGGACAATAAAATTCATGACAATAGTATATGCTTAGTACCGGTAGTACTTGAGTGGTAGTAGGGCCTCCAGGGTGACTGCAGTACGATTTTGTTGTTTATAGTGGAAGATATGGAATCTAAGGCACAGCAGCAGTAGTACAAGTAGCTTGAAGTAAAAACAGTAGAAGCATTGGCTGTAGCAGTGGTATATAGTTAGTAGTAGTAGTAGTACAGTAGTAGTAGTAGTAGTAGTAGTAGTAGTAGTAGTAGTAGTAGTAGTAGTAGTAGTAGTAGTAGTAGTAGTAGTAGTAGTAGTAGTAGTAGTACAGTAGTAGTAGTAGTAGTAGTAGTAGTAGTAGTAGTAGTAGTAGTAGTAGTAGTAGTAGTAGTAGTAGTAGTAGTAGTAGTAGTAAAGTAGTAGTACAAGTAGTAGTAGTAGTACCAGTACTAGTAGTAGTAGTAGTAGCAGTAGCAGTAGTAGTGGTAGTGGTAGTAGTAGAAGTAGAAGCAGCAGCAGCAGCAGTCACTGTGGTACATGTAGAAGTACACATGTAGCAGTAGTAGGAGTAGTAAACACAGACGAATTACAAATGTAGCTATATTCTCTGCTCTCATGGTAACAAAATTAAAATTACAACAGTTATTTTGAAAGGTTGAAGGAAGACAAGGATAATGAAAGTTTTGTAACACAACGACCAGGATGAGGAGGAGCTAGAAGGTTGCAAAGAGAACAATACAAAAAAAAAATGGATTTGATAAATATGAAGAAAGCTTTCTGCTACAAACTATTGAATGTCCCTTTCCTGCCAGTCTACCTGTAGTTCCTTGTGACACAGAGTTTCGTGCAGGTTGCTGGGGTCACAGTCCTCCAGTTATAGTGCCCAGGATTGACGTAGGACACAGATGATTTGTTCATCCTTGGGATGGTGTCGTCATAGCAACCCCTGAAAGCTGGAGGGAATGAAAGAAAGGGACAGCAACCTGTCAGAGACACAACTAGAGTCGAGATGTGAGATTCTAGCAAACAGTATCACACTGGTTTTTTTTTTTTTTTTTTTTCAGCTAGATCTTACAGAATTGGTCAAATCACTGTTGTATCATCAGGGATGCCAAACTCTGTAAAAATACCATAATAACAGTGTATATACAAAATGTATCAGTGCACAGCAAAACTCTATTTCAAAGTAAAATGATATATTATTGCAAACAGTTGGAAAATTGCACAGGACCAGGCTTCATGAAATTTCCAAAAAACATATTCTTCTTCATAATTCTTCTTTTTTTTTAAACATAATATTCTTATTTTCAAGGAAGAAAAAGCATACCAAATAACTACTGTAAAACCAGACATTTTTGTGTGCAAGAAACTTCCATGAAATTTTGCCGGGAGCCAAGATTAGTGAAAAGTAAAATGCATGCAAAAGTTTTTGTCTACTCGATGCATTGAATGCCAGTGGCAATACAGAAAGGTTTCATGCTGCACAAAAGGCCGTCAGCTTCAATTTCACTATGATTTCTTGCTGCGAATTAATGTTCTGGTTTTACAGTACCACATACACTTACAAGTTGAGACCTCTGTATCATTATTTCAACAACAACAACAACAACAACAACAGAAATCTACACAGTGCGGGGTAATCTAACTAGGAAAACAAGGCTTCTCACTTGTTTGCATGACATATATAATTTTAGCATGCATTAATTACCTCTGTAGAAACTACAAGAATGTAATGACAGAATTACTTACCAGCCTCCTGTTCCATAGTGACAGTGAAACTGAACAAAACCTATCCACAGAGGAAAACCAAGTGCATACACATTTTGAGTTTCATATACATTCATATCTAAATTAGATGCAAAAGTTTGAACAGACAGCATTGCTTGAGACTTTGACACTTGAGGGAAAAATGAAATGGGTCTTTACTTTTTGAGACTGCAAAAGTCATATATGACACGCATCTCTTCAGCATGCATTCACTGAGAATCAAGTGTCTCAAAGTTTACAGTTCTATACAGTGGCAGATCCAGAGGGGGGCACACCGGGTGCGTGCCCCCTCTTTATTTTTGTTTGAAACTAAAGGGAAAAATAGAAAAAAGAGGGGGGTACGTGCACCCCCCCCCTTTAATTTTGCAAAGGCACCTCCCCTTTGTGGAATTCCTGGATCCACCCCTGCTATACTCCTGTTTTCTCTTCTGATAACAGCAGTTCTATATACATCGAATGTTTTTTCTCATAAGTTCATAGGTTATATCTTTGACAAGCTGACAGTGTGAGATTATTTCTGCTCCGCAAGCGTGTTTATGACAAAACCAAAAACTTAGCTGAAACACAACAGTTATACATAACAAATACACTGTAACAGACTTAGAAAAAAGACTTTATGCTAAAAAAAAAACACACCTAATACTCCTGATTGCTACATTCATGTATTCCAGCACTACAAACTCAATTTCTGATGAAAATAAAAGTCAAATCTTCTAATCTAACATGATTAGTCTAATGAAAAGGAAGAGCATTCAAACTCACCATCACTGTTAAAACTTTGATCCAGTTATCATCCATGCTTTTGAGTGTATCCTAACATCAGCCAAAATCAACTTTTCCACAAAAGTGGAACTTTTACTGACATCCGTTGAAATTATTGTCATAACACTCCAACACAGACAAACTGACGGAATTCAAGCGGCAATTTCCTCCTGTTTGCTATCTATCCTATCTCTGCATTGTAAAACTCCCCAAATATTAGTTGTCCAAACAAGTCGAGGAGAGAATATACATCACTAATTAATCATTTGACCTCAATCGTCTCCATGGCAACATACTTGGGCATGGTGCATTCAATGAAAACAGGGGCAAAGGAATCAATACATATTGATAACTGTCGAGAAATGTAGCAGAAAATCGCATCGAACCATGATGGAGCGCACTGTTGCCAGCTCTTGGCTGCAGTTAATTAAAAGTCAGCCTATTAATGCTTCCAGAAGTTTATGCTGATAACAATGAATGCTGGAACCAAACACACCCTCACAAAGCTTCTTATATCAATCAATCTTGGCAGGCAAAGGTTTGTATAATTTGTTGTTTTGCTCCGATACATCTTAGTCATATCACCATGTGTCAGTCAACCTTTTTAGGACCACTGAAAGGTGTATAAAGGTGTTGAATGGCAAATTCAAGTTTATGTTTAATTTGACTGTTGCAATCAACAAATGATAGAAAAAGCTCTTCACTCATTTGATCTTCCACTCTTTCACTGTGGACTGATTAAAGATGGGTTATCCTATGCTTTATCACACTTCTCCATATGAAGAGTTTGTTCGAAAAAACCGATAAGTCCATTTTTGAAGATTTTGAAGTACGGTCTCTGCCATAAAGTACAAAATAATACCTTTTAAATGATATATTGGTCACTACATATAAAGGTACATTTTTGAAGTTATGGTCAAAAGAAGCATAAATTTTCTTATTATTCTCTTTATTTTTCTTGACCTTTAATCGCAAATATCTCCATTTGGCTAATATGGACTTATAAGTTTTTGTGAACAAACTCTTCATATGTGCCAATTTAATGATAAACAATTCTAGCCCTGGAAAAATTGATGTTCTATCAAAACCTTTTCTATCATCTTGTAACTCATAGAGTACTACATATGAAATGAAATGCTGGCATCACATACACATCATAATGATACAAACACACTTAAATATTGGACAAACTAAAAGGAGATAAAAATACATGTAGCTGCCTATTCTATCAATGATCATACGGTGCAGCCGATTCTCATTCTCACATATTCATCATATAACTTGAAATGAAATGAAATGTTGGTATCAAATTTACATCATCATGATACAAGCACACTGAAATATTTGACAAACTAAAAGGAGAGAAGAATAGCTGCCTATTCATTCAATCATTACAGCTAATTTTCACATATTCATCATATACAACATCATCAAGAATCAAAAACAAAAATATATAGAATGGAAGCACTAAATCATATCTATGCATTTAGAATGATAGGAATATATCAAGGTAGAGAATGACAGAGGGAAGAAAAATAGTAAATACAGGTAGATGCATACATAGACAAATTGATAATAGACAGATGCAGCATGGACATACGACATAGAAAATTCATAGACAGCTGGCAGGATAGATATGTAGGAAAACTAAACAAGGACAGAGATAAGCATAAAAGTAAGGAGCTGTTGGATAAAATGCTAAATACTCCAAATTTTTGTTTCTCATTCCATTCATAAACATGGCCACTTCTCAGACAATCCATTTCCTATTATGCTACTCCAGACTAGGTGTATCATGTGTTTCACAAATGAAACAAGTGGGTATACATGTGTGTGTTTGTTAAAAACATACAAATGAATTTATTTAACCAATTCTCTAAATAAAGTTTTACAATTACGTGGATTAATCATCAAGATCATTGATAACAATAAGAAGACTGATTACATGTCTAGTCCACCGCTTTCTACTACATCCTGATTGTCAAAGAGTTGGGAGAGAGGACACGTGAAGTAAGAAATGCACCAAACATATGTACCTGATATCTCAACAGTTTGTAATTGCAATTTCCCCTTAACCTCAATGTAAAGTATCATGTGTACTGAGTAAAGTTTTGTGAGTATAGAGTTGTGTCTGGCTTTTATCCACTAATACATAACTTCAAAAGTACATGGTGTACATTTTTTTTTCCTTCCTGGAAAACCATTTAATATATCAACCTGTACCTATTCCTGTATCTCATGTCCAATCTATTTAGCATTGTTCAATGACACTGTCACACATTTGACCATGTCAAGGGAACACATAATAAATTACGTGATAACTGATGTTGCAAAGTTGGATAGCCAACCTGTCAATTTCTTGTCAACAGGCGATAAGGATCTCATTTGGGGGCATTTAAGGTTTTCAGAAAATTGCAGAGATAGAACAGGTTTATCATGAATGAAGGTGATCAGGAGGTCGTAGGTTCGAATCCTGCTCGAGTATGTACGCCCATGATTTTTTATCATGGCTACTACTAAAACACTGATCAATTCAGTGCTTATTTACGTCGATGTAAGGCAATTTGTCAATCAGTTGCAACAAGAAAAATAAATTTACATAAATTCCAGTGCAATCTGTTTTATTATTACCAGTCCTATTATTATCAATATTATCCCTTTATGATGATGAGGATAGTGATGATGATCACTATCACTACTAGTACAGGTTTTTATTACTATTTTCATTTTTATCATCAATATTGTCAGTATTATTATCACCATCATCATCATTACTGTCATAAAAAAACAGGGAATGTTTTATAATCTTTTTTTTTTTTTGGCAACAAATACAGTAAACTTTGCTCTTTGTTTAGCATTGTTATTATTGCTATTATGATGTGATTGTAATCATTATCATGATCATTACTATTACCACCATCAATACAATCATCATTATTGAAACCATCGTCACCATTAGAACAGTCATTGAGTGGGATATGGAATGTCTTGATAACATTTTCTTACAAGTACAATAAACCTTGCCTACGACTTTTGTAATAGTCATAAATCTACCTCGTGGTGCAGGGAAAATTTGAACCCAAGAAACATAATATATAAACTAATTTCCACCTAAAAATGAATTATTGCAGGGCTGAGTGATAAAAGCTAATATTTCACATTAATCTTAACTGGAATGAGTCACTTTCATTAAAAAATTAATCACCATTACACTGATTCATTAAAAGTTACATGTTATACAGTACTATACAAGTATAAAAATATCATAGTCACAAACCCATTACATCGATAACAATTGCATATTCACTAAGCTCCCTGAACTCATTGTAGCAGTAGAGTTATAATAGGACATCATTACTAGAATATTATACGTGGATTATGTCATATTGTGGGTTCTTTTTTAAACGTCCACCTGCAGTATATGATAATCCGATAAATTTCATTATGGAACAAATTGCAAACTGAGTTGTATGATTTGTATTTGTATTTGATTTGTATGATTTGAAGCATGTTTGCCAAAAATATGATACTTTGTATTAACGCTTTATGTAAATTCAGACACATGCATTTCCAATATACCCTGTTGCAAACAACAACAACAAATGGAGTGATAAGCATTATCTTGTTCCATGCATAAAGTTTGGACACTTGCTATAATCGATTTTGGTTAACCCGTTGAGGACGAGTCCCGAGAATACTCGGGCGGGTGTCTATGGGAAATGCGTGTTGTAGCAAAATCAGTCCGTCCTCAACGGGTTAAAATACATGTACTTCCTAGCTTTTGGAACCTCCTGGTTAGAATCTACACAAGTAATTCAAAAACCATACTTGGTCACACATTGAATCAAAAAATAGTCTGGGGTCTTCATAGCTGTCATATTTTCTATCACTCACTACACAAAAAGTAGGGGCATACCACTGGAAAAAAAAATATGAGCCTGTTCAATGTACAAAATGACTACACATCTGAATTTCTTTAAATACATACAGTATCCACTATGCATACACACAGATACATCCTGCATAAAAACGTAAATTGTCTTAAGCTTGGTGGATTACTTGGACAAAACAATATGACCTTCTTTTTCAATCCTGCCATGAAAAAAAGAAAAAGAAAAGGGTACTCAAACAAATGCATGTCTAAAAGCAATAGTGAGACTGTTATTCATATTCATGCCATTTCAGTAAATGTGAGACATTTTCAGCAAGTGTTTTTGTTTTGTTTTTCTCAATGTCAATATTCTCTTTAATGTCATAACTACAAGACATACTGTGGCAACCAAGTTGCTTAAAAGGAATGGTATAGTTTTGGTAGAGATGGAGCTTCAGATTATAATCTTTTATGACATGATTAGAGACCACTTATGAAATATTAAAGAACATAATTCTAAGAGGAATTCAAGTTTACATGATGAAAATTGCTTTTGAAGTGACTGAGATATAAAAAAAAACAGAGGTTCTAATAAAAGTGGAACCCACTTTTTAACTCTTTATGTGCCACGTTCGCACCTCAGACTCAGTCGATGGCGTGCCAACTTCGCATACTCTGCTCAACAAACAAAGCCGCCAAGACTGATCGATAAACCGCTAATTACTGCTAATCCCGCGGCACAATGAAAGCGTTTTTCGTGCTTTTGTTCCTCTCATATACAGTTTGCATTCTATGTGGTGATCGACTATCAAGCGATGTTCCCAACTAGATTTGCTCGTACATTCTAAGTTTCTGTCACGGTTTAATGTGCAAAAGTCATGCCTTTACAGTAATGTAGCAACTGGTGATTCAAAAGAAAAATTGAAAATAGAGTCGTTATACAATTTATATCGAAACAAAGCTTGGCATTCTTCTTAACTTTGCCACTATATGCCCATCTTAACAGAAATTTGTAGAAGTTATACAAATTGGAAAAACACAATTCTTTCTCAAAGCATGACTACCTTCGTGTCTCAGAACAATGTGGCACATAGGGGGTTTCCACCATGGCACATAGAGAGTTAATAAGACCACTTTGTTTTACTTTATTGTTGGATATCTCATCCTTAAAACAGGCTTTCATCAAATAAAGTTTGAATTTCTCTTAGAGTTATAAGCTCTTTACATCTCAAAAGTGGTGTCTAATTATCTCATAAAAACTGAAAACCCGAGGCCCCATCTCCAACAAAGCTATACCATCCCATAAGGGAATGGCTCTTTGTGCTGTACTGTCTCTACTTTGAAATCTACTTTTAACATTTGTGATAATTGTTTGTGCTCCTGGTAAAATTCCAAAATTAGAGACTTTAGAGGTGACTTGGATTTACAGGTTTGCTTCTCTGTGATATTCACATACAAATAATATTCTAAACATGAACATGGTCACAGTATAGAGGTTGTTACATATTCTATCAATTCCAGTTCCACCATTCAAATCTCTGGAAGACGAGTTCATTTACAAATACAATGTTCTATTAACATGATTTTTCAGTAACACACATAATATAGGCTTATCATAGAGAGTTTCGAATCTCGTATCAATAATCCAACACCACTACAAATAATCAATAACATTCCATAATATTCCATAACATATATATATATATATATATATATATATATATATAATCTGAAAATGCTTACTAATGATATTCTTGTAGTAATGCAGCTTTCTTTCAATCACACACAATTCATAATCATGTCTCAAATGACATAATTATCAGCATCAAGACTGCACGCGTGCTGTACAAAACGACAAGTTTGCATTCTGCAGTTATCTTCCAAGCAATGAGATCAAGTCCGTAATGCCAAAGCCAAATTCCTGTCATCATACAACTAAATCTCCATGAGTAATCTTTCTTTGCCCTGCAATACAATATTATGCTATCATTAATAATGTCAACACATACAATTCCCCCTAGAATATATAAAATAACCAGCATTATCTACATGTATACTATAGAAGATAAAAACTAACTTTTTCTTTTAAAACTAAACCTTTCCAAGAGCAACCTGTCCTGCAGCAGAAGACAAGATGGGATGGAAGGACCCAAGGCACATAATTACAGATATGAACCATAACTACGAGAAGATAGGCCACTTACACATTTAAAATTTAATATTTACAAGTTGCATAGAGATGTAGTCAGTGAGTACAAGAGTATACATGTATTTCGCCTTTTCACCTTTAGATAGTACATTGTCACTTTTGAGATTTGCACATCGTGCTACTTTGCAAACTATTATTGCACACAACAGACAAACAGTACCCTTCAACCAGCACTTCAATACAAGTACCAACACCAGCAAACCAGAATCTATATATGTTTCACTGAATATTGCTAAAAGATGTAGTGCACTGCATTTTTTTCTTTTTAACTGGAATATGATTGCCAATGGCCACTCCGCAAAGCACTATAAAAGCATCTGAACGCATTAATAAACACACAACATTTTAGTTGTTACTTTACTATATCAAGTTTGGAAATAGCCCACTAAGTAGTATTTTCACACCATAAAGAAGTTTAAAGCAAATTCATTTTTCTAAACTCTTAAAAAAAAAACACACAAATAATAAAATGCTTGAAAACTTGAAGGGTGGTTTATGACTCAAAAATGACATTCACTAACCATTCATTTTATTTTGTTTACTTTTCATCTGTTAAAATAATGCTGGTAATTGCAAGAAACTGTATGTGATTTTTTAGTATGATGCCAACGAAAGATAAAATGTCAGAAAGACACACTCTGATTTGTGAAGTGATCCATGTGAGTGAACAACTACACAGAAGGTCTAGGCCATTCATCACTGGTATTCAATCAGTCCCATACAGTTCTACAGTAGTCACAGTGACTCAGTCTTGGACTCACTGGGCTCGATTTATGAGCTCTTGTACTTGTTGACTATAAACATGATAACAACAACAAAAAATATCAAATATCTCTCACAATATGTTGATTTAAAAGTGAAACATACACCATCAAACATGTGAGGAGTCCTTATCAATACCTGTCAGTAATGTCATTGGAACACTGCTATCACAGAAAGCTGATTTTAGATGATCAAATGGCACTGTGTACAATTACCAGACATCCAATTTAATACTCTTGCTTTTATAAAACTTAAAAGAAATATCACCTAAAAAATCGCTTTTATTTTGTTTAATTTTGTTTTACAACTTTCAATAAAAAGAAATCTACAGGAAAGTCCTGTGAATACACACATTGCCATTAACCCTATTCTAACTGGGCTATTTGAGACCAAGTTTTTACTGAGGGGGGTCAATTTGACCCCCCCTTCAGATCTCGGCCGCCGATCGTGCAATCGCCATGAAATTTTGCCTGAAGATAGAGCTGGATGTAAACTACAAGATAACATGGTCATACAATAGAAGAATATTGCCTTTCTATTTTTAATAAATTAATTATGCAAATTTGTGCATGAAATCATATTTTCACCTGTAACTCCATTAAAAAGACTGGAGGATTGCTAAATTTTTGTGTCAGAATTCCTCAAGACACATCAAACAATTTTCTTGAAAAAAATTAGCACAATCGAAATCAATTTCTTTTGTATTTTATTGTTTTGTTAATTTCTTATGTATTTTATTGTTTTGTTAATTTCTTATGTATTTTATTGCTTTTTCGACCTTTTGTTTTCTATTGATTTTTTGCCAAAATTTGTTGCAGGCACTTTTTCAGGCTTATCTACACTACAATTGAATAATTTCAATGGTGAAAAGTTGAAATAATCTAATTTATATCAATTTAACCAAAAAACACAATTTGCATTTGATTTGCACACGATATCATGAATTTGAGCTGTTTTTTGGTTGACATGCATATGCAAAACATTACGTAACTTCAAAACGGTGTACCCGGACGTCTCAAATTTGGTCTCAAAATATGTGGGAGACTTCAATGAAAAAAGTCGTGAAACAACGCGGCAAAATCTTTGCGCGTTGTGAAATTGTGGCGCGAAACGTCGAGGGGGGGTCAATTTGACCCCCCCCCCGTTAGAATAGGGTTAAACATTGGGAAAAGAAGAATGCCAACATAACTATACTTGTACATCTTTGCACTAAACTAAATCCAATACAGGGTATTCCACTAAAAGTTGAGACTGTGACTGTGACTTTGGTTATGAGTAGCATACTTGTACCATCTACACATGTACTCCCCTGCATGTAAAAGAAAATGAATAAAAAATCAAAAAATAATGAAGAGATGTCTGTCTTTCGAGTACTGTCCTGACGCATCCAACAGTCCCATGCCTTTAGCTTGCCGTATGTCAAGACTGTCCTATGGAGTGAAGAAGTAGGCCTGCTCGAATGCTGTGGAACTGATGCGGTTCAGATTCACTGCCTTGTAGTTATAAATCAGAGCTCTCCTCTCAGCTTTTGTGGAGCTGAACCTGTGGTCACTCTTGCGTGCTACAAGTAAAAAGTTTGAATAGAAATTTGCACACAATTCATTTCATTTTGTTCATTTAATTTCTGACAAAAACGTAATCATAGTAAAACATTTGAATACACATACTGACATAAAATCAGTATAACAATGTGATCAAGGAAAATACTGTGAACAAAAATACAATACAGCGTCAGATGTAAGTGCTGTAACTTTTATAACAAATATTGATAAGTGAAACAAAAATACAACGAATTACTCACTTACTGTAATACCAACATCAACTTTAACTGGTCTCATAAGTCATAGGGTTAAGATTGAAACCATTCATGGCTAATGTCAAATCTAACTTTCACAAGTTTGATCATAATGGAAAATCATAAGAAAAACAAATGGTGGAGAATGATTTGCTGGTAATATCAAAACTACCATAAAACAAAAAACGAGGCAATTACATTTATTTTGTAAATTTTCACCAACATCTTGTGTAACCTGCAAACAAAATGTAAGTTTGCTGACAGTTGGCCTATGCATGCTACGAAAGATGAATTTATTGAATTAAGATATATGCTACAAATCAGATCTGCCTCACTTTCACAACAGCAGCTGTCACCAAACTCTATCACTAACAGCAGAGTTACAATTAAGCAGTATAAAGACAGTATATGAGTCGTGGTAGTGAGTGCATTCAGGACCATATAATGCAAGATGAGAAAAAACAGTCAATGGATATGCTACAGAGAGGTCCGCAGAACCAAGCATGGATTATCCAGGTGACAAGTCAATCACAAGAGTGTATTTGGTCTATGAATGCAAAAGTATAGTGAGCATGGTTATTGTCAATAGACAAGTCCCCGCTCCTGCTGAGCTGTTCCCTAATAAACCAATACTGTCTCAAATCACACACAGTACAGAGCAGCAGAACAGCACAGCCCAGAAATTTTCAGGGAGTTTCCAAGAGTGTAGGAACTCCCTTCCACATTGACCAAAATTTCCTTGTGCTACATACTTTGTAACTGGTTTCATATGAGATCTGTCCATGCATGATATTCTCAATTTTTCAATCATAAATCATGCTCATACTCTCCCTACCCTTTCTTCATGATGTGTTACCCATCACAGGAGACGGCAAACAACAACAACAACGATAAATCTTTCTAAAAGGTGCAAACAAGAGAGGATTTTTAACATGCTTTTTCACAGCATTGCATGAGTTATAAAGCTTCTGATAATGAACTTGATCATTGACCAATGACCAACAAAACCCCCCACCTCAATAGTTTTAATTAAGTCTTCTTTACCTGGTCTAAGCAATTAAATGTTTGCTTCTTATAAGCAATTAAATATTTGCTTCTTATCAAGTGAGATAGAGACATCTAGGGACAGATAACAACATATATAAAAGAGGACAGAAAATGGGGCTGATGCAGTATAAATAGGCAGAGCCATGTAATTTAACACTGTCAATATGTGCATAGCTTGATATCACTAAAAGATTACAAAAAAATGCACAAGCCAGCAGGAATTGGCAAAGTGCATACTTTTTTTATTGAAAACAAGGAAAATATTATATAAATGAAACACATAAGCGCAGATTAAATACATCTAATAGCCTATGTTTTGGCTATGGATGGAAGCTTGTTGGAATTATGCTGAACAATGCTAATAGCTTCAGTCATGAACCTGTGGCATTAAAATCAAACAATGCACCACCAAATGCAAAGTTTATATATGGCATTGAGCCGACCAGTGCAGTTGTCATCAATGTAAAATACCCTTACACATGCACTATATCACTCCAAAATACATTAACCTATTAAAGACTAGTCCCGAGTCTACTCGGGCAGGTGTCTACGGGAAATGCATGGTGTAGTAAATCAGTATACAAATGATGCACAGAACAGAGTGAATCGGTGAGAACTGGATGCGCGAGTTTAACTTTAGAACTGTTTAAACCCACGAGCACAGCGAGTGGGTTTTAGACTGCTCCAAAATTAAATAAGGGCATCCATTTCTCATTAATCCGTGAAATAGGCCTGTGCATCATTAATGTTATAAAATAGGCCCGTAAATTTATGAAATACAACTTTTTTCCCTCATCATGCGTCCGGTACACCTACAACACATTACAAGACTTGAGCCATGCCTTCGGATTTTATCGGACTCATAGCCATGCATTCGGATTTTAGCGGATGCATGGCTCAGTGTAGATCAGTAAAAATCAATGCATGACAATTGACCAATCAGGTTGCAGAGATTCTAAAGCCCATTCTATAACTTGTCCTAAACAGGTTTATGACAATGCATGGTTTGTATAACTTACTGG
Organism: Diadema setosum; assembly: GCF_964275005.1. NCBI lineage: Eukaryota > Metazoa > Echinodermata > Echinoidea > Diadematoida > Diadematidae > Diadema > Diadema setosum. Next base: position 5,717,696 of record NC_092692.1, on the reverse strand, counting down.
TATACATTCTACTCACCCTCTTCCACAAAGAAGTTGGCCATATACTGCAGCAGCCTGACGCAGCCGATCGTGTGACAGGCATTGACCTTGAACTCAAAGGAATTCTTCTCGGGGTGCCACTGGGAGCCATAGAATGGGAAGTTGTAAGCTGATTGGAGGAGAGAATTAATGTAAAAGTAAGAACCTGACACATACAAACCAAGGCCTTTGCTCAACCCTCATTAGTGTTGCTAATTAAGGTGACTATATTATGAGTTTATTGCTTTCAAAATAATATTAGTTTTCTGCTTTTTCTTTTTCCATACAAAAAATACAGAGCAGTCTAGCTGACTGGGATACCTCCATCTCCTATTTTGTTTCAGGTATGACCCTTCATGTAAATCGCAAGTTCACTGATGTTGACATTTGACCTTTGCATTATCAGGGCTCAGCTAGCAGTCACTCACCAAAATCACATTCCAAGGAGCAATATTAGGAAGATGCGATGTGTAATAGTAAAATGCATCTCGTCAATGGGTAAAATTACAACTTCCCAAATTATTTCAAAAGCCTTGTTAGAATCACAGAAAATTTGGAACCACTGTCATATTTGATATTTTGTAACTGTCAGTATTAACTTAACTGGAGTCAAAAGGGACCTGAGCTTTAAATCAAAGCAGAATCTTTGCCAGATGTTATCCTGCTGAAGACAAACACCGAGTGTACTCGGGCAAGTGTCTTTGGGAAATGCCTGTTGTAGCAAAATCAGCCCATCCGCAACAGGTTTAACTGACAAGTAGGGAAAGCAATCATGGCTTACACACAACAAGCACGGTCTGAGGGACACAGAACAATGAAAACATAAGGGGTGGGTTAGAACTCAGAGGCAGAGAGCCATACAGGTAAAGGGAGGGGATTAAAGCATAGGAGTGAACAGACAAAAGGCAGAGGTGGGCCAGTGATGATCCCAAGCATTATAGGGAGCAAATAGTGAGGAATCACTTAATTGATTAGTTTACTTGTAGCTTTTGAGAGACTGAAATTCATATGCATAACCAATAACCGTATCTCAGGAAATTCAGAATAGTTTGACCTTATATTACAAATATAGACATGATGACAGTTTTTTCTAACTTTCCATCTTCCATTACAATAGAATATGACCTTATACTACAAATAGAGATATGACAACAGTTTTTCTCTAAACTTTACATCATCCACTACAGTAGAATATCTAAATAAAACAGGCATTTATGTCTTAGTCAACTTCTTTTTATTTTGTTTTAGATCAAATACCTGTCATGTTTTGTATGTATTAATACTTAATTTCCACAAATGTGGCAGTTCTTGTTTTATCAACTCTCCCTGTTTTTGTCTTCTCACCTTCAACCATGGAGATAAACTCTACTCCATTCAGATCTTTGTTGGTTGACAGCACTTGGTAGAAGGATGGAAGGATTGCCGATTTGGTGAAATTCTGCGAATACGTAATGAGAAATGGTAACCCACACTGAAGCTGCACATATATATGTAGATGAAACAGACATACATGTCTTGGCCTCTTTTCAGCAGGGATAACATTGACCCTTGACCCCCCCCCCCCCCCACACACACACACACACATACACATACACATACACACTACCAAATGTGCCACAGCCCCTGTGTATGAATTTCAAATTTACACCTTATGGCTCATTGAAGGTTTGAAAAACAAACTCTATTATGCTCTTCTTCCGTAATCGATTGTGATGGTTTCCCTTAAAAGAAAAAACAAGTTATCTAAATACAGTACAATACCATCTATATACTTCAAGTTGAACACCTCCTAGAAAAGTATCACAAAACAATGTACTATAACAGAGTTTTCAGACCAATCTCAATCCCTTAATGCACTTCTAACACAATCAATCAATAATCCAACAAAATGGCAAGAACAAGATTGTCAAAATGGATTTTATGCCAAGTAGTGATGGTATACTCATACATGTATTAGAAAACCATTCTTAACTACTGCTGGTTTATACATCACAGTAGATCTGGATGGGTCTTTCAGCAGCACTTTACAAATCAACAATTGCAGCTCTATGCACAGTAAGAAACTATACCCTCTATACACTGATTTCTCTTTATATAACTTTTTTTTTTTGCTATCCTCCTCTCACTTGCTTACAGTCATGCATGCAACACAGATTGCAATGAACTTCTGCACCAGTGCCTCTCTGCACAAATGCAAAAATGGCCGTTTGCACACAGCGATTTACAGGTCACTTTGCACTTTCATCACAGAGACCCACATTTGATTCACACCTTAGCATGTCACCTCAATTCAAAATGTTTGTGCCAATTTCCTATTATTCTGTGCATGAGTTCCTAATTTTGGGATTTCTTCCTCATTCAACACTTGTTTTGATGCCTGTTGAAGTATAAGCTGAATACATTTCCGTGCACTGGATAATAGGAATCCACTGTAAACTGCATGCCACCCTTCTTTCTCACTGGACCATATCAGACTCAACAGGACTTGCTACAGGTGGTGACTTACAGTCGTCTATCTTTACCAAACTCAGACCCACTAATGTTTATCATATTTCATAATGCAGTTGTGAAGGGGGACAAATACACTAGAGCAAGATTTTGTGTTGGGTGAAAGATGAAATGCTTTGTTGCAACATGACTTCCATGGTGTATGTCTTACCTCTCACAAACTAGCAAAATCTTGTTTCATTGCATCATTGTCAAACGAACATTCACTTTTTGTTTTACATGATGTATAGTGAACTCCCATTATGAATCCATCATCAAGAACACTGTTTTAATGAAATTCTTGTTACAGTAAAGTAAAAATTCATTATTGTATTCCCTATGTTGAGCACCAGATAGACAAAATGACACTCTTTGTCTTCATTGAAGCGTATGTTTTGAACATCCTTCTGTATTTCATTTAATGAAAGGTACAGTATGTGGCTTTTTTTTTTTGTCGTCGTGAAATTACAACAGTAACTTACCGTGGTGGTAAGAGCATATTTGTGACTGTTGTAAGTTGAGTTCTGTGTGGTCAGCGTGTCTATGATATCAGCTGGTGTGTTTTCTGTGGAAAGGATCCGACTGGTGCCGTAATCTGCAGAATCATTGAAAGAAGGAAATGAGAGAGAAAACAAAATCAGAGTGTTTATTTCATGCATTACATGTTAGTATTACCAAGGAGGTACTACGCAATGCCTAGTACCTCCTTGGTATCACCAAATAGAACTGATACAGAACTTAATCTGCTTGATTAGATGAGTCACATACCTCTATAGGCCTCACACTTTTTACAAAGCTAACCCTTTTTTCAGCTATTACCTTCTTGAAATAGCCTACAAAACTTTCATTATCACCGCCCATCCCCCCCCCCAAAAAAAAAAAATATATATATCATGGTACAAAAAAATGCAGAAATGCCATGGTTAACACCCTTCCACTCTCTGACTTATGTAGAAGGGACATAAGGATTATTTGTCCTCATTTATTTGGTTGCATCACATCTACACTGTAAACCCCTTCACTGCCTCTGTGATGGAGTTTTGTTGATGTTGTCATAACATGAAGTTGCTGTTCCACTTTTAATTACACCCATGGTATATTTGCTGGAGGCAGGGGGCAGGACCATGTATGTACAGATTGTATGTACAGTGTATGTAATATGCGAGGGCTGATCATGTTGTTAAACTTAATTGCTCCTCTTCTTGTCTGCGTTGGTTACCCCATATTGATTGCAAATGCACTAAATAAATAAAATTAGTCAATATACACTTGCACTGGTATACAATAATACTGCAAGCACATTTCTGTAGTGGTCCATTGTATTTTATTTCACTTAATATTTTTTTTTTTTTTCTGGAGAAGTGGCTTTGACCAGCATGGCTATTTCATGTTTAACCATGATTTATTGACAGTATTGCAATGTGTACTTCTCCTACAGTTTGTGGTGGTGGGGTTTGCTGACTCAAGGAAACCTAGACTTGTATTATCCAGAGTTTGAAAAGGGAAATAAAAGCATCGTTTGTTAGTTGTTGTTGTTGGATATTTTTTTACTTGTAATTTGTTTGTTTGTTTGTTTGTTTGTTTATTTATTTTTTTTTTTTTTGTATTTTTAAATGCTGCATTTTATGCTGCACTGGCATTTTGTCATGTTTCACTGTCAGTTGATGTGTGGGCTTAACAGACTGTCACTAAATTGGAAAGGAAGCTGTCCTCCATCCATTAACCCTCTCAATGTGCCTAGACCTTAATTGATATTGTTGCGAGATTGATAGGCTTTAGAAACTATTTGAAGAGTTGACAAGGGCATTTCAGTAATATTTCAATCAAAAGCAGGAAATCAAAAGGATAGAAAACAGTTTGATTGTACTCTCATCACATGACATATGACAACAGATACTGTATTTCAGACTGACCATTGATAGGGCTGGCATTATCATACAACCATGAACTATCAAGGATAAAGACCAGATGAGCATACACATGAGTCTGTATTATGGAAGCACTGTACAATCAGCATGTTTGGAGTATTCTACTTGGTGATGTATTAAAGCACATAGAAATAGAATTACACATATGATGAGTCTGTCTTAAAACAGAGCACATGTGTGTGTACGTGTGTGTGAGAAAGAGTGTGTAGATAATATGTGTGTTTGCATCAATGTCCACGTACATATTGTATTATACTGTACACGTGTATGTGCATAATCTCATCAGCACTGTCCAGATATGCTATACATACTGTAGATTGATGATTGTTCCTTTAGGATGAATGTGTCTACAGTAGATTTTAGGGTGTGGTTTTGGTGTTTGCTTTTTTTGGGGGGAGGGGTTTCTTTATTTTTCATTTCTTTCAGGAGTTGTTTTCTTTTCTTTTTTTCTCTTTCTTTGCCTTAACCCTTTAAGATCTGAAGAGTTCTAAAAATGGTCCACTGTATAACTCTTATACCCCTTTCATAAACTCAATAATGCGGATAATATCCGCAACATTTGGTCGTAAAATCGGAGAGGGGATAGAATAATGCGCATTATTTCGACCCTTCTATTATCCGCATAATAGCAGCGTCGGGACCAGATTTTGAGTTTATGAACGCAAACCTAAATAATGCGGATAATTGCCGGGGTGCGGTCAAACGTCACCTGTCTTTCCCGCAGGAGGGGCGTGTGCAGTCACCATGACGATTATCCGCCTTTTTCAGGACGGGCGCTCGTAAAAATAATGCGGATTATTTTCAGAGTTTGTGAACGCATTTTTTATTGAATTGTCCGCATTATTCTTATGCGGATAATAGGAGGATGAGTTTATGAAAGGGGTATTAGCCGAGTTGCGCTTGGCAGAAGTCAAGAGAGTCTTACTACAAATGTAGTATTCTGGACCTGCCATGAATGACTTGGCATAAATCATCACATCTGGTTGTTTGCCAATGACATTGTGTGTCCTCCAGATCTCAAGAATGATAATATCAGGGTCTTCTCAAGCTGACTCGTGCACATCGTACATGTAAGTGACAAAGGAATGCTCTGTACTGCCCTTTCTCATGGAAAGGATTTAGACCCCTTTGAGGAAGGAAAATGTCTGACAAGCTTCTTCTCATGCCTAAAACAACAACAACAACAACAACCCAAACCACCCTCAAAACATGACTTTCCAAACATGAAAAAGAGTCACATTTTGGGACAATCTTTTCTTACTAGAACAACTGGAAGCCAAAACATTGCATTCAGTAATGTCCCAGATTGCACAACTTACAGCATAAAAATGCAAAAGCTCCCTATAAGGCGCGGGGAGGAGGAACACCCCCTACCACAAAAACCTCCTCCCGCTTGGACGTTTCATTCCCATAAGTGCTGCTGATGTACAGCAAAATCTCATGCCTTGCAGCTCTCTGAGCTTGGCTTCTCTAGAAAACAGATGTGGGCCCAAAATATCACAGTGTATTTCAGGCCATGTTGCCAGTAACTTGGCTGATTATGTGTCATGCACATAATTCATCAATATTTTATTCATTAGCAAACTTCAAGGGGGTAACCAAATGGAAAAACCCAATGGGAAAAAACATATTTAGCAAAAGACAGAAAATAAATACAAAGCAATAAACAAATCTGCCTTTCAACAACAACAAAGAATAATGCTGTTAATAGACACATAATCAGCTACAAAAATAATAATAACAAATTCAAACTGAACAAATTAGCCCTTAAACAAAATATACCAAGAAAAGGCTGCATTTTCCCAGTAGATCTAGTAATACAATTATATGATGAAAGCAAAGACAACTAAATTAGACATCATTTCAATCTGTCACACGAACTAATCAAGTTCAATGAACTTTCAAACTTGAATACAATGTGAAACTTTTTAACACTACCCTGACTCAAACCACCATATTGTTGTCCTTCAAACACCCCAGGAAGCTGACACCTAAAATAAATATCCCATCTGGAATGTCTTACTAATTGATTGCCAACAAAACATCAATAAAACTGCCATAAGGCAGGAAGTCACAAGCAGAAGGCCCTTCAGTACTGACCCTCCCATCTCTTCTTCAATTTGCAGTTGACCCGACAAACAAAAACACCAAGTTCGTAAAGTGTCACGTGGGGTTCCGTAATCACACGTGATAATTTCAATTAATAACACACTTCAGAGAGGGCAACAAACAATGGACCATCAGTGAGCTTCTCCTCTAATGGGATTTGAAATACATTGTACGAGAAAATTTTGCATATCTTCTAGGTATCAATCAATGTTTAATTCATTTCTCACAACACCCACTTGAAGTTGTCTTTTGGAGGCAACTCAAAATCATCAGTCCCAGATATGTACATTGTAGGATACCTACCCTACAGTATGTATACCCTTTCAATATGCTACTACTAGAACCTACTTCAATTCTCTTGCAAAGAACAGGGTAAAATCCTGGTGAAGTGGTCGAAATACACACACACACACACACACACACACATACACAAACAAACAAACAAACACAAACACATACGAACACACAAAAAGACTTGTATCTGCAGACCCTTCAATACTGAAGGAAGCAGATTAATTCTTAAGGAATTAAGAACCATTAAGAAATAGATCAACAAAGTCATAAAACACACAAAATCAAGTTTTCCACTCCAATCTGATTGCCTACAAATGCAAGGGTAACCTTTCACACTAAAAAAGGCAAGGTTTAGTCTGTCATGCTAGAGATCACATGTATGAATTGTGTTGTACTCTGTGTGTAGTTTTTAACAACTTCTCTGGTCTTTTTCCCATTCAAACAATCATATGACTGCTTTGCAAGTATTTGGGGCGAAGGGTATTAAAATTCACACTCACACCCTTAAAAAGCTCACTTGTACATGTATTCTCTGAAATGGTTACGATTACAGAGTAACAGAAAGTTTGTGTGACGTGTCCGTGCCACTGTATGAACATGTACAACATGTATGAGCATCAAATCAGCACATGATTCCATGCATTGATCGGTGCACAGTAAATGAAATCAAAGATTTAAATGGTAATTCAAGTGTGAAAAGAAAGAACTGCAAAATCACATGAGCACAGCAGAGAAAATCTGATAAAAATCAAATGACAATATTCTAGGGAAGCTATGAAATTGTGATGTTTTGCAAATTTCTGCCAAACAATTCCCTAAAAGTTGATATGAATATGAACATATGTGAGCTGATGATGTCAAGCGTCACTACCTCAAAACTTTCTTATGATCATGTGCAAAAAACTTCATTTTGCTATAAAAGTGTACAAAATACTACTGTATATCTACAAAAGTTTTAAATTATGACCAGTCACATAGGCAAAACTTTCTTATGATCATGTGCAAAAAACTTCAATTATTTTGCTATAAAAGTGTACAAAATGCTACTGTATCATACTTGCCAACTCTACCGCATTTGGCGGTAGACTACCGCTTTTGAAAGATTTCATTGGCATTCAAGCTAGCGCTGCTCGCATAGGCATCCTGGATTCTACCACTTTCTCAAATGAAAATGTTGGCAAGTATGCTGTATATATCTACGTAAGTTTGAAATTATGACCAGTCACATAGGCCTATATTAGGATTTAAGACTGGAGCATAATTATATTTGAATTCCACCCCCCCCCCCCCCAAAAAAAAAAAAAAAAAAAAAAAAATGGAAATTTCCAGATTTTATGAACAAACTACATACATGTGTATGGTAAGTTGTAAGGTGATGACATCATCAACTCACTCATTTGCATATTCACAGTCACTGAAAGTTTAAGAATTGTTTTTCTGAAAATTAGTGACTGCATCATTTCATAACTTCCTTAAACTTTGCGATTTCTATAAATTTCAATCTCTCTTTAATCAGACTAACTTGTCTGGAATTACCCCTTTAAAGGCGTGACGTTAAAAGATACAGCTGTATCAACTGGTGAAGATTATGGCACATGTTTGCATACACCCAGTACATAAATGAAAGACAAATATTTGCGTACAGTACATCATCACATTCCACACTAAGAGAATCATTACATTTAACAATATCGTACATAAATATCATGTTTTTCTGTACAGAAGGTAGACAGCAAGTGACCATTGATCTATACTTAGTGCACAGATTGAGATTATTTTTTTTTCTTCCACTCTCATGTCTCACTGTATGCTTCATATTCCCTACTCTCCATCAGTACTGTTTGCAACCTTCAGTGTTAATTGTCCATTTCACTCCATCCTTGATGCACTCTTTTGCAAGTTTTGCTTACAAATATGTTGCTTAGTCTTCATTTCAGACTTTTATGTCCTCAATCACGCTCAATTGGGTGGCCAAAAATTTGATAAGTATTTGATTCATTCAAATGCTTGTTCATCTCTATCAGTGGCGCCACCAGAGAAAGGACAACAAAATAGATTAGAAAATAATAATCTACTCAGATGAAGAGAGATAAAGAAAGGGAAGAATGTTGTAAAGATACAACACACTGTTTTAATTTTCAAATATCAGGAGTGTGACAAGTATGGCATGCTTCACATCAAAGAATAAAAGTTTTGTGCAAAATACATCAAATCCAAATGGTCAAACAGTACCTGGACTGAGTTTGACTGGGAAGCTGATGTTGTGAGCATCGATGTTGTACATCAGGATGTCTTCTTGGGCAGTGAGGATCATCAGGGCCTCAAAACCAAGACAGGTGCCCCACAGTGGGAAGAAGTCTCCATTCTTGTTGGCCTAAGGGATAACCATGAGCCGAATGGTAGAGAGATCAGACAATATACTCGTTTGTCCAACGTACAAAGTAACCAGACAACAAAAGTTCGTCCAGCTTAGGTCAACAAGGCCATTCACTTGGTTAAAATTGTGTCACGTGTACGCAATCACATCTTAAGAAGTAAGTGCATGTCTGCATCCTAGTACAATGTAGCTGCAATCTCTGACCCTCTCTTAACATCTTTATGGCACTGAAGCTCTCACACATGACTTATGCTGAAGGTTCAGATTGTGTTATGGTATCTTTTTCTTCTTTTTTTCTAAAGTTCCACCTTCCTTCCTTGCTTTCTTTGTTTCTTTCTGTTGACTTTTAGATGAATAGTTTGTCACTCAGGGACGGAGGTGGCCGATTTCATCAGCAAAACATCATCCAAAGAGTCTAACACAGAAATGTACTGCCCTGGTCCAAAGTAAGGGCTGGTGACGTTGTAACAGATTCATATTCAGTTGCAGTCGAATTGAAAACATGAGGTGACGTCAAATGCTACGACTTCTTATCAGGGACTGTCTGATAATTGAATTCTTTATTTGCTGATACTGTGAGGAAATGTAAGAATATTTTTCTTTCTTATCATAATGACTGTCCTATAGGTAGCATTTTCTGACACACACACACACACACACACACACTCCAGACAAGAAACAAACAAAAACAAAGACAAAGAAACACTGATTGGAATGGCATTTGCAAATCAGCCAAAAATTATATCATTTTTAAACATGACTCCACCCTGCAACTTCCATTTTAATCTTGTGATGTGTTGACAAAAGCAGTCACCTTTCTGTGCTTCCATGGGTTGTTGTTCATTTGAGACCTGAAGCTAGAAACCAAGTAATCCTCATCACGAAAGACAAGAGCCAAATCCTGTACAATAATACTTCATTTCATTCAGCAAACACACCCACAGGATTCACTGGCTTCAATTTGCACATTTAGCTTAGGGTTGCCTGATGAAAGACAGGATTTTAAAAAAAAAATGAATTACTCATTTATCACTGAATTAACAGCCAAAGTTTGGTAGTTTGTTGACCTAGGATTTTATGTACCCATGTACCAGTGCTAAAAAAAGTGCAGAGTGTATTGTTCTGTTTTGTTTTTGGTTTTTGTTTTTCTAGAACAACTGAAATAACATATGCTGACTACTTCCTGTCAGGTAACAATTAAAATCACATTTTCCTCCATTTTGCTTTCTACTTGCTCTGTCCTTCATTGCAAACTGGTACTGTAAACTTGTATGCAAGTATCCCATTAAAACTGAACACATGACACCTACCATGTACAACACAGCTGAACTACTGTAAAACTAGAAACTTTCACATGCCTGAAATTAGTGCACATTTTGTAGAGAGCCTAGATATGCAAAAGAAAATGGATATGAAAGTTTTGTCTACACAATGCATTGAATGCCAACCATCATTTCGCGAAAGTTTCATGCAATGTAAAAAGGTTGTTGGTTTCAATTCACAAAATTTTCAGGCCGCGAATGTTTCTGGTTTTACAATGAGCATCATTTACGACGACACCAGACCCTACACTTTCCTCTTTTTTTTTTCTTCACTTCAGAAGACAAGGATGAATCCAAACAAGGTAATGGCCTGCTGTGTCCAAAAAAAAAAAAAAAAAAAAAAAAAGTTACAAAAATACTCTACTGCAGTCATTGAATTTTAAAATTTACTCCCAGGACACAATTCTTTTTTAAAGATTTGTAGGGGCCATTTAACAGTTGGTATAATTGAGCATACTGCATCTTTTGGGCACTTTACTCAAGCTATTTCTGTCATGTGACCATCTCTTGTATAGTCCTGTGGTATGTGCACAGGATGACACAAAAAGTTGTTTTCAGTATGTAATTCTTTTTTTAATGTACTCATGGTCCTTTGTGTACAATGTCTATAATACAGCCTTCCGGCTGCGATGGATTTTGCTCAATAAAATACCTTTTCAATTCAATTCAGTTCCATTCAATTTACTGTACAGAAGATTGAACCCTACCCTCCTGCCTAATAACTTCCCTAATCACATTCTTACTTATGTTCATACTTGTCACTATTAACCAGTTAGAGACTAGTCGTAACTACACTCCAGCAGATGTTTACTTAGTATAGGAAATGAGTTTCATAGCAAATCAGCTTGCTCTCAACGGAATAAAGTCAAATATACAGGATACAGTTTTATGGAAAGACCTCTTTTCACAGCCATTTGTTACACACTTATTCCTGTGTCTTTACAACCAGCAGATGACTAGTTTTAACCCATTCCGGGTGGGAACCTGATGTCCTGTGTATTAAGTCTATGGGCATTTCAGAATTCAATATGGAACAGGTTAATATATCACTGTGAGGAAGCCATCCTGCATAACACTTCAGCAAACTGTACACGTAATTCTTGCCTCCACGTAGGCAGGCCTAATGCTCTCGTGAGGTGATCAGCTCCCTGATGCCCCCCCCCCCCCATCTCTCTTCAATCCAACAAGCTACTTGAAAGGATGGCGCGACGAGTGAGAACCAGGGGTCGGAAAATACATTCTGTACATTGTAGATCCTCTCTTGGCTTCCTTTTTATAGTTTTAATAAAGACTTGGGAGAGAAGCATGATAATGCAATAGAAGTGTTAACACAATAAAACTTTACCCATCCTTCTGATCTTAGGCTGGGAGACCCTACCCATACTGTTGACACTAATGCTTATCTTGAAGAATGTAATTATTTGTCAGTCCCTGCCTCTATGTGCTTTTTGCTAGTCTTGGCTCCAAACTGGCCCCCTCTATGATGTACATCCTGCAATGAAGCTAGGCTGAAGTTTCCAGATTCTGGCGGCTATAAAAGTGGTACAAATACTCCCTCAAAGAGCAATGCACACATTCTGCATTCATACTTGTATGATTTGCAAGTACTGAGAACTACTTGGTCATAAAATCAGATAAATCTTTGAACTAATGAGACCTTGAGCTCACCTACTTGGGTTGTGTAAATTTCCTATCTAAAGCTAATTTTCATCTTGACCCTTGACCCATAATCATATGTTCCCAGTGTCAGTTAACTGATTGCCCTGCTAAAGTAATTTCATGGTCTAGTGTACCACATTTTTTAAAGCCTGGAAAGTTGTTTGTGTTGTTTTGTTTAGTATTGTAAAACTGCATACACCAATTGTACAGATGAAAATCTGGGCATTGAAAAATCTGATGACTTCATCAATCAATGCTCAATACAAGTAGGGGAAAAAAAATGTGTAAACAAATGACTTGCAAAAAGCCACATATAATGCAGTAACTGCTGCAAGCTAGTCTATTCTGGGGTATCCAGAGCTGGGGCCAAGGTTTTATACAGTAAATTGTGTATAATCATATACTAGTAAAGCACATGCTGATGACAGGCAAATACGGAGCGAAGTATTCAAGCAGCCCTCTCCACCATAAAGTACCTACCGCTACTGCCAAGTGATAGAGAATTGATGCAGCCTTGGCGTAGTCAGACGTCAGACCTTGTATGGTTGCGCTTCCTCCTGGAAACAAAATGCTGGGAAAAAAAAAAAAAAAAAGATGAGCAGGTTCATTAGATCTTAAAGGGTGTGTACAGTTCTGGTCGAGGTGAGGATTTAGATTTCAACGTTTCGCGAGATAATCAGAAACTGCTCTATGAGATGTCAAAAGGGTTCTAAGGGGTATCAAAAGTTTATTTGATGAAAATCGGTTTTGAAATGGCTGAGATATCCAAAAACAAGGTGAAACAAAGAGATCCTAATAAAGTTGTGGCATGTCGCCTTTTATTATTAGCACTTTTTTGGATATCTCAGCCATTTGAAAACCAATTTTCATCAAATAAACGTTGAATCCTTCTTGAAATTACATGCTCTTTCATATTTCATAAGAGGCTTTTCATTATCTCACTTAGGAATGTTCAAAACATGAATCCCCACCTCAACCAGTACTATACAGTCCCTTTAACACTTACAATAGTTGTACATATCTTACGGAAATCTTACAATATCAAAATTAATGATGAAAGCATGTGCATTATCTTTTTTTTTTTTCAGTGAGATCTCCAAATGGTGGAAAGCAGGATTTCAGATTAAAACTTGTGAAATATTGCATTTTTAACTGAATATATCAATTACACAATGTAGCACGGGTGGATCCAGGAATACCGTATTAAAGGGGAGGCACCTTTACAAAATTAAAGGGGGGTGAAGGTACCCCTTTTCTCTTTTCATTTCTTTTGTTTCAACAAAAAGTAAAGAGGAGGCGCGCACCCGGTGCACCCCCCTCTAGATCCGCCACTGATGTAGGGATAGAAAAAAAACAAGGAAAAGTAGAAATTACGCGGTGCGTAAAATATGTCCCCGCCGGAAGTAGCATTTAGTAGCAAAATGTACAATATAGGTAAAAAGATCAAGGTCAGAGGTGAAAGAAGTCAAGGGTCAAAATTCTATGTAGAAGTTTTGAAGCCCTCACCTAGTGCCATCACATAAAGCAAACGGAATCGAAATCGGGTTAGAAATGACGAAGGAGTAGCATTTTGTAGCCAATGTACAATATAGGTAAAAAAATCAAGGTCAAAGGTCAAAGAAGTCAAAGGTCAAAATTCTGTGTAGAAGTTTTGAAGCCCTCACCTAGTGCCATCACATAAAGCAAACGGAATCGAAATCGGGTTAGAAATGGCGAAGGAGTAGCATTTGGTAGCAAAATGTACAATACAGGTCAAAAATCAAGGTCAAAGGTCAAAGAAGTCAAAGGTCAAAATTCTGTGTAGAAGTTTTGAAGCCCTCACCTAGTGCCATCACTTAAAGCAAACGGAATCGAAATCGGGTTACAAATGGCGAAGGAGTAGCATTTGGTAGCAAAAAAGTACAATATAGGTAAAAAATCAAGGTCAAAGGTCAAAGAAGTCAAAGGTCAAAATTCCGTGTAGAAGTTTTGAAGCCCTCACCTAGTGCCATCACATGAAGCAAACGGAATTGAAATCGGGTTACAAATGGCGAAGGAGTAGCATTTTGTAGCAAAAAAGTACAATATAGGTCAAAAATCAAGGTCAAAGGTCAAAGAAGTCAAAGGTCAAAATTCTGTGTAGAAGTTTTGAAGCCCTCACCTAGTGCCATCATATAAAGCAAACGGAATCGAAATCGGGTTACAAATGGCGAAGGAGTAGCATTTTGAAGCAAAATGTACAATATAGGTCAAAGGTCAAGGTCAAAGGTCACAACTGAAATTCTGTATAGAAGTTTCAAAGCTCCTATGTAGTGCTATCATATAAAGCAAACAGAATCAAAATCGGGTTAGAAATGGCGAAGGAGTAGGTCAATAGCACAATCAGGGTATGCAATTGTGTAACAGGGCAAAAATGAAAAAACTTGGTGAAAATGCTTTTTTTGTTGTTTGTTGTAGCTGAGTGTTCAAATTTTCATTTCATGTAAAGAAAGAGTCAAAATTTTGCATTAAACTGCGCATAAATTAGCATTTAAATTAGGGGTGTCGAATTACATTGAAATGACTAATATATTAGAAAAATTCATGAAAAAAAAGGAGAATGCTTTTTTCATCTGATATTGCTGTTAGATATTCCTGATAAATATCCCTTTCATTCACCACCAGCACATAGCCATGACATATCACAAAATATGAATGAATTTCATATTTTCACTTCTCGAAATGGATGATCAATTTTGTAGGCATTATTTTGAATTCAAATAAAACCACTTTTACATATTTTATCATATTTCACTTTTGCCAAAGAGTGAAGAGGCGAAACTTTCAGGAATAGGTAACAGACATATAGTGGCCATTATTACAAATTTTTATGAAATTAGGGCTGGTACTTTGGAAGATATTATATTTTTCATCTAAAAAATTATCTGTACAGTTTGACCTTGAATGTGCGCACAGTGTTTGGATCAATTCTCATATTTGTAAACACAGATAGAAGAATGAATGTGAGATTTATGATGACTTGAGTTGATATCCAAGCTGTGACACTCAAACAATGACATATTAAGCCAAAATACTATGTTTTTGCTTATGATATCTTTAGAAATTGAACAAGCATTGAAATATGAACACGGAACACTTATCATATGACCTTCATGCAGTATTACATGGGCGTGTATCGGTCTTATTTATGCTCAGCAATTTGTAAAAATATAAAAAAATAAGTTCCTATTGCTCAAATTTGCTAAAATTTTCACACAATAGATTTCTACATATGTACAATTCATGGTTAAAAAAACAAGGATATTCAATAAGGGAAAAAGATTCTTTAAAGTAGTCAAATCAGGATATACCTAACTGAAAGTACTGAAAAACGGCTGCACTTATTTTACTCAGCATTTGAAAATGGCTCAAAACTCAAAACTGGCTGAACATTTATTGGCAAACAGCACACCATATTGTAGTGTGTCTTCAGTACTTTCAGGAAAAGCAAAAAAATAAGCTGTTTCTCCATGTATAGCTGTACAGCATGGGTTAAAAGGTCACAATGTCACAAAAATAAGCCACCATTACACTCCTACCAGGATGGGACTTCAGACCTTATAACTTTCTCCAGCTGAAAGAACCACTGTTTTTTATTGCATGCAAGCAATGCCAGGAAAAAATCCATTAATTTGATACCAAACACATAGGGGTAGACTTAAAATATGGACCTCAAATCTTGATTCTACATAAGTTGTAAAACGCTTTTTTTGACGCATTATGTGGGTTTTGGGGGACTTTTTGGTAATTAATCTTTAATAATTAACAGTAAATGAGAAGAAATTAGCTATTGTCTTACCACATGTGATTACTGATGTCTTGGCATGCTGCATGTGAATTTTTAAGTCAGTTGGTGCATTCTTTTAGAAGTTACAATTTTTTAAAGTGAGGAAGTCATGATTGCATACCCTGATTGTGCTTATCACCAGTAGCATTTTGAACATTTTGATCACACACGGACGCACGGACACACGGACGCACGGACGGACACACGGACACACGGACGCACGGACGGACACACGGACACACACACGTACGGAGCCCGTTTCATAGTCCCCTGCTCGAACTCGTTCGGCGGGGACAATCAATTCAGTCCATCACCATACTATAAATACATCTAGATATTATACAGTATGTGTACCTTAATAGTAATTTTAGTTCAAAGCAAATTGTTGCAACAAAACTCTCAGCTCATGTCAAATCATTCCACTATTTATCTTTCTTTCACTTTTGAGGGTACAAATATAAAATCATCCTTATTCCAAGGGGAGAACCTCTTGTAATTTTAATGTTGCTGTCCTAGCAGCAACCATGCATAAAATTGGAATAGCAGCCTTTTTGTACAGCCTCTAATTTTTACATTAAAGTCTGCATTATGATGGCCATACCAGTATATCTTTTTCTCCTCCCCTTCCTCCTAATCCTGCTTGAGTCCTTCTTCATCTTATATCAGTCACATCACAACTGGTGAATTGATTTGCTAATAATGTCAAGTTATCTGAAGTGAACAAAAAGAGCGTCAGTACACTTCATCAGTTTCCTAGACTGTGTGCAACAGAAAACCATTACATGGGGTTATTCAACCTTACCCGTTGCAAAAAGTGAAAAAGTAAGGAGTCTGTTTTACATCCAAGGGTTGTGACTCTTTTCCACTTTAACTTTTTCTACAGAGCAATTCTGATCTAGAAGGGATGGTAAGATGACATATGACGCTGGCCCAGCTGGTGTCCCATGGGGGGCTTGAACTAACTCTATCCCTCTCGCATACTATCAAAGTGGGCAAGATATTGCTTATTAAAAAGCCAAATTGACATCCCATTTGATGCTACTGTTTTTGGGATTACACCATACTCACCCATTGACAGATTTGAATATCTGAACGTAGTATTCTTCTGGCTGCCTTACAAGGATTGGAACTACTCTCCCACCAGCAGACTCGATGTACTTGACATATGAGGCTGAGAGGTAGGTGGGGCCGAACAGCGCCAGGACAGGTGTTGATTCTTGTGTCAGGATTCCTGCATAGTTATTCATAAATTGGTGATGTGAAATCTTATATTATATATAATATCTCATATATATCATATCATATTGAATGGGACGAGAAACTCAATCATGCATCATGAACGCATGTATTTCCTACACACTGTTATCTAATTCTGAGCAATTTCTTCCTTATTATGAACTATTGAAACAAAATCAACAATAAAGTGAGTTTGGCAAGGGCTGCCTTCAGTCCAAATATCTTCCTAATTAAATATCTTAATAGCGGTAAACCTTGCAGCCATTTTAGCAAGATCTCCCATACCAGACAAATATCTGAAATCATGCTGGTACACCTACTGTGGTATCTCACTGGCACATGCTTGATGATGACTCAAATTGCTATGCAAGGAGTCATGACAACTGCTAGATGAGGGTGTAGACAATTTATAGCATGATATTTTAATGGTCATCTTAGTCTGTAGACTTCATGAGGTAATGCAGTAAAATATAAAATATGGCCACACTTACAAAGTACTGCCATTTATATTCTGTTGGAGAATTGCCTATTTTCATCCTAATTACATACATGGGACTTTTCAAACTCTGTCATTATATAAATTATCACCATTGCACATTGGAATCTACAATGCCATAAGACTTTGTAGTTTTTAAAAATCCATTTTGCAATCAGATGAATATAGGTATTGATCAATTTGAATAACACATGAGAAAATATAAATACTGGAGAGCTGATTTACACTGTAACCAAAGATGAACATAAAATTATATTTTGTAGTTTCAAATTCAGAATTTCTTTGTTGTTGTCACTGTTGTCACAGACTTTCCAGTCTAATGATGTCTGCTGAGATGAGGTGTAGGAAAATATTCTATTTACCATCGTACATAGCATTTACATTTATATATGAAAATGACTCTCAAAACCAAATATAATGCCTGAAAAAGAAGAGCTGCAGAACTTCAAATTTCTTCAGTCAAGTTATACATAATGTCTATTGTAGAATTCCAATCCTTGCCCATTCTTTTCAATTGCACTAAATTATTTGGTGAGCACAAATCAAATCAAATCAAATCATGGAGGAGAGAAATCTAGATTGTGCTTTGAATGAAAAGGCTTGGTCTTCAAAGTAGGGGGAAACATAAACATGAAATATGTATAAAAAAAAATAATAGACCATCAACACAGTACTAATTAACTCTGCTGTACAAGACAAAAAAAGTACTTGTTGCTGTATTCACCTGTATTCATCTGTCTTGTTGGGCTGTTGTTGTTGATGGTGATAATGATTTTGTTGATGTTGTTGATAATAATAATAATGGCCTCTTATAATGCGCTGAAGTCCATCAAGAATGATGTTCATGGCGCTCTTACATAACCAGCATGAACAGTACATAATTACAACCATACAATATTCAAATACGATAACTCATCAGAGCAAATGAAATACAAACAAAACAAAATGCTTTACTATACATAACGAAATTAATCTCAGAATATAAGAAAAACCCATTATGTACGAAATATGCAGTAACTCTGCTTGCTGTTGTCTATTCAAGGGTCATGTCATTCATATTTGAATATTTGTGCATTGGACTCCTGGAAAGAGGGTAGTCTCACATCCAGTGCCATCCCACTTGACTGTAATTTCATGTCAAACTTGAACGCCATTCAGTTTGACTTCTAGTTGCAGTACTGACTGCTACATGCTGTAGCACTGTTTTAGGAAAGGAAAACTAATCTGCAGAGTACAGTATATGTGTAAATCAGTTGCACTTCTTTAACAGGAATTCATCAACATCTGACTTGAAATTATTGATTATTTGTGAAGTTTCTTCCACTGTTCTATTAATGTCAATGATGACTCTGGTACTGGAGTAGCATATATATATTCCACTACTCTCACTAAGTTTCAGTGAGATACTAGTTTACTACAAATCTAGATCTGTAGTAAATTACCCAAGCACGTACTAGGTACCTACTATATTCTATAACCCCAGCCAGAGCGCTCCTTGTACACAGTTATTTAACGCTATTAAATGCATTGGGGCTGATCGCAGTTAATAGTTTAGTAGCCTACTTAACTATACACAGCCCAGTCACTGAAGCAACAGCGTCTGCTCGGGCTAGCAGCCTACACTATTTTACTAGTAGTATTGTAAGGTAGCCTACTAGGCCTACTGTTACGTTAATAGCTACAGCTAGTGACAAGTGTTAGTAAAAATTTACTTCTATTTTTAGTATTCAAAACGGAAATCTTTTCAAATGTGGTAGGATTCATGACAGAAGAATGGACATCTAATTGTAATACTGCTGCGAACATGTAATAAAACAGTCACCAACCTCTCTAAAAATTAATGATATTAACCTACCAATGATGGGGTTTTCGGTCACAGGTTGAGCCTCAGTGTTGTACCGAGCTGTCTCGCTCATTACCAGCGGACAGGTAAACAACTGGATTACCAGCACGGCGAACGGAAGGCTGAATTCTGCCATTGTTTTCTAAATGGATGTTATTGTTGGTCTTCCTAAAGTAAAGATCAAGGAGAGAAAACAGCGAATGACCTTTCCGTTGACTAAAACTCCGCCTTGGATGTCACAGTCAATTACTTCGAATCAAAACAATGCACGATGTGAGACGATAAAGAAGACACCCGACACAGGGTCTAAACGTTCACGGGGATCTCCCTTAGATTACTCGCTGTGTGTACTGTGATGTGTGAACTGTGAAGAGCTGCGTATCGCGATCGGCACCGGCAGCGGCAGGCGATGATGATTTCAACTTGTGACTAGACCTTCTCAGCTGTCGGTTGATTGGCATACACCAGGTGGGCCGGGAAATCAGCCCCTGAGAGTTCAGCATACAGCAACAAGAAAGACCAATAATATAAGACCTTTCCTGACTTTGATAACTTTCGATAAATACCTGCACGTGACTCGTCCGCACTATCGCTGCCGCCTGGCTAGGAGTGTATACATCGCACAGGCACGTACGTAAACGTCCACCTAGCTAGCAAAGAGATCTCATACTGCTCTAGCTACTGTTATTTGGCCGAGCGTGCGTGAGCGTGCACACAGTCCACCCCATGTGCATGGGGGATGCCTCTCCAGGGGAGCTTTCTTGTTTGTTTACATTGGGTGTGCATTACTGAGTATGTGATTTTGCAAGAGAAAGGATGACATCCCTGGGGGTGTTTCATCAAGTTAGTCAGCGCTGACGAGTTGTCAGTCTCTGACAGTCACCATAGTAACAGTCAGTGACCAGAGCATCTCAGCCGATCACAACAAAGGATTTTGCTGAAATTGTCAGCGCTGACTATATTGATGAAACAACCCCCTGGCTGGAGCTGGTTTCGGGTAGAGTTGACCCCCCCTCCCCACCCCCATCCAATGATTATCTGGACCGCATTCTCGTTCCCAGTTTTTCGGGGAAATGGTCATAAAGGCTAAATTCGGGAGAAAATCACGAAAATCGTCGAAATGATAATAGTGGGTCACTTTTTTAAGTTTTGGTTGAGACTTAACTTCAGGTTTTTATCATTTTTTGGTGAGATAGTGAGAAACCTCTTATGAAATGTGAAAGACCATGTAATTCCAAGAGGGATTCAATGTTAATTAGATGAAAATTGGTTTTGAAATGGCCGAGATATCCAAAACAGAGCGATCCTGATAAAGTGTGGGACCCACATTTGATTGCGATCGTTTTGTTTTACTTTGTTTTTGGATGTTTCAGCTATTCCAAACCCGATTTTTATCAAATAAACTTTGAATTCCTCTTAAAATGGTATGCTCTATACTATTTCATAAGTGTTTTCTTGGTATCTCGCAAAAAAGTTAAAGCCCAATTTTCATCTCTACAAATACTGTACCATCCCTTTAAGTCATGAATCCTAGGATCCATGCTTTGATTAAGGGCAGTTTTCAAATTCCCCCACCCAAAAAAAAAAAAAAAAAAAAAAAAAAAAATCGGATTAGTTTTCAAACCCCGAAAAGTTCTCAAATACATTATGTACAATAATTATGTCAGGATATTGTGGCTTTCATGTGTGGTTTCATGCCCCAATTTTCCCGAATGTGCCAATTGTGCTGCAAAGCAGGCTGGTGGCATTTTTTTCGCAGGGAAGTAAATTTTCTCCAATATTCAGCATGAGAAAGTTCCTAAAGATATCCCTGTCCATGCAAGTGCTGAAATAATTGTAAGGACACTTCACCCCGATACTCATTCATTTTGGGATACTTTTGCAACCTTCCCTTCTAAAAACCAAACTAAAATAAGGGGAGGGTAATAATTTGATGCCTTCGGCTCTTCCAAAAGCCCGTGACAACAAGGGGGTCACAATATCCTATCCCATTTCCATTCTTGACCTATAAGCCCAAGGGACGGGGGGGGGGGGGGGCATTGTGTTTCCAACCATTTGCTACTCCTATACCCTAAACCCAATTTCAACCAAATTTGGTGACTTTTCCTTAAGATTCTATTGCGAACATTAACTTTTGATATGTAATTTAGGCCGTAGGTCCAATATTGCTGGTTGCCATGGGAACCATAACCTGACAACCATATCAGTCAAATTTTGCTTGTTTTTCTGTTCCAATTTCAGCTAACAATAAGATAGTAGATGATATCTGGCTTTCTTGGCTTTTTGTTGAAGGACCAATTAAAAGAGATGAAGCAATTGCGTTTGTGAATGGCCCTAAAATTGCATTCTTATTATGTCCTTTATTTTACTTGTGACATCCATGATAGACATCAAACGATATACATAAGATATAAGAGACAATTGAAACAAACAGTATTTTCCAAATTATTACCCTTTCATTTTCAAGTGTCATTCAGTATAGAATCTTTTACACGTCAAGTTTTGCTTACAGTATACACTTTGTTTATCATATTATTATCAATCTGCAAACTTAAAATTACAATATTATGACATTTTAAATGTGATACCTATACATGTACCTGTCCCAAACAATACATATGCCTGTTTATAAATCTAATTTCTTTATATTATAATGAATAGCTGGCGCCCCCAGCTGTTGCCCTCGAGAAATTTCACTTATAACAAAAAGTGAAGTTTGACTTGCATTTCTTTGGTGGCAAATATGAAAATGATTGACCTAAAATAAAGACACATACAATAATAGGCATATAGTGGGGACAAAGAAAGCATAAAGAAAAACATGATTTTAGCATTAAAATTTCTTTATATTTTGATGAATAGCGCCCTCAATGGGCGACTTTGAGGAAGTTCGAATAATAGGGTCATGGAGAGTTTGACTTGCGTTACCCATGCATGCGCCATGTGCCTATGACAGTAATATTAAAACTTGATAAGAAGTTATATGCCGCCCCCCCCCCCCCCGAGAACTGGAAATGTCAAAATAGCATGGCTTTTAAGAATCTGGAACAAGCATAATTTATTATACAGTGGTTGACCGCCTGAATGGGGGACAGGGGTTTTATTGATGGATGGATGGATGGCAATGGGGGGGGGGGGGGGGGGGAGGTGCGGGAGAAGTTGGTCAGACGAAGTCGAGGGCGGTGGAAATAAGCCCCCTCCCCATCGCCGCCTACATTCCAAATTATTGAAGAATGGTATTCATATCAAAGAGATGATATAGTTTTGGTTGAGATTCAGAATTTACCTTTCAGATAATTATTACAAACCATTTATGAATTAAAGATCATTCTAAGAGGAATCGCAAGCTTATTTGATGAAAATCGGTTTTGAAGTGGCTGAGGTAGGGCTTATCCAAAAACAAAGTACAACAAAGTGGTCTTAATAAAAGGTGGGTCACACCTTTAATGAATTCCTATCTCAACCCAAACTATGCAATTCCTTTATAGTACACTGTAGTTATATCGATGTAACAATGGTAGAGATGCATCGAAATGTGTGCTTCAGGAAAGATTCGCAAAAATGAGATCCAAATTGATTCTGTTTCCATTATTTTGTGTCAGGCTTGAAAGTTTTTTAAGTGTTTTAATACAACTGTGATCTTTTTTACATCCTTTTGACAGAGAAGAAAATAATGTTTTACTGAAAGTTATAACGCCCATGATTCATGATTTAAGCTCAGCCCTTCACAGGCTCGTCGAAACTTTCTCTCTTCGATAAAACACTCAACTGTGGCTGAAAATCGCATGCTGATTCATCAGTGTCAACGGTTTTGTTCTTTGGTTTTTTTTTTAATCCTTATAATGATATGTTTGATTATCGGCCCTTCATTCATTCATTTCTGATTCTATATCTCCATTTTTTTTTTCATCTGCCAGAATTTTTTAGTGTTAAGCAAACTCTTCTGATCTTAGTTGATTGCCATATAATGTTCCTTTGATTCTGTGTCATGTGAAATAATATGAAGTTTTGTATTTTATGAAAGAAGAAAAGGTTTCATGGGGTTCTGTAGACCCCCCCCCCCCCCCGTTTGACAGCAGCAGCAAAAGAAAAGAAATAAAAAGAAAAAATGAGTCACAGAAACCCCCTCCCTTAGTCAGCAGCAAAGAAAAACTAAAAGAAATAAAAAGAAAAAAATAATTTTTGTGAGGCGGGCGATTGTAAATTGTTGGCACCAGAAAATAGCTCAGAAGCTTTATTTCGTTTTGTAGTTTTGTTTTGTTTTTGCTTGTTAGCCGATAAAACCCGGAAGTGTCATATAAAAAGGACAAAAGACAAAATTACACCGGGTAGCCTCTTTTGTTTGTTTGTTTGTTTATATTTGTCAGCGGATTAAACCCGGAAGTGGTACCAGAAGTATTTTTTTTTTCGCCCCCAATGTGTAGAAAAACGGAACTGAACATAAACTTGAACTAAATAAAGGGTTCACTTTTTCTAATTTACGGGCCTTTTGTCGGCGTAGCAATTAATACTACTAATACTACTACTACTCCTCCTACTACCACGGTACTACTACTACTACTAATAATAATAATGATGATAATAATGATAATAACAATAATAATAATAATGATAATAATAATAATAATAATAATAATAATTAGGCCCTCTGAAAGTTTCTGGGGGAAAAAATGCCTTCAAAATCAGTGATAATAGTCCACGCGTGTACTTGTATTCACAGAGATTAATCATCAGTAAAGTGCCTCGAAAACTTGAGCAAAGGACATTGCATTCCCATTTCATCATTCTCGGAGCAGGCTGGAGGAGAAATCTGTCGGGTTACCGTTTTAAGACGGCTCTGCTGCTGGTGATACGCAGAGCCTTATGCAGAAATACATGTAGATAGAGAAGGCACAGAGTATAGAAGCTCGAAGGCTCTGGTGATCCGGTGGTTTTGGCGCCCTCTTCGATAGATGATACCACAGAACACGATGGCAGGCTCTGCTGAGGCAGACACCGTGGTCGAGGAAGTATGTATTTTCTTCAATTTCAGAGAATATTGGGTGATTGCGGTTGTGGTGTTTAAAATAATTGTTCACTTCGAAGCGTTTTGGGCGTTCAGTGCTTTTTTTTTTTCTAATTTAAAATGAAATATAGCTGTTGGAAGATCTGTTCTGCGTGAAACATGATGTGTTCTATCCAACCACCTTCAATTTGAGTGCGTGGGACTGCATATTGCCACGCGATATGCTACACTAAAAACATACTGTAGCCTACTCTTTTCGCTAACCTGGCGACAGATCACCTCCCACTGAGTTGTCACGTTGCTGTAGCTGTGGCTGTGCACATGGATTATACTTTGTTTCTGAAATGGCAGTTTTGAATTAGACGTGGTTCATGTCATGTAGGATTTACGCAGAAATGTAGATGGGTCACATCACATCACACACAGGATCGATCAGGATGATGAGCATGATGAGTGACCTCATTATAATTTATAATATAACCACTCCGATCCGAATCATGACCTGCTACAACAAAGGGATCGCAAAGTCGAGGGCAGTCAATTTTCTGAAAATGACATGACAATATTCCCGTACTCTTCCGCTTTATTTTCATATATAACATAAAACCATGACCCATGAAAGAACATCTTTGAGGAGATATTGATGATTTTATTTAACGTTAGACCATCAGGACCATGTTGAGTGGTCTAGGAAATCAGGGTTTCGAGAAAACCGCCTTCAAAGTTTTCTGTGCGATGCAATTGTGCTCAAGGGGAGGTTAGACAGTTTTCATCTCTAGACAATAGAAGGTCTGGTCATAGCAACCCCCGCGATGTTCATTCAAGCTTAGCGTCAGCGGTTTTATATGCACGACCAATCAGAAACCAGGATGGCAGACAGTTACCAATAAGATCACTCCCTCGTTGCTAGGGGCGGAGTCTATCTGCGACGCTAAATCCAAATCTTTGGATGTGTTTCTGTTCCGTTGAAAGTCAGAAAATCATGGCCGAGAAGAATGCTAATTTCTTGCCTTTCCTTTGGTCATTAAGCCTCGAAATTTCGGCAGATGATAGACAAAACATTAGACTACAACATAATGCCAAAAACAGAAATTTGATGAGTTAAAGTAATATGAATTACAGATGTACATTGTATATGACTAATACCATCTTTTGAATAGAAGCCGCGCAGCTGGCCTCATATTAATTTTTGATTGAATATTTTAATTGCATATCGTGTATGTAGCTAGAGTGGGAATAAATTTATACAGTGTGGTAATTATCAAACCGTTGAAAGCAGTAAA
The DNA here is from genome assembly GCF_964275005.1 of Diadema setosum. NCBI lineage: Eukaryota > Metazoa > Echinodermata > Echinoidea > Diadematoida > Diadematidae > Diadema > Diadema setosum. The sequence continues at coordinate 5,691,834 of NC_092692.1, read as the reverse complement.
TGTGTTTTGTTTTCTTTGTTCACTTTGTGTGTTTGTTTGTTTTGTAGGTTGATGTTTATCTTTCCAAGGAGTTAGCTGATAATCTGTATGTCTTTCAGGTAAGTTGTGCACCTATACAGTGGATTCCCGTTGTAATGAAGTCCTTGGGAATGGCAGTTTTCTTTCATCATATCACAATTTTGTTATAACCAAAAAAAAAACAAACAAACAAACAATAAAGATACATGGAATAATGTTGTGGTCTGAATTTTTACTTTGTTGTAACAGGAATTTCATCATAACCATGTTCGTTATAATGGGAGAGCACTGTAATATTCTTCTAGGACCACTTGTTCACAGTAAATTAAATTTTCAGTTCTTTGCTGCTCAAATGATGACAAGGCAATGACACATGGAAAGGGGTCTGCTATTAATGTATGTATTGGTATGCAGTTCTATCATTGACCAAGTACAGGAGTGCAGTATAAAGCATCAGAAACATCATTATGCAGAACATAGAAAGAAAACCAGATCTTTTTGTTGTATGTCACAAATCCATTTATTCATCAAATATCAAAACTAGTCTAATCATGTCTATATAGAAGGGGTAAACTGAGTCGATATGTGTGAGATAAAACCTTCAAATGATCAAGAATGAAGACTTTAGGTGTATTTTCAGTTCTGCTGTGTTCATTTAATTAGATAAACCTGCAATAAAACCAATGAATTGCTGAAACCCAGTTATTTATTACTTCATAGTATGTGGTGAATATTTGCTCTTATTTGTGCAGTACCCAGTCCGACCTAGCCATATGCCCTATGATGACTTTGAGTATACATCAGTGCGCATCAAGCCCAAGCAGAAGAAGGTTAGTACATGTGTAAATATGTTTACATGTGTAATTGCTTGACAGCTCTCATTCGCTCTATTTTTACTTTTTTTTTGTTTTTTACTAACTTATTACATTTGTGATATATTTTCTCCTCCATCTTTATCAGTGGCTTAATAATTATTCAATCATGTTATCTTTTGGATATGGAAGAAAAACTCAGTGCCAGGGTACAGCTTTAGAAAGCAGTGTACAAAGTTAAACTCTGTAACATAGATTTTCTGCTTTCGTTAGAGAATCAGTCACTTTCTTACAGCCGATATGACATGAAAAGTTCAGATGATAGTGCTGGCATGCAAGCACAGACATAAACTAATGGGGCTGTTTAAACCATGCCTACAGAGTTTGACATTTACTCTCAATTTAGCAATGTAATTCTTCATTACCCTGAAATTTCAATGTTTATGCCTAAAATACATCAGAGAAAAGAATTGATCATGTTAACATTTCTGATGTGTTGACAACAGTGATTGCACAATTTCCTTGCCACTTGGGTCAGTGAAGGGTACTTGATCATCAAGGATGATGGAATTCCCTTTCCATCCGAACTTGTCTGATTTTCATCCAGTGGACATTGTGACCCTCTCAGTCTTTCTTCATTGATCTTTCCCATGAGCTCGACATCTGCTTGAGATGGAGCAACATCTCACATTCCATGCGGGTTACATTGTAACATTTTCTTGAGGCACTGGTAATGATAGGAATCCATCCATCCGAATGATGAACTTCCATGCCTTGTCACTTTTCATAGGATCTTTGTATGCCCACTTTCTAGGAATTTATGGTCTTCGGTCTTTGACTCTGGAAAGGTTTGGGTTGCATACGACAGTGTGGATGTAATTATGCTGTTACGATTCTGACCACCACAGCAGTCAGACTAAAGAACAACATGACTGACTGGATCCATGAGTGCGAACAATTGCAGAAAGCACAGACCAGTCTCTGATTGACCTCACTTGACGACAGTTTCATTACCCCCTGTTTTGTGGCCTCATTAAAAGCTCTTAGGTTATTAATGCCGAGCTTTCTCTTATGATAAAGTGTACTAACATTTTTGATTGTTACTGTATTAAATTGTCAGAACTTCTTGAAGGTCAAACAAAAATGCGCGACTGGATTTATTATCGATCATTCCTCATCTCATCTCGGCACGTTCCTTCCCATAGTGTGTTGCTCATATTCTTGGTTTTTTTTCTGTCTTCTATTGCATTGGAGGTAAATTTTGAGTTCTTATAGGCTTCACATGTGTGACAGGTATCCTTTTTTTAGGTTTCTCAATCCCAGATTGAATCCATTGTTGAAGATGTGACTGTAGGTCCTTTTGCTGAGAGAATTGGATGCGGATGTGGTGTACTCTGAATAAATCTTTGAGACAGATGGTCCAGCTGGCAAGTACCTTCTTCTTTGTGGAGCTCCTACGGTAGTGAGATCTGACTGTCTTGAATGATCTTATGTGGACCCTTACAAGAGCTAAGAGCTCTTTCTTGTTACACTAATCTGTGGTGTCAGAGCAACCTCTTTCATGGCCTGATATACCAACTGAACTAGCTTTGGCTGTCTCACACTGCACTTTACCATTCACAGGTTGAGGTGGAGTTAGCCGTAGACACCAAATCCACTCACTATGCCAAAGGAAAGGGAGAACAGATCGCCCTGAACGTTGACGGTCACAGCACAGAAAACCGGACATTCATGAGGTGAAGATGCAAATTTGTTGTCCTAAACACAAGGTTCAACTCATAAAAGAAAACAATTTTGTTGCAGCTATATATTGACAATTTGCCCTTTGTCGTCATAAATCACCAAGTACATATGCCCATGATTTTTATCATGGCTAGTACTCTAAAACACTTAACAATTTGTGTCCATCACTTCATCAATCAGTTGCACTAAAACAACTTGATGCAAGAATCATTGATTTGAAAAGTAAACATTTGTTCTTCCTCTGACAGCAGGATATCTAGAGCAGAGTCTTAGAAATAACAACAACAGCAATATGTTTGATAAAGTTCATGATATTTGCAGACATATCTTGTGGGGGGAGAAGTTGAATTTGTGTTTAATCTGTATTCTGAGTTTAACTTTCTATGTTGTGTATGTGACAAATCAACTCAAGAAGTAAGACAGGCAGATGTGATTAATAATGTGATGATGTCTTTGTCAACAACCCTGAAAGAAAATGGTTTGGAATGTGTGATTTTTTTCTTGTCTGGCATTCACACCTTGCAGTGATGTCATGGATCGTCAGATGCTGTCTTCAATGACAACCGTGGAGTCTATGGCTCAGTATGCAGTGGGCATCTTAAAAGGAGGTGAGCTAAAGAGACGGTGGAAGCTTCTGCCTTTTTTCACTCACTTTTAGAATTGTCCTACAATGCTACACACCAATGTCTGCTGGTCACTTCTTGTCTAGATCTTTTCTTTTTCGAATTTTCTGGCATGAGTGGCCATTGCTGGAGCAGTAATCTGTGTTTCTGACATCACAGAATAGCAGCAAACTTCAGTCAAACATTAATTATGCATTCCAAGACCAGGCTTGCCACATATGTACAGACATAGTTTTCACATGAATTTTCACTGGTCAAATGCGTGCAATGATAGATGAAGTCCTGGTCGTTGACACGAACAAAGAATTTCATCTAAGCAGAACTGAACAAGATTGAGAATAGATGTGAATGACCAAGATCCATTTGTTGTGTGTTTTGCTTCAGGAGAACTACACCTCACTCCACTCCACAGTATCATCCAGCTGAGACCAAGTTTTGGTTACCTAGATAAGGCTGACAGTAGAGGAAAGCAAGACAAGATGGAAGTTGATGGTAAGTTTTGCTGTGAGGTTCATAGTTAGTATTATCATGCAGTATTATCATAGTAGTATTATCATGCAGTATCACATGACCACGGTGATAATGATCATTATTGTTATCATCGTCTCAATTAGGTCATTGCTTTTTTATAGTAGTATTATCATGCATCATCACATATGAAATAGAGAAGTTGGTATCCATCGACTTTGCTTTTTCTTTTTAGAATATTTGTAGATCAGTTTTATCCATATTGTATTAAAAATTCCCTGTCATGTCACAGTCTGTGGTTCTTATCAAAGTATGATTACGTTGTGCTGTTTGCCAAATATACCGAGTATGCTTTTACTCCTGTAACATATAATGTCAAGAGTGTGAGATGATGAATCACAAAGAAAAGGTATTTGATTTAAATTCTAGATCAATGTCCCACCTTCTCTCAACCCAGGGACCGACTCCCAAGACGAGGATGATGCCAAGCCGGTCACAGTCAAAATGGTCCGACCCGAGACAGACCAGGCGCGGGCCAGACGCCTGGCGTCATACGAGTACCATGAGCAAAAGATGGCGGAGGAGCAGTGGATTCATGTACACCACAGACCCATTGATGTGAGTTGACTCTTAGGGCTGTTTTAATTGTGGCTTTTTACATGATAAACACTAGTTTTCCATACTCCACTAGAGTCATCCTCTATTGACACACAACATATGCTACAAGTGAAATGTTAAATGAGTTTGTATTCAACCCATATGCACCAGATGCATTGTTGCTTGCATGAATACAGTACTGACCTTCTCCTTGATAAATTATCAAGTCCACTGTGATGATATTACTTTGTACTTATGTGCACATGTGTCCAGTTGATGCTATTAGTCTAAAATGAGTATGAGTGTTCATGGAATCAATCTTGCCTTGATGTATGAAGGGCTACATGTAGTTTGGAAATAATTGAACACTTAAGTCTTGGTTCCAGACCTGGAGCAAATTATATGTTAGAACTCAATCCTCAGAGATTAAGTAGAAGTAGTTCATGGACTAAGGTGTCATGAATATTATCATTGTTTTCCTCTTTCTTCAAACACTGAAAGAAGAAGCATTTAACCTTGGTGTTTCTTTGTTTTTTACTTTCTTAAATATCAAATATTAGAGTGTATCCAGATGGCAAATAACTGAAGTTTGTATGGATTTTTTTTCATGTTTTAATGTCATTAACTCATTTAGTTCCATTGTTATGATGTCATTCATTCATACATTCATTGTATAGGTATGCGTTTTGTTTGTATTTATTTAGTCATCTATGTCTTTGGTTAATATTTTACTTGTTCATTCATCTGCATATCATTGTATTCACCCGTCTTTCTGTCTGCTTATCTATCTATATCCATCTGTCTACACATATTTATATGTTTACAGGATGTTCTCAGTGAAAGAGAGAGAGAGCAACTTTACTGCCAGTCTGTTGATAATGAAATCAACCAACTAGTTCTACCTCCAAAGTGAGTTTAATGTCTCCTTTGTGAGCACTTTTTATTATATAATGCTGTTCTTGCTTAAGAGTGATACTGAAAGACTCTAAGTAAGTCTTCATCATGTTGTATTATGTTATTGATATGTTATTACAGAAACAAGGGTGGATACAAAACTGTGCCGTTGTTTGTGTAAATGTCTTGAAACCAAATACTGTATTCCTAGGGTGTGAATGACAGAGAGAGGGAAGAAAAATACACAAAATGGATGCATTTATCACATTTAATGATAAGACCATTTTTTTTTTCTTTTTTTTGATGGTGGTGGTGGTCAAAGACACAAAGAGAAGGATCTATATTCTACTCTGTATTATGAACTTTGGCAAAGTAGTCTATACAAACCATAAAGAGTAGTGACCTCAACATTATCTTAAAACATTTTGATTTTTTGATTTTCATTGTAAGACTCACTTTTTTTCCAGAACCACAGACTTACTACAGATTTTCATCATTATGCTCCCACTATTGAATAGAGAATACATGTATCTTTGTATCTAAAGAGATATATATATATAAAATAGAATGATTGGATAAGATGTTTTGTAAGGAGTGGATTGACTTGTTGGTCCTTAGTTGCCAATATGATTGTGATACATGTTTTTACCACGTCCCCTCCCAGCCGAGCTATTCAGAAAGTATTGTAGTTGATGTAAGACCAAAAAAAAATGTCAGATATGAATCTCATTGCATAAAGTTGATATTGTTGCTACGTTAACACCCTTTTTTTCTTGCCAGAGAATATCTGTCGTCGCTTATTCCGGAACCAGAAGAGGACAAGCTGGCTAAGCCCAAGATGCCGGTCAACATTCTGTCCATGTCACAACTCAAGACCATGACGCTGCCAGACCAAGTCAGAGCGCTACTCATTAATGGTGAGCCGCCTTCTGCCAACGGCTTTCATCCCTGTCTTCATCTTCTGTATGTGTCATGGCAATCATTCCCATTATCATTTGTTTAATATATGCTTACAACATCATCTTTTTCCTCCTTCTCATCCTCTTCTTTTTCTTCTCTTCACTCCGTTCCCTTCTCCTCCACGTTTCATGTACTATGTATACTCCTTTCTCTCATTTTCTGTCATTCTTTCCTTCTCTCTCTTTTTCACTTTCTCCCCCTCCTCCTCCTCTTCTCCCTTATCTTTTCCTCTTCCTCATCATCTGTTCTCCCTCCCTTCTCCTCTTCTCTCTCTCATTCTTCCCTCCTCCTTTCCTCTCTTGTGACCATTGCTTATCATTATCTCCACTTCATTACAGTACCATCCTCCTCCATTACCTGAGCATCAGTGATCCTATTTAATGTGATCATCAATGTGACAATCAATGTAATTTCTCCCTTTAAATGATTGTCCCTTTAAATAATTGTCCCATGTGTTCATCTTGACCACACACAGCCAAAGTGATCCGTTTCTCCCAGCTGATGGCCATCCTACCAGGGAGCTATGACCAGAGCTCTGTCCTCAAGGCTCTCCAGACCGTAGCCCTCCTGGTACAGGGCACGTGGGTGGTAAAGAGGTGAGGAACTTAAAGGGATGGTATAGTTTTGTTTGAGATGGGGGAATTCAGATTTCAACTTTTGCAAGCTTATTAGAAACTCCTCATGAAGTATTAAAGAGCATATGATTCTATGAGGTATTCAAAGTTTGTTTGAGGAAAAATCGGTCTTGAAATGGCTGAGATATCCAAAAGCGAAGAAAAACTAGCTGGTCCTAACAAAAGGTTGGTCCCAGCATTTATAAGGACCTCTTCGTTTTGGATATCTCAGCCATTTCAAAACCAATTGTCATCAAATTAACTTTGAATTCCTCTTAGAATTGTACGCTTTTTCATATTTCATAAGAGGCATCTCATTCTCTCCCAAATATGGTTGGAAAGTGAAGTCTCATCTCAATCAAATCTCTACCATTTCTTTGATCCCAGGGATGTGAGAGTTCAGAGTTTGAAGGACAAGTTCACCTTCATTTACATGTGGATTGAGAGAATGCAGCAATGTCACTAAAAATGTATCAGTATCAATAAAGTGAATCAGTGAAAGTTTGAGGAAAATTGGACAATCCATTCAAAAGTTATGAATTTATATCCCTTTGAGGACGGTTTGATTTTGCTATGACACACATTTCCCATAGACGCTTGCCCGAGTATACTCAAAGACTCATCCTCAACGGGTTAAAATCTCTGTGCAGTCACTGCTGGATGAGAAGACTACTGCAGTGTATAATGTCACAAGCATAGATCAATATGAGGAAAATATAAAGAGAATACCACAGAATTTCATTTTTTGAAAAAAAGTATGCATTCCCTCAACTCGTTACATATGTTAAGAGTAATATTATTTCCCCTGTCTTCTGAAAGAGGCAAGTCAAGTACTATTTTGATAGTTTTCATGTGCTCTCTGATAATAATGAAGAAAAATTGACCAAGGCCTCATGTCACTCACACTGGTGGCAATATTAACACTGCAAAATGTGTTCCTTATTTGCTACAGTGAAGTGCTGTATCCTAAGGATACCTCCAGCCCCATCAGTGGAGTGTCTTCAGAAATTCTCTGCCGTGGACGGGACTATGTCGTAAGTCCCCTGTTCTTTTTCATCACATGGAGCTCTAAATGTAGTTTACAGAAAGAGGAAAATTGCATGTGAATGCAGCTGTACAGTACTTGAGCAACAATGATTTGAGAAGTTAAGTATTGCTCATTTATTTGACATCCATAATGATATAGTAGAACAAATAGGTCTTGTTTTTAACAAATCACAATTACAGAATATGTTGTATGTTTTCCAGTGTCTTCATTTTTGGAAATTTCTTATGTTAGCTGATAATTGCAAAATGACAACTCTCAAGAATGATGCCACTCACAACACATATGTATTGTCTCCCAAGGTGGTAAGTCACTAAATTGTCCTTTTTTGTGAATAGATGTGTTATGCATCTCATTCATCACTTTTTTTTTTGGGGGGGGGGGGTGGGGTGAGGAAGGGAGAGGATGGGAATTATCTGTCAAAGATATGAAACACAGAACAGAGAATACAGAATTGACACTAATTACAGAATGGCATGAGAAAGTTGTTGGGTTTTTTAAGAAGACTTTAGAGCACTGCACATAAAAGGGGAGTATTGGAAAATAGATCATAGAATTTGATCACAACAAAACAGAAAACATTGAACTCATTGTGTCAGAAGATGTTTTCCAATATGTATTGTTTTGTTTTGTTTTGGTGTTTTTTTAGTCCCCTGTGGAGGTTTATTTGCCAGTGCATTTGTTTACACCCAAAGATATACAATATGTAGGCTGTGCTAGCTTTTTGTAAATTTTCCCACATTATAAATCAAAAAGCATTTAATTTAGCTGATTGTGTGTGAAAGAAGCTCATACTTGAATAAAGCTGACATTGTTTGTCCCTTTCAGATGTGGAGGTTCACTCAAAGTCGGTGTGTAGTGAGAAAAGAAGTCGCCTCTGTCACAAAGGTAAGGGAATGATGTGTGGAAGATTGCTTAATGATTTGTTTACCATAAGTGTGTTAGGTGTCATTAGCCACGTACAGAGAATTATATTATGTGTATTACTTGTGTGGTGAAGTGAAGCTCATTCCATATAAGGTGATCAGTGGAGACATTTGTAAACCTGTGATGTATCAAAGAGTTTTATAGCATGCCTTGTGTCAGTGTGGCACATTCACTACCACAAAGTGTTTCTATTCAAAGTTTCCATCACATGTGTCCTAAATTTTTCTCAACCGCTGATCTCTCAAACACTCTGACTTCAATGCATACACATGTATGTGTGACAAGTGATGTTTGCATGCAATAAATAAGACAATTCTAATGTCTGCAATTTCACATAACCCTTTGCTATTCCAATGAAATGATATTTGTGAGGAATTTATGATACTCACAGCTGCAAGCGGAGGACACCAAAGAGATTCTTGAGCAAATGGCAAGGCCAAAGGTCAACCAGGGGTGGGAGTTCCTCCTCGAGCCCGACAAGGACTTCGTTGACCGCCACACAGATGTTGCCCAGAGGCAGCACATGATCTGGCAAGCCAAGCTACAGCAGTGAGTCCAAACAGTGATTCACTTTGATATTTTCATCAGTCAAACCTGTCTTAGTGGCCACCTGTCTTTAGCAGCCAACTGCCATATACAGCCACTATGTAATATAAAAGTAAAGTTCCCCAGAGGGAAAAGCCATACAATGAATGTCCGCAGCAGCCACCTGTCTATAACAGCCACATTTTTGTCTCCCGTGGGTGGCCACTGCAGACAGGTTTGACTTTATGCTGTGTCAGTTTACTATCATTCATATCGTTTTTGCTGCGTCTATTCTTTCTCCTTCTGCTTAGATAAATCTGTCTTGGGTGTCAGTGTCTGCTTAAGAACACTGTTTTTGAATCTCTGGCCTTTATAAAGCCAGACTCTTAATCAAGTTTCAAGTTTCAAGTTTATTTTTCCACATCTCATAAAAAAGAAAGAAAATGAAATCAATGTGATTTCATACAGCATAACAACATATATACATACAGAAAAAAACAATCATTAGGAAAATAATGCAACACAAAAATCAAAATTTGTGACTCGGGTTAAGTTACGAGTGTGGAGGGGAACAGCAATAGGCCATTGACCTTTCGAGGCTGAACCCCAAAGGCAAGATGAAAACAATGAGTCATTTAAAATATCATAATTACCAGTTATCAATCAAAGGCGTTACAGACTAGTTAACAACGAGCACATAAGTTATTATTGTCCCCGCCGAACGAGTTCGAGCAGGGGACTATGAAACGGGCTCCGTACGTGTGTGTGTCCGTGTGTCCGTCCGTCCGTCTGTCCGTCCGTGTGTCCGTCCGTGTGTGCGTCCGTGTGTGATCAAAATCTTCAATTTGCTACTTCTCTGTCATTTATGAGCCAATTTTGATTCTGTTTGCTTTATATGATAGCACTACATGGGAGCTTTGAAACTTCTACACAGAATTTCAGTCGTGACCTTTGACCTTGACCTTTGACCTATATTGTACATTTTGCTACAAAATGCTACTCCCTCGCCATTTCTAACCCGATTTCGATTCCGTTTGCTTTAAGTGATGGCACTAGGTGAGGGCTTCAAAACTTTTACACAGAATTTTGACCTTTGACTTCTTTGACCTTTGACCTTGATTTTTGACCTGTTTTGTACATTTTGCTACAAAATGCTACTCCTTCGCCATTTCTTACCCGATTTCGATTCTGTTTGCTTTATGTGATGGCACTAGGTGAGGGCTTCAAAACTTCTACACAGAATTTTGACCTTTGACTTCTCTGACCTTTGACCTTAATTTTTGACCTACATTTTGTGTACATTTTGCTACAAAGTGCTACTCCTTCGCCATTTCTTACCCGATTTTGATTCCGTTTGCTTTATGTGATGGCACTAGGTGAGCGCTTCAAAACTTCTACACAGAATTTTGACCTTTGACTTCTTTGACCTTTGACCTTGATTTTTTACCTATATTGTACATTTTGCTACAAAATGCTACTTCCGGCGGGGACATATATTACGCACCGCGTAATTTCTACTTTTCCTTGTTTGATCTGTGTTACAAAGATGATATTATGAGGATGATTTGGTCTAAGTAAAAACAGAGTGTGTGTTATGTTCTGTTCCCCAGATTCTCCAAGGTCCTGAAGATCCCCAAACATGAGACGGAAAAGAAGGGCAAAGGAAAAGATCCAGGTAAATATGACATGTTTTATATATTACCTATCACATGAAATAGGGTATCATTAACACTATTTTGTATCTTTTCAAATCAAAAGGTGTTCCTCTTGTTACAGTCTGCCTTGTCATGATTAGAAAACTCAAATAGAATATATAAGCTGGAGAAAGAGAAAAAAAAGACTAGAAAGAGATATAGATAGCAGGGTAGAGAGATAGACTGATAGGCAGTGGTTGTAGATAAAGAGAAAACCGGCAAACGCATAAAAAAGCAAGAGCAAATAAAATTTGTCGAGTCTCCTTTAATAGGAAAAGGTGGCATTGTATGAATTAACCGATACTAGTAATCTCCAAATGTGGAGACATATTTAGTAGCATATATAACTTGATATCTGCATAGCCAGAATAACATGCTCTGTATGCCTTGCTCAAATTACGGCATAAGAAGTATTGAATATTTAGAAGTACAATGACCTTGCATGCATCTTATCATGCAGTTGAAATGAGCACTGGAGCCGAGCGAGTCAAGGGATCAAGAAGTCGAACGAGAAGCAAGTCCTCCTCATTGTCCGACTCGAGTCCCACGAAGGCACCATCGATTTCAAATACTGACCACTCCAATCATGTCATCGATGTCGACAACTTCCGGCCATCGGAGCCCTCGCGCATCCCGACTATGTCTTCCCTGGATGCGGGGAACCACGCACTTACAAACTCTGTGGGCGAGGCGGGGCATGCGACTGGTAGACACCGATCCAGCTCTGCCAGTTATCCCAAGCTGGGCAGCCCCGCCCCTCAGGGCCAGGGCGACCTCAAGACCGAACTCATGTCATTCCTCAATGAGATCTTCAAGGAGCACGCCATCTTGAGCATCTCACAGATGAGGAAGCTCCTGATGGGGCGGCTGACGGAGAGTCCTCCGGGCCATGTGCTGGGGTCAGGGGTCACAGACAAACTGCTGGAAGAGAGTGCTGTGGATATAGGAGGCACGCTTCTCCAAGTACCGGTGAGCCATCAGTGTAGAGTTGTCCACTCATTGTGCTTTTATTCACCTATTGGCTCGTGTTCTGTAGTGCTCTCTTTTCCACAATGGGCATAGATGATTTGAAATCCATTGTCAATGAGTACAGATCACCTAATCCCCTTATCTATATACCTGGTAGTGTGACTGAAGCCTGCCGCACACTATACGACTTTCGGTCACACGACTAAGCGACTTTGGATCTGATATAAACAAGCATGTTTATTCTGAGGCTATTGTGATATATTTCAGATCCACAGTCTGTCAGTCGTGCAACCGAAAGTCGTATAGTGTGCTGCGGGCGTAAAAGAAAACTGTACTGACATTTTCTAATTGTCTGATAATTCTAATCTACATTTTTTGATGCCTGCTACTGGAAAGAGAGGATTGTAAAACCCAGGATAAGCCTGTAATGATTTTTTGAAAAAATTGAAAACGAGCAAGCCATGGAACGATCCACGCAATTTGTCCTACGTCACAGGTGCTCTTTGTGCACAACTCCGACATTAGCAAGACGAACTACATAATGCCAATTTACTGATGAAATCTCACACGAAGCACTCCAAAAGCTGTTATTTAGTATAATTGCAATATGGAGCTATGATGAATATGTTAAACAATATCTATTAATCTTTAAAAGCAAGCTCTTCAACAGCTTTTTATTTGGATAAAACTTGTGGGGAAATTCCAGATATGCAAAATGAAATTGGCATCGTTATCCGAACGTGCTGCCCATAGAAGACCGTGTGTAAGTAACGTTACGCATTGATGATCATGATCGAGCGATTGTTCGCCAGTTCAAACTATCTAACGTAGATGAGGGCTGAGTGAATCTCGAAAATCCAAATGTTGATAGACTCTCTTCAACGGCACGCACGATTTACGCTTAGTGAGATGAAAACGGTACCCAGTACACATAGACTCTGAAATACTAGAACTAGGACTAGGACTACTGAGCAGGCAAGGAGTAGGTTCTACGTGGCAGTCCAAGTTTTGATGAGTAGGCCCTACACTCACTCACCGTCGACATTGCAGCTGTAGTATATGTGCACAGCGCTAAGGCACAGCGTAACGTTACATACCCTGCTGCCAGAACTTGAAGAAAGTCCAGACGAAAGTCCAGACCCCAGATCTAGATCTGGACCCTTGTCCTGCAGGCACTGTTGTTCCTGTGCTGAATTTTTCAGGTAAGGTATCTGCTTTATGGATTTCCGATGTTTTGTAGTCGAGTAAATCTCATAGTGATGTTCTTTACACCAAGGACTAATGTTAGATCTAACAGTTTGTTTCAGTAGGCCTACTCTAGGACCCCTCGGAAGAGTGGCCTGACCACGTAGATTCTAACACAGTGTCGCCGCTTCGCGATCCCAGCGCTGGTGTAGGTATAGTGCTAGCGTACTTCCGTATCCATGTAGATATCTCAAAATTCCCCTTGCTAAATGGCACCAAACTCACAGGAAGTACTTTATGATTCATATCCAACAGCTCACATTAATTGGAAACAAATCACATGTCGGGAAGCGTAAGTGTAGATGTCGACTTTCCTGTCGGCGTCGCTAAAAATAATCTGCTCTACGACTAACATGAGTGATTGCGGCCAGGCCCTACCTAGTCGTGTCTATCTGCTGCGCACGCACAGACTGAAGTTAGCCATTTAATATCACGAGACAAATCTTTCAAGTAATCGGAGGCAATAAATAAATTTACAAATTATTTGTCGCAAGTTGAATGAAAAATGTAGTTCCTATATCACACAAGTCGCAAAAATCATTACACTTTTGAGTTTAGTTCTCGCGTAAATTCCCCGTTCACACAGTACTAGTCGGCTAACTTCAGTTCTAGATTGTGCATCTTGCGTTCGCCAAGATCTCTCGCGAAGAGTGATTTTTTTTTGAGTGATGACCTGAAAGTCGGCGTCAATATTGATACTTCTCGATTACTGATTTCGTTCAAATATAAGAGAATACTTTGAAATATGCTATGAAGTATATCCTGTAATTTTGGTGCGATTTGGTTATAGTGAAATTTGAGATATCTACATGGATAGAACAGTACACAAGCGCCGCCTGCTAGCTAAATTAGGCCTAAGCGTCGTCTGCTACTCGATACGAATTAACGCACGCGTATGCAAGCACTTGTAATCAGTAATAGTGAGAGCACCTGTGACATCATAACATCCGGGCTCGTCAGCTCATTAGCATAATACTCACCTAAAAAGTTCCATTTTTAACATTAAATTACGGACTTAATCGTTATGAAATTTTGATTCTGTTTGCACTGCTGGGTCTTTTAGAATTAAAAGAACAACATATAAAAAAAATAAGAAACCGGTAAAATGCCCTTTTAAGGCATCCTTTGACTATTAAAGCATCATGCCATAGAAATTGTCCAACAAAGATAATATCCAGCAATATGAACGGTGGAGCTTCAGTATAAAATCTATCCCAGACACCCAATGAGCTACGTATACACTCTTTGGCACAGATCTAAAATCACATGCATCAAGTCAAGAAGACCAGAGAAAGGAGACTGTACTGCATTCTCAATGCTTAATCCCGCATACAAATTCTTCATTCCTATGTGAACAGTTTATGATTGGGGAATTCTTCTAGTGTTGTCTAGGATACTTGCTATGTATACAATAACAAAATTGATTTCCTGTGCTGTACACTTTTAATCAGAAATTAAATACTTTAAAATCTTGATTTTTCCTTTCCGGGTAGAGTCACATTTTTGGGCTCATGTAGTTTTGCGTCTTCCTATTCTGTCTCTTTTTAGACATGTATGCTTTGTACTTCAAATAATTGTACAAAATTTTACATTTTTTTCAGTGGTTTGGCTTGGGCTAGAGCATATAGGTAAGATTCAGAATCAATAGTATCCTGATCATCATAATATTCTGAGCTTTACTGTCTGTATGGTACGTGTATGTATGTTTGTGCATGCATACACATTAATGCATGTAAACCTGTGTATCATGACAAAGGTCTCTATTCTTTTTTTTTCTTTGATGATGAAGACCTTTGGTGGCTTGATGCTACAGTTGTATTTTGTTTGGTTCAAATGATCAGGGATAATTGTTCAAACAAGTAAACTGTCCAGTGTATAATAACTCTTGTCACCCATCCTCTTCTATTCCATGCATTAGTGGCCAGCCCAGTATAAAGACGTGGCAGACAAGAGACTATTCTGCCGAACAGCCTTGGGTGACGCCCACGACAAAGTAAGTGGATACAGGGACGTCTGGGTGGGCACACATTGTACTGTTATGCATTTTGTTTTTTTAAATCATGATGAGATGTAATGAATCAAAATGGTTTCCAGAATGTGAGACGTACTTGTATTTCTGAGCTGTGATCTTTTTGAACCTAGTGCAGCTGTTCCATATACAGTCAACCTTGCTTAAGTTGAATCTGCTTGGACTGAAGAAATACCTTTTATTCAACTTACAGAAAATTCGACCTATAAGGGATTTAGATTAATAGAATATAAAAAGAAGAGGACATAAAAAGACCCTTGACTTAGGCGATTATTTGACTTATGCGAGGTCGACTAAAGCAAGGTTGACTGTATATTGAACTGAATAACTGAATAGAATTTAATGATTGAATAGTATGTTAAAAACTGTGATATATGAAGGCAAGATACTGCAAGTACAATTTTGGTTTCTATTAAATCCTGCTTTAGGGATGGTTTACTTTTCCAAGAGAATCCTTTGAGTAGGAATGAAATACCATGGGATGTGAAGATAAGCAAGACATTAACATTGCACAAGCAAATTGGAAGAGTCATCCACTAAATTTCTGAATATCTCAGGTTTCATTACTTTCAGTGAATCTTAATTTGTCGTCCGGTATATGTGTGCGCGTGTGGTTGTGCATTGTGATTGTCAATATGCTCTCTGTGGGCCAGTGTCTGTATGGCACATGTGGCCTCCCATACACTCAAAGGCACTTCTCAAACATGTGTCGCTGCACTACTTGAATGCTCTGTGCACAATGAATGTGTGCTCTGTTTGTGCATTTATCATCTTCTTCTTGTGATTAGATATTGTGGTTTCAAATGCTTCCTCTGTTGCCTTCCCTCCTGTAGTTCCGGGGAGTCATACTTGATCTGTTCAGGGAGAACTTCAAGTTGAAGAAGACCCTCATTTTAGAACAATGCAAAGAACTTCTAGGAGTGGACCTATCCAGCAAGGCGGAGTTTGATAGGATACTCAAGGTAAGAGGAAAATAGGCATATTATTAAATAAAGCAAAAATGACTATTATATAATGCAAAATATAAAATGTTGCACAGTATGGACACTTCTGTGAATTTTGCTTTGTGTTTAATCTGCACAAAAATCTGAACTTTGAAATACATTCCAGTGATAATGAAATGTGTGAAAAAAAAAAAAAATGTTTCATGAATGAAATTATAAGTGATTTTTTTTTTTGGAAGTGCCCAAACATGAAATATTAGTAACTCAAGAGTTTTTACTTTCTGACAGTATAACAGATGTTCATGTATTCTTCTATGTCATGGCTTGTATTGCATATTTTCTTCTGTTGGCAAAGAAACGAAGACAGCAAAAGTGACATTTGAAGTCTCAATGGATTGATTATGGGGCTGGTTAAAAGAATACAGAAAGTCAAGGATAATCAGCGATTTGGTATTGTACAATAAATAGATGTGGGTATCATACAAATTGTCATTAAAATATGAATTATGCTGTAATACCATTACTGACTGACCCAGTTGGAATGCATGAACAGCAGCAATGTATGTCCAAATTATTTTTTAGATGTATGATCAAGTTGTTTCTCAAAATTATGAAGTTTGTTCCACATTTTATGTTTTCTCAAAAAAAGAAGAAGAAGAAGAAGACATAGACTGTATGTCCATATGCCCCTCAACCAAATACACTGTCTTACTATCCAGTATTGGTCCGTTAGTGACATAAATATTTCATAAATATGTGTAATTTAATACACATTTCTAATACACATAATTTTTTAGACCATACTCAAGAATAGGAGAAAGTGAAACATATTATGTAACACTTTCTTTTTTGTTCTGCTGTTTTCTCACTCTCCAACAGAGTGTGTGTGTCTTCAAGTCGCCATACTGGTATCTAAAAGGGACCATCCCTACAACGTGACCCAGGCCACCTTCTAGGAGCTCCTGATTTTATTGCAATCTACCAAGAAAATTTTAGTCCTTATTCTCTTTTTGCTGGTATGTTTTGTACTGCAGCTTTTCAGTTCCATGTTCCTGATTCTCAGAAGTCATTCTGTGCTGTGGACCATCAGTAATTCTGTCTGAAATTTCATATTGGGAAATCAATGTGGCATTATGTTTTTATTTTGATTTTTGTCTACAAGATGAATCTTTGTAGTTCTGTGGGTTTATGATTGCCATCGTCAGCCTCATGGTCACTTTCATGACATTCTTGTACCAAGGAATTTGATAACAAGCCTGCATTTCTGCATGTGAATGTGATTTCATTTAAATCATACAAAGATTGCCCTGCAGGAAAACTGATAGGATGATCAGTCAAGTGCTTGGCATGATGATAAAAAGTAAGTACAGATACTCTGCTGTCATTCTTGCATGCAGTTTTTATGGCTGGATAATGCTGCAGATTTCCAATGCACATATAATACAGTTCAAAGAAGATGTTAGCCTTGTCCAAACAACTGTGCTTGTTGCCAGTGTAAGACCTTGTCCAGAAATCCTATACCAGAATGATTGAATAAGATTAAAACATTCTTTAAATGTATCACACTCTAGGTCATGAGTGAAATTCCAAATTGCTTGTCTTCAATACAGGTTATTTTGAGAGAGCTTCCACCCAGACGCAAAGAACTGGTGTCGCATTTAATAGTGAGATGATAGCAGGGCTGTAGGAAACAGATGTTTTGAAACATTGCATGGGAGCAGGGAGTAGGTTTATATTGCATGAATCATAGATGAATGCGACATATTTTATCGCCGCTGGGGTGACAAGACCTTGTATCTCAAATTTTGGTGAAAATGACTTTTAGATTAATAGCTACATGTAGATAAATCAGTTTAGTGATGTCCTGTCCAAATCCTAGCCATCTTACCCCAAAAATGAAGCCACCATGGCATGTCAAAGGAAAGATTATCCCATTTGATGTAGTGCTTTGGCCGCCATGTTTTTTTGCTGTCCTGAATATTTGACTTTTTGTAGATACACATGTACGAGGTCTTGTCGCCCCAGCAACGTTATGTTCTCAGGGAGGGCACTCCCAGAAAACACAAATGCTAGTGAGTATCATGATTGTTACTCACATTGTACTGAGCTGCGAAAGATAAGGAGAGGGCAATATTTATTAAAGTAATATTGTGGCCCCAGTTGGATGGACATTACAGCAGAATGACAGAGGCGAGTAATGAATTGAATTTGATGTATTCATCACCATCATTCCTGCCTACTACTGGTAATTTGTTATGAGAACTGCTCATGCCAAGTTGAGCCTGCAGTCTTAGCTGAGCAGAGTTAGTTGTACATCCAGTGTTGCTCATTGATACAAGTACATGTACTTTAATACCTGTATGCAGTTAGACTATAATACACCTGAAATCAACTTGCAAATGGCATAATAGACTGCCATCCATGATAAAGCCATGCATGAAATGAACCGCTCCTGGTTCATAAAACAACTCACAGATGACCACATGGCCTGAAGTCTTGAAACATCTGAAGAGAAGAGAGTATCATGTATATTTCATAGAATTATGTTTATGTTCAAGGGCATTTATACAAAATTGACTTATTTTTATAGCTTTTCCATTGTTTTGTTCCCATCACCACAATCAATGCATGGTGAAATGTTTTAATAAACATTACTACATGGAATCACCACAAAGTAAACATACAAATGCTGTGCTTTTCTACACAGTAGGCAATCATGTAGTGTCATATTTCTAACACACATCCATTCAGGAGTTTGTTTCTTTCAATTAAATTATCATTCCCCTGTGAACTTACCTGAAATCATCTATATCCCATAGGAGGGGCAGCATTTGGTAGAAGGAAAATATAAAGCTCAAATATCCATTGAGGTGCATGTATACACTGCATTGCCCTTATTCCCTTTTGTTTTTGCCTTGTGGCTAATGTCTTCCACTTGCTTGTGAATTAAAGTCATATACCTGCCAAGTGAATGTGGAGTAGGGAATGACATTGGAATTCTTCAAGGGTTGTCAGTTTACTTTGACCCCTTGAGGACGGTTTAATTTTGCTACAACACGCATTTCCCATAGAGGCTTGCCCGAGTATACTCGGGACTCGTCCTCCAAGAGGTCAATTCTGACTAAAAGGTAGACCCTCGGGCAAACAAACAAACACACCACACACACACACACACACACACAATAGCATAAAGAGCATCAGATGCCATGCGATGTCAGTGACTTTGTTCTTTGAGTGAACTTTCTTATTGGCCTAAATTAGGTCTAGCTCAAGGCCAGAATTTTTTTTTTTTTTTTTTTCAGTATCTGAAGTTGAAGAAATATAATTAACGAATTCAAACCAATTGAGCAATGGTTCCGGTGTTAGATATGTATGTGTCTCCAGTGTACAATATTTATATTTTTGTATACTGGCATGTGTTGGCCTTTTCATGCATACATATATGAGTTTTCCATTGTTAAACCTTGTGAAAATTCTTATTCATTCCTTCTGTTAAATTTCCATGTTGTTGGTGGTTTCTTTTTTCAGTTTAAATCCACAAGTATTATTTAAATTATTCCATGACCCAGACTCGGTCACAAGCTCTGATGTTGATAAAAGAGTGTGCAGTTTCTCAAACCAAGTTTATTTTTATCACACATCAAAAGAGCCACTCATAATGTTCTATATTTATTTTTATTTCATTTTTTTATTGAAGCTCAACTTTTAAAGTGGAGTGGCCTATTTGAAATGAAGATACAGACACACGAATTACGTAGTAGGGAAAGGGTGCATATTACAATCTCTCAAATTAGCACCATCTGCTGCAGTAATTACAAGTACTGGTGTACACAATGGACTTAAGATCATGATATTTTATGAAGAAAACAAACTTACATGCATGTGGGTGTGAAAAAGCTGTGAAACCATCTTGTCATATTTCCATGTCTACATGTATTAAAATATGATTGCTCCAGCAAAATGAAGATGTGTGTTTGCTTGAATTGAGGTCAGCAATTCACAACCCAATGCTTCTTATTAAAATCCAGTATCATATTCTGTCTCGCTTCTTTTACATCATTCTACAAGTGAAATTGTGTACTGTTGAAATTCTGAAAATGAAACTACAATTTCTTCACAGATTTTGTCATCTTCACCAATGTCTCCCAAGTAGTGCATGGGGCCCATTCATTTCTTGTGTGTGATTTACCGTGTGTGTGAGTGTGTGTGTGTGTGTGTGTGTGTGTCAGCACACCTTGTATGTTGAAAAAAAAAATAAAGTGAATTTATGCAAATACACCAGATTGAAGAGGAAAATTACAAAGCCCCCCAAAACTCATTTGTGAATGTTGTACCGAGTCAGTACTACATGCGATGTACAATATACACACATACATGTAATATCTTCTATGAAAATAGCAGTTTGCAGTGAGTGGTGGAAAACCATAAATGCACAGCACATGTATGTCTCCATACATGTATGTGTACACCCATACACATACATTGTATATACTGTATGATTATGTATTCATATGTATGTGTGTGTGTGTGTTTGTGTGTGTGTAGGAAATATACATCATTAATTCCTATCTGAGCAATTGCATATTCTTTCATTTATTCATTGGTTTAATTACACCTTTTATTTTCTAACCTTTAATTCTCTATACATGTTCATCACCAGTCGTGAGAAAACCTATGCTTCTTTCATTTAACATTACATATTCAACCAAAATCAATCATGATGCAAAATTGATATGGATATGTTGCAAATCAGAACCATTTTTGGCTGCAAAATAAGCATGAGATCAAAGTGGAGTCACACTGACATGAATCCTGATTTTATTTTCACAGGAGAATAACAAGAATGCAAAGTAAGCATACATATATGATATAATAATTATGATACACAAACTGCGAATCTGATGATTTCTTAGTTCACAGAGAAAGCACAAAAGTAGATAAAAGTACTTTAAATTGCATTGTACGCTGAAGACAAATCACCAACCTAACCAAAAAAAAAAAAAAATACAAAATACAAAATACAAAAATAAAGAAATCATCTATTCAGTTTGTACTCAAGTCATGTATGTATTCAGTGTGAATTGCTGACCATTGCCGTTCCCTGGTATCAGACCCTGAAATCTACATTACACTCTAATTGTCCCATATAGGCTATATTAACACTTGGAAAAATATAGAACTAGAGAAGCACTCTGAGAGCGCAGACCTCCGCTAAGCATGCAAATCATTTTCACCACTGATCTTGTTCTTCCATAGAGATACCAGTGATTTCCACCCATGCATACTTATAGCATTGTGAGCTGAAAGTCGCCCGATTTCCTAATATAGAGGCCTTTGTGACGTCATAAACCCTCAGCTGCACAGCGCGCCTCGCCCTAGCAGAAACTAGAGCACGCGCTTTAATGCGCGCATGCAAACCTCAAATACGCGCAGCCTGAACTCCCAAGTTCATTGACCCTACCTGCCAAAATATCAAAAATCCTTCATAAATTCCCAAAAAATTCTCGGATCACTACCAAAAGTTAATCGTTTTTACTTGTTTCATTCTCAACCTTTCCTGCAAGTTTCATCCCAATCCGTTCACTACTTTTTGAGTTATTTTACACACGGACAAATGAACGAACACACAAACCAACGGTAATGAAAACATACGTTGTAACCTCCCCCCCTTGGCAGAGGTAATGAGTTGATCTGGCGGGTAAATGATTGCTCAAGTACAATGCAGCCGCAATGCTGGCAAGTGCACTGCAACAAACTGTACTACTGCCACCACAGGGGATCGGACACTCGTGAGATTTGTTGCAACTGCAACTCAAAAACCTCCGTCTCCAGTGACGAGGTACGAAGTAGAAGTACAAGGAAGGCAAGCACACATGAAGGCTATAATGGTATCATCACATGCTACTGAGTTAAAGGGATGGTACAGTATTAGAGAAATAATGTTAGTGGTTCTACTTGTACTTATTTTGGTGGGGTTAGTATTTACATTGGCAGTGGTGTTCAGTATTTAATTACTTTTTTTCACACGAAAGTAGGCTCCAAAGGAGAATTGACTTCACTAACCTTCACCACATTAGCTAATCAAAGAAAAGCAGAAAATGGAAAAAAAAAAGGATATCTCAAATGTAAATCAAGCCAGATTGATTGAAGAGCAATCCATTTCATGCACACCACTACGGTATGTGTAAGAAACTGAATGTTGCTGTCAACAGTTTTCTGTTACTGTATATAATCTTTGTCTCCGGTGCTAAACTTTTTTAGGGAACATGGCATGATTTTAAATGTGCAATGATCATTTCTCAGATCACCACATAGATAACCATAAATAAGGTTATTCTTCATCTCTTTTCTTTTCAAATATTATTCAAAAACATTTTTTTTTTAAAGTATCATAGTGCTCTTTCTAGTATTTACAAAACCAAAGTTGTGCAAGACAATGATTACTACTCCACTACAGCAATAATACTATACCTGATATTTGTATGATGTGTCATAATCATTTCCCAAACCACTTCATGTCCAATTTATGGTAAACCTGGATATCTTTGCACATCCCCTCGGCAAGAAGGCCTTTACACATTAAGTTTTTTGATGCCTTAGGTTACTATAAATGCTACGCAGCTAATGTTGGTAATGTGCATTGAGTAAATCAGTCCAACAATATTCTCCGAGTATCATAACCCACACTGATAATACTACTTCAGTATTTGTCACCTCTGATAAATTTGGCAGGTCATCTGAGCATTATCACCTCTCTGTGTACATAGACAAATGGGCTATCAATGGAAGTTTGATCAACTTCTAGGACTTGTTTTTTTTTTTTTTTTTTTTTGCTACGTGTACAACAAAAGGATCCGAAAGTTGGGGGAGGTTGACTTTCTGAAAATAACATGACATTATTCCCAAACTCTTCCACTTCAACAGCATACATAACACGACTAGGTTGCACAGATATCAATGATTTAAGATAGCACGACTGGTTGAAATCGACATGTCAAGAAAACCACCTTCGAAGTTTTCCTTCCCATGCAATTGTGATCAAAAGGAGATAAGACAGTTTTCACCTGTTGACAATAGAAGATATGCCCCTAGCAACCTCTGCCTTGTTCATTCAAGTTTAGCGCCAGCGGTCTATGCACGGTCAATCAGTAACCAGGATGCCACACACTCACCAATAAGATCACTCCCTCGTTGCTAGGGGCGGGGTCCATCTGCGGCACTAAATCCAAATCTTTGGATATGTTTCTGCTCCGTTTAAACTCAGAAAATGATGGTCCAGAAAAACGCTAAATTCTTCCCTTTACTTTGGTCATTTACCTTTTGAATTTCGACAGATGATAGATGAAACATTAGAATATAAAATTATGTCCAAAACAGAAAGTCAATGGTTCTGACCGATTATGATGATTGGATTTCAATCTTGATGTTCTCAGCTAAGCCGTCAGCGACTTTCGGATCCTTCTGACGTGGGGGGTCACATATATGCTATCCAATCATCTACCCTGAGTAATGCTAAATGTCTACATTTAAAGTGCATCAAGTAAACATGGTCATCCATCTAGCTGCTATGTTTTCTAGATGTGATGATAAATGATCACTGCATATCATTACTGCAAGTATACAATGAGTAAAGCATATACTCTGCATCATATGTATGTAAAACTAGAATCAAACCCACATTCTCATTGCACTGGAACATCCGACAGAGAGCACAGTGTGCAAATCACAACCTGGGGGCATTTCATGAAGCGTTTTGGTCTGACATTTTTCGGACAAACTGTTATAAGCTACTGAAATCCTTCCATGTGATTGGCTGACAGCAAATTTGTCTGACCAATTTGTATTACAGACTAAACTCTTAATGAAATGCCCCCCTAGCATTTCCACAATGTGAGAGGAAAAGAAAGAACTGAGGGAGGATGACGGAGCTGAACTCATTAGCAACTTGACCTTACTGCGTCGGAAGACAAGTTGAGGTACAGTACCTTCTGCCATTAACTCTCACAAGGCAACAAGTGTGAACATCCTCTTAAACAATGTATATAATTGCATTGCCCATTGGATTGCAAGGGTTAATCTATTAAACCACATTGCTGCCATCACTAATGGACTAATGCCTTGGGGTCTTCCTGCTCCATCTGTGTCCTGAAGTCTTGCCTGATCTGTTCCATGAGGTGCTGGTTTCCCGGCCGCAGCAGTTCCAGGGCTGTCAGGGCCAGGGCCTTGGCCTGGACTAGTGTCGGAGCCTGGGCTTTGGGGGCACCTGTAGGACCAATTTGTGGACCAGCAAAATACAGAATGAAAGATTACTTTGCAGAGTGAAGCACAGGCAAAAGAACAAAGGGGTGTGTTAGACATTGCTTGGGGAGAGGAAGAAGAGGAGGTAGCAGATGAAGAATATGGAGAAGAATGAAAAATCACTGAATGTACTCTTCAAATGAATAACACTAAACCTCAAGCGGGAAGAACAAGAGGAAAAGCATGAAGGTACAGAATTAAAGGAAGAGGTTCATTCCCACTGTTCCTAGAGATGAAAAATATTACACATTTGAAGGATATCCCCAACTTATACACATAGAGATGGACATACATTCAGAGCCACATGTCCATTTATTCTTTTTATGTGTTTATAGTCACCTGGACATCATCCCTATTCACTGACACTAACTGAACTGTATAAGAAATGTTTTAAGAAAAAAACTGACTTTGAGCAAACTAAATACAACACTTTGGGCAAAGCCTGTGAGGAGAGTTTGAAGCATCTGGCTACGATCACACAGATTATACCTCATAATATTCTTGGCAATGGGTAATTACGCTAACGCTTTGTGACAGGCCCTCTCCAAAACTGTGCCAAAGGGTCATGTAACTGTACACAAGTCTACCAGTATCCAACCACGCATTCACCCACAAATTTTATCTCATTCTTATTTGATGAAAATCTTAATCAACTATTCATGTACTCTTTGATGAACTCTTCAATATTTGTTCATCTCTTTCACAGTGGTTTTTAAACAGTCAATCTAGGATGGTAATTTGGCTCAGTTGGTAGTGCACCTGCCTCCAGATACAAAGGACCCAGGTTTGATTCCCAAGTCTCACTGAGCAATGTTGTGTGTAAGCATTCCGTACCTTCTAGTAAAGAGACAAAAATACTACATGTATCTCCCTCAGATAGGACAATAAATGGAGGTCTCTAGTGCGAGTTACCCACGACTCTTGATTTATTGTAAAAGATCCCAATTCATTCATTCATTGCAAAGAGAAGGGTGCTAACCTAGTGACGAGATCCACCTACCTACCCACACAAGAAAACAGGTGAAAGAGACCTAGCCCTTTTGGTTTACCCCAGGTGACAAACAATAGTCAGCCAACTGCATCAATCAGGCACATTGTGCCATACGCTTGAATGAATGAATAAATGAGCGAACAGTCACTCTTATCAACATTGACACTACTGCTGCTGACCTGTGGACTGGGTGAAAGCTCGCGAGTGGTTGGGTTCCATGGTTCCAATGTAGTACATGGGGTGAATGCTGGGGACGACATAGGACGTGTCCCCCATGTCCGTTGAACCTGCAGAAAGTGGCTCCACAAGCTCCACCCCCAAGGCCTCCGCCTTCTGCTCATAGATGCTGGCCAAGGTTGGATTGCTCACCAGATTAGCGTAGCTACAGTGGTACTTGAAATCAACCTTTCACACAAATAAAAGAGATGGAGACATCATTGTGACTTTTCAGAACTTTGCCTGTTGAGGTTAACCCTTAATGTGCCACATTCATGTTTAGCCACCTTCAGTGGGGAGCCACATTACAATTCATTCACGATAATCACCCCAAATGATTTTTGCAGGTTGTGCCATATGCAGGTCTGATTGCCTGCTTCAATGACATTCCCAGCATTCCACTCTTTGTTTGCTTGCTTAAAAAAAAAAAAAAAAAAATCTTTGCTGGAGTGAACAGCTGCTTCTTTGATCTCTTGGTAATAACTCAGGAGGATTAGTACTTTGGATTTGGCTGATGATTTGACTGGTATATTTAGGGGTAATCATATACTAGTCTGGACCATTGCTAATACTCCTCTATGGATGAAACCCCTGTGGTCTCAAAGTTTAATTTCAGATTTAAGGATTTTTTGATAATGATAACTGTCGTCTCCGTGGGTATCATATTTGACAATACTGCTGTTCTGTCAAAAGTCAAATAATAACTTATAATTTGATTTTAGTAAGTTCACTTTTTCATTAGGCTAAACTCTTAAGAGTATGTTTTCCCTTCAAAATATTTTTCCCCCTTACCTCACATCCGGTAGACACCGCTGCACCCCTTGCACACCCCAGCACCTTTTCCTTGAGCACCGCTAGCTCTCTTTCGTTGGGAGCCCGGATGTAGTATAGGAGCTCAGCCTCCTCTGGGATGATATTTGGCTTGGCACCGCCATTAGAAAAGATTCCTTCAGGTGAGAAGAGACAGCCACGGTTCTTCTCAAATGAATATAAATGTTGTAGTACTCATTTTAAATATGGCACAGTTTTACATAAACTTGATGCTTGCAGCCTCAAATGGCAGGTTTTTTTGTTCTACCAACAACACATTATGATATTCCTAAACATATATTTAGCGGTTCCATGACATTTGCATCTGCGACAATTGTTACCATATAACATCTGCACACTGAAAAGCCAAACATAAATTCTACTTACAAATATAAGCCTAAACCTAATCCTAATTGTCACATTTAACTAAACCTACGCTATAACCTGACCCACAACACTAACCCCAACCCTAAGTCTTAGGAAAAAATAACTACCACTAGAGCAAACGTCATGTCACCATATTTAGCATCTTGATTTATAATCTACTCACCCCCATTATATGATTCAAGTGAAGGTGACAAACTGAAAATAAACCAGTCATTACAGTATACAACATTAATTAATATACAAATAGTGAATGGTCACGAGTGCAACGGTACAAGATTTCGCACGAGGTGGAAGATAGAGGCGCTCTATTCAACGAGGCGAAGCCGAGTTGAAAAGTGCGCCTCATCTTTCACCGAGTGCGAAATCTCGTTCCATTGCACGAGTAAAGACCATACACTATTTGTATTATACGACGTCCAAGTAGATCTTTGTTATTTGGTTGGAGGATTGTTGGGTAAGTCTGGGCCTAGAAGTCTATTTATATGTATGAAAAATATAGCCATACTTGCATGTGGATTCACTGCGATTCTCTTTCTGGCTTGTGCAATCAGTGTAGATACAGGTCACAGCTAGCGCTCGTACACTAGCACTACGTAGGCCTACATACGCGCAAGCATGTACTGCACACGTACACTGCGCTAGCTGCATGCGATCCTCAATATGCAACACACAGTACATGCAGTACCGTACAATTTCTCGAACCGTGGAATAGAACGAAAAAATCGAACCAAGTTGCACGCAAAAATAGAACCAAAATTGCACGGCGCGTTGAATGGAGTACTTATTGAATATCACGTCACCAACAATCCTCCAATCAAATTACAAGGGTCTACTTGGACGTTGTATAATATCATGTTGTTAAACAGACAAAGAGAGAGAGAGAGGGAGAGTTGGGGGGGGGGAGAATGACTGAAGCAGTGACAGCTCTGCTTAGAGAGATAAAAGGAGCACCCGCTAAGCCTTTGGCAAAGACACCTTGCTGTAGTAGCTGCAAATGAAGCCAGCACATGGACTTCACAATATACAGAGACAAGCTACCTGTGACAGGCAAGCCAACAACTGAAGGCATTTAGGGACCTGTCCCAAATTCTTAATACTGCCAGTATTTGGTTGCTAAAATCACTGCCAATCAGTAGAGCCCTGTTCAAATAAGCTAAAACTGCATACTGTGTATCACAATGACAGCAAATGGGTGAATCCCGCAGCTAAACTTGTCAGAGTGACCAACTCCTTTATTCACAATGAGAAGTACTTCAGTTGGGTTTTCTACAAGCTCATGAATGACAATCACATAAATTGCAGATTTCAAAGGGCTCTCAAAGTGGCACACTCTTACATCAGCTCTCTTTGTTCATGACTGTCAGTGCTGTAACAGCCTGAGGGTCATTGGAGAAGGCTAGCACCCACCATGCACTCTCCACTCCGGCTTGAACTGCTGCCTCATGACTGAAATGCTGTTGTAGCACATGACAGCCGCATCCAGGGCATTCTGTCCGAGCCAGGGGGAGGCTGCGGCATGGGCTGCATGTCCTGTGAAGTGAATGGCCACCCTGTATGAAATACAAATCCAAAACTAAAAAGAATCACGTCTACATACACCTATATACATTTCTATAACTTGTCAGTTTGTTTTGCTGTTTTTATTTACAGTCATTCAGATAATAAAGCATTACACACGTTTCATTTGTAACTAGTAACAGACACCATGATTTTATGATACTTTTATTATAACAGGTGGTTTAATAGAATCTGTGTTTAATGCATCAGCCAACAACAAGAGTCTCCGTGTAGGTTAAGAACTTGACATTGAAAATGACTAAAGATCCTTGTTTATTACAAGTCTTTTCAAATAAAGGAGGTTTGTTTGTAGTCAAATTAGAATGTAAATGATTTGACAAAAGGGAAGTGTCCTCCCTTAATATACACTCTTTTTTTTAGATTTTTGTAAGCACACATTTTTTTTATTATTATTATTATTATGGAGGGAGTTCATTAAACATTATGGCTCTACATTCATTCCTGATAGTTTCACCACCACAAGATAAAATAATATTAATTGGAATTACTCAAATTTGTAATGGAATCGAACCAAAAAAAAAAAAAATTTACAGTAGCGGGCAGGGTGCTATAATATTTACACTACGAGTGACAAGATCATGCCACAAAACCAAACAGAAGATCAATACATTTGAGTCAGCTTTAGAATGTTGGTATGAGCTTTTTTGGTCAGTGACAATACAAGCAATGAACAAACAAACTATCAGAGTAGCTGTCTGGATGCTGTAAATACTTACTCGACCAATGATAAGACAATGGGCCGCGAGATGTTGTGCTGAAATGGGTGGGCCATCATGGCTACATCGATGTCCTGGAAAACGCCAGCCTTGATGAGGTCCTTCTTGCCTCCACCGCCCTCCTCAGCTGGTGTCCCAAGCACCGTAACCTGGGAAACAGAGGGACAGAGTCATTCTCATGGATACCAGGGTTAGGCTCCAAATATGTTTCTTGCTTTGAAGGCAGAGTGACCAATTCAGCATATTTACATCGTCCAACAAAATAGATATTTTAATGTTACATGCTGCTCTTAGTTTTCCATGTGTTTCATTCAATGCAAAATTGCATTTTTACTCTGTGTCGTAATGATAAACACAAAATGAGTACCAGGTAGAGCCCACCCCTGATGTCAGTTAGTGGACACAGTTCAACAATTTCACATGACAATCCCACGTCTATGCCAGTGAGTGCATGCTAGTCTGCAATCTTCGGTTTGACAACAGAGTTCTCATTTTTCAACACTGTAAAAATATTCCATTCTGGTCAAAATTTTCCAAACTAGTTTTGTTAAAGAATAAAGAGAAAACAGGGAGAAACTCTTAATTTTTAGTTACTTTCAATAAATCACAAAATCTGAAATTCCAAAATCAGTAATCAAACTGTGCTTTTCTTTTTTAATTTCAGTTAACAATTAAATTACATTATATTTTCTCACCCTTCCAACTGGGGTTTCATCCATTTCGAGTGCTGCTTTTATCCCCAGTCCCGCTGCAGCTCCACACTCTGCTATGAGGTTGTGTCCGCAAGCGTGTCCAATCTCGGGAAGAGCATCATACTCGCATATGACGCAAACATGGACACCAGTGTCACTCCCATAGGTTGCCTTAAACGCTGTCTCTAGATGAAAGTTCCTTGTGACCTTGTTGACATTGATTGGATTCAAAACATGAAAATTATGAATGTGGTGAGCTGCATCAACACAAGCAGCAACAAATTAAATAAAATTACATAAAAATACATTTAAAAATGTGCATGACAATTAATCATTGTCAGGTATTGCATCTGGGCAATTCCGCGGTTAGTAACGTTACATTTGAACAAATTTAGATATTTGTTTTTACCACTAAATTACCATTTATTCACTTCAAGTCAAAATTATGTCAAAAACATGTTCATCCTTCCCAGGTTTATGATACAGAAAAGAATGAACACAATCCAAGAAATATTAGAATTGCTATAGCAACTTAAAGGGCTGGTTAGTAATGTTACGAAAAAAGGACATGACAAAAAAATCAATGTCTTGTAATAAAAAGTGTGCAAAAATTCAAGTTACTTCAAAGAAAGTGTTGCATTTATTTCAATTATTGCATCATGACAAATGTTCATGCAAATTTACTTAGCAGTTCGACCAATAATTTTTTAGCTAGACCCCCAAAAGCATGGTTAGTAACGTTACGGTTAGTAACGTTACATTTGTCCGGAGTAATTCCGCAGGTCATTTCACCCTTTTGTAATTGACAAAATGTCACATGACTTTTGGAGTATTTAAATGTATTCATCTTTTACCCTTTAGCAAAACTTTGAGGAAAAAATTTCAAAGGAACCCACTGTAATTTGCATTTAAGTGAATTTCAGCATCCCCAGTCCCACATGTACATTTTAAATGATGGTTTTAGATCTCACAAAATCAATGAATACGAAAAATAAAATCTACTGAATTTGAAAGACCCTAATGATTGGTGAACATCCATGGCATTAGTTGATACAATTTGTACCTAAATTAAAGGGTAAGATAAAGAGGCACATTTCTTTTATCCATGTCATGTCCACCTAACTGCGGAATTGCCCATCTGCATTTATATACTATCAGCCTTCCATATTATGACAAAAAACTTCAGTCATTTGACATACCCATATGGTGGTTCTCAAAAATAGTATGTACAATGCTAGCATCTCACACAAACACACACACACACACACATATGCACACACAAAATATATATAATTTCAGGCATGTCTCTTTGACGATTGAAATTAAACCCCAAAAACAAAACAACAACAAAATACAAGGAGACAGCTAAAGTTGGGAAATCATGGAACATGCCAACATTGAGTATGAGTTTACAATTTCATCAGCTAGATAGGATTCCTGCATTTTTTTTTTTTTTTTTTTTTTTTGGGGGGGGGGCTTTTTCTCCAAAGTGTTGAATGATATTAGCAGGGAATAATTTTATATATATATGCATTTTACGCTACTGCTACACAAACTAACTTTTGTGTAGCAGTTTTATTGCATAGAAGTGTACAGGATACCATTCGAAATATTGTTCATCAGCTGAAATTGCTCATCAAATATGAGTTGGAAAATTATTACCTGTATTAGACTTGCATCTTACGAGAAGTCAATTACCTGGAATCCTTCCTTTTCCAGGAAATTTGTGAGAACCTTGTGGGCATGTCGCTCCTCAAAGTTGAGTTCTGGATGCAACCAAATCTCCTGGCTCAGTATATTCAGGTCAGAGGCTGCAGCATCAATCTTCCTCTGGGCTTCCTCTTCTTTCTTGCTCCAGTCCAGGTCCATAACTTGGTCAACTCCAAAGATGTCTTTGAAGAAAATCTGTATTGGAAGAGTAAAATTTGTATGAACATCTAAATGAAAAAGATGTGTTAATGCCATTTTTGCATGACTACCAATAACTGATTATAGGACATGATTTATGGATATCTATTCTTAGAACATTAATCTTACCCAACTTATGTGTGATGCAAAACTGGGTTTAAAAAAACAACAACAAACTAGGTTCGACTTAGTCACTTACCATGCAACAATTCGACCACACGCAAAAGCATAAGTTTTACATGTAGCCAGCAGTCAAATTTGGATGGCATTATGATCGAATTTAATGGGGGCTTGCTTTACAAAATGAATGCTGCCTTTCTTTAATAAATATAACTTTAGACCTCTACTACAAAATAAATGTCAAAAATGATCAATCTCTTGCTATATAGTATACAATCTAGGGCCTAAATGCAATCATATGATAACGAAGTGTGTCATTAGGCATTCAAGTCTACACCTAGTATTGGTTTTCAGCAAACACATTTGATTATTGACATCGTTTACCACACAACAATGAGGAAAATGTTTTCATACACAAGATGTTGTTATCACAGATGTCTCAGTCCCATAGCTAGTGTTCTGTGTCGGAAATTGATAAACATCAATCAGCTAGGAATCGGTTTCAACTTTCTAAAATGAAGAAAGACGTTTTTGCCGGAAATCAACTGAGCTTTGATTTTCACACTCCTATAATACGTAATTCATTCACTGAATAATTTAAAAGGCGAAACTTACAGAACTTTGTTGACAGTGGTGTAGACACCAAGACTACAGTTCGAGGGTTGTTTTGTGTTGTGGCTCCGACCGTCTCCAACCTACCTTTATAGCCTTCCCACCGCGACACGCCCGCTTTCGCGCAATATTTGATTAATGATACTCTACTGTCTGTCGTGGTATCTAGACGTTTCTAGCCCTCATGTTAAGCAATCCTCCTTGGCGGAGGTCCTCGGGGATAACATAAGATTTACTATATACCAACTTATGCCACGGTAACTTTCCTCATTCACTCGGGATCTGGCCAGCTCCGCAGCCACGGCATCCACGTTCGGCGGGTGAGAATGGCAAACGTTCCCCTTCGGCTGCACGTAGCCATCGGGCCCAACCACATCGCGGGTGACAAGGGTCCCCGAACAGGTTTTCCGATTCCGACAACGCCAATAGATGAACCCTTTTGTCCGCCTCCTTTCCGTATACGAAAAGCCCCTATACGAAATACAAGGCTTCCCCTTCCTAGTCTGGTACACCTCCATTGGGTTTAGCTTAAACTGTGGAATAAAGTGGACTAAGGATCAAGAAGATAGTGTTAGAGTAGGATGCGCTCCGTGAAATTGTACACTCGATCAGCTGACGCTTGGACGGTACAAAATAAACAAAGACGTGAACGTGCGCGGAGGTCGGCTCGCTCTGACAGCGATTACCATCGCGATGGCAGTATCCTAACGGCATTCAGAATCAGCCTTTTAGTACGAACATTCAGTGACTAAACCCGTCATACTATCATCCACACTACAGATTATTTCTTCTGTTTTAAACCGATATGTCCAACTGATACATTTTCTTCATGGTTAGTAAATCATTTCTTTTAAATTCTTCCCAAATTTTAACATGATTAGGAGTGAAATCGTGTTTCGAAAGATCGAGAGAGGAGAACTAGGTCTCCATTCTGACACGATTTCGACCATTTGTTGCAGCTCCATTGATGGTTGCCAGACAGGCTATGTGGAAACAAAACTGAGCGTCGCCGTCACCATTATATTTCTTTTGTAATACATTTTGACTTGTAATATAGAAGAAAAAAAAATAGCTGAAGACCTTTTTTTTTTTTTGCTTGTTAGCTCATGAAACCCGGAAGTCCCCCCCCCCCCCCCCCCACTTTTGAAAACGTGGCGCCGGCGATAATGAATATAAGTTACAGTAAACAAGGTTCACCATCAGTTATTGAAATTATCCTTACGCAATGAAAAACGGCATTATAAAGTAATGAAATTCGGCATTTTATTTCCATAATTTTCCTACAGTTGCGTGCAGTCACCAGCTGTCCGAAATACTTCCACAATCCCCTCTTCCGTTTCTCTTGTTCAGCGTGTATAGGCATTCTCTCTTTCTCTGTTTCTTTCCTTCTTCCTTTAATTTTGTCTTTGCCCTAGCTGTTCCCAGCTCTCAATCGTATATCCCCCTCAGTTTAGTCTTGTCATGTTGTTGTGTCTCTGTTGTTTGTTTCATTTTGTCTTATTTTTGTATTATGTATTATGTACTTCTAATTATAATAAGTATTTTTGAAAACAATTTTGAGTGCAGATGGTCCACAATCTACAAGCAATGCTTTCAGTGGACCTCTCAGTCCTCGTTTTTACCCTTCAAACATAACTTTGTAATTCCAGTATGTGTGCATATCTTTATAGTTTGCTGACCATTGATTGTCATACTTTTTAATGTATATATGCTTATGATTGAATTTTTGATTTACTTTGTTTATGTTTTGTAGGAAGAAAAATGAGAATGAAATATAAATAAAATAAATGAAATGAAATGAAATGAAGGAGCATTGCAAATTGCTTTATTTGCGCCACTAATCTCCGGCATTGTTGATTACCCAGTAATTTTTCAATATACATATTAATGTCGATACAAAGTTTTTAATATCTGCTTAATGTCTTTCATACTTTATATGAGTACACTGAAAACTGAAAAAAAAAATCTGGGCATATCGATATTGATCTAATGGTACCTTAGCATAAATTTTATTATATTGATGCAAATGCACCATTGCACGTGGTTAGGATAGACAGGCTACAATCCGACAAACAGAAACATGAAACATGGACATAAATTGTTTAAAAAAATGGAATTTGATAGTTTCACATATTTTGACTAAACAGTGACATTAGAATGATGCAACCAATACTGCTGATTAGATGAGGCAATGCTATCATCAATTCATAACTCTTCCGATGGTTTATAAAATAAATACATGAAAACATCCCGGAATAAGTATTTCTTATTAATGGGGATATGCAGCAACCTCTACATTCAATTTCCAATTAGCACGTCGTCCTTGCAAGTTTATTCATGTGAAAGATGATTTCGTCTCACATTGCCACTATTGTGAGCATAAAATAATATGAAACTTTTAAATTCCTTATCTTTCTTTTGCAAGGTTTAATGTTTTATGAAATCTCTATCTTTTTTGATCAATTAAACTGGTTTGATTCTACTTACAAAAGCTCCCTTGAAAATGACATGGAATTTACACTTCAAGCACACCGTTATAAGTACACGTGTACAAATAAAATCCATGGAAGATACAAATATAAAGTCGAATTACACAGCAAAATTTCAAGTGATAAGACAGGTGTATACTAAAGCAACCTAACACAATTAATGTATATTTTGCACAAACATTATACAGAGAACAATACCGGTTTGTAATACAACTTTTTACCAAACATCTCAGGAGACACTCTTGGAGAAAATATATTTTCTAACAATATTCGCAGTTATAGTATGATCGTATAATGCATTTAGTATTTATATGCATGGTAGGGTCGACTGTAGTATATAAAATCTTTCTCCTTTCTTGTCTGTCTTCAGTGTGACCTCGGTAACTTTACAAAATGTTTACTGCATCATACCTATCATTATATAATGTCATAAGTCAGAGTTTCCACAGGTATGTAGTAAATGTATTATGATTATGTTTTCACAGATCTGAATAATGATTGTGAGTACATATCTTCTAGTTTGTTTTGTGAGACAAAATAGACACCCATGCACAACATATTCCAACTTGTCTCAATGATATTTCGCTTTTGACAAATATGAGAATATGTCAGTTTGAAACAAAAACAAGCAAGCAAACAAAAGACTCTATATTGCCCTGAGTATAATTCCTGAGCACATTACATTGTATGTGACATAATGTTATTTCTGACAGGCAAGTACACAAGTAATATATTCTGAGTTAAAAACAACAAAATTTATCAAGCTGTGCTTATTTGTTATTCCAACCACACAATTGCGCAACCTCTTCCTCATATTCAGCAAACAAGCTGGTGGCACATAGTCACTGCC
Organism: Diadema setosum; assembly: GCF_964275005.1. Lineage (NCBI taxonomy): Eukaryota > Metazoa > Echinodermata > Echinoidea > Diadematoida > Diadematidae > Diadema > Diadema setosum. The sequence goes on along the minus strand of NC_092692.1, from coordinate 5,656,060 downwards.
CTAGAATATAAAAATCAGTCAACCTAGTATGTTTAGACTATTATGTTTCTTGGTTGGAGAGGCCCAAGGGCCATAGTATAGTGATTTTGATTGCTTTTTTTTTTCAAACCTGGCAACTTAGGGAAGCGCATCAGGGAAAGCCTGACATCTTGTATCCTTGCATTACACTTGTTTTGTTTGTTTGTCTGTTGTTTGGTCATTCGCTTGTATTGCCTTGCAAATGCCGAATATTACGTAATGACATTAACGGTAATTAATAATAATAATAATAATAATAATGATAATAATGATGATAATAACAATAATAACACAGGTTGTAATAATCATAATGATAATAACAATGATAATGATTCAGTTTTACGTTAGTAATTAGAAGAAAAAATGAACTGATTTGTTGTATATACACTATTTTACAATATAATTCTATAGATGCTTGTATAAAACATGCTTGTAGTAATGTGAAACTAGAGTTTCTTGACTACCTCGTTAATTTAGATTAATCTTAGATATTCATAAAGCATTACATCAGAGGCTCCGATGTCTATAGAGATGTATGTATTTTTCTGAGTTAAAGTAATCGCCGTTACAAAAGGCAACGACTTCGTTGTTGCTATAGTTGCTGCGGATATTCTCTGTTCCAATTGTCTTTGATTGTATAAATGAAACAAAACCCTAAACTAACATAAAAAGAAGACAGCTTGTGTGATGAAAGCTTGTTATTCTATCAGACGAAGATAAGAGTTGTTACAATAATATCACAGCATCATGAAGAGTTTCATCCCAAAACAAGTTAACTCTATTGTTGTCAATTTGAATTTTTTGCAATTCATCCTGCTGCAAAAACATAGAAAATAGAGGTATAAGAACATGAGATATGAGATTCCGTTAATGATAACTTCAAGAATATTCCTTATTGCGACATGATCATTGAAATTGATTTCTTTTGCTCTATCTGATAGTGAATTTAATTTAAAAGGATATAAACTGCCCCTCATCCGGTTTTGCGATCAAATTCTTATATCATTCTGCAAGTGAGAATAACAGTGTGAAATTCTTCGCAGGACGGGGATCGAGACTATCCTAACAGCTTGGGTGCAGGAGAACTTTGTCGTGTCATTAAACTAGTTGAGCTGAATATCCTTATCACTTCTTCTCTCCGACTTGGTCGTTGAATTCCCTTTTTATTCTCTCCATGATGGTGTTGCCATTGGGCTGCATCAAGTCCAGAGCTGTGAGGGCCAGAGCCTTTGCCTGCTGGAGAGTTGGTGCCTGTGCCTCTCGTGCACCTGAGATAGTGATGCAAAAGATGCCGATGATCAATGGCGGTTACCAATGCTCATTTCAGGAATCTTGAAGCTGCCTTAATCTTCCTCTTGTATTTCAACTAGCAACAATATCAGATTGTTTATACCATCAGTTACAAGCTTGCCACTTTCTTGTGTCTATATAAGTCTATTATAGTTCATGGACAGCCCTGTTCATGGACGTTGTTTTATAGAAACCACTGTGTTATTACCCAGACTATAGTGACACTGTCTCAAAGAGGTGAATGTACACCTCAGCCATCGCATGAAAACTAGAAGTAGTAGTATAATTAGTAGCAATAGTATAAATGCGATATGGATACAAGAGACATATTATTGATATTGGACCTCAATTTCAACAGAGAGCGATGATCAGCACCTCTTTCTTTCATACAGCCCGGGGCCTGTTTGCAGGTGTTGCAAATCACAATTTGTAGCAGGTATGGTATCTGTCGAGCAACAAATAATCAGGCATGATTATTTCAGTTATTATTGTGGAAATTGCAATCTCCACGACATACACTCACCAAATTTCAGCATGAAACAGGTCACAGAAGCACATTCTTTTCTGGCTTTTTTCTGGCTTTTTTTTTTTTTTTTTTTTGCTGGAGGAAAAAAGTCCCCGATCATGCCGATGTTATGATTAAAAACAATAGTTTACTTATACCTGCTGCTTCATTGAAAACCCTTGAGTGGTTGGCTTCTTTTGTTCCGATGTTATAAAGGACATGAATGCTTGGCACCACACGAGATACGTCCCCCATGTCTGTGGAGAATGTGACCTCCCCGGGGACACAGCTGACGTCGAGACTTGCAGCCAGTCGCTCGTAGAGGGAGGCCAGGGTGTTGTTGGTGATGAGACTGGCGTAGCTCCTCTCCCCTTCAAAGTCACACTCGATCTTATAGATCGATCGTTGAAAAATGATGAAAATAACACGGAATATCTCATAAGCAGTCTTTAAGGCAATGCCATGCAGTCTTTGCCTTTTTCCTCAAAGAGAAGCAGTGATGCAAATTCTTGTGTGATATTCAAGATAACTCTGCTATGTGGAATTTGAATCTTTGACAGGGCAAAGATTCCTTTGTCAAAGAAAAAGAAGAAGAAAGTGTGTTAATTATAGGTGTTCAAACTCTTGCTTTCAGTGCGAGGCACCACTTTTTTTTTTACTGCAGAATCAAAGTCTACTTGAAGTTCGAGTACAAGTAACTACTTTTTACAGTTTATACCTTTTTTAGATAATGATTATAAATAATGATAATTATACTACGTGTGGATGACTTTATGTCATAGAAGTGCAGAGGGGAAATTTTGCACTTGTGAGGGCTAACATTGAACTATCTAATCTTTGACTTAGCCAATATTTGCCCTATGTATAAAACCTCATGCAATATTTCCTGGTATCATTTTTCACAATCTTACTTGGCATCCTGTTGATATGGCAGCACCCTTGGCACATTGGGTTATCTTCTCTCTAAGAATGGGTGAGTCCTCCTTATCAACCGTCCGAAGGTAGAGCTTTAGCTCTGACTCCTCAGGAATGATGCTAGCAACATCCCCTGCTTTGATAAATGTTCCTATTAATGGAGGATGAAATGAATATCAAATGAACCAGGTATAATATACTCCCAGTCAACACAAAAATGAATGTATATAGGAAAATTTGTTTCATAAAGTTTCCCTTTTCCTCGCTAGATAGCTTCCATTTCTGGGATTTTATCACAAGTATTATATATGTATACGTGTCTTTATCGATACCAGATGATTTTTTTTTTGTCAACAAAGGACCTCTGAATTATCTTAGAGCTATTTATACACTGGGTGTGTAAGTGTTATACTAATCTGCCAGAAGTATATTATAATATGTTGCATTTAAGTGGAAAAGTAATGACAACCATTTAGTTGTTAACACTTGACCAAAAAAAAAAAATGCAAAGATATTATTTTGTACCTTTGCTTGAATCAGTCGGTGTGTACGAGTGTAGGCCTATTAGTTTTGACTGATCAAGCAACATGTTAAAAGCAAAATAAACTGGACATTAGAAGTCAATAGATTTTATTTTTTCATTCTCGACCAATCACAAAGCTAATAGATCATCTAATAGCTATGTTCCTGAAGAAGACCATAACAGAATGAAACTACACAAAATGGAATTGCTGCCATAGTTGTATCAGCAAGAAAGAAAGGAATTGACAGAGAATCAAGCTCTGGAAGAAGCTTGAAATCACTTATTCAGACGAATGTTACAGTAAAGTTAATGGATATCGAAGCAAATATTATTTGAAGCCTATCAAAAGTAAGGAAGAAGGGCGATGTGAAGAAAGAGAGACAGGAGGGCGAGAAGATATATACTCACCATGCACCCTCCAGTCTGGTTTGAATTGTTGTCTCATGACAGAAACACTGTTGTAGAACATGACAGCAGCATCCAGGGCGTTCAGTCCCATCCAGGGTCCAGATGCTGCGTGGGCTGCCCGTCCGGTGAAGTGAACGTTCATCCTTGAGGGGAAGAGAAACAATAAAAAAAAAAGAGAGATTTTGCATCAATACAATAAAAGAAATACAATATGTAAAAAGACATAAATTGAATTTAGAAATACGCATACAAAGAAGGATGCAGTATATACTGTATTAAGAGTTCGACATTAATCTTTACACCAAATGTTAAATAAATTCAGAGACCCAACTTCCTTTCAACAAAAAAAAGTGTTAGACATGGCTGATTTACAATTTCATCGCAAGAAGCCATGGCCGTTGCATATTATCTTACAAAACAAAATATAATGAGCAAAATATGTTGGAAAACCGTCCTGAATTCATAAATGATATTCACATTAATGTATATACTTTGTACACCAAAATTAAATATATACCACCATGCATGACCAGTAAACTTTGAAATGAAACTGATTAAAAAAAATCTTTATAGACGAAGTATAGAGCGTTCTCTTTACACTGGCAAAAGTGAAGGTCATTTATTCTAAAGTTTCACAAATGCGGTTCTGATGTTAGCACCAACCGGGACATGAAACTATTTCGTGGAAATTAGATTTTTGCATGAACACGAGAAAAAAAAAATTAATACGGTTCACAGCTTAAACAGATGGGTCTGGGCATGTTCGTCTGAAATGGATGAGCCATCATAGCGACGTCGACCCCTTTAAAGGCTCCGGCTTGAATGAGGTCGATCTTGCCACATCCACTCTCCTCAGCTGGTGTGCCAAGAATTGTCACCTGTTCATTGGAGATTAGAGGACAGTTACCAGAAAAATCAGAATCTAATTCTGCTCACAAGAGTAATTCAAGTTTGTTGAGTAAATGACTTTGGCTTTATAATGTTCTTAACAACCTCCTCTTTGATTTTGGTATCATAAAGTATGAAAAAGAAAATCAGCTGTCATATCAAGAATCTAAGCATATTTCTCAAAGAGTGGATATTGTATAGGATTGAAATAATTTCAAAACAACTAGAATTGAGAAGATTAAGATTTGTAGAGAAAGTTGAAGAGTCTCCACATTCTAGATTCATTGTGATGATTTAGTCATATCACATAATAAGGGCCTGAAATTTTTAATTAAAACAAAAAAAAATCGCAACTAAATGCTATGGTATAATGACTCTGAATAATTGTAACAGGTGACAGGTGAGAAATAACCCATGAGCCTATTAGATATACACTGTGTTCCTTGATACAATTTGAAAGCATAGATTTGTAAGTTATGAGAACATTTTTATTTTCCTGATATGGAATTGGTCGTGGCATCAGGATCAAGGAAAAACACAAACTATATAAGCAGTTGACTTATAATTTTCAATATCTATTGAAGTAAATCACGTACATCATTCACAAAGGCACGTTTATTTTATTCTACACTTTTTTTTTACTGGAAAAATTGTATAATTGTGGTTTTCATAGTTGGATTAGATTTGTTTGAAAAGATTGTAACAACGCGAAACTTTACCACAGGTGGAAAAAAAAATGAAAATTACCCTTCCGATTGATGCATTTTCTGGCTCCTCCAAGACGGCCTTTACCCCAAGCCCCACGGCAACGCCGCACTCGGCAATGAGGTTGTGTCCACAAGCGTGCCCGACTTCAGGGAGAGCATCGTACTCACAGATCACACAGACATGGATGCCTGCCTTTCCTCCAAATGTGGCCTTGAAAGCCGTCTTCAGGTGATATTCTCTTGTTACCTGCAACATAGCGCAAATCAATGACGATCGAGGTATATAATATGACCATTGTTTCTGCTTCCTTTTTGGTGATTTGTGGAGAAAATTATATATATATATATATACAGTCAAACCTGTCTATAGCGACCACCCAAGGGAAACAACAAAAGTGGCCGCTATAGACAGGTGGCCGTTATAGACAGGTTGGCGGCCATTTTGAATTCCATTACTTGCATTTTAGAATAGCCGAAAATACCGCATGTTCTTTAAAAAAAAAAACAACAACAACATATAAGTTTGCATGTGCAGCAGTGCTATTATGGGGATTTTCGTTGTACAATTCACTTCATTTTTTTTTTCATTGCCTCCTTCTATTCTTTTGATGTAAAGAAATAATATTTCGGGCCTGAGAAGTGCTCTGGTTCATCCCTACCGGTTTGCATGAACGCGGCTCACGAGAGCTGAGTTCGATGGAGGATTGATGATGTGTAAAATTTACGTAAACTATAGAAACAATACTCTGACAAGTACTATGTTGTCCTTATTCAAAGGGACTTAAACACTATCTGCATTTTGGTAACAGTCTAAGTTGTCATTAGGAGTTGTCTTTGCCTTTAAGCATCTATTCAGGGCTGCATTACTGAAGCCTAGATCTATACTAGTCAAGTTGGTGGTAAGACGGGTTTTCGTGGCAAAGAGCTGCATTAATATTTTGTCGATCATGTCTGTGTGATTGTGACTGAGCTAGGACTCGGTAGAAATCACGCAATGAACGTAAAAGACATTGTACTCATTGCCGATTTAATGGATCAACTCAATTTTTGTGGCCGCTATACGCAGGTTGATATTCACCACGGGAGACAAAATGAGTGGCCGCTGGCCGCGTTAGGCAGGTGGCCGCTATATAAAGGGTCTATAATACAGCAATTGCGTTCGGGGGATTTTTCAGTGGCCGTTATAAGCAGGTGGCCGCTATAGAGAAGTGGCCGCTAAGACAGGTTTGACTGTATATATATATATATATATATATATATATATTATATCATATAGTCCGATGTACTTACACACACACACACACACACACACACACACACATATATATATATATATATATATATATATATATGTGTGTGTGTGTGTGTAAATATGATATGTAAATAAAATATAAATGTATATAATTTGATATATACCACACGTGTGTATACGATAATTAATTTTGTCATCATTGTGTGGACGTTTTGGTTGATTCTTTAATCCCTTTCTATTCCAATGAATCATAATGTGCGCAAATTTCACACACAAACCTATGGGCAGGTAGTATGATGTGGCAAGCAGAGAAATTTCTAGATAATTCAATACATAATCATCGCATAAATGATAAATGTTCACTTGAATGTGTCTGAAACAGATGACGTATGAAAATTTAAGTACAATCATCCAGCATTTGAAAACATACTATTATTATATCTCATGATACATTTCTCATGTTTCATATCTCATGATAGAGAAATCAGATGTTTTATCAAAGAATGACTGATTAGGCACCAGAAAGTTTTTCTTTGCTTATGCTATATATATATATATATATATATATATATATATATATATATATACAGTTATATATATATATATATGTATATATACACACACACACATATATATATATATATATATATATATATATATATATATATGACAACGCATACTTTTCTCTCTCTCTTAAAAAAGACTTGCCTTTAAAAGGACTTTACAAGAGGAAAAATCATTGTAACCGAAGAGAAACATTATGTTGCATAACAGTATGTTCAACAGTCTATCTATTCACAGGTCGCAGAATCAAAATATATCCATCTACTACATTCTCTCACAGTCACAATACATGATACAAGGTTAGTGTAAAGCACCATAGTTGCAGATTCAAAATACATCCATTTACTACATTCTCCTATACAGTTACAATACATGATACAAATGTAAAGCACCGTATTTTTTCAGAGATCTACTGGGTAACTAGATCCCACTAGCTGTACCTCAAAACCTTCCTGCTCCAAGAAGTTTGTCAGGACTTTGTGGGCGTGGGTCTCCTGGTAGGCTAGTTCCGGGTTAGACCAGATTTCTTGGCTGAGCTTATTCAGAGCATCGGCAGAATCATCGATCTTTCTTTGGACCTTGTTGCGGATCTGTTTGATCCCGTCAGAAAACGGGCTGCCGTTCATGTCGATGAACTGTCCCAAAGTTTTCTCTGAGAAAGAGGGAGATTATAACCACATAGATAATACAAGGTGTTTCCCTTCCATCCTAATGTCCAAGAACACTCTTTTGCTACGCGTTGCCGTTATCTATGAAGCTATCACAATCCAAATTTCAAACTGTAGAAATGTCATATAACTTATACTGTATACACACGTAAACTATGTTTGCATATAGCAGTTTTGAAAGTACAATGTGCACTGTGACTATTAAAGTACACCTCTATGTTGCATAGAAAGAAACAATTGAAAGTGAGTAGGAAAAGGTGGCAGCTCCAAAACACAACAGCAAAAAGGACAGGAAGTACTGGAATCAAATAGAGAGGAAACAGAAGCCTCGTGTACAAATTCAGTTTCAACAGGCCATTGTCCCTTATCCCAGCCCCTGCAAGCACGGGCAAGTGTTCTTCATGCAGTGCAGACATGTGCATAGGTCCTGATTATGTTTCTTTAACACAGTAGTATCAAAATGTCAATTAACCCACTGACTATACACTATTATACAAGCGTTCTGGCGTTGCTAGGGAATTTTTTTTTTTACTCTATGTTGTGCATAAACAAAATTGGAATACACTTTACAAGATCCCCTTCATGTTCCCTTCCTTGATATTCTTGCTGTTCTTCTTACTATTACTAATTTTCTGTTCTCGAAACCTGACGATTTCCATTTACACGATACCGCAGATACACCCTGTATAAATTATTAACGCATGCTATCATTATCATGTATAAGTTCATTTAATTCACAAAGTTTACTTACATTCAAACGACTGACAGTGATAGTCACCTGTCCCAAGTACAGCGTCAAACAGGGTTCAGCATTTTGGCCATGTAGAATATGTTACACGGGGTTTTGTTTCATTCGGAGAAAGCAAAACTGATTATACATAATTATCATCGTAGTCTTGCTTACTCGGGCCTGAGCAGTTGAGAATATACGATAGGCCTACATTAAAACTAGCTCTCGCTCCTTTTCGAGGAACTGAGAATTAAAGCCAAGAAGACGAGATTTTATATTCCCCCTCTCAAGAAGCAGGTTCGAGAAGGCTAGGAATGATCGCGTCTTTCGTTGGCGTTTATAGCTTCCATAATATATAGATATGATATTTCTATATAGCTGCCATTATGTGTTAAGATATTGTGCCTCTTTGGTGTGTGTGTGTATGCAAGCACGGACCCTACCATTGTGCAAGGTACAAAGTACAGCCTATAGAGGCACAATCAACTATAGAATTCAAATTCTAAGCATGCTTTGTTCACAAAAGTTGCCCTTGTTAACAATAATTACCCACACAGCTTGACGGAGGCTTAGGATAGCGACAAGTTATAAGTGAATCCATCTTTATAGAGGGACAACGTGAATGACATGCATGTTTCGTTACTTTGAGAAGTAGGGAAAGATGCATCCATGAATTGTATTACAATACACTCTTCAGTCTGAGAGAGTTTGCAATCATTCTACGTGATTACCTTCTCTCCCAGGTCAGTTCACCTCCCTGGAAGAACGAAGTTCAGTTATGTGTAGTCTCAACTTCCTCGGACCGTGACTAAAATCACAGTTTGTGTTATACAATAATTGTCTTACATATCAACCGCACGAATGGCAACGATAGAATAAAGCGATGGGTGTCAAGCGATAGGTTTAATAATTTCTACGGAAAATAATTTATTAATGTGTAAACAAGACTTCTAATTCTAGCATATTTTTATGGTCACAGCGGCTTTAGTTTTATCGACGTTCTTTGGACTGGTTGGGGGAGTCATTCACACTCCCGAAGACAATCTTAATTAATGTAGACCACGGAATTGCTGTGGTAACTTATTGATGTATGCCTAGATAATGTCACCTAAGTACAGGGTCTTCTCATTTTTGTCAAGAATGATATATATATATATATATATATATATATATATATATATATATATATACATATAATATATATATATATATATATATATATATATATATATATATATATGTATATATATATATATATAATTCTAAAAGTGAAATGGGAGTAACACAACCAGTGAGTCCCTGGAGAGTACAACTAGATAAGGGGTCACTGAAGGGCTTTTTACACTTGTAAAATTTTGCTTAGCCCCGGACCAACGGTGGGGCTAAGGGGGGGGGGGGCCTTAGCCCCACCGTTGGTACGGGACTTTCCTTAGCCCACTTTCTGTTTACACTCGTTTTTGCCAAAGTGGGCTAGCCCCACCGATAGTACGGTACTATCTGGTCCTGCAAAATAGCAGGGGTTAGCACCGCAATTGCGGTGCCAAGAAAGTGAGTGTAAACAGAACGAAAAAATAATCCTGGGCTAAGCGACGGAGACGAAGTCCGACCCCCACTGACCAATCAGAAACGAGGTAATCAAGTGCTGCCGGTGCATGCGTGTACGTGTACAGTACACAGCGTAATTATGAATATTCATGTGGTTTGGAAAGTCCGGGGCTAAGAAATACGAGTGTAAAAAGGTCAGTTTTCTCCTTAGCCCCGGACAAGAGATAGTACGGGACTAATTGGCGAGTGTAAAAAGCTGAAAAAATTGGTACGGGACTAACGATAGTCCTGGGTCAGAGAAAGTCCGGGGTTAAGAAACACAAGTGTAAAAAGCCCTTGACATTGCTTCCCTCTCTTTTCTTGTTAAACATCAATCTTATGCTTCTGTCAAACCAATTATCTATCCGATGTTTTGTGTTGATATCCCCATTCTTTTACAAGCATGTAGACAATCCTATCCAATATTCCCACCCAACCACCCCCACTGACACACATTTTTATGACTTTTTTATAATTTGAATTTCATTACGAATATCAGCTTCATGTTCACAATGAAACGAAGTTTATTATAGAGAAAACCAGAACAGTTATATTCTCCCAGCTTGTGCTGCTGAATCACATTTTTTTTTAATCAAAGGATGTAATGAAATTTATCATGTAAAGCAAACAAAAGTGATACAAAATCTGCATAAAAATATTATAGTACTAAAATTCATCTTGACTGACTTGATTAAACTCGCCAATATCTGCCGAATTGCACAAAACGCACAATCAATAATACATTATATTTTTCACTGAAGCCTGTCCATAGTATACTGGAATCTCATAAACCCTAATTTGATAAAGCGAACGGAATTTATTTTTTGTTGTTATCTATCACCCTACCCCAATACCAGATTTTGTTATACTAAAGAAAATAATCACTTATGTATGCTTGCTGCATTAACCAAAAACAGACAAACAAACAAACAGACCAAACCATATTGCTCATTAATCATCCTAACAAATCATTACTCTATCGCCATAAGTATTATACAGCCACCTAACCCCATTCACACCCGTGAAACATCATTCCCTAAACGCATCGACCCTTCACCTGTGTACCGTAACCCGCTTAGCAAAGAAATTGCCCCTATATTTTTTAATAATCAAACGAATAAACAAACACACACACACACACACACACCCTCACACACACACACACACATCAATAAGGATTATATGTATTACGTTACGTTATAAATACCATAGTTTTATAATTTCAGATATTATGTATATTAATAATAATAATAATAAGGCCTTCTTTACCCAGGGTAGCCTCTTCAGTGTTGCCACTGTTTTACCAGAGGGCCCTGCCATTATTATTACCCTAGCGTTGCCAGGTACCCATTTATACACCTGGGTCGAGAGGGACATTGTGGGTAAAATCATCTTGTCCAAGGACGTAAGCGCTGAGCGGGACTCGAACTCGGGTCCTCCGATCGGGAGTCGGGAGTCTTATCCACTATGCCACAGCGCCCCCAACATGATTATATTAATCATAAGAGTAATATCACCAAAAAATTTGCATGAGACAATGCAAAAGAAAATGAAGTCAAAATCTAATTTTAATTCAATGGATCTGACAAGAACATTGCATGGATTTTTTTTTAATAAAAATATCCACTGACAGTTATAATAACTAGCTGTAGGGCGTGTATACATGACCGAGTGTGTGCTTTCTAGAACTACATCACTCAAATGTTAAAAGAATGATGAAATCTTTCCCACCAATGTGAAAATAATATAATGTGTTCGGAAATTTAGTAAAACCTGGCATTTCTTTACTAGATAGGCCTTCACAGTTTCTCTATCATGATTATGTGGATATTCGTTACTTTGAAATTTTTTGTAACATCTCACAGCCATTTTTTACACTTGTTCATTAATTCATTCAAACTTTATTTCACTTTTTGTTCAACAGAATGTACAAAGAAATATGTGATATTTGATACGCACTTTGTCGAATAATACACACATATCTAATACAAGAAGAGTCATGATATAAAATCATATTTGTACATTTTGCGAAGCAATAGAGAGGCTTGTAGTCTGTCAACAACTCTGATGAAGGGGACTTGAGACAGCTACCAGTTATGTAGTCACTTGCTTACGACCATTCTTTGCCTTCTTAATCGACCACATAAAGAAAATCACAATAACAAATAAAAATGCTGATTCAATTGAGTAAATATATTGCATATCAACAAAGAATCACTATGAATGTGCTTCATATGCACCAATTATTCTCACTGCTGATCACCTTTTTTCATAATATACACATGCGCAATATACAAAAATAATCAATGACTAATGCATCTAATATCTATAAACACACAAATTGAAAAACAAATACTGGCACGATAATCATGATATAAAATTGTTTAACTGTACCTTAGCATGAGTGTACACAATTCTATCATGACGTATCATATGAATATGGTAACTGAAATAACAAAATGACTGAATATGACCATGGCCAACGAATAGAATGGTAGAAGTTTTATCAAACTTGGACACGACTTATCAAAAAGAAGTAAGGAATTTGAATTTCACAACTTTTACTGAAAAGAGAATTAGGATGCAACTATTCATATAGGCATGCAGATTATAAAACGAAGTAACGATGCTATCAAGTCACATCTCCCCCAATGGTAACTACATAAAGATACGTGCGTCGTGGAAGACTTATTATTGGTCGATAATAATAGCAGCTTTACATCCAATTTTCTATTGACATGTCATTCTAGGAAGGTTATTACAAGAAGATAATAACTTCATGTGAATGATACGACTTTGTCTCATATACCACTGTTTTGTGAGCATAATTAATAAAATGTTTAAATTCCGTAACTGTATTCCGTCAGGACTGATGTTTTATGAAATCTCTCCCTTTTTATTCAACTCGTTTGACTCTACACACTAAACACTAAAGATGACTTGAAATGGCATGAAATTTGCACTTCAAGCGTACAAAGTACAAGCAAACTCCATTGTATATATATAAGTAAGTCCAACATAGTAGAACGTCAAATTATTTGCAGGTGCAAAACAATCAACTATGTTACACTGTATATAACATTAATATTATACAATAATTTATACAGAATGATACAGTCATATTCACATATCAACATCGTGGGCCACTTGTCTTTCCATAATCATCTTATGAGAGATCCTCTGATAAAACATATATTTTTTAATATAGTACTTACAGGTAGAATGTGTACATCATCGGATAACGCACACATAAGTATGCACATTCATGTTTGTTTATATAAAAAAATGATATATTCTCTTCACTCCTGTATCTTGTCTATCTTCTTCTTCTCTCCGACGTGGTCGTTGAATTCCCTCTTGATTCTCTCCACGATGGTGTTACCGTTGGGCTGCATCAAGTCCAGAGCTGTGATGGCCAGGGCCTTTGCCTGCTGGAGAGTCGGCGCCTGTGCCTCTGGCGCACCTGAGACATAGAAGTATTCATTCAGTAGATGTTACTGATCATGACAGTTATGCTCATTCAGGAATCATAATATGTCGTTCTTGTTGTCGTTGTGGTTGTTATTGTTGTTGTTGTTGTTGTTGTAAAGCTTGCTTCTGTTTTAGAAACAAGGAACGAACATGTTACTCTTGGTATACACTGTGATGATGTTGCTACAGCAACATCAATTGACTGTATACCATGATTTCGCTATAGCACATCATTTTTGTGTGTACTATGATGTTGCTATAATAATATAGCAACATCATCTGAGTGTATACCAAGAGTAACATGGTCGCTCCTCTTTTTCTGTTTGTTTTCTATCTAAACACACCCATTACTCAGAGATACTGTCTCCGAGTGGTGGATGTATGGATGTATGCCACATGCATGAAAACTAATAATGATAGTAACGTTTCCGTTTCTATTGACACTTTTACCACAACTACTCGTAATATGCAAGAATTGATAGGGGTATGATAGAGAAAGATATACAAATACAGAGACCGGACTTCAATTTCAACATAGAGCGATGACGAGCATCTCTCTCTCTCTCTCTCTCTCTCTCTCTCTCTCTCTCTCTCTCAACCAAGGGCCTAGTTTGCAGTTATCACAATAATCACCATTATTGCACCTATTACTATGGTAACTGCAGTATCACGACCTATGCGAATAACAAATATCAGTATGAATACAAACTGGTCACAGAAGCGCATTCTTCTCTTACTATCCCTTTTCATACTTTTCCCTTACTTTGTTGGGGAATGAAAAAAATAGTAAAGTTTTAGATGCAATGATTTTGCATAAAGGGGGGGGGGGGTGCACAGCTGTGGCATAATGGATAAGACTCCCGACTCCCTATCGGAGGACCCGAGTTCGAATCCCGCCCAATGCTTACGTCCTTGGACAAGATGTTTTTACCCACTGCAAAGTGTATGTCCCTCTCGACCCAGGTGTAAGGGATTGTATAGTTTTGGTTAAGACCTAATTTCATGTTTCTAACATTTTATGTTGAGATAATAAGCCTCTTATGAAATATGAAAGAGCATGTAATTCCTTGAGGAATTCAACGTTTATCTGATGAAAATTGGTTTTGAAATGGATGAGATGTCCAAAACAAAGCAATTCTAGTAAAGTGTGGGACCCACACTTTATTACGATCGCTTTGTTTTACTGTATTTTTGGATGTTTCAGTCATTCCAAACCCAATTTTCATCAAATTAACTTTGAATCCTTCTGTACCATTTCATAAGTGTTTCCTTGGTATCTTGCAAAAAGTTAAAATCCCAATTCTCATCTTCACCAATACTGTACTATCCCTCTAATACTTGGCAACGCTGGGGTAATATGATGATAGCAGGGCCCTCTGGTAGAGCATTGGCAACACTGAAGAGGTTACCCTGGGTAAATAAGGCATTGTTATTATTATTACTTTAATTTAAAAAAAATCAAATAGTTTAAGTACCTGCTGCTTCAAGGAAAGCCTTTGAGCGGCTGGGAGCTTTTGTTCCGATGTTATAGAGGACGAGAATACTCGGCACCACACGAGACACGTCCCCCATGTCTGTGGAGAATGTGACCTCCCCGGGGACACAGCTGACGTCGAGGCTTGCAGCCAGTCGCTCGTAGAGGGAGGCCAAGGTGTTGTTGGTTAGGAGACTGGAGTAGCTATTCTCACCATCACATTCACATTTGACCTGAAATATGATGAAAATAGTGCATATTATATATATATATATATATATATATATATATATATATATATATATATATTTATTTATTTATATTGATATATTTATATATATGATGTATATATATATATATATATATATATATATATATATATATTTATATTGAATTTAGTGTAATGTCATTCAATATCTGCCTTTTTGTCCAAAGAAAAGCAATGATATATAAAGTCCTGTATGATATACAAGATAGCTGTATTTTGAATTAGAATCTTTGCAGGGCATAGCTCCTTTCGTAAAATAATAATAATAATATAATTATAAGATAAATAGATTAAAAAATAATGAAAATAAAATTGGCATGCTTTAGTGTTTTAAAACCTGGCACCAGATCGATGATCGCACAATTTTGTTTTAGAATAATGTACCACTTTCCTGGGCTACACACACAGACTCAAACACACACACACAGACACACACACACACACACACACACACGTACACAACAAAAAGAAAAACGCGATGATTTCTATATAACATGATAATGTTTCGTATTCTCACGTTGTTGACTATTTCATATATCTTTAGAAAGGAGGACTAAAAACAATTTTTTTTTTCACAATCTTACTTGGCATCCTGTTGATATGGCAGCACCCTTGGCACATTGGGTTATCTTTTCTTTGAGCTTGGGGGCGTCTTCCTTGTCAACTGTCTGAAGGTAAAGCTGTAGCTCAGATTCCTCGGGAATGCTGCTAGAAACATCCCCTGCCTTGATAAATGTCCCTGATTGAGGAGAAATTGCATATCAAATGAATCAGATGTACCATCAAAATAATGAATCAGATGTACTCTCACAGTTAGAACAAAACTGAATAAGTCAGAATATGTGTTTCACTTTGTTTCTCATTTTCCTTTTTCATTTCCCTTTTCGATAGTCCTCTATCATTTAATACAATCGTGAAACGTAATAAATTATGATTGTTTTCATTAATTCACACATACCCTCTTATTACAAAACAGTCATCGCTACTTAATTACTCCCTCTCATTTGTCTTTTTTTTTTTTTGTGTGTAGACAATTTAGAGCAGCTGGAAATTCATTGTCACATATACTTTGATGTTAGTTGTGGCCGTCATCAAAATCGGGGATCTTAGGCAGGAGCTTGATTTTGTCATAGACGTTTACGTCATTTTCCAAAGAGTGTCATGGAGTGTCAAAACAGAGAGCACTCCTGCAGTTTGAGAGACAGAAGGGCGAGAGGACACTCACCATGCACCCTCCAGTCTGGTTTGAATTGTTGTCTCATGACAGAAACGCTGTTGTAGAACATGACAGCAGCATCCAGGGCGTTCAGTCCCATCCAGGGTCCAGATGCTGCGTGGGCCGCCCGTCCAGTGAAGTGAACGTTCATCCTTGAGGGGAAGAGAATCAGAAGAAACAGAAAAAAAGGATATTGCATCAATCCCAGTGGCGTATCTAGGGGGGGGGGCAAGGGGGGCACGTGCCCCGGGCGCCACTCCTTGGGGGCGCAAAAAACGAAAAAAAAAAAAAACGAAGAAGAAGGACAAAAAAAAAAAAAAAAAACTCGCCCGGAAGGGGGGGAGGGAGAATGATGGGGGGGGGGGGAGGGGGGGGGGGGAGGGGGGGGGGTAGGGGGCAGAAAACCAAATCAAACAAGATAAAAACAAAACATGATGACGCGGAGAAAATGAAAATGTATTGTGTTCACACAAAAATTCCATGTTCTGTGAGCTGAAATACAAAAATTTTCGGCTCGCTCGCTGCGCTCGCTCGCCAAAATTTACATAAAAAAGAAGGTAAGAACAAAACGTGATGATGACAAAATGACAGTGTCTATTGTGTTCACACATGTCATTTTATATTTAGCAGGCAAAATGTTTCATGGAGCAGCGGCTGCAATTTCTTTCGTTCTGAAGCGATCGCCAATTGGATCAAAAGAAGGCGCCAACGGTTTCGAACAAACGGAGAAGGGGGTGCAAAAAGACCCGAATCAAACAAGATAATAACAAAACGTAATGATGACGCGGAAATATACAAATTTCGGCTCACTGGCTCGTACTAATTTAGAGTATTTTGTCAAGTCCTCAGTTTGTTGGTATAAATCGTTATCTATAAGGCCGTCACTATATCTTGATTAGAATTGTAAGATTTAATAGGCAAAAAAATGAAAAGAGTTTCATGATTTGTAAGCTGAAATACTAAATTTTTCGGCTCGCTCGCTGCGCTCGCCCGCCAAAATTTGTATATAAATAAAGAGAAGAAGATAAGAACAAAACGTGACGATGACGCGGACAAAATGATAATGTCTATTGTGTTCACTCATGTCATTTTATATTTAGCAGGAAAAATGTTACACGGAGCAGCGACTGCAATTTCATTCGTTCTGAAGCGATCGCCGATTGGATCACAAGAGGACGCCAACTGCTTCGAACATACGGGGGAGGGAGGCGCAAAAAAAAAATAAAATAAGATAAGAAAAAAACGTAATGATGACGCAGAAATATATACAAATTTCGGCTCACTCGCTCGTACTAATTTAGAATACTTTTCCAAGTCCTCAGTTTGTTGGTATAAATCGTTATCTATAAGGTCGTCACTATAATTGTGAGATTTAATAAGCAAAAAATGACAAGAATTCCATGTTTTGTAAGCTGAAATACAAAAATTTTCGGCTCGCTCGCTGCGCTCGCTCGCCAAAATCTATATATATATAAAAAAAAGATAAGAACAATACGTGATGATGACGAGGACATATACAAATTTCAACTCACTCGCGCGCACTAATTTAGCGTATCTTTTAAAGTCCTCAATTTTTTGGTATAAATCGTTATCTATAAGGCCGTCACTATATCTTGATTAGAATTGTAAGATTTGGTAAGCAAAAAAATGACAAGAATTCCATGTTTTGTAAGCTGAAATACAAAAATTTTCGGCTCGCTCGCTGCGCTCGCTCGCCAAAATCTATCAAAATTCATTACATCTAAATCACCCTCAAAAGATCCCTTTTAAGTGCTTGAAAAAGCATCATGTGGACTTTGTTTAAAGTCCCTACCGGGATGGGGTTGGGGTTGAACATTTTTTGAGAAATTAGGGGCGCAATTTTCGTGCTTGCCCCGGGCGCCGTTTTCCCTAGATACGCCACTGATCAATCCACTAATTAACAACAACAACAACAACAACAACAACAACAACAACAACAACAACAACAACAACTGAATGACATCAAATTGTATTCAGAGGTATGTATACCAAAACATGTACATTGTATACCTTAGGCCTATACGTTCTGCAAGTATGAAGACTGACATATTTGACCAAATTACTTTATATTCACTAACTATCCGAGCTCTAAAAACATTTATGACACTGTTGTATAAAATGGCATAGCAAGCAGCCATGGCTGTTACATATTCTTAATTGGTTGAGTAAAATGCGGTGAAAAAAAAAATCTCCTGAATTCTCTACAGGTGAAGTTATCAGGGTACACAAAAGCATCAGTAAACGTTTAAATGGTCCTGATTGAGAATCAGGGCATGAGTAATGTACATAAAATAATGTAGAGCATTCTATCTATCTTCATTCACTGATATTAATGACGGTAATCAATTTTGAAGCTTAACAGACAACATTTTGTTGTACCGAATCATGACATAAAATGATTAGTTGGAAATTAGCGGAGATTTCGAAAAGAGCTTACAAAGAAATAGAGCGAGCACTGTACACAAGGAAAACTTACGATTCACTGGCAAGACAGATTGGTTTGGGCATGTTGCTCTGAAACGGATGAGCCATCAGAGCGATGTCGACCCCTTCAAAGGCTCCGGCTTTGATAAGGTCAATTTTGCCACCTCCGCTCTCCTTGGCTGGCGTGCCCAGAATTGTCACCTGTTTGTTATGATATTTTAAGAGAACAGTTACCAGAAAAATCGAAATCTAACTCTGTCTACAGTAATCCAGATTTGTTGAGTAAGTTGCAGTGGGCTTATCGCTTAACTGCTATCACCTCTTTGATTTTATTTTTCATGTCAATACCAAAAATATTACCCCCCAAAATCTAAACATTTTCCTCAGAGTGATGGATATTATCAAAATATGCTTTCAGGAGAGCTAAAATGTAAATAATCAACATATCTAAATGATGAAAAAATAGAGATATGAACACATTCTGCACTTAGTTTTGGACTATTCACCCATAGCAGTTGAAAAGAAACTGAAATTGTTGAAAGAGCCTACTAATTGCTATGGGTAATGACAACAAGCAGGTGTTTAATGTCCCATTAGATAATTTGTACTGTGTTCTTGATACAATTTAAAAGCACATATTTTACTCGGGGGAGGGGGGCGGAGCTAACATAAAACTGGTTACGGCATTATATAGAATCAAAGAAAAGACACAAATTATATATAATGTAAGCAAAGGGCACACTTGACTGGCTCATTTTGCCTGATATTCACTATAGGATGAATATCATACACAAAAGCAAGAAAAATATAAGTCTACTACAAACCCCTGGGGAAAACCAGAACTTTATGCATCTCATGACAGAGAAATACAAATCCTGTGTCAATTTTTGTAAGGATAGGAAATCACGTTTTGGTGTTATATGTAGTTCTGCTCAATTTGTACAATGAAAATGGATATTACATACACTAGTATAAACACAGGGCCTATGAATCAGGAAAACAATCTTGAAATCTTATAAGGACTCACAATTCATTATGAATCAATGCACAAGTCTGTGGTTTTATCCACACAGGGATCAGATGTTATTCTGTTTGCCCAATAGAATGAATTATGAATGAATAAATAAATAAATAAATGAATAAATAAATAAATAAATAAATAAATAAATAAATAAATAAATAAATAAATAAATGATTAAATAAATAAATGATAAAATGTAACAACACAATCTGTACTGAAGGTGAAACAAATACATTGAAAGTTACCCTTCCGACAGATGGACTTTCTGGCTCCTCCAAGACGGTCTTTACCCCAAGCCCCACGGCAACGCCGCACTCGGCGATAAGGTTGTGTCCAGAGGCGTGCCCGACTTCAGGGAGGGCATCGTACTCACAGATCACACAGACATGGATGCCTGCCTTTCCTCCAAATGTGGCCTTGAAAGCCGTCTTTAGGTGATATTCTCTTGTTACCTATAGGGCAAATCAATGATGAGGTGTGATTACTGCTTTCTTCTTTATTCGATTCCACTCAATAACTGATTATTATATCAATGATATAAACATTCATTTGAAGTTTACGAAACATTCAAATGTTACATATCTCATGTTTATTCAAGGATCATTCCTAAAGAAATTAAATGCTTTCTGTCACACTGTCAATAATTATAAAACTATGGTTTAGCCAAAAAAATGTGACAATATACTTTTCTTTAAAAAAAGAAAACTCATTTGAAAAAGAGAGTAACATCGGAGAATGACATTATCATTATCATTATTACCACCGTACCTCAAACCCTTCTTCCTCCAAGAAGTCTGTCAGGACTTTGTGGGCATGGGTCTCCTGGTAGGCCAGTTCCGGGTTAGACCAGATCTCTTGACTGAGCTTATTCAGGGCCTCTGCAGAATCATCGATCTTCCTTTGGACCTTGTTGCGGGTTTGTTTGATCCCGTCGGCAAACGGGCTGCCGTTCATGTCGATGAACTGTTCCAGGGAGATGGCTCTCCGCAGTTTGTCTCTGAGAAAGATAGAACGAAATATCATATAATGAAATATACAAAGGTTAAACTGACCAAATATTCTCTACCGGACTGCATTAAGCTATCGCAATCCAAATTTCAAACTTCAAACCTGTTACACTTATGGATATCACATATGAATATGATATATAATACATATATATATATATATACATATAGTGTGTGTGTGTGTGTGTGTGTGTGTGTGTGTGTGTGTGTGTGTGTGTGTGTGTGTGTGTGTGTGATTACATAGGCCTATTATGTGTGTGTGTGCGTCAGTGTGTGTATGATACATGAGATACGAGGAAAGAGAAAACGGTGAGCACCTTTTATTGTTCACTTTACTGTTCATCTTTTTTTTTCTTTTTTCTTTTTCTTTACAGATAAGGCATGAGTTGAAAAATTGGATTCCTCCGGGAATTGAACGCGGGTCGTTGGCTTGGAACGTCAACGCCTCTACCGTTTGGCTACGGAGACTTTAGTGCTTTATGGAGTGCGGTAGTGAAGCAGCATCAGGTAGTTTAATACCTAATAGATGGTATTCCACATGATAAGAAGTTAACAGACTACTAGTATTTGGATACTACTAACATGTACATAAAACCCCTCCCCTCCCAGGTCAGTCGGGAGGGACGAAGTTCAGCTAGTCTCAACTTGAACAGACCGTAACTCAACTTGCAGTCTATACGGTAAAGCGATTAGTGTCTAGCGATAGATTACATATATATATATATATATATATATATATATATATATATATATATATATATATATATATATATATTAATAGTTATGTTAACAAGACTTCTAATTACATCACAGGGCCTCCTTGTAATAGACACATAGGCACTCGCGGCTGTAGCTTCAACAGTGACAGCTGACAATATTGGGAGACTATTCACACTTCCAAAGGTAAAGAAGTTACTATGGTAACTTCTTGATACATGCCTTGACATAGCCTATAGGGTCCTCACCACTTAACATTTGTCAGTACAAACATGAGAAGGGCCTACAACTCATCGTGGCGTCGGGACCAAATATGAAAAGAAGCCTCATTCTAGAGGGAATGAGACTAGCACAAACAGTGATGCCCTGAGAAAGTACAGCATGTTGTTGTTTTGTGTTTAGTGGCGTTTACCATTCTCTTTAGAATATCTACGCCAAACACTGCTCTATAGATTAGTACACAATCATGTAGGGGAACCCGGGGCAAAGAGGAACACAGGGCAAAGTGAAACACCCCCACTAAACCTATATATATTCAGTCTTGAATCTAAAGCTCATGGACAAAGATCCCTCTAGGGATGCTCCATCTTTTGATATCAGAGCCGTGTAAATAAATGATTGTATGTGTGTCTTTAGGGAAAACATCTATTTTGCATACCTCAAAACCACCAATTGATGATTATATATTTTATGCCAAATTATCATGCTTATCTGAAATAGTATCTCGAAAACCATGGTAACAACGATGCATGGATTTCAATTCAATTCAATTCAGTTCAAAATGATTTTATTTCCATATAAAGTAATACAAAGTAATTTAAGCTTCCATAAATCGTGATATCAGAGCTAGCAAATACTGGCCGACGTCGCAGTGATGCATGTTGGGAAAAATTAAACATGGTTTGGGGCAAAATGGACGGGGCAAGATGGAACATGTTAACTAATGGGCTTTTGGGTAAAATGAAGTTTGGTGCGTTTCCACGCACGCCGCATGCCTTGCGTTTTGTATTCCACTTTGCCCCAATAGTCTGGGGCAAAGTGGAATTTTCATACTTTTTTCAAATTCACAGTAATTGATAGAACTGATAATTTGAAAACAAATTTTACTACAATTTGTTAGCAGTACTCCTCAGGTAACAGTATAAACAAAAAATCTTGATTTACTCTGCTTTGAATTCCCGTTTTGGCTGGACAAACATATTTGGTCCACTTTATTCTGCCCGCGCTATCTTTTCTTTTTTCATTTTTCGTGATTCTGAGGATCTTTCTATCTGAGAATCATCTGCATTTGTTATTATTTATTTATTTATTTATTTATTCATTTATTCACTTACTCATGTATTTATTTATTTATTTATTTATTCACTTACTCATGTATTCATTTATTCATCTATTCATTCATTTACTCATATATATTTATTTATTTATGATTTAGATCCTAGTCTGTCTGTAAGCTTAAGTATTATGTCCCAAAGAATATTTTATTTATGCTTTATAATTCCTTGATATTATCGAACATCTCATATTGTAACATTGTTTGGGCAACTGCGAAAAGTCACATTGACAGTATATTGCTTCTGCAAAAGAAAGCTATACGTATATGTACCAATTCTGGTTATCGGGACCATTCAGATCCTTTATTCGTAGAATTAAAAACACTAAAGGTAAATGATATTAATTTTTTTGCAAAATTCACTTTTTATGTCTCGTTTGTATAACGGTCAGTTGCCATCTTCTTTTTTCTCATTAATTCATTTAAACAAGGATATACATTCTTATCCCACAAGGCAATCTGATAAATTTCATCTACAAAATCCTAAAACGGTGATGGTTCTGAAATCTATCAGACACACTGGACCTGATATTTGGAACTCTCTTCCTTCAGAAATTCGAACTTTAAAGTCTATGCATTCTTGCAAGAAAACTGTAAAGACAATGCTGCTCTCTGGATATCAGTAATTTTATAATGTCATTGCAATTGTATTGTATATGAAATTCCCTCGTGGAATTATCGTTGTTCTGAATTTATTGCGTAATGTTATGTAACCGACCATGACCTGTAACTGTTCACCTGTACATCGGTGAGAAAATACTTTGCCATGCTTTGCTATTCAGTGATCCAGGTGTTCTAACTTTGTGTAATAGTGAAAGCAGACAGACCTCTCCTCTCTCCTTTCTCCTATTCTATCTCTATGCAAGTCATCCCTCCCCCTATTTTCCTATAATGTATTATGTACGAGGGCTGCACGCAAATCAAGCAATGCTTAAAGGCATAATTTACCATTTGCAGATGAAACAAAAACCCAACATTAGTGCTTTAAAATAGTTCTAAACTGTGAGTTAGGGATAAAAACAACCACTGTAAAAATTTGAATCTGTATAATCAATGTTAAGTATTGTTAAATACACAAAATGTGAACAATAGTTATATTAAGAATGCTTCCAGACTAAACCGTATACAGTTATGGTTTATTGAGAAAAATGCTGATATCTCCTCATATTTTAGGCTTTATTGCAAAAATTTTATATGGTAGGATGTTTTGTGATACAACAGACCTGCACATATGTATTAAATGTGATATCTTGAACATTTTTGAAATCACTGCTCCCAAAGGTACACTGGACCTTTAAGCTGTAGCCCTTCTGCGTTATTCATTGCATCACTGTTCTGTTGGACATTTATGTACAGGCAATGAAGAAATGTATTGCTGTATATTCTAAAGGTAATGAAAAAACTCATTTTGTTAGCAACTAATGTTCATGTATATCCATTTATATGTATGGTACCATTAATGTATTATGTATATGATATATGTTTATGTATCTGCATGAGCAATGATAATAAATGCAGGAACCAATAAAATCAAATCAAATAAAATCAAATCTATCTATCTATCTATCTATCTATCTATCTACTTATCTACCTATCTATCTATATATCTACCTATCTACCTATCTATCTATCTATCAAGCTATCTATTTTTGTAAATGGATCGAAGTCATTATTTACTGGACCAATAAAGTGGTGTGTACTGTCTGTCTCGAAAAAAAAGGAAAAAAGTTTAGAATCTAGACTACAGCTATACCACCCGCCCCGCTCGCGCCCCGCCCCACTCCCACCCCTTTCCGTCCCTCGCCATGATCCCCAGTCTGTAGACAGTAGAATGCCATCGTGATACCATCGCCTTTTCTGCTGTTGATTTGCTCATGGACATACATGTAGGTCCATGATTTGCTGTACGTGCAATCGTCGATCTCATGTTTTTTCAACATTAAAAATAGCGGGGCCAAAATAGCATTCACTGAAGCCATTAATTATTGTTAGGCTGTGCTGTGAACGTCTAAACGACTTTTATAGGTGTAGATCTACACACTACACAGCATAGCACCACAGGCACAGCACAGGCGACTCAGGAGCTAGTCAGGGATCTGCGGGAGCTATCGGGCGCGAGGTGGGGCAAGGCTGGCCAGGTGGCCAAGGCCAGAGACTTGATCACCTATGAACAACAAGACGCAGATATCGGTCTAACGGTTAGGTGTGAATCATCAACCGGTTTGTACCATCGTCGGGAAACGGGTTAGATACCCTCGACCATCGCATCGAGCCGCACTTGTCTTGGCCCAGGGTTTAAATGCAGAGCAGTCCAGCGTATACATACCAAAGGTATCATTATGACACTTTTCAGTCTTACTCTTGAGCAGGGCACTGTGTGCTAGCTGGTACATGTCATGGGTCCTACCCCCACCATATAGAACCAAGCAAGAAGCCAAGTAATTTACCAAGTACAAGCTGGAGTGCACAGAATTGATTTTGGGTATAACTAGCAATGCCTAGTGACCATAGTGTAGTAGAAGCATACTGGTAACTAGCCCGACCAGACGCTGTTACGCTATGCGAAAACAGCGACTGGGCTGTGTATAGTTAACTGGTAACAAACGGATGTGAGCAGGTGTTTGTAGCGTTTGGGCCAATCCCATCAGGCAGGGGCTTGAGGACTCGAATCTAATTGAATGAGGATGAGTAAACTTAATGTGTGTGCATGGGCTGACAGCTCAGTTGATTTTTTATATTTTTGCTTTGCCATATAGGTTCAAGTTGTTGTTGATGTCTTGATTCCCCGGAATCAAAAACATGTAAAACTCTTATAGCCTTGCCGAGCATGAAAAATGTACTAGTCGTGCGAAAGTATCCAAGAGCTTTTTTTTTTTAATTTTTTTTTTTTACTGTGTACGAAGTTTCGTTTGGCCATAATGTTTTATCGCCCTATACACATAAAGTCCTGTAATAAATATACACCTGTACATTGTACGGGGTAATAACCACATGAAAAATTCACCCTTCTTCGTTGCTCGCTTCTATATTCATTCATATCTAGTTAAAGTCTATGCCTTTGCAGTGACAAAGATTATTTGTATTCTCTGTATTCATGGTGTTTTTGAACAACGGTTTGAAGGTGTAGGCCTAAATCTTGGTTAATGATTTTACTTATTTCTTACTAATTGAAAGTGGAAATGATTGACAGTGTGATTGATGTCCATAGAACCAAGTCACAAACTTTGACCAAATGAAGAGATAGTAAATCAAGTCATGTAGGCAAAGTTCTTAGCGACTCCTTTGCTGCAGTTTAAACAGAGGAAAAAGGTTTATCCCATGAAATTCTACTCCCTGTGATATACATTATATGTATCCTTCATGCGAACCAGAATACTGAGTAGCAATCTAACCACACGATGGAAACAGTTGATGAAGCATTCAAATTGTTGCATTATATGCGGGCATCTTGGCGTGACAATGTCCTCATTATTATACTTTATACATTAATGTTACACAAATTATTCATATGGTTCTTCATGGAAAATTTTTGAAGACTCGGTTCAGAGTAAAAGAAAATGAGTTTCTGTGAGATTTGAAGAGGAAGATCCCAGTCCCTCAAAGTAATGATAACAATTTAAAATGTTTGATTTGAAATGGGCAAATAGCATTGTAAGACTTAGGATAGCTGTTCTTTGGTGCTCCAGCTACAATATGCATCAGAAAGAGAAGCAAAAATGAAATCATACAGCTGACTAGCAAAGTTTGCCACACAAAATACTGAAAAGTTGTTTTTTTTTTCAACTTAAAAAAAAAGGATAAAATACATTTGAAGTTTATGCGTTGGTAAAACAAACTGATCCAACAAAAGTTATTTTCAATATACCGGTACCAAAATTTCTTGCAGTCTTTCTAGGATATATAGTCAAATTGGCTCGTTTGACACAAAAGAAGGTGGAGGTAAAACGTTTCCTGAAAACTTATCAGTTGCAATTGGCATAACTGGCTAATGGCAACATAAATCCTCAAGTTATATCAAGTTCTGCTTGTAAAGTCGTTTTTTTTTTTTTTGTGTGTGTGTATTTGATCACTAGATGATTCACCTTACCTTATCTGTGACTGATATCACTATCTATTTTCTGAATGCATTGATCTTTTCCATCGAATGCAAAATGTATGAATAGACAAGATGCATTATTTTGTTAACTTTTAGTGACTTTTTTTTTTTTTTTTGAGCACGAAACATCGCTTGCTCGGAAAGACTTGATGCCCATGCATTTAAAAACTGCACTTGGATTACTTGCCATTTCTTTGATTGAAGTGAGAATAAATTATAAAACATTTCAGTACATCCTGAAGTGGATGTATTGACACGGAATATGTCACTGTATATCTATGATAAAGGAAGGATTCAGTAGATGAAGTATGAAAGGATAGTAAGATTACCTGAGAGTCGCCATGATTTCCTTGGTCTACAAGAGCTTCCAAACAAGCTGCACGAGATGCCCGAAATGACAGGAGGCTGACCCGAGATAGACACACTTCAAAGCTGTCAAGCTTGTCAAGATGAGGCTGACCAAGACGGCGGTGGAATGACAATGGTACTGCTGGTAATACAGAATATATACCCTGCTGCAGCTACTGCAGCCTGATTCGGCGATTGATCCGTCACATGGTCATGTCTGGTCCAATCTCACGAGGCTGGTAAATGGGCCAATATCATGTTTACCTGTATCATATTTCTCCTCTCTGTCTTTCCCTTTGTTTTTTGTGTTTGTTTTCATTAGAAGAGTAAATGTGGCATTGCGAGGTGTAGTGTACCGTGAAATGGATCAACTCTTCGAGTGAAAGCTCATTTCAAGTGATCAATCTTTTTCCAGGTCAGTCAGGAGGGTGCCTGCATCTCTCCTTGGGGGAAGGGGTGGGGAGTTCTTGCTTCGTACCAGCAAACTGGCACCTACAGGGTATCCACAATATCACCTTACTTTGATTGTGGTCTGAAATGTGTCTTGCATGGGTGACATTGTCAATAGCCTTTAGTTTTCAGCTCTTAATTGGGTGATGTCCCAGAGTGAATTTTATGACCAAAAGTTAGCCAGTAATTTGATCACCCTTCAAAGATTGACACCAAGTCCCTGTCTGCAGGTGCCTGTAATTTGTTTTTCTCTGCAAACTCGAAAAAAAAAAAATTATGTCTTGTTGTTTGACTTGATGGAAGCTGTAAGCTTTCTTCATCTCCTGTTGGTGTTTGCTTGTGAAGCACAATTATTCATTTATGATTACCCATATTGATCTAATTGATCTAATCTTTTACACCCGTGCATTTAAAGCCATTGTTGTAAAAGTTGCTGTTTCAATATAGTTTGTCGTCAGGTATGATTCAGGAGAAACTGGCTGTTAGTGTGTTGTTTTTTAGAATTTGTGGTGGTGGAATCCACAAATTGTTGAAATGAATTATATCTTCAACCAGACCAGGGGCCTGTTTCATAAAACTTGTCATCAGTGACAACTGCCACATTTCTATGACAAATTTCCTCTCAACCAATCAGATGCAAGGATTTCAGTAGCTTGTCACATCTATGACAACTTGTCATTGATGACAAGTTTAATGAAACGGGCCCCAGAACAAGTGAAATATACCATACAGGAATGAAAATGAGAGATTACCTCAAAATATAACTTCAGAGTAAAAATGCATCCTTCCCACCAGGTTGTTTAGAGCCCTGGAGTCTGTACATTATTTATCAAAACATCAAACAATGATAATGAGAATCATAAATACCTAAAGGCAATTGAATTTATCTCGAGAAAGCAAGACACATTCCGTTCTTTTACTTTTGCAGGTTTTTCCTAGGACATTGCTGATTTTTAGATTCATCAGCAATTCTACATGCAGACCACAACTGTACAGTTAATGCAGACAAGCAAGTTTGCCAGTGAATGGAGTTTGTTAATGACGTGACGTGTTGAAACAGACATGATTCGTCATCTCATCATGTTACCCAGACAGCTGTCTTCGCTGAATGAGATGCTGTCCTGCTGGAAACATGCTGGCAGGTTACCAAGGGCATGTCACTGGACAAGGTCCTCCTCCCTAATTGGAGGAATGAGAGCAGCTGGGTTTACTACCACAACCAAGGGTGATCACCTGCTGCACTCTCCGTCACAAAATGGTTCTGTCATCAGGAATACCTCTTCATTACTAGGAGCCAAGAATCGTCCATATGTGACCAACATTAGCCTCTGCCGCTCGTCGAGCCAATGTACTCTGAAGGATGGTGGGAAGGTTGCTTGGTTACCGTGGCAACAGCCCTCACGAGGTTTCTTGTCTGCTGTCTCCGTGACGGGATTTAATGACTATGAGTTGGGTCGCCAGAGATTCCAGCTGGATGTCCCCGAGTACTTCAACTTTGCAAATGTTATGGACGAGTGGGCGAGGAGGGAGGAGGTTGGTGCTGTGTGTTTAATTCAACTTTCTATACCTGAGAGGTATGAATGTGATCTGTGAATCAATGACTGATACTAAAAAGTTTGATACAGTTGATATCCAGAGATAATTTGAATCACCACAATTTGACTCTTAGTATAGGATTGTATGACCGACTTTGAATACAATGTGTATGAAATTCAGAGACTTCCAGATGAGTGTTTAAAAAAAAAGAGTATGGGTAAATGTCTTCAACATTTCAGGGAATACTGGTAGTATCAGTACCTTCTGCTTTTGATATGGTCTTTCTCAACTCTGTGAGTAATTTTTACCATACAAATGGTACATTTGCTTGAGTACTTACTTAGCTAATTGATGCAGATGCCTTTAAACTACAGAATAGAAAAATCTGGGTGAAAGGTGTACACGGTTTAAAAATTATCGCATATTGTGATGCTGGTTTACCTCAGATAGTGTTCACTTGTCATTCCCTTGCACTCAACAGAGAGGAGTACGTCCATCAAATCCTCCAGCCTTCTGGTGGATCGATGCTGAGGGAAATGAACTCAGATGGACATTCAGAGATTTGGAATTGAAGTCAAAGAAGTAAGCCTGTGATGTGAAGTAGTTATGTGGGTGCGTTTGGTGGACAGAGTGACTAAGCAAGCTGCTGCATTTTGAAGTTTGTGAAACTTGGACAAAGGAATCAGGGGTAATCATATGCAAGAGAAAGTCAAAATGAGAAGAGATTAATGCATGCACTAATTTTTCAGTAGTAGACTTGGACAGATATTTTTTGACTGAAACCAATATTACATATTCGATACCTAACCGATTTACAGATCCTATTTAAAATTTGATTAGATACAGTATAGTCGTTTGTGAATGAAAAAAATTACATGAAGGTTACGACAAGTTTTAGACAGCTGAGTCATGTGGCCTGAAAATGAAATGCGGTTGATGTCAATCTTACTGAGCTGAGCCCTGGACCCAAAAATGAGAAATGTGCATTTGTCTGAGTTCAGCTTGAGATAGTGAGCACTTGTGTACTTCTTGCAAATCTTTTGTTGTGATATGAAATTTGTTTTTGATTGTGAACCTGTCTTTGTATTAGCTGCATTCTTGCCATGTTCTGGACTGACATAATGAATCTCACTTTTTGTATTATAAAATTGTTGTTTTCCCAGAGTTGCCAATTTGCTGGTGAATGATTGCGGTGTCAAACCTAAAGACCTTGTGATGGTCATACTACCTCGCATTCCAGAATGGTGGCTCTTCAACATTGCCTGTTTAAGGATTGGTAATTATGATTTTGATATTGTCATCTTATCCGTTTGATTTGTCTAAAGAGTGGTAGCTACTGGAGGTGTTTTGATAGGGTCCTCAGTTCTCCATTGATGTATTAAAAATGTGACTTGCATCATGAGCTTTGTATATGTTTTCCTTTACAAACTTTATTTTCCTTTCTGTGTCCTTTTATGTAAAATTTAGATATAAATAGTTGTATATGTATGTCACTGTTGGGCAACAAAACCTTGTATCTCAAAACTTTCAAATGTTCAGGAGAGTGAGAAAAAAAGTGTGCAGCCAAAGCACTATAACAAATGGGATCACCTTTCTTTTAGAACTAGCATGCTGTGATGGCTTCATTTTTGGGTATAAAGGCAGCTATAGGATTTGGACAGCTAGGGCA
Organism: Diadema setosum; assembly: GCF_964275005.1. Taxonomy (NCBI): domain Eukaryota; kingdom Metazoa; phylum Echinodermata; class Echinoidea; order Diadematoida; family Diadematidae; genus Diadema; species Diadema setosum. The sequence continues at coordinate 5,624,957 of NC_092692.1, read as the reverse complement.
CCACTTAACTGATTATCTGATGAGTATTGGGTTATGCTAAGAAATCATTTTCACAAAAATTTGAAATTAAGATTTTGTCACCCCAGCAATGACATGTGTCTGTAGAAGTCTGAGTGAATGTTGTTGAGATGTTGCTGCATGTGCGAGGTATATCGTACGAACCATTAAACAGATAGCACTACTGTATTTATTTGTCTTTCTGTTTGTTCGTGTGTTGTTTTGTTTACCCTTCAAGGTGCCGTTCTGACCCCTGGCTCCATGCAGCTGCGGACCAGGGACATCAAGGATCGCCTGGAGAGATCACAGTCGGTATGCATCGTCACCAGCGAGGAGATGGCTCCCTCTGTGGACCAGGCGGGAGAATTTGAGTCGCTGAAGTGCAAACTTCTTGTGAATGAGAAGGGAAACGAACAGAGGTAATAGTGACTTGGGAGAAGGAGACAAGTCATTGAACACTCAGTGTGATAAAACCTTCATTATGATGTACCCATCTTCCCATGATACAATTCCATATGTTATGTCATTACATTGGTGTGAATATTATTATAGGAACGTAATCATATTGTGAAATCAGAATTTCTGTGAAGTTCACACTTGACTGGATTAATGAAATCAAGTACTTGGTAAAATCAAATTTTGAGTAAGAATAATCTCATCTACTTACTGGGTACAAGCAAGATACACTGTAAAGTTGCTATCAGATGGGGCAGAATTTTGTCTCCCTTCACAAGTCCACCTCTTCCAAGTCAGTGCAAAGTTCTCTGTCAAAAAAATCGGATGATCAGATGATGAGACAAATGTAGTTTACTGTCCTGACACTTGTGTTCAAGTCATACTGTCTATACAAATTAAAAGGAAGGGATTTGATACATTTTCTAAAGGATTTTGATTAACGAAATGATTGCTTACAGATGCAGGACATACATGTATATGGTTGTTATTGTTGCAAGTCATGTGACAGTAGCACTTTGGTAAAGTCACATTGTCACCTCATTAACCTTGATCTAATTCCAGGCCTGGATGGATAGATTACAGAAGCTTGTATGAAAGATCCTCCGACCAGCATGAGGTAGGTTCCACAGTAATACATACTTTGGATGTCTTTCCTTCTGTCTTTCTCATCCACACAGACACAGACATACATACATACATACACATACACACACTCTCTCTCCTCCCCTCCCTCTCTACCCATTCTCTCATCTGAACAGAACACAGACAGAAAAGCATAAAACTAAATTCTCTCTCTCTGTATTTATTTGTTTATAAAATATTTGTGTCTCATGCACACAGAGACAGAGACATCTAAGCTCATACCTCTCTCTATATATCTCTTCACTTGTTTTTTAACATAGACGTACACTTTTGAAAAGTCAAGCTGTTTAAATTGATGAAAGCATCATCCACAGATGAAGCACATGTGTACCACATACAGACTTCCCCACCATTCTGAATTTTGAGGAAAATTTACTCTGAATTTTGACCATTCCCAGCTCTTGTGTCAGGAAAAGTTCCCTCTCTTTCTTGATAATTTTACTACACACTGCTATGGGAACTGCTCTTTCTCCCCTACTTTTGAGCCAAATCATCCCTATTTTTCAGTCAGAATGGATGGTAGGTCTGCATATATGACAAATTTCTGTTTGGAATTAATTGCCTCAGAAATCTTTTCAGAAAGAGAAGATAATTAGATTCGCAAACTTTAAGCTAATTGCAAATGTATTCAAACTGCAGGAAAACAGCATTTTCCTGGGGGATGGAGTTTCCCTAATGCAACTTTCCCATGAGCTTTCTCTGTATTTAACCTGTTGAGGATGGGCTCATTTTGCTACAACACGCATTTCCCATAGACACCTGCCCGAGTATACTCGGGACTCGTCTTCAATGGGTTAAACTAGTTTTTGTCAGGTCATCACTACTTTTAGAATGAAAAAAAAAACAAACTGCATCAATCTGTTTCTTACTGTTAACTGAACAACGAGACATGCTTAGTAAGTTAGCATTTACGTAATGCTTATGTTTGATTTCTTTTTTAAAAAAAACAATGCCTTTAAGGGCTGAAGTGGCCACAGTGTATCTTTTGTATGTTTATTTGTATTTGCTGTGGATGCATGCAACTTCTCATGATGTCAGCTCCAAGTGGTGTAATTATTTGTTTGTATTTTACAGTGTGTGCAAACTCGAAGCGATGACCCCATGACGGTATTCTTTACAAGTGGGACTACAGGCAGTCCAAAGATGGCAGAACACACCCATGCAAGCTATGGTCTTGGACATATGATAACTGGCAAGTGAGTGCACAGGATATATTACTTAGATGAAATACTGATATTCAGCCATATGATGAGTATGATATAGTAGAGCATAAGCTACAACGTATATCCAGGCAAGGATCCAGCAAGTTCTATAATTTTATCTATTTTCATCTTTGCCAAATGTTATAGTATCATGAATAGTATGTACTGATAATGAATCTACTCTTCAGAGGAATTTGATGTTAATTACTGTAAAACACAATATTTTCGCGGCATGAAATTTTTGCAAATTGCAGCCAACAGCCTATTACACAGCAGGAAATTTTCGCGAGTTGCCTCTAACATGCACTGCATAATTATAAGTGTAGACAAGAACTTTCATGTGCATTTTAATTTTGCGAATCTTGGTTCTCGCGAAATTCGCGAAATTAAAATGCACGCAAACATTCCTCATTTTACAGTAGAAGCATTACCTGCCCTTTCAACAAATTGTGTGGATAGAAAAAAAAAAAAGTTGCATAGTCATACATGAGGACAGAAGAAAAATGTTTTTGCCTTAAGCACCCATAGGGCAGTGTCATATTCCGTTGCTTACCAGGGTAACCAGATTTCCATGGAATTTATGTCTGCCTTTTTTTTTTTTGCTCTGTCTTTCTCTAATGTGAGCCATAAGCCTTTCCAAATATATGCGAGACTCAAGTGGAGGGTAAAAGCTGTGTAATTTCCTGTTCATATTCTAGGTATTGGTTAGATATGTCTAGTACGGACATCATCTGGAATATGTCGGACACTGGCTGGGCCAAGTCTGCCTACAGCAACGTCTTTGGCCCATGGTACCAGGGAGGCTGCGTCTTCATCGACCACTCCCCCAAATTTGACCCCCTTAGAACTTTGCAAGTAAGGATTTCATGCATTAGTCGTTCTGAGTTACTTTCACCAGCATATCTATGAGATTTTCCACGTAATTTTGTCAAACTTCGATTGTGATCGGTCAGCTCGAAACCCACAAAAAGTCACAGATTAGGATTGTCAAAATATGTCTCACTTTGGTTGACCGACTCAAATTTTTAAAGTTTGCCCTACCTATTAGAGCAATCTTTTCTCTACCTACCGTGAAAATTTGGCAGCTTAAAATAGTACAGAAATCGAGATATGAACAGTTTTTCTGGAACATATTTTTTCAGACAGATGCCGCTTTCCCTCTGAAATAGAATATGTTTTTGTTGATACTCCTGCACAGCATACCCGAGTGACTCTGATCTTTAAATTCTCTTCTTTTTTTCCTTGTCTTTGAAACTGCACGTCCTGCAGGATCAACTCTTATTTCCATTTTTTTTTTTTTATGCATTGGGATGGTGCAATTTTAACAAGTTTTTAAAGCTTAGAGTCTACTATTTTAAACTTTGTAGAACAGTGGAAATTCATGTTGGCCTACTTTTTGTGTGTTTTGAGCTTGGCAGTCACAAATTACCTCTCTTATTTTTTTTTTTTCCTCACAATTTTGACCCTCTTTATTATCTCCCACATCTCCTCGCGACCACAGTCGTAAAGTTTTACGTTTGCAAACCACACTAATATGAGTGATTAGACTTCATGCAAAAATGCCCTTGGCTTATATGGGAATGTGATGACAATTGTTTTTCACTTGCCAACTGTGCCAATCTTTTTAACACGCGAGTCCATGGACTGTCCTCGGTAACACAAGAAGCGGGAAGGTGTTGCAAAACATCACGACCATGTGACTGGCAAGGTGCTAACAGTAACTTGTTTACAGATGGCTACTTGTAGATGTCTTGACTGCTCTTGTTGCTGTATTTTCAAGTAAGAAAACAGATAAACAAGCAACAAGATGAATGCAACCTCAGAAGGGATGAATGAACTTGCAAACCAATTGATACAGTGAAAAATGAATATGTTTGATTCGGTTTGTATTTGATTTGATATTATTGTTCCACATCTCACACACAAGTAACAATATAATCGATTGAACATAAGATTAGACATAGCGTCGAAATTAAAAAGAAGACAAGAGAAAACAATAATACAAACATGAAATGTGGGGGACCTACTAAAAAGCAGAGGTTGCAATTTGTAGGTCCCTTCATAAAAATGTTGGTCTTGTTAGACGAACAACCGAGTAACGAAAACTATGAAAAGAAGGAAAGGGACATACACGTAAATGAAAAGAGAACAATAAAAGTAAGAGAAACAAATAACCAAATACATCAGAAAATAACGAGATAGCCACCTGTAATAAGCTTACAAGATTCCTTGTCACCAGAGCAACATACTGTAACAATGCACAAGATGCACATGATGCATAATAATTCATGAATTCTGGGGCCCGTTGCATAAAACTCCAACCGGATTTTTTTCCGGTTGAAATCACAAAATTCCGGTTGGAAGCTCCCAACCAGAGTTTTTATGCAACAGATTTTACATTCTTAGATTAGCAACCTTAAAAAATTCAGGTTGGGCAAATCCCAACCAGAATTTTCTAAGGTTGCAAAAAAAGTTTTATGCAACGGGACCCAGGAATAGCCTTGGCACGAATGACTCTGTAAGAAGAACGAAAAGCAGGCCCAGAATACCTAATAAATAACAAATCTGATAAAGAAAAGGAAGTTGGAATGAAGTTGCATGCTATGATTAACATATAACAAAATGTTTCGAAAGATTAACTTACATCAGATATCAAAGTAAGTGGAATACATGTATAGAAAACACATCTTTAAAATTTTAGAATTTTATTATTGTCCTTTGTTGTGATAAAACCAAAGATTTGAAAAGTCTTGTCTGAAAGAGCTGTCACAATTTTGTGTCACTGATTTTTGCATAGATTGAGGCCCATGATTTTGTGTATTTTTTGTCATCAAACGTTTGGTCATAGTATCACCATGGACCTACTACATAGTTGCTCCATGGTATTACTAGATAGACTCATTCGATCCCATGGAGACACACAATTAAAGTATGCTTCAGATCAGAGTGTTGCAGCTCTTGTCTCTTTTTAATTCTTCATCAAATGAAATCAAACATTTTGACATATATGTATAATTATATTGACCAGAAAAAATAAAACCAGCTCAAAACAAGATACCGGTAATTTTAGCAGATGCTTTGAAGTTATTCAATGGCCTATGTAAAATGAAAGGCAATGTGGCAATTACATGTGAGTTAGAATTTACTGAATTTACTGAATTTACTGCAAAGGATAGAAAATTATTATATTTGACTCCAGTGCATCACATTTTCAGAGAAGTAATAATACGTGGAAGTGCTACATGAATTGATGCTATGGTTATCAAGTTCCCCGCAATTCTTTTTGCTGTGACGACAGGTGATGAGTGACTATCCCATCAGTGTGCTGTGCGCCCCGCCCACTGCCTATCGGCTCATGATACAGCAAGACATGTCAAAGTTCAACCTGCGCTCACTCAGGCACGTCTTAAGTGCTGGAGAACCACTGGTGAGTGGATGGTCAATCTTTGTGTGTGAGGCACACCTTGCATGTTACTGTGATATTAATGTGACTAACAAAAGACATGGCAAGGGAACATTCAAGTTATGCTTGGTCTCGGGGAGGGTGCATTCTAATGTCTCTTGTTTGTCATATTAGTATGTTAGCAGTGATTGATAGATGAGTTTACAAACAGAATCTTGGTTTGGAAGGGTTTTTTTTTTTTATGAGTGTACCCAAGTAATCTGAAGAAAAATAGAAGAAAAATTATTGAAAAATATATGGAATGTTTCTAGATATTCGTTTCACTGCAAAAGTGATGTTGAGGGTATCATGAATCAACACAAATCAACATACATTTGTATGTCATAAAACCTTTAAGGAAAAGAGGACATTTTAAGATTACAGGCAAACAAGATGGAAGATTTACAATGTATCTATGAGATGGAAGATTTACAATGTATCTGTGTATTTGTAGAAGACATCAGAGGAAAGAAAGGCAAAAGAATAATGTCATTTTGATCTGTTCTGAAATGCCTGTATCATTTATCAGAATTCTTGCTATTGCATATACAATGTGACTATAAAAACTCAAGTGGCAGCAGCGCTATTTAATTTCCATAACAATGAGTTGACAATGCTGTGCCAATGCACACTGCGAACTGTATTTGATCATACACAAATAACACAGAGTACTGTTTCTATTGTGAAACTACAATACAATGTAGTTTGTTGGTTCTATTAGTAACTGTTGGAAAAAAAAAATATCTACTGCAAGCTCTGAAAATGGATTTCTGTTGTGAAGTACGAATACTTTAGTCATGATAGAAAGGGGAAAATTAGATATAATTACCACGCATGCACTCTGCATATGCCTGTTGCACAGTAACTTAACATTACCAGAAGTGCACTTGTGTACAGCGAAAGTGTGATTCTGCATGTTGCACACGGGCGTGTGAGATCACGCCATTCATTTGCACGTAGCATACAGTTGGCATACTGACTTGACCGCAATAGCGACTGGTTGTGTACATTTATGTGCCATCCATCAAATCACAATATGTGAACAGAAACAAATTGCACATTACTTTTGTAAGCATTGACTGGGATGATGACCTTGCTTTTAGAATCCTGAAGTGATGGAAGTATGGAGAAAGAGAACTGGTGGCATCATCAGAGAGGGATACGGACAGACGGAAACGGTAAGCATGTCGATCAACGAACTTGGGCAAATGGAAATGAGGTTAACTCTGAATTTTGATGTATGTAAGCCCATGCAATTGCCAGTAAACTTGACCCTAAAAGGGCTTGGGGGAGGGGTGACGTTTCGAGCAATAATTCTGCAATGCGAGACTTTTCTTTCAAGTCTTGCGCAACTTTGGAGACGAAATTTGCAACGTTCGCATGTACCATGGCATGTCAAGGAAGGGGGGAGGGTAGGGCTGAATCAACTTAATTTACATTTCAATTTGAAAGATTACAGTGTTCCATTAACCTCTCAGATGTGCAGATTTATGAATTGAATCGGTTCTATCCAAATTTCTCCAGAGTAAGGATATCGTGCAGTTAAAGTAAAGTGATACCAGTTTAAAGACCTGGTAGCGTAGGAAATACCATGGAAGGAAAGGCTGGCCTGCCTGGGATAAATTTGGGAATCCCCGTAACAAATTATGTACAGCTTTATCCCCAATCTCTGTGTAAAATGAACCCTGGTAGAAAGCGAATGCATCGGGCTACCAAAGATTCCCCACCCTACCGGGTCTTTAATAGTGACAGAAGGATGATTTCAGCAACAAAATTTCCCCTTAACAGGTTGATGCTGTTACTAGCAGCAACAATAAAAGAAAAATAAAACTTTGTCCTCCTATTCATTATCTGTGAGGGACCTAAAGCTTGCATTGGCCTACGTGAAAATAAAAGCTAGGAGTGATGGATGGAACTCTGCAATAGTGCTGTGATATTGATCAATTAGATTTGATTTTAGTAACTCCTTTTCTGCCTTTTTGACCCCCCTCCCCCCTACCCCCAAACCAACAACACAACAGGTGGTGGTATGTGGGGCGTTCCGTTGCATCCAGCCCAAGCCTGGATCCTGCGGTAAGGCAGCGCCGGGATATGACTTGGCCATCGTGGATGAAGAAGGCAATGAACTTCCTCATGGAGAAGAAGGCATCATTGGTATCCGGGTCAAGCCCAAGAGACCGGTGTCTCTCTTCACTAGATATGTGGTGGGTGATGTACAAGTCAAGATTATTTCTTACTTTTTTAATATGGGATATAAAATGTCTTTCCTGCAAATAGAATTTTAGTGGAGTGTGAAGCAGAAGTATGCTCATTGTGGGTATTAAAAGGTGAAGTCCCGCATTTAGTTTATAGTCACAAGGTAACATTTACCAGTTATCCAGATCCTTGTCAGCTATTAATACTAGACCATGGGCACCAGTTTACTGTTCTGATGATTTATTCTGTGGGTTGTGATAGGAAGTAACATGGTTGTGCCAAGCAGTGTACATACATTTCTTTATTATTATTATCATTATTATTTATTCGACCAGGTAAAGAATATAGGATACATATCATAAACATTACAAAAATGAAGCAAAAACCAGAATGAACATTACAAAGGAATACACTGTAATGTACATGTTACACAAAATGAAAATGAAAGAAATGGAGACAACATGAGGGTCGGGGCACACAAAAGTAAAGACATTTACTATTGCCCGTAGGCATGTGAACAATCATTCAGAACTAAAAAATTATCACTCAACTCCTGATCCCCACCCCTTAACGTCATGGCCCACATCATTCATTTTTAATGAAAATTTTTGTAAATCTCAAGTTGGTGTCAATTAGTCAGCATCAATCAATTAATAGCCTCTTGAAGACTAGCCCCGAGTATACATGTACTTGGGCAGGTGTCTCTGGGAAATGCAGGTTGTAGCAAAATCAGCCCACTCTCAATGGGGTAAAATGGCTGATGTCATCTGTCCAAGAGCAGCCAAAGGAAAAAAACAAAACCGAAAAACCAGAATCCTTGTCTTTTTGTTCAGTTGATTCAGAACTTGTAAAGCTAAATTTGTGCAGGAAAATGGAGGGAAAACTGTCAAGTCCAAAGTCAATTTTTGGCCAAAATGTGAGGCATAGTGGTGTGGTACTTTGAGCCGACTCATGATAGCATTCTTGGGAGGTTCCTTCCTTGTGTGTTGCAAGGGGCCAGGAACAACATCATTATTATTATTAGTATTATTATTATTATTATTATTATTATTATTATTATTATTATTATTATTATTATTATTATTATTATTATTATTATTATTATTATTATTATTATTATTATTATTATTATTATTGTTGTTGTTGTTGTTGTTGTTGTTGTTGTTGTTGTTGTTGTTGTTGTTATTTGTTGTTGTTGTTGGTATTATTATATTTTTTTTTTTGTGGGGGGGGGGAGGGGGGAGTCAATTTTGTCAATTTATATCCCACATTTTTTTTACCCATGTTTTGTGACCCACTCCTGTGCATTTCAGCTTGCACCAGATATTTATGATAGCAAAATACAAGCAGTTATCAAACAACCAACTGATACTGAATACTCAGAACTGAAGGTCGTATCCTTGACGCAATGCTGTATACTGTATACGCCATGTATTTATCGAGTCTAAATTTTCACAAATCGGGACTTCCCGACGATTTCACGAGTGGTTAAATTCGCGATCGTGGAGTCCTGTACTGAATGGAGAAATATATACGTGTGCATCAAATTCATATCGGGATCAGAGTCATTATTTTCATGTGTCTTTAATTTCGCGAATAGCACCTGACTCGCAGAATTCACGGGGAAAAAAAATCTCGCGAAATATTTGGTGTATACAGTATTATATTTAGGTTAAATAACAGGAGCTGACCCCAGCCAAAACAAAGACAAACAAGTAGAGCTGAGATACCAGGGGGATTGCTTGAAAAACAGAATCATTCAGTCATGTGATATGATCCATCAAGATCTAGTTATAAACAATGACTGTATCACATGCAAACTTAGAACATGAAAATGATGCTTTTTTCGCAGATGAATAAAATATATGATAGGAATGTGGCACATTCATGGTCAAGCAGTGCAAAGATGTACTGCTTGTATTTCATCAACTAAAGAGGTGGGCAGGGGATGAGGGAAGTGGAGGCAAAGCTGTGGCAAAATTCTTGTTTAACCAGGTCATTTGTCAAAGAGTAATGTTCCTATTTTGTGATGGGTTGCATCAACTGTTGCACAATTGCTATGATTGAAATAAACAAATAAACTCAAGAATGATGACGTAACATTGAAGGAAAATGTATAGGCTGAATATGTATGACCCCCTCAATGAATAAAGACAATGCTTCACTCTGCAAGTATGAGTTACCATCTTCACTGCTTGTGTGCAGTAGCTTGCACACCACTAAGACTTAACCCATTGAGGACGGGCTGAGTTTGCTACAACACGCATTCCCATAGACACTTGCCCGAGTATACTCGGGACTCATCCTCAACAGGTTAACATTCCACTCATCCATGGGTCATTAAACCTCTGCCTTTTTGTATGTCCAGTTGACATACAACCTTCTGACAGGTACCAGTGCATGTGTATCATGTTGTAAAGTCGACACGGAACTTGCAGTGAAATGATGCCTCTAATGTAATCACATACCTCCCGAGAAACCAGCAAGAAAATTCATGTCATCTTTTGTTGCCATAAAAATGCTAGGTATTCTATACTAGTTCTCCAACAAGAAGGAAATAAGAGGAAAAATTTTCTCAAGTACTTGCACATTTTGACAAGTGCATTTCTGATATTTTTTGTACCATTGCTAAACATTTCTTACCCAAACTAGCATGGACAGACATTATTTGAATGCCATCTAGCAGTACAACATGAAAGTATGTGTATTTTGTGGAAGAAAAGTATGCATTACATTTGCTGGACTAATGGTATTGCCAAGATATCATTTGTCGTAACTAGAGCTATCTTGTAGCTGTCACTGCTAATATAGACTGTATTCCTCAATACTCAACTTTGCCGCTTCTCTACAGGCCCATCTTCAATTTTTTTTTTTTTTTTTTTTTAATGCTGCCTGCTTGAGTGTAGGTTTGTCTAGCCTAAGAAAGACACTTGGGCAAGATCTTTCATTGAGCATGAGATGGTATCCATGTGCTCCTCCTATAGACTGTCAACCCATTAGATATGTTTGTTTTTGTGTATGTGTGTGTGTGTGTGTGTATGTGTTTAATGTTTATATTTTGTTCAGTGAATTTGTATGTGACCCGCTACAACAAAAAGGTCCTAAAGTCGCGCACGGTCGAAGCCGTGAAAATCGAGTTTGAAGTCAGAGCATCATAATTGGTCAAAATGTACGATTTTCTGATTTTGACATATTATTGGAGTCTGACGTGTCTTCTATCATCTGTCGAAATTTTGAAGCAAAATGATGAAAGGAAAGACCAAAAAATAGCGTTTTTCTGGGCCATGTTTTTGGCGTTTCAACCAAGCAGAAACCGGTTCGAAAATTTGGATTGAGCGCCACATACAGGCTCCGCCCCTAACAACGACCGGAGTGATCTCGTTGGTCAGTTTGCTGCTTGCCGCCAACCGAAGCGTGAAGCTCGCACACTGCTAAGTCGACTGGTGCGTGCGGGCGGGGTGCGCTATGCCCAGCCGCTTCTCCTGGCATCCTGGTCACTGATTGGTCGGTGAGGAGACCGCCGACGCTGTGCTTGAATGAGCATTTCGGGGGTTGCTAGGGTTTACCTTCCGGAGGTGAAAACTGACTACGTGCCCCTTGATCGCGATTGCGTCGCAAGGAAAACTTTTAGGGCGCTTTTCTCGAAACAGTGATTTCCCATACGTCTCGACATGCTCTCTTTTAAACATCGATATCTCCGCACCCGATTATTTTCATAAGATGTGTTATATATCAATTTAAAGCAGAAAGATTAGGGAATGTTGTCATGCAATTTTCAAATAATCGACCTCACCCGACTTTAGGATCATTTTGTTGTAGCGGGTCACATATGAATAAAGTGATCTCTATATTGTTGCATTCTGATAGGGTGATCCGGAACGTACAGCATCGGTATTCAAGGGTGACTTCTACCTGACAGGAGATAAGGCCCGCATGGACGAGGAAGGTTACATCTGGTTTGTTGGGAGGAACGATGACATCATCTCGTCGGCAGGGTGAGCTGGGTGCTTTAATTGTCCCCCAACCCCAATTGCGTGGCACTAGTAGTGGTAGAAGTCATCAGAGATGACGAGGGAGTGTTTAATCCTTGCAAGCCTGTCAAGCCTGTGGAGCATTCAGCTCACCCCTTGTAAGAACTCTTTTAGGAAATAGAAATAAAACAACCATAGTCACTACCGAGACATGATGAAAGTGAACACCATGATGATGATGATGATGATGATGATAATAATAATAATGATAATAGTAATAATAATAATAATAATAATAATACAGGGTACTTATACTGCACCAATTCCACATAACTATAAAAGTAATAAAAGTGCAAACAAGTCTCCAAACATTTCAGTTTGATGTTCTGTCAACAATCAGCATCTGTATCATCACTGATAACTCTGAAATATCCTTTTACAAGGTCAACTCAGAGTACACCTTGACAGTGCAAAGTTACTGTCTCTCTTTAAATCTCTTTCTGATTTTGACTAGCTGTCAAAGAAAGGTGATGACAGCAACAGCAATCGCCATTTTCAGTTTTTGATGTTGTTGTCATGGAAACCATTTTGTATCAGAATGTGCCAGTTGGCACAATACAGAGATTGTCCGATTCTTTATTGACATTTGAAAAAAAAAAAAGAAAGTTGTGTATGATCTAGTTGTTATTCTTTTCATTTACTCCTAGTTCCAATTTGGAGTTAGAGTCAAAGAGCCAGTAGAAATTACCGCATAGTGTCAGAATTTCTCTGCCAGCAAACCAGTGTGGTGCCTTGATCATTTCACTATTGTGCAAAGAAATCAGACACTGGTTGTCGACCTTTTTTTTTTTTTTTCAAGTGCCAGGGAACGAGCGGGTAGGCATCCTGGGTCTACCAGGCTATCTGCACGTGAGGGCACATGATGGTCATTGGTAACTTGAGAAAGGTGTTTAGGCAAGGAGTGACCATACGACTTGACCATGTGCGTACTTTAGCAGCTTTGTTGTCAGTATTTTGCTGGTATGCACCTGGACTGGCCTGGAAGATGAATGATGAAGTGACCATCTGACCAAGCAAACAACCAAACAAAGAAATGTGAAAACAAATGGGGAATAACAATGGGAAGAACAAGAGTGGGCATAATGCCAATAATACAGGCTGATAAATTATATGCACAACTCAACGCTAATATCTTTGTTTGATGGCACGTCCATACAGTGTTCAAGTTGGAAGTAAATTCTGATGAATAAAATGGTGGAAGTTTCACCAAACTCAGTTATCAAAATCAGAAAGATGTGAGTTATCAAAGTTTCATGGGTTTGTACCAGATCTTCATATTGGTTGCCACAACTGTGAGCTGATAGTAATGGGAATTATTTTTATTATCTTTTTGTGTTTGTGTGTGTCAAAGGTACCGAATTGGACCATTTGAAGTAGAAAGCGCCCTCGTGGAGCATCCAGCTGTCATTGAATCCGCTGCTGTCAGCTCCCCAGACCCCATAAGAGGGGAGGTGAGTCCACAGACATAACATGCAAATTGGTAGAGATAGGTAGGATTGTTGTTAAATGCTTAAAATATAGTATACTAGTTTTCTGGCAAGTCTCAGATGAAAAAGATCACAGATTTTTGACTGAAGTCCGACACTTTCTTACAGGACTGTAACAAATGAATGAGAAATGAATCTTATTGAAATGAATTATTTGAACTGATTGAAGTTATTGATTAAATGTTTACGGTATTACAGTAAAATATTTACAGTGCATACAGCACTTTTACTTTGACTTAGAAAAAAAGGAAATAAAATAAAGTTGTTTTCAAACTTCAGATGATAAGAAATGTCTGCCTGTTGTCTTTATCTGTGCTAGAAGCATATTAATCATCGCCTTGAATTAACTCTTGAATTTGTTTTCTTCTGCAATGTTGAAAAGAAACCTGTCTGTTGTGCTGATATGTACCAGAAGCATAGTTTAGACTGCCTTATTTTAAGTTTAAATTTGTTTTCTTGTGCAGTATTGAAAAGGAACTCTATAATTTCTTTCTTCTGCAATGTTGAAAAGAAATCTTGCCCCTTGGAAGATATACTCATGGGATCAACCTCGGAAGGCCAATGGCTACTGCTGATTTCCACCACTATTACTTAAACTGTTATGTCAATCTCCATCACACACTTTTAATTATGAGTATGTACTTAACTAAAGTAATTTTGGTTTGTATATCGTCGCTGGGGTGACAAGACCTTGTATCTACAATTTTGGTGAAAATTACTTTTTTGGATTAATGGTCAAATAATTGGTTAAGTGATGTCCTGTCCAAATCCCAACTGTCTTACTCCAAAAATGAAGCCACCACGGCATGTCAAAGGAAAGGCTATCCCATTCGCCACAGTGCTTTGGCCGCCATGTTTTTTGGCTCTCCTGAACATTTGACATTTTGTAGATACGAGGTCTTGTCGCCCCAGCACAATATGTGTGTTTTATTTGATTGTCTCTCTGTATGTTTGTTTGTTTGTTTTTTTATACTGAAAAAAAAAATAAAGTTGAAACTTGAAACTGGGAGATATTGATATGTTTGTAAACATGCATCTGTCACTTCATCAATAACATGACATGATCTTGCAAAACAAACATTTCTTATGCAACCTCCTCTGCATATTGTCCACTCTTGCTGTCCAGATTGTGAAGGCCTTTGTGGTGTTGGCAGAAAGCCACAAGGACCGGCCCGAGGAAGAACTGACCCGTGAGCTCCAGGACCATGTCAAGACCATCACTGCCCCGTACAAGTACCCAAGGAAGGTCAGTTTGCACTTTGCTATCATGCTTTCATAAAACTCTGTATGTTTTGTGTTCATATTTTGAAAGGATAAACGTGATTAAATAAACACTTTCAATGATTTCTTGCTCTGAATGGGGTGTCTTGCTGGAAAATGCAAGCATTATGTACAATGGAGTTGGAAATACGAGCTAACTTGTAGGGGAAAAAAAAATGGGTTGGAGAGTGCTACATGGGACAAGATGATTTGGAATGATATGATAGTCATAAACAATTTATCAAGCATGAATGGTAAAAAAAAAAAAAAAAACTCAAACCAATTAGTGCTAGTTACATGAAGCTTGCTGTTGGCTCTCATTATAAGACAATCTGTTGGAACAGTAAAGTTGTTTTTTTGGAGCAAAAGTTTGTTACATCAGGGTTTGAAAAACAATGAAATAAAAGGTTTCAGAACTGTGGGGCAAGCAATACTACAACCTTATAAGGAGGAGAGTTTATTGGACTAAATCAATATGTATGGGAAGTCATAGATGTAACATTTAGAGGATTTACTTTAAAGCATGCCAGCAAATGGTGATTTGTGTGTGTGTGTGTAAAACTCAAACACCCAACAAAGAGCACCACAGTGACAGCCCAAAAAGGGAAGATGATTAACAGTATAAAATATGTTCTTTAATATAAGGTCATGCCATTGTGAGCAACATGAATCTTGATTATAAGGAATCCTTTATTTGGCCTAGTATGACACTTTGGGTAACACAGATATGTCAAGAAACACTGAAAACTCTCTTGGCCTAAAATATGCATATCACTGTTGGGGCAACTAAACTTTGTGGCAAAAAAATGTCAAATGTTCAGGAGAGCAAAAAAACATGGTAGATAAAGCCAGTAAATTGGATTGCCTTTCCTTCGACATCCTGTGGTGGCTTCATATTAGGGATAAGACAACTAGGATTTGGGCAGGATATCACTTATCTGACTACCTGACAAGTGATTTTCACCAAGATTTGAAGTACTTGGTTTTGTCTCCCCACCGACAGTAAGTATGGTTATTCCATGTATGCATGCTAATGCTAGCTCTCCTTTCATCCATTATTGTATTTGAATAATGCGTGCATGAACATATGTCCATCTGTTTGATTCCTCTTCTCTTCCTCGATGCTGCCAGATTGAGTTTGTGGACAGTCTACCCAAGACGGTGAGTGGCAAGATTCGACGAGTGGAGCTCCGACAGAGAGAATGGGCAGCTCTTTCCACATAGGATGTCTCTCTCTGTCCAAGGATTAATGCAGAGTTATTTCAAATGGATGTCAGAAAACCTTGTGAGGTGCATCATTGGCAGAAATTCTCTCTTCTGTATTTTATTAATAAAAGGACAGTGGTGGATCCAGAGGGGAGCACACCAGGTGCACGTCCCCCTCTGCGTTTTTTGTTAAAACAAAAATAACAAGAAAAAATTGAGGGGGGGGGGGGGTTGCATGTGCCCCCCTTTAATTTTGTAAAGGCGCCTCCCCTTTACGGAATCCCTGGATCTTGGACAAGAAGACAAGGATATCTGTAGATAGTCTTCATTCATTCTTAAATTTGCTGTTTTGGGCTTGTCTAATGGCCTTCCCTTTCCAGACTGCCAAATCGGTGAGAACAGTACTACAACCTTTCCCCCAGAGTGAGAGAGAGGTGAATTAGATGATGTCACAGTTTTTGCGACTCACATGTTACTGCACAAAGAAAAAAAATGTAAAACATTTACATGTATAGATGAGGGGAGCTTTAAAATTGATCCTTCCTCAGTGTTAAATGATTCCAGAAACTTTAATTTAGTACATACCGGTATCTACTTCAGTGTGAAGAGTAGTTTTGACCATTGTACTTCTTTGTCACATTGTGTTTTATGTAGGATTTTGTTTACATTTATGTTTTATTTCTGTTCTCACAGACGGTAGAATAGTTTCTAAACTGAAGAATGCGCTATGCATAGATAAATGAATTTTATTTATTTTTTACGTACTAATTTTGCCATTTATC
Source organism: Diadema setosum (assembly GCF_964275005.1). Classification (NCBI taxonomy): domain Eukaryota; kingdom Metazoa; phylum Echinodermata; class Echinoidea; order Diadematoida; family Diadematidae; genus Diadema; species Diadema setosum. The sequence continues at coordinate 5,608,256 of NC_092692.1, read as the reverse complement.
AGAAGCATCAGAAAAAGGACATGCAAAAAAAAAAGCAAATATTACAGAAAACACAGGTACATACATACAGTCATTAGAGATGAATGATGTAGATTTTGAAGAAAAAAAAACACACCAACTTTTGACTAAGCCTCATTTACATGCTGCATGAGATGTTTGCTTCAAATTAGTGCTTTCTTCTAAAGTTGTAAAGTAGGGGGCTGTAATTAATAACTTTGAAGATGCCCACATATTTTTTCTCCTGATCTGGATCTAATGTGACTGTCTGAAATTTACAATGAAATATATGAGGGAATGTTCTATGTTTTTGTTCATAAAAAAAGTTCTTTTTGTGTTTTCCCCTATGCACAAAATGCAAGTATGAAAGAAAAAGGATGATTGAATCTTTGTTTTCAGGAACCAAATTTTGACTTGTTCATTGCCTTTGTGCTTTTAATCTCTAGGCAGAAAGCTTAGACAAATGGTGCCTTTGTAAGGATGCCTACATCATTGTGAAGTTGCCTTAAATTGTATATAGGACTTTAATGACTTTATGTTCATTGAGATTATTAAGGTCAAGATATGAATTTTATTTCAATACAAACAACTAACAGTGTGAAGATAGAACTACATTGTAAGGTATCATGTAACTGCAAAATATAACTGAACACTTGACCAAAATGTGTGTAGTTTGATATGAGAAGTGAAAATAAAAGAACCACTTTTTGTGAAGACATTATCATTTGTGACCTGCCACATTAAAAGAGTCTGAAAGTTGCTGAAGGCTGAGCCGAGGAAATTGAGTTTGAAGCTGACTGACCAAAGGAAAGGCAAAAAAAATCAGCATTTTTCTGGGCCATGACTTTTATGACTTTCAACGGAACAGAAACGTGTCTTAAGATGTGGATTTAGCGCTGCAGATAGACTCCGCCCCTAGCAGAGAGGGAGGAACCTTATTGGTCAGTGCGTGGCATTCTGGTTACTGATTGGTCGAGGGTAGACTGCTGGAATTAACATTGTGAAGTAAAAAGTTGCATTTCGCTAAAATGATTAAAAGTACAGAAGGCTTTAGATATTGAGTCTCTGTAGTCAACAACAAGTGGTCAAGTGGATTTCATACATCATTATATTACTCTGTGTAATTACTCTTTTATGCTATCATGTAATCCGATTTCATAATCATGTTTGTCTCGAATGAGAATTAGATGTCCTTTTTTTCTATGCACCATAAATCTTTCTTAAATGTGTTTGCATTTATTATTAATATTGAACATAATATAGTATTTGTTCTTGTGGTGGGTATGAGTTAATCATGATATATGATTGGTATATATGTGTTTGTGGTTGTTGTTTTTTTCTTTCTTTAGAAAGGGATACTGCAGACGACTATTCCCCCCCCCCCAAAAAAAAAAAAAAAAAAAAAAATCTGTTCATTGTTGTCGTTGTTGTTTTCATTAGTAAAGTAGTGGACAAGATGATTTATGAAGGGCACCCCTTTCCCCCTTTTTTTTTTCTCTCTCTCTCTTTCACAATCTTAACTTGGAAAATCAGTATTTGGTGCTTGGGTTCTTCAGATAATAAAGGACTCCATCTAGCTGCAATTAGATGCTGAAGGTGCTTTTGCAAACTCGTTGACTGTAGATCTTTCTTGCTGTTTGTTACAGCCAAGATCTGACCTCTTGGTGAGAAATCAGACGCAAAATTTATTTGATATCAGATTCCCTTTTGTTCAGAATGCCCAGTGAGTTGTGCCATTTGATAATTAAGTTTTATGGCTACCTGTCCAAGGACAGAAAATGAGATACTAACTGTAAATATTATGCAATTCCTGCAACCAGAGCAAAGAGCCTAAACACACATTAAAAAAAAAAAGTGTGAGCAATCTTGCCCAGACAATGACCGTATTTGTCAGCTGACCCTTGATGAAATCAGATACTTTGTCTGGCAGTACCAGCATCAATCTCGTCACTTTCTTTCTTCCTAGTGTCGACTGCTGATCATGTCGGACATTCGTGTCATCCTTGTGGCAAGAGTCTCTTCTTGTTTCCTGATTTGTTTTGTCTTGTCTTGTCTTGTAATAATGTTGTAAAGACCACTCCATTACGGACGCTAATGGTCACACCGGGTGTATCTACATCTCATGTAAACCATCGTAATGCCAAATTCTCAAGGGGACATTTGAACCAAATGTGATGCATTAAGTTTGTCATCAAAATAAAAAGAAAAATAATATGCAAAATGAATGTGTGTCTTTTAATCCAAAATTATGGAATTATATTTTTGTATGGATATGTGTTTGACACAGCTGGAATAAATATGGTGCTGCCATCTATAATCATTTGTGTTAAATAATGTCTTTATAGAGCTGAGCGTTTGGTGGATATGACTTTGTGTAGGAGGCGTGTAAGTGGCAGAACCTTGTGAGTTGTTGGTTGTTGGGCTTTTGTTTGTGTGTTTGCTTGCTTGTTTTTTGTTTGTTCTTGTGTTTTGTTTTTTAGGAAAGAGAGGGAGAAAGAAGGAGAAAGGGAGATGGGCAGACTTAAATTTGAAGAAAAAAAAGGAGATGAGTTGTTGGGAAGATTGCATGATAAAAATGTGTAAATCTCTAGAGATAGAGAAGAGAGAGGGGGATATGAGAGTATAGGAGAGTAGGAATATATATATATATATATATATATATATATATATATATATATATATATATATATATATATATATATATATATATATATATATATATATATATATATATATATATATATATGAATACGAGGGGGAGAGGAAAAGAGACAGATATGGGAGGGGGGGGGGGTAAATAGGGAAAATGCGAACTTGATGAAAATGACTAATTATCATTTTGCAGCTATTGGGACCTGTATAGATAGGTATGATGGCAAGAGAGAACCCACCCCTACCTCGAGTGCCCTACTGTCTTCAGAACAATACTTCAGAACATTAGACCCATAACTAAACGAGACAGCACCAACGTTCCACACACGCGCCGAAACATGTGCATAAAGGTCGCAGGGAACCCCCACATGGAGACAGGCCTGCGCACAACGCACAATCACGTCAATTTTGTTTCGTTTAATGACTCGTAATATTCATGTACGTAGTTGCTGATTGGAGGTTCGAGTAAACTACTCCTTTGATATCAGGTTGCAGTTGGATATCACTCTCCAGAGTTTCCCACACAGAGTTGTACGTGGACCCTCACATGCTTGCACCTGTATATAATGGAGTTATATCAAAAAATGTAAAATTTGACATTGGGTACTATATGCAAATAGACATTGGGTACTATATGCAAATAAACTATGATGCAAATAGTCACAAAACCACTGTAGGTGCTGATTGGTTGTTTGACTTTGCACTCTACAGGCAAATGGTTAACCTGTCACCAATGTGTCACTCGTATTTTTTTTTTGTTTCTCGTCCTGACGTAATAAAGAGGAGCATACCCCGCATGCTCATACCCATACCAATACACAGAATAAAGGTACACTAATAGACACATAAACGAACAAACAAACAATTTCGTGTAACCGATCAAATACCCGATATAAGTTAATCTAGTGGTATAAGAGTAGGCCTAGAGCTTTGTTGTGATGACTGGACGTTTACGTGGATTGTGCATTTTCATTTTTGTGAAGCTATAATGAGCTAATTGTGCATATACTGTACTAGGTATGTGCATGTGAACAAGCAGAAAAGATAAAGGTGGAAAAGGTGGAGTTACTGGCAAACACTGACACACAGACACGAGAGTATAATCTATGACGCGGTATTGTGTGACTGGAGACAGTGTACAATAATAAACTCAAGAAGTTATTCAAGCTCCCTGATTGGTCAGTTTAGACGTACAGGTGACCAATAGCAATGTAGACACCATTGAGGTGACTTCTTGTACCGCACCCCGAATCGAGTACGCCGGGTATATGATTCGAAGAATAAAGTGTTGACTGTATTTCCCCATGATCTTATTTACATTCCTTTCAGTTATTTGTTTGTCTTTTTACGGACACATTTTCAGTACTTGTTTGAGAGCATAACAATTTGCTCGTAAATCATATATATATATATATATATATATATATATATATATATATATAATATATATCAACTTGGCAGTGCGTAACTAATACAGACACACGCAAGCGCAGAATACACACACACACACACACACGCGCGCGCGCGCACACACACACACACACACACACACACGCAGTAAATCACACACGAGAAATGAATGCGCCCAATGAAACGAAATGAAACGAAATTCTGTAAAGAAATTGTTGAATATTTTGATAAGTGATTAATCATATACATATATATATAATATATATATATATATAAATTTACAAAAGCAAATAAAAGTCATTAGGATGTATTTATGATATATACTATCATATACCTATATATATGTATATATATATATATATATATATATATATATATATAAACAGTGTAACAGCCTAGTGACTTTTATTTTTTGTTTGTAAATATGACTATTAAAGATTATTCAGTTGGTAGGCCTATAATATGGTATAAGGAATTTTGTATATCTATGAGTTCTTGCTTTAGTGCTAGCAGGCGGTGCCCGTAACGATTCTGTACATCACTATGTTTGTGTATGTTTTCATGTTTTGTATAATGTATTGATTTTGAACTCGTATGCCCCAAATGGGGTGATTGTGTCAATAAACCTTCAACTTTCAACAGACGAAACATGAGCTCAATACAAGCATACTTTGGGCAAGACATACAAGCATACTTTGGGCAAGACATAATATGCTTCACAGACATGGAATTCTAAAACGCGCCACAAACTCAATCCAACACACGCACACATACACGTACCCAACCGCACATACATTTTGTCTCTGCATCCCCATTTTGTTTTCCCACATATAATTATATCTTTATGAGCAAAAGTCTAGCTGTGGATATTTCATAATTGCATGCAAAATTACAGCACAGCACAGACAGAGCAATCAGACATAGTCTAGGATTCTCAATCAAAAATCATGATAACTGAACAAAATATCTGGAAAAACACGTGCACGAGTTTGACGTTTCCATTCCTGAAAATAAATATAATTTATTTTCTTAATTGTTTTATTCTTCAAAAGACGGACCCATCACCTGATTGTTCTTGATATTCATAGAGACGACTTACTGATTTTTGTTTTTAAGTCGGATTATACACAAACAGGCGACGTAAGTAATGAGAATTTTCTCAGTAACAACAAACATTTCAGTAAAACAATAGGATATATCCACTTCCCTGGGTACATCATTAAATAAATGTTTGGTACATCTCTCTAAACTTCATCTTGACAATTCCAGATGATACTCGTCGATGTTTCACGCAACGGTACAGCAGAATTAGGCAGTTGCAATGTTCCTGAAGTTTCGATGTTTTCGTGATTATCAACTGTCATTTTAATTCACAATTCATTCACAGTTATATCATAGCTGAGTCTACGCAGTCCCGTCACAGGTGTGTTCGGATGAGCTCGTGATGGACATGGAGCTACCAATCCTTCATCGTCTTCATCGTTTTCATCGTCTTCGCTGTCGAAGTCGGAGTACTCGTCGTAGGTGAGGTACCCGCTGTTGTCATCGGTACTGTCAATTTCTGTTGGATGTTTAGCAGCGTTTGGGCCCAGTCGTTCCTCGATGTCGCGAACGGTTGACATCGATAGCAGACTTTCCTCCAGTCGTTTGAAGCGGTCGTCGTTCAGACATCGTTCCGTCAGCGCCGCGTGCGTGTCCCGCTCCGAACGAGTAGGTGGTAACTCTTGTGATGTTCTCCCTGGACGGGTGGTAATGCCGTATTTTGAGTCCAAAACCTGGGGTAAGGTGAGTAGTATGCCACGCTTGTTGGTGGACTTGCCTTTGCGATGTGACGCTTTCTCGTCGTGTGACAACTTGGGGAGGAATAGACCTGCCGAGTTCGCTTTCTTTTTCAACGCCCTTTGACGAATGACTTCCGTCGGGCTGGACGGGAGACGCTGTGGACTGTACACCATCGAATTACTTGAATCCAGAAGGATGGGTGGCAAGCTGGCACATCCGGTCCTCGTACTGCTAGCCGATTTCTCTCTCGTGAGTCTCGCAGCCTCTCGCATCATCCTCGCCGACGACTCTCGAACGCGAGCGATATCCGTTGCCATGGCAACGGCCTCGCGATGTTGCTGGGCTTCGAATCTGCGCATTTGCTGATCGAGAAGGCGTTGCTCCATGGCGTTCTCGAAGAGGAAGACGCGTTTGAGTCTGCTGGGCAGCTTGCGCGGCGGCGGGGAGCCAGGGACATTGTGATTCGACGGGCTTGGTGTTCGAGTCTCGACGCCGTCGACGTCATAGTCGAAGTGGCAGTCTGTCTGGTCATTCGCAGAAAGCAGGCTGCGTAGTCTGGATGAGGTTCTCGGCGTGCTGCTCGCATCCTTTCGCTTGGTATCTCTCTCGCACTGGGTTTTCTCCTCGGGAGGTGAACGGGGTCGCTTGCCGAAGATTGAACCCCGACGAATGTCTCCTGATTCTTTCATCTCAGTACGGATTGGCAGGGGAAAAAGGAGGAGTAACGTGCTGGCTGTCGGTACAACTTTGTCGAAGTTTGTTTCAGAATATGAAGTCTAAAGCTTGTGCTCCAAAATTCAGTGGTTTGAAATCTTTCGAGAAGTCGTAAAAAATCGGTTCAGACTGTGAAGTGTTAGTAACACGTGACAGCTCCTACGGCAAACGTTGCGCAGCTGATGACACCTCTCAACTAACTTCATGTCTACATGACTTTGTACTTTATTATCCCCCTCCTAAACACACATACGCACACGCGCCCTCTTTTCTCGCCTTGTTCAATCAAGGGTATTATTCTGTTTTGGTTTCTATTTCCAGATAAAACCTTTAAATATAGAGGCGCAACACAAAGGATGCAAGCACCCTTATCCCCCGGTAATTACTGTCTTGCACGACAGGGACCATTGTGGTTTTCGTTCAGGATGTACACGAAAAAAAGACCCATTCAGCGTGACGGGAATTGCGGATGAAAGATGTGCGTCACTGCAGGCACTCGATCAGTTCTGGGCCTATCAAGATCGCTGGCTATAACTGGTCGCATAAACAAAATTGCCCCTGCTTGTTATTGGTTCTTACCCCATCAAATCCTTACATTCGTTCCTCAATAAGGTCAGAGGCATTTTGTTACACGCTGCAATGTGCAAGCTGCTGCCTTGCACAAGATATTCTGCCAGACAGTAAATGTCTCCTATGTCATTCGAAATGACGCATTTCATCGCCTTTATTCAGTTCTATTAGAATAGTACTACTCATCAAAATCACAAAGCCCGTTCGTCTGTGTCCTCGGAGACGTGAGAGATATGATGCGGTCAACATAGCGTTATCTCATCTAGAATAGTCTGTCATACAGTCAAGGAATTTTCTTCCACTTCATGTAATTACTATATTTTACTCGGTGATGGCAAAGTCTGTCTTTGAAACTTTGTTTCTAATACTTGGAATTTCACCTCCGTGACGCCACACAATGTCGTACAGATAATTTCGGCCTGTTGTGCTATACTGTATCTTATTTACCTCATCCACAATAGTCTATGATGAAATGCAGAAAATAAAGTGTTTGCTAATCATCTGTAGTAACGTTTGATATCGTGTTTGCAGAGTATGTGTACTAGTCAGTTTCTAATCCTTGATGGCCTGAAAGTCATTGATCTGTATAAACGCAGTCAATTCAGTATGCTCTACTTCTTCTCAAAAATTTCATGAGTTCTTTCTTTTTTAAGCTATTGTCATCAACAAAATGTTTTCTCAGATTTTCTTTTTCAACAAATAAATTCTTTCGCCCTTAATTACAGAATATTTCATGCACTGATATCAAAGATTAGAACACCTCTTTTCTTAATTAAAATTAAGGATGTGTGTGTGTGTGTGCGTGCGTCGTGGTACTGCTGTGCATTGTAATCATGAGCGTGTAAAGAGATGAAGTTCATTAATTCACCTGTCAGAATGAAAAGGAAAAAGAAGGAGGAACAGTGTCGTTCATTCACATTTTAATCCTTCGTTGATTCACGTTTGACATGCTTGACACCGAGCTGAGTACCCTTCTATTCATCCGATTTTCCCATCAGCTAATCTTATTCTTCCTGCTTGATTGACACTTGATTGACGAGCTGTGAAAATGGATGAGTTACGTTTCATCGATCACGATGCTGAAGAGCAGGTCATGCTAAGTCAAGTTAACAGTTTCGCAGAGACTTGAGATTGAATGGACAATGAAAACAATGACAGACAAAACGAAACAAAAGGTGGGTGTATGCGGCAAGGGATGGGGTCAGCTTATCTAAGACACCTTACACCTCAACCAGCTGCTTAAGTCAATTAAGGGCACTGGTGACACCTCCTTAGAAAGCTCTCTATTGAAAGATAATACAACCAAGAAGATCTCTTTTTCTCAGTGCTGACATCATCATCTTCTTGACAGGATGTCAATAAAACAAACGTGGACAGGGTTGAACTTGACACTGAATCCACCTCCTCAAAGATAATGATAGTTTCAAGTAAAAAGAAGTCCGAAATGCACAATGGCCGACGCCTCTCGATGTTCTATTGTTCGTTTGGTTTTTGTTTTGTTCTTCTGTGTAATGACCATTGGTAATCGCCGTTATTCAAACCTCGTTAACTGGTCATTGCATATGAAGCGTGATTGACAGTATTTGGAAGTTGTTATGAGATGCGATCAGAACTCTTGTCACACCTCGACTTTCCTGTTTTCTTTCTTTTTTCTTCCGCATACTTCTGCCCAGAAGTAATGCTCATATCGTAAAGGCTGAAGTCTCTAAATTTTTTGATACATTATTTGACAATAATGAAAAGAGTCATTTTTGTTGTTTGTTGACAGAGGGAGGTAGGCATAGTAAATTGAATACGCAGATGATACCGTTTTTCCCTTCATTTCGGCTTATTTGATTTTTTTTTTCTTAGTCAGTTTACCCTTGGATGAAAACCAAATTTCTATGGACTGGATAATTATGACTATGTTATTGCCACCCGCTCTGACATTTCCGGAGGTTACAAAAGGTTACACATTTCAATTTATTAGTTAACGTGACTTTTGTTTTAGTTTGGTCTGTATAGTAATAATGTTATTAGATGCTTATAGCGTCAGCAAATCATTCTCATGAGCTACAAGGACGATTGTGTGGTTGTAGCGCCATATCAGACGAGTTCCTTTTTGACAGTATCTTTAACACAATGTTTCAGAATAATAATTTCTTAGCCATTATTGGGGAAGAGTATAAACCCTGACATTGAATTAGGCATGCAGAAGTACAGTTCTAGAGGGAATTTTGATCTCAACTCCGAACGAACAACGTAATTACTGCTGGGGTGCATGCAGACGGTACCGTGTTGGCTTTTTAACTGTTGTCAAATATGAAGTAGTCAAATTTCTTTGATCACCTGCCCAATGTCATTGCACTTTCCATTACTAGTATATTCATTTTTCATATTCCATATATACTTTCTCTCGCACGGTGATCAAGGAGCACAAGGCAATTCTAGCATTTTGTTGTGACGTGTATTTCTATAAGGTAAACGCAAAGTATGCAGGAACGAATTGCTCGCACCCAACCTCAAAAGTTGAGATTTTACGAATTCTGCTCAGTGCAAACATTTCAGCTCGATGAATGGCATGAACAATGTCGTGGATAACACCAAGTAAGATATCTACTTGCGCTGAAAGAAATATCACAATGAATGCACTACTTCTAACCTTCCCACAGTTTTAAAATAAACCCGATTCAAATTCATGCCTTATAATGCGTTCCTGTTGGACACTGACGTTTCTTGTTCACAATCATGTGTGCTTACTCATGGTTGATAATATGAATTTAAGAGCAATTTTCCTTATTTACTTTGCGCATTTTCATAAAGCCTGATGTAAATTAATTTGTAACCTCAGATTGCGACAATTAACGCTTCAAAATGGCGGAAAAGTAGAGGGGAAAAGAGCAAACAAGAGAGAGAGAGAGAGAGAGAGAGAGTGGGGGAGGGGAGGGGGGAGGGGGAGGTGAAGAGGGTAGATGTTGATATGATCGGTATATAGCACCAGGGAGGCTCACCTCCCTGGTAGCGCTGAGCTCCGAAACAATAAATGCGAAGTGGCGGTAAGAGGTCAACGTGACTCTATCAGGAGCGTAAGCGGCGCCCTTTTTTTCATATCATCGTTTGATATCGATGCAACTTTAATGAGGTCTTGAATAGGACACCACGTGTTTAACCTTGATTAACCACTTTATCCTCGCCGAGAACAATACAACACCGCGGGGGTCACAACAGTAGATCAATCGAATGTCGGCATTATCAATAAATTCCTTCCCTCCGACTTTGGGACAAGTTCGAAAAACAATGGTCACTGACAGCGGTTACTTCCATGGTACGTCTTTGCATGGGTCAGGTTTCTCGAACACAGCACTTTGGCGATCGCAACAAGTAATATCCTCTACTTTAATTAATATCCTATTCATCTTTCTAATATTGACGTCACTCTCTCTTGCATTTCATATGATTCGTATTTATCTTCTTAGCCTCTTAGCTGGTGCCCAATACATTTTTTTTTTTTTAATACACGAAGCAATGAGGACATGACAACAAGTATTATTAATTCGGTCAAGTGTTCTCGTGTAAGAAATATGAAATATCTATTAAACAAAGTATTGCAGTTCTTTAAGGATGATAACTCCAATACTGCCATTCCATCATGGGTAATGATCCACCACCTGAGTTACCCATCAAGCGTTGCAATTATCTCTCACTTTTGTGTATTCCAACTCTTTACAGTCAGGTGATCCCATTTTACATTTTTCATTCACTTTACGTTTATGTTTCAAAGAAATCAATCCATTCATAATTATCCAACACGGCGATCAAATGATTTCCATTTGCCATTTCTGAGAACTTTGTTGGCTCAAAACACATTTATTTACGACGGGCCAAAGTACTGGAATTCACTTCCCAGTAACATTACTACAGCTCAATCTCTGAATTCCTTTAAGAATAAATTAAAATCATTTTTATTGAAACTTTATAACATCCAACAGAGTTAGTTTCCCTTTATCATCTCAGTCAAGTCATCATTCCTTTTTACATAAGTCCTTCTATTAAACTATGTCCCTGTTTGTGTTCTAAATATAACGATGTGTTTTTTTTTTCTCCTGCATTCTTACCAACATAACTACGTATAAAAAATGTTTTGCATTACATTCAATCCAGCTTGTATTTTATCACTTATTTTACATTATGAAATCCAGATTGCTTGCGTCCACGATGGCACATGCTGTAGTTCCCTCTTTTTTCTCCCCTTTTTTCCTCTTTTTTTCCTCTTTTGTTTTCCTTTCCTTTTCTCTCTTTTTCCTCTTCCCAATCATTTTGATGTCAGTTGACATCGGTTCGTTTATTGTGTTTTATATTGATGTTTTGTGTATTTTTCTGAGGGTCCCATATCGTACAAGCTTTGCTTCTTAGTGGGACCCTCCACTTCCATCCTCATCCTTAGTTGACTTGTATTATACGCTTTATGTATTTAACAAAGATGTAATCACATCTACTTTTCATTTTCATAATTTTCTTATGTACCTTTTCAAATTTTGTTCTATATCACAAATATCCCGTGTATATGCAATGTAAATAAATTTCTTTGTTCATTTTGATGGAGGTGAAAATAAAGTTGAAATTGAAAATTGAAATACGTCACTTCTCTTTTCTTATTCTTTTTTTTTTTATCTGGGTTATGATCACCTATGTCATCCCTCTGTTGTGTGAATATGGGTGACTTACATTGTATCTCATCTTTTTCTCAGTTGTATGTGTTGTAAACGTTGGAAAAATTGAGGAGAGTTTTATGCTCTCAGTCATATCTAATAAAGCTGTTAATGCGATTAGCCTGTAATTTCAAATGTTGATGTCGTATTTCGATGTGTGTGTGCGTTTTCATTGCATATTTCAAGGGTTTCTGTATATGATGTTCCTGTATGTTACTTTATCTCGTTAGTGTAACTGTTTCTTGATATCCAATATGCACGGACTTGTGGAAGAACAGCCTTTTGCTGAAGCAAACGTCCGTTTTGAAAGGAAATAAATGAGTGAATGAATGTATGAATATTGTTCATCATGTGGTCACACATTTCCACATACTTTCTATACAATTTTGCCCATGGTTTACCTTAAAGAGAAGGCCAGGAGAGTGAGAGAGATGTTTGAAAAATGATGATGACATTCAAGCAATGAATCTGATCAGCGAAAAAAGATCATCATCAAAGTTTGCGACAATGAGTAAGTTTTCATCATTTCAGTGTCAGCGCACTTCATGAAAACATCTGAAAACGTTTCTGCTTATACTCATACATAGCGCAATTTCTCCGTCTTTTAAAATTTGCCATTGGTCTGTTATCTGAAGGCGACTGAAGCTGCGCTTATGTGTCTGTGGATGTGAGTGTGCGTGCGTGTGAAATATGGTATAGTTATCAAGATATCAACACTAAGTCTTGAATGATACGTAGCAACGTTCAATAGTGATGTAGTGATACTATAATACTGAGAAAAGTTCAGTGCTGCATATCATACTCAAGTACATGGCAGTCCCATGGTCAAGACAAATCATGTATACATTGTATGGACCGTCATGTTGGGTTGAGCACTTGCGTTCGAAAACTGTAACGATTTAGACATTTTGTCTGAGTCCATGCAATGCAAAACCGTCGATCTGTACGCGAACCTCTGTCAGTCTGTTTGTTTGTCTGTCTGTCTGTCTGTCTGTCTGTCTGTCTGTCTATCAACATGTTTTTTCTTCTCTTTCTCTGTCTCTCCCCATTGCTCTTCTTTCTTTTTCCCCATCCTCTTTCTTTCACTCCCTCCATCCCTTGCTCTCTCCCTCAAGCCTCTCTCTCCCCCCAAAAGTCATCAATCAAAGTCAATGACAGAGGAGACTTCAAGTTACAATCTAAGCATTGTGCTAAGTTCGCAAACAATGAATGCTCAAAGATGTTTTAACATCATCCCAATCATCATCATCACTATCTACTATCACTATGATCAAAATAATGCAAAGTCAAATTATACTTTGCTCTTTGACACTATAAGTCGCTATTATACCATCATTGATATATTTGCTGTGGTGATTTCTAACTCCTAGCAGCAGGTATAACGCCATGTTACAGACGCAATCATACAGTATAATTATCGGAGGCAGCGAGTTATATGAGGATTTTTTTTTTTTTTGGTAATGTTAGATTTCATCATTAAATATCAGCGTTAGGGAAACAAATATTTATTCTCACGCTCAATATCAAAATGAATAATGTTATTGTTTGGTCTTTACGTCAAGCGGGGTCCGTGTATTCAAACAGAGCGCAACAAGTTTTGATTTGACGATTATTGGGACCCAAATGCGTTGTTAGCATTATCCCACAGGATGAAAGAAAGTAAACAACAAAGCTGAGGCAATATAGTTACTCATCTGAAAGGGTCGGGAGAAATCGATTCAACGTTCGAGGACAATAAACGTATGGAGATAGGGACCATAGAATCTGCGTTTGTAACCCATCGATTTCCCTTTCATGCGTTTTCAGCAGGACAGTGCGAAAACACGGTCCCGTAGATGTAAAACGGTGTTCGCCATGCGCATTGCTTTGGTTACGACAAGAGGGCATTGCTCGCCTGCGAAGAACCCGCTAGTGCTCGATGCCGCTGACCCCGTGCTTTTGCAAGTTTAAAAAAGTGAAATATTTGACATTTTTGGCTCCTTTCCAGGCATTTCTAAGTCTCAAAACAGATACGGCTTATCGTTTGATGATCTATACACGGTTTAAAAATTATGACATCAAGAACGACTTTGGACATTGGAGAGGCGTTTCGCCCTGTGTGAGGCAGCAATTTAAGACATTATCATTCGTACATGTCAGTGTAAAACATGGCCAGGGATCTGTAGATGTGAGAGGGCTGATCAGAAGTGCAGAAGACACAAATAAAATTCGAGATGGCAGAAACTGTCTTCAAGTTTCGACTGATTCTCAGTAGCAAAGAATCATCCCCTTGATGAGAGGACAACGTACTGAGGTAAGGATTTTCAGGAAATATACCCTGTGGACTGATTTAGAATATGTGTGAGAAATTCCTTAATTCCCAGTGTAAGTACGTGATGACATTGCCATAATATTATGGTTACAAATCTTTTCGATCCAAGTCTGGATTTAGGATTGAAAATCTGAAATGTCTTTCAATATTTTAGCGAAAAAAGGAAGATCAACAAGTTCTCACCGTAAGAAAATCAAAAGTAGATATAAAAGTGGTCAAGCCGAATAGAAACACGCCATGAGGGAAGTGTCCTTTACCTGCAACCTGAATGAACACTGTTGTTACTAGCACTATAGTCCAGTGTTCACTCAAGGACACCCGACATCCATGCAAGATATTTAATACATCAATTCAATCAAACCAAACCAATCATATTCTCCAGCAGAAATGCAAGTCACACCCATATTATCTAGGTTTATCCCACATTGGCGGGACTTTCTTGTAAAGTTTACTCTTTTTTTATCACAGATTCCACTCTCTCTTGCTGTTAATCATCTTCACATAACATAAAATGCTCGGCTGTTGCGACGTTACAGTGTATTGACCATTTTGAATAGATTATTTTCCTTTTTGTCATGCGCAACCGTCGAAAAGGAGCGTATATACGTGAAAGTTATGAAGTTAGGAAAAATCCTATGAAGCGTCGTCGTGCACAGACTTACAGGCTTAATCATTCTGATCTTTCATATGACCTGCCCTTCATATGATATCATGTACATTAAGTGCAAGAAAAATAAGCCCCTTATCATAATTAATGTGAACTTTCGGCATGCCGAATATGTCCTTCATCAGATAATACCACAACGTAATAGCTCTTATTATTATACAAGGGTGCGATTAGATCAACAGCAGGCGGCGGGGACAACGCCCTGTAGGCATTAGGTGACATTTTTCAGAGAAAAATGCAGGTATCCTGTAGTGTAGATATACTGGGTTCTCTTATCGTATTGTAGGTCGTCTTGGCGGGTGACTCTTCGGCATGGACGATTAGTTATGGTCCAGTGAAGCGATGTCTTTAAAAATCTCATAAAACCTTGCTTATAAAACAAGAAATTACCGACCACGTCTGTAAACACCGTTTGTAACTGTAGACTGTTGTTGCTGTTCTATTTCAAAACAGTTTCCTATATTCCACATCTCCCAGAGATACAACTGAAAAAAACAAACAAACATAGTTCTGTTCATTCAGCACGTCATGTTATAACATTTCTGATAAGACAATGGCAAAGAAGCAGAAACTACCATCAAACAAAGAAAAAAAGATAGAGGAAAGAAAATATATTTCGAATGAGAATACCGTGTGACCCTCAAACAAAACAATGAGAATACCGTGTGACCCTCAAACAAAACAATGATTTTATCTATGTTACAGAAACGAATGAGATTTGAAAAGAAAATGGGAAACAACTAGCCTTGATCCTAACCACATTCATGATCTTGAAAAGGAGATACCATTCTTGGTATGCAATCATCGAAGCAATGTCTTCCTCGCGTCGAATCTTAGAGAGAATTTTATTTCCGCTTTGTTGTTACGTGCCTTGAACCTTGTAGGAAAATCATTGTCCGCTACCTTTTCAGCTTCCGATTCACTGTTGTAATATTTTCATCATTTATAATTCGCAGTGTTCAATTGCTATGTCAATCCACTTTATTTCAATTCAGTGCATGGTCTTACAACGACTCATAATAATGATGTACGACAAAAAAAAAGAAAAGAAAGAAAGATCACATTTCCCCAAAAGAGCCATACAAAGCATGAAACAGATACATCAAGAGCAATATATATCATTCATAAGTATAATGAAGCAAATATCTTGAAAACAGAAATTAGATTAATGTAATTTTGTATTAAAGCTCATCAAAGTTGTATGGGCAAACAGGGTTTCAACATGTTCATGATAGAAATAAAAGTTCTTCCAGGCATTCAGAAGAGCCAAGACAGTGTTGCCCAAGCGAGACAACTGGGATTTGTGCATGCAAGGCAGACGAAATCATTTTCCTTACATAGTATTAACATGTTTCGCGATCTTCATCAAAAACGTGCAACGCAGAAGTCTGTCTTTTTTTTGACACATCACATTGTTGTTCTTCAAATTTACTGATCCCAAGCAAGTAGATAAAAAGAGGATATACTAGTATTAAAGTTGAATAATCATGATAAAATGAAGCGTTTTAGATGACTGAAATGAATATTAGTACTTGTAAAGCCTTTCTATTGCATTACATTGTGTAAATATGTCCTGCCTTTGTGATTATGCGCGTTTACATAAAAATGTCATAAACATACGATTGATGTTTACCAATTACATACGAATTTCAAGAGATTCAGGCGATTGTTTCATGAGTTATTTACTTGTTTTCATCTCTTGCAGATTACTGAGGATCGATGAACAGAAAGAGAGAGAAAGAAAAGGAGCTCGGCTAACTTCAAATTGACCTTGAGAGGCTATACAATATGTCTATCGATTGCATCGCGGCGTGACCTGTTGCCATGTCTGACTTCTGAGAAAGACTGATGCTGTATGAAGACATGTTACTGAGCTAAAGAACTGGATTTTTCCGTGTGCGATATCCAAGATGGAAATAATGCCGGCGACGCTGTTGGCAACCAACCCGTTCTGTAAGCCGATTCGCATCCCGCTGTCGACGGCGGAGCGAACCGTCAACCACGTGAGTTGGAAGAAGCAGTTTCGGCTTCCGTCGTCGTCGTCGATAGGGCGCCGATGCGTGGTCGCCCCGGAACAGTCGGACGAGGAGGAGAGCTGTCGACAGCTCCGTCATCATTCCAATCACAGTCGTCATCGAGATCGACGGGCTGAGTTTCGACCGCTGGGTAGCATGAGCGAGAAGCAGCTCATGCGGCTTACGATGTCGGCAAACGAGGAGTTGGAGCGGGTCAGGAAAGATGCGGGCATCATCACACCGCCAAAAATGGCGCAGACTATGCCAGCTCTCGAAGACGAACTCCAGTTGCCAAAAATCACGAAAACTCGTCAAAAAGCAGTACCACCAGCATCAGCCTCTCCATCGAAGAAGGGGGATAGAGAAAAGCAGAAGATTAATGGTGACGTAAAGGGTAAAGAGGGAGAAAAGGAGAAGGGGGACGAGAAAGGATCAGTGAAGGAAAGAGCAAAGACAGGTGGTTTTCGGAGGACGGGAGGAACCGGATATAGCAGGGTGGATTTGGTGAAGAATATACAGAAACACAAACGTTCGTTGACGGCTTCAGTGCTACAGAGAAAGAGCGCCAAAGTGGAGAGGAGGCAGCGATGCACCGCCTCGAAAGTGGACTCCGTGTGCTGGGGTGACACAGAGGGGATGATCAAGGGGAAAGGGAGTGTAACATGTGGTTCTAGCACTGCCTCGAACTGCAGTGACGAGGATTCGGACAGGCAGCACACAAAATCTCCCATCAAGGAGAAGTGGGCCTGTGACGAGGAGGAACTCGTCGCGAGGCAGTGTAAATCCGCCTTCCGCCGTCTGCCGCAGGTTGATGAGAAAAGGACAAAAACTGACGAGGATTTGAGCACGGCAGCTTTAGAAGACGTCATCTTGGCACGAATGGAAGGCGAGGGGAAGAACGATCGGGAGTCCGGCGACAGCGAAGAGCGAGTCCCATGGGAAGGCGAAGAGAGAGGCTACTGTGCGGAGGTCAGTGGTCTGTTGACCAGACCAACAACATCGGCCAAGGACCGCGACGATGGCTGCCTATCAAGAAGCGAAATTTCGACGCCGGAACTATCGGAGGGGGCACTGAGCAACGACGAGGGAGATCGTCCCACTCATTCGGCCAAGAGAAAGCTTGATATCTTCAAGCATAGTAGCGCGGTGATCAAAGACATGAACGGGTCATTGTCGAACAAGAACCTTGAGCTGAGGGAGAACATTACCGAAAGCGTGATGAAGAAATTACAACCGCCCCATCCTCATGTCATATGGCCAGACAATCGTTTCAAAACACCCAACACCGTGTTCGTCTACGGCAGTCCATCGCGTTTGGCACCCGTCATCGTCCCGTCACACAGTGTTGACTGTCCGCTCTGTAACGTCTACACGCCATCTGCCTTTGGAGAAATTTGTCCACCGAACAGTCCAACACACTTTCTAAAGAAAGACTTCGGATTCTATCCTGTGGAAAGATTTTACTCGGACTTTTGATGAAAGATTATTTCGGAATTCAATTCATGAAATTTCCAATGTTACAACAAAATTGATGACACATACCACTTCACCACCACAGCTGCTACTTATTCAGGACAAGGGATATTTCCCATTCACAAGAATAACACTTTCTAGTCCTTGTAAAAGTTAAAGTTGTAAACATTTCTTAAGCAACATTTTTGACCTGATATTGTCCTTTGATTGATTATCTTAATCTGAATACTAGGATGTAGCTATTTATTCGATAACTGACTGAAAGTGAGAACGGATAATTGTGAAATCGTCGCAGTCGATTATTATTTTTTCGTCTCTATTTTGTGAGAACTGTCATCACGATAAATGAATGAAAATACACAGTTTTTTTTTTACTTTAAACCATTGAGTGTCAAATATATAAACATAGACTGTTTTTTGTCTTTTTTCATTTTGTAAGAATTATCATCACGATTAATAAATGAAGATATGCATTCTTTTAAGTTAAAACCCTAAAGTGTTTAATATAATGATTATAACATATGACTGAATTTGTGAAAACAGCACGATTTGATGTGTGTGTGAACGCGATGACACAATTTTAATCTATGCAGCATATAATCACCTTTTGTAAGCCGATATTTTGATGACAAGGCATCATCTTTCTAAAAACTTTGTGGAATTCCTTGACTAGGGTTTGATCACAGCACTCTTGCATCACTTGGTGTGACAAGACCATGCTTTTTATTTTTGATTTTGATAATCTATAATGTGACTGAAAATATGGTGCGGAACCCCAGTCATCGATGTACAACGATGTAAGTGCAAACTTGCTACGTCAAAATACCATGTCAAGTGGCGTGACAATTTTACGCCGGATCCGTTTGAGAGTACTTCGTAATCATTTGCCAAATAAAGCTAACATTGCTCTGAATATTACAATTAAGAATTTAAGTATCTACTTCTGCACTTCTTGTAATGTTGACAATAATGATGGTAATGATGGTAGTATCATCACTTTTATCTTGAACATGTTTACCTGTACTTCTACTACTACTTCTGCTTATACTGCTTTTTTCACTATTATATAGACTTTCTATATACAGATCGCTTTCTTTTCAGCCTATAAATTCTGGAGAGCAGTTTGCATTCTTCCTGAAAAGATATATCATAAATGATATTTTCATCTTCTCATTTTATCAAAATTATCACAATTATTGCACTCATGCCAACAGTGATTTGAAATACTTGTCTGTGTTTAGAAATATCACCACAGTCATGTGTAATGGTTCACTCTTTCTGCGCCAGGGACTTTGGACCGTGTGTAAAAATGCTATGTGACTTTCTATGGCAATCAACATTGAAGGCACGAAAAGGATTAAGGTGAAATTCCACTCAATGTTCAAGGTGATTCAGTTAGATAAGTAGAAGTAAACTAGAAGAACAGAATTATAGAAGTTTTATTCAAATTTTTTTATCAAAATTATCAAACGTATTCTTCAAGATCCACATGCTTTCACAAAAGAGTGATATTGCGCAGCTTGGATGAAAAATCTTGTATCTCAGATTTTGGTAAAAATCACTTTATTTTTCAAGTAATTTCCAGGTGATCAGTTCAGTGGTTTCCTATCCAAATAATCCTAGCTGTCTTACCCCTCCCCTCTCCCACCCCCCCCCCCAAAAAATAAATAAATAAAAGATAAAAAATAAAGCCAACATGGCATGTCAAGGAAAAGGCGATCCCATTTTTCATAATGCTTTGGCTGCCATGTTTTTTTTTCGCTCCCTGAACATTTGACTTAACAAAAAATAGGTTTTGTCATCCTGGTCGAAACCACATGTAATGTACAAATTAGAGGAGGGATGATGTAATCTCTTCATGATTGTGTCTACCACTGACCTACACACAATTCTTTACTGTCTTTATTTTATCTTATTTTTTACGAGGATCTAAGCAGAAACACTTAAAAAGATATCATCCATATATCATTGCAGCTACAACATCATCCACTATGATGTCCTTGATTTGATGAGAACAATTTTGTACAAGCAAATGGAAGAGTTGTAAGGTGGTGAGGTCATCATCTCATAATGACGTCACTATGTGGCTGCAACAATATTATCACTGTTCCTTGAAAACATGTGGGAATTTACAGATTCACATGAACATTTATTTTTTACTTTATGCTCGATTCCAATGAAACTTATATCATTTCACCTTTAAATTTATACGTTGAATATGGGAACAAAGTCAGAATGAAATGCCACATAAAGTCCTCCGGATGCAGTTTTCACCAACATATACCGTTTAAAGAACTCGTTGAAATTAATGGTTGGTGGTGAATGTAAGCAATAACTGCCGAGTCTCAAACTCAAAGTATACGATTATAACCGGCTAACATTAAGTGTTTCAGTATACAGACAAATTCGAAATGTCTCAGCTTTTTTTATACTGCCCCAGTGTAAAAGAAACGCTTGCCTATTTTACATGAATGTATGTTGCTTATTCAACATACAATGTACTTTGGATGCTTACATATTATGATTGTAATTATTTGTATGTTTATGAGTCAGTAAATGTGATTCGTATATTATATTGATTTATTCACATGTTATTGTTTTGAAGCCTTAAGTTAAAAAAGACGTTTGCTTCTAAGCAATCGATATATAAGATTAGACACAAAATGATTAAAATCTTCAATTACATAATTTTTGTTGGATTTTTTTCATCTTTATTTCATCTTTCGAACAACTCATTTAGGGACACACACTTAAAACACATTATTTACTCTCGATTCGCGAACTTTTTTTTGAAACGTCATCGTTGGCATTGTCGTTTACGATTACGATTACCTATATATATATACATATATATATATATATATATATATATATATATATATATATATATATATATATATATATATATATATATACATATATATATATATATATATATATATATATATATATATATATATATATATATATATATATATATATATATAATTGAGACAATGTAATGATGACAGAAGATGTTGCAGGATGCCGGCTGGTGGAAGCTTTCGACCTTCGGTCTTCTTCAGCTTTATTGTCTGTTTATACAAAATGAAATAGATGTTTTGAACATAAGATCCATGGAGTAATGAACATAATACATTGAATACAATTTCAGCATGAGTTAACAGCTTCAGAGCATACTTGGCAACATATTTGGCAATTGCAAAACATTCAACGATGTATAACTGTAAGTAGATATATAGTAATGGGTGTATGTTACAGGCATATCATACAATAAAAAATATTAAACACATATCATAACTAAACGTAATGTAGTTACCTGCTAAGCAGACGTGTCTGTGTTTCTTGGGTTGTCTTGTGACTGTCTGTGGCGGGATGAGAGTGATCATGTGACATATACATCTATTTCATTTTGTATAAACAGACAATAAAGATGAAGAAGACCGAAGGTCGAAAGCTTCCCACCAGCCGGCTACCTGCAACATCTTAAATCATCATAAAATTGTCTCGATTATAATTCTTCCTAAGATGACAGAGGCGTACGGTACGAGTATCAGCACCATCCCACTATATGTATATATATATATATATATATATATATATATATATATATATATATATATATATATATATATATATATGGGTAGGAAGATTATGGAAGACCTATCATAATGTGTATAATCATAATTACTATACTACTACTAGTATACGTGATGTTTGTCTGTCTGTGTGTATGTGTATCTGCGTGCATAAACAGAAAAAGACAAAGCAAGAGTCAAATATGTATATGTGCCCATTACCAGTCCATAGGAAGAAACCTCAGCAACAACTAAACACACTCGCACACACATGCACATACACACATCCACGTATCAGCACACGTGACGTGACGTTGTATGACAAGAAATAGAAACTACAACTGGTTATGCATGAGCTGGATAATGAGCCTGCACAGAGATGACATCATGGTGGCGCTGTTCAGTCTCGCTAGGGTACTCTGGTATGTGAACCATTTTTATACAGCTTTTACCTAGTTTTGATGACAATAATGGCCTTCTTTTTCTACATAGGGTAGCATCTTTATGAGTGTTTACGTTACCTGATCTCCAAAAGCACGTTGCGAACATGATTGCCCCATCATTGCAAGATACTAATTCACTAACCTACAACGATCTAGAGGGACAATGGACACGTAACATATGGATCAAGGATGAAAGCACGAAAACAATCGAACCTTAGACCTTCTTTTTACAAATACAGTGTCTTAACCATTATACCATGGTGCTATGACATTGTAATGCGAATCAGTACAGAAAAAAGAATATATCAATGTGTTAATGTGTAACATAGGTATCGTAAACAGAGATGTAAGTCCTACACATTTTTTTTTTTCGCAGCAGCTTGGAAAAGTGTTTACAGCATTGCTATCTCCACAACCTTCACACACATCGTATAAAGTGACGTGAAAAGGGCAAGGAGAAGCCCACAACCAATTGGTGCGTATTTTGTTCTGTGGAAGACTTGCTACGGTAAGACTCTTAAGCCAGGTAACCATAGCGACCCAAAGATAATGGCGGCAAAACATCGCAGAATTCAAGATTCTTCCACGACACACTTACATCGTATATGGTCAACATTGTAAGGGCAACATTAAATGGCGTGAATTAAACGAAATCATGGAGGTGTTCAAGTGCCTTCCCTTCGCTCAATCTCTCCAGCCATTTATCATTAGGGGCTTTCACATCTTATTGTGCTTGATCTTGCGGTCTTATTGTTTCCGGACGTGAAGGACAGGCTACGGTCAGCAAGGTGCCTATTGTTCCCCCTGCCGGTCTTGGGGCTGTCCGCTTATACCACAGGGCAGGTGCCAATCAGTTCAACGGACTTCTTAGATTGCTAAAACCATAGTTAAAAGTTGTTGGCTACACAGGATTGACTATTGCATGAGGGTTGTCGTATGCGTGAATATTCACACGCCTCTGGCCATCCGGCAAAAGCGCGGGTTTGTAGAGATCGGTCAGAGTTTAAACAATACAGTGATTCTGGGATTCTGAGATGAGTGTGACGTCAATCAAGGCAGTGCTAAATGAATAGTCCCATTCAAAGTGATACGCCCGGGTGATGAAGACGGAGTGAATTGTGACTGTGATGACAGTCGTTAATTGAGTAACAGAGAGATACCTTTCAGTCTGCCGATTGACAGACATTAGGATAAAAGATCAACACATAATTAACGGAGAATGGTCGTTTTTATCTCTCTCACTGCCAGTACGCTCGCGCAGCCGGTGAATTTGTTTTTAGAAGCGTTACGATGGTTCCCCCTTTTTTGAGTTAGCATTATGATACATGAAGCGCCAGCATTTTGGTCGACATTATTGCTCTTTTGTTGGACAAGGACTGTTAAAAGAGTGCTCCACCGGGAAATGAATGTTATCGCTTATAGATTTGATACGACGTTATCAAGTTGATCCATCAGCAGAACAAAGAGTGCGGCTCGCCGTTTTCTCCTACGCGTGAAAACTCGAATCGTGAAATAGAAACTAGATAATGAATTATCATTCTGGCAAATGGATATTCACTGATATTCCAGCTCGATCGTTACGTCACGAGTTTTCTGCCTTGACCTCTACGATTGGAACAATACTCGTCTGCAGCAGAGTTTGATGAAGGTAAATAATTTATCGAGGGATTCTCAACGTCATCGCTGGACAATGCCGTTCCTGAAGTGGGGCGTTCGCGGGGAAACATTTTCCAGCATTCCTACATCGGAGCAGGGCTGCACGCTGCCCGTCTTGGCGACGAAGAAACAGCTCACCAAACCCTACGGTCCCGAGCATCTCAAAGCAACGGTAGACCGGAGCCACTACAGCGGCGACGGGACTCGGGTTATGGGAGAGACTTCGGCAACTTACGAGAAACCATTAGGGAAATTAGCCCCGGAGATCGTGTCCGGAAAAGCCGATGGCTGCGAAGAGTTTATGCATCCCAGTAACATCACAGCGGTACGTGACGATCGCAGCTGCACCGAACCAAAAGGTAAATGATCATTACCTACGTGCATTCGTAGATTACGCTCAGGGTAAGAAGTAAAGATAATAATGCAGTCATTCGTATTTTTCTTTCAATCAAAACAAACGAACATACACTGTAAACTACAAAGTTATCATAAATCACAAAACAGGAACGGAAACTTACGTCGTGCGACGTTTCGCCGATTAACAATCAACTTCTTCTGGCGTCCTTCCAGTGAAAGAATGATCGAAACGTCGCACGACGTAAGTTTCTATTCGACTTGTGATTTATAATAATTTTGGAGTTCACACAACGACTGGATGAATGATAATCTGTATCAAAACATACACTGTGTTTGACGTACAAGAGAGGGATGTCAGAGAACTACTCCATTTTCATCAACATATTCATTTCATCGTCAATCAAACACAATGTTTCCAGGTAAATAATAATGAAAGTTCTGGTTCAATGAACAATAAGCCACGTCATCATAGTAATTCGTTTTAAGCGCCAAAATCAGTCTGTATCATATCCACATTTATGCCATCAGCGGTTATTTAGACATTAATCAAGGCAATTCTGAACTATCCACAAAGTTACCTGTTTTCACATCAAATGAATGGGAATAAGATTTCATTCGTCGTATCAAACTATTGTACTGTAGTCTTGATATAACACAGCAACGACGACTTTAAGGGGGAGATTGCCGCTGCTAAATAAGCGACTAAAATATGATTCTAATATCATTTCTAGTACCAACCATTTGGAGAGTATGGCAGTACGTCTTCTTCCAAGTTGCATATTAGCGAATACATGTGAAACTTTGAAAGCACATTGCTTTCTTATCCCATTTCCGATTTTAATGATAAGTCTGTCATTCTCTTTGATGCGATAAACTCTAATCTTATTGAAGTATGTACATGGTGTGGGACTGCACTCAAAAGTTCAGTATTCATTACATTTTCTGGCTGTCGCAGACTACGTCTATCTTGCACCGACACTCCCTGAGTGCGTAGAAGGTAACTACTACTTTGTCTGTGAGTCACTATACGCAATGTTGGATTTATTTTTCACAACCTCCGACAAAGTTGTACGCTGAAATTTTCGCACTTTGTCCAATTAGCATGCAGAAAGTAAAGGTAACATCTGTCTTTCTCTTTTAATTCATATCAGATGAGAGCCAGGGAGACGATCAGACTTCTGTTCGCTCCGAGAAACTCGACAGGGAGGTTGACCTCGACCGTCTGTCGGAGACCGAGATCTACCAGCGAGTGCCGCGACTCCGATCGAATCGTTTCGAGCATGGCGCATTCAGTGGTCGTACAGCGCCCCCTCTCGTCCGATCACCGAAGAGGTTCTACGGATCCGCACCCGTTCTTCGCTTGGGCAAGGCAGGGCGCGATAACTTAAAAGTCACTGGTCAAACGATGGATTTGACATCGAAGGCTTTAAAAAAACAATCGAGAGACCTTGAAGCTAGTGATGACTTTGACCTTTCTATCAATCTCCATAAGCGTACAAACCAGAGTCGAGCGAGCACTACGAGAGTCTCTGAATGCACCAGTCCTAAGGCTGACACAGCTGATTCCCTGAGGGAAAGAGACAGTTGTTCCGTTTTATCTCTTGACAATGATGGGCGTCAAAAGGAGGACGGCAGCGAAAGCGAAATATATGAACGGAATAGCAGCCGTCGAAGCGTCAAGCCAGAACTGTCTCCGGCGAGAGTGCAAATGGACCCCTCGAATTTGCAGAGGGTTAGCCCGCGAAGTAGGCCTATAACAGGAACTAGAATGCGTTTTGAGGTTGCGACTCCGGTTATCTGCAAATCCGCAGAAACAAGGTCCACATGCGAGACAGAAGGCGTAAACTTTAATAGGCATATAGCAGCAGTCGCCAGTGCACAGGACATCATTGACTATCGCCCCACTGGGGCTGAGAGGGAGAGAGAAGCGTTCCCAAGCGTGCGACTCTTGGCGTGGCATCCAGCTCTACACGACGTTCTCCACAGCGAATCAGTTTCGCTGCGCCCAAGATCTGAGGAAGGCTTGTACATAAAGCCGACGTCGCCAGCAAAATTTGCGACGCACGCGCATCACTTTCCGGAAATTCCAAGCACATTGCAGGATGTGCCGATCACATCGAGTGTTTCCTACAGGGGCAAACGCTTGCAGATCAAAGTTGATATGCGATCTCTCCGTCTACCGCCAATATTTTCGTACAATCCCACCACCCAGAGTATAGGCCTACATGCGAAAACCGACTGGGTAGGTTGTGTAGGCGGATACTAAACATAAGGAGAAGGTTCTGTCGCTAAAGCCTAGTCCACAATCCGAATATTTTGTACTGAAAAATGTTTGCAGAACAGATTGTTCATCTGATCAAATCAAAACACAAGATTTTTCATTTTCACCCTCTATAGTTTTGACATATTAGACAATAATATCATTGTATTGTACTTGAGTCACTTCAGGCATGGTTTTATAGCAAATCTGTCTGGAATGACAATTACTACGTTGAGCGCATTCTCCATACGTTGCGTCATAAGATTCTGTGTATTTTATGTACATATGCTTGACTTGCAGTGATTGATGATTGATGTGTATAAATATTTGCCCGGTCAATATCAGGTTCACACTAAGTTTGACATGTTGTGTCGTTAAAGTGGTGGGAGAACTTATGGTCACTCAATGAAGTTTGAAAAAAAAACAGGGTATGCTACAATGGATGTGAGGAAATACTTTTTTTTTTGTCAACAGACAGACAGAGTGGTCGATGTGTGGAATTCTCTTCCAGAAGATGTAGTCTCGGCGAGCTCTGTTAATGTTTTTAAGAATAAGCTAGACGAGAATCGTAAGAATTAATTGTGTACATGTATTTAATTACGAGAAGGGTAACACTGCATTTATAGGTCCTTGGTCTCAAGCAGTTTTCCCTCTTCCTGCCATGTGGTGTGTGTATAGGGACCTATGTCCCATAGAATTTCGAATATCACATTAAGATATTGAATGAGATTAGTCAGGCTATATATGGGAAGGATCAAAACCAGTCGAGGATTTCCCTCCTGATCGATGAAGAGGCTAAAACTTACACCATCGTTCCGAAAAAGTAAAGTAATAAAAATCACGATAAGCATCTAGTATGAGTATTTACTCCACAGTTTGTTGTCAAAACGATGATTTAACTTGGAGAACAGAAAACTGAAATAATATACTTTGGTCGCTTACCTGTTTTCATCTTCCATCGATTATCATGAAATTGTGTTTCACATAAGTATTGCCAAGCATCTACTTTAATTACGATATATCACGGAAAATTAATATAAGAATACTTTCAATCTGAACAAAGTAATGACAGTGAATATTTATGTGATCCATGTGACAATTAAAAAAAAAATTATCAGACCGTTTGAAAATCGTGAAGAACTTTCTTACTACCTTCTTCGGCAATATGGTGTCCTAACACAACGGTCAATTAAACTGTTGAAATGTGCATGTGTATAGATAATGATTGTTGTTAAAAAAATGAAGAGCAACATTGTTTTTGTATGTTTGCTAGCTGCAATGGTTACTGTGATCTTTTGAAGCTTGATTGTTGCTTGATTTCCTCGTTAATACCATCATAAACTCTGGCTATAGAAAAAAAAAGAACGAAGAAGCATACAAAAACCAAAACCAAAGTCGAACGAAGCGTGGCAAAATAAAAGCTGCAATATATTATTATCGTTTGGAAATTGGTTATTCTACGATTGCTCCAGCATATGTAAATGATAAACATGTACTTTTGAAATACATTTGCAGCGTAATCATTTCAACACGTTACAAAAGTATAGAATTATAGAATTGCAAAGGAACTGGCTCTTATGTGTGAAAATGTCAATATATTATGTTCGTTCAAATTCATGAAATTTCGCCCGACAGCAAGTGTTGGTTCTAATCCTTATAGCATGCAGCGGGTACTGCTTTGTTATTCAAATTCATGAAATTCTTCCGTCGAGTTGATGTTTTCATTGCAACTGATTGACAAATTGCCCTACTCGACGGAAGAATTTTCATGAATTTGAATAACAAAGCAGTACCCGCTGCATGCTATAAGGATTAGAACCAACACTTGCTGTCGGGCGAAAGCTCGGTGGTCTAGTGGAGATGACGCCTGTCCGGTGATCAGGAGGTCGTAGGTTCGAATCCTGCTCGAATATGTACGCCCATGATTTTTATCATGGCTACTACTAAAACACTGATCAATTCAGTGCTTATTTACGTCGATGTAGGGCAATTTGTCAATCAGTTGCAATGAATATCATGTTCGTGTTTGCTCTTTTAATCCTCAAACGGAGGCCATTAAACCAAGTGTCCAATATTTATTATTTTTGCTGTCAGATTACTTATAGGTGACCTGTTTTCGTTTCTTTGCGATGAATGAAATAAAGAGTTCTGCTGTTTGTGTTCTTGTCAAAGTCGGGTATTTCCATTTCTTTCTTTCTTTCTTTCCTTATCTTCAGTTTTAAGTTACTGTTTATAACGCCCGATATGCCTACATATTATGTGTGATATATCATGACATTTTCTTCAATATTTTGTGGAATATTGATATGAATATATATATATATATATATATATATCATATATCTTTCATCGTAAGGGGGTCTATATCTTACAAGCTTAGCGTCCCGGTAGACCCCTCCACCTTGTTTTAATGATACATTGCAATCTATATAACATATTTCATGTATTTTTTTCCAAAATGGAATGTGATATATCATGACATTCTCTTTAATGATTGGTGGAATATTGTTATGACTGAATACAACTTATCAAATATATATATAAGTTGGTAGAGGAGAGAAAGAGAGAGGAAGGGGGATAGTAAAGGAGAATGGCTGTCCCCATTGCCTTGAAGTAAGCTGCAATGTATGTTTTATAGAGTTTGTCACAAATACACAATGACAGTGCCACCTGTAAAACAAACAAAAAACACAAACAATCACGAGTAACAATGATTATATCCTTCACTTCAAATCAATTGTATTACAGTCGTGACATAGAGAGGGTTTCAATGAGGGAGTTGTTTGTAGTTACTGAAATAATATAAAGAAACATTAAGTTTTGTTTATGTTTGTTTGTTTGTTTTTTTACAAACTGAGTGGGGGAAGTAATGGGATTTAGCTTTGTCATCTTATGTCCATACTTGGATAAGTGGGGCCAGATGAATCTATAGCTCTGTCTTGACAGCATAGATCATAATGATATTTTTCAAATTCCAGAACTTTCTTGTTTTCAGTCCAATTTGTGTCAAACCTCTTGCATTCTGTTTGTTCGATTTTTTTTAAATATAAATTCTAACAGATAAACACAACTGAAATGAACTGAACTGTAGTAGATTCTTGCTGTACGATTACAATAATATGTTTGTGATGAGGGTGACAATGGTGTAGATGAAAAACTGTGAGCGTCTGCTAAAATAGTCAATCTCGCATTGAACAGGCGTTACACATACTGCACAAAAACAGGATGGCTGTTATGTGACGGTTGACCTGTTTTTGCTTGTCACTTTTCATGTATTTACACATTAAGAAATTAAAAAAGAGAGAGAGAGAGAGAAACGAGGGGAATAAAAAGAAAAAGAAAGAGAGGGGAGATAAAAAAAGAAAAAAAAAGACATAGAAAACCAAAGACAGAGAGAGAGAGAAGAGAGAAAAACAATTAGAAAGCGTAGCCAAATTCACTTAAACGCGATTATTTCGAGAAATATCATTTTACCAACAGCATTTTGTCTTCAGTGTAAACGACACTGCTGTCAGAGTAAATTTAAAGTACTGTTTTTGTTTTGTTTCTCTAAAAGAAAAAAAAAGATAGTATTAACCAAATCTCATGACGCACAATGGTATCAGACGGTATCATTCTAGCAGTCAGAGATTTCGACCTATTTCTTTTATGTAGATCCTGAGTCTCAAACCTTTCTTGTCCGTGGCTCACTTTAATTATAGTGCAGCCCAAATCCAAACGTGTTTGATTTGTTATACGATGCTAAGACATCGATCCAACTCGCGTGCAAACTGAAACCTATCCGTATTCCGCTACAAAGCACGTTGCGCGCCAATAATCAAAGCAGTTCACCAAGTTGGCGACATTCTTAGCGGACATGTGCGACCAGAATGAACGCTAGGCCGTGAGCTGTTCCGGGCGGCATATCCCTTTCCTCGTTGCTATGGTAACTGGTGACGCTGAGTCGCTGCATGCACGGTAAACCCGCTGTTCCCTTCCTCGTGTAGTAGTCTTTCTGGTAGGATTACGGTATATCTCGTGGCGTGACTACTGTACTTGACGGCTGTCGTTGTTTCTGAAGAGAGCCATTGTCGTTGTTTTGTCCCACATTAATCGATGTATTGTGTCTCAACAATGCTCAACCAAGGCCCAAACGCACATCGACTGATAAAGCAAAGTCGCCGAGAGACGGTTAAACAAATGTTCTTCGGAGACGAAATCGATAGCATGACACTTCGAAGGATGATTTCTTACAGTGCACCCACGATGAACTGGAATCAAATATTTGTTATTCGCAAGCCCAGTACATATGAATAAACTTACGGCTGCAAACTCATCGACCAGCAGTGTGCTCCATTTCAATATGATGTTCTTCCCTTTGCAATGGTGCACAGCATAATCGACAATCCAAATCTCAAATTATACGTTAAAGAAGCTCGATCAATCAATTTTCTGAAGCCTTGGAGCTTGAAATATCTTAGATAGCCCCTCCTGAGGTACAATTTTGCCTGCAATTGACTTGAGGATACTGAAGGTGCGGATATAACATACATTTCTCCTCGAACCAATCAGGCAGTAAACTTCGGATAACCGTTCTGCGTCTCGGGAAAGAAGAGTCACTACTGCAATGGACCATTCAAGATGAAACAAAAGCCAAGCCCATCTACAAATACAGGATTGATCCTTGAACCAACACACCCGGTGAGATCTCTGACCATCGAACCCCCCTTTTTGTGAGTGTACTCCTTGTCACAAAGACAAATGTTTGCGGTCGAGAGGTGGGAGTTAATAAGTTGTCGGTGAGCTTGATACAGGTGCCGCTGAAGTGCCGGGGAATTCAGAAACTCTGACACGAGAAATACTTCGTGTTGGGCAACCAAATTGGAACTCTGATATTTGAGCCGCAATCACGCGAACCATAGCTTGGTCTGTATGTACAACTTCGACTGGATGTTGTAGCATAGGTATAACAACGGAACCGAACCTGCGAACTGGACTTACCCGACGGTCTCCCTTCTAGATTTTCGTTACTACGCGAGATAGCGCATCCTTGATTATCAACAGGGAATATGTTAGAGTATTGTTCCTCCGACATCGCCACAAACACCGCAGAGTTGTCATGTCTGATACATTGGGAATTAATCAATCTTCATCTGTTCTAAGAGGTTCAGATACATGGTGATGACGTAAATATAGGAGAGACTACTCCAGAAAAAGGAACCAAACAAACAGAGCTTGATGCTACAAAGCAGGGTTTGGATAGCGTTCTGGGAAGTAAAAAGTGAAATTAAAAAACAATTCGCATTGCCGTGATGGAGAGACTGGAAAAAACAGCAATGTTGGTAAGTTCCTGTACCAGAGAAATCATTAATCCATCTGTTATTACAGTATTGTTGACAGATGTTACACTTAGATAAATATCAACTTGTATGTGATCTCTTATATCCTCAATTGTTGATTTTATTTGTTTTTGATATTTCATCTTCAATGTATCTTATATTGAAATATATATGGGGGTGCTGTGGCATAGTGGATAAGACTCCCGACTCCCGATCGGAGGACCCGAGTTCGAATCCCGCCCAGTGCTTACGTCCTTGGACAAGATGTTTTTACCCACTGTGTCCCTCTCGACCCAGGTGTATAAATGGGTACCTGGCAACGCTAGGGTAATAATAAGAGCAGGACCCTCTGGTAGAGCAGTGGCAGCACTGAAGAGGCTACCCTGGGTAAATAAGACCTTATTATTATCATTATTATTATTATAAATATTATATACATAATACTATCAGTATATTTGTTTCGGCCAAGGAGGTTACCGCCGGCGTTGGTTTATTGTTAATTGTCTGGCTGTTGGAAAAATATCTTAAAAGTTATGACTGGATTCGGAAATAGTTTTCAGCAAAATTTTCGAGTGACACAAGCAAGAGATGTTTTGATTTTTAGAGTGTTCGGGGTAACAGTCTGAAATCAGGTTTTTCTTTTTCTTTTTTCTTTTTGAAGAATTATTTAACATTTGGATATAAGGCCTTTGTGGAAATTAACAATGATAACAATGTGATTCCAAAAATAATGAGAGGGCATGTTTTGATGGTCGAGACAAAAATAATACAGATGATATTAACGTAGGACTGTGATATACAGTGGGAATGAGCTGCTTTGCGGAAGGTTGGGCATTAAAAGTGCCTTTCTGGTTATTATTGTTATTAGTAAGATTCTGGCAGTATCAGGAAATCAACGTTGTTATAATCCCCTCCAAAATCTCATCACTTCCACCTTTTTTCTTTCTTTTATTATTGAAACTGAGGCACAAACCCATCGACGATGATATGAAGGAATTAATTGTCTCACGGGGCCGAAAAGCCGAGAGATGAATATTTTAACATGCATGCGTGCTGTAACCACGGACTTAAGCAGCTGCTACCAGAAGAATGATCTTCTCCGTGAATCAATCAAGAAACACGAACAGGCTCCCCTGACTCTACACTCTCTTTGTCAATGTCTTCATCAGCGGCAATTTATCACTTTCGGAGAGAAACATAATATTTTGCTCTTAAAAGCGATTTCATATTTTGTTGTTCATTTAATCCGTAGTGACAAGTATCAAAACTCTCGAAATTCCGAAGACAATTCGCTAATCATTTCTTCTAATTTTTTCCTGTTAATAGTTTTGCTTTCTTCTCTTTCTTTTTCCCCACTCGGGTGCCTCTTGTTTACTATTGTTGTTATTTATAGTCTTGGTTGCTTAAGTACCGACAGTACTTGAAGCATATACGGTCACGCCATTAATATCAATGTTTAATGACAACACTGATTAGGATGATGATGGGACCTGCATTCTACATCTGTAACACGCATATTCGGCGAGGCGCCAGTGTTGCATGATTGTATACAAATATGCGCAGAAATAAACAAGCAAATTGTTATGGGTGCAGGGTAAGTATGAAGGCACGATGGTAATACCCTTGACATTCAAATGACGTCCTGAGTTCGAATCCTAAAGCTTACGCCTTTGGATAAAATACTTTTAACAATGATATCCGACTCAATCCTGATGTTAAAAAAAAAAGTTTTACAGTGTGCAATGAGAAGTAAACAGGTCAGAATACTTGTCTATAGAAATTGCAATACCTAAATGAATGCCAGGATTGAAATAACATAGGCAAAAAGATGTTGTATTCATTGTTA
Organism: Diadema setosum; assembly: GCF_964275005.1. Lineage (NCBI taxonomy): Eukaryota > Metazoa > Echinodermata > Echinoidea > Diadematoida > Diadematidae > Diadema > Diadema setosum. Next base: position 5,574,519 of record NC_092692.1, on the reverse strand, counting down.
TGTTAAATGGTAATGATGATGATGACAATTATATGCATTTATGTTTACGTAATTACTCAAGATGAAATGCAACTGAACCCATTCTAAGAAATCTATACATTAATTTTGAAAGATATGAATCAAAGACATGGAAAATATTACATCGAAACATCGAATTCTAGCTCATGAATTGTTACTTTTTACGGATGAACGACGACAGGTTGCACTGTTCTATTTGAACTCGTTAAAAGAGATTTTATAACTATGCATTTGGCAAAGGCAAATCATAGTAAAACGGCATACGTTGGTCATACATTGGTCATAGCATTTCATGATAATCCACTGGCGTTCATCATTCTTTGATCTAGGAATTATTTTTCAGTCGTGTATTTGAGACAGATAATCTTTCATCTGATTCTGTGTAATGGAGGGGTGTGATAATTGAATTCAGAGCCAAGTATTTGCACAGTGTAGTTCGGACAAGTTCATCCCTCAGAGGGCCTCCAGTTCGGTTGATATTCGTCTTTTTCCGAAAGTTCGTTAATTCGAAATGGAATAAATTTCACTATTCCGAAGATTCGTTATTTCAAAGGGTCGTTCATCCGAAAATGAAATGGCGTTTCTAACCCCCTCCCCGTCCCCCCCCCCCCGGAAAAAAAGTTGCCTACTAACGCACATTTGAATTTGGAACCTTATTTCATTTTCGAATTAACGAACCTTCGGAATAAGGAACCTTTGGAATAACGAACTGTAACCTCCAGTTCAAGGTGTTAATACCCTCTATAGATAGAAAGGTCGTCAATATTAAAACAGATGTAAATTCCCTTATTTTGAGAAGCCCATTGTGATATCTCTGGACAGTGTGATCGGGCATTTTGTATGAAAATCGTGTTCCCTGCATTCGTGCACTACCTCTAAATAACAAATTGTTACAAGCGTAAAATCCAAAAGGTTTTCATGGTGGTTCTGAATATTGAGGGTCATAAGATTATGCTTTGCTCGTCATTTTATTCTGAAAAATGATCTTGCATTCATCGTATGGAAAATGACTTCTGGGATTTGTAAGAATCTCATAACGAATGCATATTTACTGTATAGTGCCAGACAGAAATAGGATATCTTTAGTGGTCTTTAGGCCTCCTTATCCTGAATGGCGTTGTTGTACAATAATATGCTGACAATAGACATGATAGAGGCGTTGTTCTGATGATTTTCCCTTCATCTAGCATTATTTAAGCTGAGGCACTTTTGCACTCTCCCTACCATTCAGCTTGTTAATTGCGCTCCGCCATGGATACTATCTATACTCAACTGATACCACGTGTAAAAACTAAGGTTGCATGACGTGATTAGCATAGTTTCTCATTTTTGGGGGCCAAAGGAAATTCGCCTATCACCCTCAGTTTCAATTTTTAAAACGGAATATTGTTTATAAAGTATTAACTTTTACTTTGAATATTAATGTAAAGCGCACTGATCAGCTTACTGGAAATGCGCTGTAGAAAAGACTATATATAATCTATTTATTATCATTTTCATTATTATCATTATTATTATACATTTTTATTATTATTATTATTATTATTATTATCATTATTATCATTATTACTATTATAAGGAAAAGATATGAAGTTGACTCTGCATGGAATCACGTCACAAACATTGTAATGTCAAGCGTCTGGTTGAGGATTAAAAATGAGTATAGAGATAATGACTGTCCTAGAAACTTCCTGATCAGCTTCCTCGAAAAATCACATCTAGCACATGACTCTAGCGCTGTGAAAATGAAGGATATGTAAGAAGCTCATGGCAAATTTGCTGAACACAATGGCACCACCATCAGTGAAATCGACTCCGCCATTTTTGGCCACCGAAGGCAGATGTTTTGAGAGGTCATGGCGATTGATCGAAGCCGAGACAGCCCCTGCACAAAACAGTGCGCTCTCGCTCTTTCATTATCAGTCGCCGCAAATAGACTGTGTAGCCTTGTACAATACTGTTACCCTGGGATCGGTGTGGGTCTAAGACTTTCTCTTCTTCACTATACAATACGTCATTCTTTCGTATGCTAACATAATGATACTCATATCCTCATCAGTGCAGATTCATTTTCATTACCTTTATCAACAACACTGGGCTGAGGCGATTGGATGTGGGGATTGATAGTTGATTTCAATCCCCTACTTCTTATAATTATGAATGTCTCGGACGACACTTAGATCCCGACTTCATCTCTATATGAATAAATGAATGAAAGGATATGATAAGTAAGAACATAAATGAATGAATGAATGAATTAATTAATTAACTGATCTATCACTTAGTTAAGTACAACTCTCTGCAGACCAGTTTAAGCAACTGCGCGGGAATCATTTTTTTTTCTTTTTTTTTTTAATCTTGTTCAATGTTAGCTTATATATATCTTTTTTTCTTTTTGGTTTTACTCTGTTTTTTTTTTAAATTTTGGTTGTTAATCGAGTAAGTAATGGTTCACATTTTAGTATAGTTTTTTTTTTATCACATAGGCATACCCCGCTTTTCTTATTTCGTACCATTAAATCGCCTGGTCTTATCTTCTATCCGTTCTCCGTTTCTTCTTTACAAACACTGATTACCTCGGGCTTACAGCCAAACAGGCTGGCTTTCATGTAGTAGGTCCCGTCATACTTCTCTTTGTTCAACCCCATTTCAATTTTGACCAGTTGTCATTACAATTTCTGTGTTATCACCATGTATATTGTTTGTTTTCTGCACATTGTTTACAAGGTAAAAGAACTTGTATCATTATTTCTGTTGTAATATTCATAAATGAGAAGTATGAAAATAAATGAATTGAATTGAATTTCATTTCATTTACTCTCTTATTGTATGCAGGTTATACATATTTTTGTTCTTTTTTTGTTGTTCAAGGAGTTGCAGAATGATAGCTTTTGTCGATTAACAAAAATGAATTGGACTAAAAAGATGACTGAAATTGAACTAAACAAACGAACAAACCAGACGTCACCGATTTTTTTTTAATTAATATATTTGAAAGAGCCCTTTACGGGTGCTGCAAACTTCCCAAAGAAATATTCCACATTTTTATACGTACGACGATTAACGTTTATTTCAAGAATGAAGAATAAAAGTGCAAACCAAAGTAGTGTTAACTGTAATCATTTAATGTATTAAGGATGAGAATCAAGCCAAAGAAAAAGAGGACCCCCATCTCTTCCTTAAGAATCTGTGTTGAAATAGGTTTCTTTTTGGTTTTGTTAACACTAAAATTCCACTCCATTAATACTGATTTTAACAGGAAGAGTAAATCTAACAAAACCATAATGACAGAAACTTCATACAATCGTCATGTCGGACAATGTAAGGAAATATAGTTTTTTTTTAAATTTTTTATTATTATTGGTGAAGTAGTGACGACCAGTTTTAGTCACAAACAAATTGACGAGAGCACATCAATGTTTCGAACAGAAGTTTGATGAAATGTTTACTGTAAAAATTCTTATCCTTTCGAAGTTACCATTATTGTTTATCAAAAATAACATAGTTATATTGATTAAATGTTGAGGTAAGGGATTGGATTTTTTCTTGCTGATTCGTGTATAGTATACAGTTGTGTCTAGGTCAATAGGAGACGGGGGGGGGGGTTGGATCAGCATATCACTCCATCTGCATTATTATGTGGGTATGACTATGATATCAACGATTTGTAACAAACATGTGAAGGTTTCAAGTCCTTAAACTTGCTTATCTTACGTCTGATTAATGGTTTAATGTCCGATATTGGAAGAAAAAAAGAGTTCTACCAACATGTTTGTTTGATTCTACCTTGGTTATCAAAGCTAACTGGAAGAGGGACATAAGGGAGTAGGCATTCTTGATATACGCTTCATCATTAGTGGTGGTCTATTCGGTGTTTGTTTTCGATTGCTTGATTTCAAGTGTGTTTGTTTTGCATAATTTGATATTTATTTTCACCCCCTGAGCTTGCCCCAAAGTTTATCTTCGTTCATCTTTGCACCCATCGAGGGAGTGCATGGGAGAAAGATGGGTATCCAAGGGAACGTATCCAAGGGAGCCTAACCCTATCCTCTTCACGAGATACTAAACTTTGTACAAACGCCACTAAGTTCAAGAAGGCGAACTGGTTAATGAACAATGTGTAATCTACTCTTTACACGGGTAAACAAGTCGCGAGGCTGACAATAATGAATAGAGAAATCTTGTATGTATCAGGTATGAGGTTTGTGGGCAGCACTGTTGTTATCATGTTCGGCCAGTTCTGTGTGCGCGCATCCGTCCGTGTGACAAACAGATACAACACTCAATTGACAAGAAAACAATACGCATTGTTTTCCTTTCATGCTGGAATCTTTTTGGGAAGGGTTCCGACTATAGTTTATCAGTTCATCGAAAAGCCCGAGCATTGACGTGATTGATTTGTTATTCTGTCCATGTCTTGTTAGTTCATCGCGATGTCGTGGGAAGACCCAGCGTCTTTGCAGATAAAGCTGATCATGTTGATAAACCTCCCAAAATTTGATGTAAGAGCCAAATCACACGCTGAAAGATTAAAACAGATCACCCTTCGAGATAGGACAGGTTAGTTCCATGGATCAATACAGATGAAGGCTTCTCTTTAATGGTAAACTTACGTCTCTTTTGCTGCATTTCTTCTTTCAAACGTCAGGCATTATTTGCTCAGACTCGTTAGTAACATCTGCGTCAGGAATGACGTCATGCCGCTGAAATCAAGATGATTGATCATAATCAGCTCTCCCGAACAGGACCCATAGCACATAACTGTCCTTTAATGCCATGGCTTTGAAATATTGATCATCGATTTGTGTTAATTTTCCGGGTTTTTTTTTTCCACAGGATTGGACCGGAGACGGTTATTGATGAGTGGTGATCACCATGGCGTCATTAGACGCGGACATTCGACGGATTGTACGGAATAGATCTCTTATCTCCAGCAGACTACAAGCCGGCCATATTTGTGTTTGTCTCGTGTGAAAAAAAAAAAAAAACGACCATCAGTTCCGCCTTCGACTGACCAAGAGGGATTGCGGTGGGTACGTGAAGCGATGGTACTTTGCTACTGAACGTTGTCGACACACTGCGGTAAGGTGAGAGCCTTACCTCCGTGCACCGCACTGCACTCTCCACTACACCTGCCGTGCTGACCTCACGCCCAAGTTGACTTGTGATAGTCCTGCCATGCCTGTATTTGACTTCTGATATCACCCCGAAAAAAATAATAAACCCAGGTAGAAGTGTCACTGCTATTGCTAACATTGATGCTCCATGATTGGTCACGTACTCAATGTTTGTGCTGAATATAATTTTTCAGTTCTAACAAAGCGACACGACAGTTTATGTTAGATGAATGATAATTTGGACAAACAAAACAGATAGGACTGTTCTAAATTTCATCGGCTACGCAGGGTAAACGAGATCTCGAGATATCTTGGATTTAACGTCCTGATTAACACCTTTCTAACGTGATATCAATGAGCAAACGTGATACGAATTGTTTGAACACTGAGTAAACAGTAATTAGTTGATCGCACCTCCACAGCAACCAATTGTTGCATTTTAGGTGCCAGTCATTAGCGTTCGTCCATGGCAGTGAGAGCAATTGAATCGGTTGCGTCTGGGTGAATACTAGGATTGACCAGTCGTTATTTGATTTTGATGCAATGGAAATGAAACACAAGCTTCGGGGATGACTGTTATATGTGTTATATGTGAGGAGGTTTGTCGGCATGGCAATGGCTTCAGAGGTACGAACGAACTACGAGAGTCGCACGTCTACCGCTGCGTTTGCTCTCATGGCCGTCCAACGCGACGATGATTCTAGGACCGTGAGAGATTCTGGCCAGCAGCAGACAAGCAGCAACGAGCCTTTCTTGCCCAAGATTCGAGTGGAGGCATGTGGCCTCACCGTCGAAGCTCGCGATCGAGACTCGTGGAAGAGAGATAACGTCGCGAGCAAATCGTGGAAACCGGGCAAGAAACGCCGCGATAAGAACCACAACACGAGCAGTCTCGTCCAGGAAGCGCAGAAGATCGCAGAACGTGGCGGGTTTCTCACCATCGAGCAGCGCGAAGCGGACGTCGACTCGCTGAGTACGAGGCTGGAGCGGACGTCGGGAAAATATGAAAAGCCGTCAGAGTTTGTAGGGTCGCTAAAAGTTGGCGGTTTGTCTTCGAACATGTCGAATAACAACCCCTCGGACAGCTCGCGACTCGGCCGCCTTATTCGATGGCCAGTGGGTAGGTTAAAATATTCTACGCCGGTGACAATGCCCTTGAAATCAGAACCAGACACGATGCTTCCTTGCAGCGAGGTGCCGGTGGGTCGGCTGTCACCGCTCCCGTCCACCAGCATCTCTAATAAAGGATCCGCGAAGGTATCGCCACGCGAGAGGGTAATCCTAAATAAATTGGCGGCCAAGAGGAAACGAGCAAGTCTTCGGGGTTCACGCAAGCACAGCTGCACCAACGTCACTTCCCGTGGCGATGCTGACGCTAACCCATCGCCATCGCCAATCAACTTCGATCAATTCCTTCCGACAACTCACTGCATCCATCTCACAACTCTCACTAACATCCCCGCCAAGATACGGACGCGGAAGAGTGTCTTGCGGGGCGATGAATTCTACGACATCATCGACAACGCTACGCAGAAACTTCTCGAGAAGCATCAGTCGACGGATTCGACATCAGCGTCGACGGCACACACCAGTGCGTCTACGGCGTCACGATGCGGGACATCAGGTTATGGTTCGATGGACGAGTGGCATACCGCGGGTCATAACAGCGCGGGGCGCCCTCCGTGTTGTGATTTTGAATCATCCGAAGCGGGACACTTTTGCCCACCAAATTCCCCAAGTTCGACGAAACAGCTGTAAAGCATAAAAACTTATTTTGTATAGGACCACGCATTCACAAAAATTCACAAAAATCTTGTCGTTATTCTAAGACAGCGTTGTCGCTATATTGCAGCAAACACAATGGTGTATATAAACCATGTCAAATCAATGACCTTGTCATATCAGCTTTTTATTGCTTTATTTCTGATTATAACACTGCTGATGAACTCTTATTCCGGGTTGAAATCTTGTTCAATGCATAAAATGAATGTGAAAGTGTGATGCTAAGATTTGTATAACGATACTATCTCCAGTGTTTCCAGCGTAACTCTTTAGAATTCGGCACGAAATCGGATGCTGTACTAGGGCAAGTGTAATGTACTATCATTTTCATTAGTATTCTTTAGTGCAATATCACTGTGTATATCTTTTAGCTGGAATATATTTTATAATAAGGATGAAGAGAACTTGGAGAGAGTAGAGTCTTTCAGTATCGTTGTTTAGAAGTTTAGATAAAGCGTACAATTTGGTAGTTGTGCGATTTTATAATGATAACAACGATGAATGATAACAATAATAGTATCAAAAAGTTATGACTCTCTTTCACAAATGCTCTTTATTTTCGCACATTTCATTCATTTTTTTTTTTAATTCGGCATTCCGTAAATAGAATGTGTTACTGTAAGGGAGTATATCAGGTTATAAGGTAACTTGTAATCAGTAATGTCTCATTATCGCAATGCAAAGCAACCACCTTTCAAACAATAGACGAACCTAACATTTTGCTTGTTTTATTCAACTTCACAAGTAATGTCGAAAACTTCACCTTTACACCATTTTGCTTGCATTTTGAGTTACAATAATAGATGATTATTAGTGCCAATGTTGATTGACGTTACAACAATATCATATCAGATCTTGGGTAAATATCACAAGATCAGTTTTCTTTTCTAAGTTCACTTCCCCTCCTGTAGAACCAAAAGCAATAGCTAAAGAGAAAATAAAGAAAACAACAGCCTATCCGGGAACACCTTTCAGAATGACTTATCAATTTTAATGGGTTTGATTCTTTTCATGGAATACTTTTCAAACACTACTGTCATCATTGGAGTATAATGATAGTGAAAAATAGGCGACAGTGTATGGTTTTATTTCACCAAGATTTAATTCATTATGTAAATGTAAATTGCAAACTTTTTATCGGGTGTTTTCCATTTGAGAGAGAATCCAATTTGTTTTTAATCCTATACTGGAAAAGTGGAGAATACGCACTCACAAAGTGCAGAAATCAATATATGACCCTTGTCAACCAGAGGAAAAGCTTTGTCTTTTCAAAGCCGTTTGTGAGTTTGACGGTGAATCATGGATAAAAAACAGACGTTGTTGTCATTGATTTTAATGCAAATTAACCATCAAATATTTCGTGATGAATTTAAAAGATTTCATGTATAGATTTCTTTGAAGTGGGTAGAACACACAAATAGTCTAAAGCGAATGTTTTCTGTGTGTAATTGTGCAGTATTGTACTCCTGTCTCCACGGTACAATTTTGTTCCATTGTGAATAGATTCGATGAGAGTATAGTGAGGTACCTCGTAGACCTGTCGTTTTTACCGTCCATGCACCTGCGATATGACAGATTAAATTATTTGAAATCTTCATACTTATCGATCTTGTAAATGTGGTACTTGCCTTTCTTGTCCTAAGTTAGCAAATTGAATCAACAAAGAACTCACTCACCTTCTTGCCTTTGATGTGATACAAAGTGACATTGTACGATTCTATAGAGTTCTGGAGACCAAAGTTTGAAAGCTTATCACTCCTTCACCAATAATATCACTATTGAAAATCAAGTGTAGGGTAGACAACGAGAATTATTTAGTTTTCGTAAAGAAGCAAATCTAATTCTTAATTGAAAAGCTCGTTTGTGTAAAGTATAGGATTATTTAAATCGAACCGCTGGAAAACTTTATTTCCTATTCTATTCAATTTGATTTTCCCTATTTTACTTAATGTTGTGATGGATTAGTAATGTCACAACTAATTACATGAAAAGACTTTAGGCATTATCTCACTTTGCACGAAGAGGACGCTGTGCAAGTTTGAGTGATTACAGCCACAAAGGTGCTGTTTGAAAGTACACTGAAGTATGAATAATTTACCTGATGAGGACGTGTACATGTGTGTGTGAACTTGTGAAGAGTTTGCGGTGCACCTTCTGTCAGTCTTGAAAAGGACTGTTTGACTTCCGAGGTACCTCTGACAAGACCTGACGACGGAAAGTCGATCTGTTCCGAAACGTCGACACCCCTGAGCAGGTCCTCGGCTCCTAAAAACTTTGGTAAATCTTTCCCATGATCTCTTCTCGGAGGCTGGAGCTACCTAGAAAGATCATATCCAGTCTTAGGGCCTACCCAGGACTATAACGTAGCATCACACCACAAACTCTTCACACACAAAAGTAATAATGTCCTGTTTGAGCTTATGGTTTATGCAACCATCTAAAAAGGCAGATTGACTCCTATTTGGAGAGACGTTTTTGTTGTTGATGTGTGTGTGTGTGTGTGTGTGCGTGTGTGTGTGTGTGTGTGTGTGTGGATGTGTGTGTGTTTATAAACCTGTCAAAATTGCCAATGGAACAGTCTATTTAGGGAGTTGCGTGCTAGTAGAAGTTCGTGTTATAAACTCTTAATTCATTGCGTTCCAAGAACGAATATAGTCTCCAATTGCAATTCAAAAAGGAAAGTCACATTACTTAATGACTAAGAGCAATTAGAACATTCGATATATTATAACATTCATCGACTGACGTATCTATTTCGAACTATAGTCATCAGTTTCGTACATTTCACACATGCATTCTTTCAAATTGGGGCCAAATATCAGAATCTACAAACTTGTCCATCCAGACAAAGTCATGATACTTGTTACTCGATTTGAATGATTATGATGTTTGTGGTGACAGAACACTCTCCGATGCATACAGTAAATGGGGCAGCATTACTTGCTCTGGACGTCTGATGGCGCTCTTTTCACTGGACAGGCAGAGCCGTATTAGTAGAGACCGGCTCTGTGGACAGGCAATGAAGCACGAGGACTAAACGTTTGATTTGAGTGCATTGTTATTGTTTCAACGTGGAATATGAGCAAACAGAGATTTCCTGTTGGAAGAAGAGAATTGCGCTATGCGAATAAAAGATGTATATATATTCTTTTCAAACCCTTACGGGAAACTCCACTGCATGTTGATGAAAGACACCGTTTTAAAGTGTGGTGGCTTAACTGCAGAAATTGCCAAACTTGTCAATTGAGCTGTACAATGACACTAAATGCCTGAAAAGAAAACAGACGCTCCATTATACCAAAACCTGAGAATTATGTTGCTGCTATGAAGAAACCTAGGTTTATTCTAACACTGATGTCTGTCGAAAATACTGAGTATTGTTAATCGGTCTAGCACTAATTTCCTTTTTTTTTTCTTTTACATTAAAAGATAATCTTTAAACATAATTTTCCATAGCTTTATATCTTTAGAATATCGGATATATCTGGTAGTGTGTATGTATGCAACTCAGACTTTACAAACTGGACACATCGTCAATCATTGTGTCATTCTAACAGTGGAGTCACAAAGAATATAAAACACTGGCTAGAAATAGCAAAGTTATAGGAGTATGAACTCTGACACGTTTTGCCGAAACAGTGACACTGATCACAGGTTGTACGTACAAGTACAAATCTTGAAAGCTAATAATGCCAATGCCTCAAAATTCTTCCTCTCGTATATATATATATATATATATATATATATATATATATATATATATATATATATATATATATATATATATATATATTATGTATATATATATATTGGTACCCTTGTTGATACTTCAGCTGGCCGAACCAACATTTTACGCGATTATCAAACAAACCATGATTTGTTACAACTGTAGCTATCAAAAAAAAAAAAAAATGTAAAGGCAACACTGACTTCTTAATCAATGCAAAACAATATTGTACAAATTCATTTGCACGTTAAGATCGAAATTAGATACATCGATGCTGTCACTGTTCTGGTACATGTTTGAGGCTATTAAATTTCGCATTTATTTTGTATTTTTCATTTTGGTGGGAGGGTTCCACGCATAAAAAAAGAGACACCTTTCACTATTATCTTCCGATGTACTCTATTCAGGAGGTAAACTTAAAGGGTAGGTAGATTTTCACTTGAGGTTATGATAGCGTTTCTGCAGAAGCAGACTCTTTTCTAAATGCAAAATTGCGCTGTGCTTCGTTTGCAATACCGCCCTCTGTAGATTCGATGACAGATGAGTCTCGCCTACCCCACCCTCACTTTATTTCAAGCTCACAGCTCTGCCAGAACTTTCGAATGAAGAAGATACGGAGCATTCCATTCTGCCTTCGGGTGTAAAGAAGCAACAACAGCAGTCGATCATCAGCGATACGGAGAAGAACCAGGTGGCGTCGCGTTGCCTAGATACCGTATTGATTCCTGTCGCGTCTCCGGACAACTTATCTTTTATTCACATCTGATAATACTCCGGTGGGCGGGGCCTCGCCCTCTGTGCATTCTTTCCTTTGGCACGATGATCGATAATGAAGTGCCTCTTGTCACCTGCTGCCTAAAATGGTGGGAGGGGGAAATGAAAAACGTCTGGGAGCGCCTATTCACTTCCAGATCCTTAATGGACTTCAACAATAGCGTTGACACAAAATTCGAGGCGCCCGCAGCTCAAAATGTGATTTTCCGGGTAGAACAATTATGCCTTTAACTTGACCTTGTTTTTTTAATCGGAAGCATTTTAACAATGGACAGTTATTAGATAACCATCTTAAAGTAGCTCTTCATCCAAGTTTTAAACTTTGTTACAGAGTCAAAGGAAAGAGTTGTAACTAAACTGATTAACCCAATCATATAAAGAATAGCAGACATGAATGAATTAAACACTAATATAAAAACGATAATTTTTGATGGCAAAATGAAGAAAGTTAAAAAAGAATACTAGGAGTATGTCGTTGTTATCAACATCGATATAATGTATTCCATAGCATATAATGATATTTCAAGGCCTATTCTGCTTTCAGTATTCAATGGATATTTTATCCTCGCTAGTCTAAAATATTCTGCAAAATAACTGGAAAGGAAGAATCACAGATATACCATTTAGAAAATGACTCAGACTGTTTCTTGTGAAGATCGTCGGAGAAATAAATGTTAAAATTTGGATTGTATCTCCGAGTGCAGGTCTCGAGAAAATTAGAACAAAGAACTGATTAGAACAGAGAGTTATGAGGTTTCTCCATCAGCCCAAACCTTCCGTAGTGCTTTTGAGTATAAGCATACAATAATTAACGAGAAGTAATGTGTGTGATTATTATTACTATTATTGAGTGATAGAGGAAAAATTGGGAGCGAGTCCATATGATAACATTGTCTCCGCTTTCACAAATACGAGTCTACAAGTGTAACATATAACCGAATGAATTCTCCACCAGATCATTTTGTAAACGAAAAGCATAATAATTGAGCTTGATTTAGCTTGATGGATGGCGTGGGCAAGGATGAAAATTAGAAAACTGTTTTTAAGCACAAATATTATGATTTACACGTCTTACAGAGAAGCGATATAGGTGTAAGTGGCTTGTGCAGTATTTGTTTATGTGTTTGTGCGTGCGCGTAGATGTGTTTTGATGTGTTTGAACTTGTTTTCAGTCAGTTCTATTGATCTGTTGAGGTCACTATGATAGAATCACAATGACCAAGCCTGCGATCAGTCGGTCAATCAATGCTCACTCAACGCCAGTACAGCAATGACCGCAGTCGATTTGACCAAACCAATCATCGGCCGTAATCAAGGTTAGTATCATTGCTAAATCACAGTGTCCTTTAATGAAATCTTTCTCTCGGGTCGTTGTTATTTTTGCAGTTGTCTTTTGCTTTGCTTTATTTTGTTTAGACAGCTATGTAGATGCATTACTTGTCTTGCTCAGTATTCTTCTTCTCAGCCAGTGTCAGCTGATCATATTCTTTATGTTTCAATCATTTATGCTTATCTTTATCTGTATGTTCTCTATGCCTATTTGTGTAATCCCCGTCTAATGATATAAAGTATAATGTACCCCAACTTTTTGATTACTTACATGTCTATAACGTTGATATTTCTTTATTTTCATATTGGGATATGTTGTTGATTATGTTGGGATGGAGAAAATAAAATGAAACTTGAAATTGAAATTGAAATCAATTCATGTCTATCTCTCTCAATACTTTTCAATTTCCCTTAAATTTTATCTCTACTATATTTTCATATCTGTCTCTCCCTTCTTCCTCTGGTATTTGTTTTGATCTCTTCCTCACGATCTTTCTCCTGGTTTGTATCTCTTTCAAACTTTCTCATCCACATTCTCTCTTGCTTTTCTCCCTCTCAGTCATGTTTATACTAAATGATACTGTGAGGGTTCGACATCTCATGTGTACTTAATACATTTTTTGTTTTCTGTCTCCCAGTCTCCTAGTTCCGTTTTTCTTGACTTTTCCTTCTCTAACCACTTTCTCTCTGCATTGTTTCTTCACCTTCTCTTTCCTTCTTTTTTTCCTTCTTTCACTGTCTCTTTCTATTATATGTTTATGTATCCATACAATTATCTATTTCTATACGTAGCCATCTATACATAGCTACCTACCTATCTGTCTATCTATCTATCTATCTATCTATCTATCTATCTATCTATCTATCTATCTATCTTTCTGTCTGTCTATCTATATGTTTGTGTGTGTAGATAGATAAAAGATAATATAAGCAGATTTTACAAATATATGTCTGTCCATTTAAATACATCTGTGTTTCCTAGCTCTCTGCTCCTTATCTCTACTGCTTGCTCACCTGTCCGATACTTTGCTTCTTTCTTGCAGACGAGCAACAACAACAACAACAACAACAACAACAACAACAAAGGGGGATAAAAAAAGGGGTGACGACGCTTGCTTCAATGAAATTTCTTTCACATTTTCGTTTTTCATGCTTTTCTCACTTACAGTAAACTAACAAATATTTAGCTATATATAAACTTGCACAAATTCATAGGATATTAAAGGGATAGTACATTATTGGTGGAGATGAGAATTGGGCTTTTAACTTTTTGAGAGATACCAAGAAAACACTTATGATGTATTACAGAGCATACCATTTTAAGAGGAATTCAAAGTTTATTTGATGAAAATCGGGCTTGGAATTACTGAAACATCCGAAAACAAAGTAAAACAAAGCGATCGTAATAAAGTGTGGGTCCCACACTTTATTAGAATCGCTCTTTTTTGGATATCTCAGCCATTCCAAAACCAAATTTCATCAAAGAAATGTTAAATTCCTCATAGAATTACATGCTCTTTCATATTTCGTAAGAGGTTTCTCATTATCTCACCAAAAATGTTAGAAACCTGTAATTAGGTCTCAACTAAAACGATACGATCCCTAATACGATCCGTAATCAACATGTCAGTGCGATATCAATATAAACAAAGTCCACTGAGTCGTCAATAATTGCCCTCCCATCTTGCAATACCACCACATTCACCTACTTCTTTATATGACACGGCAGTAACTGTGGTGGCGCATTTTACAAGATTATCAAATATGGCTGACTGTAGTGAGCTGCATAATGTTGCTCCAAAAATATGAACACAAACAACAACAAGCACACTATCAAAGGTTTATACTGATTTAAACGAGATTGCTGTGCAGTGATAATCGAAATATCTATTGGTATTTGTTACCAGCGAATATACGTTTAAATGGTTTAAAAGTCTATGGGACGTCAATGTCCATGAAAAAAAAAAAGTGAGGTTGGTAAATCTGATTGTTAAAAAAAAAAAAATGATTATTTCCAATCCGGATCATTTGCATAGCATCATTTCTTAATTCAGTATCGTAAACACTACTATGCTTGAATAAATGCAGCCCAACCTTTTAGAAATATAAGCACTGTGTTAAACAGCCAGTATTATGGAGTGCCAGTGAAGCCATAACAAATTTTTCTAATGTCTAGTTCTAATCCTCTTTTATAAATTTCGTTTAGATTTCTGTTTTAAGGTTAATCTTTTCTACGATGTCATCACCATTGATAGCTCCTTAGTTTTTCAGGTACTTTGATTTCACGGGACCTAATGAATGAAACTATTAACCTGGGAAAACTGAGACATTTACCTTTTTTTGATAGAGTTTTTTTTTTTCCGTGTTAAAGTCAATGGCAGAATGGAGTTTGCCAGTTTTCAGTTCTCACCAGAGTTTTTTTGTTTTAAGTTTTAAGCAACAGAATCGTGTTAACCAAGACTATTTTTTTTTTTGGGGGGGGGGGGGCTTACCTCGATATTCGTATGATATACGTATCGAACAATCTTGTGATTGCTTCAATGACACAACTACAGGGTATGAAAAAGAGTGATGAAGTGTAAATAAAGACCAGGAACCTGTGTCCAATGAAAACATTTGATTCTATATCATGACAGCGCAGTTCCGAAATTAAAATGTTTTAATCGCAAGAGAACTTGATTGAATTAATTTAACATGGTTTCATGTATCATTCTTACACAACTTTTGGAACAGCAGGGAGGTCTTTCTACTAAATGTGAGTGTGCAGTCGAGTTAGCACATTACCACACATATTTGGCGGATGAATAATAATCATACAGATGCCACCATAATTTAGCTACATGTTTGGAGATCCCTGAATTAATACAGTACGTGAAGTGCTACTTAACATTTAAAGGCCATAAAACCAATTCCTACAGTGATACATCAAGGAAAGGTTTAGTTACAACATTCTGAAAACGTTTCTCGGAACATTCAAATATTCAACCATGACAATATTGTTGTAAGCTGGGGCTCCATCGTACAATCATTATTGTTTCAGAAATGGAAAGAATAATAACAGACAATTATACATTTCACTTTCGGTCAGAGGATAGAATCCAGAATATCCGAATCGAAGTTCATTGTTTAATCTGTCGTGTCTGCTATGATTATGTTGGGATTCTTTGATAATGGTTTCAGGTTATTCAGCACATTTTCAACAACAAAAAAGTTTCAGTTTTTTTAGTGCATTGTTGAGCTACGAGCATCCGGCAGTGTCCGTGTCGTTGGCCGATTGTCCGAGTGTGGGACTGTTCGGGGGACATGGGTGAGCATCATCCACATTCTCGGCTTTGTCTCTTTGCTTCAAAATTTTCTCCGCCTTCATCAGTTCTGCGTCGTTTCGACAGTCACTCCTAACTCGTGACGGGGAACCGCTCCGAACGGTCCTGGGTGCACGCCTGAAAGAACTTCCGGTGCCCTCCACCCTCATCTTCATCATGTTCGCTTTCTTCTGCTGGTTTCTCCAGATCAAGAAAGGAATCCTCACGCTCAGTATCTCGTTCTCGACGGATTCCCGGTGAGCCGGTGGCGATTCTCGCGATATTCGAGACTTATCGGACGTTGTGGAACTCGGAGAGAGAGCCTGCTGGTCGGCCGTGACTAACTTTGGAGGGTTTGACTTTTCGACAACCCACTGTTCGGAATAAATGGGACTGGAGCTGAATTTCGGGAGTTGTTGTCTGCCCCTGACGGAAGCCGTGGGGAACCCGGCTATTGGTGATTCGTCAACGAGAGAGAATCTGTTGGCGGGCTGGAGTTCAATTCCACGGAGTGACATTTGACCTGAGTCACGTGGTGATGACCCTCGGCGTGTAGAGTTTTCTGATGTTGTCTGCTTTGGGTGTGTTGAACCTATGTCTTTCAAAGAGAGTCTGTATCCCACCGTGTTTTCAGCTGACTCTCCTACCACTGTCCCGCCCTCTAGCGATGATCCCAGTGTGTCGACGTCGTAAGCCTCAACGTGCTTGAGATGAACTTCCTCCGCGCCTTTCCTTAAGCCTTCCGTGTCCTTTTCAAATTGAATGACGGCATCGTCAACAGATCTGTCTATTTCTTGCTTATCACTGTAACTGGCGCGTTCAATTTGTTGATTAAGCGCCTTTTGGGCGACACACATTGGGCAGGTGGCACAAGGGTCATTTTCTGCTTCGGTCTTCCCTCTGTCGTCTTCGGATGCGAATCCATCGATGTCGTCTGCGCTATCGTTCGGAGAGCAGCAGCTGAGACTCTCTCCCTCGATCTCGACGCCAGATGGAAGTCTGAAGGATATGCGCATCCCAGGATCGGAGATCTCGATTTCCGGATGTGACGAATTGAGATGATTTGGCGAATTTTGATCCAGCGAAGACATCAAGGTTGACGATGACTGTATGTCAGTTCCACTTACAGCAATGTCAGAAGTGCTCATGCCAAATTCAGGAAAATCATGAGGACCTACGGGTACTTCATGCAGAATGCGACATTGCTTGGGAGAGCCCAGCCTTTTAGGAGCAAAGTCATTTTCTGTCACATTTTTCGTAGATCTAGGAGTAGAACTACGATGACGAGAATCATCTACATTAATTTCATTTTGAGTAAATATTTGGCGCGGCATAACAATGTCTACCCATTCACCTTCTGCTGCCCTTGCATCATCTGGGAATTCAAGAGGAAACTCCTCATGATGACACGAATTGTTGTTGTAGTTTGATCGGCCATTTGTGTTTGTAGGTAAGAATTTGCTTTCAGTTTTTGCTGTGGTATCAAGGCGTCTTGCGAGCAGTATCGGTTGCACGCCGTTCGCTTTCGTTGCTGTCTCAGTGGACGTCTGCTCATCGTCTTTACGTGAGTCCAAGTCGGTAGGTTTGTCCGATAAAACACGTTTTATATCGTTCAGTGGATCGTGCGATAGAGAGTCTGATATCGTCTTGTCCCGGGGTCGTGTGGATGTCATGCTTACGCTGCGTATGTGATCGGCGATATGGTGAATCGATGAAAAGTTTCTGATCGGAATCGCTGAAGCTGAGCGCGACGAAGTCGACAAGGATTTCTGTAGTCGATCATCGCTGAAAAATATCCTCACGTTATCGGTGATTCTCATTCGAGGTCCATGGATCTTGTCGGCAGATTCTTTTTTCGGAGTGGACTGTACCGGTGCCGATGATACATATCGTCGGATGTAAGACTCAATTGCTTCCCTTTGGCGAGTTTCAGCGTCCTGAAATCCAACCCTGTGTGTCCGTGTGATTCTACTAGTTTTTACATGATTGTCTGCTCCGGCAGAATTATCTTCTCTATTATCACCGCAGAACTCTGTCGGTCTCGACACCGAGATCAGTGACTGGAGAGAGAATGAATTTGTGACGAGGAAATCGGGCGATTCGATGCGCGGGTTGTACCGTGGTCGATTCGTCAATCGACAACGATTTCGTCCCATCATGGCGTTCGGTGTGATAGATGACAAAATATGGAGATCACAGTTAATAATCAATGATTCCAAGTAATATTCTCAATCAATTATATTTGCCAGTCAAGTTTTAACAAGTGTGGTGTACCAGATGATCATGACACTGCCGCACAGATGCTACTGGTCGGATGAAATGCAATCTGGTGATCTGATTCAGTCCAGACAGTCAGAAAAACACTTTTAGAGATCGTCAAATAAGAAAATGCGCAAGTCCTAATTCAAATAAAACATCTTGCAAACTCATTAACGTCTACATGGAGCAAAGGGAAATATTTGCTAGGGGATCTAGGTGTTACAAACAGCAACATTTCACCCCTCTCAGAGGAAACAATGCCCCAGCTTTTCATCGAGGTGGGGTTAAAAGGGTTTCACTTTGCCTGAACTTATTCACCACTTGAGCAGACGCTACGATACCAGCGAAAGTCAATTTGCGCGGCAAACGAATGTAACAATCGTCTGCAAACAGTCCGTCGCACCTGCCTGGAGTAGTGCAAGTAGGCCTATGTTGGCTTGTCAAAGAAACCCATACACAAATAATGTGCTATGACTTACAGGTGTAGCTTCGTTTCGAATTTCCATACCAACTACTATGAAAACAAAGCTCTTCACAGCTTACGGCAGAGATAATAAGAATGATAATAATGACATCACAAAAACACAATCTTCTATTGTCTCAGTATCCAGTTCATGGCTATGAAAATGTGTAATAGTGTTGACATGTGACATGAAAGTTAATCACCATTTCTAATTATTAATCAATTTTACAATTCAATATGATAAAAGAAATGATATTTCACATCTCGTTGGCATTAGCCATCAGTTTATATGATTTAATAGTATTAATAGGCAGCCAGTCGTAACGATCACACTATTACGACTCAATATTCAACTCTATAATCATGTCAAATAAATTCATTACAATATTTATATGTTCCTATCATATCTTTATATTAGGTACATGCTCAATAGAATCATACATGTATTATGCATTTCATGTAATTTTGTATGTATATGTGTAATCAATATGCCCCCAACAGAAGCTTTATTTTTTTTTCGCTTTATTGATGGAAACATGACAACTTGATGATCAGCAACTAATCAACGACAGTAATTCGGTTTACATGGTTTAGGGCGCCATCGTAACTATAGGTACTTTATAATTTGGACACTGTGCTAAATGTTGTTCATTTTCCCTCCTTTCCTCCTACCAGTTAGTTCAGCATACGTAGGTTTGTAATAACAGGTGTTTGCTGAAGTAAAGCTTCAGCGACATTACTCCCGTCTCTAAAGAGTATCGTCTTTTGCTAGTTCTCAAAACTTGTATTTGCAGATTATTTGCATATTGGGCTACATCACAAAGACATATCTGCAAATAATGTAGCTGCATGAATTACAAATAATCCTTGATTTTTACCTTTGCCTTTTTTTTTTTTTGCAAGGCTTGATTCATTTGCGTTTTCTTGTCATTTCCCTTTGTTTTGTTTATCATGTATAGATTGAATACACTTTACGGCATCATAGTGTATCACGTGAATGTTTCGATATTTATTTTTTTTTTTCCAAGGGGGCGGGGTTGCACTTTCTCCAAGGCCTCGGCCAACCCCATCCCCACCCGTCACTATTTGTCTGGATGTCAGTGTGTTAGACCGGCGACAGAATAAACAAGTTACAACTTATTTATTCTAGCTTATATGACCCATGACATGATCACATACTTTACGAATCGAACACTATAAATATAACAAAACACGACACAGAACATCAACACCTGGCCGTTTAATACAATGGGATACTGGAAACCATCAGAAGAAAATCCCTTCATCTGTTAACCAGTATTTTTTTTTTCTAAATGTATTTATCAATTATTCTACACACTTTAGGCGTACTTGCTTTGGTAAAAGAAAAAACACAGAACAGTTTCACAGTCGATCTGATTTTATTTGTAACTGCATGCTTGCACATCTTATGACGAAGTCAAGATCGACAAGTCAACAGATCAAAAAAAAAATGCAAATGAAAATAAATGAATTGAATTGAAAATATTTTATTAAAAGAGAGAGAGAGAGAGAGAGAGAGAAAGAAAACAATACTGCGAACACATCCTTCCCGGTGGATAAATCTTAACCACCCAGTCTCTTCTGTGATATGGGTTCCTGAACGATTTTTCTTCTTTTGTTTTGTTTTCATCCCCACCCCCTTTTCCTCTTTCCCCCTTTGTATCTACCACCGTGCGTTCGTTCCAAACTTACCTTGGCAGATAGCACCCTATTCTACCTTTAACGGCTTCCTGATAACTCACAAGTTCCACATCCATTATTATAATAATCTACCAGTGGCTAATGACTAGCACAAAGGACTCTCTCACTTGCCCTCTCTGTCTCTCTCAAGGGCAATGTAAGCCATCACTGTTGCCAAATAAAGATGGCCAGATTATTTTTAATCAGTCCCATGCAAGGTTAAGAACCTAATAGAAAATCACAATGCAGCATTGGTGTAAATATTTTGTGTAGCCATGGAAAAACTCTGCTATATCACCCGAGATTTTTATCATAAAGAAATGGATGCCTCCAGGTAATTGGATAAGATTGCTATTAGTCTTGTAATTGTGATGCGGTCCCCACTAATCTCTCCATGTTTTCTTTAATTGATTGAATTTATTTGGACATACGAAGACACCATTTCTCTCAATGAAGTTAAGTTTCCTTGTACGCTTGCAATTAGTTCTCCCTCATTCTTTCTTCCATCTCTCTCTCCCTCTCTATTGTTATTTATTTATCTATCCACTCATCAAGCTGTCTGTCTTTCATAATATCATGGGGGAGTTGCAGAGAATTCTAGTCTTTGCATTACAATGCTCTCTCTTTCTCAAAATGAAAACTGAAAACTAATTGTAAAATAATTGCTAGTCAAAGCCGTTTTAGTACCAAGTAGTATGAAGCAAATTAACCCTAATTTCAGTGATAGTAATAATCATAATCGATATGAATAAACCATTGCACTAGAGGTATGGCGACGGTAATACTGCCACAGCTATCGATGACAAAATTCGTAATGATGATTATACCGTTTTCAATGATTGCCACATGTTTATTCATATGACTGAAGTGCATACGGACCATCTCTTTCATATCATGATATTTCTGGTGGATATAGCAACTCTCCTTCCCTCTCTTAATTCCCTACCCCCCCCCCCCATTCCCCTTCCCATCTCTCCCTCTCTCTCTCTCTCTCTCTCTCTTCCTCTCTCTCTAAATTCTAGGTTCAAAGTAGAGATTGCATCCTAGCACGTCTTTCATATTGGAATATTTCTGATGGAGATAATGGCTCTCCCCCTCTCTCTCTCCTCTTCGCACCCCCCCCCGTATCTCTCTCTCTCTCTCTCTAAATTGTAGCTTAAAGGGGTCGTATAGTTTTGGTTGAGACCTAATTTCAGGTTTCTAACATTTTTTGCTGAGATAATGAGAAACCTCTTATGAAATATGAAAGAGCATGTAATTCTATGAGGAGTTCAACGTTTATTTGATTAAAATTAGTATTGAAATGGCCGAGATATCCAAAAAAGAGCGATTCTAATAAAGTGTGGGACCCACAATTTATTACGATCGCTTTGTTTTACTTTGTTTTTGGATGTTTCAGTCATTCCAATCCCAATTTTCATCAAATAAACTTTGAATTCCTCTTAAAATGGTATGCTCTGTACTATATCATAAGTGTTTTCTTGGTATCTCGTTAAAAGTTAAAAGCCCAATTCTCATCTCCACCAATACTGTACCATCCCTTTAAAGATTTAGAAAGTGATTCCTCTGTGCCACGAAAGAACTCTTTTCCAGAGCTCATCTCAAGATGTTTACACGATGAGTTCTCTTCTCTCCTCCGGGCGTCCACTCTTGACACATCTCTCTTTCTTTCCTCTTATTTTTCTTCTTCCTAAGAAAGGACCCTCTTCGTTAAATCTTGTTAGGCGAGAAGGAAAAAAAAGAGGGAAAGACTGGTAAGAACCACCATCTAATCAATATCGGTCATGAAAAGGTGAGCCGAACTCAACAATAGCTCTCGAGGGGTGCGAACGGCTGTGAAGTGGTTCCTGTGTGAGACGGAGAGGGGAGAAGGTCTCAATGAGCGAAAGTGCATTGTATCCTTGTTGGCATACAATGAGAAAGAAGGGAGAAAGGAGGAAAACCGCCTGAAGGCTAAATTCGCAGGTTTGCGCAGGGATTGGATTTTCTTAGTGCTGCTGAAGGATACAGCAGAACAGGGGGGTAGAATACTTCTTGCCCTCATCAGATTGGAGAAAAACACTTGTTGGAGCGAGGTTGGTAACAGGAGTCCGTGCACTCTTTGGTGGAGATTAAAGAAGACTTCTGGAGCCATCATCGGCGCCCGAGAGAAAAAATCTTTCGAATTAAAACGTGCCCGCGAGAATACGAAGTCGAAACATACTTTCGTGTAATGTAAACAATTCAGTGCGTAGAATTTCGTGAATGGCATAATTTTCTTGTCACCGATGCATGAGCGAACTCTTGCTGGTTGCACTTCACCCCCTAAGGTCACGCGTGTTACACCCCTGACACTCCGCGAGGAGGGCGGGAGAGGATCGGCAGAGGGGCTCAAAGTTCAGATATGCTTCACTAGGCCCTTCGAATGGGCGCTTAACGCGGAACAAAAGCCACCCCAAAACAACGTACCCCTTCAGCGCTGTGCACATCTTGCGAGCATAGTGGTTGCTACGGCTACGCTATGCTTTCCGTCCGCCGACAGCGTTCGACCGTGCACATTGTAACCGCTGGAGTGTGTGCGTCCACCCTTCCTTTGCTTAGTTGTATACGCGAGCTCTGACCTATCGTATAACTTACCATGTTCAGAAGTGGAAACAAAATTTCTGTGTCATCGATCTCATAACCAACGGCAACATGACTCCAATCACGCATTTATAGGAATCATTGACCACTGTTTATTCTAAAAATTGGAGGATATTTATCAGTTGGACAATGACGTCAAACTGGACTCGTGGGACAAAGCAAATACTAGTAAGCCTTCACAGTGGTACTTGATATGCGCGAAGAACAAATATATCTTGGTACACTCTGTGTGATTGTTTTCACGTTTGTGTTGATCTTCGACACCAACACTGGAATTATTTGTCATCACTACATATCATTGCTGGACATCACGTTTAAAATCAAGTTGCAAGAAAAGGAAATACTATTGTGCCACCCAGTAACTGCCCGTTATGATGGGAATGTGTGAGTGCAACCGGGAAAGTGAGATGGGTAACCAATGGATTTCAACAATCTGACGATATCGGCGAATTTAGTCCAATCTGATCATTCTAGAAAATCCATTCACCAGCATCAGTAGAAAGTCTGTAACACACTGAACAGTTATTTTTCCTCTGGAAATTACTGCTACAATTTCACCGTTGAGAAAGACTTGACACTGAGAATCTCGTAGAAGGTGAGAAGTTGGAACATTTACTCGCTAAACGCACATTTATTTTTAGCAAAATGAGAACAGCTAAGAAATGACGTTACTATGACTCGTGGACCCACGATGGCTGAAACTCGCTGGAGTTTGGATGCCGGCACTCCAGCCGATGTCCATGATGCTGAGTCGACATCCACAGCGCCCCCGATCTCGTCTTACCGAACCATGTACCGACACTCCTTGCCTGCCGGAAGCCTGTCGGGCGGTGAGGGCGGAGGGAACGTGAACTCCATCCCTGACCAGGCCTTGGCTACCCCGATGCCCTCTGCTATGTCGGGTGCCCATTCAACGATGTCAAGCGTACCAGAGACAATTGGATTTTCGCCATCCGACTGGACTTCTCGCGATCACCACCACTACCCAATCGACCTCGCCCGTATACAACTGAAGCCGAATGCGAGAAACTCGGTGCCCAACATGTCGAAGACGATTTCGGATAGTGACATCTACGGGCGGTCGGTGAACGAGCGCCTTGACAAGTACATGGTGATCAGGCAAAAGACATTTCATGGCTTAACCAGAAGTAAAAGCGAGCTCCGAAAACTGCCCCTTACAGACCCAAGGGAAACGTTAAGTGAAGGGTCAACACCAACCTGGCTTCATAGATCAAAGACAGACTTATATATCGAGAAATGGAGGTCGAAAGCAAAGCGTCAAGATAGACATCGGAGCAAGAGTGGTTCTTCCCAGCTCGATCTGGACGGTATCACGCTAGGATCGCTCTACGAATCCTTGCCGAGGGGTAGACGCGAACTAACTCACTCCTCGCCACCGAGATCGTCTCGCAAAGAAGTCACCTTCAAGCCGCAATCAACACCGGGAGCGCTCGCGTCGAATGGCTCGGAAACTCGCTTCCCACCGCTGACGACGATTTCGCCGAAAAATCACGCCGGCGAAAAGAGCGGGAATTCGGTTTGTAAGAATGAGCGATCGAGTGTGCCTGAAGAAGTGGGAATCGCCCCCTTATCGCTGACCTCTTCTCCGAAGGACTCCCCATTTACGACGCCGAGGAAGTCGCCGACGTCGAAAATTCTCGTGCTCCCCTCTCAGGATGAAAGCTATGATGAAGTGCCCAACCGAGCAAACAACAGGGACGGAGTCCGGTACGGAGGAGAAGCGTTGCCGCGTAAAGCCGAATCATCTTCCGAACCCCTACCGACGAACAATGCCGACGACGAACTCCAAGAGCCATCGTGCAAGGCGAAGCGAAAAGGTCGGTTTCGAAAGCAGCCCCATGCCGCGATCCCCCTGAAGCTATGGGAGCCGTCCTTCGACTGCGTAGTCGTAAGCAGCCAGAAAATCTTGCAGCCTCGTCATCTTGTGAGAGCGTGGCAGAGACAAGGCTCACTGAACTGACAGTTATTCTACTAACTATAGTTATTGATTAACCTAAATAAATACGATCGAACTTGTTATATTATTTCACAATGTTTGATGTCACAAATTTGATTCAATGCACTGTCGAATGTAGTACATTATTGATTGCAACCTACATTTGTTAATATTGTCTAGAAACATTTTGTACAATCCATTTTCATTTCACGGCGACTTGAGTTGACTATTATCAACTATTACGAAAAAAAAAAACAGCAGAAACACTATCCGTCCACATCACTTGTATAGTGTCTCATTATTCATAGTGTATTTTTGTTGTTATAGTATTCTGTTGTTAGATTTAATTGATCAACATGAAAGAATTAACTTTCTGATGATA
Source organism: Diadema setosum (assembly GCF_964275005.1). Classification (NCBI taxonomy): domain Eukaryota; kingdom Metazoa; phylum Echinodermata; class Echinoidea; order Diadematoida; family Diadematidae; genus Diadema; species Diadema setosum. Next base: position 5,549,086 of record NC_092692.1, on the reverse strand, counting down.
GAACCTATGACATGTAGAACACTGTGCATCGATTAGAATTTAGTTTTTAGTAATTGTAGAGGATGCTCAAGACATAAATGAAATGTCATTCTATTAGATTATGAATATTTTGGATAAAGCTTCATTGAATCTTCCCTAAAGAGATAGTATTACTAATCCGTCCGGCATTACTTTTATTCTGCCAGGAGCACTAGAAATTGCACTAACAGTGACTAATGTCAAAAGTATCAAGTAGAGTAGTGGGTTTTGACAGGGTTGAATCATTCAAACTCTGTTAACATTATATTTTTTTTGCACCTTTGTGATTCTGGTAACTCTAATTATCTTTCTTAAAAATTCATTTAATGTCATTGTATCTTGCCGTTATGAAGAATCAGTTTCAATGTGTTCATGTATACGTGTATTGTGAGGTTAATCCGTCCATATTTTACTTTCACTATACCAGTATACGTGTATTTGTCCGAACAGTTTAAGTGCTGATAAAATGCCTCAGATTAGCGCAACGTTGTTGCGTTCTCCTGCTATTGCTGATATCAAGATGCGACCTTTAATGATTTCTGCTCAATGAATTTGGCATTATCTACAAAGATTGTATTTATGATAATTATTTTGCAAGATAATTGGTAAGGCTTGGAATCAGTATTGAAACTGTTTCGTTGTATAGTTGTTTGTGTTTCTTCTTCTTCTTCTAACAAATACGGACCTCCAGCAGCTCGAAGCGACGCTTGTCTTGTGCTCGTCGCATTTACTTCATTCGCTTGAAATCACAAAGAATGTTAACTGTGTTACAAAGAGTATAGTTAACGGTATACAGGGGTGTTACCTACAATGTATCTGTCGATTGCATTTGTACGGCCTTTTTGTCTTCAAACATGTCAATAATGACATGCTTTTGCAAGTTCTGCGTTCCAAAATGGGATAATGTTCAACGTACTTAAGGGAGACCACTTTAGACGAAGACAATGTGGTGACATACAATATTATCTTCACTGATACAGTGTAGAAAGTACTGATTTTTTTAACAAATCTGATCTTGCCGTTACTGCCACGTGCTTCTTTTTTTTTAACACGATGTCATATGACGAACTGCCAATCGTACCCATGTCTGACATTCATTTGTTTATAGGAGCATTTTTCCATTTTCACTCGTCCTCGACATAAATCGAGATTTAGAAGCTAAAAGACTGCCACCTCACATGTATCATGCAAGCCACAAGAAGGAGAGCTACTATTCAATACGTGAATTTGCTCATCGAAGTCTGTATTGATGATATGCCTACTTTTGATGTGATTTAAATCTTTGTCAATATATATTTATATCGCATATACTTTTTGAAAGGCGCAAGGGACAATCCAACGATCTTCCCGATTCGTCATCTTGAACGTGGAGAGACTTTTTTTCTCTCTCTTTTATGGTATAAATTGGGTATACATTGTATTGGTAATGTAGGCCTACAACAGTAGGACCTACAGATATGATTTTATTAAACGTTGTAGCCCGTAGCCCTTAAAGATGAAAGGTAATTCCAACCCTCAATCAAGGATACGATTTCATGCTTTATGATTACGTTTCAAGTTACAAGTGTGAGGCTGGATTGTGCCGTAATAGTCTCTGTAGCACGTTCTGCATTATCGAAGAGACGCTGCTATCAGTTTGATATTTTAGACAAACACGGTGTGCCTTTTTCCCAGTTGTCGAGGTGTATGGATATACAATGTACTTCAAAGGAACCTCCTCATCACATTACAGATACAAGACCCAGGTTGTATGTACATGTATACGCATTATGTAACAAGGCAACATGATAACTCAACCCTGCACCTTTTGATCAAAGGCCAAATCTTGTTGCGGGCTACTGTTACGATGGTTGTGGTTAGATACAACTGTGCCTTGATATCTGTGCATGGCAATAATGTACAATATTTTTTTTTTTTTTTCGAACGGTCTAACGCTTCATCTAGCCACCAAAATTACTTCAGAGTTTCGCATTTTATTAATCGTGTATTCTCTGTTAAAATAAGAAGTCAATCAGGGTTTGATCTGTTACAGTAACATGTTACTTTTTTGGACATAAATTTGTTGATAATCACTTGTCGTTATAAGGCCTGCAGCCATGCTGATCAACAACATTGTAATCAATATCATTTATCGTTATCATTCTCTTATTGCAGCATTATTGTTTGTTTAGGGGATATGATGAGGTGAAAATGAACTGTATATTTTCCTATTTTAATTTTTAGATTTTATACCAAAATCAGAATTCATTTCGACTAGGATAATAATAGATTTTCCGTAGAACCAGAACAGATACCTCTAAACACGCATGATGATAACAATTAATGGTTTTGTTTTGTTTTGTTTTGTTTTTTTCTAACTAGCATTACAGTAATGTGAAGAGGGGGCTAGTGTGAGGGGGGTGATACGGTTCTAACTTTGATCTTGTTTTTCTTATTATTGGGAAGACACGAATATTGTTGACACTCTAGCTGGTGTACTGGTATCCGTGTGGTCCGCGTCCATTGATGTTACTGTGTTGAATATTAGACATTTTATTGTGCGTGTGCGTCACGGTGACGTACACAATGTAGTGAAGCTTGCGGGGGACCCAGCCACCATTGTTGTGCTGTACGTATTGTAGGTCAATGTCACGTGATGCATTGTCGTTTGCTTGCCTTCGTCACCTAAATGCGGGTCTGGTTTATAGCCTATAGTATTGTTCGTTTATTTTGTCGTACCTCTACAAAGTTGTATACACACGTACTTCCGCTCCGCAATGTTTGAACACTAATAAAGAGAAGAATCTATTCACAACACTGGACATGACTTTGAGCCCATTTCGATCGTCTTTTCTTGTCTACTTCTTTTTTTTTTTTTTACACAGTGTACGGATAAACATGGGGGTAAGCCTGCCATAAACGTGCGCGTTGTATTTCTCATGTAGCTTACGCTTATCTGATATTGATGCCTATATTTGCTCAAGAATCTATGGATTGTAAAAGTCGTTTACTAATAACACACAATGATTATAATATATCATACACTTACAACGCTTTCAATCTATGTACATGTGTTGCCACTGATGCAAAGTACACTCTGATACACTAGTGATCCAACAGAAATTGTGGAGGATTTCAAGATTTTGATAAAGTAAAACCATCTTTGTTGCTGTTGTTGTTGCTTTCGCATCGTCTCTGTGAATCGTCTCACAAAATGTCAATCATATTCAATAAGGTGAGATGGAGTAGGCCTATAGCAAAAAAAAAAAAATGTCAAAAAAAAAAAAAAGAGAAGGGGACATGAATATAAAACATGCATTAAATGTCTGCTCCAGAGATATTTCTCGTCAGGCGAAACCAAAATCTCGCTAATATCAGGTTTTCCGCCCTGAGCAATACATAATTTTATGTAAAGTATACTACACTGTATTTAACAATGTTTTGCCCCTGCTGATTACATATGTCAAAGAGCTTAAGATGTGCGTATTACAGTAACTAATGTTGCTGTGTAAACTTCCACGTTAGTTGCATGTCACACGTTCATCATTCGATAGAGCAAAAAAAAAAATACCCAAAGATACATCACTATTGTACAATTGATACAGTAATAAGTATAATAGTACGGATAGAAGTGGCAGTAATAGTAGTAGCAGTAGAGTAGTAGTAGTAGTAGTAGTAGTAGTAGTAGTAGTAGTAGTAGTAGTAGAACATAGTAGTAGTAGTAGTAGTAGTAGTAGTAGTAGTAGTAGTAGTAGTAGTAGTAGTAGTAGTAGTAGAACATAGTAGTAGTAGTAGTAGTAGTAGTAGTAGTAGTAGTAGTAGTAGTAGTAGTAGTAGTAGTAGTAGTAGTAGTAGTATAGCTGCAGTACGGTAGTGTAGTAATTAGTACCGGTAGTGGTGGTGGTGGTGATGATATTGCTATTGCAATGATGATAATGATAGCAATGATTATTATCTATATCATTCTAGTAATATAGATATTAATCAGAATGAAATTAGATCAGTATCTAGATGCAACGTCGATATGATTACGAAACGCAAGTTAAGAGGGGCAACAAAGTGGAAACAAAACGACAAAATCTTGCCAAATATTGAGGATTCGAATCCACAAGGTCCTGCTTACAATATCTTTGTCTTATCCGCTATTCGACAATGATCACCACCTGCTGGCGCGCCAGCTAGTGATTATTGTCTGAAAAGCTATTTCAGAGTCGAGGATATTATGTCGTGGACATCTGCAGAAAAGCTGAAAATCCTTCATATCAAAGGACAGTGACATTGTAATCAAACACACATCCTGGTTCTAAAAGCAGGGATACAAGAAAACATCAAGTATAACATAAAGCATGATATAGCATTACACATGTCGCTTGTTGTTTGTATCTTCAAACATATTATGCACTATACATTTACACACACGTTGACTTTTTTTTTATAGTAATAACATTGTTGTAGGTAGGCCTACATCGCAAGGATTGAAGCATCCATAATAAATATCTATTTATTTTCACATATTTAAAAAGGGTAGCCCAAGTCAGCACTTGCTGGTTTTCATCGGGGCCCTTTAAAACACAATACATAAAACATTCCAGAATTACAGTTACTAACAAACAAACAAAGAAAAAGTAAAAAAAAAAATGTATATATATAATAATAATATATATATATACATTCAATACAATAAAAATTCAAAGATATAACGCAGAGAAAACTAATGCAAGAATGCATTCAGAAGATGGAGCCATCGGACAGTTTCATCGAAGAATTCGAGGTGGTTTACAAAAAAAAAAAAAAAAATATATATATATATATATATATATATAACAACTTCCAGACAACATTATAACGTGAAAGATTATATGACGTGTAGTTCAAAGTAGATGTTTTTCGATTTTTTTTTCAGTCATAAGATTACGCAGATTATCTTATCATTTTCTGTATAAAGCGTGTTTTATGTGTGTATTGTGTTGTATCGTGTGTGTGTGTGTGTGTGCGTGTGTGTGTGTGGCGTGTGTGTGTGTGTGTTATAAAAAAGTGTGCGTGTGTGTGTACGTACGTCTGGTGTGTGTTTTGTATGTTTTTTGTATGTTTTACGTATCAATCAACATTTGGAAGTCGTTTTCATTAGGAAGGAAGGTGGTATCGCTTCGGGTGTGTTTATGTGTGGGGTGTATGTGTGTATGTGTGTTGGTGTTTTGTGTGTATGTGGGTTGGTGTTTGGTGTGTATGTGTGTAGTGGCTGTGGGTGTATGTGCTTGGTGGTTGTGGGTGTGGGCTAGGTTTTAGTGAATCGGGGTTGGTGGGGATGGGGATTTGATTTTCAATGAATTTCAATATGACGTGTAGTTCAAAGTAGATGTTTTTCGATTTTTTTTTTTCAGTCATAAGATTACGCAGATTATCTTATCATTTTCTGTATAAAGCGTGTTTTATGTGTGTATTGTGTTGTATCGTGTGTGTGTGTGTGTGTGTGCGTGTGTGTGTGTGGCGTGTGTGTGTGTGTGTGTGTGTGTTAGTTATCAAAAAAGTGTGCGTGTGTGTGTACGTACGTCTGGTATGTTTTTTGTATGTTTTACGTATCAATCAACATTTGGAAGTCGTTTTCATTAGGAGGGAAGGTGGTATCGCTTCGGGTGTGTTTGTGTGTGGGGTGTATGTGTGTATGTGTGTTGGTGTTTTTTGTGTATGTGGGTTGGTGTTTGGTGTGTATGTGTGTAGTGGTTGTGGGTGTATGTGCTTGGTGGGTGTGGGTGTGGGGTAGGTTTTAGTGAATCGGGGTTGGTGGGGATGGGGATTTGATTTTCAATGAAATGATTTCATTCTAGTTTTGTATATCATTGCTTTTATAATATAATGTTACTCACACTCACAAGGGTATATACATATTATGTATATACCCTTGTGAGTGTGAGTAACATGATTCAGCATAGTCAAAGAATATACATTTGTATATATATATATATATATATATATATATATATATATATATATATATATATATTTCTGTACATGTCAATACTTTCTCGTGAAGAAATGGTCAGTAGGATTGATTTATAATCGAGTTTTTATGTTGAAGAGGGATGATTGGCAGTATAAGTTGAAAAATGGATTTGTGTTTTGAATGGCATTTGTACCGTTTTATGTTCATGGTACACCCAGAATGAGTTGATTTATGAATGATTTGAATGAAATCAATAAAATATCATTGAAAAACAAAAAAAAGTGTGTGTGTGTGTTTGTGTGTGTGTGTGGGGGGGGGGTTGTGTGTGTGTGTGTGTGCGCGTGTGTGTGTGTGTGTGTGCGTGTGTGTGTGAGTGTGTGTGTGTATGCGTTTGTATGCGTGTGTATGCGTGTAGGGAATTTCAGTATAAATTATTATATGGAGTTGTTTATAGAAAGGAAAATCTTTTTGAGTTTGGTTTCGTTGCAAATAACCGGTGTTCTTTTTGTGAGCAATCGGTAGAAACATATAAACATTTATTTTGGGATTGTGTGTATGTTAAGAATTTGTGGCAGGAAGTGATAGATAGGTTTGAGATGGCAGATCTTCGAAATATAGAGTGGAGAGACGTTCATTTTGGTGTTACGGGAAGGGATCCAAAAGTAAAATTTTATAATACAATAATTTTTATTTTGAAATATATCATTTTTAGATCTAGGTCGGAGGGAAAAATTCCTACTTTGGAGGAAATTTGTAAAAGAATAATAAGTTTTCGGGATGAAGAAAAAGAAATTGCTATAAAAAGAAATAAGTTGGGATTACATTTGCTGAAATGGGAAAATGTTTCTGAATTTGAAAGTCGTTTTTATTAGGAAGGAAGGTGGTATCGCTTCGGGTGTGTTTTGTGTGTGGGGTGTATGTGTGTATGTGCGTTTTTGGTGTTGGTGTGTATGTGTGTTGGTGTTTGGGGTGTATTTGTGTGGTGGTTGTGGATGTATGTGTTTGGGGTTGTGGTGAGGGTGTGGGATAGGTTTGAGTGCATCGGGGTTGGTGGGGGATGGGGATTTGATTTCAATGAAATGATTTCATTCTAGTTTGTATAACGTATTTTTGTTGCTTTTTTATGTATATACCCTTGTATATATATACCCTTACATACTCGATTTATAATCGAGTTGTTATGTTGAAGAGAGATGATTGGCAGTATAAGTATACCATAGTCAAAGATACATATATATATATACATTTTTTTTTTTGGTACATGTCAATACTTTCTCGTGAAGAAATGGTCAGTAGGATTGATTTATAATCGAGTTGTTATGTTTGAAGGGAGATGATGGGCAGAGTATAAGTTGGTAATGGATTTGTCTTTTGAATGGCATTTGTACCGTTCTTATGTTCATGTTACACCCAGAATGGGTTGATTTATGATTAATTTGAATGAAATCAATAAAATATCATTGAAAAACAAAAAAAAGTGTATGTGTGTGTGTGTGCATGAAAGTGATGATGACTGTGTGAAACGTTATATGTGATATGTTTGTGCGAATGTGACTTAGTAGTGATATAAAAATTTGATCCAGGCATACAATCATATGAAGAAAAAAAAAACCCAACAACAACCGGAAGTAGACCTACACCTGAAGGGTTTTGTTTTTCCTGCAACTCTCTCACGCTCTACCCTAAATAACACGGATGCCTCAATCAAAACTTCTCCCAATACGGTAATATCTTTCCAGAGAAAACTAATGCAAGAATGCATTCAGAAGACGGAGCCATCGGCCAGTTTCATCGAAGAATTCGAGGTGGTTTACAAGAAGACTCGGCAAAAATTATGGTGTTTAACGGTTGCCAGGCTGGTTAAGATTGTTGCTTTCATCACACATAATCGGGAAAAATCAATCAAAGTACTTGTTGATGTTTTCACTGGTTTTATATTTCTCCAATTAGTTTTGACAGCAATGTGTATGTTTAATATCTAAGATTTTGTTGTTGTTGTTGTTGTTGTTGTTGTTGTTGTTGTTATTGTTGTTGTTGTTCCTATTGTCTTTCACGCACTGCAGTCGATATCGTAATGAATCTCGTTGATGATTAAATTCGGGGGCATTTTGAGAGGTCCTGGAAACGTTTGAAATTGATTATAAACTTAGCCCTACATATAATAGGTATCGTGCTAGGCATCAAATTGCGATCAATATAATAGCAAAATAAAACTCAATCGCTCTTCTCTATAATGCGTCGCCAAGGTCGCTGTATAGAGAAGGATGATGTGTTTAGATCATATCAAAGATGCGTATCAAAATGCTAATACATTGTATCGATTTTACAGATTTTTCCCATAACGTTTATGATATCTATTATGTTACTTAATTCTTTTTTCTCCTTCTTTCGTCCTTTGTACCCTTCCCCCCTCTCTCCATGTCTGAACTGATACATACCTTTACAGATGTCTGCGCAAGTGTAAACAGCACAATATTGAAGCCATCATGCAATATCCATTTTTCGAGTATTGTGATCAAATGTGTGGGATTAGTGGTTTATAACTATTTCCATCTTCATATCAGCGCCTTATGATACTACAGTCACAGTCCCTAATATTTAAACTGGAAAATTAGTTCACTTCTGAGTATTTTGTGGCGTTTGAGTAGTTTAAAGAGTTTCTGTTTGTGAAAAAAAAAAAAAATCTGTGAGTTTAATCCAAATAGCAAAATATCGTGTGACATGTCTTAAAGGCTGCCAAAAAAAAATGCAAACTAGATTCCTTTAAGAAATCACTCAAAAAGCAGTCTCCTTATTTAACATATAAAATCACATCACAGCAGGCGCTGTGCAGCAGTTAGAGTCTATAGGTTTTTCAGTAATTTTTATAGTAACAGTATTATGGCCGAACATGATCTGCAAAATACAGAAAAAGATAACTCTCCGGGCAGAGTTGGGAGGAAGTTACTGAACGAGTATCATGTTACCAATAGGATAGCTTTCATTTTCATACGTTGAGATGAATAACTGAGTTTCACCAAACTTTCGAGAACCATAGCAACCAAAGGGTTATCATAATTTACCGAATTTGTGTCTTACATTTGTTTTCTCTGTTTTCCACACCAACCCCCTTTTTCCCTTGTTGTCTGTCCGATCCTCTAGTCACTGCGTGCCGCTGCAACAAACTTTTCTGCGGGAAACACTTCTCGTGCTCATTGGGAAGAAAGCCATTCATAACAAAAACGGTGCTGTAAAATCGATTTATTGCCTCAAGGGTTAGACATGCAGCATACAAAAGAAAACACGCTGTACCCATGTAAGCCACAAGTGGAACACGAATAAAGTGTGGTTTTCCATACTGGGGTTTTTGTTTTTGTTGTTCAGGGATGTTTCATTCGCGTTTCACCGATGTCATCGATTACCGCTACTTAAAGTGGGCATCGCTTTACAAGATTGGACTATATTCAGCTTTGTGATTTGGCCTTGCAATAACGTCTTGGGAGACCATTAGAGCTAAAGCGCGAAGACATGTGATGAGAGTAGGTATATTCTATAGGTTGAAGGACGGAATTCTATTCTGTCTCTTTTAGCGCAAATAACACGACACAAAGCTCTCTTAATCGTGGGTATTCTTATGCCCCCTTCTTTTGTTCCTTCGTGCTTTTTGTTGTTGTTTTGTCGTCAGTCGACATGTGGCGTTGGATATCAATCATTTCTTTGTTTGGTATACTTAATCATGAATTATTCGTACCTAATTCTCACGTGATTCATTTATCTAATCAGTCTGTCTTTCAGTCTATCTACATATCTCTCTGTCATTTATATCATAATTATCTATATCTGCCTATTTGTCTGTCTATCTAATTATCTGTCTGTCTGTCTGTCTGTCTGTCTCTAAGTGGCTAGTTTCTCACTGTCTTTGTCTGTGAGACTTGCGGCCCTTTGGCATCATCGACAAGGAACGTCATGTGAATGCCCAGTAGCACACTGTTACGGCGCATTTTGGTAAATTGCACATTTTGGTAAATTATCAAAATGTGCCGTAACAATCCCGTCAGGTATAGGTGCACTGTCGGCACATTTTGGTAACAAATGTCTCTTAACAAATTGTGCAGTTACCAAAATGTGCCGTAACACACACATAGAATCATTCTTTTCCCGTGTTCTCATGATTTGACCCATTGAGGTATATGTTTGAGCTATACTTTACTGGTATACCTATGTACTGAGTTTGTCGCATGAACTCCTTTCCATTCTTCAAAGCATATCACTTCCAGGGTTTATTGTCTTCATGGTCTGTTTGTTCCGGGTTTAAATGACCCCCGAATGATGGATCTACCAGTGAAATGTTTTCCTGTATGATCTATGTCTAGTCATGTCGATGTTTTGACAACCCGGTCTAGTTAAGCCACATCAGGAAAGCCATGGACATGATTGACAAGAATATGCCTCTTTTTTTAACCCTGTTCTTCTTTTTGATTTGACCCGCTGTTCTCGTTCTTTGTTCATTGAACTATGCTCACTATAAGTATGAGCTGGTAATGCAGTGGGGGCGGGGGGGGGGGGGTAAAAAGAAAATAACAACAACAAAATCGAATGTTGTATATATATATGAATAATATGCAATCGTGTAAATTAATATAACAGAGTCCTCTTCCAAGAAGTATGAAAGTGGTGCAGTTTCTGTGCTAAACTAGAAACGTGTAATTCAGAACATTATACCGTCGGACTGTGAAGACTAAAGTTTAATACTATGTACATGTACATGTTTATGGAAGAAGCGCGCTATTCGATGCGTCAGTGGTGATAACAATTAATGATAGAATCCACCGTGTGGCTGCAACTGACCAATCGTAATAACCCTGTCTGGCTACCAGCCGATCCGATACTCCAGAGCTTCCGTTTGAGGTTGCCATAATGGTCCCCAATATTGATCTCGTGCACAGTGACTGGTGAGAGAATCCATGAGTATCAACATCTTCTGGATATTATGATCTCGTTTCTCCATTTCTCATTATCATCATGCATACCAAACAAGGTTGCACACGGCTAGCCCTTCTTTTAAGGAACGGTCATGTTATATAATGCCTATATGACATATCACAACATGTCCATCCATATTCGAATTGAATGGACCAGAGTGAGGTGCATGAGTACCTACTGCAGAATGGATGCGACTGGATTCCATTCCAGATGAACGTACCACATGCTTCTCATATGGGTGATGTATGGGAGCGACAGATCCAGACAGTTCGCCGTGTCCTAGAGCCGCTGATGAAGTCTGCAGGAAGACAGTTACACGATGAGGCCTTTCGGGGATTTTCCCAAAACATGTAATGTACTGTGTGGATTCAGCGAATGCATACAGAATAAATCGGTGAAGGTTTGAGGAAAACCGCACACTAAGTCACGAATGAGTATCATGAATCGTGAAAATTTTGGTGAATTTCATATACCGCCTCTTCTACATTTTTCATTTCATTTCATTTCATTTATTTCATTCCTTCTTTCTTTTTCGTCAAACATAACACGAAATGTATCAGAAGATATAACATAGGCATGTATTCGACTTTACATGGTAGATAATGGTTAACAAATACGAAATTATACATGCATACCGGCAAAATACAAAGTTATGTTTGGAGGAAAAAAAAAAGGAGAAAGAACTGAGAGGTTCACTGAAAAGCATGCTTGTAAATTGTGAACCACTTAAAGGATTCTTGTGAATACATTAAACTTTTTTTTTTTTAACAAAGACAGGAGAGAACAAGACAGTAGAAACACAAGGACATTACATGACTTTACAGTAGGGTATACCATGACAGTAATAAAACACAGTATAACATGACAGTAATAAAACACATGCTATCAACTCTATACCCACAATTTGTGATGTCAGAGAATTAACCGACCTAAGAATATATCATGAAGCAATTTCAGGAAAACTTCTTTTTCTTGGCATATCGAAGGATCACCTCACAGAATCATCACCTCAATAGAGCACGGAGAATAATATTTCCCAGATACGTTGTATATCTTAGTTTTTTCTCAAGGGTATAAAAGTGTATTTTTCAACAGAGAGAAAATGTAATGAAGTATGCGTTTTAAAAGGTTTCCAATATTCAGTACAATGATATAAGTATTAAATTAAAACCATAGCACGTGAAAACAGATAACGAATGTGCAACAGATACAACATCAATAAAAACAGTTGATCATTGCCGACATAAATGAAGAAAACAAAAGAGAAAAATTAATGATGGGAAAAAATAGGAAGTGGAATTATGGTATAAAGATGCCATTCTTATCCCGGATGCGGACAACAATAACAACGATAACAACAACAGCAGCAGACAACTGACGTCACCAAGTAAACAGAAGCCTACATGGTGAGGGAATTTTCGCGAGTAAGCTACGGACGGGTCTTCACTGTTGTTGGTTTTCACTACAGATTCTTTTCTGGCATATATCCCACAAAATGCCCCCTATAAAACAAACAAAAACAAAGCAAAAACAAAACAAAGGCAAAACAAGAACAAAGGGTTACAAGGAGGAGAAATCGTAAATGTTAGGAATGTCAATTGAAAGCAAGAACTATTTAGAACTATTTAGCTTCATCTCTTCAGTTTAGCTTCTTAACATGCACTCACGAAATCACGTTAACACGTCTGTTGTGCAAAAACAGGCATCAGTGAGGGTATGGCTGGTTCAGTTATTATGTCTATTGACAGTGTTTATTTCATGAGCAGTCTAAACAACAAACACTTCCAGAGCTAAGTACGAGAAGAAGCACATGGAGTACACGCAAAAGCGAAATTATTCAACATTTACAGGCACGTAAAAGCAAACAAACAAACCAACAAACAAACAAACACTCAAAATCAATGAATCGTCGCTGTAATATTTTTTTTTTCAGGATTAATAAATAACTGGGTAGATTACGTGCACCAGATGAGATAAAGGAGTGATATAGTTACAAGTCCTACAAGGCGAATTCTGAAGTTTCATTGAAGATGCAGATATTTTTTTTAGCCATCTTATGCAATGCGGGAGGTTTCCGTGCAAAACATCTCATATCAGCATCTAGAGTACTTTGTGAAAACGTGATTGTATAACTAAATATTCGTACATATATATATATATATATATATATATATATATATATATATATATATATATATATATATATATATATATATATATATATATATATATATATATATGCCATGCATGCGTCTATATGCAGAGCCTGTTCATTGTGACATACTTATAATTCTATATGTTTGGATAGCGAGCTGAATAGTGTTGGGAAAGGGAAAACGGCATCCGTTGTTCACAAAACCGAAAAAAAAAAAAGGTTTGTACTGACTAATTCAAAGTGAGAAACTATGTTGTGAAAAATACATATTGTGACCATGTTGTGGCTCATGAGCACAGAGGTCCGCTTATCAAATAAAATATGCGTGATACAAAATATGGATTTAGGAATTATATTCGATCAAATCTTCATCACTTAAACTACGTTTTCAAAATGAAAAATCTAATGCTGCCCATGTTTTAGTTTTCTTTGATCAAATCGAGAAATTTGAAATTCAAACGCACACAAAAAAGTTTAAAGGGATGGTACAGTATTGGTGGAGATGAGAATTGGGCTTTTAACTTTTTGCGAGATACCAATAAAACACTTATGATATAGTACAGAGCATACCATTCTAAGAGGAATTCAAAGTTTATTTGATGAAAATCGGGTTTGGAATGACTGAAGCATCCAAAAACAAAGTAAAACAAAGCGATCATAAAAAAAAGTGTGGGTCCCACACTTTATTAGAATCTCTTTTTTGGATATCTCAGCCATTTCAAAACCAATTTTCATCAAATAAACGTTGAATTCCTCATATAATTACGTGCTCTTTCATATTTCATAAGAGGTTTCTCATTATCTCACCAAAAAATGTTAGAAACCTGAAATAAGGTCTCAACCAAAACTGTACAATCCCTTTAAACCTTGGTAAGCGCGGGCTTATTGGGGGAAGCCACGAGAAAAGAAGTGAGGAGAAAATTTCATGCAATATCACTTTAATCACGAATTCGACTTTGATTACACAAGGCAAAGAAGAGGGTGGTTTAAGAAAAGACTGCTAGCTGACAAGGCTGACAATGTATCGGAACCCTATAGCTCAAGCAGAAAAAAAGTGACGGAGGAGATTTCCTTTCCCAATTTTCCTTGGCACACTATACGCACTGCCATGGGAACAATGGGATTGTGCAATACGCTCATAACTTCCTCAAAGATTTCACCATAGCTGTCTGTTAGCCATAATTATGTTAGCTGAAGATATGGAAAAGAACAAAGCAATACAAATCAAACTCATGAGCCTTTCGCCATTGACAGAGAGGAGGACGGGGAGACACAAAGGTGAAAAAAAAAAAATGGAACATGAATTTCACCGAGGGCTTTTCGATATCATACTTCCGAAATGTTTTATAATTTTCTTCTTCTAAAGTCTCTCCTCCCCCTCCCGTCATTGTTGTCAATGAGTCGCATTGGTTCAATTGAATGCTTCTTTGTTTTAGCTTGTTTTGAGGAGAAAGAGAAAGTAGACTAATACTATTGTTTAATTTTTATTTTTTATTATTTGTTATACTATAAGACAATAACTTAAGATGGTAGAGAAGAACCCTGGGATGGGAATTCCCCTGCTAAACTCAGGCGCTATGTTGCCCAATATAGAGTAGCGTATATCATTTCAGAGTTACTTTTGTCCGTGGCAGTTGGATTTTGGATGATCGCCGTGTTATACAGAAAGCAAGGAGGATCTCCACCTCTGGTGAGTTTCAAACTCTTCGAACGATTTTTGAACTCGTTCTGCCGTGTTTTCTTTTTTTTAACTACTTTGCATATTGCTTATAATAGAGTAATTATTATTACATCACATACCATAATACGTATGTATGTGTGTGTGCGCGCATGGTTCGTGTCTATGTTTTTTTTTCTCCAAATGCCCATATCTATGTCTAATTCATTCCTATACTCATTGCTTCTTTGTTATCGCTTTGCTATTGTTTCCTCGAAACATTTCATGTCTTTCAAAATTAAATTTCAATCAGATCCCCCAAACAAGCGAGGAGGTATAATGCCTGCATAAATGTTTATGTTTTTTTTTTCCAACGTTAAGTCTCAATGTAGCGGTTTACGTGCCCTATACAGGGTGGCCCAAAAAGAACGGAACGTCTAAGATCTTTAATTTTAGCACTATTGTTTCTAATATGTCATTATTTTGTATACTATTGGAAAGGTCATTCTTTTTTCAATAGAACGGCACCAAGTTCTTTAATTTTGGTTAATGCGTTATAATTTTAACACCATTTTCGTCAACCCTTGCAATTTTCAAAATGTGATCATTTTGCACTCTCAGAGATACCGAAACCAGCGAGAATTCGGCTTGCCATAGAACCAGTAACATTCACAATGTGCGGAATGTGGGACGGACGGTGTTATTGTGGTCAGGCCGTCTCCTTCACAATGGTAACGGACAATGACAATCATATTCCACACATTGTGAACGTTACTGGTTCTATGGCAAGCCGAGTTCTCGCTGGTTTTGGTGTCTCTGAGATTGCAAAATGATCACATTTTGAAAATTGCAAGGGTTGACAAAAACGGTCCTAAAATCATGTATTGTGACACGATTATCCTTGTATAATGATATTGATTTTCCTGCAATCATAACAATGTCTCAGGATAAGTGGCAGAAGCAGCGCCCATCAGTCTATTCCTCAATTTACATATTATGTATTGAATTACAAAAAAAAAAAAACAACCTGAATATAAACATATATTGGAAAAGGGTCCTGCCAATTATAACATTCATAGCTGTCTGTGACCGTGACGTCACTTCCTTTGAAGTGCAAGAAGCAGCAAAAATGACGAGTGAGAATTCGATTGCCCGAGACCCGAAACTCCCGGTGGGTATAATTACATACATACACACGATGAGCCCTTTCAAATGAAGAAATAATTATGAAACCAGTGCTACATCTGTCTGTAAATTATAATTATTAATAATCATTCTTATCATTATTTACATCATAGGATTATGTTTGTATGTAGGGTGCCTATGTATCTATTTCTCCATCTATTTCTATCTCTCTCTCTCTCTCTGTCCTTCTTTCCAGTTTATATATATATTTTTTTTTTCTGGCTGTGTGTGCGTGGGGGGGGGGGGGGGGTCTCTATTGTTTTCCGTTTTCCTCGGGCTTTCGTTTTACTAAAGCTTTCGGCTAACTACGTTTTACTCGTACTAATTATATCCTCGCTCAAACTTAGAGCCAATGTTACAAGCATGATTAAGACATGCTTTCAGCCATCTTGCTGCTGGTATTCTGTCCATTGAAGTTGTACTGAAGGCTTAACGTTGCACCACGTGTTCTTTCTTGGGTATGGTGGCCCTGTAATGGGCCTCCCCATCCCCTGACTACGGAGAGTGGGTAGGCCCCTTTCAGGGCCACATATACGTGATAATTTATATATACACACACAAAAAAAAAAAAAGAATACGTGGTGCACCGTTACGCATTCCACCACCGAAAGTCTTATCTCGCCACGGAAACCTTTCATGAATTAGTATAAGTCAGTTCGTAATTAGCTCATTGTGTATACTGGTACAAATGACCTTTCCTTTTTTTCAGTTGGCTAGGCAATTCAGTTGTTCTGAAGGCAACATAGTGAATGAGCTTGCCTGACGTAACAATTTATGGAATTCATGATCAAAAATTATGCAGAGCAGCTAGGTGACCACAATTATCTGTCAATGTAACATAATCGTAACATGGAGATTAAAGCATTATTCCATTGTTTGTATTAAGATTTTTTTTTTTTTTTTTTTGTTAGTTAATACTGCCAAATAACCAGGCCTGATGTCTGGTGCATAAGCTAGAAAGCACTTTTTATAAGGGTCACATGAATACTCGAGTAATCATTACATCACATATGCTTAACTCAGTGAGTTTACAAACCAATATGCATGTTCGTACAAATGACCTTTTCTCTTGCGCAAAATGGACTACGAACTGATCTATCAGGAATGCATTAGGCGTGTCTTCATCAGCCCGAAGTTTCAAGATAGCGCGCTATCTTGCGGTTACCAAACTAGTCCGATGTCAAAATAGCGCGCTATCTGTGTAGTGAAGACGCAGATAGCGCGCTATTTGATCGGGAAAATTTCCCCCAAAATCTTGGTCTAGTTCGTCAACTAGAGCGCTAATTCGTGAAACAGCGCGCTATCTTGGGTGCGTCTCCATCAGCCCGAAATTTTCTCGATCCCTCCACGCTTCTGGTTCGCCAGCTGGCAATGGAAAGCGCATGTACAAGCAGATAGTGTTTGTGTATAGTACATTACACGCACGGTGTATTCAAGGATCACATGTGTGTACTATAGGCCTACTGTTGTTGTCATCTTTAAAACCAGGGAGGTTATTTCTCTCACCTCCCTATTAAAACTCAGTGCCTTGCATGCTAGCTGGTTTTTTTTTTTGTTTTTTTTTGTAAACTTCTTCTTCTGGTCCACTCTATTCATACCTTAGCTGAAGATTCTTGCAGATTGTGTGCATTTTGGATTTGTTTAAACATTGCAATTCGTTAATTTCATATAAGATGCCTCACTGGACAGAAGAAAGAGTAGCGTTATTAATATCCCTTTGGAGAGAATTTGCTGTACTGCTCACCTCCCTGGTTGTAGAATCGTACATCGGTGATATGGGAGATTTTGAGCGGGGAAATCCACTTTCGAACCGCGAGCCAGGCAGAGTAATATTGCAAAGTGCGCATGCGTCAATTTCGGACTAATTTCCCGAAGTAGGCTGTTCGAGCTGATGAAGACGCACATTCGCTCTATCGGGCTATTTTCTAAGACTGCAAAATGTCCCGCTAGTTTGAACTTCGGGCTGATGAAGACACGCCTATTGCCGCCAAGCCCCGAATGAGGGCGTTACACTCTTGTTATTGAGCACTGGCTATTGAAAAAAAAAAAAAAAAAGAGCAGCTTCTTGACATGCAAACTACTGAGTAGTGCGCTCCAGTTGTGTACATGACGACCTCTGCTGCGCATTATGTGAATAGGTTTCCAGATATCACAAATTCACAAATTTAGATAGATTGAGATACGTAACACCTAGAGGTCTCCTTTAACCCCCGGCATTGCCACATGAACAACGATGAACATAGAAGTATACCCATCTCTGTGTACACCCTTGCAGTAGGAAGCCACGTCCCCTTGACACACCTGATGTCCGAATCATGAAGTCATCACATAAATCACATAAATAAGGTCTTTACATAAATCTCAGAATGACCAAATTCGCTTAATTATAAGCGACTGCATATTTTGTAGCGATAAGAAATTTCAAAGAGAAGTAAAATCAATTTCACAAAGTCTGTCACAAGTATGTTTTATGAACGAAGAGTTTCTGTTGATTTATTTATCTGATAAGTTGATTTCTTCGTGATAGTGTTAATGGCTTCAATGAACGTTTATGGAACCTCAATCACCACAACCACTACCACGGCACCACAACCACCACCACCACCACCACCACCACAGCAACATCAGCAGCAGCAGCAGCAACAACAACAACAACAACTTTACGTGCTAAATTCTCATTCGTTATTAATCTAAAAGCTTGATTGACGATTTTTTTAAAAGATGCAGTATTCACAGGTTCACTGTCCATAATAATTATTATCTAATGGTGTAGGAGAAAATGGAAAGCGCCCTCTATTCGTCCCAGTCTCGTCAACTCATAACGCGCCTACAAGCCGTCATTCAGAGAATGGATAAACGGTCTGCAGTGATAAGAAGAACATTAGAAGATTCTTCGCTCAGGCTCGACGGGTGAGATGAATATTGTAGAGTCATGTGTGTGCATTGCTGTAATTTTACTGCCTAAGATATAAATGAATTATATTATTGTTGTTGCCGGTTTCTCCGGGGTAACCTCAAACCACTTTCGAACTTTAAGACACAAGGTGTAATTTGGATTTGGATTTTGGATTTGAATGAATGAATCCAAATCCAAAATCCAAATCCAAATTACATCTTGTGTCTTAAAGTTCGGAAGTGGTTAATTCAAATCCAAATTACACCTTGTGTCTTAAAGTTTGGAAGTGATTTGAGGTTACCCCGGAGAAACCGGCAACAACAACAACAACAACAACGACAACAAACCAACTTCAGTAAGGTCGAGTTTTGAGTGTCACTATTGCCGAAAGACATGAAAGACATGATATATAAAAGCATTCGTCAGTAGATTCTTAAGTTTAACATAAAATTTGATGATTTTTATAAAACTTTGCTATTCTGTTGTTGTTTCTTATTCTCTAAAATAATCAATTTATAGTCTGGTGAAAATGATTCACAGAATAAGATACAGTAACTATTATAACACAATCGTCTGTGATTTGTTTCCTTTACCTGGGTTTTAAATCTACAGTTACAAGTGGAAATGGAACAAGATAAAGACCGCCAGTGACAGCGTGAGAGTAAGAAGCGGACAACATACTTGTTTGATCAAAGGCGCGAAAGTAGGTAAGACCACAAAATGCTTTAACCGGAAATCTAAAAGCTTTCTTCCCTTTTCTTCATTGTTGTGTGTGTGTGTGTTTTTTTTTTTATCATGTTGCCATAGTATGGTGGCCCTGAAGTACTCTCGACGACAGGTCATGTGCGCCGTGAATTTTGCGACCAGGTCGCGAAATTCGCGATTGTGACGCCAAGTTCGTGACCCGGGACGCGAATTTCGTGACCCGGGACACAAACTTGGCGACCGGGGACACGAACTTGGCGACCGGGGACAAGAATTTGGCGACCGGGGACGCAAAATTCGCGTCCTGTGGTCACTAAATTCGCGACCACAAGACGCGAATTTTGCGTCCCTGGTCGCTAAGTTCGTGTCCCGAGTCACGAACTTGGCGTCCCAAATCGCGAATTTTGCGACCAGGTCGCAACATGACCTGTTGTCGAGCGTACTTCATGGCCATCATACCATAGTGATCTGCGTGTCACCCAACCACTTTACTCAACAGTGAGAGTGTCTTCTTTTTTTTACATACCCGCCACTCTTTATTAATCATTACTCTCACCAAAGTTGATGACAACGTCCAAAGGACTGCGCCCCATCCATGCCCTCACAAATAATACATTGTTTTACTTGAATTCAACATGACTTTGATGGTTATCATCACTGTCACATGCGAATGATGCCAACCCCTCGTGGTTCGTCCCCGGGGTCCCTCGCCCCAGGTGACTAGCAATAGCCAGCAAATGGTATCAGCCAGACACATTGTGCCATACGCTTGAGTGAATGAAACCATAATGTCATGATAATAACAGCAATTATGATGATAACTGCAACAATAATGAGTCATAATAAGGAGACCAATCTTACCAATTCCAGTGAGGCCTAAGGGAAGAATCTGTTACATTAGGTATTATCAGACCACCTTTACCAAGCTTACCCTTCCACTCTATCTGTCTATAACAGTTTTTTTTTTTCCACTGGAACTAAACCTTTTGAGCACAGTATAAACAGCAGAACAGTCCATCTGTATTTTCTTTCTTTTTTCCCCCTCCTTTCATCTGTGTGATTTTTCTCAATAGCTAAGGTTATCAGGACTGGTCGATTCCCGTGGACTGAGAACACAAAATCACCGGAATGTTACCTCGTCACAGAGCAGTCGGAGACATCGTTCACTTCACTTGTCCGTGAACAATAATGATGATTATCAGTCTTATTCTTATTAATATCATTATAGTCATTTGATCATTGCAACTGATTGCATGTTCATCACTGACATCCTTATCATTGTTATGTCATAGGATTATGTCTGTATGTCTGTATGTATATATTTCTCCATTTATTTATTTCTCACTATCTTCCTTTCCAAATTATGTTTGTTTGTTTGTTTGTTTGTTTGTTTTTGTCTCTATTGCTCTCCGTTTTCCTCGCGCTTTCGGTTTCTCTCTTATATATTAAGTATAATACCATCCTCTCTCAAACTTGGAGCCAATGTTACACGCATGATTATGTACACACATGCTATCAGCAATCTTGCTACTTAGACACCGTCTGCTGAATTTCTATATTAAGAATACATTGCCGCCAAAGCTCTGGAGGAGGGTGCTATACTCTCTCTCTCTCTCTCTATCTATCTAACATGGGTAAAAAAAAAAAAAAAAAAAAAAAAAAAAGCTTCTAACATCCAAGTGCGTTCCTGGGTCCATGATGGCCTCTGCTGCGCATGGTGTGAAAAAGGTTTTCATTTCAGAAATTCACAAATTTAGGAATTATTTATAGTGAGGGAGAGTCGTGCAAGATGTTTGTTTTTTTCTTTTAAATCATTTCAGTCTTCAGTTTTTTTGCCCACTATTAAAGCTCAAACCCTCAAAATTTATCCCCTTCTGAGATATCATCAGTTGTAATGATCAGCTGAAAATGCATAACACCTCAACTTAATCACTGCTAATACACCTCGTCATAACCATGCCCACCGTCTCAAAGTAGAAAGATGGGTTCCACAGAGTACCATTCCACATTTTTTCTTTCCATACTCTCAATTCTGGAACGATTTCCACATAGCGAGGACTATTATGTAAGTGTAATAGTCATATCTGATGATTGGTTTTACACGACCTGTCTTGTTATTGTGAGTTGTGTATTAGTCAAGGTAAGGTGCATACCACTGGGCATTTGGGTACTTCTCTTTCAGTAACTTTATCATTGGCGATAGAATGTTAGTGTTACATCAACATCGTCATAATGAATGGCGTGTAGAAACATTGTAGAAACAACATGAGTTACCATCTCAACAATGATGATTCCATCATTTGATCATTGTCATCATTATTACAATCTTATCATCATCATAATCATTATGAATCACATGGTTATCTAACCAGGACAGGAATTTCCGCGCTTAGCACTATTCTTCTGTAGAGCCCTGTCATTACTACAAATGAAAGGGGCATTCCAGACAATTTATATAATTCACATCAGTTAGCACATAGTCGATGGTGCTGTTACGTACAGAGTCGTGGAATTTATCATGGCCCTTGAGCAGATAAACCAGTTCTCTGAAAAACCCATCCATATTACATTGAACAAGGATGAGGACATAGGGGGCTCACACATTCCAGTAATGTAGCAATGTGCTTACAAGTTCAGTAGAGAAGAATTTATGCATGTTTTCTTCATTTGTTCTGCTTCCTTGAGCAGTCCAATTGTGCATTATTATGTGTAGCTGCTATAATAATGACATCATTCTTGTTTATAGTGATTTGTTATGCGATATTTGAAAGCATTCTTATTCCTCAACACTAAAAATTATGAAACTCTGTACCAAGCATAACTAATTGATAGAATTTCAAATGCAAAATTTAGTCTAAAATCATCTGGGGGTTACCTTAAGCCCCGGCATTGCCATCAGAATATACAAGTAAAGTTGTATACCCATTTCTATTCTACACCTAAGGTTGGAGTCCAGTGGCGTATCTAGGGAAAACGGCGCCCGGGGCAAGCACGAAAATTGCGCCCCTAATTTCTGAAAAAGTGTTCAACCCCACCCCATCCCGGTAGGGACTTTAAACAAAGTCCACATGATGCTTTTTCGAGCACTTAAAAGGGATCTTTTTGAGGGTGATTTAAATGTAATGAATTTTGATAGATTTGAGCGAGCGCAGACAGCGAGCCGAAAATTTTTGTATTTCAGCTTACAAAACATGGAATTCTTGTCATTTTTTGCTTACCAAATCTTACAATTCTAATCAAGATATAGTGACAGCCTTATAGATATCGATTTATACCAAAAAACTGAGGACTTTAAAAAATACTCTAAATTAGTGCGCGCGAGTGAGCTGAAATTTGTCCTCGTCATCATCACGTATTGTTCTTATATTTTTTATATATAAATTTTGGCGAGCGAGCCGAAAATTTTTGTATTTCAGCTTACAAAACATGGAATTCTTGTCATTTTTTTGCTTATTAAATCTCACAATTATAGTGACGACCTTATAAATAACGATTTATACCAACAAACTGAGGACTTGAAAAAAATACTCTAAATTAGTACGAGCGAGTGAGCCGAAATTTGTATATTTCTGCGTCATCATTACGTTTTTTTCTTATCTTTTTTTATTTTTTTCTTGCGCCCCCCTTCCCCGTATGTTCGAAACCATTGGCGTCCTCTTTTGCTCCAATCGGTGATCGCTTCAGAACGAATGAAATTGCAGTCGCTGCTCCGTGTAACATTTTTCCTGCTAAATATAAAATGACATGAGTGAACACAATAGACATTATCATTTTGTCCGCATCATCGTCACGTTTTGTTCTTATCTTCTTCTCTTTTTTATACAAATTTTGGTGAGCGAGCGCAGCGAGCGGGCCGAAAATTTTTGTATTTCAGCTTACAAATCATGAAACTCTTGTCATTTTTTGCTTATCAAATCTTACAATTCTAATCAAGATATAGTGACGGCCTTATAGATAACGATTTATACCAACAAACTGAGGACTTGAAAAAATACTCTAAATCAGTACGAGCGAGTGAGCCGAAATTTGTATATTTCCGCGTCATCATTACGTTTTGTTCTTATCTTGTTTGATTTGTTGTTGTTTTTTGCGCCCCCCCCCCCCCGTATGTTCGAAACCGTTGACGTGATTGAGGCCCTCTTTTGATCCAATGGGCGATCGCTTCAGAACGAATGAAATTGCAGCCGCTGCTCCGTGAAACATTTTGCCTGCTAAATATAAAATGACATGTGTGAACACAATAGACACTGCCATTTTGTCATCATCACGTTTTGTTCTTACCTTCTTTTTTATACAAATTTTGGCGAACGAGCGCAGCGAGCGAGCCGAAAATTTTTGGATTTCAGCTCACAGAACATAGAATTTTTGTGTGAACAAAATAAACATTGTCATTTTGTCCGCGTCATCATCATGTTTTGTTTTTATCTTGTTTGATTTGGTTTTCTGCCCCCCCCCCCCCACCATTCTCCCTTCCCCTTCAGGGCGATTTTTTTTTTCTTCTTCTTCTTTTTCTTCTTCTTTTCTTTTTTCTTCTTCTTCTTCGTTTTTTTTTTCTTTTTTTTCTTCTTCTTCTTCGTTTTTTTCCCGTTTTTTTGCGCCCTCAAGGAGTGGCGCCCGGGGCACGTGCCCCCCTTGCCCCCCCCCCCCTAGATACGCCACTGTTGGAGTCGGAAGCCACGTCCCCTTGACACACCTAAATCCTAATAAAGTTTTCATTTGATATAAGGGTGTTTTTTTCTTGACAGTATTTATAAATTGGCATCAATGAGCTCTAACATTTTCTGATGGAAATCAAAACAGCAACAACGATGCGTCATAAATTCTCACTCGTTATTCATCGCTATTGTTGTTTTTTTTTTTCAAAATATAATTTACATAAATGGAATTCACTGTTCTGGTATCTAAATGTAGGAGAAAATGGAAAGCGCCCTCTATTCGTCACAGTCTCGTCAACTCATAACGCGCCTACAAGCCGTCATTCAGAGAATGGATAAACGGTCTGCAGTGATAAGAAGAACATTAGAACATTCTTCGCTCAGGCTCGACGGGTGAGATGACATTGATGGTATTTTCATTTATTTGTTTATTACATTTTACTGTCCATTTCACATTAAAAGAATATACAGAACAATGCATGAATCATGCATAAACCACAAACATTTTACAAAATTGACGAATTGCCCATTTTAGATTCATTATCATATGAATGATTCTGTTTTTCCATGCGGTTTCAGTATAGAAATGCTGACAACTATAATGTATAATAACATATTAAAACATACACATAAATGATACATCTTTCATCCCCTCGTAACTTCAAACTGAGAATGATAAGAACAAGAGTCATGTGTGGATTGCTGTAATATCACTGCTTATATAATTAGGCCTACATATATTATTTTGTAGCTGATAATCAATGAAGATCTTAATCGCAAAACGGATTAAGAGCTACTTCAAAACATTGTAAAGTAAGTCCGTCATCAAAGCAAATTTGCCATTGATACTTTATTATTTTGTAACATAACAAAGAACATTCTAGAAGCTTTCTAGAAAAAAAATCACATATTCATCATTACCTTCCATTTTTTTTTAAAATAACAGATAACAAATACCTAAAATTGACAGGAATGGAGATAACTCGATTTGAGATGAAACTTAATGTCTTAGAACTTGTGTCTACAAGATCGGAAATTGTTTTAGCATGTTGAATTTGCCCTGTAGAAACTAATACAAAAATAGTTTCAGTGAGGCCAAGTTTTGGAAGTGCATATCAAAGTATATGTCAGTCGATTTCGAATCTTTATATAGAAGATTATAATATTGTTCATTGAAACTTTCCTGATCTGTTTCCTTCTTTTCTTCTCAACCAATGAAGCTAACTAAACTCCTCTTTTAGGGACTAGTGGAAATCATTACAGGATGAGATTATTATTATCATAACGACTTGCCTGTAGCTTAAAGCTTAAATCTGGATTTTTAAATCTACAGTTACAAAAGGAAATGGAACAGGATAAAGACCGACAGTGACAGCGTGACAGCAAGAAGGAGACATGCTCTTTTGATCAAAGGCGCGAATGTAGGTAAGACTACAAAATGCTTTAACCGGATATCTAATAGCTTTCTTCCCTTTTAATCGTTGTTGTTTTCTACGTTTAATCTTGTTGCCATAGTGATCTGCTCGTCTCCCACCCAATTCCTTCGACAGTGAGAGTGTCTTTTTTTTTGGGGGGGGGGGGGGTTCTGATACATAAACGCCATCCTTGGTTTATAACATCATTATTCACAACGTCTGAAGGACGTCCGTGCATCCTGAATGTCCTCACACATAATAATTCTTTGAATTCAATACGTCTTTGATATCATCATTGTCACGGGCGAATGTCACGGGCGAGTGGTTCGCCCCCGGGGTTCGCCCTAGGTGACTATAATAGCAAAAGTCTGCAAACGGTATCAACCAGGCACATTGTGCCATACGCTTGAATGAATGAATGAAACCATGTTATGATAATAACAATAATTATATGATAACTGCAACAATAATGAGTCATAATAGGGAGACCAATCTTACCTATTCTAGTGAGGCCTAAGAGAAGAATCTGTTACATTAGGTATCGTCAGACTTCCCTCACTAAGCTTTCACTTCCACTCTGTAATGTTTTTTGTTTTTTGGTGTGTGTGTGTTTTTGTTGTTGTTGTTGTTGTTCACTGGAACCAAACTTTTGAACACCTAAGCACCAGTACAAATAGTAGAACAGTCCATGTATTTTCTTCTCATTATTCCTCCTTTCATCTGTACGATTTCTTTCTGTAGCTAAGATTATCAGGACCGGTCGATTTCCGTGGACTGAGGACATAGAATCACCGGAATGTTACCACGTCACAGGGCAGTGGGAGACATCGTTCACTCCGTCCACTCAGGGAGGTGATCCTCCCTGGTCCACTCAAGCTACAGGCGAGACACCTCTCTGTCTAAGTGAAGTGACGTCAGACGTTGGTCCTCACCTGCAAGATCTCGAAAACTCTCATCACGAGCAGGCAAGAATGGAAACAGCGCCCCAGATACCCAACCACTGTCGTCTGCGAACGTGTGCATCGAATAGCAGGCCCTCATGCAGTAACGATATTCTCCAGTCGGCATTCTTAGGTTGCGTATGTGCGGGCGTATGTGCGGGTGTGATTTTTGTATGTTTAATCAGGACTTTATTCAAATCGTGACATTATTCAAATTCAGGCAAAGTGAATGGACCAATGTATACATGAAAGCACCAGGTCCAACGTTTCGTGCAAAATGAATGACACGTTAAAACACACATAGAAGAGTTCAAAAATAACTTTTAGAAAGTTCCATTCCTAGCTACAACACAAAAATACACATAAATCATATCTTGGGCCTATACACACATACTCTCAAATATCTATGATACAAAGAGACCGGAGATTTTCGAATATGATAATCCCAGTCGGGCCAGTCTTTCTATTGCATGGTTAACCCCATGCTACCGGGTTTTAAGATTAACAGCTCGGCCTACTTACTTATGTGTAAAGATTTTTTGCTATCACTTTAACACGATCACTGTTTTCGTAATGCCTATTGATCGCATCTGAAGGCGGGACATCGATTCGATTCGATTCAAAGTTTATTTCATTTTCCGACAAAACATAAGTTACACTTCTTTTGACAACAGAGAATAAGGTAAACAGAACATTATGTATTGAAAAGAGTGTACAACAATTGAGGACCTTATAGTAATTATACATTGTTGTAAAAAAGAAACAGAAGTGATCGAAATGAAGTACATGTATAACTTTGCTTAAAGTGCGAAAAATGGAGAGACCCACTAAAAAGACAGAGCTTGTAGAATGTGGGCCCCTCTGGAAAAATAACATCAGTGGGAAGATTAATAAGCATCATAAATACAAAAGGAAAAAAAAAGAAAAAGAAGAAGAAGAAGAAATCTGGAAGCCCACTGAGAATTAGATTCACAGATAAATACATTTACTTTCATAGACGCGAACAAACATAGAAAAAGACTAGACAACGAAACAACTACTGAAGAAAAGGCTGTACGGGACAAAACGGAATGGACAAGACTAACAAGCAGAAGACGAAATAGCAAACGAAAATGCACAACAGAGACAGCGATCTTCGACAGAAGCATGTCAAGAGAAACAGATGATAGTTGTGGAGAAAAAAAGTGATATTGTAACGCCTGAAAGGAGAAAAGCAAGGAAATGAAGGGACGTATGAACAGGAGTAAGACAGAAATTCAAGTCTTTGACGCTTTGGGCGATAGCGTAGATGGCAGCAGACATCCACTAAAAAGAATACAATTTATTCTTCAAAGAGGAAAAAAGGTAATTAAGTCAGTATGTGAGAAAGAATGCCAAATGGCTAGTTCAGTACTGTAGAGTCATACGATTGCAATAGAAAGGACTTCAGTCTCCTCTTGAAAGAATATATAGATGGGGCTTTTTTTATATCATGATTCAAAGAATTCCAATAATTTGGGCCTATATAAATAAGTGTATTTTTAGCAAGGATCGTGGTAAAAGGGGTAAATGAAATTCATTGGAACGCCTAGTGGGATATTCATGAAATGATTGGTTTTTGAGGAACATAGAATCCGAGATATAACTTTTGTTTTTCCAGCACAGCTGCTCCGTAAAACACGAACTTTTCCACCGAGCACAATGGTTCATACATTCCACCATCCAGAAACTCAGTGTTCATGTAGCGATGAAAGCCCCACCCCCATGACCCATCCACAATGATACTACAGCTAGTGGACTTCCGTTATAACGAAGTCCTCGGGACCGGCAGTTTTCTTTCGTTATATCGAAATTTCGTTGTAATCGAACAAATAACCACCAAAAAAATAAAAATAAAAATAAAAAAAGAATCATAGAGCGGATAATGTTGCGGCTTGAATCTTTACTTCGTTGTTGTATACCGGAATTTCGTTATAACTGTATTCGTTATAACGGGAGTGCGCTGTAACTCTTCGCTCGCCCGATAGTTCGATCCCCCACAGTAGAGCGCGTCCAGCTTTATATGAAACAGTTTGGTTCATTGTTTCTCCTCTTTCTCCTATCTACACGTCTTGTTGAAATGGCACAGCAGAAAGTAAATAATTGTATCAGTGATGTTTACAGAAATAATGGTCGCTGTTGAAAAAAACAACAACACTTAATTAATCTTTCTTGTTCAGGTTTATTATGTTTACATCCATGTAGATAATAATAACATACAGTACTAAATATCTTTTTTCGCTCTCTGGTAGAGTAGAAAGTAAGATAAAGTAACAATATATCAATGACATTTACAGAAATAATAATCGCTGTAATAAAATCTTGTAATCAATCTCTCAGATAATCTATATCTTTGTTGTTCATGTATAATTATGTTTATGTCCAGGTATGTGTATGTATAGTATAATCAGTATATATCCGAGCGCATGTAAATATCATGTCCATCTATACAAACTACGATAGTAATACATTATAAATAAAAGTATGTTTACATTTCACGGAGGGTACACAGTGCTGCAAGTTATTACCTCGTTGACATGAGGATTGGGATATTATTATGTTGGCATTAACATCCCTTCTCTAATCAACTAAAATCTACAATGGTCGATGGAATTTTCCAGAGAAGAGAAATTTTGTCAGTCTTTGAGAGGTCATTCCATAAAGTCCGACTATCGATAGATGTTTTCTTGAGGACAAACTGAATGACCACACCTTTGGTCATCATCGATACTCATGGTGGAATCAATCTAGCCATAAAAACTGTGCTTTCATCAATATCACTCTTTGATTCTCCACGAGAATCTCATTTGTCTTACACAAATTTCGCCATGATAACTAACTCAATCACAAAATTTGTTATAATTATGATCTTTGGAGCTGTTACAATACATCATGGCAAAATTGCGTTGTCTATATCTGCATACTTGTGTTGTATATAAGTTGTGCCTCATTTATATTCTATTGTACCTGCGTATACACACCTTCTGATATTTTGTGAAACATCATTTCAATTCTATTCAACTGAATTATTTCCTGACTCGCAACACTGTTTGTTAGATGGCGTATAAATTGAACTTCGCGACTTCTCTGCACAGCATACAATTAATACTTTATATACCTCATATATAGATTCCTCTCATCTGATTGGTTAAAAGTGGAGTCATGAAAATAGCTGTGCCCCATTTTTGATCAAAATGACGTCAAGATTTACCGTGCCCGGGGCATAGAATCAACTGTGCCCTGTAAATAGGTTTGGAGACAGTCGCAACCCCGTACACATAGATCGCTCATATGTACGCACCAATGATACGACCACCGCGCTGTCGATCAGCGTTGATTACGAGCTTGTTTAATTCAGGTAACCTTTTAACCGATCGGATAAGAATCTATATTTTCGGTATATAAAACAAACAATGACAGCTTGATATTCGGGGCACAGTTAAAATTATGTAGGCCCTCGGTGATGTGAAAACCATAACTATGCCCTCAGCTTCTCTTCGGGCATAGTTATGGTTTTGACATCACCTTGGGCCCATAATTTTAACTGAGCCCCTCATAGCTGTCATTATTTGTATAATATATTAATATCGATATAGGCCTATTTATTCCAGGAAATGATGTGATATGCTGGAGGCGTGCTGTGTTGTTGCGATACTGTTTACCAATGCTATTGTCACTAACCGTGAATTAACCGTGAATTCTTATCTCATTCTAAAACAAACACACACACGCACACACACACACACACACACACACACACACACACACACATGCCGACAAACTTACACGTACATACCCACACAACTGAAATTTGTTAATGGTTATTTTACGCCTAACTTCCGGATTAAAACAACCACTGCTAGCCACAAAAAGATCAGTCATCATATTGTGTAATGATAAACGATGTATGTTGTACATGTATCTCCAAATATCATTAGCGTGTACAGTGTATGTTTACCGCATATGAAATGATATCTTTGTCAACTTGAACAGATGTATAACAAGTGAATTAAATGACGATGAATAAAATGCAAAATATTCAACTTTCACTGTGCTGCAATGCGGGCTGTTTATTCACACTGAAGTCAGGTTGGTTTACATTGCATGTGCTTTACTGCATTATAGACATTGATTTCAGTTAATCTCAGTCAAAATCAGGAAGACTTGCCAACTCTGCAGTGACACGCAAAGTACTAACATATACATGATATTACAGCATTATAGACATTGATTTCAGTTAGTCTCAGTCAAAATCAGGAAGACTTGCTAACTCTGCAGTGACACTCAAAGTACTAACATAATACATGATATACAGATATGTATGATGACTGATATATTTTCTTTACAAAGAAGTACTAAGCTTGTCATGTACAGAACAACACTGATGCTATATAAAAAACCATTTCCTACCTGTATTCTCTTACAGTGTACAGTTGCCAAATACATTAAAATGCACATGACATAGGTGTTCTTCACTGTACTTATACGTAATCATTTATTTCTCTGTGCACGTATTTTTCATAAAGAGTCACATGAAATTCTAAATACAAGAGTAACAGTATGAGACTTTTATTATGTCATTCTGGGTATGTACAAGGTAAGAGGCACAATTGTTTCCGAGTATATAAGTGACAAGAAACAGGCATATACGTGCATGATTATACGATGTTATTATACTATGATAATTTCCTCGCCTTGTATAAATTTCTTAACAACACGAAGTCCAAATGATTGCACGTTCAGCAAAGGATTGTAAACGGGTCTAATTCTAGGTAAACATTTACACTATAAAAGTTATAAGTTCTTCAAAACAAATTTGTCATCATTCAAATGTCATTTGCATTTGCGGCTCTTCAAGAAGAAAAAAAAATTATTGAATTAGACACCATATATGTATGCAGTTGTTAGCGTATCATATTTCTGTGCATACTTTTTTGCCTGTGGGATTATCTATTTTCCATTTTATCCCAATTTCTCTCTGTCTCTTATCTACATGTATTTCGTTCCTGAGAGACCTGCACAATATTGGATACAAACTGTCAGCTGGTGTATGAGTTATGTACATTCCTAACAGAAACAGCTTTCTAACGAACAGCGTATAGACAACTGTTTCTTTTCCTTGCTTACGTAACTTCACCATTGTGAAACTTCCAAAATGTTATATACATTGTACTGTGTAGACATTTTCTTCAAGACAGGTACTCTAAAATAGTAGTTCATCTCGTCGAGACAGTCTTCCATGCCTTACTCATGATCCGTCATGTTCCAAGAATGCAAACATAATATAATAAAAAAAAACACGAAATGTAATGACACATCTGCCGTGTACTTTACATACAAACATGTGCATAGTAACATCATCTTTCAACTGGCATTCTCAAGCGCGGTAATCAAAATACATTAAGTATTATACATGGACTGTGTATACAAGCTGCCGTGTGATAAATCTCATTTTTGTTTTGTTTTGCTTTTGTTGCATGAACAATGCATTATGGCACATCATGCGTCTATTGGCCACACAAAGTGGTATCTCGCAGTCCAATCTCAGTTTTCCGCCATATTTTGTTGCTGGTCGCCTTCAAAGGCTTAGTAACAATGTCATGATGTGCCGGCCGGGTTATGGCCGGATAAACGGGTGATGTTCGTTATTCCGAAGATTATTTATTTCGAAAATGAAAAGATTCGTTATGCCGAAGATTTGTGAGTACGAAAGACACACATTTCCTTCATCATGATATTCGTTAATCAGAAAATGAGAAAAAGGTTTGTTAATTAGAACGTTAGTGCCGTTATTCAGAATGTTAAGATGAAGAGGTGGATATTCACGAACCTTCGGAATAAGAACAGTTTTTCGTTTTCAGATTAACGAATCTTTGGAATAACGAACATTAACTTTTTGTTCATTCCGGATACACGACGTATTCATGATGACATTCACCTGAAATTGTGTCGGGGGTATACACAAGGCATCTTGTTTTGGTTGAATAATTTTTGAATTGCTTAGCGGGTATATATATTTCTCTCTTCCTTGTTCTCTAACTTTCATAGGTACAACTATTATTTGTGCACTACATGTTATTCTCTTCATATGTCCCTCTGCGCCTCAGATAGGTCACTAAAGTGGATGGGGCATTACAAATACTGTACTTATTTTATCATTATTATCAATTATTGCATGTCAATCTATGACGATTCACATGACATCTAAAATGATAAGCTAGTTTGCTAACAAGGAAAGACAATCAAAACTGAGATGTGCTCCTATCTCTCTCTCTCTCTCAATTACCTGATCAGACCATCAGTCGTAGATTATCGAAATTCATAATCATACTTTCTTACTCTGTGTGATATTTATAAGAGAATCGCGGTTTACTTCGGTATTTGGTTTAGTAAACTTTCCCACTGAAAACAGATGAAAACGCAGCGATAACCGTGTGTCGGCCTAGCTATGTCGGGATATCACAGCGAACTGCAAAGGAACGGCCTGATAAGACTTCATTACGATTAATTTTGCTACAGAATTCAGATAAAAATGAAAGTCCCGGCGTCATAAGTGTTTCTGTCTCTGTTTGTCTCGTTCTCTATAAATTTGCATATATATCACAGCAATGTAAAATGTGAATTATTTACAGGCACAGGCAGCATGACGTGTACGAACCTCTGGAGTATAAACATACCAACAACAAAAATATGCTCATAATACATTTACAAATATTACAATACAGTGCATGAGAGGATTTCACAGCTTCAATTCATATCAAAGAGCGACGGAACGGAAGGTGGGGGAACCCGCAACCCCCTCCCGTCCCATCAAAGATCCAACAAGCATAAAAGTGCCCCCTTTTCTCGCTCTTAAATCGGTAGCTGCCCTTATAATATTAAGTAAAGTTAAACTTTGTCTAGCCCTATGTCTTTTGTTCCTTGAGCGTGATTTTACTTCTTCTTGTCTGATTTTTTTTATTCTTTGTCGCCCCCGACGGGGCGTAAGTTATGGGAGATGATCTTTTTTCCTTAAATTCTTCGACAAAGGAGCACATTACCGTAATAATTATTCATGTCCAAAAAGTGCATTAATATCTTCCCTTTCTTTTGTGACGTGGGCCAGAGCTTTGAACCGTGCAAAATGTGCCCCCTTTTGTTGATTGTGCCAATACTGAGAGAAATGGTACTCTGTCCAGTTGCTGTCCCTTCATTATTTCTGTGGAAGTGATTATCTTTTCTTTTCTTTTACCGTCCCCTGTCCCCCATAAATTTCATGCGTCATTTGATGAAATGGTACATTTTTTTTGATAATGTTATGGCAGAAATCTAAGCAAGGAATAACATTAATGATTACTGGAATGTGATTGTGTACCTAATAACCAGGGTATCGATATGTAGAGACCCTTCGCCCATCGTCTCCATGAGCACTGACAACACAATACAAGCCGTTCTCTTATAAGTCAATGGACATGCTTAAAAAGGTCATTGTATTTGTATATGCCATTTAACCTACATGGAGTATGTTCAGGACTGCTTCCTCTAGGCATGTTACCTCCCCTGTTTATAGCCTCTTCAAAATTGTTTTGGTAACTATTGCTCCTTTCCGGGTCACAATGATCGGGATCGGGAGGAATCAGCTGCGGCCGGGGGATATTGTCGGGTAGAATCTTGTACCTGCATCTCTGACGACGCAAACATACAACAGTGAGAAAGATGACCATTACAACGATTGCAGCGACGGACCCGATGATCGCCCACATGCCAACAGAGAGTCCAGACGTCTCCGGAACTACAATGTTATAGAACATCTCATTCTCCCCGTCTGGAGACTGACATACATAGGTCCCTGTGTGCTGACGTTTGGTATTCCAAATAACCAGGTAATTATTGTCAGTTAGGAAGAGGTCATCCCAGTATTGACCGCGCTCTGTGATCTTGGTGCCGTCAGGCAGAAGCCAGGCCGCGTAGGCAATGGTACACGGCAGTTCGGCTTTAGCTCCTGAGGGCACGTTGATTACAGTGCCGTTCGGCTTGCATTGGTCCATCAAGGTGCCGTAGACTTGGCGCAGAGTTTGTCCTGCAACCTCTGTGGGAATACTGCATGTTCCCTCGATGATAAACCCGTCGATTTTAATGCAGTTGTAGATCCAGCTCATTTGACAATAGCACTGAAGTGAGTCGCCATGAAGGTAAATTTGCGATGTCACGAAGGACGGGGCACCTTGTGACACTTCACCCATAAAGAATTTTGGCTGGGGTACGACCTTGAGTAGGTTGTCCTCAAGATCAAGAACTCGAAGGCTTGTCAGTCCTTGAAAAGCCCCTCGTTCAATGTGTTTGATAATATTCGTTGACAAATTCAACTTTTGGAGTTTAGGCAAATGTCTGAAATGTCCCCTTGATAGTTCTATAATTTCATTTTTGGATAAATCTAGGTTAACCAGACTACTTAAATTCGAAAACGAGTTTTCGTGAATGCTCCAGATTGAATTGTTGCTCAGACTCAACATGTTCAGTTTCGGTAATCCAAAAAACGCTCCGTCCTTGAGAACGTAGATGCCACAAGTGTCAGCCCAGAGCTTTTCCAGAAGGTCCAGACCAGTAAAGACGTTCGGCTCAATGACATGCATGAATTCATGTAGCAAGCGGAGATGCGTTACTTTGCGGTGTCCTGCAAAGCTCCCGGGCAAGATGTATTGGAATCCAGATATGTTGAGATACAGGAGGTGAGGGAAGGTTTGTCCGCAGTAATCTCCGAGGACTGCGTGATCGAAGTATTCTACTTCGAGAGCGTAGGCGTCCGTGTATTCTCTGGGAAGAAGATTGTGCTCGTGGCAGACACATTTCCCAATCACCTGGTCTCTCTGCAAAGCCGCGTGACCCGAGGGTGTGCACTTACATTCACCTTCACACGTGCAGGCTTTGCACGGAGGAGCAAGCAAAAGGGCACAAACAACGAAGCCAATCCACTTTATTATTTTGTTGTTTAGCGTTGCCATGATGCGAAGCGTTAAAACTCCGTGCAAAATACAGACACTATGTTGACAGCTGTGTGACGTGTTGTAAAATTTCTTCTCGTCTTCAGGACTGTGGCACAATAAGGAGGGTGATCATCTGCCAAGAGGAGAAAGAAGTAACTTTGAGTTAAACATATATCCCTCATTGCATCATATGTTGATATGGCAAATTCTTTCTTGATGAGTGCATTTACTGGAGTTTTCTTCCAGCACAGAGATGATTTTGTGCTTTTCCAGTTTTTGTTCTCAAACCCACATATCAATACACACCAGCTAGTTGTTCTGAAAGATTCGGGTAATGCTTATCATCGGCTAAAAAGGGAGTGTTTTCGTCAATCATGATAAATCCTCACCTTAGATATTTGAAGACATAGCACTTCATGAATATGATGGAAACTATACATCCGTTTTATTCACTCTATCGAGAGACGGATTACGCATTTAGTTGCTGATAGTTCGAGTTCGTAGCTGTTTATTTTTTATTGTCCGATAGAGAAAGACACATTTAATGACCAGACGTATAGAAAATACATTTGACGAAGTGCCATATATGCAGACTTAACCGGCAATGCAAACAAACGCAAAGCCGATATGAATTAAAGCAACATCGATTTAACTAAAATATGGTGAAGTTTACCCGATAGGAATCTAAAGCATGTCATTTCAGACGATCTGTGGGCAACAGAAACTAGAAGTGCCTCCAATCTCGATAAACCCAACAAAAGCAACCAGTATGGAAAGACTCCGAGCAGAGGGGTAGCCAGAAAATTTATTTTTGAACCTGATACCAGACCCAAATTGTCTGTGATATTCTCTTTCTGCCAGGTGTTTGATTTGATAGGCTTATCCGTAGTCTTGTCAAAAGCCGCCAGGCGAGGGAGAGGAAGCAGAATCATATCAAGTGATGCAGAGACAGGAGAAAGGTAAATGATTTCCCTGTTTAAACGTCAAATTTCGAGATGCTCATTATGACGTCATGGTCTCACTAACAAATCAACTTATTGAACCACCTGTGAGAAACAATATCGACTTTACGTATTGAAATTCAAACAATATAACTATATCCCTCTGTTACATATCTTCAGTTTCAGTACGAAGAATCATTTATATGTAGTTTACTCCTCACACCCACGCATTCTCTGTTTTCTTCCACTTTTTCGTCTGGCCACCCCTCCCCCTTTTACTTTGATTATCCACATTTGAATGCATTTGAAAACTTTGCCATATCGTTTTTATTGGCAAACACATGTTGTTGGTTTATTGCTTTTTTTTCAAAAGCTGACAATTCAGATGACAATACCATTTACAAAGTGTAGCCAATACAACTGCAAAGTACGACGGAAGTTTCAGTTTTTAAAGCAGACCTCCGGATGATTTTCAGACCTTTGCATTTCAACAACAATAAATTAGTTACTATTGAGTATAGAGTTTCATAGTCTATAGTGATTTGGGTGAGGAATATGAATGTTTTCAAAATTTAAAACAAATTGCAATAAACAAGGATGACGACATGGCAGCCTCGCCATAAGAATGCATGAGTTGGGGCTCAAGGAAGCAGAACTGAGCTGAACTGAAGTGAAGAAGGCATGCATAGATTTCACATAGGTGAACATGTGTATGCAAGAGGTGTTGTAATGGAATTACACTGCTTAAGATTTCTGAAATATGTGAGGCTCCTATGTCATCAACACTGTTCAGTGTAATTTCTTTAAGATTTTTTTCAGAGTATTGGTTTCTCTGCTTAAGGACCACGATAAATTCCACAGATCTGTTATGGAGCTGTCGATTTATGTACTATGATGTGAAATAATGAAAATCGTCTGGAATGCCCCTTTAACCCTATAAAGTCCAAGGGGATGGGGGCACATTGCGCTCCTTATAATATTTTCATTAATTTTGCCACTCCCACGCGATTTACCCGATTTTAAATTTGACGACTTTTCCTAAAATTTTATTGCAACCATTTTGATATTTAATTCAGCTATGTCTGATATTGCTGGTTGCCATGGCAACCGTAAACTGACAACTATGCCCATCAAATTTTGCATGTTTTTCTGTTCCATTCAGTTTCAGTTTACGATAGGTCTATAAGGGATGAAATGGGGGTTTTCTTGACTGTAATTTGCTAAAGGACCAACTTGTGGAGTAATTATGACCGTGAATTACTCTGAAATTGTCTTTCTATTATTTCCTTCATCTTTACATGACATGTTATCAATCTGCAAACCCAAAATTCCCACATCATGGAAATAATGCAATGTGATAACAATACAATTATGTATATTTATCCCAAGCAATACATTATAGGTCTCATATGATTTCTTTATACTGTAATGAATAGTGCCCCCACAAGTTGGCCTTGAGAAATTTCAACTAGCTAGTATAACAAATAGTAAAGGTCGACTTTCTTTTCCTTTGTGGCAAATATGAAAAATATATATACATGTATATACGTTTAGGATAAATAATATATAAAGAAAAAACATGCGTTTTTAGCATATTTTCTATGTTTTTCTTTACATGTTGGTGAATAGGGCCCTCAAGGGTGATCTTTAGAAATTTCAAATATTGGGTCATGTAGAGACGAGTTGCTCTACCCATGTGCCAAATATGATGGTGATATATCATATAATAATGAAGTTATACAGGCGCCCCCGGGCCTGGAAGGCTAACGTAGCCGACCAAGTAGTATGTATGGCTCTGAAGAGGACAGAGGAAAAAAAAAAACACATACAAAACTATCAAAGATGGTTGGCAACTTAATAAGCCAGTTCACAACTCCACTTTGTGCATGAGCAGAAAAGGTCAGTAATTGTACAGTAAGGCACGTCATTTTTTAAATTCACAGAGATAAGCATCCGTAACACAATTTTTATTAATGTAATCATCATAAATGGTGCTTGGCTAGCACATTTAACCCGATAGCAAGCCTGGTACTTGTTAAGTATAAATAGAGAAAGATTGCTAATGCATACGGTACAAAACGATAAAACGGACGCCTGCCGCAGTGTCAACAATTGACGATCATTCTGGTCAACCTGTCTATAAGCAAGATCATTTTATTGTTTGAACATGAATTCTATACATTGTTACGTCGGGCAATACTTGATGTCGCTTTGAAATCGAGTGAAGTGCCTTATCAACTGAGGAAAACAAAAGGTAATCGATACCAATAGTGCACATTGTGAACTGGTTTGTCGTCAAGGAACATTCACTTCGTCATGTTTTTTCCGGTCTTCTTCTGCTGGGGAATTTCCTTCGCCTGCCCACACACACTCACACACACACACACACACACACACACACACACTGCAATATACATGTACTACATATCATACTCGTATTCCTGTTCCTGGTAGGCCTATAGTCAGTGGACATGACAATGCGTCGATCAATGTACATTAGCCACTGAACAAGCTGAATCCTCACTTTTTTTTTTCTCTGTTTATTTTTTTTCCTTGTGTTTCAGGTTGAGAAAACTTATACTCAAGGCTTTTCTCGACTTCTCCTTTTAATTTTCTTAGGCCTATACTGCCTGATATGGCAAATAGTTGAACTCTATATTTGTTTGCTTGAATTATGCGATTGATTTCATTTTTTGTTTGATTTTTTTTTTAATGTAACCACAGATCTTTTATTGCAATGAATAAAAGAAATGAAATGGATGAATTTCATTCCTGTACTTTCTGCAAATGATATTGGGTATTTTATAAACAATATTTTGTTATAAAATATGAATTTCATGTTCATATTTTTTAAACAAAGTTCAGTTAAAGCAGGAACAGACAAATTCAAGAAAGTACAGAAATGACAAACAGTAACTCTATAAACAAAAATACAAATAATGAAAAAACTTGAGTTGATCTTGTAACCTAACTACTGGTAACAGCTACAGAAAGTGCAGATGGCCGCCCTGTTGAGCATAATAGCCTTGAGCCTCTTTTTTTCTTTTCTTGTTTTAAATATATACATGTATATATGTATATATATATATATATATATTCTTTTTTTTTTTTTTTTTTTTTTTTGAGGTACAGGAGGGCTGTATGATTCCGGAATGCTGCTTGAGATTCAAATGCGGGTATAGCAAGCTAGGGCATGTGCATGGTAATAGTGAGGATGCACATGGACCTATTTATACGCAACAAAGTAGGCCTATAGAGTATATGCAGTAACTACGTATGACCAGCATAATTCAGTCCCCTTGACTTCAGGTTGATGAAATACAGTGAAATCTATAAAAGAGTGTAATACATAATTGTCACAAATGTACACACAAGTAGTTATGTACATGTATCAAGGCTGTATGCATGGTTGTTTAATGTGTATGTACACAGGGTGACCAGATTAATGGAGAACATTCTATATGATATAGATATAGATATAGTACATACAGGCTGACCAGATCAGTGGAGAATTTTCTACATGGTATACAATGTAGCTACAGTACATGTATGCATGTGACAGGAAATACATTATAGCTCACTCAATCTAGAATGATTTAACCCATTCCAGAAAATTCTAGGAAGTGCTGGCTGAGTGAGGCGCTGCCCTTGTAACCCAATGTGATTGGTAGTTAATTTTGGCAATGATGTTATGCACATATTAGGCAGTGAGTCATCCAGGATTCCTGGAATTTGGACTTGCTAGTATGTTCAGGTATGTGGCCCCAGGTTGGAGAAAATTACAGAATGTACTAGAAAGGGGTGAATGGATAGTATATAAGCTGGAGAAATTCTGCAGTAGGCAGAGTACCCAACACCTCTGCTCTGAGAGTTACGTCACTTCTGGCTCTGAAGCGACTTGTTATAGTCAGTCCTGTGTTACCTGCTGACCTGCTATACAAACTGTGTTTGTGGAGATAAGGCCTGGGAGACATTTTGCCTGCAGAGAATTAATTTGCCTACATTGGAGAGAGATTCCATATTTTAGGGTCAACAGACATTATTACGGCAAAGCTGTGACGGGCTGGATTCCTTGCTGGACATTATAAAGTGAATCATCATTCAACGCATCAACTGGAGGTGGTCGTCATAACATTTGGATTCTGCCCGTTTCCTGTGGATTCCGCACATTTCGCTGTGGACGTACATATCGTGGAATTTACCCCGGATCTATAACGTGGATTATTGCAACCCGTGCCTCTGGATTTACGTCGGAGGAATCATTCATCGGTGCATCAAGGACCATTCATCTGTGCATCGAACATCGTAGTTAGACATCACCAAGGGACTATATAACATCGTGATTACGATTTGGGCTGTAATGCGTGTAAGTGATTTTATTACTGATTTATAATTGTTTCTCTTGATCATTATTGTACTGATGTGAAAACCGATTACGAGTCTGTACCCACAATATCACTGTTAATAAACCGCCTGAACATTAGTTGATTGTTTCTTTTGTGCGATCATTCTCAGAGTGATTTTGGTCGTAACAAAATTGGGGGCTTGTGTCCAAGAAGTGAATTTAAAGCCAAAACTTAGAATTTGGAACGTTCCGGAAGCCAGAATATTGGTACAGACAAAATACCAGTTGAGTTGATTGTTCAATTGTACATTGTGTGTATACATTGTGACAATGTCAATCAGTACAATGGATGTTCAGGCATTTGTTCAGAGGACAGATTTGTCCCTCAAAGATTTGCAAAGGTTACGCAAATGTGATTTGACTGCTATTGCACAGCATTTAAATGTTGATATTCCACAAGGTGTAAGAAAGTCAGAGATTCTTGACTTAGTAGCTGGTCACATGGAGCTCAAAGAAGAAATTGACACTCCAAATCAAGCTCAAATGTCTGATCAAACACGGCTTGAGCTTGCTAGAATAGAAATAGAGAAAGAGAAGATGAGATTAGAAATGGAAAGAGAACAAAGAGAAATAGAAAGAGAGCAAAGAGCTAGAGAAATAGAAATGGAAATGAAGAAACTTGAAATGGAGCACCAAATGAAACTGCGTGAGATCGAATTGGCTCATGCACAGATTGTTGAAAATCGTGAAAGGGCTCCCCCTGAATTCGATTTGGCTAGGAACATTCGATTGGTGCCAAAGTTTGAAGAAAACAGAGTTGATGCATACTTTGTGTCATTTGAGAAGGTGGCTAACAGTTTGAAATGGCCACAGGAAGTTTGGCCCATGCTCCTTCAAAGTGTGTTTGTCGGCAAAGCAGCCGATGTGTACTCATCTCTTTCCAAAGAGCAATCACGTGACTATGCTACAGTCAAGAAGGCAGTGTTGAATGCTTATGAGTTGGTGCCAGAGGCGTACAGACACAAGTTCAGAAATTCGTACCGCAAACCAGGCCAGACACATGTTGAGTTTGCTCGTGAAAAAGAAATGACGTTTGATAGGTGGTATAGATCCCTGAAAGTGGATCAGGATTTTGATAACCTACGTGAGGTTGTTCTCTTGGAAGAATTCAAAAAGAGTGTTGCTTTCAGTGTGAGGTTGCACCTGGAAGATCACAAAGTGACAAGTTTGCATAAAGCAGCCTTCATGGCTGATGAGTATGAGCTGACTCACAGACATGAAAACAGACCACCTTTCAGAAATTTCTCTGGAAATAAGAGAGACAAAAATCAGTCGAGCAACCAACAGAATGCTGGTTCAGGAATGTTGTCGGCACCACAGCCTCAATCTGACAAAGGGTCCAGTACAAGTGCAAATGTCATCAGATGTTTTCATTGTCACAAGAAAGGGCACATAAAGTCGCAATGTTGGAAGTTGCAAAATGGTGCAACGAAGGAGGTAGGATTTGTTATGTCAAAAAGTGTCCTACCCGAAAATAGTGTCCCGTTCAGTGAAACACAGGCCATTGAAAGTCAATCTCCCAAATTCAAAGATAGGCTGAAGCAGGTAGATGAGAGCTATCGTAGCTTTTTGTTTGATGGTGAGGTGACCCCATGTACTTCTGGTGAGGCAGGTAAACCAGTAGTCATCCTGCGGGATACGGGGGCCTCTCAGTCGTTGATGGTGGATGGTGGTATGACTTTTCCACCAGATAGTGCAGTGAATGCAAAAGTCTTGATTCAGACTGTTGATGGCAGTTATATGTCAGTTCCACTGTACAGAGTGGATTTGAAGTGTGACCTAGTTTCTGGTCCTGTTACTGTTGGAGTTGTTCCTGAGTTGCCCATGGCAGGCATTGACTTCCTGTTGGGGAATGACTTGGCTGGGGACAAGGTGGTTGCGTCTCCAGTTGTTTCGGATAAACCAGTGGTGGTTGCTGAAACTGAGCAGTTGCAGGAGGAGTTTCCTGGGATTTTCCCAGATTGTGTTGTGACTAGGTCTCAGGCTCGTAGAGCTGTTCAAGATGATGCGGATTCTGTTGATGTGGAGGAGAATTCCGGTGTTTGGTTGGCAGAAACCTTTTTCAAGGATTTGAATGATGGGGTTGCTGTATTAGGCTCCGAGGCTAACAGTGATGGGCTGTTTAGCAAGTCTTCCTTGGTTGAAGCACAGCAGGCAGACTCTGAGTTGAAAGGCTTGTCTCAGACGGCGTGTTCTGAGGCTGAGGCTGAAAAGGTCCCTGAGTGCTATTATGTCAAAGATGGCATTTTGATGAGGAAGTGGAGACCTCCCCATAGGCCAGCTGATGAGGATTGGACGGTGGTCCGTCAAGTTGTTGTCCCTCCCTGTTACCGCAGTGAGATCTTGAGGATTGCTCACGAGTTACCTGTTGGCGGCCATTTAGGCGTCAGAAAGACAAAGGATCGGATCATGAGGCATTTCTATTGGCCAGGGTTGAATGTGGATGTGGCTGAGTTTTGCAAGACTTGTCACACATGTCAGGTGGCTGGTAAACCACAGCATTCAGTGAAGCCGGCACCATTGATTCCGATACCTGCGTTTGAAGAACCATTCAGTCGGGTTCTAGTTGACTGTGTTGGACCTTTGCCTAGGACTAGGTCGGGTCATAAGTACCTCTTGACAATCATGGATATGTCTACACGGTTTCCAGAAGCTATCCCATTGCGAAATATCACTGCCAAGACTGTGGTAGATGCTCTAGTGCAGTTTTTCACTAGGTATGGGTTGCCCAAGGAAGTGCAGTCTGACCAAGGGTCAAATTTCATGTCAGGCATATTTCAAGAGGTGATGTATCGTTTGGGTGTGAAGCAGCTGAAGTCGTCAGCTTATCATCCCCAATCCCAAGGTGCGTTGGAGCGCTACCACCAGACCCTAAAGACCATGATTAGGGCATTTTGTGAGGAGTTTCCCGAGGATTGGGATAAGGGCATCCCTTTCCTGCTGTTCGCAACGAGGGACTCCCCAAATGAGTCGACGGGTTTCAGCCCAT
Source organism: Diadema setosum (assembly GCF_964275005.1). NCBI lineage: Eukaryota > Metazoa > Echinodermata > Echinoidea > Diadematoida > Diadematidae > Diadema > Diadema setosum. The sequence continues at coordinate 5,505,261 of NC_092692.1, read as the reverse complement.
TTGAGTTGGTGTACGGTCATGAAGTTAGGGGCCCACTGAAGCTCATCAAAGAGAAATTCATGACTGAGGATGATGAGGTCCACCTACTTGACTATGTGTCAAAGTTTCGTGAAAGGCTTTCAAAGGCTTGTGAGGTAGCTAGGGAACACTTGAAAGTGTCACAAGACTCAATGAAGAGAAAGGCAGACAAAAATGCCAAAGCCCGAACCTTCAAACCAGGTGACAAAGTTCTTGTACTGCTGCCCATACAAGGTGAACCACTGAAAGCCAAGTTCAGTGGCCCATACTGTGTCAAAAAGAAACTCAATGATGTGAACTATGTGATCAGCACACCAGATAGATGCAAAGAACAGAGAATGTGTCATGTCAACATGTTGAAAGAGTGCTATGACAGAAAGTCAGTTGGTGTGACATAGGTAGTGGATAGCACAGTAGAATTCAAGGGTGAAAAGTTTTCACCGCATATCACTTACAGTGTGCATTGTATGTGTTTAGCATATCCATTAATGTATGCAAAACAGTTTGACATGATTGTATAAGCTCCGAGAATCCAAGCAATATCAATGTAACTGGTATCCATGAAAAGAGAACATGGATTCAATGCAGCTTTTCAAAAGGCATGTGATAGTATGTGATTATTGTTGCTTGACTTGGATTTTACCTCACATTCGTTGTAAATAACAATGAAAAATTGTGAAGGTAAAAGAAACCCTTGCTACGGCAAGGCTTTCTTTTTCCCCTGGGGGATGGTGTCACAAATGTACACACAAGTAGTTATGTACATGTATCAAGGCTGTATGCATGGTTGTTTAATGTGTATGTACACAGGGTGACCAGATTAATGGAGAACATTCTATATGATATAGATATAGATATAGTACATACAGGCTGACCAGATCAGTGGAGAATTTTCTACATGGTATACAATGTAGCTACAGTACATGTATGCATGTGACAGGAAATACATTATAGCTCACTCAATCTAGAATGATTTAACCCATTCCAGAAAATTCTAGGAAGTGCTGGCTGAGTGAGGCGCTGCCCTTGTAACCCAATGTGATTGGTAGTTAATTTTGGCAATGATGTTATGCACATATTAGGCAGTGAGTCATCCAGGATTCCTGGAATTTGGACTTGCTAGTATGTTCAGGTATGTGGCCCCAGGTTGGAGAAAATTACAGAATGTACTAGAAAGGGGTGAATGGATAGTATATAAGCTGGAGAAATTCTGCAGTAGGCAGAGTACCCAACACCTCTGCTCTGAGAGTTACGTCACTTCTGGCTCTGAAGCGACTTGTTATAGTCAGTCCTGTGTTACCTGCTGACCTGCTATACAAACTGTGTTTGTGGAGATGAGGCCTGGGAGACATTTTGCCTGCAGAGAATTAATTTGCCTACATTGGAGAGAGATTCCATATTTTAGGGTCAACAGACATTATTACGGCAAAGCTGTGACGGGCTGGATTCCTTGCTGGACATTATAAAGTGAATCATCATTCAACGCATCAACTGGAGGTGGTCGTCATAACATTTGGATTCTGCCCGTTTCCTGTGGATTCCGCACATTTCGCTGTGGACGTACATATCGTGGAATTTACCCCGGATCTATAACGTGGATTATTGCAACCCGTGCCTCTGGATTTACGTCGGAGGAATCATTCATCGGTGCATCAAGGACCATTCATCTGTGCATCGAACATCGTAGTTAGACATCACCAAGGGACTATATAACATCGTGATTACGATTTGGGCTGTAATGCGTGTAAGTGATTTTATTACTGATTTATAATTGTTTCTCTTGATCATTATTGTACTGATGTGAAAACCGATTACGAGTCTGTACCCACAATATCACTGTTAATAAACCGCCTGAACATTAGTTGATTGTTTCTTTTGTGCGATCATTCTCAGAGTGATTTTGGTCGTAACATAATACACATAATATATGATATATGATATACGTGTATAGTATACAATAATATATAAGATATAAAATATGATATATAATACATGAAATATAAGATATAAGATTATGATATATGATATTGAATACTAGGTTTTCCCGCCCAATTTCATCAGATTTGCATCCGATTTAATAATGCAAGCATTCATTTTCGAGCTTAGTAGTTTATTCATAATGTCATCAGCATTCGAATTCCTGGTTTTGTCACATAAACGTGTGAACAGCACGTTCAAACTAAAAATATTCAAATTAACGAATAGGCAAACAATTACAGCATCTGGGCAGTGTTTTTCGTTGCTGCTCATGTTCTTTGTATATTCTCCATCTGTTTGAATAACGGTACAACCACTCTCAGACATACATGCCAAGGTGCCTGGCGCGTCAGCAGATCGACGGCTGAAGAGACTGAGAGACTCGAAACATCGAAATTATGAATAATTCTGTAAAAGAAGGAATATCCCAATGCAATGTATGTCACACACATTTCAAACCTCAAACGTGACTGAAAACAAAATCTGTAATACGGCTATAATCACACTTGATACATCGATGTTCTCATGTGATCTCTCATTATGTTAGCAAAGTCGGAGTTTAACCATTCTGCAAAATAATGTGATATCCATTTTGATGGGGAAATAAAGTGAAACTAGCCGAATTAAAAAAAAGAACGTGAAAAAGAGAAGTTGAAATGGAAATGATATCACTGAACGTTGATAAATTTGCCATTCATCAACGTAAGAATATTCGTAAGAATATAATTACAGGACTTGTTTATGCTAATTGAATTTGAACGTTCAAAAGTCGAAGTAGTGTGCCTATAAATGAAATTGAAACTGGTATTTGGTGCAAATTTGAACGTCTTTCCAGCTGGCGCGAAATTGAATGCCAACTTTGAGCCCTTAAATTGATTGAATTTCTCTCTAAATTGAATGAAATAAAATCGAAAAGGAATGGTATGAAATGAAACTGAATTCTTACAGAATTAAAATGAACCGTGAGAGTAGAGCAGTGACAAAAATCCCTTGAATTTGAACGCCTTGTCATTAGTTCGAAGGCAAATCTGATGAAATTGGGCGGGAAAACCTATAGTAAACAAAATATACTTATGACTTCAAAAGTTCAACATAATCTTTTCTTCTCCCACTAAACAACATTTTCATTCTGACAGTTTCATTAGCAAGCACAAGTTTTCGATGACTATCTCATCTTCTCGCGGAATCAACAAGCACTTGTATCCCTTCCCATCAATAGGCCCTATATTGGACTGTAGTACGTATGACACTATCGACACGAGATAACCGGGTTTTTAGGGACGCTAATCAAACTGCAGTCCAAAATTATTTTACTAATACTATACTTCCAGAAAAGATGCGAGATGACATTGGTACCTCACTCAATGAACATGCATGTAGTTGCTACTACAACTTCTGCTGCACGCAAAGTGGAAACCTGTTGTAACTGTCATAAATTTTACTTCCCGTATCTTTGTGAGCATTACAATTCTGCTTGATCGGATACTATCTCTGTATTTGCCCATGCCATGGAGTGGACTTCTACTATTATGCAGGTTTGTCAGTTTTGCTGACCCTTGAAAAATAACGAGACAGATATGATCTCTGATCTCAATCTCAAACATCTATAAATATATGATTACTTGAATACTTCACAGTAAAAGGGGTATTTTGTGTACGATGAACACTTATGTTTGAAAGAGCGAAACTGCAGATAACGCCTTATGGCTACAGTACATTCGCATACAACCCCACGGAGCAGAGAAGACCGCCTTCATACCGTAGATCTATGTCATGGTAGATTTCATTGCACGTTTATGCAGCGAAGCACCCACAACACACAGACAATGGATACAATTCGACAGAATGAAGTTTCAACATTTAAAAGTCATTATCCAGAAACTACACTTACAACAGATCGCCATCATCACTGCACTGTTCCCCAAGCTTGGCTGTGTTGCTTGGAACGGCCTGCTAACACACCCGCCATGCCCGCGGTAGCACAACGATATACGTTTGTAAATAAAACGTACAGTACACATGTATTAGCCAGTGAAAGTGGGGAATTCCCTCTGTGTCATATGACTGTCGGAGTCGGTTATAAAGACATTTTTCGGACCCGGAAACGTTTTTAAATACATGTACAAGGGTTTTGTTCAGCTTGATTGCCACCTTGGCAACCTTGGGCAACTTTTTTTAAAAGCCTAATTAGCGTTTGTACAATACGTGTAATACATTGCCAATTTAAAACCCGGAAGCCAGAAAACATGGATAATACAACTTGTCAAGGGTTTTCTATGATGAGGAATCAAATTAGCATAATGACCTAATTTGCATATGCACACTGTTCACAGTCTAGTATGGTACCATAAACTGTGTACTACAGTATACGGTGGTATATGACGTGGAAAAGTTGTTTAGTGAAAGCATTTTTTGTTGAATCGTGTTGTAGATAGGCCTAATAGAAAGTACAGTATTGAGATAAATTAAGCTTGCCTGTCACCTGCACGTAGCCTTGGGCAATTATAGTAGTCTAATAAGCGTATTAAAGCCCAAACAAAGTTCTGGTATGCCTGCAAAAGTTGTCAAATTTTGCTCCAAAATGTGAACGTATGCCTAGGAAATGTGCGGAATAACACTGTAATAACAAGATATTCGATGGGTAAGGACGAAAATGGGATATATTAACCAAAAACATTCAGTCTCGGAACTTACCCGAACGGGGTCAGGCTAGACTCGGACTCGGGGATAACTCGGCCTCGCTTTGCTTGACGGCGGGATGATGAGTTGTACTGCTACTGGTTTTCCCTCTTGATTGTACAGTACTAGTATGCATACGGGAGCGGCCTGTATAAACTACATTGTAGCGTTCTGGCTACTCGCAGTAATGGTCCGAGTTGTTACAACACGCGCATCAAAAACCTCTTTGGCGCGCATGCAAAATTAGTGTGCGCCTCTCAAGCACCTCTAAAAACAATCAAAGACAATTGATAAACAACAACAAAAACTTCAAAGACCGCGCGTCTCAGCAACTGAGGTGATGTGCGTATTATAAAGCGTCTTTGCTAGTAGGCTTGAGGACCGCGCGCTGTCCATTTGTTTTGTACAGGATTAGCACGCACTTTCCTGTCTGCTCAGTAAGGCCTCGTTTGGCCGGTGCCCGTAGTATTTAGAGTACTGATGAACATGGCGATCACGAACTGTGTGTAAATTGTCTGAAATGGGGTCGAGTTTTCCCTGAGACCGAGTTAGTCTGGAGCCTTCTGGAATAAAAGTCGGTTTACCGACTTTTATTATTTTTCTCAAAATACTCCAAAACGACTCATCATTCCGGCAAACCGCGTCAGCCAGGTAAGTTTCTTTGTAGACTCTTTCGATATATTGCAAGCAAATATGAAATGGTGCCAGACGGGTTCTCAAGCCCTTACCAGAACTTAGTTTTCACTTTAAGCTAATTAGCATAATATATAATGTTGCTAATTTTAATCCAAGAAGACTGAAAACATTCCGGTGTACAACTCTTTAAAGGGGTTTTTTCTATGTTTGAGGAGGAATCCAGTTATAATAACGACAGTTTCCTTTTTGAAATGACACGAGTGTCGTAAACATGCAAATCAATGTAATGACTAATTTGCATATCTACATGTGTGTATGTACACAGTCTAGTACTAGCAGATGGTACCATACTATGTTTATATGTTTATATGGAAAAGTTGTTTAGTAGTCTTAGTAGTATAGTAGTAGTTGTTGTTGTTGTTGATGATGATCTGTGTTTCAGATGGGTATTGCAGTAAACCTTGGTTATCAACTAAGCAGCTTTGGGCAAAAGTCATTATCAGCCTTTAAATGATGCAGGTGTCTTATCCCTAACCAGGCCGGTGTGGTAGGAAGTAATGTCCGTCCGGAAAAAGACTCCGGGGGACCTTATTTCCGGGTTCGAATTTAGGAAATAGTATCCTAGGACCAAATATCCGTTTCGCAAGGACCTAATCGCCGCCGAGGGGGATCGAATCGCCGGGTTTGTACGAAGAAGCCTATTCGGGGGACCAAATCGCCGCTGAGGGGGTCGAATGGGCGGATTTATACGCAAATTCGGGGGGACCAAATCGCCGCCGAGAAAGGACTTGATCGGTGGGTTTAGAAGAACAAGCCTACTATTATACTGTAGTATTCGCTAACGTCAAAGTGCAAGGGACTTAAATCAGCAGGTCAGAAGGATGATTTGCCGCTGAGGTGTTGTTATTTGATTTGTTTAGTGGATTCAAGAAATAATAATATAACTGTTCCATAATAGTCCCTTCATGGTGGGGTTATTAACAAATATGATTCCTAGCAGTAGGCTACTTTAGAGTTAATGTTGGGAATTGGGCTCTTTTGGCATAGGGTTAGGTACGCTTAATAACAACACCTCCCCCCCCCCCCCCCACAAACTAGAATGATTCTCAGTGCAAGACCAATTATTGGCATAAAAAAAGGGAAATCATCACCTTTTCTCCATACATGCAATCTATCAGCTGTTTCTCGACAGTATGATAACACTAGTAACATCCTGCACTAACAAGAAGGTAATACCAGGGGCCGCAGAAAAGAAGTTGATGCTATTCAATCCTTTGTCGAAATTATCTCACATTATAGGCCTGTTATCATATTGTCTTATATTCTATATACAATATTATATTTACCTCATTCTCTGTTGCCTGAGAAATTGAAATGTACATACTATGTTTTTGTCGAAAGACGAAATAAACTTTGAATGAATTAAATCCATTTTATTGACATACAAATTATGGGCAAAATATGCAAAGAAGGAGCTGCCATGTAGGGACCTACTTCTAAGGGCAGTATAAATATCATATTGTCCATGAATGTTTTCACTATTTTTATTTATTTATTTTTTTTTTTTGCACTTCATCGTATAGGGAACAAACTGATTATCAGGTGTAGAAGTCAACGAAGTAGGAAATTTGTTTCCCTTCTCTGCATGCTCCTGATCATATATACGGTATGATATCTTTTACGGCATAATCTGGACGAATCAGATCATGAACAAAGGATTATTCAATTCAATTTGATTCAATTCATTTATTTTCATTCTTCGTTTTCCAACAAACATAAAACAGAATAACTCAGGAATTACATCATGAACATAAACATTCGCCTCTGGAAGAGATAAAATAATACAGTTTAACATAAGAATGCATACTGGCAAACATGCAAAGTTATGTTTTAGTTAAGAAAACAAATTGAGAGGTCCACTAACAAGCTTGTATGCTGTTAACCTCTCAAAGAATCTTATGAATTACTTATTTACACATACTTATCACAAATATAATTTACGACAGGACGGAACAAAACAGGAGAAACACAAGACGTCTTGACAGAATAGATGGAAAGAACGGAAGGAAAAAAAGAAAAAAGAGAATGCCTATACACGCTGAACAAGGGAAATGGAACAGGGAATTGGGGTGCTTCAGAGCTCACAGCTCACAGCTGTGGAAGTATCATTATAGCTAAATCATTGCGAAATAATGAGTTTAGTGACTGACTGATTGATGGTGTATTGAACCCTGAGGTTGATGAGACCTAGCTAATAAAGAAAACAGATATCAGAGAGGATTTAACAGAAAGAATTTCAACTTGCACTTAAAATAATACAAAGATGAATATATTTTTTTGCTTCACAGCTTAATGAATTCCAAAATCTGGGACCGGTTTAAATAAAATGTATTCTGAGCCAATAAAGTTCTCAGGAGGGGTAAATGAAACTCATCGATTGCCTAGTGGGATATTTATGAAAAAACTGGTTCCGTGGGAACATTGAATTGACAATACTGAGTGCATTTGTGTTGTAATTAAACACAAAACTTGCCAAGATGAAAAAATAAAGGTATAAATCTTTGATTTTCAAAATCTTATATTTAGTGAATAATGGATCTGAATAAGAACGTGGCGGGATGCCACAAATAATACGAAGTGCTCGTTTTTTTTTTTTTCTTTTGTAACAGTAGTTTATCTAGTATAGTTTGATGGGCACTACCCCATGCTAGGAGTCCGTAATCAAGATAAGGTAAAATTAGAGAAAATACAACCGCAACAAACAGGGTAATTTGATATGAAACTTGAGTCTATCAATGATATCAATATTAGTCGAAATTATGTGGCCTCCACGAAAGTTTATCGTCCATCGTGATACGTGCAGAGTCATCAGAAATAACCTATGCGTAAAGCTTCTGGAATTGGTAAAAACCATATTACTCGGTTTTCTGGAGATTAAGTGATGATTCAGTAGCTCTTATCCACTGAAACACTTTTTCTTCAATTCGGAATTAACGATTCGAACGAGAGTATCTGGATTTTGGCGAGAAAAGAAAATATTTGAGTCATCAGCAAAGAGTATAAATGAGAGTATGTCACATGATCTGCAAAAGCCATTCATGTAAATAACAAAAAGTAAAGGTCCTCTAACAAGCTACCCTGTGGAACGCCACAATGAATCCTATAATAGACTTGAGTTGTTCTCGTTCAGAGTTATGTATTGTTTTCGATTTTGTAGGTAATTCCTGAATCACTCCAAGGCCTTCCCCCGTATTCAATAATAAGACAATATATTGTGAAGTAAAATGTCATGATTAATTGTATCGAAGGCCTTGGAGAAGTTCAGGAAGATACCAATAAGATGAGAATGATTATAAATAGTATGCGCGGTGTGTGGTCAATAAACTTCAAATGGACATGAACGGTGCTGTGTTTCTGACGAAACCCAAACTGAGAATTGGTTAAGGAAATTCATTGTTCTTGTAAATATTATGAACCTAAGACCCTAAGAATATGAACTTAACCAGGGAGGTGTCTCACCTCCCTGACCTAACTATTATAGTGTTGATGAAGAATTCAATAAGTGAATACATGTATTTACAACATGCATCTTTTTCACTTCTGCCCTTGATGATAATAATAATAATAATGATAATAATAATAATGATAATAATAATAATAATAATAATAATAATAATAATAATAATAATAAGCTCTTATATAGCGCATTTCAGACTTGAAAAGAATTTCAATGCGCTTTACAAACAAACAAACAAATTATACCATAATTCAAAATGTAGCAACAAAAATTACAATTTACCAAGTACAATATATTACCCTACAATCACTATTTCTTAAATATACGTACATTGAAGGTCAGAGCTGCCAGTACTACTGAAAAATGACTTCAAGTTTAACAATCATAGGCTATTTCGTAAAGATAGGTTTTGAGTTTTTGTTTGAAATTGTCTATTGGCATCTGACTTCTAAGTGGGTCTGGCAGAGAATTCCATAGAGTAGGTGCAGCAAAAGAAAAGGCCCTCTCCCCATTGACTTTGTTCGAATGGAAGGTACAACAAGTAAGTTTCGAGCAGAGGATCGGAGACATCTAGTAGGTTTATATGGCGTTATGAGTTCTGTAATGTAGTGCGGGGCTGTTCCGTGTAGTGCCTTGAAAGTAATGAGGAGGATCTTGTATTGAATACGATATCTTATAGGAAGCCAGTGCAGATCTTGAAGGATTATGTGTTCACGTTTCTTGGCAAGTGTAACAAGGCGGGCAGCGGAAGGTTGATAAATATTAGCACATGAGAAACGGCTCAAGGTTTATTCACCCCAACGCTTTATGGTACCATACCCAAGAAATAGCTCGAGCAAATCTTCGCTGACAAATAAAACAAAATTTAAGGTCCATAAAACGGGAATTTCACAAGCAGATATTGTACTCAAAAGCAATATGTAAATGCCTTCATTAAGTCTTCATCAAATTACCATTCAAAAGTATTACGGATTGTGGGAAAGACACAAAGAAACTGTATAAAGCTGTTATTGCTTTAACTTTTACCAAAATTCCTCACTCATGGTGATCAGACTGAGCTTGTTTGTAGAATCCTGGCAATTCAACAGTCTTTCCAAACTTCCATCGTACAGTCAGATGACATTGTCTGTGAGGCCAAGTAAGAATTGAGTGAGTTACAGTATGTCACTATAGATGGTATAGAACATTAACTTATTAATCAAGAACTCACCAAACAAATCCTGTGAACTAAATACAATCCCAACAGACAGTGGCGTATCGGTGTGGGGGGCAAGGGGGGCACTTGTCCCGGGCGCCACTTCTTCGGGGCGACAAAAAACGAAAAAAAAAAAAAAACACGAAGAAGAAGAAGAAGAAGAAGAAGAAGAAGAAGAAGAAGAAGAAGAAAAAAAACCCCTCGACCCGACGGGGGGGGGGGGGGGGGCAGTAAACCAAATCAAATAAGATAAAAACAAAACACATGTTCACACATGTCATTTTATATTTAACAGGCAAAATGTTTCACGTAGCAGCGGCTGCAATTTCTTTTATTCTGAAGAGATCGCCGATTGGATCAACTGTTTCGAACATGGGGGGGGGGGGAGGGGCAAAAAAACAAAACAAAATAAGAACAAAACGTAATGATGACGCAGAAATATACAAATTTCGGCTCACTCGCTCGTACTAATTCAGATCATTTTTTCAAGTCCTCTGTTTGTTGGTATAAATCGTTATCTATAACGCCGTCACTATTATCATTTTGACTAGAATTGTAAGATTTAATGAGCAAAAATGACAAGAATTCCATGTTTTGTAAGCTGGAAAACAACAATTTTCGGCTCGCTCGCCTAATATCTGTCATAAAAAATGTAAGAACAAAACGTGATGATGACGCGGAAATAGGGTCTATGCAAATTTAAGCTCACTCGCGCGTACTAAGATGGAGTATTTTTTCAAGTCCTCAGTTTATTGGTATAAATCGTTATCTATAAGGCCGTCACTATATCTTGATTAGAATAAGCCAGTTCGTAATTACCTCATTTACACATTGGTACAAATGACCTTTCTTTTTTCTCTGCTGGTTAGGCACTTCACTCGTTTTCAAAGGGGGCATAATGCATAAGCGTGCCCGACGTAACAATTTATGGAATTCATGTTTTGTATTTGAATGCAATGACAGCCTATTTCCTTATAGCGATGACTGCGAAATAACAGTCTTGTTGTCAGGTGGATGTGCTGGCAAGCCTCATTTATATAAGGATCACATGAATAATTATTGCATCACGGATGCTCATCTCAATGAATTTACAAACCAAAATGCCTGTTGGTAAAAATGACCTTTTTCTGCTCATGCGCAGAGTGTAATTACGAACTGGTCTATTGTAAGATTAAATAAGCTGAAATGACAAGAATTCCATGTTTTATAAGCTGAAATACAAACATTTTCGGCTCGCTCGTTGCGCTCAATCGCCAAAATTTATTACATTTAAATAAATCACCCTCAAAAGACCTCAAAAGCATATGATATGAAAAAGCATAACGTCTCTATCGGGATGGGGTTTAGGTTGAACACTTTTTCAGAAATTAGGGGCGCAGATTTTCGCGATTGCCCAGGGCGCCGTTTTCCCTAGATACGCCACTGACAACTGATTTGGTTAAGAATTGTAGCACAGTTTTGGTATTATACCCGTTATTATATAAGAATCGCAAACATGCCAGCCTTGAGATAAGGTGTATTCCCACAGGATTGTAAAAGAGTTGCTATTTATCAAAATTTAAGAAATAACAATAGGTTTGGAGTTTCTCTGAGACTACCGTCTAATCTCACTTTTATTCTTTTTGAGTAAACTGCTTGAAAGTTGTTGTTTTCTCAGAATTGACAACTATCTGCATTTTCTTTTATCCATTTAGATCTGCAATTTAGCCTGGTCGAATGATGTGGAAACAATGTTAGTCAATTTAACATACATTATTGTGCTCAGAGAATTGGATTATGGGAATATCACTGTTGTTATCATGCTTGATATGAGCTCAGCTCGTGGCACAGTAAATCACGCTATGCAGACTCAAAGGTTGAAATATTTGGGTATCGAGGAAACCGTCCTTGATTAGTCCCATTTCTCTGAACAATCCCAGTGGTACGTCAGAATCACATTTGTTATTTTACCCCTGGTCATAAAGCTACTGCACAAGTTTGGCAATGTTTTACGTACCAAAGCCAGGAAAGGGTATTGTTGGAAGCCCGCTATCTTTTTTACTTGTGCACAATAAATCAGTGAAGTGTATTTCGCTAACATTGTAGTAGTTATCATTGTTATGCAGATGATATAAAACTCTTTGTGTCTTAAAACCTATACTACGTTTACCGTGTCATCCGCCAATGCAAAACTGTCTTGCATTGAAGAATGTTTCCCAGACCTGAAAATCTAGTTTGCATCCAATGACCTTAAGCTGACTAATGGTAAAGCTTAATTTTTCTTATTTACTATTAGATTCAAATGACATGCTAAGTAAGAACGACTATCACGAGAGCGCCTTATGTTCACATTGCTAGCAATTTTACATCATTCCATCAAAAACAGTCCGTTATAGGTGTTATAGGGGTCCAGGAAATGTCTTTTCCAAATCATATTATTCAAGTTCAGCGGAGTATTAGATATCATGCAGTTGCATAATTTAAGTTTCATAAAAAAGATATTCTCTAAATCCGCAAAATGAATGCTTTTTCCTGTTTTTTTTTTGTCTTTTTATATTTTCTCATTTGGATTTTTTTTTTCGAATTTGCTGCTATGTAATCTCCACAGGGAGATGTTATAAAACTTCAACAATACCAAAATTATTCCTCCCGCCTGTCACAAAAAAAAAAAAGTTTGATAACATATCACCAATCTTCCGTTCTTTACGTTGAAAAAAAAAATATATAATTTTTAAGATTAATCTGTTATTAGTACATCATTCAGTTCACTCTCTTTCCCCGCATACTTGCAAGTCTCTGTACGATTCCCAAATACACATTGAAGCGGAGACGAAGCCTATACGCTCTTCATGTGAGATGCACTGTCCATTCTAATACCAAGAAATTAACGTGGATGGGGATCGCTCTCTCTCTCTCGGTCATATTTAGGATCATGCAAACTGTAATATATTCCACTGCGCCAACTTCCATCTACAGGAACATTCAAATCTAAACTAGGGACGTATTACGTGTTGAGGATTACATATAACTGCAATCCATGATATATACATTTAAAAAAAAAATCTTGTCAGGGATTATGTTTCCTTTTTTTTTTGTCATTTACTTCCCTGTTGTCATGTTTTGTACATGTAGGCCTAGGTAATGTGTGTATATTTTTCTTTCTTCCTTCCTTTTCAAAGTGCCTTTGGCACCAACATTGAATATGTGCGCCATACAGAATACACGTAGTGACTGCAGGTGTATTATCATTATTATTTTTTCCAAAATGAATTTCACGAAAGTCGTACCCATGGTGGCATTCAGAATGCAGACGTAGAACTTGTGAAACGTTGCATGGTAATGGGGATGGGGTTAACTTTGACCCCCCCCCCCCCCCCACCACCACCACCACCACCACAGTGTAAGCACCACTAAATAAAACAGAAACATACTCAAGTGATACAACGTGTACATACCAATAATAGGACGATTTTCTTGCCCAGCAAAAATAGGAATGTGTGGGACTGAGTGATATGTAGAACCACGTAAGTCTGGAATCAAACACTAATATTCGGATATGAAGTGTAATTTTGTTATCCAAATCACATCAGAACTTCCACTCAACTATTGATAGATACGGTCATGGTACCAAACAGACACCACTTGAAATATAGATTTAAAATGATTAAATTTCGACCCAGTGTCCTGTACTGTCGCAGTACACATCGGCCACTGGCGCTATCGCTGCTGGCAGAGTTACTGTGTGTGGGAGTAGGGACACTATTTCCGTCAGTGTTGAAAAGACCTAGGACCATATCGCCGGTTGAAATCAGGATATCACATCCTAAGACATTAAATCCTGAAACCTGACACGGAGATTTGGTCCCCCGGAGTGTTTCTCCAGGGGGGACATAATCGCCTACTACACCGGGCTTTTTGGCCTGTTCTGTGGACGGGGGACGGTTGATTCAACACCCCCCCCCCCCCCAAATCTCGACCGTCGATCGCGCAATCGTCCTGAAAAGTTTTGGCACATATATTACTTGTTGCGAAATCTACCAAACTATACAACGAAAAATTGAACTTTTCATTTTTTATATCTTATATTAATCGATGAAAATCAATGAAATCATAAATTTTGCTCTAATTCAGAAAATAAAGCTAATGGCATCCTAATTTTTGGTGGCATAGTTCCTTGTAGCATTCCTAACAATGTACTTGAAAAAAAATCTGGTATCAAAATTAATTTCTATGCATTTCTTTGTTTTTCGACCTTTTTTTCATTTTTTCCACAAAATTTATCACAGAACCTATTTTAATCATAATTATGCTAAAATTAATCGATTTCAGCCACTGAAAGTGAAAATAATATCTTTTTGAATAAGGTGAGAAAACTCTATTTGCATAGACTTTGTACACAAAATCACGTTTTTGAGCCATTTTCGGTCTGACAAGCATGTATAAAAGGTGCAGCATCGTAACGGTATGTCCAGTTTTCGCGAAGATGGTGTAATAAGATGCGCGAGACTTGAAAGTAAAGAGTCAGCAAGCAGTGACGTAAAAAAAAAAAAAAAAAAATTGCCCGGCAGAATGGTCGCGAAAAAATGTCGAGGGGGATGGGGTTGATTCAATCCCCCCCCCCCCACCCCCGGCCCTTTTAGGGTTAAACATGCAATATAGCAAAATGAGCTAATTTGCATATGCAGGCCCACAATAGTCCGGCAGATGGTACAATATACCATATTCATGATGTGGAATGTTGTTTAGTGGAAGGCTCTCTGTCGATTTATGCTCTGGATGGGTATTGAAGTAAATCAAGCTTGTTTGTCACCTTGGCAGCCTTGGACAATTGGCTAATTTGCATGTTTAAGATACTTGCATCATTTCGAAATGGAAACCTGTTACGAATGGATTCATCATCATAGAATACCCTTGAACAGTTTAATTATCTGTGTAACACTTTGCTAATAAGTTGATTATGCTTAATAGGTTTAATAGTAAAGATAATTGTGCATGGTTTCCATGATACAGTCAAGCTTAAACTACTTCAATATCCATCTAGAGCAAGAATCAACATCATCAAGAACAACAACAACAACAATCATTAAACAACTTTTCCATTTCTGGTAAATGGTATACTGTACCATCTACCGGATTATATGCAAAGTAGCCCATTACGCTCATTGGATTGCTAACACATTTTGCATAATTCCAGAACAGATACTGTTGTTAGGAATGGATTTCTCTTTAAAACGAAACGAAACGAAATGAAAATAAACCCTTGAAAAAGTTTTCTGGCTTCCTGGTTTAAAATTAGCAATTTTTTATCATACATACATGTACAATGTATGATAATTATATGATCATGCTAATTAAGCGAATAAAAAATTGCCCAAGGTTGCCAAGGTGGCAATTTCCTTCAAATTTACTTCAATACCCTTCTAGACTACAAATCAACAACAACACTCTAAAAACGCAAATGTTGAATCAACATTTAACCCTAACTAGGCAGGGCTATACTATAGGTAGTTGATAGAGCCGGGGGGGGGGGGGGGCCTCCCAGGCCCCCCCCCCCCCCCCTCCAGATCTCGGCCGTCGACCGCACGATCACGACGAAAATTGGCACACACATTGCCTATGATGTAATCTAAAATACCATGAACTTAATTTTTCAAAAAATCGTCATTTATGCTAAATTATGCTAATTTATGCATGATGATGCATAAAATCAGACTAATTGGTATAAATCACAAAATAAAGCTCAAAACAGGCACATTTTTTGTGTAAATATTCTTTTTAGTGTCCTTAGCAAATGTAATAAAAAAGAATTGTGATATCAGAAAAAATTCGTAAGTATTTTATTGTTTTTTTGAATTTCTTATGTATTTCTTTGTTTTTTCGACTTTATGTTTTTCATCGTTTTTTCGATGAAATTTGTCCGCGACATCGCTCCGAACAAGAAAATATGTTATTCATTGATTTTAATCAATAAAACACCAAAATAATCATGCTTTTATGAAATTTGCCAGTAAGCACAGTTTGCATTGAAATTGTACACGAATTAACGTTTTTGAGCAATTTTTGGTCTGACATGCATGTACATATTTATGCGTAACTTCAGAACCGCGCGCCCGGGCGTCGCAAATTTGGTGTCAAAAGATGCGGGAGACTCGAAAGAAAAAAGTCATGAAACGTCGCGGCGATAGCTTTTTGCGATTGCGATACATCGCGCGGAACGTCGGGGGGGGGGGGCCTCGGAGCCCCCCCCCCCCCCCCCCCCCCCGGCCTAGTTAGGGTTAAAAGGGCCGAGGAGTGACAGTATTTTTTGAAGTGTTGCATCCAACTTTTAAAATAACATTTTAAATGTTGAATCTAGCAGGAAAACCAACACTTTCAAAATGTTGTCACTCCTCGGCCCTTTCAAATGCTAATTTAACATTTGTGTTTTTAGAGTGAACAAACAAAAAATTGTACTTAATTTAAATCTTTTCAGGTCATGAACATGGTCTATGGGACTACAGGACTATAGACATAGGGCCATGAGGTGGCTCACTTGGTAGTGCATGGAATGGGTTCGAGTCCAAGTGCAGGGGTCACGGATCAGCGAGAGTAGGTGCAGAAGGCTGACCAACACCACCCCCCCCCCCCACACACACACACACCTCCACACACACCACCACCATTAAAGCCAACAGGAAGTACCTGCTTTAGGTGCATTTCACCGAGTGAAACCAATGACAACAAAATCCATGACTCTCCAAGGGTTCCACCTGTAGATTCTTTTCGTGAAAGCAGAAGGGGGTGGAGGTGGGGTGTGTTAGTCATCCATGCCTTTGACCCCCATTTGCTTGCAATCCCTACCACACCACTCCCTCAAAAAACAACAACATACAAACAACAAACAAACAATGCATAAGTACAGTGTACATGTACAAGTTGATAATTGTATAAGGAAAATACTTGCTGAAGGTTTAATTTGATTATATCATCACTTGATTTCTGTGAATATAAACAAACACACATTAATGAGTACAACAAAGTTTCAGCTACTCTATCATCATATACTATGCACTACGCAATCCATCGACTGAATGTGGGATGAATGCACTTCATGTTACAAAGAGCCCCTCTACAATAGAAGATTACCCAAATAATCTCAATCTGAAGGATGAAGAATTACTTTTCTCAAAAATTATGAAGCCAAGATGGATGAGAGACAGAGATATGCAACTGAACAATAAATTGGAATGTTGTTTGTTTGTTTGTTTGTTTTGTTTTGTTTTTTGTTTTGTGTTTTTTTTACACCAAAGATATGAAAAGCTGTTTTGCCACATTAAGTTAACCTCTATTGAAAGGGGGATTACTAAGGTATGCTTGATTAAGGTTTTGGCCCTTAAGCAAGGAGAGCAAGGTTCAAGATTTGTCCAGCCCATTTTACATCCATGGACAAGCTATTTCACCCACTATGTCCCTCTAGACCCAGACCGAAGCTCTGGAAGGTCTGTCAATACTCCCGTAACAAAATCAAGGAGATTCTAATGGGCAATCAGAAGAGGAGCTTGCATGTTTCATACGTCTCAACAGAAAAAAAAAAAAAATAATACATGTAATTCCTGAATGAGGGACATTTATATGTTCTCTTATTTAGTCTGCAAGAATCTTTAGCTAGTTGAAGAAGAAGGCGAACTTTACCCGAAGAAGAAGAAGAAGACACAAGGAGATTTTGAGGTTTGCAGGCAGCCTCCCGCAAAATCTGGGAGACTTTACAACTGTGGTATGATAAAGACTAATAGTCAAGACCCCTGGAAGAACAGGGGTCCGTTTCATGAAAGTTGGCAGTTTGGAGAAATTATCAACCTCTGACAATCACCATGGTAACAGCCAGTGACAAGAGCTTCTTGGCTAATCAAAACCAAAATGTTGGGGAATAAAAAACTTTTGGATCGATGAAATTCCTGCGTCAAGATGTTTTTATTGGTACTGACTGACAAATTGCCTTACAATTGTGTAAATAAGCATGTCATAGCTAGTACTAATAAATAACACTGATAAATTCACTGCTTATTTATGTCCGAAGCACGGCAATTTGTCAATCAGTTGCAATAAACTTTTCAGTGTTGATGACTTTCATAAAACACCCCGAATGTTGAGGTTAAGTGGTGAAATATTGGATGAATATTGCCAGACCATCATGACAACAGGAAAGGAAAGGGGGAAAATTAACTGGTTGACAAAGATTTTCTACCAAAATACAGCTGATGCCAAAAAAAAAAAAAAGGGTAAAACCAAAACAAAACAGTGAAATGAAGGAGTGAAGAATCACTTACGAAAGTCAGTTTGACACTGAGGTGAGATTTGACATCTACATATTTTACACAATAGCTCACAAGAAAAAAAAAAAATAAAAAAAAAATAAATTAAACTCCAATTAAAGTCAGACCCACCATTCAACAGTGACATCATAAAACAGAATGCGGCATGGTAAGCATTCTCATTTTCCCATCACATGACTCCAGATCTATGTCTTTGCAATTACCACTTTTGGATGTAATTACACTGAGAGTGCCTCAGCCAATTAATCCACTACACTTTCACATATGCAAGGTTCACTTAATTATTACTAGTTTAGGATTAAGGTCACTTCATCTTTCTCCTTTAAAAGCTAATTTTGTCCATTTGATTGTGAGTACATATAAATGAAATGTGTAAATATATAATAACATATAAACGTGTATCACATAATGCCAACTCCATTCAGAAAAAAAAAAAATGAATATAGATGAGAAAGCAAGCAAACTTCACCTGCCACAGTGCACAAAAGGAAACACTGCAAAGTAGATGCCTCTTACACAATCAAGTTACATATTCTCTAATTGCTATTATTTACACGGTGATAATACGATAAAGAAAATCAGCTACAACTGCATAAGAATTCAAGCATAACGTCATTTCCATTAATTTGTTTTCAGCGATGAATCTGGTACACTAAGTTTCATAAGACTTGTACATTCATTAGGGAAGAATCTATGACAACGCCATAAGGCAGTGGCTTTTTCATTATGCCAAGATCTGCTTCGCTCCTTTGATCTTATAATACTTGTGCAGACTGATGAATTGCAAAACAATATAATTGTTTTCAGTGATGAATCTGGTACACTGTTTCATAAGACTTGGACATTCATGAGGGAAGAATCTATGACAACGCCATAAGGCAGTGGCTTTTTCATTATGCCAAGATCTGCTTCCCTCCTTTGATCTTATAATACTTGTGCAGACTGATGAATTGCAAAACAATATAATTGTTTTCAGTGATGAATCTGGTACACTGTTTCATAAGACTTGTACATTCATTAGGGAAGTATCAGGACAACACCATCAGGCAGTGACTTTTTCATTATGCCAAGATCTGCTTTGCTCCTTTGATCTTTATATAATGCTTGTGCAGACTGATGAATTTTCACAATATAATGGTGCATGTATTTGCTTGACACTGGAATTATATTTGAACCTTACTATATTTGCCTGCCCTTTTCTCCATTTATATTCTCTGAAAATGCTTGGTAACGGAACAATACAGCACGAGAGTAAAATATTGCTTGAAATTGGAGAGTTCAGTTTTTCTTCTTGTCTGTCCCCAAGATGTACCAGTTTGGTCAATTATACACACTTATGATATAAGCTTTTATACAAGAGAGTCAGTCACAAAGCTCATTTTGACAAAGGCCTGTAAAATATCCCCTTCAGCTTCTTCATGCCACAAAGAGACAGAACTTCCCTTCACTGCAAAAACATATATGGCTAAGAGAATTTTCTCCAACTTTTACCAACAATCATCATTAAGTCATACTGATTTTTATCCAAAATAGTCACACACATATTTTAGGGTGATCCCATTCCTTCAACATTGCTCACATGCACACACAGACCATTGGTCTCATTCGGAGAAAGAGGTGAAAACACAAACACCCATCACCATAGGAACGGGACCAGCACGGCGGTCTTCTTGAGGTATTCCTGGTACTTGGGGTCGCTGCCCCACCTCTTCATCCCGTGTTTCTCCAGGAGTGGGATGCCGCTGACTCGGGTGAGGAGGAAAGTGACTAAGATGGGGGAGACTGCGGTGAGATGCTGCCAACCAGAGAGGGCGGATGAAGCCGAGATGTAGAGGCCAAGCCAGCAGAGGATCTCGCCAAAGTAGTTTGGGTGTCGGCTGATGCTCCAGAGACCAGTCGTGATAAATTTGCCCTGATGATGTTGAGAAGAAACAAGGGTCAGCAATAAGATGAGGTGGCAAAAAGGCAATAGGAGAGGGACAACACTATTGCCTGCAAACATTGCTACAAGCTCTTGATGACTGGTTTTCAAAAATGAATAAATGAAAAATTCTATTCCTGAGAGTTCAGTCACCTACTGCACTTTCACACAGAGTCAACTATCATTATTATCAGATTTGAAGCATGTACCTACTGAGGGTGCTGGTTCAGCTTTCTTGTCATCTTACTTTACTGTCCACCCAGAAATGAGACTGAAATCAAATCCACGGCCACATTTCAAAAAAAAAAAAAGAAAAAGAAAAAGAAAAAAGAGAAAATAAACTGACATTTGAACTGAATATCTTGAAGGAAGCTATCAAGGACTCAAGTTACTCTCATTCATCACTGTGTTCAAAGTTGGGTTTGATGTAGGTACGCAGGTCCAACCTGCAGGGCGGACAAGCTCAAATCTATGGTCACATGACATCTTAGGTTGGTCATTGATAACCTATTTAAAATATATTTTCGGTGCTATATAAAAAAAAAAAAAAATAATAATAATAAATGTTTTTCATTTGTAGTAGACAGAATATTTCACCTCATGAAATATTCTGTCCATTGCACTCATAAACATTCATTATTTGTACACCACTGACAGCACCAAGCAGGGCAAGGATGAAGATTCCTTTGTTACTCCTCAACTGCAGGATTAAATTGCATAAAATAGGGTTTGAAATGCTTAGAGTCACTGCTCAACATATGTAATGCTACCTAGATAGCACATGTGCACACCACTACTCAAAGGTGGCAGTCTCCACTGGCTTGTTGAGTGTACTGCTGAGTAGTGAAGATGCTGCTCACATCCCAACAGCAACATAGCAATTTATTTAACATTATCCATACACGAGTAGATTGGATGGCCTTATTTGATAAAATAACAGAATTTTTTTACCTTGCTAGGGAGGTAGATATTGACTAGAATTGTGGTCAATCAAGCATTCCAAAGTAGCCCGTTTGTATCCCACTCGTATCCCATTCATTATGACAAATTCATTTTGAAAAGAACAGTATGTTGCAATAGCACTGATTTTGAAGTGTGGTCAAAAAGTGCATGAAAACAGTTTGTCTGTTACTGTCATTTGCCATGAAACATCCCCCTCCGAAAAAACAAGAACAAAATAGCAGTAACAAAGAAACAAAGAAACAAGGAGATAAAATGAAGCAAACAAAACAATGCTTCAAGTAACTAGAGCTTACAACATTATCTGGGTTGCCCTTGAATACCGCCTTCTGCCTGTCAGCAATGACCTCCATGAGGAATCCCACTGCCCACATGCCCCATCCAACGTAGTCACGGACGCAGAGGGGCTTGTCCTTCTTCACTCCGTTGAGGACCATGGTTGGAGACAGGGTTATCCACACCCATAAAGCTGTCGGAGCAAATGATTGAAGATTTACTCATTACTACCTGTAGTAAAGACCTCCAAAACAGAAAGTCATCTCTGAATGCATGTAAAGTCATTACAAAAAAAGAGGTAGTAAAACAGAGCAAACCTGAAAGAATTCACACGAGCAATAAGAAAGCTCAGACTATGGTCATTATATTCTCTAACATAACTTATTGAACTGATTTTCAAATGCATGCATATGAGCAATGTTATCATTTGTTAAGAAAATGATAAATACCAAAACAAGGCATTGAAATACCAATGCAACATTAGTTACTGAATTTCTTGAATGAATATCAAACTTGACTTAACTGAAACTGAGTTATCTTGGGACACATTTATGAAAGTTTAAAAATCAAAGATCTTTTCAGCAAGGTCTCATTTTTTAATATAATATTGGGATCATGTATCAAATGTTTCTCTTTTTCTTAACAAAATCACTGAACTTTTATATACAGTCAAACCTGCCTTAGCAGCCATCTGTCTATAGCGGCCATTGAAAAATCCCCCAGAGAGAAAAGCCCTGTTAAAGGCCCCGTGTATAGCGGCCACCTGTCTAACGCAGACAGCGGCCATAAATTTTGTTTCCAGCGGTAGAGTTTTAACCTGTCTATAGCGGCCACAGACCCGATGGAGCCATAGCCAAGCCAGTAATTCAGCATGTTTTTCTGCTTTGTAACCGTGCCAGTCATTCCCTGGCAATGTTCAGTCATCGCCACTGCTGCATTCATCACTCATCAGTCATAATAATGCACTAGTGATAGGCTTTCTTCACGACTGCATACATGTATACTGTGCAACAATTTCATAAAACACCGGCACTGTTCAATGCATGAAACACATGTGTGCATACGTACACACATACGATGTACATGTAGGCAATGCACACAAAGTTGGATGACCTGTGTATAGCGGCCACCTGTCTATAGCGGCCACTTTTTTCGTCTCCCTTGGGTGGCCGCTATAGACAGGTTTCACTGTATCATGTTCATACAATTATGACCCAATAACATTATGACCATCATTCACAAAATCAGCCCTAATATGCATGGCTACATAAAAAGAACAAATCATTCATAATTGTTTAGCACATCTACGCTATTCACAACATATTATAAAGTTCAGAAGATAGTCACCTCATTGATGCACATATTTCCTGTCATAAAGGGCTTCTTCCATTGTCAGTAGAGATATGCATGTGAAATTCATATACCCACAACAACCTTATCAAATACTATCGCCTGAATAACATGCTTGGTTGCAGGGAGCATATTTCACTTGAAGAGTAATAGAAAGAATGGTACATGGATCACAAAATGTACCTTGGATAGTCCAATACACAAAGAAAAGTGCTGGGCTGTTCCTTGCTTTGTTAAACCTCCTGTCAAAACCATCTGCTAAAACTCTTGAGAACAGGTACAATCCCAACCTGCAAGGCAAATCAAAGATACTCCAGATGTATGGCATATAATACAAAGTAACTTGGTCACTTGAATGTTACTGCATGATGTATTTTTAGGTGCCCCACCTCATCCCCCCCCCCAAAAAAAAAGAAAATGGAGCAAATGATAATTTCAAAATTGAAATAAATATCAATGTTACACAAAGCAGTCAATTGTCATTCCAAGCGTATTAAGTGCACATAACCAGGATTGAGTCTGACACTTAGCACTCATTTACTAACAACTGTAACAGTTTGAAATTGAAAACAATATTACCAGTTCCACAAACCCATTTCAAGTGGAATAGGCAGTAAATTAATACAAACCTTGAAAGTCACTAAATTGTAGACTTATGGATCTGAAATTCAGCTTTTTATATGACCAATTGAAATTACAAAAAAAAATTAAAACAATCATGCAAACAAAACAATTCTATTTAAACCCACAATATGTATAACTGATTGACAACTGTTCATCTTGGTGTCATAAGTATGACCACAGAACAACAACAACAACCACAAAATTGAAAGTTCTAGCCACAAGTACCCATCCTCCAATACTAATAAGTTAGGTTTAGTCAAGCCTGCTGACAAGTTCATATAGCACTTACCCAGGGATTGATAAATCAATGTACATGTATGTCTAAAGGACCCTAAGTAAAGCTCAGTGCTTGGTACACTCTTTGCGTACCCTGGTGTACACCCCGTGTTATCTGAGTTCACAACACATGAGCAGTTTTGGAAAATATCCCATGTACTTTTTAAAAGAAGCATTTATAATGCTAGAAATGTAGCACATCAAAATTGAAGAGAAATTTGCAAGCTTTGCTGTGACGTTAATGTTATGACAAATCTGGGACTGTTTTTCTTGCAAATGGCCAGTATTCAAAACATATTGGTTTGTGCATGGTTGTGAGCTTGAGCAACATTATGCTACTGAAGTTGGCAAGCCATTGACAGTGCCAGGCGTGCGAACACGGAACACAAAGACTTGAATCATTAAACTTGATCCGTCAATAATTTGAATTCCTGGACAGTACACGTCCTAAGAGGGGAAAGGTAAGATGTAGTTAAGAAATCTACAAACCTTAGAGCCCAGATGGAAACAAGACCTGTCTGGATACGTTGTCTTAGATACCACGTTCCTCCCCAACGCAATGTCTGAAGTGCCAGAAACAGGAATGTCCCACTCCCTAAAAAAGAAGAACAAAATACAATGTATTCTCAAATCTATTAACTATTTACATTCAAATATTCTTTTCCTGCTACTCCCGACAAACTTTTATAGTTGTCGCTCTCTCCTATGAAATACGGGTACAAAGTTACAGTGTCAATTGGCCCAAAGTTTAAATCTTGCTTTTGCCACTTAATTCATGACAATAGTATTAATACCTTTCAAGTCTTGGGTATACAGGAAGTGAAATGTATTAACACAAGCAGGCATTTTCAAAAAGTGAATCATTCCTTTTGATCAATCCAGTCATTTACAGTATAATCTACAATTATTCAATACTAGTTCTTACTACTACACTGTTACCTTATACAAAATATGCCAGTTCTTTAACTGCCTATTATGTACAGTGTGCTTCACATAGTGCTCACATCACTCATCTTATGATCTTGCATACCCGTTTAATAGATACACGTATTGCTGTATCATAATGACAATAATTTTGCCTATAGTCTCATACCCCAAAAGCGGCTCGTAACCCGACAGAGTCAATAAATCGACTCAAATACACTACCACCACTAAAAATATCATGACCAGTACCATACCATAAATAACATACCATTTCCTTTGCCTCCTACCATACTGGCCTACTCAAATAGCTGACTTGACCTGGCCTAACTATACATAGCCCAGTCGCTGTTCTCACAGCGTCTG
Organism: Diadema setosum; assembly: GCF_964275005.1. Taxonomy (NCBI): domain Eukaryota; kingdom Metazoa; phylum Echinodermata; class Echinoidea; order Diadematoida; family Diadematidae; genus Diadema; species Diadema setosum. The sequence continues at coordinate 5,480,253 of NC_092692.1, read as the reverse complement.
CTCGGGCTAACTTGACCCTTTCAGGCTTTAGTAAACACCAATCCTAAGCCGGGCTTAACCATCAACTGGCCTATAAACTCATGAGTTGCAAAAGTCATGCATTATCTAGACTAGATCCGTATGCCAATTCCCCTAGGCCCAGCGAGGCTACGGTGTGTGTGAGTGGTCACCTGCTAGATCGTAGAACTTCTCCGTCTTCAACAGAGCGGCCACGGCGAAGCAGCCCCACTGAATCCCCAGGTCCCAGGCAGCGCTCCTCACGAGCGGCGAACTGGCCGCGCTCCCCATTGCAACTGTTTCGTCTGGACTCCGACCCTCCACTGCACTGGTTTCAGAGTGACTCCACAAGTTTGACAAGTTGGCTGGAGCAGAAGCAATTGTGTAAAAGATGTTTTGCTGGCTGTAAAGTACTCGACACAACGTTAGGACGGTCGTTAGAGTTAGAGGTGGTAATTAACACGCGATTTTCATCAGCACGCTCTACTCAGATGTGTCACTCTTGACTCAACTCAGGGTTTGCTACGTTCATGTTATGCAAAGAAAGATCGTGTGGAGTGTACACGATCTGTGGTTACGCAACCGATGCAAAATATATGTATGGAACGCTAAAAAATAAAATTATTATTATTATTTCATTTTTATCATCATTTCATTCTCGATCCTTATTAGATAATTAAAGCAATGATTAATTAATTGACTATCTGATTTGTCAGTCAATCAATCCATTGATTGATTAATCAATTAATTAATCTAATCTATCAATATGTTTCTATTCATCAATTCCTCTTTTTTTTTTTTTCTGTTTGCAAAGTGTGTGGTGTTAACAACGTGCTTTGTAATAACAACTTCAAAGATTGCTGCCTGATTGGCGTTTCCTCGTGCCGTACTGTACGCATCGTGTGTGCGGCGCGATTTCACCCTGCTATAGGAAATTGGGTGCCAAAATGAATATCAAGAAGCGACTAAAAATTGTATGGGCCTACTGATTAATAAGGCATTTTCCCAGTGGCGGGGGGGGGGGGGTCGAGGTTTAACCCCCCCCCCCCCTTGGGCTGCCAAGTTAAAAAAAAAAAAGAAAGAACACACAAACAAACAAATAATTAATCAATTATTTTAAGACCGAAATGAACAAAAAAAGCACTTTTCTTGTATAAAAGTTGTCAATTTCATAACTGAAAATTAAAATACACTAACAATATACATTATTATATCTATACACTAATATTTACTTACGAGTAAATCTAGTGTATGGTGTAGATGATAGCCTTGCGTCCTCGAGCCTGTGCCCGTGGAACATACCTTGCAATTAGTAAACCCTACATTTTTCCTTTTCTTATATGCTTTGATCAATACAAGAATAATTTTTATTGCTTGAACAATGCGATTATGTTTTAGCTTTTAATGAATGAAATGTAATGAATACATTTCAGACGAATGGCAAAGTGAGAGTGGCTCTCTAGCTCTGTCCGTACTTATAGTAAAATGAATAGTTTACATAAGTTATGATCAGAGTCCTTCGCAGTGATTTTTTTTTTTTACTATATATATGTTTAATTCCCTAGAAATTTGATTTAAATGCTCTATATCGCAAGCTGGCAACCCTAAAAATGAAAAATCTCCCTACTGTGTGTGGGGGGATCCTTCCCACACCCATGAGTGTGTTTTTTCAGAAAAAAAAAAAAATGTTTAGAATATCACATTTTCGTATTTGAAAAGGCAAAACTTCGAATTTAGAAGATAGAAAATAACAGAGAACAAAATCAAGTATAGGGCTACTAGGCAAACGTCGAGTACATGTGGTATGTATACCGCCAAGAAGATAGGCGTTTGTCCTACTGTTGTGCCCTCTACGTTGTTTTACTTTTACAGTAAACCTCCATGCAGCTCTCTTCTTGATCGCACGTTACACTTTGCACACATGCATCTCTGTCATCATATCGTGCTTCTCATAAACCCGTTCAGAAAAGGCTGTCGGTATTAAATCACCGTTGGCGCAAATGATTGATATAGCTATCATAAGTATATAAATTTGAGCGCACCTCATAGCAATGAAAATGGAATGAGTAATCGCTGTTGTTGCCTAGCTGCAGAAGGGAGAGATAGTGCGCTTAGGTATGACGGCGCCACGTACGTTGATGGGTTTCATGACACACGCTGAACATTGCATCGCCTAAGCTGCACCACTTTTCTAAGAAGAAGAAGAAGAAGAGGAAGAAGAAGAAGAAGAGGAAAATGATGATGATGATGATGATGATGATGATGAGGATGATGATGATGATGATGACGATGATGATGATGATGATGATGATGATGATGGTGATGATGATGAAGCAAGACAAGACGAAAGAGAAGAAGAAGAAGAAGAAGAAGAAGAAGAAGAAGAAGAAGAAGAAGAAGAAGAAGAAGAAGAAAAAGAAGAAAATGTGATGGCAATTATGTAATGGTAAATCATCTGACAAATAGTAGAGATCATTCTGTGTGGCTCACACTTTAATCATGTTAATGGCTCGGAGAGCTGACTCCAATATCCCACCACTCTATGATTTTTCCAGCGTGCTTGATGAGAAAGTACCTATAAAAAAGCACTTCACTTTATTGAATACCATTTCACATTCGATGTGCATGCAGCTAAAATGGAGAAGGAAAGAATGGCAATGAACGAGAGGGGTGATTTGAGTAGTCCAAAACGGTTATGAAGATTTAATTTGTATTAGCGTTACCTAAATTCCGACAATATTCTGAGATACCTAGAATCTGAAGAGTATCCATTAGACTACTGCAGGCCATTAATGAAAATTGACCAATGAATTTTCAAGTATCACGGAATAAGCATTATGGTATTTTGAACACAAATACACCAAAACTATACATGCATTCAACATTACGTTTAAATTTTTAACCCTATGGATAGTGTAGGCCTCCCAAATTGTGTGGGGTATTTTGTGTATATTCCATTCTGATTTCTTACCGCTTTTCTTCTTCAACGAAGTACAAAAAGAAAAGCCAATACACATTGATTTGATGTGGCCAAGCAGTTTGTTCAGAATTGATTTGGTATGAATTAAGCGACATTTGCACAAAACGGTGAAATTGCACCGTGTGTCTTCATCAGCGCGTGATAAATTCCCCAGAGAAACATAATTCATTTATGCTGCAGCCGTGACTGTGCTTGGCATAAGTTGTTTTCACAATCTATGTAAAATTGAATTGGGTTGAAGTACGTTTATCTTATAATGGTAAATAAAGTGAATAAGTAAAAGGCAGTCCACTAAGATATCAGCTATCTGTCTATGTATTTTCAGAATACATTCGACAGGTGAGATATTTTCCAATCTGAAATGCACATATTTACAGCACGATCAGAAACCTCACAGAACATGACACCCACCTCACAACAAACAGCAGTGAAACGTGCATACGATTACAAAAGGAACCTGAACTGTTACCATTACTAATGATATAAACCAAGAAAGTGGTGTGAAGAAGAAACATAAAATGCAGATGCAAAATGCCCTCCAGAATATAAGAAAGAGTGAACAATAGATACTTCAGAACAGTAAAATTAACTAAAACAAAGAACTCACATAGGCAAAAATAAAGTGTTTTTTTTACATTGATATGATTCATTGTTTTTCATTAAATTTATTAAGTTTTCACACGAATTATACATAATCCACAGAGATCAATGAAAGTAACACAATAATATTGAGTAAATTCAAAGACTATAATTACATGACATAAAATGAATTCAAATCAGTCTAGAGTATACGCTACATTCAAATTGGATGATAAAGATTATTTACGGGGAACATAGCAGCAGATGCTTGTGGGCGTAGGTCCCCAGAAAAAAAAAAGAAAAAGAAAAAAAAATGTCAAACACAATCACTCACACTCACACACACACACACAAGCACACTGCACGCGTGCAAGTGCACCTAGACAAGTGTGCGTGCACACACACACACAACTAAGAAAAAAAAAGGTGAAAAGAAGGAGAAAGAGAAAACACCAACTAGACCGTCATAGGGACAGCATCAAATAAAAACAATGGCGATGGTTGCAGCTGCGAGGGCACCCTCGAAGAAATGAACAGATATTTTTTTTTTCTTAAACTACGCTCAGGGCCACTTTCAGAACGAAAGTGTACACTCGAACTCATCATTATGCAGTTGTTGTTGATTGGTATATAATCACGTGGCATATTTCAGTGACTTTTTTTTCTTTTCAACTATTATAATATCACCAATTCCATGACTGACATTCTATTGTTCTCATAGCAAAAACCAGGACGGGAGAGCATGAATTTTGGCAACATTTTATTACAAAACTAAGTGCTGTATTCACTATGTTGTGTAGTGACCTCGTTATGAATAAACAGTAATTTTAATCCCATTCCATGTGTTCAATGTCTCATGCAGATTTGCCCCCTTCATGACTGATGGTATAACTATAATGGAATATATTTGCACAGTATATGCACAATGGAGCAGATGAAAGTAATTTACTTGATTACATGCATGATTCAGTGACCATTAATGCCCGAGATATCTAATATGATATTCGGTAGCTCCGACGCTATGTCATACTCCATCAAGTCTATCTTTAAACTGACATCACATCTTTATCGTACTTTCATAATTTATTGTTATATTACTTCATAAGATAGAATGACAATTTCATTACATTCAAGCCACATTTTGATTATATTCTTCTTCGCAACTATTGTTTATATTGATTGCAAAATATCCAGAATCTTAAAGAAAGTAAATTCACATCTAATCCTTGAATTTGCAATACATTTTAGAAGCTAAAAGTCGATTAAGTTTTCTCTCTGATAATATATCGGGAAAGTGGGGGTATTGTTTCTGATTTATGGCAGATTTCATGGCTTAAACAATTTAATCTCGTATACAATACTATTGTATCAATAGTAGGCCTATTGTACAATACTATTGTATCAATACAATTGATAAGATATGTACCAAATTTTATGATTGGCATCTTCAATAAGAAAAAGATGATAGTATTTTTGTATCAAAATTGACACGAAACATGGCCACAGTGCTGACCGGTTAAAGAATAATAAAAGAGACATATCCCTGAAGGAGAGAATAGATGGTAAGTAAAGAAACTCATGAAACACAAGACACATACACACACGCACACGCACACACACACACACACACACACACATCAATCTATTGACAGAGTAGGTAGACTCTGGCAGGTGGGGACTGAGAGGCGTATCATGTCATTTTGACCAAAAGGCTTTCTTTTAACCTGCCAAGAGGACCCCGAGATGGATGATAAAACCGATGTCACGAACACAATAGCCTTAATTTTGTCCTTTTCTATCTATAGGTTTTGGTTGATCTGATGCTTTAATAACATCATCTCTTATTCAACAGGTTTCCTCATGGTAAATTCCCCCATTAGTGTAGAAATCTTATGACTGAAAATGCTCGCTATAGTGTATTTTCGAGGTCGGTGTAAGAGCTGATGAAACTGAAGAGTTTACCGTAGGGCTTAATGCATCACACCTCTGCCACCCTGTGTGTGCACAACTCATGCTGAATATTTTGTTCTTAAAGGGGATGCTAGTAACTGATCAGTGGGAATCAGTGGGAATGCTGGGGGATGATTGTTCCAATCCTTGTGGGATTCATTTAAGAGTACATTATATATATATTGTTGTGTGAAAATTATTTGCTTCAGAATGGTCTCGTATTCAGTGTGCAGTTAAATGTTTCCAGGTTAGTATGCCTGTACAGTGATTACTTGAATATGAGACCATTCTGAAGCAAATAATTTTCACACAACAATAGATATATAATGTACTCTTAATTGAATACCACAAGGATTGGAACAATCATCTGATCATCAACCAGCATTCCCACTGATCCCCACTGATCAGTTACTAGCCATCCCCTTTAATAGATTCAGCATTAGAGTGCCTCATTAATTATCAACTGGCCGCATGGTCTCAATATGCTATTGGTCGTGTTGTCTTACTTTGCCGCGGATATGACAAGATTTTGGACAAATACATTCAATATCGCATTACTATCAATTACTAGGGGAAACGGGTCCCCAAGCAAACAATGAGCTGAAACATGATTTAGGAGGAATGTGCGCTTTTGTATTGCAAGTTGACAAGTGGATGGAGGGAGCGGGGGTCGACACAGGCAAAGGCGGTTTAATAGGATATTCCAAATAGGTATAGGCTACGTCTTGCCTGTCTTTGAGATGTCACTGAGCAACACGACAGAGTCACGTTTTTAATTACAACTATAGTTTATAAACTCACGCCTTTCTCTTTATTAGTCACGTAGGTCCTAGTTCTCTATTACCACAGGGAATACACACACAAACACACACACACACACACACGCTCGCGCACACGCACACACACAGAACCCACAGGCGCTTGATTTACAATTAGTGAGAGGATTTTATAGTGTGATTATCAATGAGAGCTGTAACTATATACTGTATAATTCAAAATCTCGATTCTCCTGTAAATATGCAAGCAGATATTAGCGTCCACAACGATGTCGCCGGCTTGATGTGTCCAGTGGACACGAGGAAACGAGTCTTCATGCTCTCCAGGGTATGTTAAACCTGTTGCCACGGTAAAGAGTTCGGAGATTTGCTACGTGGTGACGTCATAAGAAAAATATAGAAAAGTATAGACGCACACACGCTCACTTAGCACTCATACTCACACGTGTGCACACAAAAACATGAGCCCACGCACCGCACCAACACACTAATTATATGTGTGTCTGTATGTAGGTATGTAAGGGTGTATATGTGCGTGTATAGATAGAAAGAAAAAGAAGATAGATACGATTATTGCAGATGCCTCGGACGTGGTCGTTAAAATACCAACACCTGCATATTTTCGCTCATTCTTTCACTTACACGCGTCGACTTAGGGTATCATCTTTGGCTATTTTTCTCGATTGGGAATAGTGGTTTACTGCACAGGACTGCAACAATTGTATCAGGTGCGTACATTAGATTACTGTTGGTTCATTGTATACTCTTACATCAGTAGAAGAAGATTTTCTGATTTTTTTTTCCAATTTGTTGAAGTATAGATAAGTTCATTATTAAATTCAAGTTGTGTGTTTTGTTTATGTTTTTTTTCTGCCAGTTTCGATTTGATGTCGGTTTTTATTTTCAGACCACCCTGATGATGCTGTTTGATTAATCTAGGTATATTATAAACGATGGAAATATTTTTGTCGTCCCGAAGAAAAAAATTCCCCTGTATCCCCCGTAAAGTTACATGGTTCTGTATGACGACTGCAACTTTTGTAACTTTGTGATAAACTGTCGTTTGAGTTTGTCATCAGTTCGTATTGATGTGACTTTTTAAAGTTGCTAGAGCATTGCTGATTACTTAATTCATCGCTTAAGAATTAGACACGAAATACGTGTGTTTCATTGCACAGAAAAAGGGATATATCATAACATTTCAAAATTTTCAAATCTATATGAAATGATAATCCGATCCTTTTTGAGCTTTCATGGTGCATGGTGGTCCAAAAGAGTAACTTTGAAACATCTGTTCTGGAGACATGTTCCGTGAAACCACTCTCAGGGCAAATAACGAGTGTTCATTCGAACACATCATTTTCGCCTGCACATTCCATGGAACTATTTGACGTTTTCGAGTTGGTATTGAAATCATTTAACTTCAGTCTGTCAGATGACTAAAAATACTAATGCTACCAGAACCTCTTGACTTACATTTGTGGGAGAGAAATTGCATACATCTGATAGTCACGTAATCCTGTAATTATTTTTAACTCTTTGATTCCCTTACAGTCCCTGTGAAATAAAGAGGTTATCAAAAGATATTCCTTACTGGAATGCGGGTCATGGTATCAATAGAGAATCTTGAAGACTGCAACAAAACAAATACTTCTGAAAAATTCTTTATTTTACAGGAACTTGGTATGAAGAAATAATCATCTCCTGGACTTTATCGCGGTCTCTGCAGCTTCATGACAACATCCGATGTGTTTAGTCTTTGGGATCGAGATAAGATAAGGTGGATGCAATAGGAAGAAAGATGGCTAACCTGTCTAATTTCAATGCCTCATGGGACGGGGACGTGCGTGGGCCCACTGCGACATTCAACGTAGCGGTTTTCATGCTGTTTTTACTATCTTTGATAACCATCGTAGGAAACAGTTTGATTTTGCTTGCATTTGCCAGTGAGAAGAAATTGTGGACGTACCAGAACCACTACATCTTCAATATGACAATTGCGGATTTGCTGATCGGGCTCACGTGTATGCCTCTTCGCGCCACAGTGTTTCTCTTCGATGGGAACTGGATTTTTGGGGAGCCCCTGTGCATCATCTTTATCGGCGCGCAAAACGCGATCCTTGGCGTGTCCGTCCTAGGGGTGGTGGTGATTTGCGTTGATCGCTACTTGGCGACATTCTATCCTTTGAGACATTACCGGAGGAAACGCAAGCGCACGGCGTGGATCATCAACATTCTCACGTGGTTGATTCCTTTTGCTCTCTGGGCGGGGCTCAGCATCGCGTGGGACTTTGAACGTCCCAACAATCAGCTGGCGTTGACCGGTTGGTGCATGCCGAACTATGCCCTGTCCGTCGAGACCAGCGTTGGTGTGGTCATACTTCGAGCTGTGTGCCCATTCCTCTTCATGCTCATTCTCTACCTGTGTATTTACTTCCGTCTGAAGATGGGTCGAAACAAGCGCTTGGCAGCTCTCCTTGCTCAAACACAAGGAAAGTGGCGGTCATATCCCAGTACGGCTCGGACTAAATCAATGGGTGCGATTGACAGAAAACTGAAGCGGAGCGACCATGGCTTTGAGCGCCACAACGTCCTGAAGACCAGCCCGATGGGTGGGATAAGGGCACACGACCGAGATGCACATTGTGGCAATGACCTACGACATGACCCTGAGAATAACACCTTCGAGGAAACCAACAGAATCAGCAGTCTTGAGCGCGACTGCATCATATCAGCCATTACCTCCGTAAACACGAGTTGTACCCGTGGCCAAATAAAACTGGATCTCTCTCCATCGTACAGCGTTCCCAAAAAGCATGATTCTCACACTTCTCCGAGCAACAGAGAAGCTGTCCGAATAAATCCACCATCATCTACAGCGTCCTACCCTGATCTCGTTTACCCAACAGGTACGTCCAAGAGAGAAGGATCCGAGCGGTTCGATGGTCGAGCATATCTCGTTACTTCTTCGAATGTCCCGACTCCGATTGCTCTCTCCCGCACGCCATCGATGTCGAACGAATCGCTGCAATCCGAAGTCGAGCTCTCCCCGCGTCCCGCTCATCACGAGTCGGACTCGAGCAACAGCAAAGCCATGAAGACGCTCACGCTGCTGTTGCTGGCCTTCTTCATCACGTGGTTCCCAAACTCGGCTTACCTGATCATTTATTCTTGCTTGAGAGATTGGCTCAACAGCCTACCCATCATGCCCGTTATTTCGCAAGTTCAGCAGGTCTGCAGGTGGATATCCTACGCCAACAGCCTCATTAATCCTGTGGCGTATGCTATGGCCCAGCCTCTGTTTCGCCACGTTATCAGGAGGAAATTCTGCCGAAACTAAAAGCCGAAATTGCGGTTCAAATTCATTCATGTCATTCATTTCTTCAGCATCCATTTGGGGTTTGGGTGTTTTGTTTCTGTTTTGTTCTATTTTTATTTTTTGAGACTTCGTATCACTAAAAAAAAAAAAAGAGAGAGAGAGAGAGAACAGTGGCTATTGAGAAATCGTCGTCATCTTGTCTGAGATTTAACAAACTTAAAAAGAGAATACTATTTGAAGTAGAGCGAATAATTGTTCATGACAGGGCTCATCGTGTGAGAGTGGTAGAGAAAGCATTAGTGGAAAACACAACTCAGCGATGATGACGTTAGCAAATTTAAGTCGTTTACCGGTGCACACAAGTACACAAGTAGCCAAAGTTACGACGATGGTTATTGTTATGCCACTTCTCCATTCTCTCACTTTCAAACGATGCACACATAATTGTGAAGTGTGAAGTAAAAATAAGAATGTAATGATGATGATTATCACTGATGTATAATTTATGACAGAGTTTATGAAGTAACGGCAGTCATTTGCTTAGAAACAGCTTGACAGGATGTTGCATTTCACAGTCGTTCACGTAGAGATCGAAGAAACGTTATTGCATCTAACATTAATGTTGGTTGGTGATTCACTACCATTTTCACTGCTGATGGGGGAGGGGGCTTATGTCTAAGTATCATGTTGCTCATAAATCAAGCAAGGCCCCATCAACTACCTCTTTATACATTAACGCAGTCATAATACATGTGATGGATGATTGGACAGACAAAGGCGAATTGGGGGCAGGGAAAAATTGTACCGACTAAAGGTTTATTGGGTATATCAATGTTTTTATGATGACTCAACGATTCTGCGTTGTCATAATACTATTTCTAAACTTGATGCACCGTGATTTTATTCTCAACTGTTCTTTTAGAGATGAATTCTAAGACTGAGGAATTATGGGTATTTTCATTGACCGTATACCCAATTAATGATACACTGGAAAAATATTCATTAATGAAGGTCCGATTATATCATGAATATAATGAGTATGTGCGCAAATTATTTGAACGTGTGTGGTTGATGTGTTTTGGTGGACACAATGCATTACGTGCTGCAAAGCGGAAATGAAGGTAGAATGGTATCAGACAAAATACAATATGTATCTCGACAGCAAAATGATACGATTTCGTATTTCTACCATTATAGGATATTATCTCAAATGACGAATAGATATCTGCTGCTCCCAAACACAGGAAACGTATTTAAAAAGTAGGATTAAGATTTCATACTTGATGCTTCACATGCAAAAAATAACATTTTCTTTTTTTCAGCTGATAATATGTTAATCTCTGTACTTCGTATGAAACAACAAGCCGGTTTCTCTTTTCTTTGTCTTTTTTTTCTTCTTGCAGAGCCACGATAAGAAAATTATGATAGTTCAGAGAAATCAAAGTTGATAATTTAATTCTAATTCGTTTTTCTTTTTTGTACAAGATCTGACTATTGATGTCTTGATCAGACAATTTTTACTGAATACCAGAAAATTTTATGCAAGAAAACCAGCTCTACGTTTTTGTGGAATTTTATAATCGATTAAACATGTTGGTGTTTAAAAAATTGTAAAACTATCAAAGCAGAGATTGTATCAATATCAAATTGAAATCAATACCATAGTTGTTTTGCTTTTTGTTTGGTTTTGTTTTGTTTTTCGTTTGCCTTTGCTGTTTCTACCTTCTACACATTTGCGGGTATCATAGAATTACGTCTGTACAGCGACATAATATCACATTTCAGGATAAACCAATTTTCACAGTCGCACTTGTATATAACGCACACATGAATAAATTAACAAGTGATGAAGTGTTTAATGTTTTTATCAAATAGAAATGATATGGTAATGCCGCAAACGAGTTGGAGATTGACATAAACAAATAAGTTGTCCTTTATTCATCACAATAATAATGCATACAGTGTCTGAAGATCAATATAGTGAGAAGACGTTGCCATTTTGAATGTTAGGGACCAGCTGTTATCAGTATAACCGAATACTTGCAACTCTGGGGCTGAACACTGATGCTTGTCAATTCCATTTACCCATTTATTGGACCAAATCACTTCAGTTGTTCACTGTCCCTATGCCAGCTAATGTTTTTATGTTAAATCAATGAAGAATGAACGAGTTTATTGAATTCTCAACGAATTGAATGTAAACCTGGTTTGAATGTCGAGCTAAGAGACGAGTGAGTTACGAACGTGTATACGCATCAGCATCTGTGAACTTGTCAGCATGCGTCATAATCCGGCGCCGAGCGACAGTCCCAACGAAGCATTCTAATGGGCGGCAAGCTTGCAACATCATGATTTTCAGTGTCTTTCTGATCGCCGAGGTTTTTGTACATTGAGCAGATGCATGGTTGGTAACTCATCTTTCCGCTCAGTGTTTAGGAAGCTTGAAAGTATCAGAGAAAGCAAGCGAGATATGGTAACGGCGATAAGATAAGGTGATCTATCACTTGGTCTACTCCCACTTCGTCTAATAGCCATTATTTTAGTCTCAACCCACATGGTCTAATCCTGTTTCGTCTACACCCAGTTCGTCTAATGACCATTTAGTCCAATTGCCACTTATCCTCATTACCAGTTGGTCTACTTACAGATGGGCTATGCCCACTTCGTCTATTACTCACAGTTTATTAGACAAAATGGGAAGAAGTCCAGGGAGGCAAAACTACAATTAGACTATCTGGTCGTCATTAGACGAAAGATAAGTAGCCAAAATGTGTTAATGACCACCCATGACAGCTTATTTCTCACAGCAATTCATAGGACGCAACATTCATCTATCTGCGAATTTGAGAAGACAGTCTCTCTGATTTATCGAAGTCAATTTGGACAAGGATAAAAGCAACATGATAAGATTGTACATCTACATATTGAGTCTATTTAAAAGAGATAAATAACACGAAATCTCCCTCAAGAAGAAAGCAGCGTATCTTCTCCTTTTTCCTTCTCTCCTCCTCCTTCTCTCTCGATTATTCAGTTACCAACATGTAATCGATATGTCGAATTAATCTACTTGTTCCAAGTGCTGAAATCACATCAAAATCTGCTTATGAAGCCGTGGTTTCTCTGTCGGTCGTGCTATACCTTTTTGCTTGTCTCTTGCAGTTGTTGAAATGTCAAAATACTGTACTAACTAGCAATAAATAGAGATTGTACTCTGATTGTCCCTTAAGATGATGCTAAAACCAAGCATAATCCAATCCTTACACAATATATCAACTATACGGTGGATACGAAGGTGTAAGATATTTCATTTCATTTCATTTCAGTCATTTATTTTCCATACCATGGATATTTGTTTTGTCCAAATGATTTAAAAAATAGAATACAATTACGTAAACAAAATATAAATGACATATTGAGACAAAAGACAGGCATCATTTTCCAAGCATTGTAAAACATGATGGAACAAATATCATGCAAATACCTTACATCAACCTCAACATAATATGTAAGCCTTATCCATCAAAACTGACCAACTGACCCTTGCTTTGTCCAAACGATGTGACAGAAGCACAAATAGCTCATATACTTTATCTCGTCGAATATATTTGGAATTCGAGAACAAAAACCTGTGTATAAGGCAGACAATGAGTTTAGGTTGTCTTTTACTTATATGCAGAATAAAACAAGAGGAGAATTCCTTGTGTATAATGATTAGAAGTAAGCACAATATGAGGCACTTAAAATCATATACATAATATATGAACAGGTTAACATGTCACGGAAGATAACTTAGTGCATATTAATTTTTATTGCATTATCAATTTAAAATGTACTCTTGCATAGGAATGATAACGAAACTTGACACAAGATGATTTTGATAATGGACAAATATGATAGTTTCCGTCTGCAAAGACTTTGCAACACTTTAATCAACATATCTGAATTCTACGGGAGTTTTAATTGATTTCAGGTTCAAAAAGTTTTCAATTTTCTCATATAGTAGTTGAAAAGGAGTGCCCATATTTTCCCATAGAAATATCAAGTGAAAAGGGGGGGGGGGGACTGTTCGCGCTTGAACTTCACTTCGAAAGTTTGAAGTCCTGTATTAATTCTTTCATTCATCTGTAATCACTTCTTGTATATAGCAAGGGAATGGTGTTCAATATATCTTGTTTTGATGTTAGCATGTGTAAATTAACGAATACTGATATTGCTGTACTGTAATCAGACATTAACATTCGCATTTTGATGTTCATAGACATAATGAAAATATCCTTTTTACTCTCTTTTATTGTTTATCGTTTGTTATATTCATAGACAGAATACTTTCATGATGTAGAAGGGGGTGAATAACATTATTACACCTACCATAGAACCTCTTGCAAAATACAAATGTCAGCAATATGAAAATGTCGAACATCATATTGAGCATGAGGTCTACGATGAAAGGTTCCTTCATAATGTGTAATGGAGTGCTTTTAGTCAATATGCATTATATTATGCAATATTCACTCGATTTAATTCATTTAAGCTGACTTCAATATCAATTTTGTGTGGAAATGTAATTGAGATGGAATTGAACCGAACAAACATTCACAAAGATTCACTGGAAATAAACTCCCTGGATGATACTACAGTGAGGTTCCAAACTATGTGCTGTCAATGTCAAGGCAGGAAATAAACCAATGTTTGAAACTTAATAAAAGGAACGTATAATACGCGAAATGGCCAAACCTGAATGTGCTAAATTCATGAATCTAAATGACAACATCCTTTGAAATCGTTGTTTGACGTATACGCAGAAAATGTCCCACTTTTTTTTCCATGCGCCAAAACAATTTTGTGCGTGCACACATCCTCTTGACAATCTTGACAAATATGCATGCCAAGGTTTGTACATTGTGTATCTCTCCCACTCCCTCTGTATTATTTTCTTTATGTTTTGAATTGTTTTTCATAAATTTTCCGGCCATGTCACAAAGATGATGCACGCAAACATACAAACAACAGCACAAAATATTGAATTGTAAAAGCTAAGACCGCTGGATAGTCATACTATACAAATAAAACGATTTGATGGCTGACATTTATTTAGTTTTAAGTTTCTGTACAAAGATAATCCAGGACAAAGACGACGCAATGAATGATGTGAGTAGAGCAGTACAGGAGGCGGTTAAAACCTTAAAGGCTACATATATATACAAGATTATACATATTTACACAAGAGGAGAACGAAAATAAAAGTCACCAAAGAAACTTGATATTAAGTTAGTGACTGCAGTCGCATTCGCATATTCAAACATTATACTGTATAATGTATATGTGATATATCAAATGAGTCTGAAATGAAAATTGTGAACCTTACACTATTCGATGCTTTCATTTTTCATTGAACGTTCGATATCGGTGAAGTGATATTACTTCAGTAATGCGAAATTAACTTGAACATGGAGTGGATTTTCCATTAATTTTGGAACTGAAGTAAGCACAAGGATCGTAATGGAAATCATCGGAGTAACATCTGAGAGACTGATCCTAACTTGCTCTTTGTAAGACAGCCCTTTACGAGTGCTAGGAAAGAAAGGCTCTTCAAACCATTATTTTATGGGCTATCTGCCCTTTATCCTTGCACTAAGTCTGTAAGACGATACGTTCCTAGTAATCGAATTTACATGATGTACATGGTAGAGCAACATCCCGATATGATCCGTGACGGCTGACCCTGGGACGTGAGAAGCAGGCGTCCACCAATGTATGCAAGTCATTAAATTCTGTCAGATGCCAGCTACAGTTTTAGTTTCAGTAAGAGTGTTATTTCTTCACTTGTATGAAAGAAGTCAGTATGACAAAATCAAAAATGTTCACATGAATATATAAACAAGAGTACTCACAAGAATATAAATTATGTGAATAATATGTACATGTATTTCATGGTTTATCTTAAAGTATACTGGTCTTAAAGTTAATTTAACAAATTAATTGAGTACAACATTCACATTATTTGAAACAGGTAAGAGGTTAATTCAAGTATACGACATTATTCCATGATAATGCAAAATGAAGACGAGCAAGTATTATTTTAGGCATATACAAACTTACGAATCACATTTATTTGCCGTTCATAAGACAAATTAAACAACATTTTGAGATACAGCAGAAATACAGGAGAACATCATCATAAGTAAACGCCTGACGAGGAAAATAATAACGACAAATTAAGTGGAATATATAAAGAGAGAAGAAAACAGAAATGAAAACATTAAAATCAGGGAGGTGGGAGTCCCACCCTGTTAAAATTCAGCAGTGCAAAAAGTGAACACTTTGTGTGGAGATGAGTTGTGGCTATGTGATAATGAATATGTCTTTTATTAAAACTTTACAGATCCCGACATGAGAAGAAAAGCAAATCCCGCATTTTATACTACATTCGTTATCTTGACATCATATTTCCCTGGATAGGAAACGGCAAGGACTTTCATCTTTCACTGCAAGCTAAACATGACCTAAGGTATGATTGCGTTTGTCCCTCAACTGCTGTATGATTACGTATTTTATATAAACATGCATTGCAAAAATTGTGTATTCCATCCCATTTATCGTAACAAATATAATACAGAATGTATACAGGAACCGTTCAAGTAATGACACCCATCCTTTTCAACACAGAAATACTTCGTGGGTTGTCCAAATTGCAAAATTTCGAATAAACTTCAGGAGGAATTATGCACTCTGCACAAAAACTTCTTTGGAAATCACTTACCACATTGATTGAAAGTTGACGATCAGAAGGAGACAAATGGAAGTCATCTATAATATATCAAAGTGCATTGACGAAAGAATTGATACTGAATTTGATTTTTTGTTATTGTCCAACTGACTTCGGAGTAAGAAGCATACAAAGTGCTCCAGTTTATATTAGACGCCAAAATCACGCCCTACTTTCCCGAAGTATTGGATTGTACTTGTGGATGTTTGTTGGCTTGATACGCATTTGTGTGTGTGTGTGTTTCTGTTGACGTCCATGATCTATAAATGATTATCAACTTTCTTCAATTCAAGGTAATGTAGATCTAGTGGGTATGGGGGTAAATTTGATTATTTGTAGGCTTATTGGAATGAGATGTTCAAAGCGTTACGAGAAATTCAAGATAGTCGTTTCTCATTGTTATCAGTCTGAAGTCAGTATATATTATGTATATGAGTCTACATACGCGAGATTATATAAACACTTGTAGATTACAGCGAAAGTTAGATAAGCATTTTTTAGTGTTGCCCTCTTTTATGCTAGTTTCCGTTAACACATTTTTAATGCTCCACAAGTTCTCTTATTACTCGTTTTTGGGGATATTGAAAACCCCATAAAATATCCAGGTCAACCTCAAACTTTTTTAAATGACCCAGAACACATTTCATCTGAAACCTGACAATCAATATAATTCAATCACATGATTATATGTTATTCAATAACATCGATCCACACTAAAAACGATAAACTAGATCCTAGCAATCAATGCAGGGTCGCTGTACTTTCAAGCATGATGCTACCACGTATACGTACACAAATTGCAGGAGCGTCAGCAAACGCAAACGTACGGAACCCGTTGAACCGGGATCGGGTTTACGGTAATGAAATGACATTAAAAGTACAGAGACGTGCACTTTCAAGAGTTCAGAAAATTTGAGGGGGGAGGCAATTTCCTTTAATATTTAATTTCTAAAGTACACGTGTTCTTGAATTCTTTTCATCTAACCCCATTCGATTCTTTAAATAACATTATACAAAATACATTATGTATAGTATACAGTGCAATGAAGTGCTTGTACCATGCACAGACGCAGTGTTGCTTCTTCATAATAGCCATACATAATGAGAAGTCGAAAGGAGAGATATAGGCGTAGCTACAGATTTCAACAGGTTTAATGGGCGCCGAGCTTTCGATTACTCAGTGTAGGGCCTACTTTCATCAGGACTATTTTAACAGATAATATAAATCAAGGGACTCCTTACACCATCACTCTACATAAAACATTAGTTGTGGGATGTAAAGCTACAGTATGGAATACGCTTGAAATTACGAACTTAACTTTGAGAAGAAACATGATTACATCTAAAATACCACACAGTAATGATGTATCAACATACCATAATTATAACATACATAACCAATCATATGAATATAAAGAACACATTGACATGATATCATTCAGAACAGGATGATAGCCTAGTTATGCAATATCTTGATGCTGCTGGTCTGTAATCA
This sequence comes from Diadema setosum, assembly GCF_964275005.1. Classification (NCBI taxonomy): domain Eukaryota; kingdom Metazoa; phylum Echinodermata; class Echinoidea; order Diadematoida; family Diadematidae; genus Diadema; species Diadema setosum. The sequence continues at coordinate 5,462,391 of NC_092692.1, read as the reverse complement.
CCAAAAACATTGAAAATACAGAATATATACAGATTTTATTGTTTACCTTCAGTTGATGTGAGTGCTGGGTTGTGGGCTGTGTGTGCTGTAATTTACAGTTATGTTCATAATTCATATACATATATGTATATATGTATATATATGTATATATATGTATATATATATATATATTATATATAATATATATATATAATATATATATATATATATATATATATATATATATATATATATATATATATATATATATATATATATATATATATATATATATATATATATATATATATATATATATATATATATATATATATATATATATATATATATATATATATATAATATTATACATATATATGTATATATATATATATATATATATATATATATATATATTCGTGTGTGTTTATTCTTCCGTGGAATATTGAGAGTAGACGGAAAAAGAGGGGGTTATTTTATCAATCGATAACTTTCGGAACAGAATAGGGTCTTATTCACTGACTATAAGTCATTATAGATTTAAGGGAATGATTCCACATCAGGAAAGGAAAAAGGACAGAAAGAATAAGCAAAAATAGAGTTACTTTTAGATTTTACGTGAGCCCTCTCACTTCCTGAGCTTTCCTTAGCACCCCGTCCCCTTGATGGGTTGGTAAACAGCAACCTCTGCTTTCATGCAAGCATTCTCTCTCGACACGAGCAGAAATTGGTAAGAAGGAAAGAAAAAAAACAACACCCACATTCCATTTACGTAACTGATCTTCATGCGTGCGCGAAGAAGTCTCCCTCGTTATGTACGGGTGTCTTGAGGAACGTACAAAGCTCTGCACAGCAAACATTGGCAAGCACCGTTTCTGGATCACGTCGCTTGCGTGTCCTCCTTTCCGGGCAACGCCTGTACCGCCAGCCACTGCAAGACCCTCCTAAAACGGCGAATTCGTTTTCTTGTTTTAGTGATGCGCGGACATGAAGTTTAACGATTTTAACGATTTAAGAAAGTTGTGATGTAGTAGCATCAGTTGGTGGAATGCTCTACGGCCTCTCTGAACTTGTTAATCGTATCTCAATCGATCGATTTTCCATCAGTCACATCACTAGAAGAACAAGGAAGGGCGTCTGGCAGGTGAACATACCACGTTCATGATTGGAGTTACCAATCTGGCATTGTGCATGTGAATGTGTGTGTACTTGTACAACGTAGTTCCTACCGCTTTTCATATTTTCTTTTTAATTCCTCCAAGGATGTTACTTTTTTTCGAAACATGAGTTTGTTGATTCACTATAAGCCGTATTTATTCATTTTTTCTGAAACTTTCAGGATAGGTCAACAAAATGCTGTAAGGAGAACAGGTGATTAGTTTTCGATGGTGATTAGCATCTCGACCAGGATTAAAATTTTCTTCTTTCTACAATTATTCTAAGGATAGGCGGAGAATACTATTCCTTGGCAAAAATTACCCTATTCAAATTCATGAAATTCTTCCGTCGAGATGTTTTCATCGCAACAATTGCCAAATTGCCCTACATCGACGTAAATTTCATGAATTTGAATAATTACGCAGTACCCGCTGCATGCTATAAGGATTAGAACCAACACTTGCTGTCGGGCGAAAGCTCTGTGGTCTAATGGAGATGACGCCTGTCCGGTGATCAGGAGGTCGTAGGTTCGAATCCTGCTCGAGTATGTAAGCCCATGATTTTTATCATGGCTACTACTAAAACACTGATCAATTCAGTGCTTATTTACGTCGATGTAGGGCAATTTGGCAATCAGTGGCAAAATTGCCAAAGGGCCTATGTGTCTGGCAGAGGTTTTGTGTTTTCCAAGGGCTTTTTGATTGTCATCGTTTTTATCGGAAAAATTATTATAACGTTGTGAATATGAATGATTTCATAATGCTTTCTTACGTTAAATCACGATATCAATTTATATTGAAATCATTTTCGCTATTGATCCGGCAAAAATTAAATTGATTATGAAGCCTATTCTTCTACGCCACTCAGACCAACAAGACCAACGTAACTATGAAGGTTTTGTTTAATTCATGTATTTGATGGCACTGTTCCACTACTGGAAAGCATCTATTGCGATCATTTTTTTTTAATGTGTCTTAAAATGCGTTTTTCCATGGACGATTGATGAACACAACAAAGGCTATTATAGACGTACAAACAAAAAGGTTAAGATCTATTTAATGTTGTTCATTTTGGTGAAGCTCCTAACGTCCATCATTGTTATGATATCACTTCGTCATTTTTTATACCCTCTCGTGACACAGTGACACATTCATTTAGAGTGAATGGCAACGTCCCATTGTTGAGTATGGAGGGATTCAACCGGACGTCGTGCAATATTTCGTTTCCGCTGGCATCCGGTGACCTAAACGCGTCGACGTCTCCATGTTCCAGCTTGGAAGACGCCAAAGTCACTGTGACCGTTGTGGTGCTGTTCGTCCTATCTCTTCTGACTGTCATGTCGAACAGCTTGATTTTGGTCGCTTTTGCCATGGAGAAGAAGTTATGGACTTACCAAAATCATTACATTTTCAACATAACCGTCGCAGATTTTCTAGTGGGCGTTGTCTGTATGCCCATTCGTGCCACTATCTACCTTTCTGATGGGAAATGGATGTTTGGAGAGAGGTTTTGTATTATCTTTGTCGGTGTGCAAAACGCGCTTCTTGGGGTGTCTGTCCTAGGGGTGGTGGTAATCTGCGTTGATCGCTACTTGGCTACTTTCTTTCCGTTACGACACCACCAGAAGAAGAGCAAGGGTACGGCCGTAATGGTTAACGTCTTTACGTGGCTCCTGCCTTTCGTCTTGTGGTCGGGGCTGAGCATCGCCTGGGATTTTGCTCGTCCCAACTATCAGATGGCATTAACCGGATGGTGCATGCCCAACTTTGCGTTGTATGGTTGGAGTAGTGTGAGTGTCGTTATGCTGCGAGCGGTTTGCCCCTTTCTCTTCATGTTCATTCTCTACATGTGCGTGTATTACCGCTTAAAGTCGACAGGAGGCCAAAGAGTGACCGCTGGTTTCGCCGACAACCTGAAAGAGGAACAATCTAAGCAGAGTTCACGTGATGAAAACGTTGGTAGTCACGTAGCAACTTATGGGAGGTACAATGTGTACGATATGTCTGAAACAACCCTTAAGCCACGCACAAACGAATCGAAAGCATCTCGTAAAGTGAAGGAGAATGCAAATAGAAACACCAGCCATGATAGACAGTATATTGAGAGTAAGGCTATCAGTATCAGATATCAGTAGTGTAACTATTTCTATGGCAACCGCCAACAATACAATAACTCCGTTGCCAGCAACTGTGAGTGGCAAAGATGACGCCGATTTGTGTATTCTGCACCTGCAGAGTGAGCATGATGGTAAGGACGTCAAATGGCAGATTTTGTTCCCGGACCGCAGTGATAACATGAACAGTACGATAGAGGCGAAGAAGGTAAACTCCACGAGGAATCGTAGAGATTGCATCTCAACTACACCAGCAGTTGACCTAGAAGAACTGCCATCATCCCATATTTCTTTCGTTAAGACCACGCCAATCCGTGCAGCTCTTGTGAAATCGGGGCCGAGGTATCCTCGTCACAAATCCGACTCCCGCAACAGCAAAGCCATGAAAACCTTGACTTTCCTGCTGCTGGCATTCTTTATCACGTGGTTTCCAAATTCGGTGTACCTGATCACCTATGCGTTCTTGAGAGACTGGCTGAACACTCTACCCATCATGCCGCTCATCTCAGATGTTCAACAGGCGTGCAGATGGATCTGTTACTCAAACAGTCTCATAAATCCCGTAGCGTATGCAATGGCCCAGCCCCTATTCCGTACGGTTATTAAACGATTATTTTGTGGAAAATCGAAGCAACACAGTAATTAAAATGTCAAAAACAAAACAAAACAAAAACAACACTCTCCATCATGACATCCGTACTTAGGCTACATTTCCATTACAAAGCGAATAAAAAAGAATATAACAATTCTCACTTCTTTCAGGGGCAATTTACTATAATCAAGTGATACGCTGACGATACATGTCTTTATTTACCTGGCAAGGATCTCGGTCAAATACAAAGAGGTCTCAATAACGACTTGACGTCACTTGCTCTGAATGTGAAAAAGTGAGAAGCGATGTTAATAGGTTCCAGAAAGAGGATTAGGAACAAGATGCTGAGAGTCGGCATTGATGAATCTGAGGTTCGCTCTGTTACTAGCTGTAGTGAGTACTTATTTAGAGTAAATTCGATAATTGCAGCGTTTTATGGGGTAATCTGCGAAAAAACGGATTCTGAAAAGTTGCAAATTATTCAAAATAGAGTTTTGAAAACTGTCCTTTTGGTTGAACCAAGGTACTCGACCTCAGCAATCTACAGTCGTTTGTCATTACTTTGGAAAAACGAAGATATAAACAATTATTACATGTTATGTATAAAGTTACTAATGGAATTCTTATTTTCGCCTGTCTTCTGTTTGGATGATTTAGCATTTTGATAGTTCGACTTATAGATGAGGTCTTGAATACTGAAATCATTGAAAAGTATAAATGCCAGTTATTACCTGTCTATTTTTCAACAGTGTTGTTATGTCTATTGTGCATATATGATTACTTAAGTATACTATAGGTTTTCCCGCCCAACTGCTGTATTCTCACAGTTCATTTAAATTCTTTGAGCATTCAATTTCGCTTCATGTCATTCTTTTTAAATTCTATTTCATTTAATTTAGAGAGAAATTCATCCAATTTAACGACTGAAAGTTGGCATTCAATTTCACGCCAGCTGGATAGACATTCAATTTCGTCCCAAATACCAAATCAATTTCATTTTATAAGAAAACAACTTCGCACTTTGCACATACGAATTCTATCACCTTAAAAAAGCTCCTACGCGTTTTGAGTGTCTTTCTTTTTTCGCTGCGATATATTGGATTTTGTAATTCCATTATCATTTATTCAGTTCAGTCTATTTGTATTGTGTGTATTTTCATCTTTACTTCATTCCATTACAGTATATCGTTATAACTTAAGATAAGAGAAAGGATATATCTCAGAATTCTGTCTACGTTCATTATTTACATTTTTATTCTATTCCTATACCTTCTCCCTGTCAATACATCAAGTCACAAGTTGCCACAAGCGGCTCAGCTGTAGACCAGTTTAACCCAAGGGTATTGCCCGTGACATTGTCTTGCTGGTTGCCAGTGCTTCGCCCACCAATTCTATCAGTAGGGCCTATCCGAGATATTCATGTTTACTCTTCTCTAGCAGTGTTAAAGTCGTGTATGAAGAAATGTACATGTTTGTGATTTAAAGTGGAGTTATACGAGCTAGATTAGCTATCATAAGGCAAAAGTCTCATTTTGCCTTACAATAGCATATTGTTCAAACAGATGAGTAATTCTAAAGAATATATCAAATTCAAGAACCAACGAAAAACACTGCCCATGTCATTGTGGAACATGTTGTAAATGTTTGCCTAATCGTGAATTTGAATTCCTTCACCTTTCTCACGGCGATGCTAATGGGAATTTGAATGCGCTGCACGTTGGCTACACCTGCATTTTTAAATTGAACGCCCTTTTTACACGTTTATTTGAGAAACTCATGATTTTGCATGCTGATGAAATTAAATTGAATGAACTAGTTACTTTTTTGAAGGTTGATCTTGGTGTTCATGCAAAGTCACTCGAAATTGAATGATCGCATCGTTAAATCGAATGCAAATCTGATGAAATTAGGCGGGAAAACCTATACTAGTATTGCCACTTGTTTCAAACATCAATCTTCATGTTAAATTTATGAATGAATCATTGTATTGTACATGTGATACTCCATGTCTAATCTTTATCAGTGTTTTTTTATGTCTCATCTACGTTAGTTGCTATTGATATTGCCGTCTGTGTCAAACATTAACCTTTATTTCATTGTGTGTGCACATTGCTCGACAAGCAGTCTGCTTTCTACGATGTTACCAGACAAAATGATGAAAATTGTCTATTCTGAATGCTTTGTTTTGTTAGGGTACGTGAAGAAAACGTGCAGTGTAGTATATATAAATACATATAAGTTGTCAAAAGTTAAAAAATAAATAACAAGAATAAAAAGTTGTCAAAAGTTGTCAAAGGAGTCAAAATTTGTTATGGTATCAAACTACATTTTCGAAGTGCACATCATTGTCACAAGTGGACAAGGATACAATGCAAATTTTGACTTGCGTTGTCATAATTATATATATTATATAATAAAAATAAAAATAAAAAAATTTGCCTTGCATCCTTGTCCACTTGTGACAGTGATGTAGTGATACATAAATAAATACACTGTATTTACATTTATATATTTTAATGACCACATATAAGTGAAAAGTTGCCTTGTATCCTTGCCCATTTATAACAGTGATAACTTACAAAGTATATTTTTAGTGATTTGAGAAAAAAAAAGAATTTGGTAGAAGGGAATTGCTTTGCAGTATAGACACGGTTGGTAGGGTACTGACAACTTGACTGAGGTTGTATCTTCTTATAGTGCTCATCAATTTTATACTAGGGCACGTCCTCCATTAGCTTTTATTTTCCGGCGGCTGTATATTGAATGTGATAAAAAGTTGTCAAAAGTAATCAAAGGAGTACGTTGAAAATAAAATCAAATTGAAGAGAAGAGAGAAATCCTCCTACAGGTATCTTTGTTCTTTCTTCCTGGCGTTTCAGATATTCTATTTTTCATTTTCATGTCCGTTACTGAGGAGAGAATCAAAAGTTACTCCTTTTAATGTCTAGTTTCAGCCATGGTTTGGTTTTGGATGTATGACATGAATAGTTCCATGATATAACAATATTCTACTTTCAAGTATCACATTACGAGGTACTTAGCAAACAAAAAAAATCTGTCTCAGCGTGTATATATTTTTTTAGTGTTTTTTTTTTCAAGGATACTCGCACATTCACTAAAGGCAATACAAAACCTTTCGAGGTATTGTGAGTCCGTCCATTAGCGAAAATTTCAGGATAATAGATAAATAATGCTTTCATTTAAAAAGGGCAATTGTTATTACCGTTTTCTCAGACCTGTGCGTAGATAGTAGGGTCGAGGAGCTATAATCCTTTGACGCGCGGGAAAGCTTTTCAAATGTACTCTCCTTTTTTCTGTGCTATTTGTGAAAATGTACCAGACAGATGATCTGTTTTTCAATACTCTTTGGAGAGTGAATATCAGCTGTGTGTTCTTTTTATTATTATTATCTATTTTTTTTTTCTTTTCAGGATGGATTCACACAGAAGCAGCAAGAAATAGCGACAATTTCAACTTTGCTCATGGTGTCAGGATTTCTCTATCACCACGAAAAAAAAGACATCTTAATGGTTTTCTTAAAGGCATTTTTTACCATTTGCAGATGAAACAAAATCCTAGCTTTAGTGCTTTAAAATAGTTCTAAGATGTAAGTCTATATGGTTATGGTTAATTGAGAAAAAATGTGATATATCCTTATGTTCTAGGCTTTACTGCGAAATGTTTATAATGTTTGGGTGTTTTGTGACACAATTGGCCTACTACGCATCAATGTGATATCTTGAACATTTTCTAAATCACTGCTCCCAATGGTAAACAGTTGTAGCTTTAAGGTGCGTGTTTGTTTGAAATTTGTTGTAATATTGATTTGTTTATTTCTCGTAATTGACGGTTGATAAATCCTCCAAAATTACTCCTGTAAGATTTAATCGCATTTACCCGATGCATGGGGTAGCATCATACAAACAAAAAGTACAACTTTCATTGACATCCGTCAGAAGATAAGAATTTATCAAATGTCAAAATGTCACACGCCTCATAGAATAAGTGATACACTTGAATTGCATTTGGCACCTTACTAATTGTAGTCTCACAAATCAACAGAGTGCTTGAGTACAAAATTTTATTGATACCATGTGTTTCATTATATAGTGACACTTATAAAACTGTGTCATTTGCCGAATATATTCCCTTTACATGACTGAACTTCCTCTGACGTCAGTTCGGATATGGAGTGGACTCTCGTTCACAAGAATCATGCGATCTTAGGCAGTTACCTTGACCAAGTAGTTGGTCAACAGTCTGATGGTCATGTGACGTCGCGTGTGAGTGTGCGGTGATTCGCACAAACAATCCAAAACAAAAACCATATGAAATTCGAACATACAAACCATGTTACCTGCTATCCCCCCCCCCCCCACCACCACCGAAATTTACTCATTAACTGACCATGGCCTATTTGGCGGTACACATTCAATTTATTTGACTAAAGTGACCAGTGTTCAAGTCCGTCGAGAGTGAGTTCATAATTTGTTGAGGCTAGGCCTATACATGTATTAGCCTTTATAAAAGTTTTTAGGTATGTGTTTATGCGAACGGTGTTCACCCTAAAATAGAAAATTTAGACGCTGTTTAAATACACTTGTATGTATAATAGTAACGTCATTTCAATGAATATCACGGTTTAGTTGTTAGGCACGCTGTCGTAATTCTTTAAATTTGTGAAATGATTAATAAAAAGGAAGTTTCACGTGCCTTCTTTCAGATATTTTATACCTCCTATCATCCCTAGTTACACCTGTATATTTTATGTCAAAGTGACGCTGAATTAAACATGTAGACAAGTAAAATCTTGTCAGGTCAGATTATTCCTTTTTCTAATTCCACATACTTTCTAGTCTATTTTTCTTTCCATTTCTCCATATTATCATAAAAAATCTTCGAAATAGTCATAATTGTTACTATTAACAAAAGGTTTGGTTACTACTAACAAATGGTAAGTTACTGCTACTAAAAAAAGTTACTACAAAAAAAAATTGTAAAAATTTGGAAGAAATAATGGTAACTACTGATTGTGTTTTTATTTTCAGCTGTCGTTAATTGAATAACGTTTACTTCACCTAACTGCAAGGTGTACAGATTGCTGATACAGTATGACGTGAATCTATGTGTTCTGAGATTCTCAATCAGTGCTTGTGGCGTCTGACATTTGCACAGCACGACAATGAGATTCACCAAAACCAAACAGAATTCTCAAACAAGCGCATTACACGTGAAACAATCCTATAGACATTTCTTTCATGTTTGCATCAGGCATTACATCCTGAATGTATCGCCCAACCAAATTAATGGTCACGTACGATTGATATTTTTTTCTAGTTTAAATACGACTAGATGCGTGAGAGGAAAATGAGATCCCCCAAATCCCTATAATGGAGGATTCTTCTCTCGCAGATCATGTAAAGCAGTATACGATTGGATATGAAATTGATGACATTTCATGCTGTAACAAATCATAACCAATGCCATAAAAGTATTCCAGTACGTTCATATCTTTATGTGTGTGTGTGTGTGTGTGTGTGTGTGTGTGTGTGTGTGTGTGTGTGTGCTTGCGAGGGAGAGAGACATTTAACATTCGCGCTTGTGTGTGTTAGGGTATAATATATCACAGTCGTGTGCATCATCGCCGGATTACATCGTTTCATTTTTCTAATACCACGATTCCTGATCTTTTCCCTTTCATAACAAATAAATCGAATTTGCATTGTTTGTGCTCCGTGAGTTATAGTTTGGACATGAAGCCATTATATCTGTCATGAATAGATGCTGCATCCCCTCAAATATTAATGTTCTCACTTTTCATATGGGCTTAGGGAAGAGCTTATGTACATTGAATAGAAAAAGAAAACCCACCTGATCACTGTGTATGAAAGTAAGATATCTATTTTGTCCGTTTTATGATTATAAGAGGAATCTTCAGATAAAGACTGTCTTATTTTACCGGAATGGTGTTAATTTTTTGACCGTGCTTGTTGTACAGCAATAATATATATGATGTATTCATAATATAATTAGGGATTAGTTCATTGACATTACATAGCATTAAATGTTTTGTCTTGTAATATCCTGAACATCACCTTATGTGGCCAAAAGAATATGTAAATATAGGTGTCATATATTTTATCATAATTTTCTACCATTTTTCTCCATCATTATGACGTTGATACGACCGCAAAAAAAAAAAAAAAATACAAACATCAGGTCAGTTCAGTTCGGTTTATTCTTCCATCCAGCAAGAAGTGAAACAAAGTAAAATATAGTATTCATATAATATAGTATATAAACATCATGGTGACATCATCTGTCGATCACTGCCAAAGTACTTATTTCACTAAAACACATTGGAATGCACCTTTCCCAAGACTGATCATGTAAAATTCCGTATTTCCAGGCAACGTCTCATTATTGGGGTTGCAGACATTGCAAGAAGTTGGCTTTTCATGCAAGGTAGGGATCTTTCTCAATCATGTTTAGTTTTGTTTTGTTTTTGTTTGTTTTTTTATAGAAAATAAAACATTTGCATTGTTGGTAAATTTTACCTCGCCCCCATCACCTTTATCACCCTCTTTGTATAGTTAGAACACTTTGATACCCGGACTCTAAACTCATATATTGCCGATAATGGAACACAAACATATTCTACGGCTTCTATTCCTTCTGCCCCCCCCCCCCCCCTTTATACTCCTCCACCATATTCTCCTCTTCCTCTTCCCTTTCCTCTACTCATATGATATTCCTCTTTACCTCCTCCTGTTTCCTCTCGACCTCTCCTTCTCCGCCTCATCCTATAATATTCCTTTTATACACTAAATATTATTTGCATTACATTTCAAACGATGACAGTTTAGAGAAGACAAGCATGCAATCTTACTGTTGAAAATGTTGTGCTCGAAGCATAGGGTAACGTGATAAAATATTAGGCACTTGTGTTACCATAGTAACCATGCACACACAGCTAGCTAATGTGTCATGATGGTTGCGCTGTTGACTTTGAAAATCCTGCGTACGGGCAGTCGCGCGTTTGGCGCTCCTTTCAAAGTGCCTTGGTTTCCTCAATCTTGACGAATGTGTTCCGCTGATATTGCTGCTTACTTACTCAATCCACCATATTTGGGGTAAATTTTTCTTGTAGGTTCATTAACACCAACAAAAGGTGTCCCATCCGAATGGGGTGAAATATCAAACTAGCTTGACCCGAGTAAAAGTGTATGTGTTCACAATGCAAATACATTACACCAATCCTAATGTTAAACGAATGGATACACATGTCAAGTGGATGTAGCAACATCTTCAGTGTAATTTGGTGCAATTTTAGATTGAGATTAATCAAGTACATGAAATATGAGCATTTAATGAAAATTTGATCGTAAATCAGTACGAAGAATCTTACTGGTATATGACAGATACCTGGGATCGATGGAGACCACGATCGATGCTTTATATGAAGACATAACTGGCTGTGAATAGATTGTCAGCTTTATCATGCATGTGTGTTTGAAGAAGATCAATGTTCTTTGTGTTTACATTGTAACTAGTTACGTTCTTAATAAATTCCTTTTGAAATTTAATCATTAAAGCCAGGCCCTCGTTTCACAATGACGTTAGGAATTGTTTCAAGTAACAAAACATTGCGCATGCATGCATGGCAATGACAGCCATGAAATGATCAATCAACAAAAAGTATGTCACTTGTTGCCAGAGTAACTTAAATTGCAATATACATACAATGACTGCAAACGGCAAGTGAAACAAGATTTTGATTTAGAACTAACAAAATAGTGCACAATTCTGGCAGTAGAATTAAGTTACCTCTTCAGAAATGATGTACTCCTTATACGACGAGGTGAAAAACTGTACTGTGATGATAATTTTCATCACAGATGATGGAGCACTATCAATTTGGTGTCAGGCGGCATGGTGGTAGAAAAGATGAGAAAGGTACTACAGATTAGTCCTATTCAACGCACACATCGCCCTGGGTCCATGACCACTTGTATTTGAAGATGTGAAACACAAAAGCGTGTGTCAATTAGACACCTGTTTAACTTCCTGTATGTTCAAAGTTGGAAGGAAGCCGAGTTTTTGCTGCGCTTAAAAAAAACAAGAAAAAACTCAAAAATTAGTAAAACATAGTAATTCGGTTTACTGTTGAAGATACCATGTCTTTGTATTCTTATTTTGCCCTTTCAGTCTCTGTGTTCTTGAAAGGGAAAAAAGGCCTAAATCCATACTGCAAGAAGTACTAGTATAATGTTTCGAGATCCAATCCACCATCGTTTTGTCATATGTGATCGAACGTTTTCCTCCTTATTAACGGCTACTGGTATAGAAGCTTTACCCTGATAGCAGAGACACGTCAGAATGACGTCTATTTCACGTCAGCGCTGTCGTCAGAAAGACGTCGTAAACTGTCGACAAAAATACGTCATTTGCTCAAATGGAAGACGTAAAAAAGACGTCATATTTAGACGTCAGAAAAGCGTCTTTGTACGACCACTTACAGACAGACGACACAATAAAAAACGTCTTTTTGACGTCTTCCATTTGAGCAAAATGATGTATTTTTATCGACAGTTTACGACGTCTTTCTGACGACAGCGCTGACGTGACGTGACATTTTGACGTCAGTCTAAGACGTTTAAATGACGTCCATTATCTTTGTTTATTCACGTCGTTAAGAACAACGTCATAAACATGTGGTTTACACGTCAGTTTACGACCTTTTTTTACATGTATTTGTACAGAAAAAAGACGTCACTTTGACAAAAATAAGCAAAGAAAAAAAAAACGTCAGTTTGACGCCGTTTTTAAGCCGAGATACATTAATTACTACGCCAATTACAAGATCTAACAAAGGTGTGGGCACCTTCAAGTACAATCCTACGAATCTAACCGTCTACTACTTAAGTCCTAAATCCTATTCCTACACCTATGCCTGCCACCTATTCCTAGTTACTTGACTGTTGAATCACGTTTCTATATACTAGTAAACGGACAAAAAGTTGTAATGCTTCATGACATGGTTACTAAACTAGGTCACAATTTTGAGAGAAGCCCAATTAGATATGAAAATATGTCTCCATAGCACAAGGTCGGATTAGTTGGAATAAGATAAGAATAAAATGTACAATTTCTGACACAGTTTAGAGTTTAAACCCAGCATAAATGCTGTAATTATTAATGTTTTTCCTTATTTTACGACCAGTCACAATCATTAAGACTGGTAAAAATCATGTCATAACGATTTGATTATGAAAAATTGATCTAACAACTGTAACGTATTCAATTTTAACTTTATAAGTATTTTGTTGTCTTTTTTCTATGTCCAATATTTTCCAGATTATAGATTCTCTTTTGTGTTGTTAAAAAATAATTCATTTCGATTTCATAATTCATATTCGATTACAAATTGAGTATGTCGTTATTGTTATCTAGCTGCGCGATATTTCAAACGTCTTACAAAAAATATTGGGACTATCATTGTGTTTAATTCCTATATACATGGCTGTATTAAGATACACTTTAAAATGTTATACACGATAATTGTATGCATACACTCGTCCCTTTTTATGAAAATTCATGATCGATATAGAAACCATCAGAAGCCAAGTTCCAACTAGCATTTATTGGTATCAGATTTCCAGTTAGGTTCATAAGTTTAAATGTGTATCCACAAACCATTATTGTCGTCGACTGACACTCAAGAAAGTCATTCATGATTTCTTGTTTCGAAGTCGTCCAATATTGTATAAACACATACAAACAAATATTATGCATATAGGAAGTGATGAGAAAATGGAGTTATGATAGCACTTCATCCGTATGAACTTTAATATATTAGCAGAACCATATTATGTCTACCGTGAGAGAGAGAGAAAAAAATTCAACCCACATCTCCGATTCGCAAGTAATATACACATTTATTGAAGCGATGTGAAAAGATCGTTTTATTATGTGTTGTCATTTGGCGAAAGACAACTTCATATTTAGGCCCTAATGGTAAGTAATCAAAAGAAAGCTACTTTATACGGTATGAACCAAATTCAAGATCTTTTCATTTAGCCGGAACATCGAGCATCACATCAGAGCACAAACGACTACTGACGAGTTTTATAAAATGCATTCATAGGAAACTGACATATTCTGTCACTGCACGTTGCAAGAATGATGATATTTTAGTCATATACAGAGTTCTACTTGTAGCTCCATACCAAGCCTGGACAAAAGTACGGAATCTTACGTGAGCAATGTTGCATTTTTTTTTTTTTTTGTATTTTCTTCGTACCGACAACCAACGGGGACCTGACAGCGCAATGATTGCACCTTCCATGCGCATGCACATGGTGTGAGTGTCTATGTGCGAGCATGTGTATGTGTGTGTATTCGTGTGGGTGTTGTGTGTTTGTGTGTTTATGTGCTTGTGTGTTTTGGGTGTGGTAGGTGTGCAGCATACCATTTAAGATTCTTGTGCATGCTAAAAAAAAATAACAATAATCAAGATTTTTTTCTGAAAGAAAATGAAAGCGAGATCAAAGCTGGTCGTTGTTCACGTCTGAAAAAGTAAACTTTCTGGTCAAAATCATCAAATTGTCAGAAATTGTACACTCTTTTGTTACGTTATTCAAACTTTCAACCTGTGTTATGAACACATATTTTCTATTTCAATTGCGCCTACATACTATTATTGTGAACTAGTTTAGTAAACATGTCATAAAGCATTACATCTTTTTGCCCATCAAATATGTATATAAAACGTGATACAACAGAGTTGCAACTATACGGGAATAGGTGGTAGACGTAGATACACGATTTAGGACATTGGGAGTAGGGTAGGTTAGATTCGTATCATGGTTGTACCTTGAGTTACAGCTTTGATTAGGTCTTGGAATGAAATACTACTGAGCCTAGCGGTCACAACTTAACAATGACATCAAAGTCACGTCCATTTTATTTGTTTATTTTCGTCAAAAAAAAAGTCTTTAAGACGTATACCTTGGTTTTTTTTTTAATACAAATTTACGTTAGAAAGGCGTGAATTGACGTGCAAACGACGTGTTAATGACGCTATTCTGTCGTGATATCTTGCCTTTAAAATGGTAATTTACACGTAATTAAGAATTCTCTATCCTTGACCACCAAATATGACGTTTTTTGGTGTACTTCTATTTGAGCAAAAAATGAAAATTATTTTATGTCAGTTTAAAACATGTGTATGACGTCCATTTTGTTTGTTTATTTTCATCAAAAAGATGTTTTTCGACGTCAGATCTTTTCTTTAAATCAGTAATTTACACGTCTTTATGGAATCTCTGTATGAGCACAAAGGCGTCAGAAAGACGTCACAAAATAATATGACGTCTTTTAGATGTCTTTCATGTGAGCAGAAATACGATTTTTTTTTTGACGTCAGCTTATTAGACGTCTAAATGGCGTCGATCTTCTTTATTTATGCCAAAAAGATAATATAATGACGTCAAATTGACGTCATTTATACGGTGTTAATATGACGTCATAAATATGTCCCGAACTGACGTAAATTTTACGTCTGTAATACGTTAATTATATGACGTCATAATTACGTCGCATTACTTTACATTATCAAATAGTCGCTAATATAACGTCATAAGTACGTTGCACAGCGAAGTAAAATTTACGTCAGTTATACGTTGTGAATATGACATAAAGAATACTCCCGAAACTGACCTAAACTTTACGTCTTCTGTACGTCGCTTATATTACGTCATAAATACGTCGCAAAACTAACGTAGATTTCACGTTATTAATACGTCGCTCATATGACGTCAGGAATTCGTTACAAAACAGAGTAAATTTGACGTTATTAATACCTCGTTTACATGACGTGATAAATACGTCGCAAAGCAACAGAGATCTAACGTCATTAATACGTCGTTAATATGACGTGAAAAATACATTGCAAAATTGACGTAAATTTTATGTTATTAATACGTCACTAACATTAGGTAAAAAATATGTCGGGAAAACTGACGTAAACCTTACGTCATTAAGCTGCTTTCTCACTGAGCGGCGAACGTTTGCGAACGTAGCGAATTTCAGATTCGCCAACTTTTCTGACGAATGTTTGCGAAAAATCAAGGTTCGCTTCTGCCATTAGCGACAGTTAGCGACTTTTAGCGATGTTTAGCGGCAATTAGCAACACTTCCGCGAATGTTTGCGAAAGGGTTTGCGAAACACAGGTGGCGACTTTTAGCGACTGTTAGCAAATGTTTGCGACAATTTTGCAAATGTTAGCGACAGTTTTGCGAACATTAGCGACTGTTTGCAAATCCTTTGCGACAATTTGCGAATGTTCTGGGACATAGAAAAGTACCAGGCGATTGTGTATAGTGAGACCCATAAAACGAACGTACAACCTTCCACTGAATTCAGATCTCTTGTGACAACCGTTAAAAATGGATTTCCAGTATATGGAAATAAATTTCTGCCAAGAAGAGGCTCAACATGCTGCTATCCTTGAAGAGCTGCTTTGCCAGGCTGCTGCTACAGCTATCGTGCAGCATAAGAGAAAGAAGATAAAGAAAAACAAGAAAGGAAGAAGAAAAGAAAGACTGTTTGGGTCAAAGAGTGGTTGTTGCAGAGGACAGACTTTGGTCAATATGAAAAGCTTTTGCAGCAATTACATGATGGAGATGTCAAGAGCTTCAAGAACTCCCTTAGAGTGGAATCTTGCCTGTTTCAGGAGCTTTTATATAGGAACCATAATATGGTTACTGTCTTGTTCGCTAGCAGTGGCGAATTAAATAAAAATGTTAGCGACACCGTATTACCACCGTTTGCGAATTCTTACGAGTATTTTGCGAATGTTTGCAACTGTGTTCGCAAAGAAATTTTGAACATGTTCAAAATTGAACATGTTCAAAATTTCTAAAGGGGGTATCTCACTGAGCGGCGAACGTTTGCGAACGTAGCGATTTTGGGATTTTGCCAGGGTTCGTAAAGGGTTGCAAAAGGTTCGTTAACAATCGCAAGAAAGTTCGCAAACGGTTTCTATTGTCGCAAACAGTTTTTCTTGTCGCAAAGAAATTTTGAACATGTTCAACATGTTCAAAGTCGCCATCTGTGTTTCGCAAACACTTTCGCAACTGTTCGCTCAAGTGTTGCTAATTGTCGCTAAACATCGCTAAAAGTCGCTAACTGTCTCTAATGGCAGAAGCGAACCTTGATTTTTCGCAAACGTTCGTCAGAAAAGTTGGCGAATCTCAAATTCGCTACGTTCGCAAACGTTCGCCGCTCAGTGAGATACCAGCTGCGACAAGAAAAACTGTTTGCGACAATAAAAACCGTTTGCGAACTTTCCTGCAACTGTTAACGAGCCTTTTGCAACCCTTTACGAAACCTGGCGAAATCCAGAATTCGCTACGTTCGCAAACGTTCGCCGCTCAGTGAGATACCCCCTTGAGGAGGTCCCTAACATGACGTGACAAATACGTTTCAAAAAAAGTTTAATTCACGTCATTTTTTAGTCATTATATGACGTGCGACCAGTTTGACCAGTTGCGACCAAATTAAGACGTCTTTTCGACGTCAGTCTGCTATGTGGGTAGAAGTAATTCAGCAAACACCCAATCTGACTCATTAGTGGTATACAAACTTCAGGGTCTCAAGGGCCGAATTTTCATCTCCGCCCTTTTCATGGAGTAGTAGTTCCCTTTCCAGTGGTACCAGGAGATTCCATAAACGTCCGAGACATTTGGCGAGACATTCCAGAAATATCTGCCGTTCAGATTGGCTACAAGGCATTTACCGAACCACCAGGCACTGCCGTAAAGGTGCTTAGCGCAGTGGAAAGCATAAAGGTCGTTGTCTTGGTCCAGCGCGGAGAAAAGGTAACCGTTGTGTGTACCAAGAGAGTCTCCTGTATAAAGGAAAGGAGAGAATAGTTAAGAGAGGGAGGAGGAGGGAGAGAGCATATAGAAACTAAATCTCAAACCCCCGTTCCACAGAGATTTTCTCTCATCGGTCACTAATCGGAAGCAAAGTTCATAGCTACCCCACTTAAGTGTATAAAATCGCAGTCTGATGGATCAGACTTTTCTTGGTCGACTATCAGGTCAGCGTCGGACTTGTCGGGGAATGATCCGATGAGGCAACATCGTCCGATGAGGATCACGCGCGACATGTCTGACACTCACCTGATAGTCAACCAACCAAGTCGGATTCATCAGACTGCGATCCGATACACTTCGGTGGGTGGCCGGAAGCAACAAATTTTACTTCCAATCAGTGGCCCATGAGAGCAAATCTCTGTAGAATGGGGGTACAACGAGCGCACCAGGCGTGATATCAAGCACACCACCCCTCTTTCATCGATATCAGACTACTGACAGTGACAAAACTAATCATCTATTGTAAATTGTGACCCCTTATTCAAGCATTTGCCAGCTGAGTTCTGGGTCAAAATGATGCTTGCTTTTTTATTTATTTGCTCGTTTGTATAACTGTTTGTTTGATTTTGTCTTTCTTTCTTTGTGTAAAATAATTTGGTGTCTGTGTACAATACGTATATAACGAAGTTATTCACATCACGGTTTCTATTGTATGTGTGTGTGTGTGTGGGTGTGTGTGTTCGTAAATGTGCATAGGTTGTATTATTCTCAGATTTGTATATTAAAAAAAACAATAAAACAAATCACTGTTTAGGAGGTTTTCAGTCTAATTACTTATGAAGTAGGCCTACCGTAAATAACGGTGTATTGACCACAACCATGTATTAACCGCGCTCCCTTTTTCGGCCAAGGGGGGGGGGGGGGGGGGGGGGGAGGAGGAAAAAAAAAGTACAGCCCGCTGAATACTACCTGGCATTGCAACGGTTGGATATGCTCCAGACATGTTTTTTGATTGAGTGAAGAGGGATAAATATGTTAATTTTTGTGCCAGAAAAGTGAAATAAATATACTGTAGAATGGCTAGCATATTAACTGCATTAAACTATTATGATACAAATAATGAATGTTTATGAGTGCAATGGACAGAATACATGTATTTCATGAGGTGAATGGATCACACATTTAATCTTTCACCGAATGAAATATTCTGTCCACTGCACGAATGAAAAACATTTATTATTTGTTTTATATAACGCCTAAATAGATCCTTGTCATTTGATGTTTTATTGATTTAGAAACAAGAGAGAATCTGAGATCGCGAAAGTGCTCACTGAGCGCTTTACGCTAGCGCGCTGTCGCACACACACACACACATGCACACTGCAAACGCATGCGTTTTACACGCGTAGTGTGCCGGGCTCTCAGCGAGCGTGCAATGGAGCAAATCGTATGGCACGGATGATGACGTCATAGTGAAGCACAAGGGCCGAATGATGAATGTCAAACAACCAATCAAATGACAAAGATCTCTTTAGGCGTTATATGAAATATTCTAACCATCCACGGTGTGAGAATGGTAAATTGTACACAGATAGTGAACTTGTCTGCATACTATACGAATGCAGACATGATGTAGCATGTATTGACTGCAGCGGCGTATAGACCGCTCCCTGAACTTTATTTACGGTAATGGTTTGTTAGATAAGCCGAACCATATCAATTATATCTCACTAACGAAACTTCGGAATAACAAACGTCATATCATTTTCCGATAAACGAATGTTCGGAATTGGAAACCTTATTTCTTTTTCGGATAAACAAGCTTCGGAAAAACACCATAAACAAACTCTATGTCATGTTCAGATTTACGAAAATCTAATTTTCCAAAATTGTGCGTTTTGGAATAACGAACCTTCGGAGCATCACCTATTCGCTTTATGCATTGTTGGAGGGCTGTAGGCCCTATGTGACTAAGCTGTTCGGCGTTGTGCAAAGTGTCTAGGCCTACTCGTTTTAGATTTGAATTAGATTAGAGGCATGTTCATACGAAACTCGTATAATGCGATTAGTGCAGTTGTGTAATGCCGACAAAACGGTAATAAAACAATGAAACATTAACATGCCCGTGTGAAAAGAAATTTACAAGATAATAAGACAAATTAGGTTGGAATAGCCATTAAGATTAATTCTTTAATAGATGCCAGTTTCGTTCCTGCTCAATACTGACAGGAAATACTTCAGATAACTCTTCTTCAGGAGGAAATTACTACCTGCGGTGCCGGAGTAATTGGAAACGTGCAATCGATATTTAATGATTTCGCTATCGATATTGAAGGATTTGTAGATAGCAAAGGCCTCGTCCCCTTCGAAGTCCCCGAGTTCGACCCGTAGTTCGTAGTCACGTTGTGTCGTCAGGTGGTAGATCTTTTCGTTGCCGAGCCAGTGCTCTGACAACACATCGCCGAATCCAAACTTGTAATCCATCCAGGTGCGATTGAATCTGACCAAGCCATCTTCTCGACGCTGCAAAACCTGGGAGAAGGGGAGGGGGGCATAGGGACAAGTAAGCAAACAAAAGAGACAAGCAAACAAGCAAACAATGTGAGGGGAAAAATGCCAACATCAAGCCAAATTTGAAACTCCGAATCATCCTGTTATACTAGTAATAAATGGGTGAAATAAACCATGTCTTGTGATTGGTTAGATTACATCACGTGCTTAAAGGAAAATTTATATGTAGTGTCACGGTCGTGCCACTATACCGAACGCTTACAGCGCGCCTGTCCACTTCTCAGCTATACACATACGCGGCTGTCAATACGTCCATGCGCAAGTTTGCTCGGCAATACGCATACGCGGCTGTACCGACTAGCTACACGTATTAAATCTGGGTATAGTAAGCAGGGTTATCGTATCGCGAGGCCTATATAGGCCTACTATAAAAATCAGTGCAACGGTACTGGGGACTTATGTGATTGTTAACTACTTCACTACCCCCACTTAATTTTAAGGGAACCCAAACCCAGTGCCGTCTTCATATACGGCACTGCCCAAACCCAAAGAGCAATGTGGATTGAGTGAAAGCATCAACGTTAGTAGAACATATCAGTGAAAGTTCGAGGAAAATCGGACAATCGATGCAAAGTAATGAATTTTTAAAGTTTTGGTGTTGGAACTGCTGGATGAGGAGACTATTAGAGGTTATGATGTATGAGTGGACAACAATATTAAGAAAATATGAAGAAAATTCCACAAAAATTTACTTTTCTAGCATAATGAAAGAGCACTTGACTAACCGTTTTCAGAAAGCATTAGGAATAATTGCTACCTTTAACATATTATGTTAGAATCAAGTTGATGGAATGTGTGATTTTCATGAAAAATGAATTTTTGTGGAATTCCCTTTCTATTTCCTTTATATTGTTGTCCACTAATACGTCAAAACTTCTAGTAGTCTCCTCATCCACATTATGCAATATAATTATCCCTTTGTTTTGCTTTATTTGATGCATTTTTCATTGAGAAATATGAAAGTAAAATTTGTTACCATACATTGCCTGTATACTGTATCATCGTAGTCAACGTCCAGGATTTTTGTATGGCGGTATAACGAAGTAGACATGCAGCGTGTCTGGCTTTGAAAGCATTATAAGTTACCATTTACAGATAAAACAAAAACCCAGCTTTAGCGCTTTAAAATAGTTCTAAAATGTGGGTTAGGGATAGAAACCGGCAATGTAAAAATGTTGATTATGATGATAAATGTTAAATTTTGCTAGATACACAAAATGTGAACAAAAGTTATGATAAAGTTGTTTCTAGAATAAACCGTCTACAGTAAATCTGTGGTTTATTGAGAAAAATATATATCGCCACTTGATATGTTTTAGGATTTTTCATATTGCGAAATTTTCAAACATGGCAGGATGTTTTGTGCTACAACAGACCTACACAACTATGCAACATAATATGTGATAAGTCGAACATTTTTGAAATCACTGCTCCCAATGGTACCTTTAAACAAACTCTTCATTTTCCTCCCAACTATCCCCCTCTCTTTACTTCTCTCTTTCTCTCTCTCATACACAAACATACACACACTCTCTTCTCTCCTTTTCTGCTGTTCATTTATATTAAAGGCACTGTCTACGACTTGATTTGGAACACTGCAATAAGCCAGTTCGGAGTTAGCTCATGGGCACATTGGTCCAATTGACCTTTTTTTTTCTCAGTCGGTTAGGGGCATTTCACTCGTTTTAGAGCAACATAATGCGTAAGCTTTACATAACAATTTATGGAATTCGTTGATCCTGTTCAAACAAAGAATGAACTTGCGTAGACCAGTGATGACCAGAATGATCCGTCAGATAACACTTGGGAAAGCATCTTTCATTACTTTGCACTGAATGTATTAACAATTTCTTTCTACTGATATTGCCAAATACCACTTTTGCTGCCAGGTGGATGTGCTGGCAAGCAGCATTTATAAGTATTCATGAATAATCATTGCATTACAGATGCTTATCCCAGTGAAATTAAAAACCAACATGCCTGTTGGTCCGAATGACCTTGTTTCTGCTCATGCGCAAAGTGGAACACCGAACTGGCTTATTGAAATAAGCAATAACACTCACTCACACACACACACACACACACACACACACACACACACACACACACAACACACACACACACACACACACACACACACTCACACACACACACACACAATGAATTTACCGTCCAATTTCCTCCATCTGTGCTCATATCGCAGTAAACCTCGAAAGACTGTGTCATGCCGGTTGGCTTGATCAAATAGCGCCCACTAGCGCTTGGACCACTCTCCGCAACTTCAGAACAGTCCAGAGGAAACACTCCTATAATGTAATAATCAAAGCAGCAAGCGAAACACTCCAGACATGGTCTTACTGAAATTTAACCTTTATCATATCGAAATGGTGGGCGGATGATGAGGCTGTCCGTCAGTAATGAATTATTGTTGGCATTATACTAACATTCTGAAGAAAAAAAAATATGTTTGTATTACCAATCATGGTACTTTGGTGACTCCATTGATTGAACTAGATCAAAAATAGGCCTACATGTTCTCGATATATTTTCATTTTGTGGAAATATATTGGACATAACTAATGTGTTCGCATGCACGTTACAGAGTCTTCTGAAAACTGGAAAACGAACATAATATGTGTGTGTGTGTGTGTATATATCCTTGCTCAAATCTTGATCGACAGAGGGCTTCATGGGAAGATAAACAGGTACCCTATTAACGTACTCTATAATATTGAGAGATAAATGATCAGCAAAATTTAATGAATAGTATAACTCTCCAATTATAGCTACATATTTTTCTTTCTCGTAGTTCGATTCTTCGTTAAACATTTTCGGGTTTTTTTCTTTTGCTTTCATTTATTCCTTTGCATTTTTTCTCGTCTTGATTTGATCATGAACCTCAGAGCATTCTTTTCGCGTTCTCATGATTATGCGAACATGATATCCCAATACTAAACAGACATAGTAAACATTTGCCTCAAGTTTACCTTCTTGTATATCCTCGCCTCTCCCGGAGACATCCGAGTCTGAAATTTAGAAAAAAAAAAAATTAAACATAGACTTTTAAGTTTCGCATTCGCAAAAACTCAATGAAAAGTGCAAAGCATGGAGAGGGCACTGTTTATATCCTTAAGAATGTATGTAAATGATTAAGTGTCTGTCTCTGATATCCTTCATGAATTAATTTTCCCACTCTCACATGCATTTTATCTGTATATCAGATTATCATTATGTTATTTTTATCATATTGAATTACATTATATTCTATTTTATAGTGTCACATCTTCATAATACATCAAACAGGCATTTAACACAGCAATATGATTTATTAGAGGTGATTCTACTTTAAATTGATTAGCTTTTGCGTGAAAGTTCTGGCATGTGTGAGTGAGCACACATTGAAAACGAAATGCTCGTTTTTAAAGTCACTATTAAGGATAGAGTCATTTATGGAGGGGGGGGGGTCAATGGAACATCTTGATAAGGGTAGGAATATCCCGTTAAATTATTTTGCTCAGAACTTATTTTTCAAAAGTAACGCCAGTTTGATCGAGTGGGTAGTTAAACATACGTACATACATAGATACATACATACATACATACATACATACATACACACACATTTACTTTATGTATGAATATATACATATGCTTGTACATACATTTGAATTCAATCCAATTCGCACTTCATTTCCATCCCACAAAAGAAATGCAAATTACACATTTGACAACTTATCACACAGTTTCCAAAAAGCACAACTCGTATATTTTATTATATAATCATGTTTTAGCAAAACTAAATTGCTTATATATCTAGCTAATCATGCTTTTCTCTTTAAAATAGTTTATCTTACAGGACAACGTGCAGATGAGATTCCTCGTTGTTGATACACATCTCGACATCTTCGAAGACGGTACGACATACTGAGCCGTAAATTTCTCCCCATTTGGCAGCATTAGTTCCCTCCGCGCCACTTTCCAATCGCAGTGGGCTATATTTTTTTTCAAGTAAAAAAAAACGGTTACATTTCTATGGCAGCGAATTTATCCGCTCACGAAATCGTCGGGGAGCCTCGATTCGCGAAAGTTTAAAGTCGCTAAATATAATTATGGCGTATACAGTAGGTCATAGATATTCGCCAAAGGACTAATCTTGCGTCACATACAATCTCTACTTTGCTGTGAAGGGGAAAGCCTTCAGTTAAAACCCAATCTGTTATGTGATCACTTAATTACAAATCATGACTGTATTAGGGGTGCCGACATTGATTACATAAGTTTGACTGCATGGGCGGGGGGGGGGGGGGGGGGCACACAGGGCGTTAGTTTTCCTCTCATAATACTTTCATCTATACAATTTGGTGCTGTTCTAACCGTCTAATGGGTAGGACAGGAAGAAGAAAGGAAAGAAAGAAAGATGGATGGAAGGAAAGAAAAGAAAAGCGGTATCTTTTACTCGTGGGACTGAAAAAGTCAAGACACCGTAGCAACAGGTAGAAATATTCATACCATAAGTCCGGTACCCTATTGGTATATTATAACAGTTAGACCTTACACAAATAGAATATACATACATTAAATGATACACACATAACAGCGACACATGGGAGACAAACTGATTGACAATGCAAAAAAAAGTAAATAATAATAAAAAATTAATTTCTTCGTTACTGCAAAAACTTACCATTAATGTAGTTGAACATGACAAATAGCGTGAAAAACCTAATGGCCATATGTCTTGCCATCTAGTTAATCTTTCTTCACAAGCTTTTCGATTTGGTGGTGATTCGTACCGTAGAGAGTTCTCTTTCGGCGCTCCGGTGGAGATTCATACGAGCTAGAATGAAAAATAGTATTACATATCATTCTGTCGCTCACCAAGGTCTCGTACCAACCTTGTGTAGTCATCCACTATTTTAGGAGGAACGATACAACACACAACCAACCATTGCCAACAATATGAACTGCACATCGATGCACAATTATTCATGAATAGTTAAAGATCTTGTATTCGTAAATATTTATGATAACTTGCTCACAGTCGCCATAAAAAGCGAAAAATTAATGGTTGACATTTCGCATCTCATTGCCATTGTTGCTGTTGTTGAATCTCCTTCAAGAGAAGAAAAATTTGCCTCTCATCTTTGTATATTTCGAATTGCTTTGTTGTGATCATTGTTCTTCTTCACGATTGTCATGAAATAAGTGTGCCTTGATAGGTAGAGAAAGGGAGAGAGGTAGAGAGGGAGAGATAAGCGAGAAAATGAGGACAAAAAGCCTGATCTCGTGGCTTTATCAAGGACGGTATAGGTTTATTATGTACAGGCTGATATTCAAGACATCATTACTTAAACTAGTAT
Organism: Diadema setosum; assembly: GCF_964275005.1. Lineage (NCBI taxonomy): Eukaryota > Metazoa > Echinodermata > Echinoidea > Diadematoida > Diadematidae > Diadema > Diadema setosum. The sequence goes on along the minus strand of NC_092692.1, from coordinate 5,436,734 downwards.
CACTTTCATATTCGTGTACTGCGAACAACACATTAAGTCTATATCCGGGTGAGAAAGGAGTGTAAAATACTATCCCTGCCTGTGTAAACACGACGAAAATTCAGGACACCCTTTCACACTGGCCTTCGAACACAGCACAAGCCCGACACAATACAACTCATAGCAACTCTTCCGTCATACATTTCAGCGGTAACGTCACGATGCTAAATAGGCGCGGATGTTTTACCATCTGCAGTCCTTCTCTTCATGTCTCCTTACTGCAGCAATCTTCAGTCGGTACTGAAGATTGACGCATACATTGATGTACTTGTCTGCATCTGTCCTTTCTCGTGCATGATCGAAACCTGTACATAGTAGCTGACCGGTTCAACGGGGTCATCCCACTATACCGACACCCACGAGTCATACAGCCCATGAGTTCAACACTAGGCAGTTTGATATACGGTAGTATATGTATATAATTATATCACACTTCTTCTACTAATTGTTTTACTTATTATCATCAAGATGCCGAGCAGACCAATCTTCATATTGCGTTTCTGTACTGTGTGCATTTTCTGCTACTCTTCCGACTGTTGGCGATGAGGCCCTTATCAGATACACTGTTTTGGAGCCGGAAATTTGCCATGTCATCTTGCAGTCATGACTACGCGAAATTAGATGCGTCACTAAACTTATGGACACTGCGCGCTACCTCCATCTGTTTAGCGTTGTGACTTCTTTGAAAGGTGAGTTTCAAAATCCGTCTGCCCATGATCAGACGTGTTTTCATGTCTGTTTCAGAAACGGGTTTGATTAAGATCTTTTGTCACACCATGGGCACTGATGAAGAGTGTGACCTTGCCTTTCAGTATTTGAGAGCTATGCTCCGTTTTTAAGATCTTCAAGATCTATGATTTATTTTTTGACGGCGTTCTTCTTCTACTAATTGCTTTACTTATCATCATCAAGATGCCGAGCAGACCAATCTTCATATTGCGTTTCTGTACTGTGTAGGGTTGGGGGTACCACCTATCGTCACCCTAAGGATCTGTAGCTTGTTTATTCTAAAAATATAACACAAATTCGCCTAATTCTTACCTCAAATATGCCATAAATACTGCAGTTTTGAATGTCGTGACCGTCTCGTTGATTATGAATCTCCGTTTTAAAATAGCGCAATCTTAGTGCGTGCGTTCCGTTTTCTTCGCGCAGCTAAAAAGGGTACCTTGCGATCGGCACCCCCTCCCCTCCATAGGTATACACGTGAATTTCACCGCATATATGTAATACACGTGAATTTCACAGCCATGCGTCGTTACTGAGCGGATGTGTAATTTTTAGCTTGGTTTGTTTGAGTTTGATTTTCGTTTCTTCGTTTTTATTGTCTTTATAGCTAATGACACTTAATCCCGCGCGTACCTTTTCGTTCTGTACGCAAACAGCCATGATACGCTGGGTGCCGATGGGAAGGTGCCCTGCCGATAGGTGGTGCCCCAACCATACATTTTCTGCTACTCTTCCGACTGTTGGCGATGAGGCCCTTATCAGATTCACTGTTTTGGAGCCGGAGATTTGCCATGTCATCTTGCAGTCATGACTACGCGTCATTAGATGCGTCACTATGGACACTGCGCGCTACCTCCATCTGTTTAGCGTTGTGACTTCTTTGAAAAGTGAGTTTCAAAATCCGTCTGCCCACATGATCAGACGTGTTTTCATGTCTGTTTCAGAAACGGGTTTGATTAAGATCTTTTGTCACACCATGGGCACTGATGAAGAGTGTGACATTGCCTTTCAGTATTTGAGAGCTATGCTCCGTTTTTAAGATCTTCAAGATCTATGATTTATTTTTTGACGGCATTCTTCTTCTACTAATTGTTTTACTTATATATATATATATATATATATATATATATGCCTAAATACCGACATGGGCAAAGAACAATTTACAAGATGAGATTAACAAAAATTTAAAAAGTAACATCAAAACAAAAGTCCATTTTATCTATTTTTTTTTATCTTGACTGCTGTTGGTGACGCTTTTCTTTTCTTAATTTATTGACCTCCTTCCTCTGATGATCAATTTTCATGCTAACAATCATGAGTGAATTTCCGCCATTCATGTCTGTTATCAACATGGTCTCTCTAGTTGTGAAGGACATCAGCTCTCCTCAGAATGTCTTTGATTGTATCTTTGTATCTCAGAAGAGGGCGTCCTGTACTGCGTAAGCCCAGTGCCGTATATACGGCACTGCGTGAGCCATCTTCAAGCTCTCCAAAAAAGAGTTCCTTGACAGGTCCGGCAGCTTTCATTCGCACAACATGACCAACCCATCGTAGTCGATTTTTAACGAGGGTGGTTTCAATGTCTAATGTTTTTGCCTGTTCCAATACTTCATCATTGTAACAAAGTGATCCCACTTGATGTGGAGAATAGACCTAAGGTGACGTTGTTGAATGGTCCTGAACTGCTTTATATGACGCCGATAAAGTGTCCATGTTTCACTCCCATATAGCAGTAAAGGGCTCACACACTGGTTATACACTTTAAGTTTTGTTACGGAAGTCAAATCCCGGCACTGAAATACTCTTTGCCTTAATCTTCCCATTGCACATGATGCGGCTTGAATGCGTGCTTTGAGGTCTTCATCAACTTTACAGTCTTTTGTAATATAGTTGCCAAGGTATTTGAAACGGTCAACTCTACCGAGTTTATTTCCATCAATGTAGAAATCAACTTGCTCTCCTACATTCATTGTCTCTGTCTTCTTAATGTTGATACGTATCTTTATATGTATAGGTATAAATGTTGATACGTATCTTTATACGTATACGTATACGTATACGTATACGTATATATCTTTAGGGATAATGTGTTGTATGCAGATAGGAGAGTCTGTAGTGCAGAAGACTCATTGGACAAAATAGCAATATCATCAGCACATTGGGCTTCTCGTATATAATCTGTGAGTATCTTAGTTTTGGCTTTTAGGCAACGTAAATAAAAAATATCTCCATCATATTATCTAAAGCGCACTTTAATACTGCAGGAAGGATCAACAACTTTAAAGGCTAGATAGAGGAGTACAGCGGCATAAATTCCAAAAAGTGTAGGAGCTAATTTACAACCTTGTTTTACTCCACTACTGTAGTTTATTGAGTCTGAAAGTTCACCATTAATGAGGAGTCTGGCATGTACATTAGAATACAGTTTCTTGATGCGTACAAATTTTTCTGGACATCCCAGCTTTTGTAGTATTGCATAAAGAAGCTCTCGATTAACACAGTCCAAAGCTTTGGTAAAATCTATGAAGACGATGTGTAGATTACAACAGTACAACGCTGCTCCCGGCATTTTCCCATTATTTGCCGCAGTGTAAAGATGTCATCAATCGTGCTTCTGCTACTCCTGTAGCCAGATTGTGACTCGGGATAAATCTTCTCTGCTAGGCGTTGAAGTCTCTTAAGTATAACATCCGCAAAAATCTTCCCTACCACACTGAGCAGAAATATGCCACGATAGTTCTCACACAAGCTGCGATCACCTTTTCTTGAATAGGATAGAAATATTTGCATCTGTCAAATCAGATGGTAATCTCTCGGTAAGCCAGAACAAATTGAATAGAAAGTCCACAAAACTCTACCACCATGGACTATGACCTCTGGAATAATTCCATCTGGGCCCGGACTCTTTCTCAGTTTTGTGTTCTTGAGTGCCTCCTCTGCTTTCTGTTGAAAACACTTATTTTTCATTTTTCGAATTTCTTCTCTTAGTCCTTTTATGTCACCAGTTTTCCGTTTTTCCTTCAAGAGTTTCTGAATCTCTTGCTCTTGATCATCAAACCAGTCTTCACTCTTCCTCTTTACCTTTTCAAAAATGTGATCTGCAGCATTCTGAAGTAGTTCTTTCAAATTATCACAGGATGATTCACAGTCAGGGATTTTTTCCTCTAAGAACCTTTCTAGCATAAGTTTCTTTTTGTTAGTTAGATGGGTATCATGTTTGCAGGGGGGTCTTGCACATTTCTTCCTTGACTTAATCACTATATTGCATTTACACAGCAATAGCCTGTGGTCTGTAAAGCAGTCTGCAGAAGGATTGACCTTGGTGACCCCGATGAACTGCCTTGCTTGTGAGTTGGCAAGAACATCGTCCAACTGATGCCAGTGTTTCGAGCGTGGGTGTTGCCAAGTGTTTTTGAGCCGATTTTTCAGCTGGAATATAGTACCCATTATTAAGAGCTTCATCCGAGTGCAGAACTCTAATAACATGAGGCCGTTAGAGTTCATGTGACCTACTCCATGCCTGCCTATGACTGATGGCCAGGACTCCCAGTCTTTACCAACACGAACACTGAAGTTACCAAGCACAATAATGGCATCTCCTTTGGCACTGGTGATACACTCGCCAAGCTGCTCATAAAACTGTTCTTTCTGGTCGTTGCATTTTAGGTCCATAGACGCTGATTAATGTGAGATGGACGTTGTTTTTCAGCTTGACACGAGCTGTCATGATCCTATCGGAGATAGGTACTGGGTTGATGTGACTAAATTTGTTAGATAGCAAATCCCACTCCTGCAGTTTTGTCTTTTCCTCCACTCCAATATATTGTGTGACTTCTTTCCTTCTTACCTGGACGACGCACCTCACTAAGTGCACAAATGTCAACATCTGCTTCCTCCAGAGCCCGGCAGATAATAGCTGTAGCTCTTTCCGGTCGTAGGGAATTAACACTGTCATTGGTTGTACGAACGTTCCAAGCTGCTAGATTAAACACTTGCTTTGTTCCTTTGGAACCACTATGGACTCTACCATTTCTCAAGTCTCCATCGGTTAACCCGGATGCGGTAGTGTTGCTATGGACTTCGCTCTTTTTCCACCAATGCCATATAACGTGGGGCGTCGGTTACCTCGTAAGCAGTAGCTGTAGGTGAACAATCAGTTGTACTCATCTCATAAAAAGTAGGCTGCGCTAATGATGTCGAGTCCAGCGCACCGCAGCATCCCTTGGCAAGGTGCCTTGTGGGTCGACGGCACAACAAGGCTGAGACGATCGCAGGAACAACTTGTTGCATTTGTGAGTTGCTAGATGTTACAAAGCAACAGGACAGAAGTTACTATTCAATGACACAGGTGACAATTTTATCATGCTCACAAGATCTGCATGGCTAAGGTATGGCTACCCCTACCAGAACATATATGGAGCTTGATCTCATCGCCCTGTTCTCCGGCAGTTTAAGGAGTTTACCCAATTAAGGGTATATCCAGCCGGCTCATTATTCACAAGGAACACTAATACGGCCAAGCCTAGTCTAGCCTATTCGTTCCATGACAGTCAGCAGACACCCGTTGTCCTGCAGAGCATTTGCACTACGGAATAGTACTTCTGTGTGCACGTCGCTGGCTATTTTACGTCTACGGCATTACGGTAGCAGTCTGCATTAAGATCTTAGGAATACCGACTGGCCATAAAGCCCATGAGTTCGACACTATAGGTAAAAACAGCCCACGAGTTCGACAGATATAACACGGGGCTTAATTTGTCGGTCTCGTGGGCCTTGTTAGGTTAGTGTCGAACTAATGGGCTGTATGACTCGTGAGCTTTATAACTCATGGGCTGTATGACTTGTGAGCTGTATGACTCGTGGGCTGTATGACTTGTGGGACTCGGTCTCGTGATGCACCCGTTTCAACGTGGATATGCCCCACCCGATGGCCGGTTGTACGTTCATAGCAATTCAGTTGATACCGAAATACCGGGACCCACGTAATCACAAACTTGTTCTATAGGAATTCGTACAGAGGCTGATACAGCTGAGCTGTCAAGTTAATTTAAAGATTGCAGTGACTGCAAAAACTTTATCTATAGTCCCCTATAAATCTAACCGTTTATTAGTTTTCATCTTTAAAAAAAAAAATCTTTTTTGGAGTTGCACAAACACTTACGAGAGTAATGTCAAACTTCTATCTTGACTTCTAAAAGTAAAGTTCTTCCATCATCTTCTGAATCTATCTTGCTTATCATAGGCTATCAAATCTATTATCCATAAGAATTACAACACCACAAGAGTGACCGGTGCTATATGAAAAGAAACACTCAATTCTCCATTTACTATGGATGACTGTCTGTACTCAATGGTACTTCTTTCGTAAATACTGAAGTATGAAAAGAAGCATACGAAGATAAAATCAAATCTCTTATCAGAAGTATTTCAGATAGTACGAGCTTTTCTTTTACGCAGACATGGGAACTCATAACCCGAGTTCAGGCTAAAGTACTGTTAAAACAAAGCTTCAAAAAAAAAAAAAAGAAGATGGGAAAGTATGGCTAGAACGAATATTCTGTGAACTTAAGAAAAAAACAGTTGATTTGAATGGTGATCAAAATACCCCCTCTTTATTTTTGGTTTTTGCTTATTTTGCTTATAGTGCCTACATTGTAGTTTATCATAGAATTATGTTTTTCGAATAAGAAACAATAAGGCCCGAATTCACGAAGGTGGTATACAATCTTTGTCCATGGTTTAAACCATGGACAAAGACCGTAATTTTGTGTGGGGCGCCAAGTGTCGCATTGCCTATTTCGTTACGAAATCAGTCATTTCGTCAACGAAATGTTAACATTTCGTAACTTAATTCGGGCCTCTGTGTATGGTGTCTCTGTTTTAAAAGCAGAGGAAAATTTTGAAGTAAAATTTTTGCAATATGCAGATAACACTCGTCGCCCTTATGCCTAAAGGGCCTTAAAGTACTTCCACTATTATGCCAAAAGGGCACTAATAGTGTACAAAGTCTATGGCGTTAAGGGCCTTTTGGCATAACTGTGGAAGTGGTTTAAAGCCCTTTTGGCATAAGAACGACGCATTGTTTTGTGTGTGTGGTGTGTGTGTGTGTGTGTGTGTGTGTGTGTGTTTGTTTATGTATGTGTCGGATAAAAGTCCATTAGAAATAGTAAATGAAGTGCTGGAATTATTTTGAAATGTAGTAGGACCAAAATTGAATAAAAGCAAACCATCAGTTATGTGGCTGGGGATTACCAAATGTAGATGGTTACTGAATGATCTTGGTCTAGAGTAGACTGACACACGTACAAAATATTTTTATATTTCGTCTGATACCGATAAAGTACAAACTTTGAATTGGAAAATCAAACTCAGAATATTGTAAAGATTTTTACTTAAATGGAGAAAATACTTATGGTTGACACAATTTCTGGAAAAAGGAAAAAAATTAGATTGCTTGTAATTTCCTTTTATTCGGCAAACAAAGACTGAAGACGTGAAACAAATTATCAATTCAATTCAATTCATTTGCACTCTTTTTTTTCCAATAAAAACATAGCACAGAGTAAATCTGGAATTATATCATAGGCATTCATTCTACTGTGCGAGAAGATAAATGATAGTTAACAAAATCCGATGCTAGTAATGATATACATAGACACCAGCAAAATACAAAGTTATGTTTAGAGAAAAAAGGAACTGAGAGGTCCAATAAAAAGTATGTTTGTATATCGTGAACCACTTAATCTAATCTTACAATGACTAAACGGTTTTAGAAAGGACAGGTAAATATGACTGACCCTCGTACTAAAAATAAAAAATAAAAAAAAAATCAACTTTCGACTGAGATGACTTGGATACAGGTTCAACAAGAAGAAATGTGGAGTAAAATGAACTTTGTTATCAATTTCAAATTGTTATTTTTTTTAATATGAATGATAAGTATAATAATCAACTCCAAGTGTTTTACATGAAATACTAGAAACCTGGTTAAGTAATATAAAGAATGCCATGGTATTGTTTGAAATACCACCCGATAGTACCGTTCTAGGAGTACAATATGAAATTCTATGACATATCAAGAATATAATTGTTCACATAACACCCCATTTCATGATAGTGGTATCAAAGTTGAATTCTAATTTTGAAAGATATTTTCAAGAATCGTAGTTTTATACTCACAAAAGAAATTTCTCTCAACTTAACTTAAATGTGAGCAAATATTGATTTTTCATTATACCGTATGTCCAAAAAAAAAAAAAAAAGATTACAACGGTACCCTCCGCTACGATAACTTTAAAAAAATGAATCAGTCCAAATACAATTGTAGGGTATGAAACTATGACTCTTTGCCCACATCTTACAGAAAAACCCATTCGATTTGCTTCAGTAGTTTTGTAGAGCATGTCAGGAATCTCTTCCCTCCAAGTTCTGTCTATTGTGTTCACACATTAATATGCAGTTCCAAGAGCATCCAAGTGCTAAACTTGGAAGAATCAGACTCATTACATGCTTTAAAATAATCCACGTTTCTCTGTGACCACTTTACCAGATTGAATGGGGTTTTCTGCAAAATTCAGCTACGATATTATATTTCAAGACCCTGAAGTAGCATTTAGACGGTGTAATCATATCAGGTGTTATCAATACGGAAATCCGTATTGATAAATTGTAATTTTTTGGGGACATACTGTATCTTACTACATCAGGCTATTCAAAAACCATGGATAAGCAACTGCATATACGGCATTATATATCAAGTTTAGTAACAGACTATCAGAAATTCCTAAGAACAGGACTAAGAAATAAACAAAAATATCAATTCATGATGATCCAACTAAACATTTTAGAGACCTTTGTGTTCACATGGTTCTGATAACAACGGAATTGAGGAAAATCAATCTACCCATCATTTGACTGGATGAATATATTTAAAAGAAACCTTTCTTACTGTTGAGGAAATAAATATTAGGAATTGAATGTTAAGATTTTGCACAATACCTAAGCAGTGAAGATATTATGTAAAGATGACATGCTAAAACAAGTGGAAACATGTCCACATATATCATCATAGATGAATATAATTTAAGTCCATTTATTGAGTGTGATTTTTCTAAAGAAATTTCATATTTGTCAGTTATAGTGCAATTCCTATATACACTGTAATGTGGATTTTGAAATGACAGGAAAGCGTTTTTAATAGCTCATAAAGAGACTGAATTATATTTGTTTTTTACAATTGCCGTTTGTTGTATTTACAAAATTTATGCTGTAAGACATGAAGCAGGAATATTGGGCATTGAATAATGTATATTTTGAATGGTCTATGAATTGTCTTTTTTATTTTAGGAAATATTTTTCTTTTTTTACAATGTTATTTAAAATGTTGAATTATGGAGACAATAAATGCCCTGTTCGCTTCGAAAAAGAAATTTTGTAACATTTTCGTCAAAGATATGAAGCAACACCACTTTGGCTTCAGGCGACACGGTATGAGAAAACGGTCGAAGTGCAGTACGGATATGGTTGTATTCCAAGCGACTCCTATATGCACAGCACACTTCGCCTGGAAGGTTCATAACATCTTCTGTTTGATGATGTCTTAAACACAAATGCGTGTGTCAAGATACGTACTCTAAACACTAGTATAACTCACTGTTTTTCCAAAGTTTGGGAGGAAGCTTTTCCGAGAATGAAATAAAAAGAAAACAAACAAATAACTTTGTAAATTGTTATACACCGTCAAATAGCGTGCTCTCTGTGTCTTTATTAGATTAAATTTTATTCTTCAGTTCTGTGTCCTCAAAGTTCGGAAGAAATTAAATCAAATGCACACTAATGGGTCGAAGGTCTAATCTGTACTATCTACGACTGCTGGGTAATGATATTCTTTAATTTCTTCTTCTTTTTTACTCATGTGTGTTAAATATGAAAAGACTTTAATTTCACAAGTATCAAAGCTGCATTTTCATTATTTAGTGGGGGGAGGCATAAAATCTGCATTTTATATGTCGACCTTAGGGTTTTATAGGCCGAATTTTCATCTCTGCTCTTTTCATGGAGTAAAAGCTCCGTTTCCATAGGTACCAGCAGACTCCATAGTGGTTCACCGTTCCAGGCGTAAAGTAAAATCCGTTCAGATTGGCGAGGACGCAATGGTCGTACCACCAGGCACTGCCAAAATGTATTCTGGCGCAGTTGTTGTTGTAAATATCGTTGTCTTGGTCCCTCGAAGTGAAAAAACGACCATCGTGTGCGCTAAGAGAGTCTCCTGCAAAAGTAAGGGAGAAAATAGAGAGATCATCCAGAAACCATAAATCTGACTATACACATCAGACGATTCGTCAAGCACCCCCTCTCTCTCATAGGCATTAAACTTTAAAGGAAACCAAAACCCAAATTGTGGATTGTGGATTGAGCGAAAGCAGCAACATTAGTAGAACACATCAGTGACAGTTTGAGGAAAATCGGACAAATAATCGATGCAAAAGTTATGAATTTTTAAAGTTTTGGTGTTGGAACCGCTGGATGAGGAGACTACTAGAGGTTTTGGCGTCACTCAGTCCATATTCTCTTTGGCCCGAATTCACGATGGTGGTACAATTGAAACCATGGTTTAAACCATGGACAAATTGTATGGAACGCAAAGTGTCGCATGGCCTATTTAGTTACGAAATCAGTCATTTCGTCGACGAAATGACAACATTGCGTCGACGAAATAATTATTTCGTTAATGAAATGACTGATTTCGTAACGAAATAGGCCATGCGACACTTGGCGCTTCATACAAATTGTCCATGGTTTAAAGGGCTCACACCTGTAAATAAAATGGAATGTCCCAGACCCCTTCACAACATCGTACCGAAGATCCCAAAATAAATGAAGAAAAAAATTAATGAAAAATTATTAATGCAGTTTGGCATAAAACTGAATAGTTGCAGATATTGAGTATGAATTCCTCTACAAATTGCATTTTGGTTTGAAGATGAAAGCTTTTCTCATGGAATTTGAAGGGACTATATTTCATTGAGTGCATGTACGGAAAATAGGTGATTTTTTTTTTTAGTGACATGAACTCGTAATCTGTCTTTGCGGACCCTTGGACAGAGTTTGAGCCGAAGAACCTGCCTTGGAAATTTCATGGATGAAAGGGTATAGTTCACTTATCCAGGTTAGTGGAGATGAAACACTTCATTTCTCCCAGCTATTTTACAGATTTTTTGAATTTTGAATTTCAACACACGTCTCTAAATGTCTCTATGGGGAATTATTTACCCGTGTGAGCTCTAAATCATAGTTTCAATTGTGCCACTTTCGTGAATTCGGGCCAAGAAGTTTAATGAAACTGTAATAAAAAATGTAATTGTATGACGCCGATACATGACTGCTTTACTAAACATGTTTCATAGGGAGAAGTTACAGTATTACCTGCGTTACCACAGTAACCGGAGACGTGTAATCGATATTTCATTGTTTCGTTATCGATCCTGAAGGACTTGTAGATAGCAAAGGCCTCGTTCCCTTCGACGTCCCCAAGTTCGACCCGTAGCTCGTAGTCACGCTGTGCCGTCAGGTGGTAGATCTTTTCATTGCCGAGCCAGTGCTCTGACATCACATCGCCGAACCCAACCTTGTACTCCCTCCACAAGCGATCGAATCTGAGCGAGCCATCTGCTCGACGCCGCAAAAGCTGATTTCGGGTGGGAAAAATGAAATGCAGGAGACTATAACGTGAGGCAAAAACGTGATACAAGTAAAGTCATTGCTTATGGGAGCATGATGTATTATGCAACAAACCTGTATAACTCATGTTACATAGCATAATAATGAATAATAAATAATGATATAAAAGTCATTTGAATCCTGTATTCGTACTGGTTGAAGGGGGGATTCTACTATTGCCTGTAGCGCAATTCAACGACAGCTGCCCCATATAATAATGTCAAATCACCCTATATGGCACTAGACTGTCCTTTCTTTTTTTTTCTTTTTTTTTTTGTACACACGCGGTACCCATAGGAGGTCGTCTGTACATGACTGTTTTGTAGAAAGCGATTGGCCCCACAAGGCGGGAGGTGGCCCGTGTCCGACATGCAGTGTCCGATGAGATCACAAACTATGCAGCGCCTTTAGGTACTGTAAACTGGCTATTATAACTATATATCTTCGGTATTTTGATTAAATAGGTATTGCCTTCTTAGATGTGCATAACACTTTAAACATCCCGCTGCACTTATATTTTACAAAAGAAATTATATCTTCCAGAAGCAGCTCTTGAGGGAAAATATTGTCTTGAGGAGAAAATATGACTTCCAGGGGAATGTCAAGTATATAAATAACACTCAACGTACAAACCAAGATTCATCCCAACACAATGCACACCGCACTGCACCGCACGTCCTTCACACAATACTTCCCACTCAGTGAGTGGCAAGATTTTCTTTATGTATCTCTTTATTGTGCCCTTCGCACAATTACTCCCCACTCAGTGAGTGGCAAGATTTTCTTTATGTATCTCTTTACTTGGGGCCATCTTCCTCGTCAAGCTTAGCTTATGATGATGGTCCCCTGCATTTCATTTTTATCATTCCCTATTGCTTCCTTTCATATATGATATTCGTTCTTGAAAAAAAGAAAGAAAATGTATGTAAGATCCAAACGTTACGAATATTAGCTGTGTAAATGACTATGTAAGTATTTTGTTGATTTGTTGATTTGTATTGATTTTGAAATGCAGAAATAAAAACTAAACTGAACTGAACTGAAGTACTATATTACAACGATAGACAAGGCAATAATTCTTAGGGTCTATCATGCGGTCTACGTAGATACACATCTTTCATTCTTGCCCCGTCGGCAACCAATCAAATTTGGTGTTACATTATACCTGACTTGACGTCACTCCATTCATCAATATAAAGATTTCGATTCTCGCTACATTAGTCACGTGATTACATTATTATCAATCACTAACCAGTATTTATGTATATCATTTTGATATGAATATTCTTGATATAATCATTGTTACCCCTCGCGATGCACTCCAACTCCATGCTATGACCCTCCGTGCTAAACTCCATGCTCAAGTCTACGCATGCAGGCATGGAATTAAGGTGCCTCGGGCAGAGCAATGTCCCGAACTATGTCCCAGTCACACAGTGCTTTACGATGGGTTACGTCCGCCGCGGATAGATACGGATTAGTGGACGCAGGGGGACGCAGCGTGGACGCAGGCATCCGCAGGGACGTATGTAGACGTAACTGTCCGTAACTCATCCGTAAAGAAACGCAAAATGACGGCGCCAAGCTTGTGAAATTTTGAAATGTTCAAAATTTCGCAGAGGGACTCCACGGATGCAAACTTACGCAAGTAACCGTAACCAAACGTAACTATCCGTAACTAAACGTAACTACCCGTAGCTTGGACGCTGACCATCCGCAAACAATTTTACCTCCCGCCCGTTTGCGTTCGTTTACGTCCACCGTAAGTATTCGAAATTAACCGCAAGTTAACGTATCACAACACTTTCGTCCGCTTACGGATATTTGCGGACAGTTACGGATGCTGCGGACGATTACGTCCTTCGACGTTTTCCGTTTTCCACTCGCATGGGAACACAGAGACTCTTGGGAAGCCACACAACTCGTGTTGCCAAGCTGCAGCGCATTTACCTGATGGAATGCTACAACACAGTCGGAGCGGTGGAGAGGCAGAACCGCATGGTCAAATTATGAAATTTCTCCCTCAAATTGTCATTTTAGGTAGCACCCATTTATACTCATGACATCGGTTGACCCTTGGTGCTGAACTTTTTTCTTGCACTCTTTGAATGTATATTTTTCGAAAAAGGCAATATATTGGGTAAGGGGATGGGATGTCAACATTTTATTCACTTTTCTAGCCGGGGAAGGTGTGGGACAGCGATAACTATATAAACTGAGAACGAATTTAGCATTTCTCTACAGTCTTACCCACTTTACGCTCCATGGAATGTGTATTACATATATATATATATATATATATATATATATATATATATATATATATATATATATATATATATATATAATATACAGTATGTCCCCCCAAAAAAATTACAATCAGATTGTCGCGTTGATAACACCCAATATGATTAAACTGTCTAAATGCTACTTCAGGGTCTTAATGTATAACATCTTAGCTCAATTTTGCAGAAAACCCCATTCAATTTAGTTACGAGGTCACAGAGAAATTGTTGTAAAGCATGTCATGAGTCTGATTCTTCCAAGTTTAGCATTTCGATGCTCTTGTGTGTGGATACAATAGACAGAACTTGGAGGGAAGAGATTCCTGACATCCTCTACACAATTCCACATTTCTCCTTGACCACTAAAGCAAATCGAATGGGGTTTTCTGTAAGATATGAACAATGAGTTATAGTTTCATACCCTGAATTTGTATTTAGATTGATTCAATATTTTTAAAGATATCATTGCGGAGGGCCCCGTTGTAATTTTTGTTGGGACATACGACATATTGTACTTGGGTGTGGGAAGGGTGTTTGAAAGTCTTGATGTATTTTTTTTTTCTGGAAATTTAATAAGCATTGCTTTATTACAAAAATAAACCCAATAAGTCATGAATATCACTGCACAACGACAGCGTAACCAAAGTTTGTCTGTTCCGTGACTGTAAGTAATATTTTCTTACTCTAGTGTTTAACTTATCGATCTATAATGTACTTTATTTGTGGTATAATTATGTTATGTATTCTTTACAATTATAACGTTTATTCATATTTGAGTTGCACAAATAGAATTGAAACTTCAAGTTCAAAATTTCATATATCTTTTATCACTGGATAAAGCAAGTCAAAGGATTACGATTTTTTTCCCAACTTGTACGTAATTCAATTTCAGTTTTCCCCAGTATACAATGTAAGACAGTCCAATATGTGATTCCCTTGCTGTCATGATACACTGACTTAGCAGGGATTGTCACAGAATGTCCATAATTATTTATAACAATCTGTAAGTATCCGTAACTATCCGAAAATATCAACAACTCTCCGCAAGTGTTCAGAACTATTATGTGCCAATTCGTAAGAATATCCGCAAGTGGACGCAAGTATTCGCATCAGGTAGTATTTGTCCGTATCGCCCGCAGTTTTTCCCCGTATGTTTTGTACAAATTTTCTGGTGACGGCAAAGGATCCGCGGGAGTCCGCAGAAAAAAATGACTTTTTTGGACGTAACGCCGGACGCAGAGCATTATGTGACTGGGGCCTTAGCATCTGCATGGAGAGCAAAGTGCATGGACAAACATAGAATGTATCACCTAGCTCTATCTATCTGCCTATCTCTCTTTCTCTCTCTCTCCCTCTATCTATCTATCTACACGTATCTAAAAACTCGCATTGTCTACGGCTTGATTTTTTAGAAACACTACTTCTCAGGGGCGGATCCAAGAATTCCGTGAAGGGGAGGCGCCTTCACAAAATCAAAGGTGGCGCACGCGCCCCCAGTTTTTCTTTTCATTTTTCTTGTTAAAAGAAATGAAATAAAGAGGGGGCACACGCCCGGTGCGCAACCCTCTGTATCCGCCACTGCATATCTTGTGCATTTGAAACGAGCGGGAACCCCCCCCCCCCAAAAAAAAAAAAATAAATAAATAAAAAAACAAAAAAAAAACATGAATTTACCGCCCAATTTCCTCCATCTGTGCTCATATCACAATACACTTCGAAAGGCTGTGTCATGCCGGTTGGCTTGATGAAATAGGGCACGTCTTTAGCGCTTGGACCCATCTCCGCAACTTCTGAGCAGTCTCGTGGAAACGCGCCTTCAACATGCAAAATGAAAATTGCAGTTGTACGATCATTATTCTCGTGGTCAGTATAGGCCTAGATTTATTTCGAATAATCGAGTCGTGTTTAAAGCTATTTGTTAATATAAACTAAATCTTAATAGCGCATTTAAAATCGACCTGATCACCACGATTAGAAACTACTTGAAAGGGAGTAAAATTTTTGACCAATATCTAAAAGAAAATTATGTCGGCAATGAAAGACCAGCAAACATAATCATTATTCCACCAACAGACATTTATATATTAAGTTTACCTTCTTGTATATCCTCGCCTCTCCTGGAGACATCTGAGTCTGAAATTGGAAAACCAAAGTTAGGTCCAGCGATTCGGATATGAGATAGATAACATCCCAGTTCGTCTTATAACAATGTTGAACGAAAACAAATAGAGCTTTTCTCACAAACGGAACATGGAAGCATTATAGGCAGGGAGAAAGTGACTGTTTTGTAGAAAGCGATTGGCCCGTGTCAGACATACATCATGCAGTGTCCGATGAGATCGCAAACTCTGCAGCGCCTTTAGGTACTGTAAACTGGCTATTTAGGTGATACGCTATCAGCGTATCACCTATTGTGATTGTCAAAATCTCTCTTTATTTTTAGGTGATACGCTATCAGCGTATCACCTATTGTGATTGTCAAAATTTCTCTTTTTTTTAGGTGATACGCAATCAGCGTATCACCTATTGTAATTGTCAAAATTTCTCTTTTTTTTTATTCTTCTTTCTTTCTGCCACATTTTGTGTCGTCAATATCTCAACAATGACATCACGGAATGACATGACATTTTCAGTCAACATGTCTCATAACAATATCTAGCCACAATAAGGTTTTCATGACAGTAACATATCTATGACGTCATCTAGGCGCCATTTTGTGATTTTCGGACCTTGTCACATGATCAATCATAACTTCATAACTAGATGTCATTTCTGTATCATTTTCGCTGGACATAAAGTTCAGGTCACGCTCTATCTTACTTTCTAACGCTAGTTACCCAGGTCATCATTAGGCGCGCGTAAGCGCGCGTCAAAATTTTAAAAGGCTCAAAACGACTTCCCAATGGGAAATCTCGAAGTTTCAGACAATTATAAGCGTTTCAGACATTTTCTCGCGTGCGCGTCCGTCCGCGCAATTTCGCGCGCAGAGCGCTTAAGAAACATGGAAATGCAATTTTTTTGACTGATTTGGATTCCTGATACTTTGAGTAACAGTATCCATTGATTTCCGATCGATTTCGACCCATAACAAAGGAATGCACAGGCGTCAAAGTTGAAATTCCGCACGCGCGTCTTTCTGCAAATATAGTGAAAAAACATGTCTTTGTTTATTTCGTCATAGCTCTTTAAATCGTCCGTTGACCCTATATTTCTATTGCATATTACAAAAGCATATGAATTGTAAATAACATTCCAAGTATCAATATTGCCAGAGAAACGCGATGACGTCATCAAATCGTCATTTTATATAAAAAAGTGGAATTGATTTTTTTGAGGTACTGTTTCTGACATTCATTTGCTTGTATCTCTGTTGTTTAAGCTCAATATTATCCCAAATTCAGATATGTTGTACTTTGAACATTTTGTCTCTCAAGTCCATGTGATGGTTTTGATATATGATGACGTCATCATACTAGAAATTGTGATTAAAGGTAAAGACTCAAAATCAGACAAGTTTACGTGTTATGTCTATGGGAGGTGATTTTTTTTCAAACCATGCATTGACTTGACAACGTTTAAGCACCTTTACCTCATCTGATTTTGCTCCATTTCCTCTGAAACATAAATATGTTGTAGCTGAGACAATAAGCTGCAGTCATCATGCATTTTATATTTTCAAATCTCCTCATCAGGTCGACAATTTTGTAGTTAAAAACTGAAAATGAGAATGCAATCTGTACGGAATGATTCCCGATTGTTCTTTGCAACTGTATATTGGTCGAATCCACGCGGCCACTTGTGGGAAGTTGAATAGCGCCATCTCAGTCAGCACTGTCACGACAGTATAATCATACATTTAAGTTTCGCAAAGAATCTCCAGGACAGCCATATGGCGTAATCGCTTAGCGCGCTGGGTGTTCATAACGCCACACCGGAAGGCGAGAAGTTCGACTCCCGCGGAAGTTTTCTCTTTCTTTTTTTTTTTTTCCGGCAATTCAGCTTTACTCCGATGTCATTTATCGTATTATTTTACCAAGTATACGTAACCCGTGAACACGGCTGCTCTATTTCCCTCGTTTTGTATTGGAGTTTGGAGATTGGGTTTGCTTCATTAATTTTGTCACACTTAATGTTGTAAATTGCCCCTTGTTACAGTGTCCCGCTTGCCATCTTTCGTTTGCTCTTTCCTTTTCTCTTCATTGGTTCTTGTAATATTGTAACAGGATAGGTAGGAACATGTACGTTTAGATAACTGGCAGGAATGGGAGCTGAATTGATTAACTCTAGTCCAGGTGTATGGCGTCTCGCTCATCTCTTTGAAATTCCAGGTTGTTATTGTTTGACCCAATAACGGAGTTGTAGACAGGTTTTATGTTGCTATAGAGGTATCTTGTGCCACATGAATGGAAGGCATCACTGTTTAGTAGTAGTAATGAACTTTTTCATGTTGTAAATGATATAAAGATATGAATTTCACATCCAATCTTCGGGACAGCCGTGTGGCTTTATAGTCGCTTAGCGCGCTGCATGGTCATTATGCACTACCTTAGGACGAGATGTTCGGGACCCGCAGGACGCTATTATTTTTTTCTCTCTCTCTCTCTTTCTTTGTTTTTCTTTTGGCAGTTCAGCCTCATTCCGATGTCATTACCCCACGACACACAGTCACTCAAGTTCCCTTTTTTTTTTTTTTTTTGTCGGAGGCTGGAGGTTGGATTTGCTTCATTTATCATACGTAATGTTGTAAATTGCCCTTGATATACAGTGCCCCGCTTGCCACCTTTCGTTTTCTCTTTCCTTTTCTCTACGTTTGTTCCTGTTACACTGCACAAGACAGGTCGGAAAATAATTTACATAACTCAACTGGAGCAGGAATGGCAACTGAATAAATTAACTCTAGGACAGGTGTATGGCGTCTCGCTCGTCTCTTTGAAATTCCAGGTTGCTATTGTTTGACCCAATAACGGAATTGTAGACAGGTTTTATGCTGCTATAGAGGTATCTTGTGCCACATGAGTAGAAGGCATCACTGTTTAGTAGTAGTAATGAACTTTTTCATGTCCCTCCATGTCAATTATAGTGTGTTCAAAGGGGTTGTGTGTCTATCTGCCAAAGAAAAGGAAAACCTTATTTTCGCCATGGCTATTTCTCTATACGTAACCGTAGGTGATGAGTGTTGTTGGTATCTGAGCAGTGAATAACACAACATCAGGCTAAAATCCCCCTTTTATACGCGCTAAGCGTTCAATTTGATATATCTTTATTTATGTAGTCAATCACTGCTAATGGCGTTACAGAATTATGTTATAACACCTTTCACTGAAAGTTTATAAAGCAAAGTTTATGGACAAGGCAAGCAATTGTACATGAATAATACCAATGATTTCAGAGGGAAATTATGGTATACCTAAATGTAAGGGTATCATTGCTTTGGAATTGCTGAAACAATATCTTGGCACGAGGTCTTCCACCTCTAATAACTGATCCCTTTAAAGATGTGTCGGTCACGGGTGATCGTCATGATTCATCTTTCATGTAGAACCTTCCGTTCCACACTCTTAGTTCGAGAAGACTTACCATCATACTTCAAATTGTGATTAAAGGTAAAGACTCAAAATCAGACAAGTTGACGTGTTATGTCTAAGGGAGGTGATTTTTTTTTTTAAACCATGCATTGACTTGACAACGTTTCACCACCTTTATTTCAGCTGATTTTGCTCCATTTCCTCTGAAACTTAAGTATGTGGTAGCTCAGACAATAAGCTGCAGTAATCATGCATTTTATTTTTTCAAATCTCCTCATCAGGTTGATAATTTTGCAGCTAAAAACTGAAAATGCGAATGGAATGTGGACGAAACGATTCCTGATTCATCTTTCACATACATAAGTTTACATTCCTCATATTTTCTCGTCGAGACGTATGGCCGAGAGGATAAAGGCGACGTCACAAGATACGTGAGGTTGCACACGTACGGGTTCGAACCCCATAAGAACACGAAACAAAATACTTACATCTTTTGCTTTTTTTCTTTTATGGAGTATTCACCTTCGTCCATGTAGAAATCACGTTTTCATGTAAACGTACACACACACACACACACACACACACGCACACACACACACACACACAATATCCCTTTGTTTTGTGTTGGAGACCACATTGCTTTGACTGGCAACTTGGACTTGAAATTACAAATGTTAAAGTGAAGATGGCTCTTAAAAGACCGCATGGCCATGTTTGATTTTTTTTTTTACAATATAAAGACCAATTGGTAAATATTCATTCACATATCCTTTCCAATCAACTTACTTGGACACGCCGACACCACACGAAATTTTCAATTGGTTGCATGACAGAAACAATTTCATCTGAATTATGTAGGACTGCATAAAGAATTGGACTTCACGAATATTTCTCAATATTATATTATACTTCAAGTCGCTACTTAACATTATTTTCGTTGTCGATCACTGAAAATGAGAATGGAATCTGGTCGAAACGATTCCCGATTTATCTTTGTAACTGTATATTGATCGAATCCACGCGGCCACTCGTGGGAAGTTGAACAGCGCTATCAGTCACTTGACGTATATCGCCAAAAAACTGAATATCAATGTAAATTTGTGTTGTGTATAGCATACATAGATAGATTTAAGTTTCGCACAGGATCTTCGGATCTTCCGTGTGGCAGAATCGCTTAGCACGCTGCGTGTTTATAATGCCCGACCGGAAGGAGAGAAGTTAATCGAGTCCCGCAGGACTTTTTCCTTTTATTTCTTTTTTCTTTTCTTTTTTCAGCAGTTCAGCTTCACTCTGATGTCATGAACACAGCTACTCTATTTCCCTTGTTTTGTATTGGAGTTTGGAGGTTGGGTTTGCTTCATTAATTTTGTCACGCGTAATGTTGTAAATTGCCCCTTGAAACAGTGCCACGCTTGCTACCATTCTTTTTCTCTTTCCTTTTCTCTTCATTTAGATTTTGTTCTTGTTATACTGTAGCAGGATATTTAGGAACGTGTACGTTTACATAACTAACAGGAATGGGAACTGAATTAATTAACTCTAGTCCAGGTGTATGGCGTCTCGCTTATCTGTTTAGAATTCCAGGTTGTTATTGTTTGACAAAAACGGAGTTAAAGACAGGCAGGGAAGGAAGTGACTTGATATTGCTTCATATTATATGAGGAATTTCGGGCAATACCTTTCCAATTAGTGTAGTGATTTTGACAGGGTTCTCTGTCGTTTATTTTCGTCATGGCTGTTTCACTAGTTTAGCCATAGGTGATATGTGTTGTTGGCATCTGGGAGAATAGAACAGATCAGTACCAAACTGGAATAGCCCTATAAGCAATGTGGTAAGCATTTAATTTGTTGCATTATCTTTCTTCTTTAAAGTCAATCACTACTGATCGAATTACACCATATAATATGGCACGTTTCACTGGTAGTTTAGGAAAAGGGAGCTAATTCAATGCAAGATACAATGATATGTGCTACCATTGATTTTAGAGACGTCATTGTGGTGTGGTGCTGGTGGTGATAAGGGAATCATTGCTTTTAAATTAATGAGACAATCCTTGGAACTTTGCATCAAGAATATAATGCATGTTCGTGCGGTGTTTTTTTTTTTTAATCCTTATTTTTCTTTATCTTGTTTTTAATTCAAGAATGTTATATCTGAATATGTTCGATTTAGTTACGGTTTCAATGCATCTTGTTTACCATCTTCTCTGACATTAAATTGATGG
The DNA here is from genome assembly GCF_964275005.1 of Diadema setosum. Taxonomy (NCBI): domain Eukaryota; kingdom Metazoa; phylum Echinodermata; class Echinoidea; order Diadematoida; family Diadematidae; genus Diadema; species Diadema setosum. The sequence goes on along the minus strand of NC_092692.1, from coordinate 5,415,212 downwards.
TTTTTCAATTTGACATTGTCTGTCTATGTGTCTGTTTATGCTCATAAATCACTCTTATAACAACTAAAACATTTGTTTCACTTGTCACACGCAATGCTATGGATTGCAGTTGTGCATGCAGTTTTCCTTTTGCCACCTCTCGTTTTTCTCTCCCCTTTTCCCTCACTTTGGTTTTGTTATACTGCAGATGGGAATGATTACAATAACATAACCCAACTTGAAGTAGGAATGAGAACTGAATAAATTAACTCTAGGCCAGGTGTATATAGCGTCTCGCTCATCTCTTTGAAATTTCAGGTTGTCATTGTTCTATCAACGGAGTTGAAGACAGGCTTTATGTTGCTATAGAGGTATCTAGCTCCACATGAATGGAATGCATACGCTGTTTAGTATTAGTAATGAACTTTTTCATGTCCATCCCTGCCAAGAAAAGTGTGTTTGACGGGGTTCTGTGTCATTGTGCCTATGAGAAAGCAAAGTTTTATTTTCGCCATGGCTGTTTCTCTATGCGTAGCCGTGAGTGATGGATGTTGTTGGCATCTAGCTGGGCAGTAAAAAACCGAGTATCATGCTATAATACCCCCCCCCCCCCGTTAGGTTCTAAGCGTTCAATGTGATATATATTTCTTCTTCATTATGTCAATCACTGCTGATGGAATTACAGAATTATGCTATGACACGTTTCACTCAAAGCTTAAAAAGCAAAGTTTATGCACTATACAAGTAATGGTGCATGAATCCTATAGACCATTGATTTTAGATGAGAAATTATGATATGCCTATAGTAGGGATGTCATTGATTGGGAATTAATGACACGATTAAGCATTTTCATAATCCTTATCCTTCACTCTAACCTCCGTGAAAATATCATATTTGAATTCAACCAATAAGATGGTAAAAAATGCATGCATTCATGTTTTATCAATATACAATGTATGGACTTTCCAAACATTCAACAGCGATTATCTCAAAATGAACATTGTGTGGGTTAGCACTATATTGCATCGACCCCTTCAATTGTCTATCAAGTTCATGTCGATGTTTTCTAATTTGATGACGTCATCATACTAGAAGTTGTGATTAAAGGCAAGATATCAAACTCAGCGAAGATTACTAATCGCTGCCTCATGTTCCTGTGTTTGATCGTCCAGTCAATACCAAACTGACGACATACGTTGAATATGTTATACTTTGAACAATTGTCTATCAAGTCCATGTCGATGTTTTCTAATTTGATGACGTCATCATACTAGAAGTTGTGATTAAAGGCAAGATATCAAAATCAGCGAAGATTATGTGTTATGTCTATGGGGGAATTTTTTTTTTAACCATGCATAGACGATAACGCTCAAGCACTTTTACCTCACTTGATTTTGCTTCATTTCCTCTGAAACTTAAGTATGTTGTAGCTGAGACAATAAGCTGCAGTAATCATACATTTTATTTTTTTTCAAATCTTCTCATCAGGTTGACAATTTTGCAGCTTAAAACTGAAAATGAGAATGGAAGGTGGACGAAACGATTCCTGATTCATCTTTCACATACATAAGTTTACGTTCCTCATATTTTCTCGTCGAGACGTATGGCCGAGTGGTTAAAGGCGACGTCTCAGAGACGTGAGGTTGCACACATTCATTCATTCATTCATTTTCATTTTCATTTCATTTATTTCATTCCTTCTTTCTTTTTCGTCAAACATAACACGAAATGTATCAGAAGATATAACATAGGCATGTATTCGACTTTACATGGTAGATAATGGTTAACAAATACGAAATTATACATGCATACCGGCAAAATACAAAGTTATGTTTGGAGGATAAAAAAAAAAAGAAAGAACTGAGAGGTTCACTGAAAAGCATGCTTGTAAATTGTGAACCACTCAAAAGGATTCTTGTGAATACATTAAACTTTTTTTTTTTTTTTTTTTTACAAAGACAGGAGAGAACAAGACAGTAGAAACACAACGACATTACATGACTTTACAGTAGGGTATACCATGACACATGCGGGTTCGAACCCCACAAGATCACGAAACAAAATACTTAGCCATTTTACTTTTTTTTTTCTTCAGTGGTGTATTACATATTCGTCCATGTAGAAATCACGTTCGTATAGAAACGCACCTATACACACACACACACAATATCCCTCTTTCTTGTGTTGGAGACCACATTGCTTCGATTGCTGCAAAATTTTGCAGGCTGACTTTATCAAACCGATTATAGTATAAGTAATGACGACTACGGAGGTGTTGTACTTTGAACAATTGTCTTTCAAGACCATGTCATTGTTTTGTACTTTGATGACGTCATCACACTGAAAATTGTGATTAGAGGTAAAGACGCAAAATCGGACAAGTTTACGTGTTATGTCTATGGGAGGTGATTTTTCTTTTAAACCATGCATTGACTTGACAACGTTTAAGCACCTTTATCTCAGCTGATTTTGCTTCGTTTCCTCTGAAACTAAAGTATGTTGTAGCTGAGACAATAAGCTGCAGTAATCATGCATTTTATTCTTTGAAATCTCCTCATCAGGTTGACAATTTTGCAGTTTAAAACTGAAAATGAGAATGGAATGTGGACGAAACGATTCCTGATTCATCTTTCACACACATAAGTTTACGTTCGTCATATTTTCTCGTCGAGACGTATGGCCGAGTGATTAAAGGCGACGTCTCAGAGAAGTGAGGTTGCATACGTGCGGGTTCGAACCCCACAAGATGACGAAACAAAATACTTTGCTATTTTACTTTTTTTTCTTCAATGGTGTATTACATATTCGTCCATGTAGAAGTCAAGTTCGTATATAAACGCACCTATACACACACACACACACACACACACACACACACAATATCCCTCTTTTTTGTGTTGGAGACCACATTGCTTCGACTGCTGCAAACTTTTGCAGGCTGACTTTGTCAAACCGATCATAGTATGTAATGACGACGACGGAGGTGTTGTACTTTGAAAAATTGTCTTTCAAGACCATGTCAATAAGCCAGTTCGGGGTTAGCTCATGGGCACATGGGTACAAATGACCTTTCTTCTTTCTCAGTTGATTAGGCACTCCACTAGTTTCAAGCGACAGAAGGCATGAGCTTGCCCAACGTAACAATTTATGGAATTCATCAGTCATGTTCAAACAAAGGATGAACTTGCATAGACCAGGTGACCAGAATGATCCTTCCATTGACATTTTGGAAAGCATCCATTTCATTATTTTGCATTGAATGTATTAACAATCTCTTTCTATTGATATTGTCAGACACCGCTTTTGCTGTCATGTGGATGTGCTGGCAAGCACCACTTATAGGGATCAGTTGAATAATCATTACATTACAGATGCTTATCTCAGTGAATTTAAAAACCACCATGCTCTGCTGGTACAGATGACCTTTTTCTGCTCATGCTCAAAGTGGAACCCCGAACTGGCTTATTGTTTCGTACTTTGATGACGTCATCACACTGAAAATTGTGATTAAAGGCAAGGTATCAAAACCAGCCGATTATAGGTTTTATGTCTACGGCACGTATTTTTCCCAAGTCGCCAGAAATGGCATAGCGACATCAGTCGTTACAAGGCCGCATTTCCGTCTAGCAATGCAATACATGTTCACGCGGCCCCGTTTGTTGAGTGGGCATTGACTTTTTCCCCCTGTAATATCTATACATTTTTTTTTGCCTAACCATTTCCGTGGATGTCCCGTGGCCGAGTGGTTAGAGAAACGGATTTGCATGCACGCTGAATAATTTCAAGGTGCCTATATCACATTCTTATCTTTGTCGATCACGGATGACCGACATCTGATGACCCCAAGCGTATCACCTAACTCGTCCTCAATGTGACGAGTTTCATATCTCGTTTATTCTTCTTTCTTTCTGCCACATTTTGTGTCGTCAATATCTCAATAATGACATTACGGAATGACATGACATTTTCAGTCAACATGTCTCATGACAAAATCTAGCCACAATAAGGTTTTCATTACAGTAACATATCTATGACGTCATCTAGGCGCCATTTTGTGATTTTCGGACCTTGTCACGTGATCGATCATAACTTCATAACTAGATGTCATTTCTGTATCATTTTCGGTGGACATGAAGTTCAGGTCACGCTCTATCTTACTTTTTAACGCTAGTTACACAGGTCATCATTACGCGCGCGTAAGCGCGCGTCAAAATTTTAAAAGACTCAAAACGACTTCCCAATGGGAAATCTCGAAGTTTCAGACAATTTTAAGCGTTTCAAACATTTTCTCGCGTGCGCGTCCGTCCGCGCAATTTCGCGCGCAGAGCCCGTAAGCAACATGAAAATGCAATTTTTTTGACTGATTTGGATTCCTTATACTTGGAGTAACAATATCCATTGATTTCCGCTCGATTTCGACCTATAACAAAGGAATGCACTGGCGTCAAAGTTGAAATTCCGCGTGCGCGTCTTTCTGCAAATATAGTGAAAAAACATGTCTTTGTTTATTTCGCCATAGCTCTTTAAATCGTCCGTTGACCCTATATTTCTATTGCATATTACAAAAGTATATGAATTGTAAATAACATTCCAAGTATCAATATTGCCAGGAACACGCGATGACGTCATCATATCGTCATTTTAAATAAAAAAAGTGGAATTGATTTTTTTCAGGTACTCTTTCAGACATTCATTTGCTCGTATCTCTGTTGTTTAAGCTCAATATTATCCCAAATTCAGATATGTTGTACTTTGAACATTTGCCTCTCAAGTCCATGTGATGGTTTTGAAATATAATGACGTCATCATACTAGAAATTGTGATTAAAGGTAAAGACTCAAAATGAGACAAGTTTACGTGTTATGTCTATGGGAGGTGATTTTTTTTTAAACCATGCATTGACTTGACAACGTTTAAGCACCTTTACCTCATCTGATTTTGCTCCATTTCCTCTGAAACATACGTATGTTGTAGCTGAGACAATAAGCTTTAGTAATCGTGCATTTTATGTTTTCAAATCTCCTCATTAGGTTGATAATTTTGTAGTTTAAAACTGAAAATGAGAATGCAATCTGTACAGAACGATTCCCAATTTATCTTTGCAACTGTATATTGATCGAATCCACGCTGCCACTTGTGAGAAGTTGAATAGCGCCATCACAAGTCAACCAGTCACGACAGTATTATTATACATTTAAGTTTCGCACTCGGTCTTCAGGACAGCCGTGTGGCGTAATCGCTTAGCGCGCTGGGTGTTCATAATGCCATACCGGAAAGAGAGAAGTTCGACTCCCGCAGGATTTTTCCCGTTTTTTCTTTTTCTTTTCTTTTTTTCGGCAATTCAGCTTTACTCCGATGTCATTTATCATATTATTTTATTAAGTGTACGTAACCCGTGAACACGGCTGCTCTATTTCCCTTGTTTTGTACTGGAGTTTGGACATTGGGTTTGCTTCATTAATTTTGTCACACTTAATGTTGTAAATTGCCCCTTGTTACAGTGTCCCGCTTGCCACCTTTCGTTTGCTCTTTCCTTTTCTCTTCATTGGCTCTTGTTATATTGTAACAGGATAGGTAGGAACATGTACGTTTAGATAACTGGCAGGAATGGGAGCTGAATTGATTAACTCTAGTCCAGGTGTATGGCGTCTCGCTCATCTCTTTGAAATTCCAGGTTGTTATTGTTTGACCCAATAACGAAGTTGTAGACAGGTTTTATGTTGCTATAGAGGTATTTTGTGCCACATAAATGGAAGGCATCACTGTTAAGTCGTAGTAATGAACCTTTTCATGTTGTAAATGATATAAAGATATGAATTTCACATCCAATCTTCGGGACAGCCGTGTGGCTTTATAGTCGCTTAGCGCGCTCCATGGTCATTATGCACTACCTTCGAGACCCGCAGGACGCTATTTTTTTTCTCTCTCTCTTTCTTTGTTTTTCGTTTGGCAGTTCAGCTTCATTCCGATGTCATTACCCCACAACACACAGTCACTCAATTCCCCCCCCCCCTTTTTTTTGTCGCAGACTGGAGGTTGGATTTGCTTCATTTATCATACGTGTAATGTTGTAAATTGCCCTTGGTATACAGTGCCCCGCTTGCCACCTTTGTTTTCTCTTTCCTTTTCTCTACGTTTGTTCATGTTACACTGCACAAGACAGGTCGGAAAATAATTTACATAACTCAACTGGAGCAGGAATGGCAACTGAATAGATTAACTCTAGGCCAGGTGTATGGCGTCTCGCTCATCTCTTTGAAATTCCAGGTTGTTATTGTTTGACCCAAGAACAGAATTGTAGACAGGTTTTATGTTGCTATAGAGGTATCTTGTGCCACATGAGTAGAAGGCATCACTGTTTAGTAGTAGTAATGAACCTTTTCTTGTCCCTCCATGTCAATTATAGTGTGTTTAAAGGGGTTGTGTGTCTATCTGCTAAAGAAAAGGAAAACCTTATTTTCGTCATGGCTGTTTCTCTATACGTAGCCGTAGGTGATGAGTGTTGTTGGTATCTGAGCAGTGAAGAACAGAGCATCAGGCTAAAATCCCCCTTAGTTATACGCGCTAAGCGTTCAATTTGATATATCTTTATTTATGTAGTCAATCACTGCTAATGGAGTTACAGAATTATGTTATGACACATTGCACTGAAAGTTTGTAAAGCAAAGTTTATGGACAAGGCAAGCAATTGTACATGAATAATACCATTCATTTCAGAGGGAAATTATGGTATACCTAAATGTAAGGGTATCATTGCTTTGGAATTGCTGAGACAATATCTTGGCACGAGGGCTTCCACTTCTAATAACTGATCCCTTTGAAGATGTGTCGGTCACGGGTGATCGTCATGATTCATCTTTCACGTAGAAGCTTCCGTTCCACACTCTTCGTTCGAGAAGACTTACCATCATACTTCAAATTGTGATTAAAGGTAAAGACTCAAAATCAGACAAGTTGACGTGTTATGTCTATGGGAGGTGATTTTTTTTTTTAACCATGCATTGACTTGACAACGTTTAAGCACCTTTATCTCAGCTGATTTTGCTCCATTTCCTCTGAAACTTATGTATGTGGTAGCTGAGACAATAAGCTGCAGTGATCATGCATTTTATTTTTTTCAAACCTCCTCGTCAGGTTGATAATTTTGCAGCTAAAAACTGAAAATGAGAATGGAATGTGGACCAAACGATTCCTGAATCATCTTTCACATATAAGCTTACGTTCCTCATATTTTCTCGTCAAGACGTACATGGCCGAGAGGATAAAAGCGACGTCACAAGAGACGTGAGGTTGCACACGTACGGGTTCGAACCCCATAAGAGCACGAAACAAAATACGTATATCTTTTTTTTTTATGGAGTATTCACCTTCGTCCATGTAGAAAGCACGTTTTCATGTAAACGTACACACACACAGGCACACACACACACACACACACACACACAATATCCCTTTGTTTTGTGTTGGAGACCACATTGCTTTGACTGGCAACTTGGACTTGAAATTACAAAGTGAAGATGACTCTTAAAAGACAGCATGGCCATGCTTGTTTTTTTTTAACAATATGAAGACCTATTGGTAAATATTCATTCACATATCATTTCCAATCAACTTACTTGGACACGGTGACACCACACGAAATTTTCAATTGGTTGCATGACAGAAACAATTTCATCTGAATTATATAGGACTGTATAAAGAATTGGACTTCACGAATATTTCTCAATATTACTTCAAGTCGCAACTTAACAGTATTTTCGTTGTCGATCACTGAAAATGAGAATGGAATCTGGTCGAAACGATTCCCGATTTATCTTTGCAACTGTATATTGATCGAATCCTCGCGGCCACTCGTGGGAAGTTGAATAGCGCTATCAGTCACTTTACGTATATCGCCAAAAAACTGAATATCAATGTAAATTTGTGTTGTGTATAGCATACATAGATAGATTTAAGTTTCGCACAGGATCTTCGGATCTTCCGTGCGGCAGAATCGCTTAGCACGCTGCGTGTTTATAATGCCCGACCGGAAGGAGAGAAGTTAATCGAGTCCCGCAGGACTTTTTCCTTTTATTTCTTTTTTCTTTTTTTTTTCAGCAGTTCAGCTTCACACTGATGTCATGAACACAGCTACTCTATTTCCCTTGTTTTGTATTGGAGTTTGGAGGTTGGGTTTGCTTCATTAATTTTGTCACACGTAATGTTGTAAATTGCCCCTTGAAACAGTGCCCCGCTTGCCACCATTCGTTTTCTCTTTCCTTTTCTCTTCATTTGTTCTTGATATACTGTAGCAGGATATTTAGGAACGTGTACGTTTACATAACTAACAGGAATGGGAACTGAATTAATTAACTCTAGTCCAGGTGCATGGCGTCTCGCTGATCTCTTTGGAATTCCAGGTTGTTATTGTTTGACCAAATAACGGAGTTAAAGACAGGCAGGGAAGGAAGTGACTTGATATTGCTTCATAATGAGGAATTTTGGGCAACAACTTTCCAAGCGTAGTGATTATGACGGGGTTCTCTGTCGTTTATTTTCGTCATGGCTGTTTCACTAGTTTAGCCATAGGTGACATATGTTGTTGGCATTTGGGAGAATAGAACAGATCAGTACCAAACTGGAATAGCCCTATAAGTAATGTGGTAAGCGTTCATTTTTTTGCATTATCTTTCTTCTTCAAAGTCAGTCACTACTGATCGAAATACACAATAATATGACACGTTCCATTGGTAGTTTAGGAAAAGGGAGTTAATGCACGATGCAATGATAAATGTGCTACCATTAATTTTAGAGACGTCGTTGTGGTGTGGTACTGGTGATGGTAAGGGAACCATAGATTGCTTTTAAAGTAATGAGACAATCATTGGACCTTTGCATCAAGACCGTATTCCCATCTAGAATATAATGCATGTTCGTGCGGAGTTTTTTTTTTTTTTAATCCTGACGTGGACATTTTCTTTTCCTTGTTTTTAATTTAAGAATGTTATATCTAAATTTGTTTCTTTCCCCTAACATTTTTTTTTTTGTTGGATATAAAGTTGGACGTTCCGTGACCGAGTAAAAGAGCAGCGATTTAGTTACAGTTTCAATGCATCTTGTTTACCATCTTCTCCGACATTAAATTGATTGTTTTTAAATTTGACATTGTCTGTCTATAAAGCAATTTGCCTGTTTATGCTCATAAAACACTGCTATAACAACTAATACATTTGCTTCACTTGTCACACGCAATGATGTGGATTGCAGTTGTGCATGCATTTTTTCTTTTGCCACCTCTCGTTTTTCTCTCCCCTTTTCCCTCATTTTGGTTTTGTTATACTGCAGATGGGAATGATTACAATGACATAACCCAACTTGAAGTAGGAATGAGAACTGAATAAATTAACTCTAGGCCAGGTGTATATAGCGTCTCGCTCATCTCTTTGAAATTTCAGGTTGTCATTGTTCGATCAACGGAGTTGAAGACAGGCTTTATGTTGCTATAGAGGTATCTCGCTCCACATGAATGGAATGCATACGCTGTTTAGTATTAGTAATGAACTTTTTCATGTCCATTCCTGCCAATAAAAGTGTGTTTGATGGGGTTTTGTGTCATTGTGCCTATGAGAAAGCAAAGTTTTATTTTCGCCATGGCTGTTTCTCTATGCGTAGCCGTGGGTGATGGGTGTTGTTGGCATCTGGCCAGTAAAGAACCGAGTATTATGCTATAATACCCCCTCCCCCGGTTAGGTTCTAAGCGTTCAATACGGTGATATAGCTTTCTTCTTTATTATGTCAATCACTGCTGATGGAATTACAGAATTATGTTATGACACGTTTCACTCAAAGCTTAAAAAACAAAGTATATGCACGATACAAGTAATGGTGCATGAGTCCTATAGGCCATTGATTTTAGATGAGAAATTATGACATGCCTATAGTAGGATTGTCATTGATTAGGAATTAATGAAACGATTAAGCACACCTTCCACTTCTAACTGTCCCCTATGAATGTGTGTCGATCATGTGAGATCGTCATAAATTATCATTCACGTATAAGCTTACGTTCGAAGTGTACTCTTAGTTGGAGGAGACCTATAGTTACATGGTTAAAGGCGATGTCTCTTTCGCTGGAGCCGTACGTTTGGCCCGTTTTTCTTTTGCCCTTTTCTCTTTAATTGAGATATCACTTTCGTCCAGGTATAAATCACATTCTCATGTAAACAGACTCACTTGCTCTATATCCCTTGTTTTGTATCGGAGGCTTCATTGGATTTACTGCTTGTAAATCTCACAGGCTTGTATATAGCTGTAAGAGCTCTTTGAACTGATCACTATGATAGCAAGATGAGAGGGAGTCATATTGGTTATGTAAATAATGGTCAAAGGTCATATTTTAAAAGGCCACTGTTAAAGCCAGGATGGTTATAAACACTTAATTGTCATGTTTTATTTGTACGTGCCGAGGATCACTTGGATCCCGTTTACAGTGCGAGGTTCGGCCGCGGCTCGGCCGCGCCGAGACCGCCTTCATTTCGGTGTAAACGTGCAAAAGGCCAAATGCGGGGCCAAAATGGCCTCGCATTAGGCCACGCTAATGTGGTCTCGGCCGCGGCCGAGCCGCGGTCGCGCCCGGCCTTTTTCTCAGTGTAAACGCAAACTGGGCTAAATGCGCGGCCAATTTTATTGTGGCTTCCAAACACTCGCCTGTACTATTTCGCTATTCAGGATATTAACCACTTCAACGTCGAAAACTAGTATAGTTTAAGGTGGTTTTGTCCTGCAAAGGATTTTCTCCTTCGGCAAAGGCCTTTGCCCGAACGGCGACTTCGCCACTACGACAAAATATTGAAAGGTTTGAATCAAAAGCGCGGCCGAGCCCGGCAGTGTAAATGGACTAAATTGCGGGGCTCGGCCGCGCAATTGAGGCTCAAAAAGTCCGTAAATCGACTTAGTCGTACACGCACAGAATTTCCACATAGTTTGTGTGACAGAAAAACAAATGTGATCTGAATAATAAATGTAGGCCCCCAAAAAAGTTCAACTAAGTATCTCATTATAACTTCAAGGTGCTATATTACATTCTTTTCTTTGTCGATCACGGATGACCGACATCTGATGACCCCAAGCGTATCACCTAACTCGTCTTCAGTGTGACGAGTTTCATATCTCGTTTTTTATTCTTCTTTCTTTCTGGACAATTTTGTGTCGTCAATATCTCAAGAATGACATTACGAAATAACATGACATTTTCAGTCAACATGTCTCATGACAAAATCTAGCCACAATAAGGTTTTCATGACAGTAACATATCTATGACGTCATCTAGGCGCCATTTTGTGATTTTCGGACCTTGTCACATGATCGATCATAACTTCATAACTAGATGTCATTTCTGTATCATTTTCGGTGGACATGAAGTTCAGGTCACGCTCTATCTTACTTTTTAACGCTAGTTACACAGGTCATCATTACGCGCGCGTAAGCGCGCGTCAAAATTTTAAAAGGCTCAAAACGACTTCCCAATGGGAAATCTCGAAGTTTCAGACAATTTTAAGCGTTTCAAACATTTTCTCGCGTGCGCGTCCGTCCGCGCAATTTCGCGCGCAGAGCACGTAAGCAACATGAAAATGCAATTTTTTTGACTGATGTGGATTCCTGATACTTTGAGTAACAATATCCATTGATTTCCGATCGATTTCGACCTATAACAAAGGAATGCACTGGCGTCAAAGTTGAAATTCCACGTGCGCGTCTTTCTGCAAATATAGTGAAAAAACATGTCTTTGTTTATTTCGCCATAGCTCTTTAAATCGTCCGTTGACCCTATATTTCTATTGCATATTACAAAAGTATATGAATTGTAAATAACATTCCTGGTATCAATATTGCCAGGAAAACGCGATGACGTCATCATATCGTCATTTTAAATAAAAAAAGTGGAATTGATTTTTTTGAGGTACTGTTTCTGACATTCATTTGCTCGTATCTCTGTTGTTTAAGCTCAATATTATCCCAAATTCAGATATGTTGTACTTTGAACATTTGCCTTTTAAGTCCATGTCATGGTTTTGAAATTTGATGACGTCATCATACCTTAAATTGTGATTAAAGGTAAAGACGCAAAATCGGACAAGTTTACGTGTATTGTCTATGGGAGGTGATTTTTTTTTAGACCATGCATTGACTTGACAACGTTTAAGCACCTTTACCTCATCTGATTTTGCTCCATTTCCTCTGAAACATAGATATGTTGTAGCTGAGACAATAAGCTTTAGTAATCATGCATTTTATGTTTTCAAATCTCCTCATCAGGTTGACAATTTTGCAATTTAAAACTGAAAATGAGAATGCAATCTGTACGGAACGATTCCCAATTTTTCTTTGCAACTGTATATTGATCGAATCCACGCTGCCACTTGTGAGAAGTTGAATAGCGCCATCACAAGTCGACACTGTCACGATAGTATTTAGATTTAAGTTTCGCACTCGATCTTCAGGACAGCCATGTGGCATAATCGGTTAGCGCGCTGGTTGTTCATAACGCCATACCGGAAGGCGAGAGGTTCGACTCCCGCAGGACTTTTATCCGTTCTTTCTTTTTTTTCTCTTTTTTTTCGGCAGTTCAGCTTTACTCCGATGTCATTATCGTATTATTTTATCAAGTGTACGTAACCCGTGAACACGGCTGCTCTATTTCCCTTGCTTTGTATTGGAGTTTGGAGATTGGGTTTGCTTCTTTAATTTTGTCACACTTAATGTTGTAAATTGCCCCTTGTTACAGTGTCCCGCTTGCCACCATTCGTTTTCTCTTTCCTTTTCTCTTCATTTGTTCTTGTTATACTGTAGCAGGATATTTAGGAACGTGTACGTTTACATAACTAACAGGAATGGGAACTGAATTAATTAACTCTAGTCCAGGTGCATGGCGTCTCGCTTATCTCTTTGGAATTCCAGGTTATTGTTTGACGGAGTTAAAGACAGGCAGGGAAGGAAGTGACTTGATATTGCTTCATAGTGAGGAATTTCGGGCAACACCTTTCCAAGTGTAGTGATTATGACGGGGTTCTCTGTCGTTTATTTTCGTCATGGCTGTTTCACTAGTTAGCCATAGGTGATATATGTTGCTGGTATCTGGGAGAATAGAACAGATCAGTACCAAACTGGAATAGCCCTATAAGCAATGTGGTAAGCGTTCAATTTTTTGCATCATCTTTCTTCTTTAAAGTCAATCACTACTGATCGAAATACGCAATATAATATGACACGTTCCACTGGTAGTTTAGGAAAAGGGAGTTAATGCATGATGCAATGATAAATGTGCTACCATTGATTTTAGAGACGTCATTGTGGTGTGGTACTGGTGATGGTAAGGGAACCATAGATTGCTTTTAAAGTAATGAGACAATCATTGGACCTTTGCATCAAGACCGTATTCCCATCTAGAATATAATGCATGTTCGTGCGGCGTTTTTTTTTTTTTTAATCCTGACGTGGACATTTTCTTTTTCTTGTTTTTAATTTAAGAATGTTATATCTAAATTTGTTTCTTTCCCCTAACATTCGTTTTTTGTTGAATATAAAGTTAGACGTTCCATGATCGAGTAGAAGAGCAGCGATTTAGTTACAGTTTCAATGCATCTTGTTTACCATCTTCTCTGACATTAAATTGATGGTTTTTATATTTGACATTGTCTGTCTATTTGCCAGTTTATGCTCATAAACCACTGCTATAACAACTAATACATTTGCTTCACCTGTCACACGCAATGACATGGATTGCAGTTGTGCATGCAGTTTTCCTTTTGCCACCTCTCGTTTTTCTCTCCCCTTTTCCCTCACTTTGGTTTTGTTATACTGCAGATGGGAATGATTACAATAGCATAACCCAACTTGAAGTAGGAATGAGAACTGAATAAATTAACTCTAGGCCAGGTGTATATAGCGTCTCGCTCATCTCTTTGAAATTTCAGGTTGTCATTGTTCGACCAACGGAGTTGAAGACAGGCTTTATGTTGCTATAGAGGTATCTCGCGCCACATGAATGGAATGCATACGCTGTTTAGTATTAGTAATAAACTTTTTCATGCCCATCCCTGCCAATAGAAGTGTGTTTGACGGGGTTCTGTGTCATTCTGCCTACGAGAAAGCAAAGTTTTATTTTCGCCATGGCTGTTTCTCTATGCGTAGCCGCGGGTGATGGATGGGTGTTGTTGGCATCTGGGCAGTAAAGAACCGAGTATCATGCTATAATACCCCCCCCCCCCCCGTTAGGCTCTAAGCGTTCAATACGGTGATATATCTTTCTTCTTTATTATATCAATCACTGCTGATGGAATTACAGAATTATGTTATGACAAGTTTCACTCAAAGCTTAAAAAACAAAGTTTATGCACTATACAAGTAATGGTGCATGAGTCCTATAGGCCATTGATTTTAGATGAGAAATTATGATATGCCTATAGTAGTGGTGTCATTGATTAGGAATTAATGACACGATTAAGCACTCCTTCCACTTCTAACTGTCCCCTTTGAATGTGTGTCGATCACGTGAGATCGTCATAAATTATCATTCACGTATAAGCTTACGTTCAAAGTGTACTCTTAGTTGGAGGAGACCTATAGTTACATGGTTAAAGGTGATGTCTCTTTCGCTAGAGCCGTACGTTTCGCCCGTTTTTCTTTTGCCCTTTTCTCTTTAATTGAGGTATCACTTTCGTCCAGGATAAATCACATTCTCATGTAAACAGACTCACTTGCTCTATATCCCCTGTTTTGTATCGGAGGCTTCATTGGTTCTACTGCTGGTAAATCTCACAGGCTTGTATATAGCTGTAAGAGCTCTCTGAACTGATCATTGTGATAGCAAGATTAGAGGGAGTCATATTGGTTATGTAAATAATGGTCAAAGGTCATGTTTTAAAAGGCCACTGTTAAAGCCAGGATGGTTATAAACACTTAATTGTCATGTTTTATTTGTACGTGCCGAGGATCACTTGGACCCCGTTTACAGTGCGAGGCTCGGCCGCGTTCGGTGTAAACGCGCAAAAGGCCAAATGCGGGGCCAAAATTGGCCTCGCATTAGGCCACGCTCTGGAGGTGGTCTCGGCCGCGGCCGAGCCGCGGTCGCGCCCGGCCTTTTTCTCAGTGTAAGCGCAAACTGGGCTAAATGCGCGGCCAATTTTAGTCTGGCTTCCAAACCCTCGCCTGTACTATTTCGCTATTCAGGATATTAACCACTTCAACGTCGAAAACTAGTATAGTTTAAGGTGGTTTTGTCCTGCAAAGGATTTTCTCCTTCGACAAAGGCCTTTGCCCGAACGGCGACTTCGTCGCCACGGAATTCAGTTGGCAAAGGATCTGAAAACCAGACAATACCAAATTGCGTTTGTTTAAAAGGGTAGAGCGCCACTACGACAAAATATTGAAAGGTTCGAATCAAAAGCGCGGCCGAGCCCGGCAGTGTAAACGGAATAAATTGCGGGGCTCGGCCTCGCAATTGAGGTTGTCCTTGATTGCAGCTCGGCCGCGGCTCGGCCCAGCCCCGCACCGTAAACGGGGTCTAAGTTATGCACTGTAAGTACTCAAAAAGTCCGTAAATCGACTTAGTCGCACACGCACAGAATTTCCACTTAGTTTGTGTGACAGAAAAACAAATGTGATCTGAATAATGTAGGCCCAAAAAAGTTCAACTAAGTATCTCATTAGAACTTCAAGGTGCTGTATTACATTCTTTTCTTTGTCGATCACGGATGACCGACATCTGATGACCCCAAGCGTATCACCTAACTCGTCTTCAGTGTGACGAGTTTCATATCTCGTTTAAATATATTTTCGGTATTTTTATTATATAGGTATTGCCTTCTTAGATGTGCATAACACTTGACATCCAGCTGGACTTAAATTTTTACAAAAGAGATAATTTTCCAGAAGCAGCTCTTGAGGGAAAATATGACTCCCAGGGGAATGTTAAGTGTTACGTTTAAGGACACATAATGACTCACACGATCAGTCCATAAATATACGGTTCTTGGGATGCTTTACTGCCATTCTTGCGTGGGGTTTTACATGTGACGGAGGGCTTTCGTTATCACTATAAATGACCTATTGACCTGATGCTGTCACCTTACTGCATCTAATATGCATATATTAACTGTTTCTAATCTGCATACATCACACTCCTCCCTCCTAAGCTTGAATCTCCTATCAAAATAACTTGTAAACATTACTTGCCAATATAAGTAAAACAAGCATGTACTGATTTTGCCTAAACTGCAGTATTGAAGTTGTGTGATATACTGTTTGGTTTAAACAAAAGAAATCATAATTTGAGGAATCGTTTTTCATCAACATTTTGAACTGAAACAAACATCAAGGTGTACAACTCAGCTCTATCTGTCCTTGTATGAAGGCAAACGTACATGTAATAATAAAGGTGAGACTTATCACCGAGAAGTATTCCTCAAATCTTAATGTTATGAAATATTCAGACACATGTGATTTATCTGCCTATTGACTCAAAATAAATGCCATTTACAGTGTATCTGTCCATTGACTCAGAATAAACGAAGAAAAAACAAATGAATTGTGTCCTGTACTTATTTGTCTCGTATCTAAAATGTCATAAAAAAACTAAACTAAACTAAAAAAAAACTAAAAAAAAAAACTGAAAAAAAGTCATAAAAAAACTAAACAACTACCTGTGGTATTACAAATGGTTTATGTGTTATATTTCCTGCAGGTAAGTAAGATCCTGTGCGTATAAAAATCTACAACTTGAGAACATGTACCTGTGGTACAGCTAATATAGATTACTGTAAAAAAAAAATCGAGAGAGAAAAAAACTAACCTGATCTAGCCCTCCAAGCTAAAGTTATTAGTTAACATAATGAGAAAAACAAACTTATCTACATGTACAATCTTCAGTCGATGATCCTTACATCTCTTGGATCAGCCTTGCTGGTTTCTTCTTAAACCTGCCTGAGCGTCTTGGTACCTGTTTAAGTACCTGTTCACTCAAGTTCTCATCAAGACTTTCAGGTTCCATCAGCACAGTTCCTGACGCTTCATCCCCTGTTGCCTGCACATGAGGGAATTGTTTGGAAGTTTCCAGATGGATTTTCCTCGCTCAACAATGTTCGCTCCATGATAGATCGCTCACTGCGGAATTGTTCATTAGCTGCATGTGTACCGCGTGCTTGAGATGTGTCAAAATCCACCTTCCTCATCTGATCAATATGGCGCTTCTACACCCTGCCATCATCCAAGCTCACAATGTATGACTTGGGTGCGGTACGCTCAGCGATGGTACCACTATGCCAGGTACCTTCACTCCTGAAGTCCTTCACTAACACTTGTTCTCCTGGATGGAACTCGCGCAGTTTGATGGATTTGTCATGGTGCAGCTTCTGCTAATTTTATACGCTTTCTACCTTGGTTTCAAGACTCGGCTTAACCAATGTCAGTCTCGTGCGGAGTTCTCGTCCCATGAACAGACTAGCTGGAGTTTGTCCTGTAGTTGGGTGTTTTGTTGAACGATAGGACAGCAAGAATCGGTCTAGATCGTGCTGTGTGCCTTGTCCTTTGCGTTCGCTGGCACTCAGCGCTCGCTTGAACGACTGTACCATTCGCTCTGCCGCTCCATTGCTCGCGGCATGGTACGGTGCGACTAACACCTGCTTGATTCCGTTCATCTTCAGGAAGTGGCGAAACTCTTCACTACAAAATTGCGGTCCATTATCGCTCACCACCTGATTTGGCAGACCGTACTTGGCGAACAACTCTCTTAGTGCTGCAATGGTAGCACCTGCAGTGGTGCTGTTCATCATGATGATTTCCGCCCATTTAGAATGAGCGTCTACGATGGCCACCAAATATGGCTCCTTGCAATTTTCTTCATGCGAACAATGCCCGCATGTGAGGAATGCAATTCCAACAGCATGTCGTCCTGCAGCCGTTTTGGGATAACGACCCTGTATACCCATAGGATACAATCTTGTTCCACAGACAACTCATGACGTCGGTGCAGAAATGGTTTCAACTGCTCGTTATCCACTTCTGATGGCCAATTTCCTGTTTTGACCCATTCAAACACTCGTGATAGTATTGGGTCTGTGCGTGTCTCCTTCTTCACTTCGCTGCTTGTGACCGGCAAGTTGTCAATGTGATGTACCGCGATATTGTACAAAGCGTCCTCTCCTGCCTCTGTATCAGGCAATGGAAGTCTGGATGGCGCATCCGCGACCACGTTGTCCTTCCCAGCTACAAACTTCAATTCGTAGTTGAAAGCTGATAGCATGATGGCCCATCGTTGTAGCCTCTGAGCTGCCAGTGTAGGGACTGCTGTTTTGGGTCCCAAAATCAGGCTTATGATCTGTTCGGATCATGAACTTGCGGCCATACAGATAGGTTCTGAAACGCTGCACTCCAAACATGATGGCCAATGCTTCCTTATCCAGCTGCGCATATCCTCTCTCATGTTTGTTCAAACTCCTCGATGCATAAGCAACTGGTAGGCGTCGTCCTTGTTCATCGATGTGACAAATGACTGCCCCTATCCCGTAAGGGGAGGCGTCTGCACTCAGCTCGATGTCCTTCGAAGGATCGTAATGCGTCAAGAGCTTATCCGAGCTGATTGCGTTCTTCACTGTTTTGAATGCGTGCTCACATTCCTGTGTCCACTCCCATGGTGTGTCTCCCAGCAGCGCATTCAGTGGATGTAGCATGGTGGACAAATTGGGCAGGAACTGAGCCTGGAAATTCACCATCCCTAACCATGATCTCAGTTCCGTCACGTTGGTGGGTGCTGGGGCCCGACGTATGGCGTCCACCTTGTCCTGCGTGGGTTGGATTCTCTTTGCTGAAAGTTTCCTTCCCATGTACACGACTTCATCCTGCATGAAGGAACACTTTTCAGGTTTGACCGTGAGCCAATACTTCGCGAAGCGTGCGAAGAGGTCGTCAAGATTCTTCATGTGTTCTTCGTCGTTAACTCCCGTGACCAAGACATCATCCATAATTGCACACACACCGTTCAATCCCGCTAGCACCTGCTCAATGAACCGCTGCCAGGTGGCAGGGCAGGATGATATTCCAAACGGAAGCCTGGTGTATGCGACGAGTCCGCGATGAGTATTGATGGTTACCAGCCGTCGAGACTTGTCGTCCAGCTGGTATGCGCACTTCAAATCAATCTTGGAGAATTTCTTTCCATTCACCAGCTTGCTGAACACTTCAGTGGGAGTTGGGATCGGGTACTGATCGCAGTGAATGTTCTTGTTTACTGTGACCTTATAATCCCCGCACAACCGGACCCGTCCATCTGCCTTGGGGATGCATACTAATGGGGTTGCCCACTCGCTGAATTCCACAGGTTCAATCACCCCTTCCTGTTGCATGCGGTCCAGTTCTCGTTCGAAAGCAGGTCGTAATGCATAGGGCACATTGCGTGCCTTGTGGAACACCGGGACCACTTCCTCTTTTACGTGTAGGGTCGCCTTGAAGTCCTTAACGGTGCCCAGCTCCTGCCTAAAAACTCCTGAGTATTTGTCTTCTAGTCCCGTCCCAATATCAGCACTGATTGCGTATTGTCCTTGCGACATGATTGCTGGCCAATCCAGCTTGATCTCCGATAGCCAGGTGCGCCCGAGTAACGGGGGTCCCTTTCGATCCGTTTTGACAACCACTAATGGGAGCTGACATTCCTGCCCCTGGTAGGAAACCTGCACTGAACATTCACCAGCTGTTTCCAGTTTTGCCCCTGCGTACGTATGTAGTTTCACAGGCTCAAGAGGCAAATGCTTGAAGTTTTTTTTTCGTAGTTATGGACACTGATGATAGATACCGCAGCTCCCGTATCCAGTTCCATTTCAAGGTCTTGACCATCCACTTGTAGTGTTATTTTCAATGGAGCAGATGGTTTACGACCGCCCTCAACCTTGAAAACACTATCCACAAAACCTGATCCGTCTGTTTTATCTGTTTTATTGAACCTTTTCCTTGTCGTCCATACATCGGCTTACCACGTCCGGCTACAGACTGTGAGGGTTTCTTTGACTGAGGATGTCCATGCCCTTGACCTCGTCCAAAAGGTTGTGAACGACACTCTGATTGAAGGTGTCCCTGCTTTTTGCAACGATAACAGGTAGCGTTCTTGTAATTGCAGCGGTCCCCAGAATGATTGGTCATGCCACAACGATAGCATTTCTTCCTCAAAGCTGAAGTTGAAAAACCTCCACGTTCGCCCCCTTTGAAACATGATGCACAGATTTTTCATCATTTCTGGACATGTCTTTTGCATTTTGGACTGCCGCTTCTTCAGCTAGGGCTACTTCGATAGCTTGGGCAAACGTGTAATTGTTAGACAGCAACTTCTTCTGAATGTTAGCTGATGCTAGGCCACAAATGAAACGATCTCTCAAGGCTTCTTTCAACTGATCATTTGACAAGGCACAATGTGATGCCATTTGTTTGAGGTGCGACACATATTGTGAAATCGTTTGGCCTGGAGCTTGCGTAGCATTATGGAACTTGAACCGTTCTGTGACTGTCAATCGCTTAGGGCAATAGTGTTCTTTCAGCAAAGCACACAGATCCCCAAAACTCTTTGCTGAAGGTTTGTCGGGAAAGGTCAGATCACGTAGCGTTTTGTATGGCTCTTCTCCCACACTACTGAGCAAAATAGCACGTCTTTTAGGCCCATTTGCTTCTGTGTCATTGATATCTGTTGCAAGAAGGTATTGTTCTAACCTATCTAGGTAAAATTCGATATCTCCTTCGCGAGGATCAAATTGCTCAGAGATCCTAGCCGTTGCCATTGCTCATACGTTTACGTTCACGTGTATACCATGCATCAAAAATAGTCACCTCAAAACGTACGTATGGGACTGTACAAGACGTAGTTCACAGCGTACCGAAATCGATCATTGCGACGTAGCAAAATCGGCGTGAACTTACTCTTATCGGCTCCAAATCCCACTTTCTCCTTCAAAATTCCGTGCAGTAAGATCCCATCCTCGTCGCCAGTGTTACGTTTAAGGACACATAATGACTCACACGATCAGTCCATAAATATACGGTTCTTGGGATGCTTTACTGCCATTCTTGCGTGGGGGTTTTACATGTGACGGAGGGCTTTCGTTATCACTGTAACTGACCTATTGACCTGACGCTGTCACCTTACTGCATCTAATATGCATACATTAACTGTATCTAATCTGCATAAATAATTTTCACACAACAGTAGACATAATGTACTCTTAAATGAATCCCACAAGGATTGGAACAATAAATATCCTCCAGCATTCCCACTGATTCCCATTGATCAGTTACTAGCCATCCCCTTTAAGTTTACCTTCTTGTATATCCTCGCCTCTCCTGGAGACATCTGAGTCTGAAATTGGAAAACCAAAGTTAGGTCCAGCGATTCGGATATGAGATAGATAACATCCCACTTCGTCTTATAATAATGTTGAACGAAAACAAATAGAGCTTTTCTCACAAACGGAACATGGAAGCATATGGGCAGGGAGAAAGATATATCATATGAATGGATGGAAGCATTGTACTGTGCTTTTGAATTGTCAACTGAATTTTCAAAATAACTGTTTATCTTTTCGAATCACACCATCTCAGAAATATTTTGACCGTTAGTTCTTTTTTTCTCGTCGTCCATTGTTTGTTTGTTTTTTATCTTAGTCTGCTAACTTTGCCTGCGAGTGATTTTCATTTTGGTTTGTTTCACATGATTTTGATTTTCCTTTGCCAATTTGGTATAAACAAACAGTTTAAAAGTACCAATAAGAGTCTATCTTTGCAATGATACACGCCATACTAAAATTGATTTTACTAAGCAGAGTAAAACCAGACAAAACAAAATGGAAAACACTCTCAATTTAGATAGCACAGATATGAAATTTCAGAGAGTAACATGTTGGTGGTGTTTTTGGGGGTGCCAAAAATTTTACGTTGTAAAGTTGATGGCAGTGACGAGGAAAATGCTTTGTTGATTAAAAGGATGTGTAACACAGTGATTATGCGGATAAGAAAATGGGTCATGTTTAGGTTTGACCAACTTTCCATGCCAGTGATGCGTGGATATCAGCGCAAATGTGAATAATGATAACAACAACAGATGACCTATACTTAGCATATACTTGTTATTTATTTATTTATTTATTTATTTATTTATTTATTTATTCATTCATTCATTCCTTCCTTCATTCATTTATGTATGTATGTATGTACAATGTATGTATGTATGTATGTATGTATGTATGTTGTTTTAGTAGGGTTGCTCTGCCAGTGGCTACAAACACTCTTATTCTCAGAGGCCATTTCCCACACATATATCTTTCTCTGCACACATTCTGATATATGTCGCTTTGTAACGATTATTGTGGGGAGGAGTTGCGCACCAGCATGTTTTTTGTTTCGTTTTGTTTTGTTTTGAAAGCTGGCGCCAAATACAGACAATGCAACGCCGTTGGGTCATAAAATTATAATGCCTCCAAAGTGAATTCCTCCGCTCCTCCGATAGCTTTACAGATTCCACTGGAAGAACACGGGCATGTTCTCAATTGCCTGTGTACCTCCATTCATCGCGTTTCCCAAGAGATCCGGTATTAAAGGGGATGGCTAGTAACTGATCAGTGGGAATCAGTGGGAATGTTGGGGATGATTGTTCCAATCCTTGTGGGATTCATTTAAGAGTACATTATATATCTATTGTTGTGTGAAAATTATTCGCTTCAGAATGGTCTCATATTCAAGTAATGTGCAGTTTAATGTTACCAGGTTAGCATGCCTGTACAATGACGGTACATTAAACTGCACATTACTTGAATATGAGACCATTCTGAAGCACATAATTTTCACACAACAATAGATATATAATGTACTCTTAAATGAATCCCACAAGGATTGGAACAATCATCCCCCAGCATCCCCACTGATTCCCACTGATCAGCTACTAGCCATCCCCTTTAAAGGTGTTGTGAAACGTGCGAAATATAGAGATGGGAAATCTGCCCCCCCAAGGAAAAACGCAGTATCTAACATTTTTGGCGATTTTCACTTTTTTGCATAAATGTAGTCAGTGGGCAATCCTTCTTCATATGACATATTCAGATTTTTGAAAAAATGTTTGGAAAACTACTTTTCCGTAACTGCCAAACGCAGTATCTACACTGAACTTGCACTTTCCCCAAGGAAAAACGCAGTATCTACATCATGAATATTTCCCCAAGGAAAAACGCAGTATCTACAAAGCTAGTCTTAATTACCAGACACTGTTATTTATATATGTGAATACTTTGCCGGTTGTTCTGTAATTTGAACGTAAATTACTTTCTTTAGATATACTTGCTCAATAATAAGACATAATGTTCAAAATATCTAACCGAAACAATACTGATTAGTAAATATTTTGATGAGATCGTGATCCTAATATAAAACACAGTGTGTGATTAAGACTAACCGAGTGCACATTGAACAATACAGCACACAACACTGACAGCTTGCATATGAGCTGCACTGAGCATGCAGTCAGCACAGGGCCCGGCCGGCTATAGTCAGCATTTACAGTGTGAGTGTGTACTTGTCTTGGATTAAAACAAAATGTTGTCGCGGGGAAAATTACTCGTGAGCCTAGCCCTCAAGAAAAATTTATCTGCAGATAATGAGTAAGTAATTCAAAACTATTTCAATATTGAAAGAATAAAGCTGATCGTTTGTCACACGAAGCGAGGTAAACACAAATGCATGTTTGTCACACGAAGCGAGGTAACGTTAGACTCTAGAGTTCTAAACACAAATGCATGTTTACCTTGCTTCGTGTGATTAACGATCAGCTTTTCTTTCATATTCTACCTCGATGATGAACATCTTTCGTACTATTTCAATATTAACTTGTTGTGAAGTAACTTTGATAGGCCTAGACCCTTGTCAAAATTCCTCAGGCTCCAAATCTGAAAGTTTCGTCGAAAGGCAATAGACCTACTCACCTAGGTGCCTAGATCTATTTGTGTTGTATCGGATAAACGTCGCGTTTTATACTAACATGTTAGACCCTATACATCTAGGCCTAAGTCCAAGTCTAAGACTTGTCTAGACAGTAACGTTTGAGTCTTGTGTCTCTTTTCTAACGTTAGACTTAACGTTAATCAGAACTTTCAGGGTCCGTATTCCGAAAGTCTAAAGAAAGATGTAGTGTAGGACTAAAATAGGCCTACTCTACGGCAGGCCTGTTTATAAAACTATAAGAAAGAAGTCTAAGACTAAAACTTAACCACTCAGAATCCTCAAAATCTAACACCGCTAGTGAAGTCTACTCGACCATACCATACTGTCATAAAATTACATAGACAGCGATCTAGTTGAAAATAGATTATGTGAAAAATAGGTAGGGGCCTAGACCGGTAATCTAAGGGCTTAGACTAAACCTTCTGCGGTTCTAACTTTAGGCCTAGGCTATTTTTTTTTTTCTGTTAGTATCGTGCATAGCCTGAGGCAGAGACTCGTGTAGCCTGCTACGTAGCCAGCCTAGAATAAACGATATAAAAACTAGACCTAGTCTAGATCGATCTAGGTCCAGACATCCGATTTAGATTTATTTTGGTCTAGACAGACTCTAGCCTAGACTGTACAGATCTAGATGATAAGATCTAGTATTCTAGATGCTAACGTTAGTTAGCGGCTAGGTCATATCACATTACAGCCCTGGCAAGCTTCATATTTATAAACGCGTAACGTTTACAGCAAGATCGGTCTGGGAATGTAAGCAAAACGTTCCAAGAACGATCTGTTATTTGTTAATGCTATTGTTATGAAGCCTCCTCTGTAATCAGGGCATAAATGGGGGATGGAGGATGCATCCCCCAGGGCCAGAGGTTGAGGATGGTGCATCATGAATACTTGTACAATGATGTATAGAACTGTCTACATGCATACATAATTATGGCAGTCATTCCGCTGTAGATACTGCGTTTTTCCTTGGGGAAATACGTTCCATTGTAGATACTGCGTTTTTCCTTGGGGAAATCAGTCAATTGCATGGGGTTTCCCCGAAGTATCTACATTTTCATTAATAACTTAAAAACAAAACAAAATCACAAAATGATATTTTCCAGGAAAATTGGTAGCTAGATAGACTAAAATTCCACAATGAAGGAATTTTTCAAAAGAGTATATTTTCCAGGGGCTTTGGCAAAAACATAAAATGGTGAATATCTCGGTTGTTGAGAAATGGAGCTGGATGTAGATACTGCGTTTTTCCTTGGGGGGGGGGGCAGAAATACGCGTATGCCTTCACTTACAGGTATACAATATGTCATTCAAATCGTTATGTTTGTCGCTGATAGTCAGATATAATGATTACAGATATGCATATGTTTCTAATTTTCAATTACCAAACTCATGTAATTATCAATCTGCAGCTAATCATCTTCTCTGTTGAGGTAGATAGTTTTTCTTACAGGACAACGTGCAGATGAGATTCCTAGTCGTTGATACACATCTGGTTGTCGAAGACCTCACGACATACTGCGCCGTAAAGTTTTCCCCGTTTGCCAGCTTAAGTTCCCACAGCGCCACTTTCCCATCGCAGTGCGCTGTTATAAGAAAAAGAAAAAAAGTGAAGGAAAACTTTAAAATCTCCCCTATGTCACTGACTTTAACTGACAGACTAATCTGTTAAATGGATTACTTATATAACAGAAGGCACTACGATGTTTTGGTTTTTTTTTTTCCGATACGCCCAAAGTTCCGATTCAGATCCACTTTTGTTTAAATGTAGAATCAAAAATTTTGTATTGATTCGTGCTGGGTCAGTTCATGTTAAAATGCATTATTTTACCATTTACAGATGAAACAAAACCCAGTTTTAGTGCTTCAAAATATTTCTGTAATGCGAGTTAGGGATAGAAACAATCAATGTATAATGTATATCATGTATTGTTAAGTATGAATGTTAAGTATTGTTGATTATAAAAAAAGTGAGCAATAGTAATAATGAAATTGTTTCTTTATTGAAACGTCTACAGTTATAGTTTATGAAGAAAATGGTGATATCTCTTTATATTTTAGGCTTTATTGCGAAATTTTTATATAACATATCTTATGGTACAAATGACCTACACATATGCATCAAATTCGATAACTCAAACATTTTTTAATCACTGCTCTCAATGATAAACGGTACCTTTAATAATGATTAAAATGCACTCCCAAGTATTTCCTTCATTATGTTTCCGAGAAACGAATCGTTAAGTAACCTTCTAATATTCTGTTTAATGAATTTCTTTTATGTCTCCCAAGAACTTTAGTAGCTCACAATATATCCATATACACACTCCCACAGGCCCTAAATTTTCAAATTCCCTACATATTGTGAACTAACAACCACTCCCTAACTGAATTCTAAAAAAAAAAAAAAAAAAAAAAAAAAATGTGAGTTGAAACTTTTCTTTTTACCCTACCGAGGAAGTATTTCAAATTAACCAACAATTATTTGAAATATCATCAGCCTCAGGTAATGAAATACACACCTTTTAGCACAGTTTTTCAACTACAGGGTATCAGTGTATTCCGTGCTTCTTCCTTGTTCGATCTTTTTCGGATTCCTCATTATCAGCTTATGGGAATTTTCCTTTACAATGATATCATGGTGCTGCGTTTTACTTTTTGCTGCTCTGTCTTGTCCTGCAATGTTAGATAGATAAGTTTCGTTTGAAGCTCTGTATAGTTTTATGCTTTTGCTATATCAATAACCACGCTCGATTTTGACTTGCAGTGAACCAGTAAATGCTGAAGATCATTTTATTTTGTGATTTCTTATTTTATGTTTTGCGGAAGAAAAGTAAAAATGAATTGAATTAAACTGTGGAGTACGTAAGATTCACCTCAAGAAGGTGGGGGGGGGGGATGAGGGTCATATGTTGTTCGAATTGGAATGGCATTTACCA
The DNA here is from genome assembly GCF_964275005.1 of Diadema setosum. NCBI lineage: Eukaryota > Metazoa > Echinodermata > Echinoidea > Diadematoida > Diadematidae > Diadema > Diadema setosum. The sequence continues at coordinate 5,388,293 of NC_092692.1, read as the reverse complement.
TATTCTATCAACTCTTTTGACCTCCAGAAAATCGTAATCAAGCTGTTTTCTTTCCACAGTTTGCCAGTGCTATGTTGTAGGCAGGACGACAAGAAACAAAAGTAAGCGAAATATTTTTAACACATAGGATTGACCAAACCAAAGCAGTAGACAGACGGTTGGAAAATGGCACTATGTTTCCGGTGAATTTGGTGCAAATGAAAAGCACCCCTCCCCTTGCCGCTGACCATCGGAGCCTCATCTGATCTGAAATACATACATAATTACATATAAACATATATATGAGGCCATGTTTTTCTGGCGAATCTGATAAAAATCCGACATTGATCAATGTTGATCGGGGTAATCAGATGGACGACTGGAAACCGCCAGATATCTGTCAGCCGTTTTCATATATTTCCGGTCTTTCCATCTTTGTCCAAAGTTTGTATTTGTTGTTTGTTTTGTTTTTTGTATTTGTATCCTTTGAGCTAGGAGGTCTTGTTTTGTTTGTTTGTTTTTTGGAGGGTTCATTATTTGTGACCGTGCATCACAAAACGAACAAAAAGTCGCACACACTGATTTTGTGTGAGGACTGAAAATAGGTGAAATGGGTCAACCTAGGCGATCTTGACTTTTTCATATTTTCTGAAAGAGCAAGTCTTCTACTACATTATGCTAAAATTTAATATCATAAAACGGGCAGGAAAGTGTATTTTTTAGCAGTTTATCTGGAACATTTTTGGTAGAATAGTGTGATTAGATGTGTCGTTAGAGTAACCTTTTCATTTCTTAAAAACCTTGTACACATCACTCTTCGCTTTCAACTCTAATAACTTTTGAAAGGATGATGCTATTGCTTTGAAAGTTGGCATAAAGTATGGACAGAATGTGTCAAAAAGGCATGCTCAATTTTAGTTTAATCTGATAACCCCTTTATTGTTATTACTCCCATGGTGTACATCCTGTTTTTTGTCGCATTCATCGCACAGCCAGCACGGCTGGGTAAAGATTAAGCACTTGAATAGACACTACACTTCAGAGCCTCTTTTCTCAGTTCACAGGTTCACACTTTTCCTGAGTGGGTGCTTTCTTTCCAATATTTAGATAGGTAAGTAGAGTCCATTTGATTTGAGTTATATATCATTTTAAAGCTTAAAGCCTGCTCTTTCAGAATATGTTCTTCACTAAAATTTCATGTCTGGCGACTTTCTGTTTATTTTGTGATGCAGGGTCACATTTATTCTTGTCTTTTTGATTTATCATGTATTCATATTTTCAATGTATTTGTCGAATCAGATGAAATCCTTTCCCTGCGGTTGCTGCAGGCGATTCATGAAAAACGATAAAAAGGCCCTATTACATACTATACGTGGATATGAATGTATTGATACACTCCCCTGTGCAGGCGTTTCTGAAAATGTGTATGACGAAGAAACTGAAAATTTCAGAAGTTGGAAATGCCAAGTATATATTTTCCTTTGTCCTTTCCAAAATACTGACACTTTGGAATATGAATTCAGTGACCTAGTGAAAAATGATAGGAAAGATCTCTATTCTCTTAATCTTTTTCAAGGGAACGATCTAGAATTTGCACACGTAAAAGTTGTTAGTTTGGTCGAATGATTTGATGTAGTAATGTTGATTACGTAAACCATTAATGAAACTCGACTTGATGAAACTGTTTTCAATAATAAAGTTTAATGTACCTGTGTATCAAATAACTCACAAGGATAGAGACAGACACAATGGAATTGTTGCCATATATGTTAAAAACAATTCAAATATTCAAATTACTAAATATGACTCTCTCAGTCAATTGGAAATAACTTACTTGCATAAAAATATGCATAACGGTTCTAATTCAGTATTGTTTATAAATTACTGTTCAGCACCCAATTCTAGAATCGATGTTTGTAAAAGTGGTTAGTAATCAAAGTTGCTAATTTAAGTATTGTTATATTCAATGATGTTTATCATGATATTTTTAAAATGAAGCAGAATGTACTGAATGATAGATATAAATATAGGTTTCAAATTGTTAGATTATTGTTTACCCTCCTATGAGCATGATGAGTGTTGGTTGAATTCATGCTGGGGGCTATTGAACATGTGGGGCAGACCGCAGATTGCTATCGGATACACTCAAAAGGCTCGACACGCGCGATATTTCTATGACAAATCTGACATAAATTTTCTTTCCACTTCCCTGATCGGATTGACAAGTGCACGTCACGAGACCGACATCCACGAGTCATACAGCCCACGAGTCATACAGCTCACAAGTCTTACAGCCCATGAGTTATACAGCTCACGAATCATAAAACCCATGAGTTATACAGAGCGTATAAAAAAAAAAGGTAATCCAACTTCGGAGGGCTGCCATTTCTTAATTGTCAGGTATGAAGAGCACAAAGTTAGTTTTAAGGAAAGGAGAACTCTTCCTCTTTCCATTGATACCTAATTATGTTGACAGTTGTCTTGCATGACTGAGCACATCGACTTTAAAGACAACAATGACAAATTGCACTTTTTCCAAGTTTGCGTGTTATCGTGAAGGAACAATGCATGTCTCACTGCATGGATGAGATCTGTCAATGAAAGTTGCAAAATAGGCCAGCCTGTACGAACGCGGGTTTGTGTTTAGGTTTTGTGTTTAGGGTTTGTGTTTAGGTTTTCTCCTAACATTTTATGGTCCAAACCATTAACATGGCCCTATTTCCGAAAACTTGGTCCCTCCCACAGAGGCCAACCCACACAATCCATTTTTCTCTGTCCATATTTAACACATAGCTCCCAGTGGCAAACCATGTCTTGAATATGAAGAGAATAAAGTGGATAATGGTTTCGCCTTAATGGAAAGGACCAAATCTCGACAACGTGGCCATGTTGAAGGTTATGAACCATAAAACGTTAGAAGAAACCCTACAACACGAATCTGCAGTCGTGCAGGCTGGCCTGATGATTTCACCACTTTCAATGACAGATCTCATCCATGCAGTGAGATATGCATTGTTCCTTCACGATAACCATTGATAACACGCAAACTTGGAAAAAGTGCAATTTGTCATTGTTGTCTTTAAAGTCCGTGTGCTCGGTCATGCATGACAATTCTCAACATAATTAGGTATCAATGGAAAGAGAGAGACTTCTTCTTTCCTTGCAACTAACATTGTGCTCTTCATAACTGACAATTAAGAAATGACAGGCCTCCAAAGTTGGATTACCCTTTTTTTTTTTATACGTTCTGTACAGCTCACAAGTCACACAGCCCACTAGTTCGACACTACGCTAATAAGCCCCATGAGACCGACGCATTAAGCCCCATGTTGTATCTGTCGAACTCGTGGGCTGTTTTTACCTAGTGTCGAACTCTTGGGCTTTATTTGCCTAGTGTCAAACTCATGGGCTGTATGACTCATGGACCTGTTTTCAAGCGGCCGAACTCGTGGGCTGTATGACTCGTGGGTGTCGGGCTAGTGGGATGACTCCGGATTGACTCGGCACTTTTCCGGCAGTGACTCGAGTTGCGGCCTGAGGTGACGTCCGATGGCGAACAAAGCTCTGAGAATAATAGTTCCTTCATTGGACGATTTCGCCTCATCGGATCACGCTCGACATGTGTGGGACAGATCTGAAAGTCGACCAACGCTTGTCGCATTCATCAGACTGCAATCCGATACACTTCGGCAGGTGTCCAGAAGCCAGAAAAAAAAAAACAAAGAAAAAAACTTTGCTTTCAATGAGTGACCGATAAGAAAAAAAAAGGGAAAAAAAACTTCTGTGGAATGGGGGTATAAGTTCCTTCATCGGACGATCTCGCCCGATTACGCCTGACACTGGCCTCATAGTCGACCAACTTAAATCAGATTCATTGGACTTCGATACGATACACTTCAGGGGGTGGCTGGATAAAGAAGAAAACATCGCTTTGGAGGGGTGGGGATAGATACAGTAATGTACGTTATACTGCAAAACAATGCCTATACATGAGAAGGACTTTCATTATTAAAAAAAAAAAACAACAACACCAAACCAACCAACCAACCAAATAAACCAAAAGAAACAAACAACAAACAAACAAAAAACAAACTAGGAAACAAAAAACATTTCTTATGAGACTCCAGAAACTTACCATAAATGTTGTTGAACGTGACGAAAAGGACGAAAACTCTGATGGGTACATGTCTTGCCATCTGTTTTTTCTTTGTGCCGGACCTCCTTGATACAGTAGCACTTTCTTTTGAGTTTTTCTGCATTCCAGTGGTGTTATTATGAAAAATGAGTTCAAAGAGCAAGCTCTGTCGCGCACCGTTCCTCTTGCAGTCTCAGTTGCACATTTCATGCATCATTTCACGTGCCATCGCACAACATAGCCTGAGAGTTCGTCAATAGTTAAAGATCTACGTAAATAATGCAGATAACAGGTTCACAGCTTTCAATAAAAAAAAAAAAATGACTCGTGATCATTGATGCCATTTCGCATCACCGCGAGGTCGATAAATGTCTTATTTGGGAAAAAAGATGATTACGAAACGCCTTCTTCTTTTACTTATCAAAATTACTAACACTATCATTATTACTTTTGTCTTCATCATCACCAGGGCGGTGAGTTGGCTCAGTCTGCCTCCGACACAAACGACCCGGGTTCGAACCCGAGTCTGGATTGAGCAATGTTGTGTGTAATCATGTACCCTCTAGCAAGAGGTAAAACACTCTGTCCCTCGGATAGGAGAGAGAGAGTGTGAGAGAGTCTCATCCCATGCACGTACAAGATCCCGCTTCATTCATTCATCGCAAAGAACTGGGAGTTTAACCCGGTGAAGTAGTCCCGCCTCACATCCAACTGGACCCCATGGAAGACCAGCTTAGCATAGCTGAATATGGGCTATCCAGCCATCTTCTCATATGGAAAATGAACAAACAAACAAACAAACAAACAAACCATCATTGTTACTACTATAAACATGAGGAGAGTAGTCCTTTATAAGGGACTCGAAGGTGTAGCCTTTGTAGACCTACTATATAGCGTTGTTTCAAAATGGGTTTTCTTGTATCTAGATCTTGTTGCATAAAAGATGCAACTAAACAAATCAGGAAATCAAACATTATTCAGGTATCACCTAATCAGAATTGAGTATACTGAGGCTTGTTTTCAATTTTTTGACTTATATTTGATCTCAACTTATGCAAAAGGGCCCTGATCATGTAAAGTGTTTTCTCGGGAGCAATTTTCATTTCTTGGGAACTTTTTATCGTTTCGGAGTATTGTACTATATGGCCTGCATGTATCTTGTGGATTATCTGAGATTTACTTTCCTAGATTTTGGAACTTGTCAAGATGCCATCACTGACTGCGACGCACTTTCACAATAGTTTGTGATGACGTTTAAACAAGGAGATCTAGAGAGATCTGGATCAGCGTTTGCTAGATTATGTTAACTATAAAAAATAAAGATAACGATAGATTTTGCGTGCAGTGCGTAATGATGTAAAAGTCTTACAAGTCAAAAAAATGTGAAATTTCATATTTTGATCTGTGTAGCATAATTTCATAATCTGTCGTCCGAGTTAAAAGAAATATTCTGAACTTATTACCATTGCATGATTGACTCATCTTTTGCAGTAAACTGGGACCTGATGGAGTTAAAGGGAGTCGGTTGTAAGGTATTAAGGGTCTTCGATTGAATCGATCATATGGGTCGCTGACAACCGCTGTACAGGCCTGCTGAAAAAGACCAGCACAGGCCTGCTGAAAAAAAAAAATGTTCGTCAGCGAATAATGATGTGACCCAGTGCATACGTTTTACGTTGAACCCAACATAGCAAACTTTTCACCAGGATGGTCAATCCAAAACTGACAGTACATTATTCGTTTTTCGAATTTTGCGGAGATACTATAGTCCGTGTCCTATGGTCGCGCATATTACCTACACGACTCTCAGTCTTTAACTCTCGCCTGTATAGAAAATAAACCAGTATATTCTTCAAGAATATGATGTTCTTCTAATACTAATAGACCACGATGACCTAATTAATAATACAAAAGGAATTTCTCAACAATTCAATTCGCATTCAGGGCAGCGTGGTCTATTGGTACTAGAAGAACCTCATATTACCAAGGTCAATATTTAGAGCGTGTGTCTGGTCTAAAATACTTGGTTGTATATTTTGACGAAAATCTTAACTGGTCACCACATATTTCCCAAATCATAGGCAAAATTTCTCGAGCTATATCATGTATAAGGAGGATTCGAAAATTCTTACCTAAAATTTATTTTGATACAGTTATGTTATTCCCTGATCTTATCTCACATAGATTACTGTGCAGTGGTATGGGGAAATATTACGAAAGGTTATATATCAAAGTTACAAAGGCTTCAAAACAAATACGCAAGACTAATTCTGAGAACCGATTATACTGCTGCAAAAAGCTGTTTTACTAAACTCATTGAAATGGCAGTCTGTAGATGGGAGATTAAAATACTAGTATTGTGTTAGAGTTTTTAAAATTTTAAACGGTTTAGCCCCTCCGTATCTAAACCCACTAGTTGAAAGACGCACTGTGTTGTACTATACCAGACACGCCCACAATAGTCCACCGTAGTATTCACTCCGCACCCGCGTACTGACCACAAGAAACGGTGCTTTTCGTACATAAGCATGCTCTTTATACAACATTTAGGTTGATGTTGTAGTAAGTTCATTTGGCAGTAGTGTATATTGTAACATGTTAATGAAACGCATCTATTATTATGGATATCTTTTCAAGACAGATGTGTCTGTGTCAGTATGTGTGTGTGTGTGTGTGTGTGTGCGTCTGTGTGTCTGTTTGTCTGCGTGTGTGCGTGTGTGTATGATAAGCATGCGCGCATGAGTATTTATGCGCGTGTGTGTATATTATAATTATGTAAGGTTTTGACAATGTCTAGTTCTTTAATCCTTCGTATTTTGAATTCTCATTTGTTATATCATCTTTTATTTCATTGCATAATTTTATCATTATATGCAAAATGTATCTGTATAATTACAGGGCTCTCTTGAAAAGCAGGCCTCTGACTTACCTCCCTTTTTTAAAGGGATGGTACAGCATCGGTGGAGATGAGAATTAGGCTTTTAACTTTTTGCAAGATACCAAGAAAACACTTACGAAATAGTACAGTGCATACCATTTTAGGAGGAATTCAAAGTTTATTCGATGAAAATCGGGTTTGGAATGACTGAAACATCCAAAAACAAAGTAAAACAAAGCGATCGTAATAAAGTGTGGGTCCAACACTTTACTAGAATCGCTCTGTTTTGGATATCTCAGCCATTTCTAAACCAATTTTCATCAAATAAACATTGAATTCCTCGTGGAATTACACGCTCTTTCATATTTCACAAGAGGTTTCTCATTATCTCACCAAAAATGTTAGAAACCTGAAATTAGGTCTCAGCCAAAACTATACGATCCCTTTAAAGAAAACATGAATAAATAAATGAATAAAAATATCTATTATGTGCTTGATTTTACTGGGGTGTTTTACCACGTGTCTTCCCATCTGCTTTTTCTTTCCTCAGCAGCTTTTTAATTTTGATTTCTTTTGATTTGATTTCTTTTCTAATTTTGGCGTTGCGTAGGACCGGTGATAAAAAAAGAAATAGAATCAGTTCCAACTCTTTCATGCTCTGACTTAATTCCTTTATGATCTTGGGCGTACTTGGTAAAGTTTTCTTAGAGTCACGACACTACAGCGCAATGTTGCCGACACTATGAATCTCACTCAGGTTGATTTGTTCATAAATAGTTCAAATACTTATTCACGTAAATGATTAAGGTAACTAGATTACAATCTTCCATTAAAAAGACAATCTCCTGGTTCTTGATTGACTACGTTTCGCATCCAAACAAAGTTGTAAAGTTTTTCTTTTTAGAAAAGTTAAGTTAATGAAAGCATTTTGTTCGTTTTATGTCACGATTCGATTGTTCTTCATTTTGTCTGTTTCCTGTGCCTCTTCCAGTTATTAAACTCGCGACTTATGTTTTACTTTTTTAGAGGGAGAGAGGAATGTAGTAAACAAAATAGAAAAAAAAAACCCACTTGCAATCTCTGCTCTTTAAAACGAGAAATTACAATCGGCAATTGCATATATTGTATGATACCGTATACTTTCTTCCAAATTTTGACTATTTCTGTTTCAACAGGCCTCTCGCTTTTACTGAAATGCACCTGTTACATTAATTTTTGTTAACATCTGAAATTGAAAATACCCGTCAGTTCCTCCATGATCAATTCATCGTACTTTGCGTGGTCTTGGTAATAGTTCATACTGTATGATATTTGCGATTATGATGCAAAAAAAAAGGAAGGAGAGCAGTGACATTTAAAGTGACTTTATCAAAGACGGTAGTTTTTAACCCCGTATGTGCTTCGAGTACCGATTCCAACAGAAAATGTCGTAGCACTGTAAACACTGGCCAAAGTCCCTGGTAAAGAAAGGTTTAATTATCAAAGCTATGAATATTCTACACGGCAAGATTTTACTCAAAACACAAGAACCCCTTTCATAATGGTCTTTTCGGACGTAAATACGAGTCGAATCCCGTTTACTCTTTACACTGTCCCCTCAATCATGGCGCGAGCTCTACACACGCCTTTTGAACTTTTTTTTTTTTTCAATAGCAGGTAATGCTTTGTGTGGGTATTTACCGATCGAAATACTTCATGCACATTATTCACGAAGCTGCACGTTGCTCTATGCAATTAAAAGTATTCTATGCATAGGAAAAAAATAATTAACATACATGTACGTCTTGATCTTGACGCTGATCTCACGTATTCTCCGTTTTTGATGGTTTTACCCTGTTTGGAACGTGCTGAATTCGAATCAGGACGATGCAGCCTTCGCATCCTTTGAAGGAGTTTGAGATATTCAAAATGGCTGCCAAAATCCAAAATTCCTATTATGTTTCCTTAAAAATTGGAAAAATGGAAACAGATATGAAGGTTTTTACCTTATGTTAGGTGTGGTTAATCCGAATTTAGATGATGCAACTATTGCATTCTAGGGGTTCTGATATATTCAAGATGGCTGCCAAAATCGCCACCAAACACTGCCAAAAGTCGTAAATATAGTATCTCAAAACCTTCAAGGATGCAGGAGTTGCCTCATCCGCTATCGGATTCAGCAGCTTCGAAAAGATGGTAACCCATTGATTAAGTTTCAACTCATTCACCATTTATAAGGAAATGATTCAATTGGAATTTTAAATTTTTGGTGACCATCAGACTCTGACACCCACACTACAAACCTTCAGAATTATACTCCATGCGGATGACATCAATAGCTTTGTTACCAGTTGTACAGCAATCACTATAGAGTGTACAGAGAAGGTGCTGTCACAGATAGCACACCTGCCGTTGTTGATTACAGGTGTAAGATTGGGATTCTCTTCTTCTATTTTGTTTACTTTTTTTTCATTATGACCGTGTTAATTTTGTTCGTATCTTTGTATGGTTGTTGTCCAAGACTGCTAATTTGAGTTGCTCGTTTATACTCCTTGTATCTTTCGTATTATCATGAGGGATGCATAATGTCCCTTGTTTGTATATCAGCACGCAAAGTAAAAGTTAAAAAAATATATATATATCATCTATTCTGTTTGATGTTGTTCTATCGTACATGAATCTGTCTATGATTTAATTTCAAAAGTTAGGATAACCCAATCTGAATTTCACTAATTCCCGTGTAAAGCCATGCATGCTTTGAAGAGGTTGTTCTCTTTCTTTCTTTCTTGCATTGATAGCATCGCCCAATTACGCTCATACGATGTATAAGTAACCATCAAGATAATGGTTCTTTCATAAATAACAGTTCTTATCTCAATTCTTGCGCTTTCGTGCAATATTGATTACACACACTCATTGTCAAGGGAAAACACAAGTTATACGATTTTTTTTTTTTTGTGCGTGAACTTCTTTTATTAGAGTTTATAGGCCAACATCTTCCGTAACTGTGAGTTGTTTGTTTTGTTTTCGTTAGTACTCTTTTGTTTCATACCTCATCAGAGATCTATCTGTTATGTATACAATGTATTGCACAAGACTTTGCTGTTTAATCATGTTGTTTCATAGTTTCCGTTTTGTTTATAGGGTTATTATCTCAGTCAACAGATTAATTATGCCATCATTGTCACCCATGCAAAGCAATCTTCTTTTGTCGTTTTACTTTTATATTTGATAAATAAATAGACAAGTATATATATGTATGTATCTATATGGATATATACAAAATTGCAATTGTGCAATTACTAGACAGATTTTGACACGCTTTTTGATTTAAAAAAAAAAAGAATGCGGCACGAATATATTTCCTCTGTTGTAACATTACTTGAATAGAATATTTCATTAAGTAAACTGAGCCTTTCCTTTTTCTTCCTTTTCATCGATCTTATTTGTCTCTTTGTGACCGAAATGACCAAATATGGACACATGACATTGTAATGAATGTGATAGACCGAGCAAAGCAGTTCTACAGGGGAGTTTATACCATAGACATATACATGGGATCACTGAAGGTAGAAAATTGTATTGAAAACGCAAAAGAAAATTTTGAGGTAAATCGGACAATCCGTTCAAAAGTTAAGAGTTTCACAATTTGCATTTAATGCAATGTCCATTCGTCGCTGGAAAAGAAATCTTCAACTTCTCTTCACGAAGACTGTGGCTGTATCTGCGATGGAACAGTATTCAGGAAATACTAAAAGAATTCACAAAGATTTATTTTTCTTTATCTAAAGTTCCCTCGACCCTCTCAAGAATATAGACAAGTGCTCTGTCACTTTGCTAAAAAAAAATGGTGGAATTCTTTTTGCATATTCCTTTGAAATAGCTAATACTATTACATCATGAACTTGTCAGTGCTTGTTGTCCACTTTATACCCATCTATCGTGGAACTATAAACCCGTTACAGATCCATAACGTTTGACCAAATTGCCTGATATTCTTCAAAATTATCTATGTTTAGCTTCTATTACTGCATTTACCATATCAACAAATATTTGGTAACGTATCCCTTTAAATTAACATTTAGTTATTACAACAGATGATGTCGTGCTGGGAACGGAACAACCACAATGTTCTATCAAAATGGTTGAAGTATAAAATGTCTAGTTTCGGACTTAAAGGGATGGTACAGTATTGATGGAGATGAGAATTGGGCTTTTAACTTTTTACGAGATACCAAGAAAACACCTATGATATAGTACAGAACATACCATTTAAGAGGAATTCAAAGCTTATTTGATGAAAATCGGGTTTGGAATGATTAAAACATCCAAAAACAAAGTAAAACAAAGCCATCGTAATAAAGTGTGGGTCTCACACTTTATTAGAATCGCTCTTTTTGGATATCTCGGCCATTTCAAAACCAATTTTCATCAAATAAACATTGAATTCCTCATAGAATTACATGCTCTTTCATATTTCATATGAGGTTTCTCATTATCTCACCAAAAATGTTAGAAACCTGAAATTAGATCTCAACCAAAACTATACGATCCCTTTAAATGTAATTTCTTTTTTCTAGACTGCAGTAGGGTTGAATACATGAAATGTGAATACCTTAAAGAAACTATTCGTAATATCAGCCTAGAGCATGTTACACTTTGAGACCTTAAAACACATACTGCAATAGAAAACACGATCGATGCTCAACATGGAGACAATACTCCTGGTTGTGAACAGTTTTATAAAGAAAAGTTATTTTACTAAACTTCATCTCTTTACTTACTAATGAAATAATATATCTAGGGCCTACTTATGTAGAACCGCTATCCCTTACATAGCACTTATTGTAAGATGCAAAAATAGCAGTGACATCAAGAAAACGACAAATCGAAAAGGAATATTGATAGAGTTATCATAGTAACTGCATGTTAAATGTTTAATAATTGCGTCAAACTTCTGGGCGACTTAGGCCTTTGATCTAACAAACCCTAACTACAGTGCACTATTGTAATGATAAGTTTGCCTCCTTATTAATAATAATAATACAGCTAGGACATTGAGACGAAAAAACATGATATTTTTGTAAAAGATATGAAGCAACACTACTTTGGCATAAGGTGCCGTGTATAGAAAATTGTAGCAATGCAGCACAGACATGGATAAATATATTCAAATGACTCTCATGCACACGTCGTCTGGAAGGTCGATGGCAACTATTTTGATGATATCTTATAAAACACAAAATGCATTAAATGCATGTGTCAAGTTACGTATTTTTAGATACGGAGAAAAAGGCGAAATTTTAGCCTTTTCACTTGACCTTTGACCTTTGAACCCGTGGCCAAAAACTTGTATACACTAAGTTTCAAGAAAATACCTTTAGGCATTCCATAGATATAAGGGAAATTGTGAGAATTTGACTTTGAACTTTGACCATTCACCTAAAGTATGTGCACCCAAAAAGGTGATGGTCACAACTTCGTCCATACATGTTATGTCAAGTGTAATTAGGATAACTGAATCAGTTTTTAAGTTACGCTGTCTACAAAATTGATTACGGACGGACAGACGGACAATCCAAAAGCATAATGCCTCCGGCGACACTTCGTGGCGGAGGCATAAGAATAAGTATGTTATTCGATATTTCGTAGAAGACAACATATTCTCTATACATTATGAGTTAACTATACCTAGGGGTTCGTAAATAAGAGCATTTGTGGTGTATTCCAAATTTTCGTTATTCCAAAGGTTCGCTAACTCGAAAATGAAATAGAGGTCGTTATTCGAAAGTTTCGTCAACTCAAAATGAAATAAGATTCATTAATCCAAAAATAGTATGAGGTGATGGGTTAATCCAGAAATGAAATAAGGTTCGTTATTCCGAAGGTTTGTTATTCCGAAACACAAGAATTTCCTTTACCTATAGGGTCATTAATTCATTAAAAAAAAAGAAAAAAAGAGGCCCATTGATTCGAAGATTCGTGGCGTTATTCATTACATTTCACTTCATTTATCTCAATTCCTAGAAAAAAAATACGAATTCCGAAAGCTTGTTATTCCGAAGGTTCGTGGATCCGAAAATGAAATATGCGTCCTAAAGGTGCGTTATTTCGAAAATTTAATAATTTGTGACGAATAATGGCTTGTCCTGATGACGAAATAGAAGAGGGGCAAGTGTGGCACGAGGAGGACTAGTTTCTTGAGAAAATATTTTTTTGTTTGATTAATAACAAATACAAATTACGATTGTATCCTATTTCGTTAGTGGTGACGTGTGTGTTTGTGTGTGTTGATATTCATGTGTGTGTCTTTGTCTGTTTGCGCGTTTTCATTCAATTCTCATTGCGTTATTGCCTTCTTTTTTTTTAGCTACAAAAAGCCGGGATTTTATTATTTAATGAAGTTTACTCTATTTTCAGAATTCGAAGTGTATTCAATTTCTTGGGTGAACAAACAATGGGAGAAAGGAAACCTCGGACTGACGAACATTATTTTATTTTCGGAATAATGAACCTTATTTCAAATTCGGACAAAGGACGTTCGAAATATCGAACCTTTATTCATTTTCGGATTAATGAACGTTCGAAATAACGGACCTCATTCCATTTTGGTTAACGAACCTTCATAATAACGAAACTTGTTCCACCTTTGGATTTGCAAACCTTGGCAATAACGACCCTCCGGAAGAAGGAGCTGTAACTATACTCTCTATACATAATCTATATTTCCATTTTCCCTATACAGTTTATTTCCTGTGTTTTGAAAATATAAGAAAATTGAGATTAATTTCATTCTTCAGGGAATAACAGGACCGAGTTTTAATCTATATTCTTCATTATGTTTGACTCGTATGGTAAAAAGTTTTCTTCCATGTTTATGAATGCTGGGTACTGACGTTAAGTCGAGGAGAAACTCAGTCACACTATTTTTGTCTCAGGGGTGTTACTTCTTCAGATTGATTTCACAATCATGATATTATGTCCATTTTCAGTTAATAATCATGCGTCATTTACTAGGACGGAGGTATTTCTGTATGTCAATTTCAGCATCTTAAAGGACGAATTTTCATCTCCGCCCTTCTTAAGGAGAAGAAGTATTTCAAGTGATACCAGAGAATACCATAGTGTTGAAGATCATCACTACGTGGATCAGGTCTGATGTAATGCCCATTCAAATTGGATTCGTGACATCCAAAAGGTCCATGGAACCACCAACCACTACCCTTAAGTATCTCGGCACAGTTGCCGTTGTAATTATCGTTGTCACGGTCCGGTGCCGAGAAAGGGTGACCGCTGTGGGGACTCAGCGAGTCTCCTGTATCAAGAGGAAGTGAGAAAAATGTGTAGGGAGAACCCGCGATGTATGATGAATCCGACAAGCGCATAAACATTAGATCTCTCATAAACATTAGTTTTAAGTAAAAGAAAACTATCTAGGGAGTAAAGTTTAACCAATTTATCAATATATTTGCCAGAGCGCTCGTATTTTTCAAATTCTTGAAATTCTTCCGTCGAGATGTTTTCATTGCAACTGATTGACAAATTGCCCTACATCGACATTAATAAGCACTGAATTGATCAGTGTTTTAGTAGTAGCCATGATTAAAAAAAAAAAATCATGGGCGTAGATACCCGAGCAGGATTCGAACCTACTACCTCCTGATCACCGGACAGGCGTCATCTCCACTAGACCACCGAGCTTTCGCCCGACAGCAAGTGTTGGTTCTAACCCTTATATCATGCAGCGGGTACTGCTTTATCATTCAAATTCTTGAAATTTTGCTTGCTTGTTTTTTTTTTTCTCTTTTATTTGTTGATTCTTTGTTTGTGTGTATTGGTTGTACACATCATAATGTAACGACATAATTCACAAAATGCCTAAATTCCAAGACCTTTAGAGTTGGGTTACTGTCAGACATGTATCAGAATACCCTTAATTGAATACTGGAGAGGTGTTTGTGGGATTAAGCGCCATGTGCAGTGTTTTCTTGTTATCGAGTTGGATTAGATTGAATGTATTTCCCGGCAGAATCAATGAAAATACTGTAAATACAAAAGCATTATGATATATCTAATCGGTTTTAAATCAAATTAAGCATTGATGAATTTGAATATATTGCAGTTAAAAAACAGTAAGTCAAGATGATACGAGAGATTCGAATGAATTTGTTACAAAATATCTGTTAACATTTTGAATTTCTAATGACTTATTTATTTGCATGACTGCTTCAGTGACAAGAATGGATAGTGTAACATCTTTACTTTGGAGAAAAACGAAATGCTATACCTGCGTTGCCGGAGTAACCGGAGACGTGCAATCGATATTTCATGGTTTCGTTATCGATTTTGAAGGACTTGTAGCTAGCAAAGGCCTTGTTCCCTTCGAAGTCCCCAAGTTCGACCAGTAGCTCATAGTCACGTTGTGCCGTCAGGTGGTACATCTTTTCGTTGCCGAGCCAGTGCTCTGACAACACATCGCCGAATCCAAACTTGTAATCCATCCACAGCCGATTGAAGTTGACCGAGCCATCTGATCGACGCTGCAAAACCTAGTTTAGGGTAAACACAAACAGACGAAAAACAAAAACAAAATGAATATGAGGCTACGGAAAAAAAAATGCCAAATTGAAGCAAAGTTTGAAGATATCCAAATCATTCTGTTGGCTCCTCTTGATTTAATCTCTAGTACCTTCATCATTGTAAAATAACAATGGAGTCGGATATGCCCTGTATCAAACCTAGAGGGCTTACTATATTATTGAGATTTACATTCAGATTTTATTTTCATCTCCAGATAGAGGGATACAACACAACCTTGTACAAATTCACAAGTATTACTTCTGTCTTGTCACCGAAGAAAGTGAATTGTACGCTTGTATAATTATGTTACTTTGGAAAACGAAATAAGCTTGAACTTGAACTTGAGCATACATTTCTATTTTTGTTTTTGAAGTCAACACTCTTTAAGTTGCTGGGAGATCCAATGACATCGAAATGGACCAACATAAAAGTATATAAACCCTGCTGGAAAGAAAACAGTGTTTCATAGCGTGAGAAAATTTGAACACAGTGAGAAATCTCTTCAGGCTGTTAAATTCGAGTGTTTTACAGTGTGAACACAATGTGAGTCATCAATTCACAATGTGAAACAAAGCATTACTTATGTGAACACTCTGTGAAAACAACACAACAGTGTGAAATCATACTCACACTGTTAGATTCGAGCGTTTTCACATAGTCGACTATGTTTGTAAACACACTGTCAACACACTGTGGGACACTTGTGTTCTTTCCAGTAGTGTATCGTCTACTGCATTTAAAGGGATCGTATAGTTTTGGTTGAGACCTAATTTCAGGTTTCTAACATTTTTTGGTGAGATAATGAGAATCCTCTTATAAAATATGAAAGAGCATGTAATTCTTTGAGGAATTCAACGTTTATTTGATGAAAATTGGTTTTGAAATGGCTAAGATATCCAAAAAAAAAGGAATTAAAGCGATTCTAATAAAGTGTGGGACCCACACTTTATTACGATCGCTTTGTTTTACTTTGTTTTTGGATGTTTCAGTCAGTCCAAACCCGATTTTCATCAAATAAACTTTGAATTCCTCTTAAAATGGTATGTTCTGTACTATATCATAGGTGTTTTCTTGGTATCTTGCAAAAAGTTAAAAGCCCAATTCTCATCTCCACCAATACTGTATCATCCCTTTAAAACTAGCAAGAACAAATAAACAAAATGAACTTACTGTCCACCTGCCTCCGTCTGTCCCCATATCACAATAAACCTCGAAAGACCGTGTCATGCCGGTTGGTCTGATCAAATAGCGCCCACTAGCGCTTGGACCACTCTTCGCAATTTCTGAGCAGTCCCGTGGAATCACACCTACATTGTATGCAAAAAGAAAGAAAGAAGGGAAACAATGCAGTTACTGGCATGGTCACCATATTTAGTCTTTATCATATAAAAGACCATTTAGACAAGGCTATTTCTTCTGAAATTCTTGTTTGCATAATAGCGCTCTTGGAACAATCTGCTTTTCTTCATCGTTCATCTGAATTTGTACTGTGTAGATTTAACTAGATCAACTAGAAATGTCGCTACAGCGACTGGTTATACCCCCGCCAAACAACATTTCATAAGCTTTGGTCAAAACAACATTTCATAAGCTTTGGTCAAAAAACTGAGGAAGTAGTTAAATCCGCAAGATCTTTCCTTGATCTTCTGCCATTAATATGCCGTTACCATGGCAACGTACTTTCGGATACTGTCGAAAAATGCGTCTTGCACATCTACAACCAAAGGCACACATCTGTACCAAGTTTCATGGAAATTGGGCAAAAACTGAGGAAGTAGTTTGCAACACAAAATTGTCCATCATTTTGGCTCATAATATGTGAGCGTGTTACCATGGCAACATACTTTTTGTAACTGTCAAGAAATGTGTCATGCTGACCTATATCCTAAGACAAACATTCAATATGAATTCCATGAGAATTGGAGGAACACTGATGAAGCAGTTTTGCCATGAAGCATTTTGCCCTATATTTTACCAATAACATGCCGTTACCATGGCAACGCACTTTTTGCCACTGCGGAAATATGTGTCTTGCACATTAACATATTCAGATAAACATCTGTACCTAATTTCATAAAAATTGATTGAAAACTGTGGGAGGAGTTCGCGACGCAAGATTTGTACCCATTTTTGCCCATAATATGCCGTTACCATGGCAACGTACTTTTGGGTACTGTCAAAAAATACGTCTTGCACATCTACAACCCAAGGCACACATCTGTGCCAAGTTTTATGGGAATCGGTTGAAAACTGAGGAAGTAGTTCGCGACGCAAGATTTGCAACGGACCGACCGCCCGACCGACCGCCCGACCGCCCGACCGACCGCCCGACCGTCCGCTGATTTCTATATACCCCCTTCAAACTTCGTTTGGCGGGGGTATAAAAAGTACACGGTCTCAATACAATTATTGTTTCCTGTGAAAATGCATTGTACAGCACCAATCTATCACCGGTCTATCACTACGTTGTAGTGGAACAAAAAAATGGTTTGCTTTTGTGTTTTTCAAATCTTATTCAACGGAGGGATTTAACTCTTCTATACTCTGAGCCCTAGAGAACGGCGCATGTATGGTACTTCGTACACATTCAAGCGTACTCTTAATAATGAAAAATTTAACGATGAATACTCGATCATTGTCTTTTTTTTTTTTTTGGTTGCATTGTTGTTAGTTTATTCCCTCATTTCGTTAGTGTTTGTCTTCATTTCTGTATTCATTCCTGTGTATTTATTCCATGTCTTCATAAGATGAAATTTGAATGACGTGCTTTCGCCTTCCTAAATCATATTGATTATTATACCCCAGCTCAGAAACCAGTGAGGGTCGAGTTCAGCCAATTTCAACAAGGAAATTGGTTTCAATATGGAAATTGGAATCATCTATAATCCATCTGACAGTGGCAAAGTCATAAATCGTTGTACATACTGTACTTGTAACTACGTTCCATTCCTATGTAATCAATATAATTATGAATTACGTTTGACATGTACATGATGTATATGAAGAAATTTCATTAATGGAAAACTTAAGAATTGGTCACTATTAAACAAGGCTACACTTTTAAGATAAGAGTATGAAAACACCTGATTTCATAACAGAAGTTGAAATTGTAAATAACATACCAGTAATGTATCTACAATTTTTAACACAGTTTAACGTTTCATCCCGGCATGAATACTTTAAATTTCACGTTTTCATCTATGTCCATTAGTTTTCACATTTCAGATTAACACATTAGATACGACACATATAATCGACATAGAAACAACATTAAATCATTAAAAAGAACCAATGGATACAAATAAAACCCAGCTGTCCATAAGATATCCCAGTAAGATCTACTTGTTTCAACTGCCGATGTTAAACCATTTTAGTTTATAGGTTTCAAGTAAAATCAACTGGTAGTGTCATGCACCTGTTGCAGAATTAAAGGGACATTCCAGACGATTTTTATAATTTCACATCATGTACTACATAAATCGACAACTCCATGTATAGATTTGTGGAATTTACTGTGGTTCTTGAGCAGAGAAACAATACTTTGAAAAACCTTAAACAAATTACACTGAACAAGGATGATGACATAGGAGGTTCACATATTTCAGAAATGTAGCAGTGTAATTCCATTACAATACCGCTTGCTTGCGAGTTCACCTGTGTATAATCTATGCATGCCTTCTTCTTTTGTTCTGCTTCCTTGAGCCCCAACTCATGCATTCTTATGGTGACTCTGCCATGTCATCATCCTTGTTCATTGCAATTTGTTCTAAATTTTGAAAATATTCTCATTTTTCATCCCAATCATCACAAATTCTGAAACTCTGTCCTCTGTATAACTAATTTATAGCTGTTCAAATGTAAAAATCTGAAAATTATCCGGAGGTATCCTTTAACTGTTATAAGTTAACGATTCAGTTAGTATGAATTCCAATCTCATAGGTTTCAACTGGTACTTACTGGACTTCAGATGCACAAGTTCATCTTGTCGTGCTTGTTGGAATCAAATGCGCACGTTGAACATCAGATAGATCTATCTGTTTCAACTAGCATCAGCTGGTGTAATGACATATCAGTTTTGTCAGTGTGATTCATTTAGACTCATCTGGTAAAGTTTACATGCAAGTTTGGTCAGTTAACATCTATTGAATTCAATTTGTAAGCTTACCAGTTGAACACAACTGAAACGGAGTAATAATCAAATTGGTTTTGATTGTTTGATTGCATGATTTTTTTTTTTTTTTTTAGTGCTTTGCAGACATATTATTTGGCATAAGTTTACCTTCTTGCGTATCCTCACAGCTCCTGGATACATCAGATTCTGTGTCTGAAATTTGGAAAACCAAATGAAACGCATTATCGCAGGGCCGGCGCTATACGTTTTTTTTTATAAGTGAGGGGGCCAGTTTACTATGAGTATAGGGACGTCGATTCATTTTGAGGATGGAGGGAGTGTGGGAGACATTATTCATTTGGGATGACAGTTGATTGTGAGCTGATTGTGTCCCAACTAGATCGGTTGACAAGCAAAAAAACAAAAAACTAAAACTAAAACAAAAACAAAAGAAAAGAAAAAATATGTCTTTATACTTTTGGCTGCCATTTCCCTATCGACACTATCAAAATCGGCTGACAAGCTTCACGGCTTTTGATTCCACTCCTCTGACAAGTAAAGATAAACAATAACAAAAAGTCTAACCCTATATGGTAAGATCCTATATGCAAAATAATGTAGAGGAGGGGCCCGGCCACCCCACCCCCCCCCCCCCCCCCAGCCCGCATATAGGAAAGAAAACGCTGCTGTACATAGATAGATGTTCACTGCAAGAATATAGAGTTCTTCTAATAAAAGAGAGCATAAAAGCATCAACAGAAATCGATAGTGATGATGATGATAATATTAATGATGATAATTCGTAACTGAAAATGTCAAGACATAATAAGAATACAAAGTTTAAAGGGGCTGGTAAAATCATGGGAGAAGCTGGTAAACTGGATGGCTGGAAAACTTTTCTGAAGTAGATGAGTTGTTTTATTAAAGAATTTTTTTAGCTGTTGATTAATGGTGCAGGCCTGATTGAGAGAGGGAGATTTCTCCAGGGTTTTTGGTGCAGCACCAGTAAAAGCACGGTCTCCTGGTTTAATTTTTGTCTTCCACTGTGGATGGCCCAGGGCATGCACAATATGGCGTCATGTGAGCTACGAAGCCTAAGACTGGATTGTTGATTTCATGATAAGAAGTTCACTGAGATAAGTGATGGGAGCCAAACCATGAATAGCCTTGCGTAATGAGGAGAAGTTTGATAATTCTCTTATGTATTGAAAGCCAGTGCAGATCATAAAGTAATGGACTTACATAATTATTATTTGTTGCCTGAAAGCGACCCCTCCTCTATATTTAAAGCTTGATATTTTTACTTTTTCCATTCTGTCAACACGTTTATGTATATTTTGCATCTCAGAAGCTGTTCATATTAAGGTAATGACATAGAAATACAGTATAGAACTTTGCTAGTGCGGAGTGGCTGGGTTTCCAATCTTCTTTTTAACAATGACGATGATCTATGAACATGCATTATGTACCGACTTTCGATGTGCATTTTTGCATGTCGCGTCTTATATACTGAATTATTATAGGGACTTATTGTGCTGTTTGTAACACCTAGATGCATCCTGCACAAATGTCCGAAATAGATTTTGTGTATATTTTTACATGGCAATAAAATTATCTTGACTCTTGAAACCTTGGATACGAAAGTACATCTGCTTCCATTCACGGACGAATATAAGGCCCATTTTACAAAAAAAAAAAAAAATAGGCAAGTTGTCACATCGTCAAATCACGGACCTATTACACAATCCATGGACATTCATCGCTCGTTTATTAATTCATGCACCTGTTTCTGTCAAAAGTGGCACAAAAGCATTTAAAACATGCTTTCCCGCTTTGAATTTATCATCACCGCCGACAGCCAGCCTGGATAAAAACATGACGATGCTTTGAGAAATCTGAAAACGACATACGCAGAAGATAGTAAATCTCTTAAATCAAGAAAAATGCATGTGCAGTTGAAGTGTACATTGGGAAATTATCGCTTAAGTAATTTCATTTGTGAAATGCGCGTGCTTTACAAGAGAAAGCAAATATTTTGGCAGGTTGGTTGTGGTTTGACAACTTTGATAAATTTGATAAATTTGATAAATTTGATAAATTACAATGTAATCTCATTTTCCCCATTTTTCGTACATTTTCCAGAGTAAACATGGACAGTATCCGTACACATGTAGATGACATGAATATGTCCTATCATTAAGCCATGTTACATGCTTGTCCAAAAGTGTCCACTTCAGTAATTTTCAATTTTGTGACAGGAAAACTGTCATATTTCGGGTTTGCTGCTCCCTTCATTGGTGTTTATACAAAGGCAGTGAGTCTGGAAAGGCACCTCAGCAAAATAAGACTGCAATGAGGGAAACGGTTCGTTTGGGATTTTGTCCTTTGGCTTTCGGCAACAAAAATACACCTTATATTCACAAATTTGGTAGTAAATTCAAGGAAAATATGTAAACTATCGTCACATGTTACTCAAATTATTGTAAATGAAAAGTATCATAGCGTAATTTGAGCTTGAAAAGTGATGAAAAAAGTAATTCGTGCAGTACACGTTCAAGACGTCAAAAGAATACCGAATTCACTTTGCATCTCAATGAAAATGCATTATTTGGTAGTCAATCTCTTAATCTTTATTCATGTAAACATCTTGACAATTTGTTGCTTAAACCGGTCAGGAACCAGTAAAATATACATCGATGTCAGTGCTGATCAGCTTGAAACCGTGCAATCTCAAGAGTAAGCTCTCTCATTGGACAGCGCTTGCATTCAGCGCTTGCATTACGTCATTACGCTGCCACATAACGGTTTGATGCCACTTGCGGTTTCTTGGCACGCGTGTAGTTCAAGCCAAGTTCAAGTGCTGAATGCAAGCACTGTCCAATGAGAGAGCTCTTTCGCGCCACTGTACGCTTTGTGTGGAGCATACTTCCGGCTTAGGAGTGAATTCTACAGACATTTCAAAACAGAAAAACTAGTATAAATCATGCTTGCATCTCCTTGACTCCAATATATGATGAGTATCTAAGTTTCCTCTCTATGAAAAAGCCAAAATCAGAAACAACAGTTTCTTAAACCGGTCAGGAACCAAAAACGAAATTTAGACGACAAAATCTTCCGTGAAAAGCTGGTAAAATTTACTCAAATTCAACTGATTATATCGTCACGAAAAGATCCGACGTTATACGCAAATTTAGTGTCAAAATAAAGATCAGAGTCTGCAGAACAATTTACCGTGACTTGTAGCCATGATGAATGTATATGTATTTGTATATACAAATATTTGCAAGTGATTACATATCTCTCAGATTTTGCATGAATTATTTTCTCTATTATCTAATGTAACATATATATATATACAACAGTATATATAATCATATAGGTTCACAACAGGTAGTTCTTAAGAAAACTCCGTAAAAGACGTAGTTTTAAGACGGAGTTTTCTGAACAACTACTGTTGTGAACCAATACTTTCTTGGACTCTGAGCAGAAACCTATTGCTGTTATATACATATATATACATATATATATATACATAATACATAGAGAGAAAGATGCGTAGATACATGCATACAATATGTAAACATGTATAGTATACGCATGAGTAGGTAGTCATATACATATATATATATATTTACATATATGTATATAATATAATATTATATTATATAATTATATTTTTTATTACAAATAAAGTAGAGTTAGGACCTACTAATTAAAAGAAATCATCTTTCCCTTTCAAATTTACAGTTTGTCTTACAGGACAGCGTGCAGATGAAATTCCTAGTCGTTGACACACATCCCGACATAATCCAAGACCGCAAGACATACTGCGCTGTAAATTTCTCGCCGCTTACCAGCTCTTGTTTCCACAGCACCATTTCGCCACCGCAGTGCGCTGTAAAGATAAAGGAAAAACGTGAGGAAAACATGAGATTCCTCCCCTGTGTCAGTGATTTTTCTCTGTATGACTTATCTTTCCACACGTAATCTGTTCCTCCGTGTAAATGGTAAACCTTGGACGACAAACACATTTGCAATGTCCATGTGCTTTCTTGTGTTTACTGATGGGTGTGTTTATTTTTTTTTTTGTAGGGCATAATAGTTTTTGACAAATGAAAGAGCTAGCATTTGTTGTTACTAAATTTATTTCTTTTTTCGCTATGCTCTTCCAAGTTGGTTCTGAGCATAGCAGCAAACAGTTGATGGTGTTTAATTTGGACTTTTTTTAAATACAGGAACACCTAAATAAGTCATTGTTTGTATTTACATGTGCAATGTATATATACAAGAGATAGAGATAAGATTGTAGGGAAAGGTCTGATTCAGTTTATTCCAACAGCGTCATGCTTTTACGAAGTGTATTGTTTTCACAGTCAAAGATCTAAGGATTTCCCAGTTTCAGAGATGACGAACACAAGCCGCCGATATCATGGATAATCAGACCCCGATGAAAGTAAGTGTTGATATGTCGTTCAATTTCCAAATGCGAGCATTGCATTTCCTACTCGTGCATTCAAATTCACGCTATAGTCGTGTGATAGTCCCGATGAGCTTGTTTGGAGCCTTCAATTTCATTTTCAGGCAATCAAGTTCCTACTTCGTTCAATCAATTTAGCGAGGAAAATGGAGTAGTCTTTTTTTTTCTTTTTTTTTTAAGAAAGGAGAACTTACGGGGCATACACAACCAATGAAGTCTTGCATATAGTGTAATTATGATTGTTTAAAGGTTTTACGTTATTCTCTGTTCATGTATTCTTTGTTTTTCATCTCAATAAATTCCAAATTGTAAGGTCCAATCAGCAGTGCATCCAAACAACACAACGATAATTCATTCATATTTCTTGATAATGCTGCATGCTGACAACGCCCCAACACTAACCACATAATGACAATGCATCAATTTAAAGACAAACTGACACACAATGATACTCATATAGTTCAGCAAACGTAAACCAATAAGATAGCAATAATCAACAACCAAGATGTATACAATGTTCATGTTTTCGGTTTCAATGTAGTCGATTTTTCTTTATGAAGGTGTCGGCCAACCTTTTGTGTATGCTCGTCTGTAGGTCCATACCGTACAGTACCTGAATGTTTGTTTGTTTGTTTGTTTCATTTCCCATCTCAGAAGATGGCTGGATAGCCAATATTCAGCTGCAATAGCTGGTCTTCCATGGGGTCCAGTTGCTGTAAGGTAGGACAACTTCACTGGGTTAAACACCCTGCTCTTTGCGATGAATATTAAAATGAAGTGGGATCTTTCACGTGCAGGAGTTGTGACTCTCTCACACATGGGACCTCCATTTTATGCCCTATCCGAGGGACTTGCGCCTGTATATTCTTTTTCGTGAATCCCGAGTTCAAATTTTTCAATGAACATGAGGACCTCTACTGCAAAATGAATAATAATCTTCATTATAAATCCCAATATATTCAAAGCTAAATGGAAAAGACACACATACACGGCCCAAACTAACTAAATTCAGGACTTCTGTTAAATTGAAGGCAGTTATTTGGAACATGGTTGCCTATTCACGAATTTGAATGACCGATGAGATTCCATCGCCAGTTTGACATGAATTTGAATGCTCATTGCTAAAATGCGTGCTCTTCTCTTGAATTTGAATGCTCCGATAGTGAATTTGAATGCTCCAATAGTGAATTCGAATGACCGGATTTTATATTTGATTGCTGATTCGTGCTACGAGTGAAATGCGTGAAATCGAATGCTCAGAATAGGAACTTGAATAACAAAACCTATAGTTCCAGTGATTTCACAGATGAACTTAGCGTCGTTTACCTGTGTATAGGAATATGAACACTCAGTAATTTCTATTCTGTAATGAGTCTTTTATAACCAATTTCTGTCTTCCTTCTATACTTTGCTTAATATAAAGATATAAATATATGCTTTTAAGTTTATTTAGTTGCTACAATATGTTTGTACTCTTTATGGGACCCATGGAAGACCAGCTTTGTCATGTTGACAAAGCTAAATACGGGCAATCCATCCCTGTTGTGTGTTTTTTTTTATATTGCTTTACGGAAAATAAAGACTACTTTGACCACTTATAAAGTACTTCCGAGTTTAACATGGGGTGCCGACATTGATTAAATACGATATGAAATTGACCTTGTGGGAGAGGGGACAGAGAACAGGGTGTGTGAATTACGATGCCATGTAGACCTACCACTCGACATTTACTCGTCTGAGTGAAATAATAATAATAATAATAATAATAATAATAATAATAATAATAATAAAGCAAATTTTCTTTCAACAATTTCACAATCAATAATCTGGCGCTATTTTGATCGGTTACAGCGCGAGATGAACTACGAACTACGAACTACTAAGTACCGATATATTTAAGAAAAAAAAACATTGGAATGCACCTTTCCCTAAACTCGGCATAACTTGCATGTTCCCTCGCCATGTCTTTTGTTAGTCACATTAACATCACAGAAACATGCAAGTTACGCTGAGTCGAGGGAAAGGTGCATTCCAATGGTTTTTTTTTTTCTTAAATATATCGGTACTTAAGCAATAATTGACAGATGCTGCAGGAATGTTGGTTTGGAAGGATTTTTTTTGTGGGCGTATCAAAGTAATCTGAAGAAAAATAGAAGAAAGATTAGTTTAAAATATATGGGATGTTTCTAGATATTCGTTTCACCGCAAAAGTGAAGTTGAGGGTATCATAAATCAACACAATTTTTTTTTATTTATTTATTCATTTATTTTGCCGCTTCTACCGCAGTATCGCAGGCGGGATATGGGATGCCGCCGACATACATAGGCCTGCATTATGCATATTCATTCATTAGATGCGACGTCATTGCTAGCAATGCGGTCGCTGATATTGTCCATTGCTTTTTTTTTTTTTTGTAGCAGAATTGACTAGAAACAAGATTTAAAGGGAATGGCTAGTACCTGATCAGTGGGAATCAGTGGGAATGTTGGGGGATGATTATTGCAATCCAATTGTGGGATTCATTTAAGAGTACATTATACATCTATTGTTCTGTGAACATTATTTGCTTTAGAACGGTCTCATATTAAAGTAATGTGCAGTTTAATGCCCCGTCACTGACCAGGCATGCTAACCTGGAATCCGGTCTTTTCTCACTGTAAACGCAAACTGGGCCAAATGCGGTACCAAATTTAGTCTGGCTTCCAGACCCTCTGCCCGTACTGTTTCGCTGTTCAGGATATTAACCCCCTCAACGTCGAAAACTAGTATAGTTTAAGTTGTTTTTGTGGCGCAAAGGATTTTTCCTTCGGCAAAGGCCTTTGCCGAACGGCGACTTTGTCGCCACGGAGTCCAGTTGGTACAGGGTCTGGAAACCAGACTATAGGCCTACCAAATTGCGTTTGTTTGCAAGCAGAGCGCCACTACGACAAAATATTAAAAGGTTTGAATTAAAAGCCCGGGCCGAGCCCGGCACTGTAAACGGACAGAATTGCGGGGCTCGGCCCCGCAATTGAGGCCGCGCTCGGCCCAGCCCCGCACTGTAAACGGGGTCTGTGTTTATGAAACCCTGTTTACAGATGTTTACCAATTTGCGACCCCGGAAGTGCGTATGATCGTAGCATCATAACTAGAAATGTCCATTGCCGCGCAATGCCATTGTATTCCCCGGCACTAGACAGGGCACACAAACCATCCACCAATAATATGACATTCAACCCTATAAAAGACGGAACCCTGGGGGCAGCGCTTCCAAAATCAATAGGCTTGTAGATTATATCATGGTAGAGCTTCGTACCGAATTTGAACACAATCTGTCTAGAAATGTAGCCTATAGAGCGCACACAAACCATCCACCAACAATATGACCTTTGACCCTGTAGAAGACGGAACACTGGGAGCGGCATATCCAAAATCTTTCGACTTGTAGCTCATATCATGGTAGACCTTCATACCAAATTTGAACAAAATCCGTCAAGAAATGTAGCCTACAGAGCGCATACAAACCATCCACCAACAATATGAACTTTGACTCTATAAAAGACAGAACACTGGGGGCAGCAGATCCGAAATCTATAGGCTTGAACAGCTGTAGATTACGTCATGGTAGACCTTCATACCAAATTTGAACAAAATCCTTCAAGAAATGAAGCCTATAGCTCAGCGCACACAAACCATCCACCAACATGACCTATGACCCTATAAAAGACGGAACACTGGGGGCATCACATCCAAAATCTACAGGCTTATATTTACATCATGATAAACCTCTATACCGTCAAGAAATGTAGCCTACAGAGCACACACAAACCATCCACCAACTATGATAAACCTCTATAGCAAATTAGAAAAAAAAAAAAATCCGTCAAGAAATGTAGCCTACAGAGCGCACACAAACCATCCACCAACAATATGACCTTTGACCCTATAGAAGACGGAACACTGGGAGCGGCATATCCAAAATCTTTCGACTTGTAGCTCATATCATGGTAGACCTTCATACCAAATTTGAACAAAATCCGTTAAGAAATGTAGCCTACAGAGCGCAAACAAACCACCCACCAACAACATGACCTTTGACCCTATAAAAGACGACACACTGGGCGTAGCACATTCAATATCTTTAAACCTCCATACCAAACTTGAACAAAATCCGTTGACAAACTAATGTGACCTTTAGAGCGCACACAATTAATTATGCACAAAAATATGGATTTTACCCTATAAAAGACGGAACACTGGGGGCAGCATCACCCAAAGTTATAAGTGTGGAAATATTACCAATATGAACCTTCATACAAAATTTCAAAGAAATCCGTCAAGGTTTGTCGCCGCTAGAGTGCACACAATAAGAATGTGACGCGGCGGCGGAGACGGCGGCGCAGGCGGCGTAACGCTACTGAATCCAAAGTATCCTCCGACATACATGCCGGGGGATACAATTTCGGTACGGCGTCGTTATCCCGCGTTTAGAAAAATTTCTCCGTTGCGGTGTAATGTTAGGCCTACGCAACTCATCATCATCATCATCTTCTTCATCGTCATCAGCTGGGTACGAGAAGAGGTACGATTTGTCTCCATTGATTTCCACACACGGGTTTGAATTTTAGATATCATCGAATCGTCGTACTACGAAGCGTACACCTTGGTTCTTCCTCGTTTGTTCTTGTGTTAATGTGCGTAGAAAATACATTGTGCCTAACCAAGGTCAGTGAGAAATCCGGGTAACGAACAGGCAGCTGTGGGTGAGATGTTCGAAAGTTTGCCGTAAGACCTATTTTAAAAGTATGCCACATAAAAAATAATAATGAAAGGTTTGAATTAGTCCGGGCCGAATCCAGCAATATTCAAACTGCAAACGCACATACCGCAATTCAGGCTGCGCTCGGTCTGGGCTCGGCCCGGCCTTGCACTAGCTGTAAACGGGGTCTTGACAGAATTGTAGAACATGACATGCTTTGAAAGAGAGCGTGTAAATCTATCTGCGGCACCATCGAGCCTGAGGTTGCGCTGCAGAGCCCCGGATCACAACCCCACGCGCCTTACAGTAATCTATTTTCTTTCGGGTTTTTTTTTTTCCCCCAGCCAAACGAGTGATTATACCATGAATATTCACTACGCACGACAGGAAATTCTCGGGAATACAGTTCTGTGCCGTACCGCATTGTGTATTTGATCCATGTTCACACAGAGATAATTATGTGTATTGACATTTCCACAGTGAAAGGGCACTTTTCAGAGATGTCGTTTTATTTTCCGTTTCCATTGTGCATTACCCCCCCCCCCATACAATATGATATTTTTAGAACACTTTAATGAGAGATGACTTTCTTCAAAAATGGCTTCAAAGAAGCAATGCCAAAATGGAAAAAACAACCCAGAAATCTATGTACTAAGATATTATGGTCAAATTATTAATGCTCATTGAAACTTTGTTTTTTAAATGAATGGCCTAATTTTGATGAGAGAGGATACAGCTCTAAAATTCTGTTGAAACTGTGTTTTGTAACATTTTCCAAACTTAGTTGTGAACGCGTGTAACATGGACAGACCAAAGTGCAACAAGTTGGTCGGTCCATGTTTTGGACTCTTGGTTTTGAATGTAGGCCTACCAGTTTTGATGTAATAATAATGTCGGTGCAGACAGAGATGATTTGTACACGCGCATGTAACACACACACACACACACACACACACACACACACACACGTCTCTGTGTACACGATAGTAGTAGTCGCAGACGTGCACTGAGTTTTGCATAAGAAGAATCGAGACTTTACCTGCATGCTTAATGAATATTCATGAGATAACTCCTCGCTTATCTTTAAAAGACAAAAAAAAAAAAAAAATTCCCCATCAGTGGAAGCAAGAAACGGATTGTCTGGAGTCAACAGCAATCGATCTTGCGATACATGGAACCAAAACAGTTGTGCAAGCAAGGGAAGAAAATACTATACATCAAGAGTGGAATGGCTGCCCATATCGAAAGAGGAAAAAATGAGCGACGAAACGATGGTGTGAAAGGATTAATCCTGGTTACACGCGTATTCGTATCCAAATTCGTCGTATCCATGGCATTAATTTCTAATTGTTTGTGCATACGTGGAGTTATTGAGGTGCACAAACAGCTGAAAACCAGACAGCCCCGTAATAAGGGCGAGTAATTAGGGCGATTGTAAAATGAGTTAACGATGTAACCAATCAGAAGCGCTGAAATGAGTCACGTGAGCTGTCTCTGTTTGCGCTGATGCATGGGAATGTACAGAAAGAGAGTCACTGGTGATGAAAACACCACTTCGTGGTAACTAATAATGACCTATAACTGACTTCGATTTTAGAAGGAGATTCTAGTTGTTGATATGCTGTTGACAAAATGCATTCAATAATTTTCCTGAAGATGATGTAAGAGTAATAACATTACAGCAGTGTGTTGTTGTTGTTGTTTTCGTAAGTGTGTGGGGGTTGCTTTTTTTTTTTTTTACAGGCGTGATAGAATTTAACTAATGCCTACAGTTCCGTTTTCTTTTCTATCATTATTCTGTTGAACAACTGCAATTGTGCGCATTGACTTGGTTAATGGGTTACCTCATCACCGCTAGCTTTTCAGGGTCTCCCAAACCATGTATTATACATACTAAGCTAATACGTGGCTAAGGAAAGTCACGGTTTCCGCGGTGTCCTTGTCATGCTTGCCTAGTATGGCGACATCGTAGGCCTACGCAGTTCACCTTTTATAAAAATAGCCCTATAAGGGAGGCCGCTGACTGAAATATAGTGTGTAACTGTGTTAGGGGGTCGAAAATAATAAATTTTAATGAGTTGACTCCAAGGTCTTCGACTTTCAAGCGAAGCAATTGACGTGTTTGTCACGTTGTGTTATTTCCGCCAGAGGTGATTTCCAAACAACGCATGTCAGTCGGACATGTCGGATGTTTAAGCGTCAGTTTGCAAGTTTGCTTTTTATCTTACTCCCTTGACCCTTCTATATTCAAGGGGTTGAGGTTGAGCGGATTCAGCAGCAACATCAGTGAGAGTTTGAGAAAATTTAGACAGTCAGTTCAAAACTTGCGCTTTTAAGGTTTTCGCGCCGACATCGCTGGATGAGAAAATTACAAATTCCGTGACATCACAGCAGAGCAACGATTGAAAGAAATCATACAGGGAGTTCACAAAATGTCATTCTTTTAGCATAACGAACGAGCAACTACTAAGTACTTACTATGATTAAGGGGAAAAGGGGGGGGGGGACATTTCCCTGATAAAATTCCGAAGTCCAAGGAATGTACGTATAAGTGTACATCGTAAGAAATGAAATTTTGTTAAATTCTCTCAAACATAAACCGGAAGCTATAATTTAATTAATCCTTGACTTTTAAACGGTATAGATATCTTTTCTATCTAATGATATCTGTCATGCCGTTTTTTGCCATTGGACCATTTTGTCTTCGCATTTCCAGCCTTAAGATCATTATATCCCCATCCCCCCCAAAAAACAAACAAACAAACATGGATGCATTATATATTGTTTTGACAGATGAGGGGGAGCAGGTGGTGAAAACGTCAACTTCAGGGCCGGCGGAACCGTGGGCAGAGGGGACCCCTCCCCCCCCCCCCCCCCGACACTTTTTTTTTTCTCAATATATAGGAATACATAGGGTGTAACCACTTTGGGCCCCCACTTTTTTCTCAATATGTAGGACTACATTATAGGGTGTAACCACTTTGCTCCCCCGCCCACTTTTTTGACCCGGGAAGTGGTACCCGAAAAAAGAAAATAAATAAATAAAATGTGGTTATTCACTGGTTGCAAGTTCGTAGCAGAGCGATTTTGCTCGAAGTGGGAGCGCGGGTAAGGCTTTTTTTTTCCCTTTTGTTTTGTTTTGTTTTTGTTTTTTGCTTGTTAGCTGACGAAACCCAGAAGGCACCACAAATATAAACTGCTCCCCCCCCCCCCCACTTTTGAAAACGTGGAGCCCGCCGTTGGTGACTGTAGGCCTATATTAGATTGAGAATAAGGTTGGCAAAATCAATTCAATAATATACAAATAAGATGACAGGATGATAAAACATCGCTTTTCTTAACATGATACAATTCTTTATCAAAATGTCTAACAGCAATCCCCTTCTAGATCTGAGCTCTCTTTACAGAGGTATTCCAGACAGTTTATATAATTTTACGTTATCGTATAGTACATGAATCAATAATGCCATGTATATATTTTGGGGATTTATTGTGGTGCATGAGCAGATTGACAAATTGATACTGTGAAAATCCCAAAGCATTATACACTGAACAAGAATGACGGCATTATCCCACGAGACCGACATCCAGGAGTTATACGACCCATGAGTTCAACATTGAAAAAAAAAAGGGTCCATGAGTCATACAGCCTACGAGTCCAACACAATCATGAATTCGACACTGATAGACAAATTAAGGCCATTGGGTTCAACGGTAGGCATATGAGGCCCATGAGTCCGACACAAGGCAAAGAGAAAAAAGGGGGGTCCAAAAGGACGACGTTACATCACACGGCTTTCTATTCGTGGATCTTTTTATTTTTTATTTTTTTAATCAAGAAGTGACCGAGCTCTAGAAACTTGATCTTTACTTCATCTGAACAATAAGTTGCCTGATGGATTTAGACTAGGTCGGGGGGGGGGGGGGGAGCTGTGAGACTTTGGTTGCTTGACCGAATTGATTTAGAGTAGGCGCCTAATGGGCCTACCGGGGACTGTGGGACTTGGGTTACTTTAGTTTTACTTGGCCGACCTTCAGACAAGAGGATTTTTGTTTGTTTGTTTGTTTGTTTGTCTGTTTTTGCTCTTTGTTGTTGATAATAACGATGGTAACAATAATAACAATGAAAGTAATTATGGACACGACTAGAAATAACATTGAGCATAATATTGCTATCGTAAAAATAACAATTATCACTCAATTCATATTGTTAATTGTCATGAATAGTATTTCATTATGATAATCATTGTGTAGGATATAGAAACGTTATTCCATTTTTTTTTATGCGTACCAGCATATGGAACATGTGATTTTTCGTTACGTGTGGTGGAATGCACCCTAAAACCATTGCTTTTAGCATTCCTTCCCATTTTCAGCATTTCAGTACACTTTTGATATTTTGCAAACTTATGCATTTCCTTGATTATCCATTGTGCCGTAATTCACATATTCAATCTATGTAAAATATTATTCTATGTTTCTGCTGAAAATGCAAAATGAAAGGAAATGAATGAATGAATGAATGAACGAAACACGATGATGCTGTCAAAATGAATTATATATGTTTAACGCAGGTCAAGAGCACGAAGTTTTTAGGGCTTTGGATTTATTGAGAATTATCCTGGAAAACTCGCATTAATTTTGTAAGTAAAATTTTGTCCAGAAATATCGAAATTTTAAATAAGCTTAAACATTTCCTTGTTATGTTTTGCAGAGCATACTATATTCTTCTCAAATTTTAGCACAGGGAAATTCAATTAATTCATTATCAGATTCCCTTTTTCGTATTCAAAAGCTTGTAATAAGAATCATAAACCACGCCGGATATTCAGCTCATACTAAGTATTTTTTTTTTCACTCAAAACAGAATTCTAAGAAGCCCAGACCTATTTCATTATGATCTCGAAATTTTTATGTTTTACTAACAACCAATGAATTGCCATGTGTTCTTATCAACATGAAGAAATCGATCCCACTCGCCAGAGTGATGCCTATCACTTTCCCCGTACTCGCACTATTTTTGCCCAGAAAACAATTATGTTTACTGGACCAAGATACTGGAATGACCTCCCTCAAGATATTACTTCTTCCTTATCCCTATTCACCTTCAAACGCAAATTAAAACAATTATTACTTAGTGATACATCCTACCAGGCTTTTAGCAACTTTCTTTTAATACTCACAGTCTTTTACTCAATACTCACATTCCTCACAGTCACAGTCAGCAATATTCATGTCGTCTATTAGTTCAGTCTTTATCATGTTTATAGTGATTTTTGTACTGGAATAATTCTAGTTGGTCAAGATAAACATATCTGTTCTCCGTATAATTCCACGCCTATAAATTTGGGAACCTACAGTTTTACAAGCGTTACAGCTTTTATGTAGGCCCCATCATATTTCTGTTATTTCCTAGTTGGACCTTCATAATCATGACCACATTTGTGTTCAGTATGTTGTTGTTTTTTGTGTAATCTTCAATCAAAAGACATGTTTGTACATATTTTGTATTCTTGTTGTCCCCGCCGAACGAGTTCGAGCAGGGGACTATGAAACGGGCTCCGTACGTGTGTGTGTCCTGTGTGTGTGTGTGTGTGTGTGTGTGTGTCCGTGTGTGCGTCCGTGTGTGATCAA
This sequence comes from Diadema setosum, assembly GCF_964275005.1. Classification (NCBI taxonomy): domain Eukaryota; kingdom Metazoa; phylum Echinodermata; class Echinoidea; order Diadematoida; family Diadematidae; genus Diadema; species Diadema setosum. The sequence goes on along the minus strand of NC_092692.1, from coordinate 5,353,781 downwards.
AATGTTAAATTTGCCACGTCTCTGTCATTTATGAGCCAATTTTGGCACTAGGTGAGGGCTTCAAAACTTCTACACAGAATTTTGACCTTTAACTTCTTTGACCTTTGACATGTATTGTACAGTTTGCTACAAAATGCTACTCCTTCGCCATTTCTAACCCGATTTCGATTCCGTTTGCTTTATGTGATGGCACTAGGTGAGGGCTTCAAAACTTCTAAACAGAATTTTGACCTTTGACTTCTTTGACCTTTGACCTTGACTTTTGACCTTATTGTACATTAGCTACAAAATGCTACTCCGCCATTTCTAACCCGATTTCGATTCCGTTTGCTTTATGTGATGGCACTAGGTGAGGGCTTCAATAACAAAATACTACTTAAATAATATATATATCTTTAGCTGCAACAAACTCATTGATGCCAGTCCAAAGATTTAAACTTCCGGCGGGGACATTATTACGCACCGCGTAATTTCTACTTTTCCTTGTTGTTTTACTGTCAATCATTTTGTAATTTCATTGAGAAAGTAAAAATATGAAATAAATCTGAACTGAACTTGAACTAAACATTGTGTGTGCATGTGTGTGTGTGTGTGTGTGTGCGTGTGTTGATATATGTGTAAACTGTGTATATCTATTAGTGTGCATAAATGCACACAAACACAGTGGCGGATCCGCATGCCCTGTGCGCCCCGCCCCCTTTTTAATTTTCGACTGTAGCGGCACCAGAAAAAAAAAAATTGCGCTGCTGCTTGTGTAGTCTGGCTTCCAGACCCTCTGCCCATACTATTTCGCTATCCATGATATTGACGCCCTCAACGTCGAAAACTAGTATAGTTTAAGTTGATTTTCTCGCGCAGAGGCCTTCGGCAAAGGCGGCGACTTCGTCGCCGCGGAGTCCAGTTGGCAAAGGGTCTGGAAACCAGACTACTGCTTGTGGCAAGAGAAACGTACAAAATTGCACGGAGCTTTTTTTTTTTTTTTTTTTTTTTTTTTTTTTTTTGTCAGCCGATTAAAACCGGAAGTGGCACCAGAAAAATATTTTGCTCCCCCACCCCCTTTACGAAATTCCTGGACCCGCCCCTGCAAACACGAAACACATATACCAATGATGCATCCAATTACTAGCGAATGGGAACACAACTGTCATTTATTTTGCAATCGCAGTTTTGATGAAAATCGAAGTCCGTATACCCCCACCCCTCCTCTTCATCTTCATCAGGATGAGCCAATCATGATTGGCGTAGATATGACTATCATAAGAGGACATTCAAAGGCAGAAAAAAGCTAACAGAATCACACGTGCTTCATCGTGATCACACCCTTTGAGCGAATCCTGCATACATCTCCATAATCATTACAAATCAGCACCGTCCCATCATCAAACAAATCGACCAAAAATGGTGGTTAATCACCTCGAACTGTTCTGAAATCAGAAGAAAACATGTTTAACCTCGAGATTCCGGAACACATACTGAAAAAAAAATAAGGCTGTGTATCACTGCTCAACATTGGGACAACACTTCTTGATGTGAACAGAGAGAAGACATTTTAGTTTAATCATACATATGGTACGAAAATTTATTTCATAATCTGCCACTGTTTACTTAGTAGTCAAGTATAGTGTAATTATTATTATACATGTGTACACGTTATGCACGTATCTCATTATCGTGATTATGCTGAAACAGAACCAGCTTTCATAAACACGGTGTCGCAATCATTTTAGAATTGTGCTTGCACTGCAGTAACAGCCGAGAAATAAGTTGACCAATCAGTAAGGAGTATTAACATCTGTTGCCATAGACAACAGTACATCTAAAATGTGCAATGATTGCAGACATCTGGTGAAACAGGCTCCTGACCTATACACACACTAGCACACCACTCTTCACTAATGATATGCTTGTACGTCGGGCTAATATATATATATATATATATATATATATATAGCTGTATTGTGATGTTTTCATCATAGATATGAAGCAACACAAATTTGGCATTTGGCACCAGGCGCCATGGAAGAGACTCCAACTCTCCCGCCGAAAGCCTATTTTTGCAGATCACCCGTTCTCCCGCTTGAGATTTAATTTCTCCCGCCCTGGCTCTGTGTCTCCCGTTGGAAAAGATTTCTTACTAAATGGCCATCGTATGTTGAAAAATAAGCCTTAGATAGCACGAGAGGGCATCTAGAATTTCTTGAGCTTCCAGGGCCCTTAAGCGGACCCCGGCGGGAAGGAACTTCGCGCTTGTGATGTTCGCAAACTACTTGGAGTCTCCCGTTTGCGTGGGGTTTCAGGCGGGAGAACCTCCAGATCAGAAAGTGCTTGGGGTTGGAACCTCTGCCATGGTATCAGCAAAATCAGTGGTAAAAGAAGTGCAGCAGAGATTTTGTATTCAAATGACTCAGACTCATGCACCCATCGCCAGGAATATTTGTGACATCTTGTGTTCGATGAAGTGAAACACAAAAGCGTGTGTCAAGTTATATATTTTAGACACCAGTATAATTCTATGTAAATCAAAGTTTAGGATGACGCTTATACTTTGCCGTTCTCAAACAACAAGCAGACAAACAAATAAGTTTGTGATTCGACAGCGTATACTCTCTGTCAGTGTCTATGTTTTTCGTTTCCCCTGTCTTTCTTTAATTTCTCACGCTACTAGGAATGATAGGTACAAGGTCCAATCTATTATCGATTTTTCAGTTTGGCTTGTGTGGTCAAACGTTTTACTCCATACTCTCCAAACACTTTATCTAACTCATGTGTGTTAGCTCGTGAAACAAGTTGGACCTTAACTGATACCCTATCTTATATCGTATTTACATTTTAATCATTTAATAAGGACAGACATAGATACGCATTTTTTTTTCTGTCAACATTAAGGTCTTATGGGCCGAATTTTCATCTCCGCCCTTTTCATGGTGTAGTAGCTCTCTTTCCAGTCGTACCAGCAGATTCCATAGACGTCTGTGCTGAACCTAGGCGTAAACGGACCGTCTTTGATATAATACCCGTTCAAATTAGCGTCCATGCAGCTGTCGTACCACCAGCCACTGCCGAGATGGTACTCGGCGCAGTTGTCAAAATTATTATCGTTGTCACTGTCCTGCGAGGTGAATTGGAGACGGTTGTGCTTACTTAGACTGTCTCCTGCTGTATAAGGAAGGGAGGGAATAGAGAGATCAGCAAGAAACCATAAATCTGATAAACGCATCAGATACTTGCTCACGACCCCATCTCTTTAACATAGACGTTTGACTAAAGCAAAAGAAAAGAAAAGAAATTTTTTTCAAGTAGTGTAGTGAAACTCCTATCCAAACATTTATAAGTAGAATGTTGTGTCACATTTTGCTTGTTTATATTTTAAGAGTAGACCCATATGGTATAACGACATGCTTTTGCATGTTTATATCAGGGTTGCTATAGTTTTCCGAGTGCTGCGTGTTGTCAGATATGTAGCAAAATACGTTTCACGAAATACTCGAGAGCTGTATGTATGGTTTACCCTTTGGTATACTCGTTGTGGAAGTGAATTAGACTTAATTTAGTTTTTTTTTTTCATATAAAACTCTTTGAAATACCATAAATCCAAGGAAGTAGTGATAATGATAACAAAAAACTAGAAATGTCGCTATGGCGACTGATGCCTCCGCCATAATGCATGATTCTCCCAATAGTTGTATAGTACAATGTCTTCACAATGAGTGATGACAGTTTCACATAACTGGCAAAATATTGATATGACAGGTTTGTCAGAAATGTCTTGAATGTTCACTTTCCTCAAACTGGGTTTGCTATAATTGTCTAGGAGTGCAGGTACACATATTTGGGGAATTGAGGATTTTTCTTGACTTCTGACCGACCCTGTTATAAGTTTATGCATTGAGTAATTTTCAAGGTAAGAAGAAAGGTATTAAGAGTGTAATTACAGTACAAAATAGATTTTTTCTTCATTTAAACCTGACCTTTGACCCTTAACCTTTGACCTTCTGGCTGGAAATTTCCCAGAGAATCTCCATTAGGTAATACATGTATATATTAAGTTTTAAAACTAATAATGCAAGCATTGCATAAACTAGTATATGAGGGAAACAGTAAAATTTTGAGGAGTTGACCTTGACCTTTGACCCATGACTATTGACCCATGACCCTTAAATTCCCTAGATAATCACTGCCAGTCAGTACATGCATATGTACCAAGTTCCATAAAGATACATTGAACCATTTGCGAGAAAAGTGAAATTGCAACATTTTCACCTAACCTTTGACCTTTTGACCTTTGACCTAATGACATGAAACTCTCTCTGCAGAGTCTTTACGTAGTAGTACATGCCTACACTAAGTTTCAATAAAATATATTCGGGCATTGCATAGATATGGGGGAAATAGCAACATTTTTAGCATTTGACCATGACCTTTTGACCTTTGACCTCTTGCCAATGTCACTAAAATCTCCTCAACTAATTGTCCCATCATACATCATACTTAGACCAAGTTTGGTGAAAGCTGCTTCATCCAGTTTTGAGTTATCACGTAAACAGGTAAATTTTAGGATTTGACCTTGATCTTTGACCTTTGACCTCTGTCCGATTTCACTAAAAAACTAATCATGTAATTGTCCCATTATACATCATCCTCGGCCAAAGTTTGGTGAAATTTGTTTGATCCAGTCTTGAGTTATCGCGTAAACGGATACAATTTCATGATTTGACCTTGACCTTTGACCTTTGACCTTTGGCCGATTTCACCCAAAATCTAATTAAGTAATTGCCCTATCATACTTTATACTTGGACCAAGTTTGGTAAAATTCCAGTCAATATTTCTCAAGTTATCGCGTAAACGAATGCGGACGGACGTACGTACGGACGGACGGACAACCCGAAAACATAATGCCTCCGGCACCACTTCGTGGCGGAGGCATAAAAAGAAAACTGTATCAAGAAGATATGACCACGAAATGTTCGATTGCAATCTTATTGTTATTATCATCAGCATTATGTCATGATGTCGATTGCAGTTTACCGGGGACAGTAAGTTTCTACCTGCGTTGCCAGAGTAATCAGAAACGTGTAATCGATATTTCGTGATTTCGTTCCCGATCCTGAAGGATTTGTAGATAGCAAAGGCCTCGTTCCCTTCGAAGTCCCCGAGTTCGACCCGTAGTTCGTAATCACGTTGTGCCGTCAGGTGGTAGATCTTGTTGTTGCCGAGCCAGTGCTCCGACATCACATCGCCGAATCCAAACTTGTAATCGACCCACAGGCGATCGAAGCTGACCGAGCCATCTGATCGACGCTGCAAAACCTGGTTTTGGAAAACAAACAAACCTGAGGCTGAAATAATGCCGACATGAAACTAAATGTGAAAGTCTCTAGATCATTGTATTATAGATGACGCCTAGAGATTTGATCTTTGCACCATTATGTGTAGACCTACATCAGAATAGTGAACCTTCGAAATGACGGACATCATCCCGAATTTGAATGGGGATAAATTGGTACGTTCGTTATTCAAAAGGATCGTATTCCGAAAATGATATAAGGTTCGATATTGCGAAGGTTTGCTCTGACAATACAATTGGGATCGTTAATCCAAAAATGAAAAAAAAAAGATACAGTATATCGGGACATATTACGCAATGAAAATAGAATGAAAACACGCGCGCGCAAACACTACACAAATAGGCATGCATATCAACACACACACAAATTGACGATATGCATGTAATTGGCAAATTGGAATACAATAGATTGTAATTTGTTTTTTATTAATGGAAAAGAAGTATTTCCCTTCCTCCTCCGTATACCATCTTCCTTCTTTGCCACATCATTATCATTACTTCGGAAAAATGAACGTTATATTGCATTTTCGGATCAACGAACTATACTTCATCTACGGATCAATGAACGTTCCGAGTAACAAACCTCATTTCGCTTTCGGATTAACGAATCTTCGAAATGACGAAACTTAGGAATAACGACCCTTATTTCATTTTCGGACGATAAAGTTTTTCCGAACCTTCGGAAAAACGAACCTTATTTCATTTCAATATTTTTAAAAAATCTAGGTATTGGAAACTAGTGTGTTTCAGGGAAGAACGAACCTTCGGAAAAGCAAAACTTTTTCATTCCATCACACTTGACTGCTCACCACACACACACATACACACACACAAACACACACACACACACACAGAGATATACTCGCTCTGTCTCCCTCTCTCTTTCTGTTTTGATTGCATAATGCGTTGCCTTTTTTTATTATTTTCGGAATCTGTATCTATTCCTCGCCATTTGAAACGAGCAGAAACAAAATAAAAACAATAAATTTACCGTCCAATTTCCTCCATCTGTGCTCATATCGCAGTAAACATCGAACGCCTGTGTCATGCCGGTTGGCTTGATCAAATATCGCCCACTAGCGCTTGGTCGACTCTTCGCAACTTCTGAACAGTCCCATTGAAACACGTCTATAATGTATAATATCAACAATAAAGATATATTAACATTGGCTTTTAGTCTTTAACCAAACAGAAAAACGGTGTTGCGGATAAGGCTATTTTATTTTCGGACAACGTCCTGTTTGCAAATAAACTTTATGGAATATATTATTTTTCCTGCACCTTCGTCGGCTTTCTTATCCAAGAAAAGGGCGTCAAACCTTCGCTGAGGTCAAAGGCAATTGATAAAGAGGAAGATATAATTATAGGTACTCTTACGTAATCTATACTCTCTATAATCATATTTAATCAATGTCATCATTTGCAATGCTGACAGATAATCATAGTTGTTGTCTGACTGTATCTTCTTTCACTTGGTTTTATGGGGGTTTTTTTAACATATTTCATTTGCGTCTATTTTCTTTCTTTATTGTTCCTTTGCACTTCTTGGATGACGTGCTTTTCACGTTCTCATGTGTTTTCATGTTATCATAGCGTTTTACAGACATATTTGGTACAAGTTTACCTTGTACAACCTCGGCTCTCCTAAAGACATCTGCGTCTGAAAATGTGAAAATCAAATAAAGTGTGATCGTGATATTGCACATTAAACGGTTTCAAAATCGCACTTCATCATATGTTCAACGCTGGAACAGAGTTATATGTATCCTCTAAAAGAGAACACAAAGAGAACACGAAGGAAGGACACTTCAATTGAAAATTATTGTATCGCGGAATTGCTCGAACTGAATTTTCATTTTCTAAATCGTGGTCCATCATCTGGGTTCCCAACGTTTTTTACGTTCTCAGGTGTTTTCATGTTAGCCTAGTGTGTTACAGACATAATATTTGGTACAAGTGATAGTTTACCTTGTACATCCTCCACGTCCTCGGCTCTCCTAAAGACATCTGCGTCTGAAAATGTGAAAATCAAATAAAGTGTGATCGTGATATTGCACATTAAACGGTTTCAAAACCGTACTTGCTCAGCGCTGGAACAGAGTTATATGTATCGTCTAAAAGAGAACACAAAGAGAACACGAAGGAAGGACACTTCAATTGAAAATTATTGTATCGCGGAATTGCTCGAATTGAATTTTCATTTTCTAAATCGTGGTCCAACATCTGAATTCCCAACGCTTTTTACGTTCTCAGGTGTTTTCATGTTATCCTAGTGTGTTACAGACATAATATTTGGGACAAGTGATAGTAACGTACCTTGTACATCCTCGGCTCTCCTAAAGACATTCATTTTCTAAATCGTGGTCCATCATCTGGATTCCCAACACTGTCAATCGTCATATTTTGAATTGATTTTTTTTTCTCAGCCTGCTGAGATGTCCCACGATCAATTCTCATCTTTAATAGGTAGGTTATTATGGTTGTAATTTACAGATTAGGCAAATAGTCCCAATGTACCGATAAGAATCTACCTTTGTACAATGCACCATTGCACACTATATTCAAATTGACTTCACTAAATTGAGTAAAATCACACATAACAGAATGACGGAAGTTACATCAAAGTAGGAACTTACATGATACTGGTATTTGTAGAATTTCCGAGAGTTTATCTTTTTATAGCAAACAGTGCATATCAATTGCATCCAAATTAGAAGTGGCCATGACATGGTGCTTCCGCAACTTTCCCATTGGTTTGTTTTCAAAAGTATAATACTAAGAATAATAGGTCCGGTCTATAGATCGACCAAAGAAAACCTTTGTTCTTCTAATCTTCACTGCCAGGTAATTACAAATCTGGAGTTGTTAATGAAAGGAATAGGCGCATATTGTTTTGATTTCGTGAAAAAAGAATCGAACTGTTGTATATATGCGTAATCTATCATGCCGTGCTGAATACTATTCATTGACACTTATGCGATTCCAGTTTCATCAATTCTCCTATTTACCAAAATGATAAAATTCAATTTGTCGTTCAGGTACTTTCTTCGCATATACTTTGAAATTAATCGCTTTTTAACGATCTCATGGAAAGACGGTACGTGCTAGCATGACGTATATATAATATGTAATGACGTAAGCTGTGGTAATTGCAGGCATTGCAAGGTAGTTTGATCGTAAATTCCTAATACTGTTGTACAAGTAGGCCTACTCTCCAAAATGTATCCCTCCTTTTGTATATCTGCTTTGGAGAGAGTGAACGGTTGGCAATTGAAGTATGGAATTTAAACATGAATAGCCACCATTCGAAAAAGCACGGACATATTGTCAGTTGTTCCTGGACATGCATGAGTGGAATTAAATGTGATGCATTCCCAGCTCTTGGGAATTTTTTTCCAAGAGCTGGGGGGGGGGGGGGAGTGTGTGAGATAGAGAGAGGGCAAATGCAGAATACATAATCATGTTCTTTAACTAATACAATGCTAATGATTGTGTATATTTTCTCTCACTCTCAAGTGTATGTGCGCGCGCACACACACACACACATAAACATACATATGTACTGATAAATCATGTACTTTGGCGTATGGGGTGCAAAGTGGAATGCCTTTGACGGAAATAGAGTCGCACCATCGGTTGGTTCGTTCACTTTGGTCCCCACGTGTACGTACTCAACTCTAATATGTGTCTCCTTATAGTAGCTATTTGCTTTCAAGCAGCAGTCAGACCGCGGTAACCGCTTCGACTAGCGCTGGTGGGATCATAAACCATGTATGGGTAACAGACAGATCTGAAAGCCTCGGCGAGCTTTGCCTACCTACATACGCGAAGACTGCATTGAATGGAGCTGTTGTCCCTGTGTGGAAGACACCTTCATGGTGAAACGGAGAAGAAGACAGTTACCATGGTTACAGTAGCGCATTGTGGAGTGCAAAGAGTAAGGTAAGGCATGTAAGACATCTCGATATCCACGGCATCCGTCTCCCATCTCTAGACATCTCGATATAGGCCTACGTGCTTTACAAGATGCTCGGACTAGCAGACTAGAGAGTGAGTTCGATGGAGCGCAACTCTTAATTCCTCACTTTAAAAGAAAACTGTACTGACATTTTCTAATTGTCTGATAATTCTAATCTACATTTTTTATGCCAACTACTGGAAAGAGAGGATTCTAAAAGCCAGGATAAGCCTGTAATGATTTTTTGGAAAAAAAATTAAAACGAGCAAGCCATGTGCACAACCAGTGTGCACAATTCCGACTTTAGCAACACGCGTCGACGAACTACACAGCATGTCAATTTACTGATAAAATCTCACACGAAGTACTGCAAAAGCTGTTATTTAGTAAAATTGCAATATGGAGCTGAAATAAACATGTTAAACAATATTCATTAATTTTTAAAAGAAATCTCCTCAAAAGTTTTTATTTAGATAAAACTTGTGGGGAATATTCCAGATATGCAAAATGAAATTGGCATCGTTATCCGAACGTGCTGCCCATAGAAAACTGTGTGTAAGTACCGTTGCACTAACTATGCATTGATATGAGCGCTAGCGCTAGCAAACATGGTTCCGCGACAGTTCAAACTATCTAACGTAGATGAGAGCTGAGTGATTCTTAAAATCTAAATCCAAAAAATAGTCAACGGCAATCACGATTAACGCCTAGTTAAAGGAAAACGGCACCCAGTACACATAGACTCTAGACTAGAACTAGGACTAGGACTACTGAGCAGTCAAGGACCGAGGAGATTCTATGTGGCAGTCCAAGTTTTGATGAGTACACTCACTCGCCGTCGACAGTTGTACGTGCACAGCGCTAATAAGGAACAGCGTAACGTTATATGTACGGTATACATACCCCTGCTGCCAGAACTTGAAGAAAGTCCAGACGATCAGTACGAAAGTCCAGACTCCAAGAACTTGGGTCTAGTGTTATAGATTTAGACCCTTGTGCTGCAGGCACTGTTGTTCCTGTGCTGAATTTTGCAGATAAGGTATCTGCTTTATGGATTTCCAATGTTTTTGTAGTCGAGATAAATCTCATGGTGGTCGTATTTACACCAAGGACTAACTAGTTAGATCTAACAATTAGTTTTAGTAGGACCCATACCTCGGAAGAGTGGCCTCAGGCTGACCACGTAGATACTAACAGTGCCGCCGCTTCGCGATCCAAGCGCTGGTGTAGGTAATAAATATGGTGCTAGCGTACTTCCGTATCCATGTAGATATCTCAAAATTCACTTTACCAAATTGCACCAAAATCACAGGAAATACTTTATGACTCATATCCAATTGCTCACGCTAATTGGAACCAAATCGCAAGTCGGGAAGCGTAAGTGTAGTTGTCGACTTTCCTGTCGTCGCTAAAAATAATCTGCTCTGTACGACTAAACATGAGTGATTGCGGCGTAGGCCCTACCTGCCTGCGAAGTTAGCACAGACTGAAGTTAGCCATCTAATATCATGAGACAAATCTTTCAAGTAATCGGGAGCAAAAATCAATTTACAAATTATTTGTGGTAAGTTGAATGAAAAATATAGTTCATAAATCACACAAGTTGCCACAATCATTACACTTTTGAGTTTAGTTCTCGCGTAGATTCCCCGTTCGCACAGTACTAGTCGGTTAACTTCAGTGCTAGATTGTGCAGGTGGCGTTCGCCGAAGAGTGAGTTTGATCCTTCCTGATTACCGATTTCGTTCAAATATAAGAGAGTACTTTGAAATATGCTTAGAAGTATATCCTGTAATTTTGGTGAGATTTGGTTCAGCGAAATTTGAGATATCTACATGGATGGGACAGTACACAAGCGCCGCCTGCTAGCTAAATTGGGCCTAAGCGTCGTGTGCTATATTCGGTACGAATTAACGCACGCGTATGCGAGCGATTGTAATCAGTGATAGAGTTTGCACCTGTGACATCACGACATCTGGGCTCGTCAGCTCATTAGCGTAATTCTCACATAAAAAAAGTTCCATTTTTAGCATGAAATTACGGACTAAATCGTTATGAAATTTTGATTCTGTTTGCACCGCTGGGTCTTTTAGAATTAAAAGAACAACATATAAAGAAATAAAAAAAACCCGGTACAATGCCCTTTTAAATAGTAAAGTAGTTGCACAAGTCATCTGTGTCATCCTTCATCCCATCATATCACCTCCTGTGGCGAAAGGCGAGAGGCGTTTGTGTGCATAGAAATCACAGTCGCGGACCTGTAAGGAGGTAGCTCAGACCATCCTTTCTTCACCAACCAATGCAGCAGTGAGTCGAGTCTGAGCGACTGAACAGCCTTTTTCAGGAGTGCATTGTTTTCCTCTCTGGCATTAGGAAAGGGCTAGAAAAGATGCTCTAAACATTACCTGACTGATCCCATTCTGATACACTTGCCGTCTATACAACAAATAATGAAAGAAGACAACAATGACTGAGACAGAGACAATGTTATTGAACTTGCATACACCAAAGGGATAGATGAACATCACTGATTGTCTGCGAACTCTCCAGATACAGCGACATCGTTGCTCTAAGTGAGGCAAGATTGACTGTACAGGGTGATCTGTGTAAATGAGGCGAAGGTTACACCTTCTGGCGTGGATGAGGACCTGGAAGGGAACGAGAAGCTTGACTGGGGTTTGAGTGAGTTTATGCAGTGAAGACGCCGTTCGTCTGGTGTCTCAAGGGATCGAATGTACGATCGACTATCCTCATTCCTGTTAAGAACAGTATGACACTAGGTATATTTCCAGCGTCTACGCACCAACCATGACCAATACAGAAGAGACCAAGAACAAATAAGAGCGCTGACAACAGTGTGACCGACGATTTCGTCAGTCTTGACGACTTAATGGAAAGGTCGGTAGAGACTCTTCTGCCTGGGAAGGAGAGGAGTGATAGAGAAGCATGAGTTTGGTAAATGAAACAACAACGGCCTACTATACTTCTCCAGACCAGCGCAGAACGATGGTCTTCTTTTTACAAACGCTGTCTTCTGTTTACTTACCTGCAACAGGACGCGAGGGATGAACCCTCGCTTTAAGCCCTGGTCCCTCATTGGCTACGTCGTCGACAGGTAGAGGGACAGGCAGAAAATATGCGTCACCAGGGCTATGTGCAGCGTTGAGCGTTATGGACAGACCGCTATACTCCCATAGTCGCTCGAAGCTCAACTTAGGCGTCCAAAGCAAGAGACGCCAACGTCAAGGCACAAAAGCATCAAAACGCTTTAACTTCAACAAACTGCTCTGATGTAGGATACGACTATGATAGCAGTCCTTCGCTTTAACTCTGGAAAAACACCTATACTTAACTGAGCTGGATTATCTAAACGTGGATGCATCATGGGGCACACTTCATGGGTCGGTGTACACCACAGCCATGCCGAGTGTCTCAGACCTTCTGCCATGAAAAACAAATACCGGTGTCATAAAAACTGCATAAAGAGAGAGAGAGAGAGAGATCCTGTAGCTATAAAGACAGGCGCCTTGCCGCTTGCTTAGATCATGTCAACAGCGTCCTGAACCGCCCTTCCATCGCCAGCCATGCCGTGCTGGGCAGCCCCAAGTTCCCAATGAGTGCTAATGAGTCGCTTGGAGCCGTGCCCATCTTAGAGGACATCCAGAAAGCAATCCGTCTGGCAGCTAGTGCAATCTGACGGCAAGAACACGTGGCTCAGACACTATCCCAAACGAGACATTGATAGATTGTGGTACGGCACGACTATGGGCTGAAAAACTTAGCCAGCTATTTCAGTTCATCATGGAAGATGATTCAGTACTACACACCACAAGATTTAACGCATGCCTCCTCATCATTCACCTTCGTTATAGGGGCCAAGATCAAAATGAACCCTGCCAGAGTCTTGACACTGATCTTTGGAGGCGAAACATGGACTCATCACGAACAATAATACCCAGTTTAATACAAAGCAAAAAGGGGGTTGTGAAGCCTCCTATAGCAGCCTCGAGCAGCTTTTCAGGTCAGTATAAAAAGACAAAAGGAGATCAGATCAGATCAGATCAGATCAGGTCAGATCAGATCAGGTCAGGTTCTGAAACCACCTACAGAGGTGGTTTCAGAGCCTGCTATAGCAGTATTTGCTGCAGTGTAAACGCTAAGGGGTTCGAGAGGCTGCTTTTTAGCTGACCCGGAAGCTGGACAGGTGGACATGTCAAACTACTGACTGAAAGAAAAAAAAAAGAGAAGCAAGGTAAGCGTAAGCTGTGAAGCCAGCTGGATTGCTGCAGCGAAACAACGAAGGCAGGCAAGGGAAGACTGCGTCTCTTATTTCCGCTACCATCCTCCGTCCACACTTCCAAAGAACTTTTCGAGTGCGAATCGTACTGACCCTAGCTGTCATCTGAACACACTCAACCTTGACAACCCTAGCCCAAGGATTACATGGTATTTGTCGCTCCGAAGACATGCACGGGCGAATAAAAGAAACATAGGTAGACATACACACACACACACACACACACACCATACGTGGGTGTATATAGTTTATTCATTTATTTACAAAACAAGTTGACCTATTAATCATGTTTCTCCTTGAGGGTAACAGTTTGTCTTACAGGATACCGTACAGATGGGATTCCTTGTCGTTGACACACATCCCGACATCTCCGAAGACTGCACGACATACTGCGCTGTAAATTTCTCCCCGTTTGCCAGCTCTAGTTCCCATAGCGCCATCTTCACATCGCAGAGTGCTGTCAAATAAGGGAAATAAAACGTGAGGAAAACTTCATATAATACTGATTTTCACTGTCGGACTAATGTCGCCACACCTGCTCTTTAGACTGAAGGTGTGAACCTTGGGTTAGATTACGACCACCAACGTGCTCACTCAACTTCATCCAAATTTACCACGGGTGTCAACATCATATAGGCCTATACATATTAAGCTTAACCTTAATGAGGGAGAGGGAGGCGGAGATGAGGGGCACCCGAGGGTGTTGGAATTAGGGTGACATGCTAGTATACCAATTTATTATACTCTTCTGACTTCCGCAAAAGTATGATGAAAAAGTTTTTCCTGCCACAGTTTGCCCATCTGTAGTTCGATGTCATTCTGATGGTCAGAGCAGGAAGAAGGGGAAGAAAGAAAAGAGAGAGAGAGAGAAAGAGAGAGATTTCTAACACGTGGGAATAACAAAATCAAAACATCAAGAAATAGTCGGACATTAACACAAAACGTGCAGCGCCTTTAGTGCAGTTGAAAAGAAAAAAAAATGCATAGGTGTGTAAGAAAAAAACCAATACTCTAGTGATGACCAGAATGATGCACTGTTTCGCTGTAATAAAAAGAAATTTAAAAAAATGAAAGTTTGATTTGGTTAATGGCAATTCGCATTCCGTTTTTTTTTTTTTTTAATATTAGCTTTTTCTGTTAATTGTGCCCATGCCAGTGAATAATGTCTGGCAATCTTCTTTGTATGTACTGTTTCCTTTCCAACATTACCTCCTGCTCTCTCTAACTGCCCCTTCCCTATGTCCCTTCCTGTTTTGTCATGACTACGTCTTTGTTTCGCCCTATCCTTCGTGTGCCTGTGTGTGTGCATGTTCTACTATGTGGTTCAATTGTTCAACCTTTTTTTTTTAAATATCTAAATAAATTCATTGAGTGGCTTACACTATCACAAGCTTCTTTTGATGATGTTTACTAGGAACACTTCCCCGATAACACATTAATAATTTCATGTAGGTCATGCACGTGCTTCTTTTTCTTCCGCTTTCAAATGTTCGTTATACACTTTGATATTACATTAATATGCTTCTGTTGGAAAGATAATGACTTGTGCTAAGTGATAATGGAAATAGAATATGAGTTAAACTAAATTAAATTGAACATGTGAGACGGACTTATTGACTATGCAAAAAACAAAAAAAAAAATCTCACGAGACTGCAGAAACTTACCATAAATGTTGTTGAACATGACAAGAAGGACGAAAACTCTGATGGCCACATGTCTTGCCATCTGTTTACAACTTCTTTCCTCTCAAGCTTCTGGATCTAATGGCAATTTCCGGTGTGTCGTTGGAGATGATGACGCGCTGACGAAAAATCAGTTTTAAGTGCAACCTATGTCGACATCGAGTGCTCTTATAAACTCGGTTGTACATTGCTGTCGTCCACCATATCACAACTAGAGACACTGGTGTCGCGAACTCTGTTAATTTCACCCAGTACACTTAATGTTCGTGAATAGTTAAAGACCACTTCCATTATCAGCCAGGTCGTTGGATCTCCTTTTAGGGAAACGTCGTTACAAAGTAATTTACTATTTATAGTGCATGTACATTGTTTTTATGATGACGATGATGATGATAAAGATCATTATTGTTACTACTCCTACTACAATTATCATCGTTATCATCATCATCGTTATAACCATCATTGATGCCCTTAGTAAAGGAAAAAAGAAAAACAGCAATATAATCTGCTATACGTGACTTCATCTAGGACGCACTAGGCTTTAAAAAAAAAAAGGTCTGTGGCCAAATTTTTTTATGTTCCACGACACGTGTCTTAATCGAGAATAATCAGGTAAGGTGTTGCGACACGGATTGTCGCCCCCGGCTCGGGGCGACAATCCTTGACGGAGTTGGCGTCACGGATTGTCGTTTGGCGACAATCCGTGACGCTTGTGCGGTTCCCAATTCTGACCTCGATGGCGACAATCTATGATGGCAAAAAAAATTTGTTGCGACAAGGATTGTCGCCCCGTCAAGGATTGTCGCCCCGGGCTCGGGGTGGTTGCTCCGGTGTTAAGCTTTGGTGGGATGGGTATGACTGGTAAGGGTATGTGTGTGTGTGTGTGTGTGTGTGTGTGTGTGTGTGTGTGTGTGTGTTTGGAGTATAATACATTGTAATACAAAATGTAGAAACTGTGCATGTGTGGTGGTTGTATAGTGGTAGTGGTTTGTTTGTCTGTGTGTATACGTGTGCCTGTATGCGTACCTGTGTATGTGGTATTTATTATATTGGCGTATGTGTATATCAAAGGGTATGTGATGGTGCGTGTTGGTGGGCACAGTTTTGTGCCTGCATGAGTATCTGAGGGGTTTGGTGTTCGTGGGCTACGTAGGCCCTATGTATGTGTGTTGTGTGTGAGCGTTCGTGTGTCTACGTAAGGCCCCAGTCAAGCCCTGATCACAACTCGCCGTGCGTGCTTTTAGTCCGTACGTTTTTGGCGGAGGCCACGGCATTCACGTTTTTTTTCTGAAAACGTGGGGAGGGAGTGACTAGAGCAGGGAGGAAGTACGTCAACGCACGACACTCGCACGGTTGCGCAGGGTGTAAGTACGTAGCCCGCACGCCACGCCTGGCCGTGAGGGCTTACGTGCATCGTACGTTGTGCACGTGGTAAGTGAGTTGTACGTGCTTACAACGTACAATCTCCGTGCGATTGCCACGTTATCTTGCGGAGACTGCAATTACACGTGCTTCTCACGTACGGTATCCCTACTCTCTCGCATGTTGTAAGTGCGTGCAAGTGCGATGTTTTTTTTTTTTCCGTCAGATGTTGGGGGTAGGCCTATATGACCACCTTCCGAGATTCTTCTGATGTATAATCATACGTCTTCTCCATACGTGTACATGGCAGTTCAATTCATGGTCATAGGTTTATGTGAAATGTGTGAATATATGACTCACTGACAGAGAAAGGGTTGATACATCTGGGCCCTATATATTTCATAAAAAGTTGATATGATAGCAACTCTTGCTGGAATTGCAATTGTCATAGTAACGACCAGAATCCATATTCGTGATTGGCTGTTGCCATTGGAAGTTGTCATTCCAGCAAGAGTTGCCATCCTAACTTATTTCATGAAATGGGGCCCAGGTACACGTGTAAACATATTATCGTGTATACATGGACATTGTAAAACATTATTTTGGTTCAAATAGCCTAACACATTGGCACTGGAGGTGAGCTGAGAATATACGTTTCTTATTGCAGATGCATATGAGTTGATGTTGAAGTCTGCCATCTTTACACGCAGTTTCAGAGGTGACCAGTGGTTCATTTCAGCCATCCAGGCATTTCTTGAGCTAGATTAACAGCAAATTGCTGGAACGATAATTGTAGGCCTATGGTTTTCCAGTTTTCGCTGAGTCCGAAGGTGTCACGTTTGCAATTTATATAAGGTAATACTGTCATCATAGTAATTTCTTCCTTCCTTAATTTCAAAATATACATTCTCAATTTCAGCTTAACTGAAATTGTACTGACTTTATCATTGCTCTACAAAAACAATGATGACCAATGCATTTTAACCAAGCTTGTGCAACTCTTGAATGTAACAATTTTTCTGAACTCCAAAAACCTGGTCACTTCATGCACTGATACTCAGAACTCAAGATTTCTCTTCTTCGAGCAGTTTTTGACTGTCTCTCATGTTCTGCAAAATATGATATATATATATATATACTGTTTATATATTTTTAATAACCATAATTAATACTCATCGACTGCCAGGCAGAAAGGTCATATGACATGACATTTTGGTTTGTGATGACAATTCGATAGAGTTTTGAAAGCTCTTTCATGTAACATAACAATCATTTTTCTAAGTATGCGATTTTTTTTTTCGAGGCAACAATCCTTATATAGGGCATTTCTGCCCCCTAGGTGAAGTAGAACAGTACGAATACCTAATTGCCAACATCTTGGAGACGAAAATTAATGACACTCGTCCCTAGGCTGGGCTTGCGTTCATTGCAGAAATCAGTACGCACAACTTGCGTTGTAAGTGCGGAGCAGGAGCTTATTCGGTACGATCTGCGTGCTCTGCTGAAGAGTTGAATTCATGCAGTGCCGAATAAGCACGGACTACGCACTAATCACGTGCTCAACACGCAAGTGCTACGAGCGCCGTCCGTCGAGCAAGTGACGGCAGGAAGACGCACGGAGTCAGTGCGTTGTATGCACGTTTACTTAGAGGGCACGTACGTTGCCCGTACTTAGGGTGAATCCGTAGCCCGAACGCAGCGAAAGTTCCTCGTGACATAAAAGTGCTGCGGCGTGTCTGCGTGCTTCAAAATCCGCACTGAGGCGGTACTTACTACGTACGGATCCCCAAATTTTGTCCACGTTTTTGCAAGTAGACAGCACGCACTTGCAAGTACGGCGAGTTGTGACCACGGCTTTAACGTTACATGTAGGCCTAACGTTAGATCTATATACTGAGTATCTGTGGATGCATGGAACACGACCAGTGTACTGTAGGCTTCCGCTTGTGTGTGTGTGTGTGTGTGTGTGTGTATCAATGTGCTCATGTGCTCAAAATGTTTTTTTGTTTTGGTTTTTTTTTGCTTCTTTTGATTGGTTGTGGCCATTTCTTCGCAAATTTGGTTCTGACTGCTCTGATACAGATCTAGATTCTAGAGGGTTTTAACATCTGGTGATGTCCATTTTTTAATATGATTTTAACAAGAATGAAGCTGCAGCCATTGTAGATTTAATATCAACTATCAATATTGATTGATATCAATATAGTTGTCATTATAGTGGGGGCGCTGTGGCATAGTGGATAAGACTCCCGACTCCCGATCGGAGGACCCGAGTTCGAATCCCGCCCAGTGCTTACGTCCTTGGACAAGATGTTTTTACCCACTATGTCCCTCTCGACCCAGGTGTATAAATGGGTACCTGGCAATGTTAGGGTAATAATAATAGCAGGGCCCTCTGGTAGAACAGTGGCAACACTGAAGAGGCTACCTTGGGTAAATAAGACCTTATTATATTATTATTATTATATTATATGTCTATCATCAGATGCTTATACAGTACAGGTTATGGGATTTTTTGTGCTTTGAAGTGATCTGCCTCTTACAGGTTTGCCTTTTTAGAAAATCACTCTTTTCTATCGTTTTTATCTATTCCTAGTTACCATTGCATTGTGCTTTCTCGTTATATAATTATCTGTGTATTTATTTTGTATTACATTTTGTGACTTTACTTGTATTTTCAAATTGTTTAACAGTATGAATTGACCGAATACTCTGTGATGTGTTACTTTTTGTTTGATGAAAATAAAGTATAATTGAAATTGAAAATAAAGGAGGAATTATGCAAACCCCTAGACAAAATACCCACTTTTCCCAGAATTGTCTTATTGACTGCATCCATATTGCTTATTGCAACCATTTGACAACCCACTTCAGTAAGGGTAGTGATGTACAATAAAGACTGATTTACAATAATTATTCTCATGTTTCACCTCAGCATTGATTTCATATAGGTCTGCTGATGCGCCGCTACACAGATCAGTATGGAGTTTGAATTGATCATTCCTGGAAAAGGCTCAAAATTCCTTTCAAGCTGGGGATCTAACAATGCTGAAGAATCCTTCTGAGCAGGTAGCCCAGTCTGAGGGCCTCATCTCACTGATTATGCCATGGATCTAGGTGTGTGTAGCCTCATAACAAATTAAAATGATATGATTTAGTCACTTACATCACAACAAAAACAACTAAAACATTGAACCACTTTCACTTAATAAGAGAAAGAGGATTCTGAAAATCAGTTTCCCACCCTTGCCCATATACAAGTATCTACTTGTTCTCCACTTGTAGAATGTGACCTGAGTTGTTCAACTTCTATTTTTTTTTTTTTTTTTTGTTGGATTAAACACAAAATATGTATCTGGGTTCATGTACATGGAAAAAATGCACTCAACACAAAATGTGCGCGAAAAAAAAAGAGAATACCCCACATGAATTAATTGCAAGGAACACTGTACACTGAGTTTGTTGCTGTCTTTCCTCTGTACTGTACTAATTCCGTTCATGTGCATATTAGTAATGTCCTCCATTGGCCATGTTAATGCTCTTATGAAGGCCTTTCTTTCTATCTCCCTCTCCCAAATTATTGTGGTTCCGAGATTACTGTTGCCCATTACAGTAGAATGTTTGGCAGGCTTTGAAAACATTTGAATTTTATGTGAATTTTAGGAGACCATGGAGCCTCGGTGCTGTTGACAAAACTTCTGCCAGCATCCTGCATCAAGACAGGAAGGAAAGAGTAAGGAGCCAACAACTGACGGTGCTCTCCTGCATCTCTTTGAAGAAAGATCTGTGAGTTCATTCACTGTCTTCGCTGTGACATTAATACCTGGTAAATTTAACCTGTTAATGTAAGTAATAGGAAATGTATGGCTCTTGAAAAATATCCGATTATTTTTTACAGATGTTTTGAAGTACATGTATACTGTCTCACAGGCACATTGACGACTGTACATCTTTAGCATATTGTATATTTTGACAATTATGTTCTAGTCACACCTTTCTATGCCTTGAAATCATGGCATGAACGTAAGAATATAAATGCATATCTTTATCTATGTTGTACACATTTTTTTCTTGATGGTAGAGACAGCAGCACAAGAAGAGGACCAAGAGTTTAGCCAGCCCTTCTTGCTGTTTCTTGCTGGTGGGCTGGAGCAACAACGGTATTTCATTTTTGTTGATGATACGACCATTCTTGGAGAGGAAGACATCTTTCAGGCTTTGGATCACCTGTTCACGAAGTCTTCTACACTTTAAAAATGGAATCCCCAACAATAGACTTGTCGATTACAGACTCTCCACATTTTCATATCCTTCATCTATGAATCCCCGCTGATATCAAGCCACCGGTGAGAACGTGCCACAGCCATATCGGCCAGATAATGGAGGTCAACACAGGCACGTAATCATAATCATGCATGTCTTGTGACTTTTTTACTTGGATTTTCTCTTTTTCAGTTCTCTTGACAATTCACAAAATGTGTGATGACAAACATGTATTTTGGTGTCTGAATATGTATTCTGAAAGTGGTTTTCAATCTTGATCACTGAATGTTTGGAAAGATGATCTCAATGCTTTACAAAATGTATTTTATTTTGATACACTTGTACAATTGTATGCTGTTGTATTTTTATGCACATGAATTTTAGCATATTGCATTCTTTGAATGATAATTGGATTTTCTCTTTTCCAGTTCTCTTGACAATTCACAAAATGTGTGATGACAAACATGTATCTTGGTGTCTGAATATGTATTCTGAAAGTGGTTTTCAATCTTGATCACTGAATGTTTGGATAGATGATCTCAATGCTTTACAAAATGTATTTTATTTTGATACACTTGTACAATTGTATGCTGTTGTATTTTTGTGCACATTAATTTTAGCATATTGCATTCTTTGAATAATGTTCACATGGATTTATATGTACTTAGCAATTTATTTCCTTCATATAATTTATAAAACATTTAGATTTCCTTTGCAAATTCCAGAAAATTGGCAAAGTTCTTCAAGTAGGATGATATGACTGACTTAGGCAAATGAATTTTTGTAAGCAAGGGGGAAAACTAGAATATTCATGTACTTTTTGTCCGTAGGATAATCATACAAAATAATGGTTCAATAAATTTAAACAGTTACCGGTAACTTTCTAGACCAGAACTAATAAAATTCACCTCAATTCAGTATTTCCCACTAAGCTAACCAAATAAAGTAAAATAAAGTAAAATAAAATAAAACTGTTTAAAAAGTTTAAAAACCTGTACAGTGCACTCCCGTTATAACGTACACGGTTATAACAAAATTCCGGTTACAACGAAGTAAAAAATCAGGCTTCAACATTATCCGGTCTCTGTTTTTTGTTTGTTATTTTTTTTTTTTTGGGGGGGGGGTTTGGTTTTTTTTTTTTTTTTACTTGTTCGGTCATAACGAAAATTCGATATAACGAAAGAAAACTGCCGGTCCCGAGGACTTCCTTATAAAGGGAGTCCACTGTGTAAATGAATTACACATATTCTAATTGCTATGGTCAAAGATGATATAGCCCTATGCTTCAGTGGAGGAATGGTGGCAATTTGACATGTTACTGTTGCTTTAAATATTCATTGTCTTGTTCGTGTATGTGCATTTTATGCAATTACTTCAGACTTGTCTATCGAAGAGATACAATGATCCAAAACATACACATATTTCAGCTCTTTCAAATCAGGGGGTTGCATAAGGCTTTTGAAACACCGGCCAAATTTTAGTGTCTGTACAACCCCCCCCCCCCCCATGATGACAATGAGAGTAATTGCTAAGTATTGTATCATTGTCACGAAGAAATTTACCCATGCCTCTTCGACAGTTGTCTCTATTACTCAGCGACTCATTTATTTGTGAATTCTTAGTGTGTACATGCACTTGTATTCCAAGTTGGGTTTTCAATACTGCACAAATACAGACGAATGATCTGCTTTTAAGTGTGTTCATAGATGTATCCGCATCCTATTTGCATTTCAGGTTTTGATGTCATCAGATCTGACATGTTATTCTCGTAGTTTGGAATTACCTCAGACACAGAATGTTATTAAATTTGTTAAATATTGTACAATATTTCACTTGTTCAATTGTCTTTAATTTGACAAAATTAGATGCAAATATTTAGATATTTGGTCAAAAGGCCACTTTTGGGTATATATTCACATTGTTTATGGATGTTTCATTTCCAGGAACTTATAGGAACTTTAAATGCTTGAAGCCACTCTGCATAATACATATTGGTATTTGTTGTGAACAATATCTCCAACATACCAAAAAGTTGTCCTACAAGCATCAGCTTTAACTATATCAGTTTGTCAAGATCAACCTTTGTTAAAATGATATGCATAGAATCCTGAATATGTTTAAAAAACACAAAAAAAAAGCCAATCGAAATAATGCATATTACATGTTTTAGTGACAGAGTGTATGTATATTTGCACGTACATTGGAATATATGCATATGTGTGTGAATGCATGTATGTGTGTGTGTGTGTGCGTGCGTGTGTGCGTGTGTATGTGTGTGTGTGTGTGTGTGCACGCTTGGACGTGTGTATCAAATACCAGTGCGACAAATTAAAAAAAAAAAAATTCCCCTGGAACCAAGGCAAGCACCCCTCTTTCAAAGAGCGAAAATTCACTTTGAAAAGAGTGAAGATTTCCCCTGTAAATCAAAAATTTTAATGATTTCCCTACCCCTGGAACCAAGACTAGCACCCGTCGCTTGAAGAGCTAAAATTCACTCTGAAAAGAGTGAGGATTTCCACATGTAAATCAGAATCATTTCACTCGGATGAGGAGCTAAAAGTCTCTTAGCTCCGTAGCACTTACAGAGTATGGTAAGAAGATTTATTTCACAATCTGCCGCTGTTTACATAGTAGTCAAGTATAGTGTAATTATTATTATACATGTGTACACGTTATGCACGTATCTCATTATCGTGATTATGTAGAAATAGAACCAACTTTCACAAACACGGTGTCGCAATAATTTTAGAATTGTGCTTGCACGGCAGTAACAGCCGAGAAATAAGTTGACCAATCTGTAAGGAGTATTTCATCTGTTGACATAGACAAAAGTAATCTAAAATGTGCAATGATTGCAGACATCTGGTGAAACAGGCTCCTGACTTATACACACACTAGCACACCACTCCGCCTCTTCACTAATGATATGCTTCTACGTCGGGCTAATATATATACATATATATATATATATGTGTGTGTGTGTGTATATATATACATATATATATATATATATACACACACATATGTATATATACATATATATATGTATACATATGCATATATATAGATAGATAGATAGAGAGAGAGAGAGAGAGAGAGAGAGAGAGAGATGTATTGTGATGTTTTCATCATAGATATGAAACAACACAACTTTGTCATTTGGCACCAGGCGCCATGGGAGAGACTCCAACTCTCCCGCGCCGAAAGCCCATTTTTTGCAAAATCTCCCGTTCTCCCGCTTGAGATTTAATTTCTCCCGTTCTGGCTCTGTGTCTCCCGCTTGAAATGATTTCTTTCTAAATGGCCATCGTATGATGAAAAATAAGCCTTAGATAGCGCGAGAGAGCATCTAGAACCACTTGAGCTTCCAGGGCCCTTAAGCGGACCACGGCAGGAAGGAACTTCGCGCTTGTGATGTTCGCAAACTACTTGGAGTCTCCCGTTTGCTTGGGATTTCAGGCGGGAGAACCTCCAGATCAGAAAGTGCTTGGGGTTGGAGCCTCTGCCATGGTATCAGCAAAATCAGTGGTAAGAGAAGTGCAGCAGAGATTTTGTATTCAAGTGACTCAGACTCATGCACCCATCGCCAGGAATATTTGTGACATCTTGTGTTCGAAGAAGTGAAACAGAAAAGCGTGTGTCAAGTTATATATTTTAGACACCAGTATAATTCTATGTAAATCAAAGTTTGGGATGAGGCTTATACTTTGCCGTTCTCAAACAACAAGTAGGCAAACAAATAAGTTTGTGATTCGACAGCATATACTCTCTGTCAGTGTCTATGTTTTTCGTTTCCCCTGTCTTTCTTTAATATCTCACGCTACTAGGAATTATTATCTATTATCAATTTTTCAGTTTGGCTTGTGTGGTCAAACGTTTTACTCCATACTCTCCAAACACTTTATCTAACTCATGTGTGTTAGCTCGTGAAACAAGTTGGACCTTAATTGATACCTTATCTTATATCGTATTTACATTTTAATCATTTGATAAGGACAGTCATAGATACGCATTTTTTTTTCTGTCAACATTAAGGTCTTATGGGCCGAATTTTCATCTCCGCCCTTTCCATGGAGTAGTAGTTCCCTTTCCAGTCGTACCAGCAGATTCCATAGACGTCGCTGACCGAAAGCGGAACGTCATTGAAATAATACCCGTTCAGATTAGCGTGGATGCAGTAGTCGTACCACCAGCCACTGCCGAGATGGTCCTCGGCGCAGTTGTAAAGGTAATTATCGTTGTCACTGTCCTGCGAGGTGAATTGGAGACGGTTGTGCTTACTTAGACTGTCTCCTGCTGTGTAAGGAAGGGAGAGAATACAGAGATCAGCAAGAAACCATAAAGCTGACAAACGCATGAGATACTTGCTCACGACACCCATCTCTTTAACATAGACGTTTGACTAAAGCAAAAGAAAAGAAAAGAAAATTGTTAAAGTAGTGTAGTGAAACTCCTATCCAAACATTTATAAGTAGAATGTTGTGTCACATTTTGCTTGTTTATATTTTAAGAGTAGACCCATATGGTATAACGACATGCTTTTGCATGTTTATATCAAGGGTGCTATATTTTTCCGAGTGCTGCGTGTTGTCAGATATGTATAGCAAAATTATACGTTTCACGAAATACTCGAGAGTTGTTTGTATGGTTTAGCCTTGGGTATACTCGTTGTGGAAGTGAATTAGACTTAATTTAGTTGTTTCATATAAAACTCTTTGAAATGCCATAAATCCAAGGAAGTAATGATAATGGTAATAAAAAAAAGAAGAAAACTATATCACGAAGATATGCCCACGAAAAGTTCGGCTGCAATTTTATTGTTATTTTCATCAGCATTATGTCATAATGTCGATTGCAGTTTACCGGGGACAGTAAGTTTCTACCTGCGTTGCCGGAGTAATCAGAAACGTGTAATCGATATTTCGTGATTTCGTTCCCAATCCTGAAGGATTTGTAGATAGCAAAGGCCTCGTTCCCTTCGAAGTCCCCGAGTTCGACCCGTAGTTCGTAGTCACGTTGTGCCGTCAGGTGGTAGATCTTGTCGTTGCCGAGCCAGTGTTCCGACATCACATCGCCGAATCCAAACTTGTAATCGACCCACAGGCGATCGAAGCTGACCGAGCCATCTGCTCGACGCTGCAAAACCTGGTTTTGGAAAACAAACAAACCCGAGGCTGAAATAATGCCGACATGAAACTAAATATGAAAGTCTCTAGGTCATTGTATTATAGATGACGCCTAGATATTTGATCTTTGCACCATTATGTGTAGACCTACATCAGAATAGTGAACCTTCGAAATGACGGATATCATCCCGAATTTGAATAATGATAAATTGGTACGTTCGTTATTCAAAGGGATCATGTTCCGAAAATGAAAAAGAGTTCGTAATTCCGAAAATGAAATACACTTCATTTAGTTACAAAATACGGTGATGTAGTAAAAAAAAAAATAATAAAAAAAAATTAAAAGATAATAATTATATAGCGGGACATACTATTATTACGCAATGAAAATAGAATGAAAACACGCGCGCGCAAACACCACACAAATAGGCATGCATATCAACACACACAAATACACGATATATGCATATTATTGGCAAGCTGGAATACAATAGATTGTAATTTTTTTATTTTATTAATGGAAAAGAAGCATTTACCTTCCTCCACCGTATACCATCTTCCTTCTCTTCCACATCATTATCATTACTCAATTTTCGGAAATAAATGAACGTTCTATTGCATTTTCGGATCAACGAACCATACTTCATCTACGGATCAATGAACGTTCCGAGTAACAAACTTCATTTCGCTTTCGGATTAACGAATCTTCAAAATAACGAATCTTCGAAAACAAATATAACGAAACTTAGGAATAACGTCCCTTATTTTCGGGCGGTAAAGTTTTTTCTAAACCTTCGGAAAAAACGAACCTTACTTCATTTCAAAATTAGAAAACATCAAGCTATTGGAAGCTAGTGTGTTTAGGGAAGAACGAATCTTCGGAATAGCAAAACTTGTTTAATTTCGAATTAACAAACGTTTGCAATAGCAAACGTCAACCGAATTAAGCGGAGCATAAAAAAGTATCCATACGAGATACGTATGTCGTCTGGTTTTCAGAACGTTCTTCATTCTCCTCCCAACCATTCCATCGTCTCTGCCTCCCCCACCCCCCCCCCCCATCTCCCCCTCTCTCTCTCTCTCTCTCTCTCCATCACATTTGCTCACATACACAAACATTCTCGCTCTGTCTCCCTCTCTCTTTCTGTCTTGATTGCGTTGCCTTTTTTTATTATTTTCGGAATCTGTATCTATTCCTCGCCATTTGAAACGAGCAGAAACAAAATAAAAACAATAGATTTACCGTCCAATTTCCTCCATCTGTGCTCATATCGCAGTAAACCTCGAAAGATTGCGTCATGCCGGTTGGCTTGATCAAATAGCGCCCACTAGCGCTTGATCGACTCTTCGCAACTTCTGAACAGTCCCATTGAAACACGTCTATAATGTATAATATATATCAACAATAAAAATATATTAACATTGGCTTTTAGTATTTAACCACACAGAAAAACGGTGTTGCGGATAAGGCTATTTTTTTTTTCGGACAAAGTCCTGTTTGCAAATAAACTTTATGGAATATATCGTTTTCCTGCTCCTCCGTCGGCTTTCTCATCCAAGAAAAGGGCGTCAAACCTTCGCTGAGGTCAAAGGCAATTTATAAAGAGGAAGATATGATTATAGGTACTCTTACGTAATCTACACTCTCCATAATCATATTTAATCAATGTCATCATTTGCAATGCTGACAGATAATCATTGTCGTTATCTGACTGTATCTTATTTCACTTGGTTTTCTGTTGTTGTTGTTTTTTTTTTTTACATATTTCATTTGTGTCTATTTTCTTTCTTTATTGTTCCTTTCCACTTCTTCGATGACGTGCTTTTCACGTTCTCATGTGTTTTCATGTTATCCTAGCGTTTTACAGACATCATATTTGGTACAAGTTTACCTTGCACATCCTCGGCTCTCCTAAAGACATCTGCGTCTGAAAATGTGAAAATCAAATAAAGTGTGATCGTGATATTGCACATTAAACAATTTCAAAACCGCACTTCATCATATGTTCAGCGCTGGAACAGAGTTATATGTATCCTATAAAAGAGAACACAAAGAGAACACGAAGGAAGGACACTTCAATTGAAAATTATTGTATCGCGGAATTGCTCGAATTGAATTTTCATTTTCTAAATCGTGGTCCTGGAATCATCTGGAAATCGCAGCACTGTCAATCGTCATATTCTAAATTGATTTTTTTCTCACCCTGCTGAGATGTCCCACGACCAATTCTCGTCTTAGCTAGGTTGATATGGTTGTAATTCACAGATTATGCAAACAGTCCCAACGTACCGATGAGAATCTACCTTTGTACAAGTTAAAGCACCATTGCATACTATTCAAATTGACTTCACTAAATTGAGTACAATCACACATAACAGAATGACGGAAGTTACATCAAAGTCGGAACTTACATGATACTGGTATTTGTAGAATTTCGGGGAGTTTATCTTTTTATTGCAAATAGTGCATAACAGTTATATTAACTGCATCCAAATTAGAAGTGGCCATGACATGGTGCTTCCGCAGCTTTCCCACTGGTTTGTTTTCAAAAGTAATACTAAGAATAATAGGTCCGGTCAATAGTTCGACCAAAGAAAAACCTTTGTTCTTCTAATCTTCACTGTTACAAATCTAGAGTTGTTAATGAAAGGAATAGGCGCTTATTGTTTTGATTTCGTGAAAAAAAAAAATCGAACTGTTGCATAATATGTGCGTAATCTATGCCGAATACTATTCATTGACACTCATGCGATTGCAGTTTCATTAATTCACCTGTTTACCAAAGTGATAAAATTTAATTTGTCGTTCAGGTACTTTCTTCGCACATACTTTGAAATTAATCGCTTTTTAACGATCTTACGGAAAGACGGTACACGCTAGCATGACGTATGTAATGACGTAAGCTGTGGTAATTGCAGGCATTACAAGGTAGTTTCCTAATACTGTTGTACAAGTAGGCCTACTCTCCAAAATGTATCCCTCCTTTTCTGTATCTACTTCGGAGAGAGTGAACGGTTGGCAAATATGGAATTTAAACATAAATAGCCACCATTCGAAAAGGCACGGACATCAGTTGTTCTGGACTTCCATGCGTCGAATCAAATGTGATGCATTCCCAACCCTTGGGAAATTTTTTCCAAGAGCTTCGGGGGGGGGGGGGTGTGAGATAGAGAGAGGGCAAATGCAGAATACATAATCATGTTCTTTAACTAATACAATACAAATGATTGTGTATTATTCTCTCTTACTCACACACACACACACACACACACACACATACATATACATGTGTGCTGATAAATGATGTACTTTGGCGTATGGGGTGCAAAGTGGAATGCCTTTGACGGAAATACAGTCGCGCCATCGGTTGGTTCGTTCACTTTGGTCCCCACGTGTACGTACTCAACTCTAAGATGTGGCTCCTTATATAGTAGCTGTTTGCTTTCAAACATCAGTCAGACCGCGGTAACCGCTTCGACTAGCGCTGGCGGGATCATAAACCATTTAAGGGTAACAGATGGAGTCTGAAAGCCTCGGCGAACACTGCCTACCTACATACGCGAGGACTGCATTGAATGGAGCTGGGGTCCCTGTAGAAGACACCTTCATGGTGAAACGGAGAAGACGGTTACCATGGTTACAGTAGCGCATTGTGGAGTGCAAAGAGTAAGGTAAGGCATGTAAGACATCTCGATATCCACTGCATCCGTCTCCCATCTCTAGACATCTCGATATAGGCCTACGTGCTTTACAAGATGCTCGGACTAGCAGAGTCGGACTAGCAGACTAGAGAGTGAGTTCGATGGAGCGCAACTCTTCCTCACTTTAAATAATAAAGTAGTTGCGCAAGTCATCTGTGTCATCCTTCACCCCATCATATCACCTCCTGTGGAGAAAGGCAAGAGGCGTTTGTGTGCATAGAAATCGTAGTCGCGGACCTGTAAGGAGGTAGCTCAGACCATCCTTTCTTCACCAACCAATGCAGCAGTGAGTCGAGTCTGAGCGACTGAACAGCCTTTTTCAGGAGTGCATTGCTTTCCTCTCTGGCATTAGGAAAGGGCTAGAAATGATGCTCTAAAAATCACCTGACATATCCCATTCTGATACACTTACCGTCAAAACAACAAAGAATCAAAGAACATAATAGCAATGATTGAGACAGAGACAATGTTACTGAACTCGCATACACCCAAAGGATAGATGAACATGTAAATGAGGCGAAGGTTACACCATCTTCTGGAGTGGATGAGGACCTGGAAGGGAACGAGCAGCTTGACTAGGGTTTGAGTGAGTTTATGCAGTGAAGACGCCGTTCGTCTGGTGTCTCAAGGGATCGATGTACGATCGACTATAAGTGATGGTGAGAATTCCTCATTTCTGTTAAGAACAGTATGTCACTAGGTATATTTCCAGCGTCTATGCGCCAACCATGACCAATACAGAGGAGACCAAGAACAATTTTTAACAATAGGAGCGCTGACAACAGTGTGAACGACGAGTTCGTCAGTCTTGACAACTTAATGGAAGGGTCGGTAGAGACTGCTCTGCCTGGGAAGGAGGAGAGGAGTGATAGAGAAGCATGAGTTTGGTAAATGAAACAACAACGGCCTACTTTACTTCTCCAGACCAGCGCAGAACGATGGTCTTCTCTTTACAAACGCTGTCTTCTGTTTACTTACCTGCAACAGGACGCGAGGGATGAACCCTCGCTTTTAGCCCTAGCTGGTCCCTCTTTGGCTACGTCGTCGACAGGAAGAGGGACAGGCAGAAATACGCATCACCAGGCTTATGTGCAGCGTTGAGTGTAATGGACAGACCGCTACTCCAATCGTCGCTCAATCGTAAGCTCAACTTAGGCGTCAAAAGCAAGAGACGCCCACGTCAAGGCACAAAAGCATCAAAACGCTTTAACTTCAACAAACTGCTCTGATGTAGGATACGACTATGATGGCAGTCCTTCGCTTTAACTCTGGAAAACACCTATACTCAACTGAGCTGGATTATCTAAACGTGGATCGACGCATCATGGAGCACACTTCATGGGTCGGTGTACACCACAGCCATGCCGAGTGTCTCGGACCTTCTGCCAGGAAAAAAACAAATACTGGTGTCATAAAAACTGCACAAAGAGAGAGACAGAGAGATCATGTACCTATAAAGACAGGCGCCTTGCCGCTTGTTAGACCATGTCAACAGCGTCCTGAACCGTCCTTAAATCACCAGCCATGCCGTGCTGGGCTGCCCCAAGTTCCCAATGAGTGCTAATGGGTCGCTTGGAGCCGTGCCCATCTTAGAGGACATCCAGAAAGCAATCCGTCTGACAGCTAGTGCAATCTGACGGCAAGAACACGTGGCTCAGACCCTATCCCAACTGAGACGTTGATAGAATGTGGTACGGCGCGACTATGGGCTGAAAACTTAGCCAGCTATTTCAGTTCATCGTGGAAGATGATCCAGTACTACACACCACAAGATTTAACGAATGCCGCCTCATCATTCACCTTCGTTATGGGGGCCAAGATCAAAATGCACCCAGCCAAAGTCTTCACGACACTAATCTTCGGAGGCGAATGAGTAGTGGACTCATCACGAACAATAATACCCCGTCTCATACAAAGCAAAAGGGGGGTTGTGAAGCCTCCTATAGCAGCCTCGAGCAGCTTTTCAGGTCAGTATAAAAAGACAAAAGGAGATCAGATCAGATCAGGTCAGGTTCTGAAACCACCTACAGAGGTGGTTTCAGAGCCTGCTATAGCAGTATTTGCTGCAGTATAAACGCTAAGGGGTTCGAGAGGCTGCTTTTTAGCTGACCCGGAAGCTGGACAGGTGGACATGTCAAACTACTAACTGAAAGAAAAAAAAAAAAAGAGAAGCAAGGTAAGCGTAAGCTGTGAAGCCAGCTGGATTGCTGCAGCGAAACAACGAAGGCAGGCACGGGAAGACTGCGTCTCTTATTTCCGCTTCCATTCTCCGTCCACACTTCAAAAGAATGTTTCGATCGTACTGAACCTGTCATCTGAACACACTCAACTTTGACAACCCTTGCCCATTTATTTGTCGCTCCGACGACATGTACGGGCGAACAAAAGAATCGTAGACAGACATACACACACACACACACACACACCATATATGTATACGTGGGTGTGTATATTATATATATATATATATATATATATATATATATATATATTATATGTATATATATATATATATATATATATGTATTATATGTATATATATATATATATATATATAGTTTATTTATATACAAGACAAGTTGACTTATTAATCATGTTTCTCCTTGAGGGTAACAGTTTGTCTTACAGGACACCGTACAGATGAGATTCCTAGTCGTTGACACACATCCCGACATCTCCGAAGACTGCACGACATACTGCGCTGTAAATTTCTCCCCGTTTGCCAGCTCTAGTTCCCATAGCGCCATCTTCACATCGCAGAGTGCTGTCAAATAAGGGAAATGCAACGTGAGGAAAACCTCAGATTCCTGCGCCATAACACTGATTTTCACTGTCGGACTAATGTCGCCACACATGCTCTTTAGATCGAGTGAAGGTGTGAAACTTGGGTTAGATTACGACCACCAACGTGCTCACTCAATTTCATCCAAATTACCAGGGGTGTCAAGATAGGCCTACATATTTAGCTTAATCTTAATGAGAGAGAGAGAGGGAGGCGGAGATGGAGGGGCACTTGAAGGGTGTTGGAATTAGGGTGACATGCTATCATTTTATCTTCATTCTACAGCCTTTAATTCCGCAAAAGTATGATGAACAGTCTTCCTGCCACAGTTTGCCCATCTATAGTTCGATGTCATCATGATGGACAGGGCAGGAAGAAGGGGAAGAAAGAAAAGAGAGAAAGAAACGAGAGGGGGAGATTTCTAACACATGGGATTAACAAAATCAAAACATCAAGAAACAGTCGGAAATTAACACAAAGCGTGCAGCGCCTTTAGTGCAGTTGAAAAGGAAAAAAAAAACATTTGCATAATTGTATAAGAAAAAAAAGCCAATACTCTAGAGATGACCAAAATGATGCACTGTCTCGCTGTAATAAAACGAAATAAAAAAAAAGATCTAAATGAAAGCTTGATTTGGTTAATGGCAATGCGCATTCCGTTTTGATTTTTAATATTAGCCATTGTTAGCTTATGTAATAGTTCGCTTTTTCTGTTAATTGTTTCCATGCCAGTGAATAATGTCTGGCAATCTTCTTTGTATGTACTGTTTCCTTTCCAACATTACCTCCTGCTCTCTCTAACTGCCCCTTCCCTATGTCCCTTCCTGTTTTGTCATGTCTTCGTCTTTGTTTCGCCCTATCCTTCGTGTGCCTGTGTGTGTGCATGTTCTACTATGTGGTTCAATTATTGTTCAACCATTTTTTTAAATATCTAAATAAATTCATTGAGTGGCTTACACTATAATCACAAGCTTCTTTTGATGATGTTTACTAGGAACACTTCCCCGATAACACAATAATTTCATGTAGGTCATGCACGTGCTCCTTTTTCTTCCGCTGTCAAAAGTTCGTTATACACTCTGATTTTACATTAATATGCTGTTCTAATTATATCGGAAAGAATTTGTGATAATGGAAATAGAATATGAGTTAAACTGAATTAAATTGAACACGTGAGACGGACTTATTGACTATGGAAAAAAAAAATCTCAGGAGACTGCAGAAACTTACCATAAATGTTGTTGAACATGACAAGAAGGACGAAAACTCTGGTGGCCACATGTCTTGCCATCTGTTTAGAACTTCTTTCCTCTCAAGCTTCTGGATCTTATGGCGATTTGCGGTGTGTTGTTGGAGATGATGACGAGCTGACGAAAAATCACTTCAAAGTGCAACCTCTGTCTTATAAACTCGGTTGTACATCGTTGTCGTCCACCATATCACAACTACAGACACTGGTGTCGCCAACCCTATTAATTTCACCCCAGTAGACTTAATGTTCATGAATAGTTAAAGATCTACGTAAATGGAATAGAATAAAAAAAAAATAAAACTGTAGTTTTTGATGCCACTTCGATTATCAGCCAGGTCGTTGGCATGGTAATTGGATCTCTTTTCAGGGAAGCGACGTAAATATTTTTCCTCTTTTTATCATATTGTTAATGATGATGATGATGGGGATCATTATTGTTACTACTATACTATACTATACTACAATTATCATCATTATCATCAACACTGATATCACCAGTAAAGAAAGAAAAAAGAAATCAGAACAAAACAATAGGCTTTACATGACTTTATCTATAAACGCAGTAGACTTAAAAAAAAAAGCGGGGGGTGTCTGTGGCCAAGGTTTTTTTTTTATGTTCCACAACGCGCGTCTTAATCGAGAATAATCAGGTATGGGCTGAAATGTCACCCGAGTGCGGTCTGGCTGGCACCTATGGCGGGCTAGATGTGACAGAGACGCCACCCACTTGTACGTTCATTCCTTCTCTAGCCGTGCTCTGTGGTAACGACCTGGTCTTTTGAGTCTAATACAGTTGCATATCTAAGTCGTGTGGTGTTGAATATTATACAAATATCCAATGTTTATGAGTGCAATGGTTCCGAATATTACATGATCGTACACGTTTAACCCTTTTATTCAACGACGCGAAGTGGAAACCGTTAAACCTGCACGCTCATGTAATATTCGAACCGTCGCACGAATGATAAAACATTGAATATCTGTTTTATGCAAAGCACGATATAGGCCTGGTCTATCTTGACCACAAAAAAAAAATAAATAAATAAATAAGTAAAAAAATCTCACGTTAAGCCTATCTAGGAGGAGGACAACAGCTAGGCCTTGATCTAGATCTGCCTCTAGGTCTTAATGCTTTTTACGATGCACAGATTCAGGATCTATTGCACTGCTGGCTTGCTTGATTCGCTTGATTCAATAGACGTCTAAATGTACTGCCATTAGGAGTGAACGTGAGAGAGCTGATTCTTCTGAATGTCATGCGACCCACACATTCATTCAATCAGATTACAAAGAACTATACATGTGTTGTATAAAACCTAATGCCCAATTCATAACTTAAGACCATGGCCAGAGCCTAGAAGTGAACAATTCAATGTCTTGGCACAGTTTTCCACATTCCAATGCAATTCCTGGTCTCTGATAACTATTTGGAGTAGACAAGTGAAACTATGCCAAACAATAAAAAAGAACAACAACAACAACAACAACAACAACAGTAATTTGACACAAGGGGTGGCAGTGTAGAAAAAGGGGGCAATGTTTAAAAGTTAGGGACAGTGAACTGAGAAATTACAATATAGTAAGCTCTTCCATTTTCCCCCCGCGTTTTTATCCCGACGTATAGATAGGGAGTTGCATCATGCACCGCACTCCACATGATACTTAAAGAGAAATTCCAGTCCAGTTGAAGGTTAATCTGATAAGAAAAAGTAAATTTCTACGAGAACAACAGTCTTTAGCTTATTTCTGCTTAACAAAGAAAAAATGGAAAACTCTGATGGCCACACGTCCCTTTTAAAGAACTATTTTATCCTCGAGTTTCTTTCCATTTAATGGCGATTTTGGTTGTGTCGTGTGTGGGAGATGATGACGCGCTGACGAACTGTAGCACACCGAGTGCCCTTACAAATTCTGTTGTACCGGTTTTCGTCCAAGATTTCACGAGCCAAGACACTGCTGTCGCCAAACCTATTAGATTTACTCCAGTGGATTTAATGTTCGTGAATAGTTAAAGATATACGTAAAAATACGAATGATTAAAAACAAACAAACAACACAACCGTACTTGATGCCATTTCGATTTTCAGTCAGGTCGTTGGATCTGCTCTTAGAGAAGCATATTGTCATGATGATCATCATCATCGACATTGCTACTCCTATCACCATCCTCATCGTCATCATCACCATCTTTACTCTCGTCACAAAAACAGTAATAAACACACACACACACACACACACACACACGTGAGAGTAGTACCGTGGGCTATGCGTGACTTTAATTGGATAGAGTAGGCTTATAAAGGCCCAATAACCAAGGTTTCGTACATTCTGCAACGCGCGTCTTTTTGTTCTTGCTCGAGAATATTATTTAGCGAGCTTTCGATTTGCGACGCGACGCTAAGCGACGTTTTGACGCTTATTAGATAAAAAAAAAGGTATGTGGTCTGCACGCATCAGAACTGTTTTCATATACCTCATGATTAAAATTCTTATCACTGATTGGTCAAAAGTATATCATGTGACATGGTGCAGTTCCGTCTATAATTGCCTCAGGGTTTTGACTTTCCGTCACTTTACCTATAGGTCAAATGACAAAAGCCAAAACTCTCTGATAGAAAGTCAAAACCCTCTGACAGAATGCTAACGGGTACGTAAACCCTCCGCCACTTTTGCACACATAACATCACGTGTACGCGCCCTACACAGTAAATCCGCTTTATATTTTCCAAGGACGTTCTAGGCTGCTAGTATATATGACGGGCCTGAAGTGACGAAATTCAACACAACCATACATACAACTATATAGCCATGGAATGGATCTGAGGCTTTAACCAATCAGAACGCAAGAAACCGTACAACTATGCAACTGTGCAACTATGCAACTGTACAACTTTGCAGCCCTAGAATGCCTGTATGGTTGTCACTCGTACGGGCCGAAGTGCCATTAACCGAACAACCATACATCCCTATACATGCATTACAGAACGCCTGTCGGGTTTTAGCCAATCGGGACGCGAAAAACTCGACAGACATTCATAAATACATGAGTGTAGGAACGGCTGTAGGGTTTTAGCCAATCAGGACGCGAAAAACTCGACAGACATACATGCATGGGTGCGGGAATGGCTGTAGGGTTTTAGCACACCAGAATGCAATAAACTCGACACAGACATACACACATGCGTTAGTGAGGGACGGCTGTTGGGTTTTAACCATTCAGGATGCGATTAACTAGACAGCCATAAATCTATTCATGCTGAGCGAAGGCTGTAGGGCTTTAGCCAATCAAGGTGGATTGATTTAAACTAGACAGCCATTCATCCCTGCAGCATGAATAAACAAGACAACCATTCCTCCGGCGGCAAATGGACTGGTTGTATGGTTTCACTCTCTCCCACTCTCTCCCTCTCTCTTTCAAGGAATCTGTTCTATAAAATGCCATCCATCGTTTGACCACTTCGAGTACTGGAGCATTGCCTTTCCCTCTGCACGTAATTAGCCTTGGGGCTCTGCTAACCCCTAAAATCCCCTGACAGATTTCTTATACCGTTGGTGCAATGGTCTCCATTCCTTTCCACGTTAAGGGTTCATGACCTGCCCTCCTATGGCAGGTGTGGATGTATACTCAGGGGTTGCTGGGAGAGAGTGAAACCATACATGTGAGCGTGTCTGTCGAGTGTATTGCATTCTGGTGTGCTAAAACCCTACAGCCCTTTCCACACCAATGCATGTATGTCTGTCGAGTTTTTCGCGTCCTTATTGGCTAAAACCCTACAGCCTTTCCTACACTCATGTATTTATGTATGTCTGTCGAGTTTTTCGCGTCCTTATTGGCTAAAACCCTTCAGTCTTTCCTATACACTCATGTATTTATGTACATGTATGTCTGTCGAGTTTTTCACTTCCTGATTGGCTAAAACCCGACAGGCGTTCCGTAATGGATGCAGGGACGTATGGTTGTTCGGTTAATGGCACTTCGGCCCGTACGAGTGACAACCTTACAGGCATTCTAGGGCTGTACAGTTGCACAGTTGCATAGTTGCACAGTTGCATACTTGTACGGTTTCTTGCGTTCTGATTGGCTAAAACCTGACATCCCTTCCATGGTTGTATAGTTGTATGGTTGTGTCGAATTCTGTCATATCTAGCCCGCCATAGGTATATGCTTTACGTTACGCACATCGTAAAACACATGCACGTGCACTAATATCTAGCGCGCTTGCAGGAATGTTTCAACATGGCATGGCGAGTGCTCCTCCCCACCTAGCCCGACCAGACGCTGTTACTACGCTGTGCATGGGCTGTGTATAGTTACTCCCCACCGTGATTCGAAGTGATGAGTTGAATGCGGAGCCAGAGGATTTGGAGCAGCCTCTAGGAAGCAGAGACAACAAAAAATCAAGTACGCGGTCTCTGCTCAACTGCAATGTTGGAAATATCGAATTAAGTCACAAGCAACGGGGAATTAGATACCGTAATCTTCTGTCAAGATTTTATGCAGGAGCTCGCAGAAGGCCGCGCGTGAGTTGTACTAGTCTACTGTACGAAAACGATGCAAGCGTTCGCTGTGGCCTGTTTAGTTAGAACTGCGTTAGAACTAGAGGTCTATAGGATTAGGCCTAGGCCTACTTCGTATTTGACTAGCCCCAGATCTAAACATAGCTAGTTGTACTACTATGAGACTTAGTCTTAAGCGATGAGATATATAAAACAAATATTAACTGCTCTGTATTCGGATGGTGGTGGAAATTATCACTCCCTTGGTGCTTCAAATTTTCATACCGAATCCTCTATCAACCCTCGGCTAACACCTCGGGGTGATAGAAGGATCAGTGTGAAAGCACCTTGGGAATGATAATTTCCTCCATCATCCTCATGAGCAGTCAATATTTGTATACCACTGTCCAACCCGGGAAACTGCGTCGTCTTAGCGTTACATCGCGACGCAGATCTAGTAAAACTCCCTAATTATGGCGACGTGACACCTGTAGGTCAAAAGGGTGCCATCTTGCTGACTCAATCCAGTTGCGCGTTCATCCCTTCTCTAGCCGTTCTCTCTGTCCTATAGTGAGATACATAGTCTTTTGAGTATATATATTACCAAAGTCGTGCGGGGTGTGGAATACTCAGTATATACCGAGTACCGGAGCCATGACCTAAAAGTAAGACCACGGCTAGAGGCGAGAGGTGACCAATTTCAAATTTCTCGACATAATTTTCCACATTCCAGTGAGTGCAATCTCTGGCAACTACGTGGAGTAGACAGGTAGAACTATTTCAACATAAGACTCGACCGTACTCAATGTTGTCTCTTAAAACATTTGATCAAGAAAGAGAAACAACGATTGTGTATGATAATTTCTGAATGATATTTATTTGTCGCCAGACAATCATGGAATCACACTGAATTCATGAAAAGCGAACATTATTATATCAAACGCAATGGAGAATTCAATCGTCAACAGAGTCGTTGGAGCACTTGCTTATTGCGGGGAGCATGACGTATTCAAAGAAAAGGTCGGCGGAGCAAATGTCTATCTTCAGAGCTATTGTCACGGTGAAACACAAACAGCGACAAATGTGTGTGTAAAATTACGTATTTTAGACACCAACTCCTTGTAAATCAAAAGTTTGAGAGGAAGCTTTGCCGTTCATAAAACAATGACAAGCAAATACACAAATATTTTTTTAATTGAAAAAGTTTACTCTTTGTCCTTTCCCTTTTAATTCTATGAGCTGTCAGCAGAAAGAATGGGGATTAAATCCACACTACGAGGTATGATTGATCAAAGTTCAATCTATCATCGCTTTCAAGTTTGACTTATCAAACGTTTTCCTTCATATTTGAAATACGTTGAAGTCTAAAAAAAGCAGAGCAGGATTTCTTTAGAGTGTACATTCACAGATATTAGACATGAAAAATATTCATGAAATTGCAAATAGAGTTTAAGGCAACTCCACTCAGTAGGCCTATAATTCCCGATATCACGGAAAAGATTTGTGCAACATAAGCGACGAGAATACTATTTTCCTTTTTACATGTATTTCGAAACCCATCGAAACTAGCTGAACACGCCTGATATCTGCGACGTCACTGAATGAAATCAGTGCAAGCAAACACACTACGTCCTAAAGACATTGCAGAGATTCAAAGGTGAAACTGTTTTCCTAGGTGAGCGTTGTATTGATATTTAGCTGGGATAAATGCTGTACCAATTCAAAGTGAATCTAACGATTTCCCGTGTCATTTGAGTGATCTGCTTAAAAAAAAAAAAAACAAAACAAAACAAAGAAAAAAAACTAGAAATTTCGCTACAGCGACTGGTTATACCCCCGCCAAACAACATTTCATAAGCTTTGGTCAAAAAACTGAGGAAGTAGTTAAATCCGCAAGATCTTTCCTTGATCTTCTGCCATTAATATGCCGTTACCATGGCAACGTACTTTCGGGTACTGTCGAAAAATGCGTCTTGCACATCTACAACCAAAGGCACAAATCTGTACCAAGTTTCATGGAAATTGGGCAAAAACTGAGGAAGTAGTTTGCAACACAAAATTTTCCATCATTTTGGCTCATAATATGTGAGCTGTTACCATGGCAACATACTTTTTGTCACTGTCAAGAAATGTGTCATGCTGACCTATATCCTAAGACAAACATTCAATATGAATTCCATGAGAATTGGAAGAACACTGATGAAGCAGTCTTGCCATGAAGCATTTTGCTCTATATTTTACCAATAACATGCCGTTACCATGGCAACGCACTTTTTGCCACTGCGGAAATATGTGTCTTGCACATTAACATATTCAGATGAACATCTGTACCTAATTTCATAAAAATTGATCAAAAACTGTGGGAGGAGTTCGCGACGCAAGATTTGTACCCATTTTTGCCCATAATATGCCGTTACCATGGCAACGTACTTTTGGGTACTGTCAAAAAATACGTCTTGCACATCTACAACCCAAGGCACACATCTGTGCCAAGTTTTATGGGAATCGGTTGAAAACTGAGGAAGTAGTTCGCGACGCAAGATTTGTACCCATTTTTGCCCATAATATGCCGTTACCAGGCAACGTACTTTTGGGTACTGTCAAAAAATACGTCTTGCACATCTACAACCCAAGGCACACATCTGTGCCAAGTTTTATGGGAATCGGTTGAAAACTGAGGAAGTAGTTCGCGACGCAAGATTTGCAACGGACCGACCGCCCGACCGACCGACCGACCGCCCGCCCGACCGCCCGACCGTCCGACCGACCGTCCGCTGATTCCTATATACCCCCTTCAAACTTCGTTTGGCGGGGGTATAAAAAAAAAACCAGTAACGACAACCTTTCAAATAAAGGTAAAATTCCATGTCTCTCATGCACTTGCCCTCCCGAAACACTTCGGCAATCTTGAATCATTATCAGCATTCTCTTGGCCTTGTTCCTCTTTGAGTTATGCATTCAGCCGTACTGCCGCGCCCGACGGTTTGCTTTTCATTCACATTCACCATTGCTATAGGCTGGCTTTTCAAACTAAAAAATGCGATGGCCTTTTTGCATTCTAAAATCTGAAATATATGCCTCTCCATTGATGGTTTTTAAACTGTGCATTGGTATAGAAGCGGTCTGTGTCACCTTTCTTTCGAAAAAAAAAAATATCACAATTAGCTTAATTCGAAATAATTTAACCGTTTTTTTTTCAGTACCAGATTGATTCATCATGTGACGTCAATAAAATCTTCGCCGAATTTTCCCGAATTCATCCGAAGTGCTTACGTCATTACAGCAGACACCGTATGAATTCTCTCTTTGCTCTTGTTGCCTTCCCAGTTGTGGAATGCACTGAGCAGAAGTCGTAAGGGATTTTACAGTTTTGGGTGCTGAGATGGGAATTCAGGTTTTAACTTTTTGCGAGATAATTATAAACGTCTTATATGAAATATAAAAGAGCATATTCTATTTTCATAAAGTAAACTTTGAATTAGATTATAAACTATTACTATCCCTTTAAGCAGGGTTCCCACTTAGCCGAGTTGTAGTGGGGAGTTATGGCGATTTAAAGCAAATTTCTTGAAAGAGGCACTCGGGATAACTCGCCTAGACCTCTTCATGTAACGCGATAAGACTCGCGACAACTCGACACGGATTGGTCCTCAATTTTCCCCAATTTTTGAACAGGTTTTGCTTGCTCATTGCAGCTCGGTAAAACTCGTGCTAAACTCGCAATGCAGTCGCATTACTCGTGACGAAGTGGCGATGGACTCTCATCTTGAAGTATATCCGAGTGCTATACGAGATTCGACAAGAGTGGAGTACCAGCACTACGACTGTGTTGCGAGTCAGGATCAGTTGTGCCCGAGATTAGTGGGAGTCTCGTGAGAACGAGACTTACAGGGAGTTCGCAAGAGTTT
Organism: Diadema setosum; assembly: GCF_964275005.1. Classification (NCBI taxonomy): domain Eukaryota; kingdom Metazoa; phylum Echinodermata; class Echinoidea; order Diadematoida; family Diadematidae; genus Diadema; species Diadema setosum. Next base: position 5,311,606 of record NC_092692.1, on the reverse strand, counting down.
GTCCTGATTTACAGAGAGCTTTGCACAATCTGTTTCATGAGCCTATTCAGAGTGTAGGGCGAGCGTATCCTGACATGTTAGCTGGACTACAAAATAATAGTGATTTTCATTTGGTCAGAAATATTTTCATTTTTTCAGGCTATACCGCATCTGTTCAAGATAGGCAAGATCAAGGGAACAGCATATTGAACGTGTCCTCTGAAGACGCTAGTTTTGAGAGGGAGTCACTGTGAAACACCAAAATTTATTCGGGGAGATCTTGAGTGCCATTTATTCGCACAAACTAACAAACAAACAAAACATGTCAACGTATTATACAGCACATCATTTTAAACAGCCCAGTTATGGTTAATAATTCCAATCGACTCTTCATTTTTCATGTCTGTTATATGACAATTCTGTACACCTTTAAAGTATAAACCTTAAGTGAATATGTTGTAATTAATGTCAGAAACACAAAGGTAGAGACCGAAAATTGAAAACTGGGAACTCCACCTCATGCTGAAATAAACAAACAAACAAACAAACCTTTTCACTTCAATTTGCTCATACGAAAGCACTTACACTGGGCAAGATGCACTATGATTAAAAACAGGCCAAAGTGTGCAGTTAATGAATATTAAGTCTCGGTCTATCAGATGATAATTCAAAACCTTTGAAACATGGTGTAGCCGAAAAGTGAAATTACTTTCCTGAGGGTTTTGGGTTTTTTTTTTCTTTTGTTTTAACAGACATGTTAATGTTTGTTAATACCTACGATTCATATTCAAATTTATAAAAATCAACTAATTCATTCTCGTTTTCCTAGGGAGAATTCCAAAATGCATGATAAAAAGATGTTTTTAAAAACTCATTTTTGGCAAATTAATGCCTTCGTATACAAAACATTGGACCCCCTCTGAAAGACAATGCCAATTATACGTTGAGACTCGGTGTGAGTCGTATCGGGTGCACGTCACGAGACTGACACCCACGAGTCATACAGCCCACAAGTCATACTGCTCACAAGTCATACATCCCACGAGTCATACAGCTCACAAGTCATACAGCCTCACTAGTTATACAGCCCAGGAGTTCGACACTTAGTAAACAAGGAAAAGTAGAAATTACGCGGTGCGTAATATATGTCCCCGCCGGAAGTAGCATTTTGTAGCAAAATGTGCAATACAGGTCAAAAATCAAGGTCAAAGGTCAAAGATGTCAAAGGTCAAAATTCTGTGTAAAGTTTTGAAGCCCTCACCTAGTGCCATCACATAAAGCAAACGGAATCGAAATCGGGTTAGAAATGGCGAAGGAGTAGCATTTTGTAGCCAATGTACAATACAGGTCAAAAATCAAGGTCAAAGGTCAAAGAAGGCAAAGGTCAAAATTCTGTGTAGAAGTTTTGAAGCCCTCACCTAGTGCCATCACATAAAGCAAACGGAATCGAAATCGGGTTAGAAATGGCGAAGGAGTAGCATTTTGTAGCAAAATGTACAATATAGGTCAAAAATCAAGGTCAAAGGTCAAAGAAGGCAAAGGTCAAAATTCTGTGTAGAAGTTTTGAAGCCCTCACCTAATGCCATCACATAAAGCAAACGGAATCGAAATCGGGTTAGAAATGGCGAAGGAGTAGCATTTTGTAGCAAAATGTACAATATAGGTCAAAAATCAAGGTCAAAGGTCAAAGAAGTCAAAGGTCAAAATTCTGTGTAGAAGTTTTGAAGCCCTCACCTAGTGCCATCATATAAAGCAAACGGAATCGAAATCGGGTTAGAAATGGCGAAGGAGTAGCATTTTTCCAATTTATGAAATTCTTCCGTCGAGATGTTTTCATTGCAACTGATTGACAAATTGCCCTACATCGACGTAAATAAGCACTGAATTGATCAGTGTTTTAGTAGTAGCCATGATAAAAAATCATGGGCGTACATACTCGAGCAGGATTCGAACCTACGACCTCCTGATCACCGGACAGGCGTCATCTCCACTAGACCACCGAGCTTTCGCCCGACAGCAAGTGTTGGTTCTAATCCTTATATCATGCAGCGGGTACTGCTTTGTTATTCAAATTTATGAAATTCTTCCGTCGAGATGTTTTCATTGCAACTGATTGACAAATTGCCCTACATCGACGTAAATAAGCACTGAATTGATCAGTGTTTTAGTAGTAGCCATGATAAAAAATCATGGGCGTACATACTCGAGCAGGATTCGAACCTACGACCTCCTGATCACCGGACAGGCGTCATCTCCACTAGACCACCGAGCTTTCGCCCGACAGCAAGTGTTGGTTCTAATCCTTATATCATGCAGCGGGTACTGCTTTGTTATTCAAATTTATGAAATTCTTCCGTCGAGATGTTTTCATTGCAACTGATTGACAAATTGCCCTACATCGACGTAAATAAGCACTGAATTGATCAGTGTTTTAGTAGTAGCCATGATAAAAAATCATGGGCGTACATACTCGAGCAGGATTCGAACCTACGACCTCCTGATCACCGGACAGGCGTCATCTCCACTAGACCACCGAGCTTTCGCCCGACAGCAAGTGTTGGTTCTAATCCTTATATCATGCAGCGGGTACTGCTTTGTTATTCAAATTTATGAAATTCTTCCGTCGAGATGTTTTCATAAATTTGAATAACAATTCATAAATTTGAATTCATAAATTCATAAATTCATAAATTTGAATAACAAAGCAGTACCCGCTGCATGATATAAGGATTAGAACCAACACTTGCTGTCGGGCGAAAGCTCGGTGGTCTAGTGGAGATGACGCCTGTCCGGTGATCAGGAGGTCGTAGGTTCGAATCCTGCTCGAGTATGTACGCCCATGATTTTTTATCATGGCTACTACTAAAACACTGATCAATTCAGTGCTTATTTACGTCGATGTAGGGCAATTTGTCAATCAGTTGCAATGAAAACATCTCGACGGAAGAATTTCATAAATTTGAATAACAAAGCAGTACCCGCTGCATGATATAAGGATTAGAACCAACACTTGCTGTCGGGCGAAAGCTCGGTGGTCTAGTGGAGATGACGCCTGTCCGGTGATCAGGAGGTCGTAGGTTCGAATCCTGCTCGAGTATGTACGCCCATGATTTTTTATCATGGCTACTACTAAAACACTGATCAATTCAGTGCTTATTTACGTCGATGTAGGGCAATTTGTCAATCAGTTGCAAAGAGTAGCATTTTGTAGCAAAATGTACAATATAGGTCAAAGGTCAAGGTCAAAGGTCACGACTGAAATTCTGTGTAGAAGTTTCAAAGCTCCCTTGTAGTGCTATCATATAAAGCAAACAGAATTAAAATTGGCTCATAAATGACAGAGAAGTAGCAAATTGAAGATTTTGATCACACACGGACGCACACACGGACACACGGACGGACACACGGACGGACGGACGGACACACACACGTACGGAGCCCGTTTCATAGTCCCCTGCTCGAACTCGTTCGGCGGGGACAACAAAGCCCACGAGTTCGACATCAAGTCAAATAAGCCCACGAGTTATACAGCCCAGGAGTTCGACACTACGCACAAAAGGCTCACGAGGCCTATACTATGCAAACAAAGCCCACGAGACCGACACTACGCAAACAAAGCTCATGAGACCGACACCAGGCAAAAGAGGCTCACGAGACCGTCAGGATAAACAGTGCCACCTATAGACCAATTAGTTGTATAGGGTGTCCAGATAATGGCATAGGGAAGATATGAGAGATGGAAAAGGAGAGTTGCTAGGGTATTACCCTGTCAATTGCCCTCCCTCACCTCCTGAACTGTTCAAGATCTTTAATTGTGATTGCGTGTGTGTGTTTGTGAAGAAATAAACAGAATTCAGTAAACGTGCGTGAGATGTTTCAACATTAATTTCGTTTCCCTTTCCGCAAAACATATACCGGTATACACCTTATATTAAAAAAAAATAAAATAAAATAAAATGATGTGGACATTCAGATCAACCAACTAGAAAACTGCCCAGCTATGAAATGAAGTTTACAAGAAAATATTTTACAAATGGTCAATGTTGCAGTTCACGCCTGCCTTATGATATGGAGGGGGAGTAGTCATCTTGTAAGGTGCTGATTTTTAATATAACCTCACAGAAAATAATTTAATTGTCTTTTAAGGTAGCGTTTAAGGATTCGGAAAAAGAAGATGCATCCATGAAATCAGCTATTCTATTTCATGAAAAATGTACCGTTTTGAGGAGAATAATTTTACAAACACAAGTCATAAATCGAGGTGAATCGCTGCGAAATAAAATGTTTTCATCCATTGAATGTCATACATTATGGTTACAGAGAAAATTACAAATTGAACTCTAGGCAGGTGGGAGTATAAGCAGGCGGACAGGACACCTGATAAGGCCTACTTAACTAGTGAGGCGAGAAAGAAAAGGGCGAAAAAAAAACTTACATCCTGTCCACCGTCTAGCTAGAAACTGGGAAAGCCTACATTAAAAATAGCACAATGGCATCTAAAATCAAACCATACATCGTTCTTGTCCTCTTTTATTTTGTCATACTTTTTTTTTTGGGGGGGGGGGGTCCCATGAAGAGGACAATTTTATTTTTAAAAAAAATTGGTAACAATGTCGCTCCCCGTGGAATGACAGAACTGCCCCCGAAAAGCCACACGTGTAGAAATACATACTTGATGTCCCTGATATGTACATGGTGCTACTCAATTAGTTACAATCTCTCGCTCGATAGCGTGACGAAATTGCACCCGCCAGTATGTATTTTCCCCTTCATGGAACACCCTGTACAGGTACATATTTGTAATTGACAGGTAGATGGCGCTGTTCATCCTGTCGGTCTCGTGAGCCTTCTTTGCGTAGTATCGGTCTCGTGGGCTTTCTTTGCCTATAGTGTCGGTCTCGTGAGCCTTCTTTGTCTAGTGTCAGTCTCGTGTGCTTTCTTTGCCTAGTGTCGGTCTCCCGAGCCTCTTTGCGTACTGTCGGTCTCGTGAGCATAATTTTTTGCCTAGTGTCGGTCTCGTGAGCCTCTTTTGTGTACTGTCGATCTCGTGAGCCTTTATTGTGTAGTGTCGGTCTCGTGGGCTTTCTTTGCCTAGTGTCGGTCTCGTGAGCCTTCTTTGCCTAGTGTCAGTCTCGTGTGCTTTCTTTGCCTAGTGTCGGTCTCCCGAGCCTCTTTGCGTACTGTCGGTCTCGTGAGCCTTTATTGTGTAGTGTCGGTCTCGTGGGCTTTCTTTGCCTAGTGTCGGTCTCGTGAGCCTCTTTTGTGTACTGTCGGTCTCGTGAGCCTTTATTGTGTAGTGTCGGTCTCGTGGGCTTTCTTTGCCTAGTGTCCGTCTCGTGAGCCTTCTTTGCCTAGTGTCAGTCTCGTGTGCTTTCTTTGCCTAGTGTCGGTCTCCCGAGCCTCTTTGCGTACTGTCGGTCTCGTGAGTCTTTAATTGTGTAGTGTCCGTCTCGTGGGCTTTCTTTGCTTAGTGTCGGTCTCGTGAGCCTTCTTTGCCTAGTGTCGGTCTCGTGAGCCCAATTCTTTGCCTAGTGTCGGTCTCGTGAGCCTCTTTTGTGTACTGTCGGTCTCGTGAGCCTTTATTGTGTATTGTCGGTCTCGTGGGCTTTCTTTGTTTAGTGTCGGTCTCGTGAGCCTTTTGTGTGTAGTGTCGAACTCATGGGCTGTATGACTCATGGACCCATTTCTGATGTCGATCTCGTGGACCGTATGACTCGTGGGTGTCGGTCTCGTGGGATGACCCCACGCGTCGTATCGCTCTCGGTTCACTCGTGCAGCTATTGTAGTAAACTCCACGTTGCGGCATAGCTCACTGGCACAAACCGCGTAAAAATAAGTAATTTTCACGCGAGTTTGCTCGAGTTAAAGCTCGCGCTACTCGAGACTACAACTAGGTTAAGTGGGAATCCTGCTTTACATTTTGTCTTTTCCAAGATTCTAGCATAAACATAGCATATATTTTGAACCAAGTTGCAATCTTCTCTGAATTTCCTCTTTAAACACTACTAGTGTTAATCACTACTACTTCTGAAAAGAGTTGAATTTCAATGGATGCCCAATTTTTTTGGGTGTGTGTGTGTGTGTGTGTGTGCGTGATATTTTCATTTAATCAATTAACTAGGAGTCAACACCAGGGTCTTATGGGCCGAATTTTCATCTCCGCTCTTTTCATGGAGTTGTAGCTTGATTTCCAGTCGTACCAGCAGATTCCAAGGCGGCTAGTGAACGTAACCACGTCGCTCGTGACATAGTAACCGTTCAGATTGGCATAGAGGCAGTGGTCGTACCACCAGCCACTGCCTACATGTTCCTGGGCGCAGTTGAGCTCATAATTATCGTTGTCACGGTCCCACGAAGTAAACAGGAGACCATTGTGCGCACTAAGAGAGTCTCCTGTGAAAGGAAGGGAGAGAATAGAGGTATCATCAAGAAACCATAAATTCGACGGATGCATCAAACGCTTCCTCACGCGCCCCTCCTTTAACATAGACGTTTGACTTTAAAGCAAAAGAAAAAAATAGTTAGGGGAGTGTATAGTGAGACCTCTATCTAAACATTAATTTTGTAAGCAGAATGTTCGGGCAAATTTTGTTCGTTTGTTTGTATTTGATGGGGTAGGTTCGCATGGTGTGAAAATATGATTAATTTTACGGCTGCTATGTTGTTGTTTTTTTCTGAGTGCTGCGTGATTTTCAGGTATGTAGCAAAATATACTTCATGAAATACTCGAGAGCTTTTTGTCAGATTTAGCATTGGGTATTATACTCGTAAAATTGAATATATATATATATATATATATATATATATATATACAATGTATGTTCATACAGAACTCGTAGAAAAGAAATTGTTGTGGCGAAAAAAATGATAATACCATAATTAAAAACGAAAAGAATTATATAAAGATAGATAGGTCCACGAAATTTTCGATTGTCGTTGTCATTATGATCTGCATTTTGTCATGCCGATTCCTTTACTTACATAAAAACTAGAATATCTTTACTAAAGACAGTAAGTTTCTACCTGCGTTGCCGGAGTAACCGGAGACGTGTAATCGATATTTCATGGTTTCGTTATCGATCCTGAAAGACTTGTAGATAGCAAAGACCTCGTTCCCTTCGAAGTCCCCGAGTTCGACCCGTAGCTCGTAGTCACGTTGTGCCGTCAGGTGGTAGATCTTGTCGTTGCCGAGCCAGTGCTCTGACATCACATCGCCGAATCCAAACTTGTAATCCATCCAGGTGCGATCGAAGCTGATCGAGCCATCTTTTCGGCGCTGCAAAAGCTGGTTTTGGAAACCAAACATACAACAAATATGTTGACATTAAACTAAACACTGTATGAAAGTTTATAGATCATTCTTACAGAAGGTGCCTCAAAATTTGATCTTTATTGCACCACTATGTGAACGTCGGAATAACGCACCTTCGAATCGATGAATATCACCCCTGAATGGTGAGAATGGGTACGTTCGTTATTCCGAAGGATCGTAATTCCGAAAATGAAATTAAGTTCATTTTTCCGAAGATTCGTAATTCCGAAAATGAAACAGGGTTCGTATAATCCCGAAAATGGAAATAAACTTCATTTATTTACAAAATACGGTGTTGCATTTTTTTTAAGGGGGATATTAGGCAATGAATGTGGAATGAAAACACCCGCGCACAAACACCCACACAAACAGACATGTATATCAACACACATAAACATAAACGATATGCATACTATTGACAAACTTTAATACAATCAATTGTAATTTGTGATTGTATCATTGATTTTTTTTTTAAACCAATATTTACCCTTCCTCTTCCGTGTGCCACCTTCCCTTTCTTCTACATCATCGCTATTCAGTTTCCCAAATACCAAACCTTATATGACATTTTTCGGATCAAAGAAACTTACTTCATTTACGGATTGCCGAATCTTCCGAATAAGACACCTCGATATTTCGTTTTCGGATTTACAAATTTTTGCAATAACGAACCTTTGGAGTAACTCCCCTTCTTTCATTTTGGGATTAACGAACCCGCGGAAAACGAACCTTACTTTACTTTCTGAACCTTCGGAATAACAAAATCCAAATGTCATTGTCGGATTTAAACGAACCAACGGAACGAGGGACCTTACTTCATTTTCAATTCAACAAACCTCCAGATATTGAGAATTTGTGTTTCGAAGTAAATCTTCGGAATACCAAACTTTATTTCATTTCAAATTAACAAATAACAATAACGGACATTACTCAATGAAGGGAAGTAGACAAACATGATAATATTGGGTACGATGACACGGCATTCGTTCCTGCCACAATTGCTCCGATGTTACTTTCTCCAATGAAGGATCTAATGTTAGGGTGAGAGTTGTGGTAGGTCTTAGGTTAGTTTAATGTGAAGATTAGGATTAGGGTTAGCGTGCTTAGCCTGCAGAATTGTCATGGGAGCATTTTGTCGCTGGAGCAAAATGTTAAGGAATCATTGGTACATCGCCCAGCTTTCAGAACGTTCTTCATTCTCCTCCCAACCATTTCAATGTCTATGCCCCACCCCATATCATGCACGCTCACACACACACACACACACACACACACACATACTCGCTCCCTTCATTTCTCCCTAGTTTGCTCTCCCCCCCCCCCTCTCTCTCTCTCTCTATTTCCTTCCGTCTTGACTGCAAAAGGCAGTGCCTATTATTTGATTTTTTTTAAACAGTGTTACTTTTTTATGCCTCCGCCACGAAGTGTCCGCGGAGGCATTATGTTTTCTGGTTGTCCGTCCATCCGTCCTTCCGTCCGTAATCAATTATTTTGTGGATAGCGTAACCACCGCTTAAGGTACTCTAATAAAACGTGGCATGTCTATGTATGAGTGGGCCTAGTTGTGCCTAGCAACTTTTAGGTGCACACGCTCAAGGTCAAAGGTCAAGGTCAATGCTCAAAATTTCAATATTTTCCCCCATATCTATGCAATGCCTGAAGATTTTTTCTTGAAACTTGGTGTATACATGTAATATCAAATGAAGATTCTCCAGAGAGAGTCTCGGGTCATGAGGTCAATGAACAAAGGTCAAAGTGAAGAGAAAATTTTGAAATTTCACCTTTTTCTCCTGCGCCATATTTCGCAAATGGTTCAAGGTATCTTCACTGAACTTAGTACATAAGCATATACTGACTGGCAGTGATTATCTAGGGAATGTTGGGGTCACAGGTCAAATGTCTGGGTCAAAGGTCAAGGTCAACTCAAATTTCACTATTTCCCTCATATTTATGTAATATACCTGCAGGATTTTTCTTGAAACTTAGTGTATACATGTATTACACAATAGACATTCTCTGGGAAGTTTCTTGCTAAAAGGTCAAAGGTCAAGTGAAAGTGCTCAATTTTACTTTTTCGTCCATATCTCGAAAGTGGCTCACAAAGGCTTTGCCATGAAACTTATGACATATTTATGCATTTTCTGTCTGACAGTGATTCTCTTGGGAATGTTAGGTTCATAGGGTCAAAGGTCAAGTGTCAAAGGCCTGGTTAAACTGATAACAATCTACTATCTAATACTGAAATTACACTTTTTCTCCACACCTTGAAAATTACTAAATGCATATCAAACTTAAAAAAGGGTCAAAAGTCAAGTAAAAATCCTCATATACCCAAATACCTGCACTCAACACATTCAACACATTTGTAACAAATTGTGTGTCATTTTAATGTTTTGCCAGTTATGTGAAACTGTCATCACACATTCTCCAGACATTGCACTCAGACCTACATAATTTAGGAGAAACATGCATTATGGCGGAGGTACACCAGTCGCCAAAGCTACATTTGTAGTTAATTTCTTAACTTGAAGTGAGCTAGAACACACGCACACACACAAAACATTAATTTACCGTCCAATTTCCTCCATCTGTGCTCATATCGCAATAAACATCGAACGCCTGTGTCATGCCTGTGGGCCTGATCAAATAGCGCCCACTAGCGCTTGGACCACTCTCCGCAACTTCCGCGCAGTCCCTTGGAAACACGTCTATAATGTATAATATCAACAATATAAAAAAAAAAAAAAAATCCGTTACTCTCATGGTAACACTGCCTATGATCACTTTTTATATAAATGCAGAAAACGGTGTCGTGGATTAAGCTATTTCTTTTTCGGCCATAGTCTTGTTTGCAAACTGACTTCCTGGAATATATCGTTTTTCTTACACGTTTATCAGCTTTTTCATCCAACCGAAATGATGTCAACTCCTCTCCGCTGAGCCACAGTCAATTATTAATAAGGTATGTAATCTCACGTAGTCATTGACAACAATGAAAGATAAACACAATTGTTGTCTGACTGTATCTTTTTTACTCTTTTTTTCACGTATTTCATCAGGGTTTGCTTTCCTTTCATATTTTGCTCCATTGCATTTTCCCCTGTCTTCATAAAGCTTGGATGACATGCTCACATGCATTTTATGTCACCATGCGTTTGCTTTATGTCCCTGTTCTTTACAGACATATTATCCAGAACACGTTTGCCTTCTCGTTCATTCTTGACTCTCCTAGAGACATCTGCATCTGACATTCAAATCGAGTACATGGTGATATAGGGTATCAAGCACCGAACTTCGTCCATGTTCAGTCCAAGAAATTAGTGTTCAATTTCCAAGGTTTGGATTGTCTTCATTTCAGCGACCGGGTACTAGCCATGCACGGACAAGCTCGTGTACAAGGTTAACCCTAAATAGATTGGCCGCCTCGATCGAAGCTGTCTATATAATAAAGACCACTTTTGGCTTTTACCTTGAGCGCTCTTTATACAAAAGTTTGACTATATATAAATATATATATATATATATATATATATATATATATATATATATATATGTAAACTCCTCAAAATAAGTTCTGCAATTAATGTTTGATATATCATATTTCTTTTATACCCGCATTATCTTCATGACATCATAAGAAAGCCGATTAATTATTATATATATATATATATGTATATATATATATATATATATATATATATATATGTATATATATATATATATATATATATATATATATATATATATATATAAGTTTATACTTATTAATAATCTGATTAAAAGAAGGTCAGAAGTTTGTCTTACAGGATACCGTACAGATGAGATTCCTAGTCGTTGACGCACATCCCGACATCTCCGAAGACTGCACGAGATACTGCGCTGTAAATTTCTCCCCGTTTGCCAGCTCTAGTTCCCGTAGCGCCATCTTCACATCACAGAGTGCTGTCAAAATGAGGGAAATAGAACGTGAGGGAAACTTAAGATTCCTGCCCCATGTCACTGTGATTTTCACTGCATGACTAATCGCGTCACACATGTTGGTTTCTGTAAAGGGGTGAACCTTAAAGTGTTAGAACACGAGCACCAACGTGCTCACTCAACTTCGTCCAACTTTACCAGGGGTGCCAACATTAATATAGTAGGCCTACACAAGATTAACCGTAATGAGGGACCGGAAGGCGGAGATGAGGGGCACTTGAAGGGTGTTGGAATTGGGGTGACATGCAAGACTAATTTTTATCTTCATTCTTCTGACTTCCGCAAAAAAAAATAATAATAATAATAAAATAAAAAATGATCAAGCTGTTTCCCTGGCATAATTTCCCCATCTATAGTTTGATTTCATTCTGTTGGAAAGGACACAAAGAAAAAAAAAGAAAGAAGAGAGAGATAAAGATTTCTAGCAGATAGGATTGATAAACTCAAAAAGTCAAGAAATAGTCGGAAATTAGTATAAAGCGTCTAGCGCCTTTATGGTGCAGTTGAAAAAAAAAATCCACTAATCTGCATTATTGCAAAGCCATAACGCCAAGACGCAATTAAGTGATGATCCAAAAAATGCAAAGTTTCGCTGTATTCAAACAAAAGTAAGGGAAAGCTTTCTTGGTTCTTAAGACTATTTGAATTATGTTTTGTTTTTTATTACCTAATTTGTATGATTTGTTTTGTTGTTAATTACTGAGCCCATGCCAGTGAATAATGTCTGACAATTTGCTTGGTGTGTTCTGCGGACACCTATTTCCCCTCCAGGAGTCCCTCCTTCTCTCATTAACTGCCCCTTCCCGATGCCCCATCTTCGTCTTTTGGTTCCTGTGCCTGTGTGTGCCAGAGATGCTAAGTTTCTCAACTGACTGGGGGTGAGAAACTGCGATGGAGCAGAACAGTCGAAGGGGGCGGGGATGGAGCGATTCCCCCACGCACGGCATTGCGCTTTTTTCATTTTGGAATCAGAAATTATGCAATTTGGCTTGATTCTTCTTGCAAATTTTTCATCCATTCATTCATTACTTGATGATAAGGAAGATGATCGTGCAAGACATTCTCTCGAGCATTTTTTTCTTCTTTTTTTTTTTTGGGGGGGGGGGGGCAAATTTTGGCCAAGGATGAATGACTCTAGAATGAATGATTGACATGGCTGTAATATATATAGTAGATGCACAATTTTGAAACCCCTTTGGATTATTAATTTAGAAGAGTGAATAGCTGTGAGATATAAAGCCGTGATGTTGTTTCCTCAAGCCAACGAAAAGAAGATCAGGAAAGTGTTTGCCGTTCTCAGTTCAACATTCATTAGCGGGCTTCTCATCCGATGTTCATTATTGATCTGCGTACCTCGTTTTCCTTTTTGTTTTGTTTTGGGTTTTTTTTTCTTCCTGGGAGGGGTGAGAAAACGATTGCTGGCCGAGTGAGCAAGAGATTGGTTGGAGAGCGAGACTCATGCCGTAGGCGCGAGCATTGATAGGTTTGGTGTGCATATAGGCCTACGTCTCTGTAATTTCAATCAATTTCAATTACAGTTGTACTGCACTTTACCTTTTTTTAAGTCCAATTAATTAAGTGGCTCATACCACTACAAGCTTGTCTTTTACGTGGGCCACTCGTCACTACGAACACTTTCCCGATTAACTCAATATTTTTGAACAAATAGTTTCATATAGGTCATGCAGGTGCTAATTTTACTTCCGCTTTCAGTGCATGTTATATATTGTTCATTACATTCATATGCCGTTATCATTGTATTGGAAAGAATTTACGATATTGAAAAATAACATGAATTGAGTTGAACGCCTCTGACGGACTGATTGACTATGAAAGAAAAAAATATTTGTGACTGCAGACGTTACCATAGATGTCGTGGAACATAACAAGAAGGACGAAAACTCTGATGACCACAAGTCTTGCCATCTGTTTAGAACTTCTTTCCTCTCAAACTTCTGGATCTAATGGCGATTTGCGGTGTGTCGTTGGAGATGATGACGCGCTGACGAAAAACCAGTTTAAAGTGCAACCTCTGTTGCATATCGAGTGCTCTTATAAATTCGGTTGTACATTGTTGTTGTCCACCATTTCACGATCGACCCAAGACACTTGTGTCGCCAACCCTATTAACTTTACCCAAACGGACTTTATGTTCGTGAATAGTTAAAGATCACCGTAAATGAAAGAAAATAAATAAATAAATAAAACTGTAGTTGTTGATGCCACTTCGATTATCAGCCAGGTCGTTGAATTGGGGTCATCCCACGTGACTGACACCCACGAGTCATACAGCCTACGATTTCGACATTGAAAACAGGTCCACGAGTCATACAGCTCACGAGTCAGACTATACCTATGAGTTCAACACTAGGCAAATAAAGCCCATGAGTTCGACACTAGGTAAAAACAGCCCACGAGTTCTAAAGATACAACACGGGGGTCTCGGACGTGGGCCTTGCTTGCTTATACCCTATTCCCCTATTTCCTCATCGGTCACTCACCGGAAGCAAAGTTTGCTGCTTCCTGCCGCTCACCGAAAAGTATCGGATCGCAGTCTGATGAATCCCACTTGGTTGGTTGACTATCAGGTGAGTGTCAGACGAAGTGTGGCGCGTGATCCTCGTCGAACGATCTTGCCTCATCGGATCACCGCCCGACATGTCTGACACTGACCTGATACATTGTAGTTGAACACAGCACAAGTTGGATTCATCTGACGATGATTCGATACACTTCGTTGGCTGGCCGAAAGCGATAAACTTTGATTCCAGTGAGTGACCGATGAGAGAAAATATCTGTGGAATGGGGGTATTGGTGTCGAGCTCATGGGCTGTATGACTCGTGAGCTGTATAATTCGAGGGCTGTATCACTCGAGGGTTGTATGACGCCCGAGTGTCGGTCTCGTGACGTGCACCCGTTGGATCTCCTTTTAAAGCCCGCCGCACACTATACGACTCACGACTAAATACGACCTTTTAAGACAAGGGCTCCGTTTCATAAAATTTGTTATCATAGTGACAAGTTGTCATAGTTGTTACAAGCCACAGAAATCCTTGCATCTGATTGGTTTACAGCAAACTTGTCACAGAAATGTGGCAGTTGTCACTGATAACAAGCTTTATGAAACGGGACCCAGGTCGTACGACCTGGCCGCAACGCACACTATACGACCTGACCTTACAACTAGTCTTACGACCGTTCTGGCTTCAGTAGGTTACCAATGAATATAGAAGCGCACAGAGTGCGCATTCCGTGCGCTTCTATACTCTTTGCATGATACTCTGTCGTGATTGGATGAAAGCCCACGACCGGTCGTAGAAATTCAACATGTCAAATCTCTATGGGGATGACTGATACTAAGACCCAGTCACACGACTGGAAACTGGCAAGGTCACACCTCCGGTCTTAAGGTCGTATGACCGGTCGGATCGTCTCATGACAAAAGACCATGGCCAGAGCCGAGAGGAAGTCTAAAGATGACTCCGACTTCATGCCGAATTGGTTTATGGGCAGTTTTCGTAAAATATTCCTATTCATTTTAGGCACAGGCCTATTAATACCTTATACAGAGAGGTTGTTCTTGACAACCCGAAGGCTTGTCCCCGAGACTTGTTCAACATATCAACAAGTTATACAATATATTGTACAGTGTATATGCTAACTGGATTTCAGAAATTGGATTTCATTTAAGAAGAGCAGGTTAATGGAATAACTCGTCTCTATGTTACCGGGAATGAAACATCCATAAATTTGAATATATTACGAAAACGGTCTCTTCAATTGTTACGTTCAGACGGTGATCCTTAACCTCGAGGATAGCTATCTTCCACGATAAGCTCGTAGTTAAACACAGTGTAGGTGCACTCCAAGAGAGCTATCCACGAGACATGTATCTCAGGATTAGCGCGCTATCAACGAGCCGCGGGGGGTCCCCACTTTTCATCATCGTGTGGACACGATAAATCAAAAACCTTGTAGATAGGCGTGACCTCTTCACGAACTCTGCCCCCATCCCCTGCATTTTCCTCTGCTTCCCAGTCAACGTAACACTAAACGTGCGTGCGCAGATGGAGTCGAAACACACTAGTATTACACCCTTGTTAGTTCTAGGTTCATCGCAAAACTTTGTTCTTCGGTTTTATCTTCGAGTGGAACTCGCTCGTAATTACGTGGGGCAGCAGTTTATCCTGCTAGAATAGCTATCTTTGAAAATAAGCTTCATCGTGTGAATGCGGTGTAGTTAAGGGACCAGAGCTTATCCTCGGATACCTATCAAGGTTAAGGATCACCGTCTGAATGTAAAGACAGACAGACAAACACACAGAACCAACAACATAAAACCTCCACCAGCCGTAGGTTTTAACCTACTGGTGGATTGAGGTATTAATTGAGACAAGGGGTGCCAGTGTAAAACATTGGGCCATGAGTAAACGTAAGGGACAGGAAACTGAGAAATTACAGTCCAATGAAACTGAATGGGTAGCCCTATATGGACCAAGCTCTTCCATTTTTTGCATGGTTTTATCTCACTGTAACCCTTGATGGAGAGCGAGTTGCATAATAAATTGCACTCACACTGGGTATACAAAAAACAACAACCAACAATTGTTAGACTGGAGTCACAGATCATATGAACACATAAAAATGACACACATGAAACAACAGCTACACACCAAACACAATTTCGTTCTTCGCAATATGAAACCCACATACATGTACATCAGCCACAGGCAACGCTAATAATGTCAGTTTATAGTTTTTGGGACTAATGTCCATATATTTCAAATATAATGACCACATCAGTACATGTACACTTCTATGCTTTCTGCGTCATATTTCCTGAAGCTGTTTTCTGACATCCAAGCATACCAATGGACCTGCTACACTCAATATTATTTCAAGTGGTAACAGTAAAACTTCTCTCCAACTTTTCATGCCGAGACTAGCACGAGTGTGAACAAGGCAGAGCATTACAATGCGCTATGGGAATGCAGCCATACCAAGTCACTGCAGCAAACTGGTATAAAGAATGATACCATACATTCATTAATTGTTACAGGTGAAGAGCTAAAACAAAGATATAATGTATATATCTATGAAAGGCTGACATTGTGCCTTGATATCACAAAGAATAAGCAATAAGTCAGAGCTTATTCTGCATATGTCCTCAACAACTATAGGCTGGAAGTTATAATTAAATGAATAATGTCATTTTGTGCGCAAATCAAAACCATATGGGCATTGAAAGAAGTTGACTCACATTACAGATGCGCGACAAGGAACATGACTACATGGATCAAAACGTATCTACAATGATCCTCACTTCATCAGAGGCATACATGTGGTAACCAGTCCATACCTGAAAAGGCTTTCTGAGAAAAAAAAAATGCTGATGACTCAAGGTAGATTTACTCGCTGCAAGCAAGACATTTTCTCTCCTTTTTTTTTTTTTTCTTCATTTTTCATTAAGGCTATTTTTATAGCAATCATAACTAAAATCAGAATGAAGAACAGAACACAATTCATGAGAAATTGGTTTAAGGTGTGGCAAGTCTCATACAAACTTTCATTAATACAAATAGCACATATTTAAGTTTGATGATGATAGGTTTTAATATTCTGTTGATGGAAATATGTTTCTAGCTCATCTAGTGGCTTCAGTGAAGTCACATACCAGAAAATAAAAGAGAGAAAAAAGCTGTCTACCTGGCATATTGGTGTGACCTGTAGTTAATGAATAGTTGGGTACACACCACAGAATTCAAATGTACATCCCATGCATAAAAACTTGTCTCAACAATGAGACTAAACAGTAAGCAAAATAAAGGGAAAATCCACATGATTATATTACTATGTATTAACAACAACTTCTTCTTTTTTTTTTTGAAGATTTTTCTGCATATTTTTAGTTCAATTCAGAAGACAGATTTTGCTTTTGTTTTTGATCAAGTTGGTCGCTATGATGCCTGCGCTTCTTTCATCCTGTTGAGGGCGCTGCCTGCCCTGAACCACTCGATCTGTGTCTCGTTGTATGAGTGACTGAGGAGAATGGTGTCACTGGTGCCGTCACTGTGTTTCAGAACGCATTCCACGGGCTGCAAGAGGGGAGAGAACAAGGAAAATTAGTAGATACTGAAATTCTAGCATTGTACAGTGGACTCCTGTTAAAACAAAGTCCTCAGACTGGCAGTTTTCTTTCGTTATATCGAAATTTCCTTATAACCGAACAAATAAGCAATAAAAATACACAGAGCCGATAATGCTACTGCCTGAATTTTTATTTCGTTATATCTGGAATTTTGTTTTAACCGTGTTCATTATAACAGGAGTGCACTGTAAATCTGAAGTCTCTAAAACCAGTGGCTGGTCTGCCAGAGCCCTGGAAAACTTTGATGGTCTTGTACAAGTGGTCCTTTGGGAGATGGGGCAGTCTTCATCTTAAAGGGATAGTACAGTATTGGTGGAGATGAGAATTAGGCTTTTAACTTTTTGCGAGATGCCAAGAAAACACTTATGAAACAGTACAGAGCATACCATTTTAAGAGGAATTCAAAGTTTATTTGATGAAAATCGGGTTTGGAATGACTGAAACATCCAAAAACAAAGTAAAACAAAACGATCGTAATAAAGTGTGGGTCCCACACTTATTAGAATCGCTCTGTTTTGGATATCTCAGCCATTTCAAAACCAATTTTTATCAAATAAATGTTGAATTCCTCATGGAATTACATGCTCTTTCATATTTCATAAGAGGTTTCTCATTATCTCACCAAAAAATGTTAGAAACCTGAAATTAGGTCTCAACCAAAACTATACGATCCCTTTAAGTTTCCAAACAAGTTTCACTTTCTAGGATGTCACACCATATACTGATACACCTGTGTAAGCCACCATGCTTTTGACTTCAGGTTAATGCTCCAATGACATTTGTGTCAGTAGCTCTGCACAGTCACACATTAGCTGCCTGAAGAGCTTGCCATGTAATACAATATTGATAATGCCAACTTCATGTTACACACAGGTACTCTTTCTTGAACTATAAGGCACATTAACAGAGATTTACCAATACTAAAATTTGATTCTGTATGTTGTCTGCCCATGCAAGAATCATGTGCTACATTTGATAGTAGACAGCATGAGATAATTCTCAAGATAACCCACCAAAAGTTAACTGGGGTTTGACCTAAATGTTTGATACCTCGGTATTGTTTGATACCTCGGTGTACTGAGTTTACATTTTATTTCTAGTTTGGCTAATCACTCGAATCTGATTCATCAATTACCTTGCCCGGTGCAAGTTCTGCCAGGCCGTGGAGGGACACTTTGTCATCAGGTCTGACCTTGTCGTAGTCAGCAGGGTTGGAGAAGGTCAGTGGGAGAAGGCCTTGTTTCTTCAGATTGGTTTCTGTGTCACATTGGGAAAAAAAAAAAGCGAAACCAGAAGAAAATCAATCACAAAAACGATCAGAATACATGATTAGACACAAAAGACATCTAAACTAAGATTTTAATAGAATCAAACAAAACAATCTACACAGATTCTCTATTACAGCTAAAACATAAATACAACAATTTTGTGACATTTACTTCATACATTTTCAGTACGCCAATTCAGCATTTGCAAGAAGGATGTGAAAAAAAAACCAATACAAATTCAGCCTTTCTAACTTCCAAGTGAGAGTTAGTGGATGTGATGCCTCTGATATTTCAGACTAAGGTCCAACCATTCATATACTCCATACTTAATATTTTGCAGGACATGTATATGTGACACGCTACAACAAAATGATCCTAAAGTCGGGCGAGGTCGATTATTTGAAAATTGCACGATATAATCCCATAATCTTTCTGCTTTAAATTGATATATAACACATTTTATAAAAATAATCGGCTGCGGAGATATCGATGTTTAAAAGAGAGCATGTCGAGACGTCTGGAAAATCACTGTTTCGAGAAAAGCGCCCTAAAAGTCTTCCTTTTGACGCAATCGCGATCAAGGGACACGCAAGTCAGTTTTCACCTCTGGACAATGGAAGGTAAGCCCTAGCAACCCCCGAAGAGTTCATTCAAGCACATCAGCATCGGCGGTCTCCTCACCAACCAATCAGTGACCAGGATGTGAGAAGCGGCTGAGCATAGCGCACCCCGCCCTCACGCACCAGTCGACTGGGCAGTGTGCGAGCTTCACACTTCGGTTAGCAGCAAGCAGCAAACTGACCAATGAGATCACTCTGGTCGTTGTTAGGGGCAGAACCTATCTGTGGCACTCAATCCAAATTTTCGAACAAGTTTCTGCTTCGTTGAAACGCCAAAAAACATGGCTCAGAAAAACGCTATTTTTTTATCTTTCCTTTGATCATTTTGCTTCAAAATTTCGACAGATGATAGAAGACATGTTAGACTCCAATAATATATCAAAATCAGAAAATCGTAAGTTTTGACCAATTTTAATGCTCTGACTTCAAACTCGATTTTCACAGCTTCGACCGTGCGCGACTTTAGGACCTTTTTGTTGTAGCGGGTCACACATATCTGCACATTGACATAAATACATAAGTGAAACTACACACTGTACGAGCTGAAATTTTTGCGTACAGATATTTTCGCAAATTGCTACTTGGAGGACATTTTCGCGTGTTGTTAATTTCACGGTTGCGAGGGTCTAACTGAACTTAGTTATTTGCGCGTTGTTATTTTCGCGGTTCAAAGGAGATTTGCGAAATTCGCGAAAATAAAACCACTGTGAAAATTTCAGCTTGTACAGTAAGTACATGTTCAACGCAATGGCAATCGTTACATCCTCCTATAATCTCACCATGAATGCGAGCAAAGCTCTTCACAATGATTGCCCTTCCTCCGAGGTGCCTGGGTTCGAGAGCTGCGTGCTCACGGCTGCTTCCCTCTCCATAGTTCTCATCTCCAAACACCACCCACGGTGTGTTGTTTGCCTGCAAAATAGTACAGAACCATAGAGAACGTCGCCCAAAAAAAATTACAATCAGATTTCTGTATTGATAATTTTCAAAATGATTAAACAATCTGAATGCTATTTCAGGGTATATAACTATAACTTCTTGCCTACATTTTGCAGAAAACGTCATTTAATTTGTTCAAGTGGTCACAGACAAATGTGGATCATTGCAAAAAGCATGTCATATGAGTCAATTTCTTCACAATTTAGCACATGGATGCTCTTGACATACATATGAATGAAAATATTTTTCTCACACCTGTCAAGACAACTGGCGAATGAATTCAAATTCTGTGCATTACATTATATCAATATGTAAATACATAAATATGTAAATAATATTACTCATGATTATCTTAAACAAAAATCTGGGAGAAAAGGAAAAAGAGAACAGAAAACAGAGAGTAAAAGAAAAAAGAGAGGAAGAGCTGAACTCAAGCTTACATGAGTTAATAATTTAACATCTTTCCATAATCATTCATTTTTCACACCTTATCAACGCTTGCAAACTCATCAAAAATCTGCTTCCTTTTTGATGTAACGAATCATTAATTTCATTAGTTAAAAATGCAAAACAAAAAAGAAATCAAGCAGTCACTCTTTCAAAAGAGATATTTACGTGTAAAAAAAACAACACAATGAACAACTGCGTATTTGTAAAGTGTTACAACAATGGCATACCTGCCAACATTTCAAGATGAAATATCTTACTCGTGGATTGCAAAAATCTTATTTTATATGCAAACTGAAGTTAAAAATCTTACTTTTGGTCAAATCTTCAGAAAATACACATGAAAGGTATATCTAAATATTTTTTTAAAATCTGATTTCTCTGACAGAAAATCTGATTTTGCTATTTTTTACGTAAAAAATCTTACTGAATCTGATAAAATCTTACTAGTTGGCAAGTATGCAATGGACAAAACACGATGAACAACTGTGTATTCGTAAGGTATTATAACAGTGGACAAAATTTGGAGGGAAGGGATTCCCAACATGCACCACAAAGATCTCAATATCTATGTGATGACTAAAGCAAATCAAATGGAGTTTTCTGTAAGATGTAACTAATAAGTTCATACCTTGAAATTACATCTTGATTGATTCACTTTTTCTAAAGTCATTGTGGCAGAAAGTCCACTTGTGTTCTGCTTTTTTTTTTTCTTTTTTTCTTTTTTTTTTTTTACATACGGCACAGAGTTGGTACAGTGTGACAGTCTACTTTGTCCTTTTTTATTTTAAAGGAAACCCAAACCCGAAGAACAATGTGGATTGAGTGAAAGCAGCAACATTAGTAGAACACATCAGTGAAAGTTTTGAGGAAAGTCGGACAATCGATGCAAAAGTTCTGAATTTCTAAACTTTTGGTGTTGAAACCACTGGATGAGGAGACTACTAGAGGTTACGATGTCATGTGTGGACAACAATATAAAGAAAATGTACAGGGAATTCCACAAAAATTCACTTTTTCTAGCATAATGTAAGCCTTAGAGCACTTGACTAACCGCTTTCAGAAAGCAGGGGGAATAATTGCTTCCCTTTACGTATGTCAGTATCAAGTTCATGGAATGTGTAATTTTTATGAAAAAGGAATTTTTGTCAAATTCCCTTTATATTTTCTTTATATTATAGTCCACACATGCGTCATAACCTCTAGTAGTCTTTTCATCCAGTGGTTCCAACACCAAAACTTTAAAAATTAGTAACTTTTGCATCGATTGTCTGATTTTCCAAACTATCAATGATGTGTTCTACTAATGTTACTGCTTTCATTCAATCCACATTTCTCTTTGGGTTTTGGTTTCCTTTGAGTTATACCAGGGTTGACAACATTCACACATCCGAATCCGACAGATTCCACATAGCAATCATGGAAATAGTTGTGCTACATGCAGCTCAATGAGCAGAATGATTCCCAATGTTGCGAGTATTTTAGAGTCTCTTATCCAGACATAAAGAGGTATCCACATGTTCAGAAAGATCCCTACAAAATCAGGGATACTAGCCAGCTGTGTTCATACCTTCCCTTTACATCATGCTTGATGGAAAGATTAATTTTATCACATAGGGCAAACACTCCTATCTTTCATTGTGAAATAGTCCATTGGATGATTTATCAGACTGGCATGTCTATCATTGAAAATGTAAAGTGTTAAAACACTGATGTTACCTTGAAAAATATCATCACTCAGAATAAACAAATTCATAAAAACAATGACGTAAACATAAGACAAGAAAAGAATTACACCACTTTGGCACAAGGCATAACCATAAGCCATCATATTCTTTCACTAATGTGACTACTGAATTCACTACACTTGTTCCGCTGCTTACTGTAAAAGTGGATATTTTTGCGCGACTAATTTTTCGCGCTTGGCCAGACGTAAAGAGTTTCGCGTGTTTTTAATTCCGCAGAATCAAGACATCAACCACTGGAACATACGACATGCAAAAATATTCACATACTTTCATTTTCGCGCTTGTTTCTGGTTGCGCGAAATGCGCGAAAATTTCCACTTTTACAGTATCTGAGGCTCATTTTTACCTGCAATAAATGTAACTGATTCTACTTCCCTCTACTTAAAATCAACATTCGTTTCAAAGTAAATGTATATCACGCAGGAATGCACTCCTTATATGAACAGTTACAGACATCTAAATTTCTTGCACAACAATATTAGTCTTGAACCATATGACTCAAGGTCTACAACCAAATGTGCAAGGGGGAGGCAGCAGAAGACAACAATTCCTTCTAGATACTGATTTGTCATCTGTATTTTCCTCCTTGAACTGCACTTATTCTTTCTGCATATTCCAACTTGATATCAGTCTACTCTGGAACTGCACAAGTTGTATGTACCTCATATAAAACTCACTTCAATGGAGAGCATCTGTCATTTCTACATGTTGAAAATTGACACCAGATTCCCTTTGCAAGTGTTTCAATCTCTAGCAAACATCTAAATAAGGTCGCTGACACTTAAGGTCTGTGAAAGTGCAAAAAATCAATTTTTCAACAGCAGCAAACAAAATGTTTAAAAATTCAGGGAACAGATCGTGGAAAAAAAGAACACCAAAAAATCTAACAGCATCATGCTTGTATCGTACAAGTACTTAGCACTTGCTGCCTACCTTGTAATGCCTCGCCGTTTTGGGGACTTCACCAAATTCTCCAGTCAGCTGGTTTCGAACACTGTTCATCTCACCATTTTCACTGTTTGTGGCTCTGTTGATAAAATATGCATCAACACTCAAGTCAACACATGTAACAAATTCATCTCCTCTGGCTAGTCTCTGTCAATGCTTGCGTCTATTTTTCTCAAAGCACAAATTTTCTTCTTCATCCTTCTTTTCTTCTTTTTTTTTCTCCAGGGATGGAGCACAAACGGAAATTATCAGCTCTAATCATTGATGCAGACCTATCTACAATTCAACCCGAACAGACAATAAACTAGTCAGATTAAAACAAGAAATACATGAAAGTGTAAAGAAAACACTCTGAAACATGGGTAAATGATTTACAGCTTCTAATCAAACTGGATGACAGACTCTTTTCTTCCGAATAAGATTATTATTTGATAGTAATAGAAAGCTTCAGGTCAAGGCTAACTGCGAGGGAAATGTTTGCAATAGCTGTGCAGTTTTCACACACTAATAAAGGTCAGCACAACTCGTAATATAATTCAGGAACTGCACTCACGTGATGAGCAGGTTGTCAGAGATGTTGTCGAGATGACCCCTGTACTTCAGCCAGGGACCAGCTGCACTGATGTGGTCTGTGGTGCACTTGCCCTTCACCTGTAAATATGCAAAGAGGAGCAAGGTGTAGAATGGCCAGTCACATTTTAGTCTACAGGTCACAAATTTTCATTAAAAGAAAAAAAAAATCCTAATTAGCAGCTCTGTTGATGAAAGGAATCAGAATGGATTTGCATCACAGTTTTATTGCACTTGAGTCTCCAAAGGTGCTACAAGGTTACATTCTGTTGGAAGTAGCACATAATTTAAAAAAAAAAAAAAAAAATGTCGCTAGGGGGACTGGTGTATGCCTCCGCCATAATGCATGGTTCTCCTAATAGGTCTATAGTATAATGTCTTGACAATGTGTGATGAAAGTTTCACACAATTGGCAAAATACCAAAATGACAGGTTTGCCACAAATGTGCTGAATGTTCACTTTCCTAGAACTAGGTTTAATTGGATGAATGATTAAAACGTCAGAGTGCAGGTATTTGGGGAACTTATGATTTTTACTTGACTTTTGACCCTTTTATAAGTTTATGCATTGAGTAATTTTCAAGGTGTTGAGAAAAAGTATAATTTCAGTATCAAATGGTAAAATAGTATCATCTAAACCTGGCCTTTGACCTTTGACTTCACAGTTCCAAAGAGAATCACTGTTATGTAGAACATGCATAAATATGTAAGTTTCATGATAATACCTTGAGTTACTTTTGAGATATGGAGGAAGAAGTGCAATTTAGCACTTTCACTTGACCTTTGACCTTCTGACCTTTGACCTTTTGGCAAGAAACTTCCCACAGAATAAATATTGGGTTATACATACATACATCAAATTTTAAAAAAAAAATTCCTTCAGGCATTGCATAAATATAAGGAAAGCAGTGATATATTGAGGAGTTGACCTTGACCTTTGACCCCTTGACCTTTGGCCCCCAACTTCCCTAGATAATCACTGCCCATCGGTACATGCATATATACTAAGTTTCATGAAGATACCTTGAACCATTTGCGAGATATGGAGAAAAACATGAAATTTCAACCTTTATTTCACAAAATATCCTGTCACCTTTGACCTTTGACCCCGTGACCCTAAAATCCAAACAAAGTATCATCCCCCCAGGATATACCCTCATACCAAGTTTGATGCAAAACCACCTAATGGTTCTTGAGATATCGACAAAAACAAAACGGGACGGACGTACGGACGGACGACCCGAAAACATAATGCCTCCGGCCACTTCGTTGGCGGAGGCATAAAAAAGTGAATCCAACACAATTTCGTAATGGGGTTGGTTCCTGTCTATCTAAACTGCAAACAATTTGAATCATACTGTCACAATGACACATACTACAGTTAAGTGTGTAATTAATCCTTTCCAGTATTTTGTTGGTGGTCTTCCAAACATTTCATCATAGGCACGTTACTCATCAAATTTGCTTTACAAAATATGATGATAGCACAACTGTTCCATTCCTGTCAAACTTTTATCAACCTATCAATGGCATCTTGCCAGCAGTACTACATACACTGCACCACAGTCACATCTCACAGTACTCGTCGGTGGTACAAGTGTATTACAAACACAACTACGGTCACACCTTCCAGTAATTTGTCAGTGGTAAAACAGACACTACACCATGGTCACACCTCCCAGTACTTCAGTGATACTACAAACACTGCACCATGGTCACATATTTCATTTCAGTAGTACTACAAACACTGTACCATGGTCACATATTTCATTTCAGTGGTACTACAATGTACCATGGTCACATATTTCATTTCAGTGGTACTACAAACACTGCACCATGGTCACATATTTCATTTCAGTGGTACTACAATGTACCATGGTCACATATTTCATTTCAGTGGTACTACAAACAATGTACCATGGTCACATATTTCATTTCAGTGGTACTACAAACACTGCACCATGGTCACATATTTCATTTCAGTGGTACTACAAACAATGTACCATGGTCACATATTTCATTTCAGTGGTACTACAAACACTGCAACATGGTCACATATTTCATTTCAGTGGTACTACAACCAATGTACCATGGTCACATATTTCATATCAGTGGCACAACTAACAGAATGCCACTGTCACATCTTTTATTAAATTTTCCACAGAACTTTGTCAGAAATGCTATGTGTAAAAGCAGTTCAACACAGACTTGTCTTTCTTAAACTCTACACAGCACTCTAATAAAGGGTATTTTTCATGAATTCATGAAAATACTAACATGTCAATTTTGTGGCGGGGTCAATTTCACACAAAATTCTACACAGACAGTTCACTGAGGTACAGTGGCCATGTGAAAACAATTGCACATAAAGTTTCTATTCTATGGTCGGAATATGCTACAAACATTTCATCACTGCCTTGTCACTTGCTATCAAACTCTTCCACAGTACTATGTTAGTGATACTTCCGATCATTTGCAACCGTACGGTGGAAACAGACAGAGTGTATAACATTCTCCAGTTTATTAGACCATACCTTAATGAGGATCACCATGTCTGTGAGGTCCTGGCCGTTCCACGTGTCGAAAGGAGACAGAAGTTGCAGACGCTTGCTGTTTGGATCCACATCTACGGCGACACTAGAGCCATCCTCTGGTGGGGGCTGGAAGGTGTCCTGGCCTGGGTCAAAGCCCTGCAATGAAGTGGGGTGGTAGGGGTGCTGTCAAGTGTTTTATCTAGGACACATTTTGGGAGGAGGTTTTTAAACTTGATATGATCACAGCGATTGCACTAGATATGATCACTGCCATTGCCATAGCAACATCTCTTGATATTCACAAACAATTAGTAGTTTACCAGCTGGTGTCAGAGTAACTGTAATACTTGTAACTGGAAATTGTAGCATGCTTGAAGAAAGTGAACTAAGGTGACAGTTTAAAACAATATTCAACAAGATGATATGGTACAACAATGAAGATACGACAAAGCAAAGTAAGACACCCTCCCTCCTCCCCCTAAAAAAATAGAAATAAAAGGAATGCACAAATTGTATACAATGTGCACTTAATTTAACCAAGCAGACATCCAGGGTTCAATATGAAGGAAACAAAAAGAACTCTGCACATACACTACACATTCTTATATACACATTAGTTTAAGAAGAGACATGTATCTTAACAGAAAGCAAAATTCAGAGATACAGCTTCAGATATACCACTTAGATCAGGGTTTACCTTGCTGGGGAGTTCATCGCCATATGGACTGTCCAGTTTGAACTTCTCTCCATTGGCCCCCACCAACTCATCAACCTCTGGGTTGAAGTCTAGTCTGCCAGCTAGCGCCAAGGCAGTGGTGATCTGTGGGATAGCGTTGAAGACAAAATATCTGTTAAGAGTGCATCTGCGGAAGTGGACATCCAGCATGATTGGAGTATCATTGTCAATATGTTTGAAATTATCATCAGCCATGAATGTAAAGATTACATGCTGTGGATCTATAACCTACTCACAAGCAAGAGCTCACACATTCAAATACAATCATTGAACATCAAAAAAAAAAAAAAAAATGATGAAACTGTTACAGCAAGGGAGTCACTTGATAATCTTCAACTTTTTGATTCAATGACACTCTCACATCAAGTTGTACATACTACACCTGATCGACAAATTATGATGATGGAGGGCAATTTGTCAATCAGTTCCATTTTTTAATACGCAACTTCCTAAAATACTCCTTCTCAGTAATTATGTGAAATGAACCTACTCAAGCTACAGCAGCACCAGCCCATAACATGCCACACTGCTTGCCTCAAACACTGTGCCACATTCATCTATTCTTGTAAATTGGCGCATGGTCATTGTCTGCGCCTAGCAATCTCAGCTGTTTGTGTTTTAACGATTCAACTTGCCACAGAATCCATAAGCATCCCAACAGAGTCGCATGGAAGCACTAAGCTTTGCTCACCTCAGGTGACGTCACAAAGCCGTGAGTGGCTGGGTTGGCATCATTGCGCCCTGTGAAGTTGCGATTGTAGGAAGTTACGATGGTGTTCTTCTCGCCTTTCTTCACATCTTGCCTGTAAGCAGAAGACACATAGGAAAACACTTGCAACCATTTCTTGTACATTTTTCCGAATCAATGCAGAGAAACATTCATTAAGTTAGACTGATATGAGGGTTGGGATGTATACATAAAGTAAAGGATTACGTTCACTGAGCAAAGTCCTGCGTTTTTACAGCAACACATCAATTTGGTTGATTCATAGATGAATTGTGCTGTTTATTTAGCATCCCTATGATTTTACAAGTTTTCTTGACAAGCTCCCCCCCCCCCCCATTTTTTACTTACCTGTCCCACTGCCCAATGCAGGGACCACATGCATTAGCCAGGACAATGCCACCAAACTCCCTGAAAATGGCCGCCTGTCCGTCTCTCTCGATGGTGGCACGGATCTGCTCCGAACCAGGAGTCACCGTGAAGGCAGATCTGGTATACAGAAGCACAGTTATCATAACGTGTATAAAATTCAATGTAAAATGCTCTGTCGTGTTTACGTTGACATCAATAAAGAGATCAAAATATGATGAGCAGAATGATAGGGTCTCATTAAAACAAGACATATCATGAAAAAATTATGGAAATTTAAAGGTTTAAAGACCCGGTAGCATAGGGATTCATGGGGTGCCTTCAAGCACTCTCCTATAAGCGAACCAAACCGTACTGAACCCGTGCAAGTGGAGCAATCGAATGCTCCTAAAGTGTACTGCACCAAACTGAACCAAGCCAAAAGTGGACCACTTCCTGATGTGCTCCAAACTCAGAGTGCGCTTTGATGCACATATACCTTGACACGTGGCTGATGGGCGCTGTTTGTGGTTTTGAATGTACTCCAGTGGGCAGTGAATGAAGACTGGTTATTCAATCGGACCACTCATGTTTCCAATGCTACTGGGTCTTTAATATGTGTTCACCAGACAGCGATTACTTCACGAAAGTTTGCATTAAATAATGTTTTTGTATTGTTGTACTAACTTATACAATGACTTTCTGGGGAAGGGGTTGTAGTTTCCGAGTTATGTTTTCTATACTTTTCACATGTTTATGTATTTCATGGTTTCAAATACATTCACCCATATATTATCTATATCTGTATCAATTGGTTTGTAATATCAAACCAATGGGGAAATAGTAGTGTAATAACATCCCTTTCTCATCTTATCTGTGTTTGGTTTAAACTGATATCCGTATTTTGTAAAAACCAATAAAAACAATAAAGTCCAATTTAACTTTCTTACCTCATGAGGTATGGGAGGTTATGTGTCCCTTTAATTAATAAATGCATGAATGAAAAAAAGTGAAAGAGAAGTGTGGAATCAATGTTGCCAATACTTTTATATAAATAATTCCACACCAGAAGCAGGTATTTGGTAAGAAGTATGGTGTTCTGGCCCCCATCTTACAATTTCAGTGCTAAAACAGTATTTGCATATTGAAACAGGTCAGTAGTCTCATATTTGGACTAGTGCCTTCCGGATCCCTATGGTATATCACCGAAGATATTAACATGGATGGTAAAGGGATAATTACTTACTTGCATTTGACTCCGTGACTGAGAGCTTGCTTGGCGATGCTGCTAGCCCGACTCATGTCTTCGTAGCTGCTGTTGGTACAGCTCCCGATTAGACCTGGAACATTATCACAGACACACATTGTTTCATATAAACTACAGTCAAACTCGGATACCTCGAATTCGTCGGGACTGAAGAAAATGGTTCGAGGTACGCGAATTTCGAGGTACGCGTACGTCGAATTTTCTTCGACTTATCCGATGTTTATCGATGTTCGACGTTTATCGATGTACAACATGGTGTCTGTTACAGTGCCTGCTGATTATTTGCATGCTTGTCAACTGGAATTGAATAAACTTTTATATGAATGAATTGAGTGAAAATTGGAAATGAAATCAAGATTTCAGAAATAAAGATTTTGGTGGCCCGATCGCGCCACCAAAAAAAAAAGAAAAGTCGGATGTTTGCCTTTACTTTTGAAAATGAACAGCGGTAACAATCGGCTCCGTAAGATGCTAAAATAAATATCAGAGGTTTGCGTTTAATTGTGGAAATGAATGACGGTAATATTCGACTCGGTATGATACTAAAATAGATGTCGGATGTTTGCTCATACTTTTGGAAATGAAAAACGATAAGACTCAGCTCCGTATGGTGCTAAAACTAATGTCAGATATTTGATTTTGCGTTCGGAAATGAATAAGGATAACATTCGGCTCCGGAAGACGCTGAAATAAATGTCGAATTTTTGCTATGACGTTTGGAAATGAAAAACAATAACATTAAACTCCGTACGATGGTTAAATAAATGTCGGATGTTTCCTTATACTTTCGAAAGGAAATAGCAATATTATTCGGCTCCGGAAGATGCCAAAATAGATGTCGATGATCGTTTTTATGTTCGGAAGTGAATAGCAGTAATATTCTGCTCCATCATGTCCATACGATGCTGAAATAACTGTCTGATGTTTGCTTTTAAATTTCGAAATGAATATCAGTAACATTCAGCTGCGTTTAATGGTAAAATTAATGTTTGATGTTTGCTTTGACGTTCGGAAAAGAGTAACAATAATATTCAACTCCTTACGATGATAAAATAAATGCTGGATGTTTGCTTTGACGTTCGAAAGTAAATTGCAATAACATTTAGCTCCGGAAGATGCTAAAATAAATGTCGAATGTTTGCTTTGATGTTCTGAAATGAATAACAATAATATTCAACTCGGTACGCTGATAAAATAAATGCCAGATGTGCTTTTACGTTCGAAAGTAAATGTCAATAACATTCAGCTCCGGAAGATGCTAAAATACATGTCGAATGATTGCTTTTACGTTTGGCATGTTTGGAAGTGAATAGCAGTAACATTCTGCCCCATACGATGATAAAAAAAATATTGGATATTTGCTATGGTACATTTCGAAATAAATATCAGTAACATTCAGCTATACGCTTGATGGTCCAAAATGTCTGATGTCTGCCTTGACGTTCAAAAATGAAAAACAGTAACATTCGGCTCCGTGCGATGATAAAATAATTGTCAGATGATTCATTTCACTGTCGGAAGTGGACAGCAGTAACATTCGGCTCCATTCGATAATGAAATAAATGTCGGATGTTTGAAATGAATAACGGTAATATTCTGCTCCGTACGATGCAAAAATAGATAACAGATTGTTGCTTTAACATTTGGAAATGATTAATGGCATTAATCCGCTCAGTTACATGCTAAAACAAATAGCGGATGTTTGCTTTCACGTTTGGAAATGGATTAGGATAGCATTAAACTCCGTATGATTCTAAAATGAATGTCGGTTGTTTGCTTTTACATTAAAAAATGAATAACGGTAACTTTCGGCTTTTTACAATGCTAAAACAAATGTCGGATGCTAACAAATGTCAGCAAATGCTCCCATTTTCTCATTTCAAACGTAAGTTTGACCTCCTAAATATATAGGCATCAACTTTTATAATAATCTCTACGCCTATTTGTCAAATCTTAAAACACAGAGTAAGATGATTGAATTTTCTATTCATTTGTTTTAGACATGGGCATCTGTATCACTTCAGTAATGCTTAATATCAATTTTTCTATGTTTAGTAGGACCGATTTAGTTTTTCTAATGTTTTTCCTGATTTTTTTTTTTTGTGTGTGTCACCAGATTTTACTTTCGACCACCAGAAAATAAAAATCAATGATATTGGTGGCCCGATAAAAGTTAGTGCGGAGCCCTGTGTATTCTATTCTTCATTGTGATCGGCCTATACTTCCAGATTTTCATAATCGCATTGCTGGAAGAAAAAAAAAAGTTTCAGTGCTTGCGTTCTCGGGGAAGAATAAATGAAACAAACTTCGTGAAAGGCAAAAAAAAAAAAAAAAAATAGCTAAAAAAAGGCACTATACGCAGAAGATTGATGTTTTGACAGTGGAGCGTGATTAATGGCAAAAACGTAAGCAGGTGCTCCCCGACGGTTGAGAAATCTACGCGCACGGTATGACTATCTCGATCAAAAATCAAAACACAGTGGTTAAAGAAAAGCAGATGATGGGGCAGCGCGTAGTGCTTTCGTAAGCACTCCATTGGCACGGGTGCTATGTGCATACCATGTACGTGTGTTGGTAGGTGTTGGGGATTTTTCTTGTCAGCTGTGTACCGGGTATTTCTTTGGGCGCGCGATTATCAGATTACAATCGAGTGTGAAAACATTTGTGACATGTCTTCGCGGTCCACGCGCGCTTAATCGGAGATGCTGAGTGATGCTTGCAATTTCGATTCGAGCAACATGCTGGGAAAAACAATAAGTTAATTAAGATCGGGACATTAGATTTCCCTTCGAGGTAACCGAACTTCGAGTTATCTTTTTCGAGCTACGCGAATTTTAATACACGGAAACTCCATAGGAACAATCGGGACTTTCATGTTGCCCCCGAGGTAAGTGATATTCGGCTTATCCGACGTCGAGGTATCCGAGTTTGACTGTACTTCTCTCTTTTTTTTCCCAGTTTCCTGTCACTTTTTTTGTGTTTGTTTTGTTATTGTGAGTTGTTGTTTTTTGTTCATTTCTGTTTATTTGGGAGTGGTCATATTTAGTCCAGGACACTTTTTGTCACAAGGTTTCAAACATATGTATTTCACAATCTTATCTACTCCTGATTTCATACTAAAGTAGAGATACATAATGAATCATTGACACATGATTCCTAGTAGCATATTTGTAGGCCTCTCCAGTCATTTCAAAAATTAGCACTGCTTGGACACTCACTGATCTTGGAAGCAAAGAGGTCAACATTGACACCGATAAGATCAGAATGCAATCTGCAAGTTACTTTTCACACAACAGCGGCACTTACCGACTCTGATGTCTAGAGGCCAGCCATTCTCCTTGGCAACTTCTCCGACCTTTGACACCGGGTTGGCAAGGTCAGGGGTGAAGGGTCCATTGATGTGGGGTTCCAGCTGACAATCAGATCAATTCATAGAAGGAAATGAGTAAGGATTGCACGCCTCTTTGAGTAACAGTAATGCATGAATTGCAGTAAAAACATAATTGGCAGAGCTCCAAGCTACATCAATGAAAAATGGTCCTCAGAAGATATGGAATGCCTCATTTTACAAAGAAAAGACCAACTTTGTATATGTATATTGTAACTCACTCATTTCCACAGTCATCAACTCGCATCTCAAGAAATCAGCATCAGAACATTATACAGACGAGAAAGCATGTTTGACCACAAAAGACACGACCCAATTTGATCTCTATCTCTATGGTCAATTTAGAACACACACATACACACACATTGAAATTCCATTTTGCAGTTAAACATGTGATCTTTACTTGTGATGCATTCTGGTTCATTTTGAATATCAAGATTTGCTTGGTTGATACCATTTACAAACAGACTATTGCCAGCCACGTCAGGTGAAGCAAAAGCATTTGGTATGATGTTGTGTCAATGTTTTCTAGAGCATGTGAGTGAACAGGGCACTTAACTTGATCTGTATCGTGTGCTGAATTGAAAAGTGACAAGACGTTCTCTCTACCCTCATTAATAGAAAGCTTTAGATTTTAGACGCGTGGACGTACAGAGGGAAAAAACGTGTTCTGAGCGTGCGCAGAAGCCCGCGTCAAGTCGATCTATTTTTAGCTTGCGTCGTTTGAGTTTTTCACTATGCGTACTGGGCTATTTTTACGTCCGCACAGTTTGCAACGTACAGAACTACTTCATGCACCAATCATATGGGGGCGCGATTTTATTTTTTATACGTTGCGTCTCAGCGTAATCTAAAGCTACTTTTCTACACGACGCAGGGGAGAGAACGTCCAGCGCACTCGTCGTCTCAAACGTCCGCGCGTCAAAATCTAAAGCTCCCTATTACAAAGTTGTATCATGACTTCAATATAATGCCCAATCCTATGAAAGGAGTATTTTGTCTCTTGACAGAAGAGACCACGTGAAAAAATCAACAGGACTGGCTCAGTTCGTCTCTACAAACACTGCAACACGATCTCCTTGCTCATTGCTGTGGCAACTGTTGTGTGAATTACCATCAAAATCGGTCTTTAACCCGTTGAGGATGGACTTATTTTGCAATAACATGCATTTCTCGTACACTAGTCCAAGGATACTTGGGACTCGTCCTTGACGGGTTAAAGATAATATAAAGTTTTGGTACCTCAAAAGTTCCCCTGAGTTTCCTTGTCTTAGTTTGTGTTTCGGGTTAAAGTACCTTTCATATACTGTACAAGCTGAAATTTTCGCGTACAGATATTTTCGAGAATTGGAGGACATTTGCGCGTGTTGTTAAATTCGCGGTTGCGACGGTCTAACTGAACGTAACTATTTGCGCGTTGTTATTTTCGCGGTTCAAAGGCGATTCGCGAAATTCGCGAAAATAAAACCACCGCGAAAATTTCAGCTCGTACAGTAACTAACACTGTGAGACTTACTCGCCCCAAAGTGCTCTCATGTCTTAGTAATCATGCAATAATGGTTTCGTACAATACGTGTATATTGATTGTCGCGGTACCGCGTCGAGTCAAAACAACGGCTCGTTCGAATTTTTCAGAGCCCGCTCTGCTCTGGTACGAAACCATTATTGCATGATTACTAAGACATGAGAGCACTTTGGGGCGAGTAAGTCTCACAGTGTTAGTTATATGAAAGGTACTTTAACCTGAAACACAAACTAAGACAAGGAAACTCAGGGAAACTTTTGAGGTACCAAAACTTTATATCATCTTTAACACACTATAACCCCAACAGTCTTACCTCACTCAGGTTGATTTCGACGACGCTGTCGTATTCCGCACCTTGATCGGCTGTCAGGATGTGGGCGTATTTCTTGGACAAGTTGGCAATATCTGGAGGCACCATGTAACACAAGCAAAGATGAGGTTAACATCTGCTCAAAGCATATCCTGGGGCCTCTTTCCATAGAAATGTTTACAATCATGGTACAGGTGCTGGCAGCTACTACAGCAGTGACTTACATTGCTCATAGCTGATCGGTTGCTGCCTGATTGTTTCCATGGTGACTGCAATTGTGAGATTTTATTGATAGAAAATGCCTAACACGACAGGGCTCATAACTCAGCTTAGATAGGACAAAATAGCTGATGTTCCCTCTGTCAGTCAACCATTTACCAGTTTGACATAAAGAAGTACAAATGGAAACAATAAATGTTAAAAACCTATTCTGTATTTAAACCGACCACTGTCATATATCTCATTTTTGCAAAATATGAAAATATCATTCACATGTGAAGCACTGCATAGAATATAATTCACAGCCTCCAACTATCAAGCAAGAACTTATGGAGTTACAAAACTGAAAAAAAAAAACAATTCTTATACTTACCTGCCAGCCAAAAGTAAAGTAAACTTTGAAATATTTAGTATTCATTTTAACAACTACGACTAATACAGAAAGAAAGCATTTTTATCAAAGAAGACAGAAACAAGACAAGGCCAGATTTCTAAAATATATCTAGTGTTTGAAAATGAAGGGAGGTAATGGTGATTATGAATGATGATGATGATGATGACGATTATGATGATGATGATGATGATGATGATGATGATGAAGATGATGACGATGATGAAGATGATGACGATGATGAAGAAGAAGATGATGGTGACAAATATGATGATGGTGATTATGGATGATGATAATGGATGATGTTGGTTATGATGATGATGAAGATCACATTCACAGGCTAGACTTACCCGATCTGTTAGTGGCAACCAGGTAGTCTTCCATCCTCTTGTTGAATGGGAAGATGGATGTTGTGGCACCAATTTCAGCACCCATATTGCAGATGGTGCCCATACCTAGGAAGCAACGGAAGTCTGGTGTCACAGCTTTGCAGACATTCTCATCAGATGAAAATCCTTACTATTATTTCTGCTGAAATTTCAACACTTTTCCCACTCATTAATGGCACAGCATATCTATTTCTACAATGTAGCTAAACTGTATGAATATGAATGAAAATTCAAAAGTCGCACATATTCGAACTAGAGAAATGTTCATGTGGCCATCTTTTGCTTAAAGTTCCATTGCGTTTTGCGCATTATTTGTTTTATAAATTTTCATTTATATTCATATGCTATCTTTTATAAGAAACCAAGTATTATTAATTCAGGCATGCACAACGTATATTTCAATGATTTCTTTTACATCAGTTAGTTCTTAGCACTTTGGAGGAACAGTAGTTTTTTGGTGGTAGTTTGTTTTTGGTTTTTCATACCTGTGCAGGAGATAGAATCAACGCCAGGTCCAAAGTACTCCACAATGGCTCCTGTGCCTCCCTTGACTGTTAGAATGCCTGCCACTTTGAGAATGACATCTGGTAGGAAAAAAAAAAACACAAGAACAAGTGGGGATAAAGTGCTTTACAATTATTATTGTACATCACAGGCAGGGATTCCAACAGCACTGCAGTATTCTGAGGACTGAAAGGAATCTTTTTGGTTGGAAAAACAGTATTTTTTAATGTTCCTGCATTAGACATGTGTAGTTATACAATTTGAGAAAAACAGCACTATTTCAATTAAATCTGCAGTACTTGGGGCAAAAAGCAGACTTACAAAATACTGCCAAAATCACCCCCCCCCCCCCAAAAAAAAAAAAAAAAAAAAAAAGTTGGTATCTCTACAAAGGACACTCAAATTTGTTTACAGAAAGTGCTCTCAAAGGTGCAATCAAATGGTGCTCCATTAACATTTGTGCCCTTGATGAGACAAGCACTCATATTGTAGAGCTACAGAACAGAAGAAATTCCCACTAATGGGCTGGGGGGAAAAAAGCATCATTACCTATATGCTGGCATTACTAATACACACATAACATGTCATCAGAGGTCATTCACATGGCATTACTAATTCACACATATCATGTGAATAACTTCTGATGCAATCAATGCAGTGAACAAAAATTTCCACTGTAGTTCCTGATGAAACAGCTACTCAATCTTTCTCTCAGTGCACCACAGAATGTAAACAGAAACACAATGAACATATCAAGCCAGACATTTGAAAGTCCACATGAGTCAAAGGTTGTGTTAAGTGCTATCTGATTCTAGTTGGAGTATGTAATCACATTTGTTCAGTGATTGCTTTATGAATGTATTGAAATAGTTTGCATAGTAAACCCATCAAAGGAAATACAGCTGACTGAAAATATGTAAACAGAATCGAACAACCCCACCTTGGCACAGCAACATTGATTAATCAGCTCAGAGATGTATTAACTGTTCAAATTCAAATCACATTTTGAGAATCTTCGGCTACTATGAGACACATGCAATCTAAATAAATGCTTGCGTAAGTACTTGGAGACCACTCTCTCGGGGATTGAAAATAAATAAATCTATAGTTTTACAGTTGAACTCTCTGACCACATAAATGCTATTTCATACATGAATACATATGACTAGATATCTTTAAAATCTGCCTTTAAATTATAAACATTCAATATCAAATGATCAATATCCAATTTGATATAGCACTATTCATCATTCATGTGAGCATATTTACTTTTTCATGTCTTATCTCAAGTACTCATACACAATATAAGTAGTTTATGAAGGGTACACAGTCCACAAGGCCTTGCTGTTTTGTACAGGGTTGCTAGATATTATTACACTGATAGAAAGTATCATAATGCAACCTGTCATGGACATGTTATGTCATGAATGATTCTCACATCTACTACATCAAAGTTCCTTCGAAACAATTTGAGAACTTTCCTTAACCTGTTGAGGACGAGTCCCAAGTATGCTCGGGCAGGTGTCTGTGGGAAATGCGTGTTGTAGCAAAATTGGCCCGTCCTCAATGAGTTAAAATGATAAATCAATCATTTGGGGCATAAAAATACCCAGTTTATGGAATAAAATCAATTGCCTAAAAAAATTAAAAATGCATAACGAGTTTGCAAACTGAGCAGTATGTGCAGATGTCATGACATTTCAATCACATACTATTTCACATCAAAATTGTTGTTAGAGAACAAAGTAGTCAAGGTCCATCTAAACCACATCCATTAAGTTGATATAGCAGTATATCAATTTTTAAAACAGCATATTGCGATGCAAAATATGACGGCTTACCTTTTGGTGATGTCCATCCACTCAGCTGACCAGTCAAGTGGACACCAATGACCTGAGAGACAGTAAAAGCAAAAATGTAAAGACCACTATTTTGTGCAATAGACAAATAACAACTCACATGTAAAGAAAAACAAAATCTAATAGGCAAATCAAAATCAAGGACTGTAATTGATATCTTACTAACTGGTCATTGATTTGACCTCTTGTAAGCTACAATGTGGGAGGCCCAAAATATTTCTCACTTTCAATTCTAGCCTTACAATGTATCCAGATGTCAAATTTTCACTTTGTGCAGTGCTTTCCGAGATAGCTTTTGTGATCCACTCACTTCTCATAGCAAAAAGCACAGAGCACACTGCACCCAACACCAAACTAATGTACAAGTAGCAGTGTGAGCATTTTGCGTGCCACCATCTTCAGTATCTCTTGTTATCCAGAATCTAGTCCATCATCTCCAAGGTACAGCTTCAGTCTCTGTAGTCTATCCACATCCAACAATGTGGCAGTAAAGCAAATGCTTCAGCTCATGATATTTGTGGAAGGCAATTCAAATCAAAGTAGATGTCACTAGCTTTCCTTCAAGTCAAATCTGTTAATATCTAGGCACTTCAAGCTAGAATCGATAACCTCAATTCCTCACTTACCTTTGGACACTTGAGTTCCCACGGAATATCAGCCATCACATCGACAGCGTCCGCCCCACCAACGCCGATGCAGACCCCTCCTAACCCCCCTCCATTGGGAGTGTGGCTGTCTGTGCCAATCAGCAGAACACCAGGGAATGCGTAATTCTCCAGGATGATCTATTGGGCAAATAGGGGTGTTCAAGCCACGGGGAATTATCATTGTGATATGAACTAGAATTCTGTACCCGCATCCTTCAATACTGGTATATAAATGTCATATTTCAGGCAAGACAGCATGAATGCAGTTAGACTTTCTTTACTGTACACACCATGTATTTCACAGTGGTTTCATTTTCACAAAGTTTGTAAAGTGAACTGATATTTGCATAGCCATTACCAACATACAAACATAATATATTTTCCTCCTGTAATGGAAAATACAAATGCAACTTACCATCATTATTGAAGTGGGAAATTGCTAACTTTGCTTCTTGGAAAGGGGTCACACTCAATTTCTCATTTTGTGGCTACGGTTTTTCTATCAACAACTTATCAACTCGTGAAACCGTCTTAATACAAAAGATATGAAGTACAGACTGTACTTTATAGCTGGTACCAGGCTTTTTGGACTTTCATACTTTTTGTTGTTGGGTTTGTCGCCTCGCTCAAAAGCGCTATTATTTATTGATGCCCATTTTGCTTTTATAGGCATGAAAACTAGACAAAATTTGCATGCACTGAAAGCCCATCAAGCTAATCATGATTATTTGATACCCTTGGCACCTCACACTGGCAGGAAGGGTAATTTTATTTTGATTTTGTTTTTCACACATTCATTTTTTAATTTCACCTACACACTGATATTTTTTTTTTTACCTCTAATATTGTCATCGGACCTAAAAGCAGAAAGATAGGTCATAATTGTATTTCCATCTTTAATATCCAGCCTGGATGCCATACTCCCTTGATTTCAAATATCATCCAGACTCTATGGCAGCATTTATGCCACTTTAGTTTGTAAAAGAGGCAACGACGTCATTACTGTAAAAGTGGACATTTTCGCGGCGCAGAAATTTTGCACAACCAGAAGCTGGAGCGAAAATAAAAGTAGGACAATTTCATCTTACTCAGCCGAGCGCGAAGAATTATTTTCGCAAAAATATCCACTCTTACAGTACATTATAATCATGTTGATTGCACATGTACACAGACCATGATCAAGTCAAGTGTCAGGCAGATTTGAAAAATGCAAAACAAAAACAAAATAAATTGACCACGTTGGTATCGACCACATAAAACACTGCAACTCAGTATCAAATGGTACATTTTGTACTACACTGTTATAGAAAAAATGCAACACATCCTAAATCTATTACACACGCAATCCAATTCACTCATACCTATCTCGTTGATAAATGAGTCATCAACACACGTCATGAATTGCAAGTCCCGCTCCAAAACTAATAAGGAGTGTTTCTTCTCTATTTTACTCAAAACCTTTGTAGTGGTTGTTGTTGTTAATCACATCTGCTGAGAATATTGATGTGTAGAATTTGGCAAAATATGGATCAGCTTTAAAGATTTAAAGGGTATAGAAGGAAAGTAGAAAAGGCCCAACAGCAGACAGAGGGGAAACACATTAAAAAGAAGCATTGAATGTAGGCAGCAGCATACATAGGTTGCCCATGGTCTGTGGGTCACACAACCTACACCTGAAGCTACCCTTGGACTGGTTCCTCATCTTTCACAGCCATCGCATGCACTCACACACATGCACGAGAGCTTGTCTTCAGACTGTGAAATCTGATCACCAGTCTCCCTTCATCTTGGTGACACTATCATGAACTCCTCAGTGCATGGTACCAGTCAACATGCAAGCATGTAAAGACTGGGCAGAGAGGGAATTTCAGTGGTCACCATGTGGATGCTATCATCCAGTACGTCACAACATTCAGGCCATTACTCCATTAATAGACATGCCTCCATGCAATTGATAAATACATGTGTGATTGAACTTTTAATTCAAGATGTTGATTCTATTGATAAACATGTTATGCTGTTCCTGGTGCTTTGTTTTTCTCATAGAAATACCACACAAAACTTTTCAAGAAATGTTCCTATCAGACAGATCAATAATTTCTTATGATATACTATTAACTGGCAACATCTAACATAAAAGGAGAAAATGCATGCTAATGCTTAAATGTGTGTGTAAGTGAACTTTGTTTCACTGTCATTATCATTTGTTTCATTTGTATTTGTTTATATCATTATGATACCTTACATAATTTTAACTCTTAGGCAACAGGAAAACCAGAATTACATTTTTTATCTCCAGCAGGCGTGAACAACACAATAACATACATTGCTTCCATTTCCACTACACTGCAGTACCAATAGTCAAAGCAAGGTCAAAGTTTGTAAACATCCCGCTCGCTTTACATCCTTCTGTTCAACTCTTTGCCCTTACCTGATGGATGATACCACTGCCTGGCTTCCAGAAGCCAACACCGTACTTTGCACCAGCCGTGGAGAGGAAGTTGTAGACCTCTTTGTTCAGCTCCTACCACAGCAACCAGAAAATATTGTGAATATACACAAATATATGATGACACCTTGGCAATATTTTGTCTGCACATATTTACAGTGATGAAAAGACTTCAGACAACAAATGTTTCATTTCCTCTCTACACGATTTGGCTTTTATAATCATTTTAGGTAAAACTGACTAAAAGTAAAAGTGAGTTGTAAAACTGACTCAAAGCAAAAGCGAGTTGATATTGATTACAATGGACTGCTACACTATAAATGACAAAGCCCAGATTGGCCACACCAGTAATGTACAATGCACATATACATTTCCTCAAAATGCATTTAATCACTGAAGTATATACCAATACACATCTACATATTTGCAGCCAACAATAACAAATGACCAAAAGCCATGCTGCCCTCTTAATTCAATAAAAAGGTTGGGGATGGGGTATTGTTGATAGTGGGGTGGGAATATACCACAAGAACTATAACAGTGAGCTGATAAAAGTATGTTTACATCATTCTAGATCTGTCAAGTTGCCATCAGAAGTACCAGCAAATGCATCTCAGAGCATTGTAATACATGGAATCATTACATTGCAAATGGCTTTGTGAAAGTACCAGCATTACTAAAATGTATTACTACACAAGTTAGATTCTGGGACACCTGAAGGAGAAATGTCAAATTAAAACAAAAGGTTACATCTTAACCCTAAAAGGACCGGGGGGGGGGGGGGGGGGGAATCCGCCCCCCCTCGACGTTTCGCGCTATAATTCTGTAACGCGAGAAGGCCTCATCGCGAGGCTTCTTGACTTCCTTCGTTCAAGTCTCGCGCAACTTTTGAGACCAAATTTGCAACGTCCGCGCATACTTTTGCGAAGCCACGCCCATTTTTGTAACGGAATGTCGCTCCAAAACGGGCACAATTTTGTGATTTTGTGTACATTTCCTATGGAAAACAGTGCTCTGTCATGAAAGGCATAAAAACCTGATTATTTTTACAATTAATCACTTTCATTGATTAATTTTGTGCTAATTATGGTAGAAAAGTGGTCAGTGACAATTTCCAATGAAAAAAACAAAGAAAAAACAAAAGTTGAAAAACAAAAAAATACATAAGAAATTCTAAAACAATAAAATACATAAGAATTGAAATGAGTTTTGAAAGTTTTTGTGATGTACAATTGTTGAATATGCTAAAACAGATTTACAGATCAAAAATTAGACTCTCAATGCTTTTAATTAAGCTAAAATATCACCTTGAGCTTAATTTGCATAATTAATTAATTAAAATTAGAAATTGATTGTTTCAAAAAATCTTAGAACACAATCTTGTAGATTATGACGCGGGTCTCACGCATGCAAAATTTCATCGCGATCGCACCACCGATGGCCGAGATCTCAGGGGGGGGGGGCGGAATCTACCCCCCCCCCCCCCCCCCCCCCCCCCGTGCAGTGTTTTTTCAGTGTAAGTTTGCAATTGTATGGAGTTCAGTTTGAAAAGAACTGGTTCAGGGATTTATCTTGTCATGTTCTGACATGAAGCATATCATAGTCTGAAGCAATTTTTTGAATTTGGCTGGTTTGACAAATCCATACCATTTTGAATACAAACTTGTTTTAGCAGATTCTCTCTGAAGACCGCATTTATATCAAAACCTTGCAAGGGTTTTAGGTACTAGCAGATATGACACTCATAATTCACAATCCCTTGGGTTCATACTTCTTTACCCTATGTTTTCCCATCATCAACAAGAATGATAGATTTTGTAGTTGAAATTTCAACAGCAGTCCAGTGAGGATTTCTACAGGATGGACAAAAATACAACATAGTGATATTAGAAGAAGAAAGATGTACCTTCGCCCTGGCTAAATCTTGGTCTCCTCCAACTTGGGCCTCAATGAGATGATCACAGTGGATGGTGGATGGCACTGCAACCTAGACAGACAGAGAGAAAAGCAACATAGAGTCACTGAGACTGCAAAATGAATTTCAAGACCCGTTTCACAACACTTGAATTTCAAGCCTCATTCAACTTTACGAACAAAATTTGGCCCTGTTGACAAGGGCCCTGGATTAAGACTCATCAGGTGAGTCTTGCCAATCCTAGCACATCAATGCAAAATCCAACAAAAGAAACAAAATGGACTGAAGTAAATGATAGAACTCATAATCATGGTCTGTTTGTTTGATGCTTGCTGATACTGATGTCTGACTGTTTCAAATATCTTCAACGAGACCACTTCTATTCTCATGACAAATACAGCTGCCATGATCAGCAACTTAAAACTGTGCATCATAAAAATAAAAAATAAAAAAAAGATTGGGCCCTTTTCACAAATGGTCAGCAGTATTGTAAAGTCACAGTAACTATAGTATCAATGGAGTGACTAAAATGCCCAAACTCATGCCCATGGTGGAAAAACCGTCTCTTTAACATTCCACCTGGGGGCACTGTGGCATAGTGGATAAGACTCCCGACTCCCAATCGGAGGACACAAGTTCAATTCCCGCCAAGTGTTTACATCCTTGGACAAGATGTCTTTACCCACCACTATGTCCCTCTCGACCTAGGTGTATTAATGGGTATCTATTAATGCTAGGGTAATGATAACGGCAAGGCCCTCTGGTAAAGCAGTGGCAACACTGAAGAGGCTACCCTGGATAAAGAAGACCAGAACATCTGAGCAGGAATTGTCATTAACATGCAATATCTACACAAGCACAAATTTCAATGCTCTCAGCTGTTTGGCTGTACCCTACTAATAATTGCCTTAGCACTCACATGGACACAAATCATGATCGTTTGGGTGGAGGAAGGACGTCAATGTCAAAGAGAATAATGGTTACTCGGTCACTCACCTTGGGTAGCCCACTGGAGATGAACTGGAGCATAGCCATCTGAGCTGTGGCATCCTGCATTGCAACTCGGTCCGGTCTCAACTTGAGGTACGACTCACCCCGCTTGATATCCTGTAATCCAAAACAAAAACCACAAAGATTAGAGCAAGAGAAAAACAGCAATAGTTTTATACATAGTTTCTATTACTGCAGGCAGTTAGAAAATGTTTACTTCATTTGGTGAGGCACAGTTTTCCTTCATTTTGGGGCACTGCAGCACAGTGGATTGGGTTCTGTATAAAACAGGAGATTTGGGGATCAAATTTTGATAATCATGTACATAGACATACATTGATGCTGTACACTTGAGCATGGTCAGTGATGCCTTGCTTCAACACCAGCAATGGCAAAGTTCAAATCAATGAAATTCTTGCATTGAATTGTTTTTATGGCAATAGACTGACAAATCTTTTTTTATCATGGCTACTATTAAAACACTGATTAATTCAGTGCTTTCTTACGTCAATGAATGGCAATTCATCAATCAGGCA
Organism: Diadema setosum; assembly: GCF_964275005.1. Lineage (NCBI taxonomy): Eukaryota > Metazoa > Echinodermata > Echinoidea > Diadematoida > Diadematidae > Diadema > Diadema setosum. The sequence goes on along the minus strand of NC_092692.1, from coordinate 5,266,917 downwards.
ATTTGTCAATCAATTGCAACAGCAAGACTGCAGGAAAGTTCACTGCTTATGCAATCTACATGAAACACAGACATCTTGCCCCACTAAACACTCAATATCTCTGAAGACATGATGAGGTTGGGAGGTGAGGTTGGTCTTACCTGTTCCTTGGGGTTGTCCAGATGGCCATAGACAATCTTCTCGCTGAGTGTGAGGGGTCGCTGTAGCCTGTCCTTGACGATTGTTAGATTTGCTTCCACTTTGTCATAGTTGATGAATTTATCTTGCTCAAATTTGCTCATGGCCACCTGTATTGCACCATGGACACGAAAAGCAGTTTCTTGCATTAGAGAAATAGCACAGGGAGCATACCAAATGTTTCAAAAGATTGCAATTTGTTTGCTTTTTTTTTTAATTATGATCACGCTTGAATATGCATAAATGCCATTACTTAAACAGCATTTCCTTGAACCTCATTACAAAGCTGGAAGGAAAGTATTCAAATGCTGGTAAACTTGCTGTCCAGAGTACATGAAACAAGCAGTTTGAAACATTAGTTGTATATCAAAGTCCTCCTTCATGGCTTCAATGTAAATATTTCATTACTGATCTTTTTTTCACAAATATCAGACAACATAAAGACATATAATCACTGACAAGATTCAAAGAAACCTAACTTTTGTGCACAAAAAAAAAAAAAAGTTAGCATTTCAACATAAAGACAGGGTAATATTTCACTACACATACCATAGAGATGAATGGATAGATAGATACATAGATTGGGTTTATTGCTATCAAAACAGACGGGTATAAATCCAAAGACCTATAATTCCCATTTAAAAAGTCAGCTGCACATCAGACTTTAACAAGATCAGGGTAACCAGCTGCCATTTCTGCTGCTATGAATAGCAGCTGCTCAACCCTCTTTTCTTTCCTTTGTATTACTGTTTGGGATAGACCCAGCAAATACTATCAAACACACAATAATCAATAGGGAAATCAGACTTACTTGACTTGCTGCTGCTGAAGTCTGAAACAGCCTGGCCCGAAGGCCGGCAGCCATGAGGGCCTTCACCTAAACAAAAACAGAGAGAAATTAAATAGAAATGTGACACATATGTTTTGCATTATATGCTTGCCCTTTGTCTTGGACAATCTATACACATCACATTGGCTGAACATATATGAAATACAAAATTGAAATGATCAAATATGCTCCACTAGCAAATAAGTGTGAATTTGAAAGCTCCGAGTTGTTTATAAAGGTATTTTGCTCAATTGATTCACCTACTGAAGTTCAGTCACTTAATCACTACAAATATTACATCACAACTTTACACAAGCCAGCAAATTCTATTCTCACAATTTACACTAAATCACATCATTTCACATACTGGCACTGAATTAGTCACCTACAAAAATCCATCCAAAATCCCAAATTTTGCTATCAAAAATGCAGAATCAACTTTTCAAAGCGTGTGCGAATCAAGCACAAAAAATTGAGAAATACATTATTCTCTTGCGAGATGTTTCACTTTCACACCCCACGACACAAGCTCAGCTCAGACCAAGAGTCAGAGTGTGATAGTATCCGCAAAAAATGCAAAAGAACAGCTAAATCTCTATATGAATCATTTTTTTTTTATTTTGCGGCCATCCTCCAAAGATAGGAGGGGATTCCATGAAGCCAGACGAGGGTACAAGAGACGTAGTCTCAGCAGGTCTCGCAGGTCTCGCATGCCATTGGCTGGTGCGTCGCATACATTTACATAATTCGGCTTTCGGAGACACTAATTGCAGCGTGTGGGAAATGCTTTTTCCACGCGTGCACGATTACATGCTCCATTGTTCTTGCTATATAGTGGTTTATACGCTCGCTCGCTCACTCTGTAGTGCGTGCTCTTCGTTTGGCTTTCTGTCCAAACTATTCTACCGCAATGTTCGACAACGGAAGTGAAACAAAAATCGTGTAGCGTGACATAATCGTGTGAAAAGAAAACTAAATATTCTCAAATGTGTCTATGTACATGTAGTGGGACAGCAGACTGACTCAATGGAAGGCAGATAAGAGGAAAGGAGCAGTCACATGTGACCAATTATATTCAAATATTACACGTCAAAATCGCACCAAACTAACGAGTCGTGTTCTTCTTTTTTTTTTTATTTAAGCATGACCCTCGCCAGCACTAGCAATTCTGCTTTCAAAGGGGTCGCCAATGATAAAGACAAATTAACCACAATGAAAACGCGATTTGTAAATGTGTGGATTCGCCACCGCTCCTGTTACATAATGCACATTGCACAGTCATGGCGTGTGGATGCCATTGCGTAATACGTGCACCATACACGTCATGTACATGTACACCATACGTGCAATTATCGTATTCGCCATCTTGAAAGACGTACTGGTAAACAAACCCAAGCGAAACGCATTGTTTTTCGGCTCCATACGCTGAGCTCCCAGGAAGGTGCCCGGGAAATTTGACTCTCTCAGTAAGCCAATCAGAAGGCGATGTGGTTGCTAGAGGCGGGGATTAACATCGATTGGCACCATCGTACAGATGGGTGATTCTCCCCTCGCATCGCCGCTCGGACATTGTCTTTGAGAAAGAGGTGAATCTTCAAAGCCTGTTTTCTCGCAATTTTGTCAGGCTAACAACTTAAAAAGTGCATTTTATTTCTCTTTCTATGCCCACTTATGGTGCCGAAGAATACAAGTGTTTTATATCATTCAATGCAAAGCTTAGGAAATGGGCAATGTGATTCAGTGAAAAAATGAATTTTCAAAATTCCCGACTTTTGCCTAAGTAAAACCGTTGTCGCCGTCACATTTTTGCTTGCCATGCTCCATTATTAGTTGTCTTGATTCCACGGAACTAAAAATGTGCATAACTCTTCTTACCCCGAGGGGCATGAAAAATTAGTAGCGCGAAATTATCCACTTTTACAGTATCTGATATCAATGCAATACTCATGATACCGGCCGGCTGGAAGGGACAGAACTGAAGCAACAGTAACACAATGCACACTGTACTGGCACTGCACTGTGACTCACTGTTCACAATTCACTGCACATGTTTGCAGCTGCGCCACTGCGCTGGCCACGGCCAGTGCTAAGCACGTTCCTCTCATTCCACTACTGTACTCTACGGTAGTACCACACAGTCACAGAACACACACGACAAACCAGCAAAATTTGTCTCTCCAACTACGCTGTTATTACTCAAATATTTGTCTAAGTACTGTCATCTAGTAAATTTTGGTGCTCTCCACTAACTACACACGCCACCATTTAAAGTATACAGCTACAAAACTGCAAATATAATGCTAAAATTACCCTCGAAGCAGATGCTCTAACCGCGTACGCCATCTCTTCGTGACACCGGTTTGAGAAGCCAATTCGTGTATATACTGTAGATATCGTAGTGTACCAATGGTGTGTGTACGGTGTGTCTATGAAGGATAGTACTATTATACGTGACTCGACGGGTACACACACATCCGCTGAGTACTACAGTATCTCGTGACGCAATAGTGTGGTATGTCGAGAAATCACCAGCCGTTATTTGGGGAAAAGGGAGAAAGGTAATGAAATTATTACCATTTAAATCACCATGACTTCATTTTGACTTCAGAAATTATCATTTCTACCATCATCTTACTTGTTTTGTTGTTTTTTATCCAGTAAATATCCATTACTTTCTTATTATTTGTTTAGAAAAAAAAAGAAAATACCTAAGCAACTAGGTTAAAGTCTAAGCAAAAATAGTTTGACTCAGATCTCGTTCGTTTTTCGGGCAAATCGGGGAGACAGGGGGCCGGATCATTTAAAATAGGGTGTCTTCTGGCTTGGCTTAAGATTGGTAAATATTGCATTCGTAGAATCGCATGATACGTAGCCAATGTGTTGATTTGTAGCAGTAGCAGTGTTATCAACTCTACTGAAGTGTTTCGAAATGGTGTCAGGAAAGTGCAATTGTTAATTAACTCATTTAAGAAAGAGCTACATACAGGCGCTGCTTCCGTGGAGCGGACATTACTTGATGTGCCGCCAGAGTTCTGGCCGGGTAAGCAGCTACTGAAGGCCTCTGAGGCTCTGAGCTGTGAGTGAGCTAGCTACTCAGCTCAGTAACCTAACGTACCAGTATGTAACAAGTTGCTTGGTTCATCGTCATGTTCACAACTCAGCAAACACGCTACACGGCCACCATGGCCACGAGCATCTATTTCGAGCCAAAAACCTCCCCAAGGCCTACCATTACCAATAAGATGATGGCACCCAATAGAATAGACAGAAAGATCCGTCTGTCCGGAGGAGTCTTTTATTTTTTTGACGTTATCGCTCTGAGGGGATCTCTGTGGTGTGAAGCCAGACGCAGTCTCCGCGGAACATATCCCCGACGACTAGATACAGACCGATCTTTCAGTCAACCAATAGATGACAGTTTAATAGCAGTGATTACTTTAAATTTATAGGCTTACACGCCTTGTGTCATGTAACGGTTTACAATTTATGTGGCTATCGTAACATGACACTAATATTAAAGCCTTATAAAGGCCCCATCTCATCAATGCTCACCATGCTCACAATTCATTGTTTCTGCTGAAATAGGTCATGGGGGGGGGGGGGGCACATGCACAGCAGGGATAGAGTTAACTCTGAGGCACTGTAATCGACACATACGTGTTGGGGTTGCTGGTGCGGATAGGAATTACTGATGCCGGGTATATTACGATGGACTGTGAATTCAATAAGAACGGTTTTACAAAAATGAGGGATAAAATAGTACTAGTAGTTGGACTAGCTCCATATCCATCCATCAGCCGTCAGTGAATTGTATTATGTGCTGGTCATGATATTCACTGAAAATGACAACTTGAAATATGATGAATATACTCTAAAAGTTAACATTTTAATGTTAAGAACAGGTCTTTCCATGCAGTAAGAGCAATCACTGGAATCTCGGTAATGGTTAATCATTTTTGGCAAGGTTGTACATGTGTATGATTCTCCTCTGGCCCAAACACCTCACATTGAGAATGTAAGCCGAATAAATGATGATGATAATGATAATAATGATAATAATAATAATAATAATAATAATAATAATAATAATAATAATAATAATAATAATAATAATAATAATAATGATAATAATAATACTTATAATAATGATAATAATAATAATACTAATAATAATGATAATAATAATAATAATAATGATAATAATAATAATAATAATAATAATAATAATGATAATGATAACTGTGGCATTAAAAAAAAAGAGAAAAATTTGTGTAATTTCATAAAGATCAATCACATGAGTATTTATTGTTTCTCTGATAGGATGAGTGATGCCGGCATGAAGGGAAGAAGGAACAAGACTCGGATCACGAAGGAGGAAAATGTGGCACGGGTGTTTTTCAGCTCCCCGTTCGGCGGGCTGGAAGAGGAGCGTGAACTTCTGACCAAGCAGTACTGGCCGGAGCTGGCCCATCTCTGCCAGCGGTCTGGCTATGAGTTTGTGCCGGTCGACATGCGGTGGGGGATCACCTCGGAGCTCTCCAAGGAAGCGGCCACCATCACCATCTGTCTTCGGGAGCTGGACCGGTCTGACATGATTGTTGGATTCTTTGGGCAGGTATTCACTGGCTTCACTTTACATTGTATCTCCTTCATTCCAGGATGTCAAAATGACATCAATGCAACAAACAAGGGGATTAATGCAGGAAAAACGTGACCAAACTCAATGCAGTTATTGTGTAATTTTTTGCTGAGTGGAAAATATCTATTTTATTGTTGTTGTTTTTTTCAAAGTACATTTAATATCTAATGTAGTACTCATCATTTATGAATAAAGGGCAGAATTAATGAGGATTGAATATTGAATTCTGAATGGAAAGTATCTATTTTATTGTTTTGTTTTCTTCAAAGTACGTTTGATATCTGATGTAGTACTCATCATTTATGAATAAAGGGCAGAATTAATGAGAATTGATTATTAAATTCTGATGCCAGAGGAAAGGGACTTTGTACAGAAGTCATTATCTGTGTGTAAAGAAACTGCAATGCAATAAATTGCATTCAAAACACAATAACAAAACAGATTAGACCTGTACAGCTGCTTGGCAAATGTTTGTTGAATTTTACATGAATGTCAATTATTCTATTTTTTTATTTAAAAAAAAAAAAAAAAAAAAGTGTTAAAGTGACATTGATGCCAATCACATCATGATAGGACAGAGGCAGTGACTATCTCCTTTTGGCATCTGAAAAGTGGATTTTTTCCTTTTAATGGTGATCTTTCTTCTCTTTCATGGGTATTGGAGGAGAACACAGCTTCAGGCTTCCACACTGTACCTTTATATCTTCTAAGCAATGAATGTAACTCTCTTCATAACGTGCAATGCATGATTATTGCTATGTACAGCGGTATGGCTGGCATGGAAGTCGGGACGAATTCCTCCAGAAGACGTTTGACCACGCGGTGCCCCGGTACCCTTGGCTGGACCAGTATAGAGACCGGTCCGTCACCGAACTGGAGTTCCTGCACGGCCATCTGAACAAGCCAGGCAACAGGCCAGCATGTTTCTTCTTCAGAGACAAGGTCTGGCTGCTACTATATGTCTCTAGGGTCATCAGACTTTTCTCTACATTATGGCATTTCTATATATACTATGGTGTACACAGTTTTGATATTAGACATACTGATCACAGGGGCCAAGGAACATTTTGTAAGGGTTTGGGGGCTGCATGCAGGCTTGGGTGTCCAGGGTCAATGTACCCCTACCCCCAAAGACTTTTAAGGACATATCAAACTTCAGAAAGTTGTTGGAGGTGAGATTTCCCCCCCCCCATTTGTTCCCATTTTTCCCCATCTTTTATTTACCCCCCCCCCCCAAAAAAAAAAAAAATGGGGGAGGGGGGCCTGCAGCCCCACCCCACCCCGCCCTAGGGTTCCATGCCCTAGGGTTCCATGCCCTCTGCACTAAGTGCATTACTTGATACACAGCAAAGTAAAACTTGACAGTTTTGATGAATATGATACACCATTGTGAATTACAGATTTAGTGTTGGTTTGTGAATGTATGCTTTTGAATTCCATTGCTTTCTGATCAGTGATGATTTGAACTTTGCGGAAAGTTACATTTTGTAGCAACTTTGTTTGAGTGTAAATAATCTTGAACATGTGATTTATATAAGGAGCAGTTTATCGTGCTAGTTGACAACATATACACACTCATCTGGGATTTCATTTCTTGTTGCTCTATATCTGTGCCCAATATCCAGGCCTACGATGATGCCAAACTGGCGGAATGTATTGCTCTTGGAGATGAACGCGGCCAGAGAAAGTTCCGATCAACTTCGGATGGGCCACGAGCGGCAGAGCATCTAGACAACCTCAAGCACAGGGTGAACAACACTAAAGACAAGGTATGATGCCTCTCTTAATCAGAACATCACTTAGTTTTTTTGTTCATGAGTGTAAAAGTCACTGGTATTCAAGAAAAAATACATTTTCACTAAAAGATCACTCCAAGAAAGTAAAAAAGCCATTATGCAACACCTATATCTGGAATTCATTCTTCACTTTGACCAAAAAAAAAAAAATAGGATGTCATTATGACAGATTTGTACATGTTTCTTTGTAGTTAAAAAACATATGCACGGGATTTAAACATATGAAACAGCATTTGAATCATATGAAAAGTCTGGTTTAAGTAATAGTATTGGCATTAGCAGTGGCAGGTGGCAGCATTGAGAACAGCCATGTATGAAGTGTTTATTTTGTGTTGCCCGTATAGTGCCTCGCGGTGCACATGAACTATGCAACACCGGATGTCGGGGCTCGTCTGATGTTTGAGACGGTACGGGAACACCTGAGCAGCCTCCTGGGCCAGTCGCATCAGGCTAGCAGCGAGATGGAGAAGGAACACGCACAGCATGAGACGTTCCTGGTCACCAGGCGTGGCATGGGGGGAGGAATGGTGGGAGGAGAGGTTTACCTGGAGGAGATAGATCGTCACGTCGTCAGAAAGGAGGAGAGTGATGGGAAGCATCTCCTACTCCGCGGTGATGCAGGTGCGGTGATTATTTCTAGTTGTTGGACTGAGCAGTATTTTCATATATCATCACCTGCCTGGCAGAAGGGCCCTAAAACTTGTGTGCTCAAAAAACAACAACAAAAAAACAAAATCATGGTTTCATCAGATGAAAGAGCTTCCAACACTGTCATATTATGCCTTCAAAATTTTGTGTCGTTGCCCTTCTGCTGGACAGGTGACAATATATGAGTGAGTTGTGTGTCTGTGTGTGTATCTAGGAGTGTCTGGTACTTAAGGGTGAGTTACAAAATCAATTGTTTGGAAGTGCAGATTATGTTGTCTCAGATTCATTATTTGTGGTATTTTTGTCTAGTCTTAGGTGCTGCAAAATCACAATGAATGGATCAGTCAGTTTACCTCTAGATAATCGTGTTTGATGTTTATTTATGTTTCTGTGTATTTCTGTTCAGATTTACTCCTCTTAATATTCAATTTTAAGGATCTCTGTAAATATAGTAGGGTGAATGGAGGTACAAAAAGAGATGCATTTGTGATGGGATACTGGTATTATATATGTTACACAAATATTGCTTTTGCTTTGTATATGATTGTTAGGAGTGTAAACATTGACTGTGCTTTTTTTTTTTTTGTGACTGCCACCAGTGATGCTTTCAATGTTCACAATTTTTGTGAAATTATGATTTTCTTTCTGCTGCCAGGTTCTGGAAAGTCTTGTGTTCTTGCTAATTGGATGGAACGTCATCTTGGAAAGTATAGTGATGACATTTTGGCTTTTCATTTCATTGGCTGCACCAGTAACAGCACTCGTAAGTAGCACTATCACTCCCGCTACTATACTGAAGTGAATTCTTCTACAGGAATCTTTGATTGTTACAGGATATTTTTTTCTCCCAGGGTTTACCATATTGAAGTAATCAAATAGTAATGCAGTCACTTCAATATATCAAGGTGTGAACATGGAATGGGCCCCATAATAAGCCAACATGCAGTTTGTATCCCTGGCAAAGGAACTATATTCACCAAATATGTATCTCTTGTTGCATATCCTGCATCATTTATGATTTACAGCAGTGGTCACATGGACATCAGTCACTGTATTTATTTATTTTTTTTTTAAGAATCTAATGCTTCTTCACTTCTGACTTTTGACATTCCCCTATTGCATGTGTATGAATAGCTGTTTCCATGAATGTGGAGTCTTGATGTTAAAGGTGGTGTTCTTTATTAAAAACAGCACAAGATATATGATTGCAGTTTGATGAAATCACTTTTACTTTGATATGACAGTATTTTTTGTTGCTATGGAAACCAGGCGAGCTGGACATCCTCCGACACATTTGCTACCAGATAGAGATGGCACTGGGAGGCGGCAGTCTGCCCACCAGCGGTGACGGGGAAACGGAAGCCGAGAAGACAAAGGATGAAAGAGACATGCAAAAGCTCCTTCTGAAGCTCATCAACGACGTGTCGCAGAAAGGCTTGCGGGTCGTGATTGTCATTGACGCACTGGACAAAGTGGACACTGGTGGGCGGGCCGTGAAGGCAAGTGAGAATATCTGTGCAAAATTCATGCATTTCTGCCTTCTTATGTAATGCTTTTGAAGATTTGTAAATAATGTTGAGCCTTTCATTGATTGAAAGAAACTAAAACAAACAACACATTAGTTTTCATATATTTCTTATCAGATTGAATGTAAATATTACCAATTGTCAATTTATGCCATTTCTGCAGCAATAAGAATGAATATTTTTCCAACCAACCCTCTTCCATTCAGATAGGTAACACAAACTTTTCACCAACTCATGAATGTTATTACCCTTTCTCCAGTCATACTAATTTTTCAGATGTCTTGGTAGGCTATCACAGTGGGCCATGACATTGTGTGTGTCCCATACCAGACTTACATGCACTACAAATGAAACTGCTGATTCTGTGCAAAAAGCTTTTGTGACTTTAGAGAGACAGAACCGTACCTGTACACTTATGCACCTTACCATGTTTATTTTGTAAACACTAGCAGCTCAGGGTTTGCATTACAATACTCTATTGATTGTGTTCATGTATATATTGTGTGCATTCACAAATTCAACATATGAGTCAGTGGTGATGACATTGGATAGCCATTGATCAGGAGACACCTTAATTATATTTCGCTTGTAATTACCATAAATTCAAATAAAATAATCTTCAGGTGCATTTTGAAAGAGACAAACAATAAAAAGATGTACATAATGAAAAAGAAGAATACAAAATAAGGTGTGATGAAAGTGGTGGGGCCACAATAAACCGGACTCATTTTCACAAGGAAAGAAATGAAAATCACTGAGGGTAGTGTCACTGTATTATCAAAGAAGGGCAAAGTTTTCAAAAATGATTAGAGTTGAGCAAATGAATAAATTGTGACAGTGTGCATGTAAACTACAACATTGCCCTTAATCCCATCTGTGCAATTTTATGTAAGAGATGAGTGAAAAGTTACATACCTAGCTTGTATATGGCGTTACCTATATGGTAATCTCTCAACAGGAGCTGTACTGGTTACCCAAGGTGGCATCATCCAGTGCCCACATCATCCTCTCCACCACCAACACCGACACCAGGAACATCAGGGAGCTCGTCGACGCACGCCAGTACGATAGCCTAGAGATCAGCCAGCTGACCCGTGACCTGAGGTCAGAGGTCACAAAGAGGATGCTGCTGGTGAGGGGCAAGGAGCTGTCCCCGGGACAGATGGAGAAAGTGCTGGCCCATGCTGAGACGGGAAACCCCCTTTACCTGTACATTCTCTTACAGGTAAGGTCTGTGCCCCTTGTATGCATGCCATGTGACTGTTCCTCTGTGTTACACTCCTCACTCACACGAAAGTAAATAAATCTTGTGAATATAGTTATTATATTTGAATTGCAAGACCATCCCATGCTGAAGTTTACTAAAATTGATAGAGCAGTGTTATACAAACAAAATTATGGGAGTTGAATTAGGAACTAAAAATGAGAAGGGTATGGAATTTCACTTGTGTTTCTGTGCAACAGTGTCATCTGTCTTTACTAAGATGAGTTGATGATGCCATTGCCATGCGAGCCTCCCATTGATCTGTGAACATACATAACATTATATTTTCACGAGTGATTTCCTTCTTTGAAATGAGATTGAGAAGGCAAGTCTGCTACATCAAGTATTATGTAATAACTCAGCGAGTTCAATGACATTGGACTCAAAACCTATCCATGATAACTTTTAAGGGGGACAAGTAGGTGGTTTGCTGAATCATTGATCAAAAAGAGGTTGTTGTGATATTTTTGTGAGCGAACCAATAGGAGAGTTGTAAGGAAGTGACATCATCACTTTAAATATCTGATTGAATATGTGGTTGTGCCCAATGTCACTGTTCAGTAAAAACATGTGAAATTGAAAGTCCCTTAGCATTTTTATTTTATCTCCAATATTTACAAAACTCCATACCATGAAATTAATTTGATGATTCAGTATACAAGTCACAAGGGGCATTATAAGTCATTAGAATTACAACTTTATCTGTCAATGGTATCTGTAAAGCTCTGTCTCCTTAGTGTAAAATGAATTCAGAGAATCATGCTTTTCAAGTCCACACCATCTGAACTGTTTGCAGGAGATGCTCAATCATTTGAAAGGACTTGGCTTCCCAGGAGAATAATACCATTTTTTTTCCATAAGTGGCAGAGCGTACTCCGTTTCATCATGTTCTGATTTTTTCGTTTGTTCATTTGTTTGTTTGTTTGTCACCAGGAGCTGTGCAGCTTTGGCTCCTTCTTTGAGCTAGATGACTACATTGCCTTCATGCTTACATCTACAAGGTATGTTTGGCATTTTTTCTTACTTTAACTTTTTTTTTTTTAGGGGGATGGGGGAGAATGTCTGTCTGGGTAAAGTTTGAAACTCATCTCAACTCCCCCATTCCCACCCTGTAAAGAATGAAATAATATATGCAAGTGAATGAGCTTTGGAGCACGAAAGGAGAAAAAATAAAGCACCAAATTGTGGAAGATCATCAACTTGTAGTAAAGAACTTAATTTTGTTACAGTATGCTCAAGCGTTCCCTGCCCAAATTTACTTATTCATTGTATAAGTTTGGTATGTACACTTTGTACATGGTCTTTGGGAAGGTATTGTTGAATGCTTTTTATTTGTTGCTGTGGACACAAGAGATATGAAATGTTCTGTTTAATATATTTTTCTTCAGTTGTCACATAGATGCATCATGTATTTAAAATACCTTCACTTCCTTTTTGTCTCGCCCACCGGAGGTGAAGGCGAGACTAAGGGATCCAAATGTCGTCCGTCCGTCGTCCGTCCGTCGTCCGTCACAAATGTTAAAGTTTACCTGCAAGACTCTCTTATGATGCATAACTTGGCAACTGTTACAGCAATGGCAGCCAAACTTTGGTGATAGAAGCACTAGGGGTATCTTCATGTTATGGTGTTGTCGGAGGTCATGTGATGATGTCAAAGGTCATTTGAGGTCATATATTAAAGAGTATGTGCAAGACTCTCTTTTCTATGTTAAAGTTTACCTGCAAGACTCTCTTTTGGCAAATAACTTCACGTAAGTTGCTTGGATTACAACCTAACTTGGGTCATAGATGCACTGGGGGTACCTTCATGTTATGGTGCCGTTGGAGGTCACAGGATAAGGTCAAAGGTCATTTGAGGTCATACGTTAAAGTTTACTTGCAAGACTCTCTTATCACACGTACAGTTGTAACTCGACACATGTTGCTACAATGGCAATCAAACTTGGGTGATGGATGCACTGGGGGTACCTTCATGGTATGGTGCCGTAAGAGGTCACATGATAAGGTCAAAGGTCATTTGAGGTCATACGTTAAAGTTTACTTGCAAGACTCTCTTATCACACGTAACTCAGCACATGTTGCTACAATGGCAATCAAACTTGGGTGATGGTTGATGTCTCTTGGGAAGTTGAAGGTAACCACAAGGTCAAAGGTCGCAGACGGGTCAACAAACTTTTAGGGCCCAATGTTAAGTTTTTATGGCGCATTTCGTTTATGGCTCATGACTTTTGATCCCTTTGTCCGTTTGTGACCAAACTTGGATGGAAGATGTCCCTTGGGAAGGTGAAGGTCGTCACAAGGTCAAAGGTCACAGACAGGGGTCAACAAACTTTTAGGGCCCAATGTTATGTTTTTACGGCGCGTTTTGATTGTGGCTCATAACTTTTGATCCCTATGTCCGTTTTGTGACCAAACTTGGATGGTAGATGTCCCTTGGGGAGTTAAAGGTCATCACAAGGTCAAAGGTCACAGAAAGGGGTCAACAAATTTTTAGGGCCCAATGTTATGTTTTTATGGCACGTTTCGATTATGGCTCATTACTTTTGATCCCTTTGCCCGTTTGTGACCAAACTTGGATGGTAAATGTCCCTTGGGGTGTTGAAGGTCACCACAAGGTCAAAGGTCATAAGCAGGTCAATTAACTTCTGGGAGATAGAACAAATATTAATTCCTTGTACGCGAATAAGGTCCTTGGTTCATGTCCCCGGCTGCAGCAGTCTTGTCCTCAGGGCAAGACACTTAAACCTCATTGTCCAGTTTGCCAGAGGCTACTCAGAGCCATCTGTCCATGTGGTAACCTAAAATATTAACTTCATAAAACCTATGCCACTGAGTCTTTTATCTTGTATTAACCCGTTGAAGACAAGTCCCGAAAATAGTCAGGCAGGTGTCTATGGGAAATGCGTGTTATAGCAAAATCAGTCCATCCTCAACAGGTAAATAGGATGTTTTGTGATTTTTGGTTGACCTTTCATTATTTGTTTTGTTTTGCTTTGTCTTTTCTAATAGCACTGTGGATCTGTTTCAGAAATTCCTCCAGCGACTTGAAAAAGACTACAACCCAGAAGGAAAGGAGATTGTTAAAGGGGTATGTAAAAATGTATTGTCAAAATACTCATTTGTTATTTGGAATCCACGTGACCAAACTTCAAAAGGTATAGGGGAAAAAGCAAAATATTTCTGCCAGTTTGCTCTTTTACTGCAGAAGAATGATGATAGTAAATTTTAAGATTCATTTTCTTTTTGTTGATATGCTGTAATGATATGCAGTAGCAAATATCAAATCATGCCCATATTCCAGTAGATTAAATCTGAAAACAATCCAGAATGACTTTGTACTGTGTGGTGAGAGTGTCGTATAAGAGAATTTGTGTCCCCATAACATTAGCCTCTTAAACCTCTTAAGATGCCAAATTGCCAGACAGTATTTGTTGGCCTCGATTTGATTTAAATTTGTTGTGTGCAGACCAAGGAATAACCATGGATGGCAGTGAAATGTCGCAAATTTGTTGGTCATGAGGAGTTTGCCCAGTAAGGTGGTGACTGCGGTAAAAGACTTTGGAATGATCCCCTGTGGTCACTCCACTGCTTGTCTTTCACAGGTGATGTGCTGTCTGTTGCTGGCCCACCGCGGCTTGTCCGAGAATGAGCTCAAGGCCATCGTAGGACTCACCAACCAGGAGTGGTCGTCGCTCTTCTTTGCCATGGATGACTTTCTCCTGGAGGCCGAAGGGCTCTACAGGTAATGCTCTCCTCTATTGATGATACCCTTTATGCATCATCAACCCTCCTAGACCTGCTACTTTGCACTTAACATTAACATTCTGTGAAGTAAATTTGTTGTTCGCAGTATACCCTGTGTTTTCATGTTGCTGTAGATGCAGTCAGTCATGATATGAAGAAGAGGGAACTATTACTGTGTTTATTGAAGTGCAATACTAATGAACATTTGCCTTTGTTTGATTTGTGTCATTCACAGGTGTGCGTGTGTGTGTGCGTGTGTGTGTGTGTGTGTGTGTGTGTGTGTGTATTTGTTTGTGTGTGTATAAAGTGCACATTGTGTCAGCTGTCAATTATCAAAGAGATGATATACTCATTACTGTAATAATCCCATTTGGAATGAAAAATGGTATGTATGTTCACAGTGTGAAAAAAAAGGCTTTTGCACATACAGTCATTTGCCCCAAAGTTTGTTGGGGTTTTTTTTACCCTTTGTCACCCTGAAATTCACTTGGTAGCATTTTTCAGTCACTCTTGTAAATTTGCAGTTTCATAATAAGAGTATGTTGCACACTGTTTGAGGTTGATATTCTGATATTTTGACACCTTTATCAGTGCTTTTTATATCATAATAAAAATAGATTATGTTCACATGAATGTTTTTCTTTTTTTTCCCTCTATTTTGTGGGCATGATTTTTAGCATCCTGCTTTTCAGTGGTTCAAAGTAATACAGTTCTTTCAATCTGATTCCCCCGGTGTGAGTGTGAATATTGCTTGGACGTTACCAATGCACGAGGTGTGTTTAACTTCACATTAATCATTTGCACCTTGACTTTTGATCAGAACTAGCGTTTGCACGTCTAATCATGTGAATGGTTGTTCCCCTCTTTTTGCACATGGTGTCTGGGTGTCACCCCACCCCCTCCCCAAACAGATTTGCATTTAGCGAACTAGCCTCGGCAGTTGAAGCCTCATTCTGCCCGTCAGCAGAGAGTAAAGTGCATCATAGGCAACTCCTCATCATATACTTCATGTCCAACTTCAAGGTACTGACACATAACTCAAACCAGTTTCTCATGTGGATATTTTCAATTATATCTCTTTTTACCTCCATGCCCAAGGCATTTTTCTCTCCATCTTTTGTTGACGTCTTCAGTCACCCAACTCTCTTCACCTCAATTCATGACAAAACCAGTGGTATGATGCTGTAGGTACTTCAACCAGATTTGCTACATAAAGTAAAGATGCATGATTTGGTCAAGGTCCAAGGCCGCTGAACTGGAGTGTCCAATATTGTGCTATGATTTGGTAGGAGGGTCAAAAATATACCATAATTGTCCAGCCATAAATTCAACAGCAAAAGTTCATTGAGAATAAAATCATGCCATAAAATTTTTAAAAATTAATGAGGAAATATTGTCTTTATGCAAATGACGTTAAAGTGAATTACTTTAAGGGCAGAGGTCTACATATACCACAAACTAGCATACAGGGCTGTATAGTGATCACAAGAGGGTCATTGGCATGGCAGTTAAATGGCTTTAGCTACTTTCGTTGTGTTTTTAGAACATGCTGTTTGTTTGTTTGTTTGTTTGTTTGTTTGTTTGTTTGTTTGTCTGTCTGTCTGTCTGTCTGTCTGTTTGTTTTGTTTTGTTTTGTTTTGTTTTGTTTCCTGTGAAAAGTACCAGTGAATTTCCGTCTTCTCATCACAGGAAGTTAATATGTGTGAGTCATCAATTGACAAGTAAGTATTGTGGGGAGAGATTGTATACACAGTTTGAATACACAAAGTCTTACCAAGATGTTGAAATAAATGTGTATTTCACCTCACAAACCTCTTTCTCTACTAATAGTCTCGAAATCACTTTGTGTCCTTACACCAGGATTTGGATGAGAGATTCGACACCAAAGTGCCCAAGCGGGTTGCTGATGAGTTGCCATGGCAACTGCAGAAAATGGGACAACTGGAGGACCTTGTGGACTGCCTGTCTTCTCTGAGCATGTTCAATGCATTGTCAGTGTGAGTTTAGAAAACATTTTACATAAGGCTGGTCTTCGTCCTCTTCTTCTGCTTCTCTTTATTCATATTACCTCCGCCAAGGAAGGAGGTTTTGTTTTCATTACCGTTGGTTTGTTTGTTTGTCCGTGTGCAAAATAACTCACAAAGTAGTGAATGGATTTGGGTGAAACTTACAGGAAAGATTGAGAATGACACAAGGAGCAGATGATTAAGTTTTGGTAATGATCCAGGAATTTTTGTGGATTTTATGAAGGATTTTCAATATTTTGGCAGGTAGGGTCAATGAACTTGGGACTTCAACGTGCACATTTTTGAGATTTTCGTACATATACGTACATGCACTAGAGTGCGTGCTCTAGTTTCTGCGAGGGCGAGGCGCGTCGCGCAGCTGGAAGTTGATGACGTAACAAAGGCTTCTAAATTGGGAAATCAGGCGATTTTCAGCATGCATACATAGGGGTGGAAATCACTGATTTCTATGGAGGGATTGGAAGAACAAGATCATTGGTGGAAATATAGCTGCTTGGTGGAGGTCTGCGCTCTCAGAGTGCTTTTCTAGTTACCTCCTGTTCTAGAGCAGGAGGAAAGTATATTTTGTTTATTCTCCTTTTGAGTATTTATCTTCTTCTCTGTCCTCCTGCTTCTCTTCTTTCTTTCCTTCTTTGTCATATTCTCTGTCTTCTTCTTCCTCTTCAGTTTCTGTTTCTTCTTCTTTTCCCATATTATGTGATTATCATGGCCATCTGAACTCTGCCTGTCACATGCATCTTACCTTACTGATTATTCTCCACTAAAATTCATCCGAGATGGGGCCCAAGATTATATAAATCCATTTGAGACAAGTCCTGTGTAGGCTCGGGCAGATTTCTGTGGAAAATGCTTGTTGCAGCAGAATCAGCCCATCCTTAACGGGTTAAAGTCCGACACATGTATCTTATCCTGTGAGGTACATTGTCATATTCCACATCTTGGCAGGAATCATTCTTTTAAGGCAGAGGAAATTCAAAATTGTTCAAATGGTTCAGGTGGCCCTCCATGGGGGCCCAGGATAGGTAAAAGACCCAGAAGTTATAAGACATGAAGGATCTTTATCTCAAGATAAAAAGCAATAGAGCAAAGCAATATTACAAATACAATTGATAGTGCACTGTATATACTCTCTGAAGAACAACAATCTGTGGGATAATGTATGGGTACCGTGTAATTGTTGAGCGAAATTTAACATTTTTTTCTTGACAGTTCTAAGGGGTCTCCTCACTTATAAACACAACCCTCTTGTCATTTTCGTGAGAATGCATTCTGATCTGATCTGGCAGGAATTATATTTTTGTGTCGCAAATTGTGTGTTGCAAATGAGGATACATGTACACTGTGTTATGCACTATGTGGGTGTTGTCAATCATTAGTATTTTAATTATTTGTGCCTTGACATACCATTTGCAAGTCACTAATATCTCCACATGAATCACATCAAAGTTTGGTTTATCTTCCCCTTCATTTATTGTGTTTCTTATAATCATGTGATGTAATTTAATTGTGACTTTTTGTTGAATATCCATAATGAAATAAAGTTGCAAGGAAATGAAGGAGATTTATATCTTGTGCGCAGTGGTCAAGCCAAGTATGACCTAATGCAGTACTGGATGGCGACCAGTCTGCCTGGTGATCAGATTGTCCAGCAACTGATAGCCATCATAGATGACCAGGTGACCCTGCTGTACCTGGAAAAAGAGAAAAGGGGTGCATCAGGTGACAACCAGGAGACACCAGCAGAACAGGTAAGGAATATAGTGTGAAGAGCTTGTGGTATAGCGTGGAGGTTAACTATATATAATTTGGTGGCATGGGAAACTATTGATAGATTTTGAAGAATACACATTGGAATTGTGTCAGAGTTTTGAACCATATTTTCGTAAGTTATGAATTACATTCAATTCGTATGCATATGTCATATTATCTTCTTCTTTGTTATGGGGGAAAGGCTTCATTCAGATTTTATAAGATTGGCAAAACACAGATGAAAAGTTTATTGTAACTAGAAAAGCTATCAGGTTTTCTAAAATTCTAAGCCCAGAGAACAACAGAGGAATTGCACACATTTACTGTTGTGGAGGTTGAGTAGTTTCATTGTAGTTTTGTTCTGCCATTCAACATTTCTTAGTTAAATATCGTATAATTCTTCTTATACCATTGCAAAAATAGTAGCAGAACCTCATTCAGTAACTTTAGAATGTTAAAAGTTACTTTACCCCTTTAGAGATTATTTACTTAAAAAAAAAAAACACATAGTATGCAATACTGTTTCTTGTGGTAAAGTGAGAGTCAACCTACTCCTCTGTCCCTGTATCCAGCTGCTGCCAGTGTTGGTGGAACTGACAAACTTCCTGGATGAAGCTGGTTAC
The DNA here is from genome assembly GCF_964275005.1 of Diadema setosum. Lineage (NCBI taxonomy): Eukaryota > Metazoa > Echinodermata > Echinoidea > Diadematoida > Diadematidae > Diadema > Diadema setosum. Next base: position 5,247,895 of record NC_092692.1, on the reverse strand, counting down.
ACCCTTTCCATGGAGCCGATCCTGCTGAGGCTAATCAAGATGCATGTATGTAGTCTGCCCTAATGTTTCAACACCGTTTACTAAATCCATTAAGCACCCAAAACCACACATTGGGGATTTTGTATCTACCTGTCATTAATATTACTCTATTTTGGATCTAAAATTTATCCTTGGTGATTAGTTGAAAGAGTTTCACACAATATTATGTGTATTTAAAACTATCTCAGAATGGTGGCATGTTTGACACTCCATGGTATAGACTTTGAAAATGATGTCAATTTTTATGTCAACATTTTTTTCAAATAGTGCACTACTTGTGAAATATTGTCACAAAGCAATTTTGACCAGAGATCATGAAAGCCTACACACAGTGGCACACTGCACACTTTTATACCTTCTTTACAATCCACACCATGTGTTGGAATATGTTGATTCAGTGCTCTTTAAATGTCACCTCTTTAGCAATGATGAACTTGCTCCTATAAAATCCATATGTGCTACTAGATGCTGTGTCTTTTATAATTACAGTGACTCAAAGTGAAAATCCATTTACTGCTGGTGTGAGGAACAATTTACGTGTTATATTAGTTGTATTATCTAAACTTTACTTCATGAAATGCACCAAAAGTCACTCAGGTTGATATTCAAGTAGGCCTGGAAATTCACATGTTTGATAAACGATGTTTATTTTAAATCTTTGTCTATAAAACAAATCATATGCTTTTGCTGCACGATATTGAGAATAATTGTCATGTGTCCTTTTTTTTTCTGTCCGTGAACAGTATGAACATGTACTCTAAACCTTAAGAAAAACTTGTGTAAATTTGGATCTGAAGAATAAATACGAGTAGAATATGCTTAATGAGTTTGACAAGTATCTGGATGATCTGATGATCCCTTCATGTAGCAGGTGCTGTGAATTGAATCACCCTCTGCTGGTAATGTGGGTACAGCAAAGATTGAGACAGGACACTTCATTTGGCCATTGACTTCAAAGGTCTTTCCATTTTCCTTTTCAAATTCACTAGGAATATCCAGATTTCATAAGTCTAGATCTGACTTTGAATTAAGATTATTGAACAGCAACTTGTGGCAAATGTTTTCTTTTTTTAGTGTATGTATTCAAGGTCACACTTAACACTTTTTAATACCGAAAACATGGTGTATGATTCACGAAAAGATATAACGCACTGTGATTTCAGAGAGTGAATATTCAGTAATGGCTCCCATTCTCGATATCTTGTGACCTCATGACAGAAAGCAAGATATAACATGGAGGAGGTGGAGAGGGATGTGGACGCCTTGGACTCTTACTGTGAGCTGAAGACCAAGCTAGCATGTCACTACGCCAGCACAGAGAGGTTTGATGAGGCCTCCAAGATCCACCGAGAAGTGTTGGACCTTAGAGAGAGGTATGTTAACCCTTTGTGTGTTTTGAGTGACGATTGGCACAGAAAACCCACACACTGTCCAAAGTCCCTCCCGCAGAGAGGGTTAAACCAGGCTGTCATGTTCTTTACCTGTTTGAGAAATTATGAAGGCATCCAAATATATGACCACCCGGCTCAAAACCACAGAAAATCGCAGATTAAGATTCTCTGTAATGGACCACAGTATGTCATTTGGGTTGACTGACTCAAATGTTTAGTTTGTCTTGCCAGGGCCCTGTTTTATGAAGAGTTAAAATTGATTATAATATAGTTGATTTCAATGGTAAGTTTATTGCAGCCTGTGTGGTAAGGAAATTTAAGATCGATTTTCTTTTAATAAAATGGGGCCCTGGAAGAGTGATCTTTTCTCTACCTTCTGTCAAAATTTGGCGGCTTAAAAGAAACGCAAATTCCAGATATCAGCATAGGTTTCTTTCTGGACTGCATTTTTATGGACAGGTGCTGCTTTTACTGTAAAATAGAACATGTTTTCATTGATACTTCAGCACATTATGCCTGAATGACCATGATATTTAAATCCTCTTTTCTCCCATTTCTATGAAACTGCACCTCCATGCTCTCTCTCATTTCAACCACTTTTTGAATGGGTTAAGATGGTCCAATTTTAACAAGTTGTACATCATTTTGAAGCCTAGAGCTTATTCTTTTAAACTACCTAGAAAGGTGGAAAGTCATTTTAGCCTACTTTTTGTTGGTTTTGAGCTGGAAAGTCACATTTCGCAGATGAAAAGTTAAGAACTTTGTTAAGAAATCTTAGAAGTTGGTACTTCTTTGACAAGCCCTCATCTACAAAAGGGTGCAAAAGACAAAGCAGGCACCTTTGTAGTAATGTCATGTGTCCAGTGATATTCCTTTGGAACATGTAAGCAGTATGGGCTGCTGGTTAGTTTTGTGTGTTATCTGATGGCAGCAATCATTCATGAAACATGCACAGAAAAATTGTAACAGTCGTAGTGATGGTATAATGAAAGTGAAAATTGAATTGTGAGGATAATTTTGTTTAATATTTAAAGTAAGTAAACAAAATGCTAAATAGTATAATAATGATGATTATAGTAACAATAATAAGGATAATCATGATCATAAGTTTAAATGATTGTGATGATGATACTGTTGAAGTAGAAATTTTCATGTGAATAATTTTTTTGCAGTTGGCTGGGTACTTAAATGAATTTAACACGTTTTTATATCCATGTAATGAAAGAGATTACATATTGTTAATGATACGAGAAGCAGAAATATTTGTGCACTTTTATTTTATGCTTGTTTCATGTCTCTCCTGAAATGCGCAGTATTTCCACATTTATATTAGTGAACAATTAATTTGATTTGCAGGCATGTGGACAGGGTGGAGAAAGGCAAGTCCTACCTTGCTGTGACCCTCAACAATCTTGGCTTCATCTTTCTTCAACAGCATAAATTTGATGAGGTGGGACTGTGCAAACAAACAAAAAAATTATCTACTTTCCTTTATCCTTTGAAGCTTTTTCATTCACTGCTAGCAACTATTAATAACTGTAGAGCAGAAGAATAGTTATTATACCCCCGCCAAACGAAGTTTGAAGGGGTATATAGGAATCAGCGGACGGTCGGGCGGTCGGGCGGTCGGTCGGGCGGTCGGTCCGTTGCAAATCTTGCGTCGCGAACTACTTCCTCAGTTTTCAACTGATTCCCATAAAACTTGGCATAGATGTGTGCCTTGGGTTGTAGATGTGCAAGACGTATTTTTTGACAGTACCCAAAAGTACGTTGCCATGGTAACGGCATATTATGGGCAAAAATGGGTACAAATCTTGCGTCGCGAACTCCTCCCACAGTTTTTGATCAATTTTTATGAAATTAGGTACAGATGTTCATCTGAATATGTTAATGTGCAAGACACATATTTCCGCACTGGCAAAAAGTGCATTGCCATGGTAACGGCATGTTATTGGTAAAATATAGGGCAAAATGCTTCATGGCAAAACTGCTTCATCAGTGTTCTTCCAATTCTCATGGAATTCATATTGAATGTTTGTCTTAGGATATAGGTCAGCATGACACATTTCTTGACAGTGACAAAAAGTATGTTGCCATGGTAACAGCTCACATATTATGAGCCAAAATGATGGAAAATTTTGTGTTGCAAACTACTTCCTCAGTTTTTGCCCAATTTCCATGAAACTTGGTACAGATGTGTGCCTTTGGTTGTTGATGTGCAAGACGCATTTTTCGACAGTACCCGAAAGTACGTTGCCATGGTAACGGCATATTAATGGCAGAAGATCAAGGAAAGATCTTGCGGATTTAACTACTTCCTCAGTTTTTTGACCAAAGCTTATGAAATGTTGTTTTGACCAAAGCTTATGAAATGTTGTTTGGCGGGGGTATAACCAGTCGCTGTAGCGACATTTCTAGTTATTATTTTGGTTGTGGATTTTAAAGGATTGGTGTCCTGGAACTTTGGCTAGAGACAGTCTGACAAGAAACCAACGAAGCAGAAAGAAATGCAGATTGAAGTATTGTAAAAGCTGTATTTTCGCATACAGATATTTTTTGCAAATGAAGAGCTCACAGGCATTTTTGGCGAGATGTTGTTCTTGCGATTTGAAACCGAGGCTATCATAAGTTCATTAATGCTTCTCTGTTCACTCCGCTAGTGCACCAGGTTGCAATATTTTTGCATGTTGTTAAATTCGCAGCCTAACAGTGATTTGCGAAATTCATGAAAATTAAGCCCTTGCGTGAATAACGGCTTTTACAGTAGACGTAGATGCTTCCTCAGTTTCCTGGTATCACCTTCAATGGGATTAGCTGTGATCATCATAATTTCTTTCTAAATATTTTGGGTGTTTCATGGTGTAAGTCTATTTTAATATTAAACTGCTTTAAAGGAACTCGAGTTTGAGAGTGTGTGATGTTATCCACTGATCCTCGAGCCATTACGACTCGTACTCAGTTATCAAAGGTCCAGTTCACCTTTGGGAACAGTTCAAGATATTGCCTTTCATGCATATGTGTAGGTCTGCTGTACCAGAAACACCCTCCCATATAAAATTTTTGCAATAGCGCCTAAAATATAAGGAGATGTCAGTATTTTTCTCAATAAATCATAACTGTGGACGGTTTAGTATGGAAGCATTTTTATTATAACCATTGTTCACATTTTGTATATTGAACAATACTTAAGATCGATTTCACTGATTCAAATTTTCACAGTGGGTGTTTCTATCCCTAACTCACATTTTAGAACTATTTTAAAGGACTAATGCTGGGTTTTTGTTTCATCTGCAAATGGTAAATTATGCCTTTAAGAAGAATGTAGTGAAATGAAGAATGCCCCGGCTCTTCATGTGTATTACAAAAGTGTCATGCAACTAACCTTGCTTTTACACATACCGAGAATGTTTGAATGCTGAATTTCAAACATGATTGCAATTACCATTGGAATTATCGTTCATTCATACGACCGAGGAAGGCTTCACAGATTCTGCAGTTTTTAATTTCAGAGCAAGGAGGGGAGGTTTGGTTTCTTTCCAAGTTCCCTTCAATCACTCTTTAGCCATAAGTAGCGTATGCTTTGACTGCAGTGCCAGCATTTGAGGAATGCAATCTTTCTGCGGAGGGGTTTGAAAGGTCACCGCAAGCTCTGCCCCCAAAAACACGATTGGAGGTGAATTACATTCTCATGGTTGTTTTGTTGCTTAATTCTGGCAAAATGTGATTGGAAAACACCTCCAGACCATCACTTGAAACACGATTGGAATTACATTCTCATGGTTGTTTTTTGCTTAATTCTGGCGAAATGTGATTGGAAAACACCTCCAGACCATCATTTGAAACACGATTGGAATTACGATTCAGATCACCCTCCGTGATTCCAGTTTGCATTCACACGGCAACTAATGCTTAATTTTGAAACACAATTCTTGCGATGCGTCATTACAATCATGTTTCAAATTAAGCACTCTCGGTATGTGTGAAAGCTAGGTATGAATTTGTGTTGTTCCCGGGATATTTGCATTGCACTGCAAAGAACATTTCTTAATTTGTGGTGTGTGTGAGCAGGCGGAGGATTGCTTTGAGCGTGCTTTAGATCTGCACAGAGAAGTTCACGGTGAGATGAACGAACTGGTGGCGTCTGCCCTCAACAACGTTGGGATGGTGCTGTACGGGAAGGAAGACTACAAGGGTGCTTACCCTGTCCTGGAAAAGAGTCTCAAGGTAATGGGATCTTTCTCCGACTGTGGTCATCAGTGATTGTCGTTTCCTTTAGGAGCAAAGACAGTGAACCAGGGGCAGATCCAGGAATTCCATAAAGGAGAGACGCATTTAAAGGGGGGGGGGGGGGGGGCGCCCACCCCCATTTTTCTTTTTACTTATTTTGTTTTAACAAAAAAATAAAGAGGGGGCGTGCACCCCATACAGAACATCTAGAATATTCTGCTCATATAGGAGAACATTTTAGTGGTGTGCTAGCACATAATGATTGATGTTTGCATGACGTTTATAGAAGGAAAAAATCATTTTCTCAAATTCAATCATTGGCATATCTATTGTGGCACTGTTTCTGTGCTCCTGAAGGGAGTAGTTGACCTTTTCATTTTTAGTTACAGTTTGGGAGTTCTGTTTCCCTCCATATTTTTTGAAATAAAACTTTCACATATAAAAAGAAAAAACAGACAATGCATCTTGAATCTGTTATTCAGCATGGTCAGAGGTAAATTTGCCAGAACAGAATTGGCCCAATGAACCCTATTAAAAAAAAAGCAACAAAATATGAAATTCAGCAAACTGTCAAAAAATGGGAAGCCTTCAAAGTGTATGCGTTTGATTCCAAATTTGCATAAAAACCATGTTTTAAACTAGTTAATGCATGGTCGCAGGCACACAAATACCACATAATTTTATGTACCTTACGTGTATCAGTATTACTTGTTGTGGCCAAGTGAATGCCGAAAGAAATTTTCAATACGATCAATCCTTCGCAAGAGCCCTTTGCTTGACACACCAACTGCAGATCTATGAGGAAGTGTTCTTCGGCCAGCTTCCCCCCGACATTGGTGGAACGTACATGAACTTCGCCATGTGCTCAGCGCGCCTTGCAGATAAAGGAATGGAAGACGTGGAACCGCTGTATAAAAGGTTTTGAAAATCATACAGTGTGGCAGAGTACCTATTTTAAAGGGATGGTATAGTTTCGGTTTAGATGGGGCTACAGGATTTCAACTTTTTTTTGAATAAATTTTTTAGATAATGAGAAACCTTTAATGAAATATGTAAAAGCATATAATTCCAAGAGGAATTCAAAGTTTATTTGATGAATATTGGTTTTGAAATGGCTGAAATATCCAAAACAAAGCTATCCTAATAAAAGGTGAGTCCCATCTTTTATCAGCACCGCTTTGTTTTTACTTTGTTTTTGGATGTCTCAGCCACTTCAAAACTGGTTTTCATCAAATAAACTTTGTACTCCTCTAAGAATTGTTTGTTCTTTGATATTTCGTGGAATCGTATGTAATTACAGTATCTCACAAGAAGTTAAAGCCTGAATCCCCATCTCAGCCAAAACTATGTCATACCCTCACTCACACAGTTGTAGTATGTAGGCCTTATGGGGGTATTATAGGAATCATCCGGAGGTTGGGTGGCCAGTTAGATGGTCAGTTTGTCCATTGCAAAAACTTGTGGATCAAACTCCTCCCTCATTTTATGAGCGGTTGACCTACATGTAAAATTTGGCAAGTGTGACCGCTATCATATGTAAATGTGCAAGACGCCTTTCTTGTCAGCATCTAGTAATGTGTTGCCATGGTAACAGCAAATTTTCGTAAAAGTCATACCAAAATGTGGATCGAACTGCTATGTCATTTTTAAAGCAATTCAGTTGAAATTCAGCATATGTGATTGGTGTAATGTGTAGTTGAGCAAGACACTTTTTCATGAGTGTTTAGAAATCTGTTGCCATGGCAACAGCAGTTTTTGTACAAATCACACAAAATTTTGGGGATCCAACTGCTCTCAGTTTATGAGCATTTGAGTTGGAATTTGACACTTATAGTCACTACATTATGTTGTCATGCAAGACACTTTTTTGTGAGTGTCAAGATATGTGTTGCCATGGCAACAGCATTTGTGGAATGAGCCAACTACATGTACAGTTGAACCTATCGTATCCGGACAAGTCAGGACCGGAGCTCATCCGGATAAGGGATTTGGTCGGATACGGGAGACTCAATGCTTTATACATGTACATATACATACACATGTACTGATGTAGCCCATTGTAGTACCACATGTAGTAATGTGTATACTGCAACCTTTTCATTGTTACACTCAGTAACAGACCCCAAAATAGAGGTGTATGTTGATGTTGGAAGTAATATGTAATTCATGTGTGTTTGTGTAGGAGTTCTCAAGGAGTTGGGAATCCCCCTTTCCTCCCATTATTATTTAAAAAAAAAAAAAAAATCACGGCGAGATTACGTCCGTATAATAGAGAGATCCGGATAAAGGGAGGCCGGATAAGAGAGGTTCAACTGTACCTCAGTTTTTGAGCATTTGACTTGAAATTTGGCACATGTGACCCCAATAGTATGTAAATGCACAAACTTTATCTTTCATCAATGTGGAACAATGCATTCCCGTGGTAACAGTATTTCTTTTAAAGGGATCGTATAGTTTTGGTTGAGACCTAACTTCAGGTTTCTAACATTTTTTGGAGAGATAATGAGAAACCTCATATGAAATATGAATGAGCATGTAATTCCATGAGGAATTCAACTTTTATTTGATGAAAATTGGTTTTGAAATGGCTGAGATATCCAAAAAAGAGCGATTCTGATAAAGTGTGGGACTCACACTTTATTACGATCGCTTTGTTTTACTTTGTTTTTGGATGTTTCAGTCATTCCAAACCCAATTTTCATCAAATAAACTTTGAATTCCTCGTAAAACAGTATGCTCTGTACTATATCATAAATGTTTTCTTGGTATCTTGCAAAAGGTTAAAAGCCCAATTCTCATCTCCACCAATACTGTACCATCCCTATAAATGAAAGCATACAAAACACTGTGGTTTGAGCTAACTCCCTCAGTTTTTAGTGGAGGGATTAATCATATTAATTCAGTAATAGTTCTAGTTGACATTTTATACTGGAGGTGTCCTTAAATTCCATCAATCAAGTGCTTGTGTATTCCATCCACAGTGCTGCCAACCAGCATACTTTTTTTTTAAATTCAGTATGTTTTTTTCTTCGTAGAAATCAATTATGTTTCTCAAATGTATGCTGTTGTTTGTTTTTTTTTTCTGAAAGTTGATGTACACCGCTAAGTATCTGCACTACACCCAATTTAAACTAAAACATTTTTTTGTCCCCGCCGAACGAGTTCGAGCAGGGGACTATGAAACGGGCTCCGTACGTGTGTGTGTCCGTGTGTCCGTCCGTGCGTCCGTATGTCCGTCCGTGCGTCCGTGCGTCCGTCCGTGCGTCCGTGTGTGATCAAAATGTTCAAAATGCTACTCCTTCGCCATTTCTAACCCGATTTTGATTCTGTTTGCTTTATTTGATAGCACTACATGGGAGCTTTGAAACTTCTATAAAGAATTTCAGTTGTGACCTTTGACCTTGACCTTTGACCTATATTGTACATTTTGCTTCAAAATGCTACTCCTTCGCCATTTCTAACCCGATTTTGATTCCGTTTGCTTTATATGATGGCACTAGGTGAGGGCTTCAAAACTTCTACACAGAATTTTGACCTTTGACTTCTTTGACCTTTGACCTTGATTTTTTGCCTATATTGTACATTGGCTACAAAATGCTACTCCTTCGCCATTTCTAACCCGATTTCGATTCCGTTTGCTTTATATGATGGCACTAGGTGAGGGCTTCAAAACTTCTACACAGAATATTGACCTTTGACTTCTTTGACCTTTGACCTTGATTTTTGACCTAAATTGTACATTTTGCTACAAAATGCTACTCCTTCGCCATTTGTAACCCGATTTCAATTCCGTTTGCTTTAAGTGATGACACTTGGTGAGGGCTTCAAAACTTCTACACAGAATTTTGACCTTTGACTTCTTTGACCTCTGACCTTGATTTTTGACCTGTATTGTACATTTTGCTATTAAATGCTACTCCTTCGCCATTTCTAACCCGATTTCGATTCCGTTTGCTTTATGTGATGGCACTAGGTGAGGGCTTCAAAACTTCTACACAGAATTTTGTCCTTTGACTTCTTTGACCTTTGACCTTGATTTTTTACCTATATTGTACATTGGCTACAAAATGCTACTCCTTCGCCATTTCTAACCCGATTTCGATTCCGTTTGCTTTATGTGATGGCACTAGGTGAGGGCTTCAAAACTTCTACATAGAATTTTGACCTTTGACTTCTTTGACCTTTGACCTTGATCTTTTTACCTATATTGTACATTTTGCTACTAAATGCTACTTCCGGCGGGGACATATATTACGCACCGCGTAATTTCTACTTTTCCTTGTTTTCCTTCAAAACATTTCTTTAACTGTTTTTTTGTGTGTTTTTGGTATGCAGAGGTGGCCTTCCTGCATCCATCACAAGTCGTCACTTCATTTTGTCAATTTGTGAAGCGTTTGATACAGTGCAATCTCTCTGTATGGTTCTATCTCGAAGATTGTGGAATGTGTGCTGTGTTAGCGCGTAAATACCTAAAGCACGAGTATAGGCCAAAGGTCACACCCGTTTCTTCTCATTTGCTTGTGTAATGACGCAGAGCTCTGGAGATCCGCATCAACGCCCTCGGAACAGATCATCCGACAGTGGCACAGACGTACTTGAGCTATGGATCCTATCTCATGCGCATCGACCAGCTAGAGAGGGCGCTAGCCATGACCAAGGATGCCCTCAAAATATCAGAGGTATTGATAGTCATACAGCTGTAAGATTGAAGTCTTCCAATGTCATAGATAAAATTCATATGTTTGACAAAATTAATAGACTAAGAATGGTCACATGTAAGTTTACTTCATTATTAGACAGTAACCCTACAGATTTGTTATAGTTAAGTGCCCGCTTATTTAAAAATTTATTGACAAAATGTCTTCGGAATCTCAAAAAAGAAACCTTATGAAACACAGCTTCAAATATAATTTCTGTTGTAAATGATGTCTTGTGAGTTAACAGAGTACATCATTTAACCCTAAAAGGGCCGGGGGGGGGGGGGGGGGGGGGGCGGAATCCGCCCCCCCCCCTCGACGTTTCGCGCTATAATTCTGTAACGCAAGAAGGCCTTGTCACGAGGCTTCTTGACTTTGTTTGTTCAAGTCTCGCGCAACTTTTGAGACCAAATTTGCAACGTCCGCGCATACTTTTGCGAAGCCACGCCCATTTTTGTAACAGAATGTCGCCCCAAAATGAGCACAATTTTGTGATTTTGTGTACATTTCCTATGGAAGACAGTGCTCTGTCATGAAATTCATAAAAACCTGATTATTTTTACAATTAATTACTTTCATTGATTAATTTTGCACTAATTATGGTAGAAAAGTGGTCAGTGACAATTTCCAATGAAAAAACAAAGAAAAAACAAAAGTTAGAAAACACAGAAATACATAAGAAATTCTGAAAACAATAAAATACATAAGAACTGAAATGAGTTTTGGAAGTTTTTGTGATGTACAATTGTTGAATATGCTAAAACAGATATACAGATCAAAAATTAGACTGTCAATGCTTTTAATTAGGCTAAAATATGACCTTGAGCTTAATTTGCATAATTAATTAATTAAAATTAGAAATTGATTGTTTCAAAATATCTTGTGCCACAATCTTGTAGATTATGACATGGGTCTAACGCATGCAAAATTTCATTGCGATCGCACCACCGATGGCCGAGATCTCAGTGGGGGGGGGGGAAGAATCCATCTGTACTGTTTGCAAATTTTCACACTGCATTTTAACATTTGAGAGAAAGCAGCTCATTGATTGTGAGAAGAGTGCAGTCAAGAACACTTGTGAAGATCAGGTTTTCTCCCAAGTCAAATCACTCTTGTGATAATTATCTATTTTCAAAAGCAATATTACAAGTTCATCTTATACCTTTCCCTGTATGTAATCCTCAGCCAAAATGATCTGCCAACTGGAAAAAGGAGAAAGAATAAAATGCTTTGATGTTGGTAGTTTGCTTACCTGAAACTTTGACAAAAATTGCACAATCATTAGTTTGGAGAGAAACACAAGGTTTCACCAGTGTTTCTCATGGTACGTCTTCATCGCCGAGAACTATACAACAGTGCTCAAATCAGCTTCCAACAAATGCAGGCTGCAGAGTTGATTTTATTACCTTTGAGCGGCAAGGCACTGAAGAGTCTTTCTCCTCAATGGTTTACACTAATGTAGATTGCCAGTGGGCCAGAACACCATAGTACATTGATGATCATGGAGAACATAGCCTTGGGGTACCTACAGAAGGAGCAACCTGATGTGGCTCATCATTACTACCACAAAGCAGGTAAATGGAAGACTTGGCAGCAAATGTATGTCCACATAAGAGAGCTTGACTTTGGCAGTGTAGAGTGTAAAGAGTCCCAAACGGCTGCTATCCATACACATTGATATGTTATCAGCAGCTGGTCACACTGTAGTCTACATTCCATTATATATCCACAGGTGTTGGCCATCATATAATCCACAATGGCGTACTGGGCCCCATTTTGTGAAGAGTTATAATTGATTATGTAGTTGATTTGTATGGTAAGTCTATGGGTATAGCCTGTGTGGTAAGGAAATTTATAATCAATTTTATCTTTTGATACAATTGGGCCATGGTATGTAATCCACAGGTGATAGCCACCATGTAATCTACATATCAGTATGTAATTCATAGGTGTTAATAGCCACCATGTAATCCACATACCGGTATGGAATCCACAGGTACTAGCCACCATGTAATAAATTATCAGTATGTAATCCACACACCAGTATGTATTCCACACACCAGTATGTACTCCACAAGTGCTAGCCACAGTGACTATGTAATCAACACATGCCAATTTACACATTGCAATCAACAGGTGTAATCCACAAGTTTGATACCAGTTGTAGTTCTAGTCCACAGGTGTATCAAATAGTCCATAGGCATAGTCCACAGTCACGTGTAATGGACAGGTGGATCTGCACTGTTAAATCCACAGGTGAGATTCTTCACAAGCAGGGCCGCATGATGTTCTCCCACTCCTACCTCAACAGCCGTATGATCACCTACTACCTGTCCACTGACCGAGAACCTGATGCACACAGCGCCCTCGTGCGGGTTGTCGATGCTCCCTTTGCAACGGCCCGTGATTACGCTGCCCTTGATTACCTTGACAGCACACTGGATGAGATACCCAACAGGCCATATGAACACTCTGTGGATTTTGCACTTGAAAAGTTAGACAATCTTTTGTTGCAGAAGTATTAGTGTTAACGAGTAACAAACTTGTGTCAAAACTATTCATTACCTTGGAAACTGGTTCTAAACAACCTCTCCTAGCCCAGTATGTAAATACTATTGTTGTTCACAATGCTCACAACTGGTCCCAACATAAGCTATAACAAAAAACTGGGACATCATCACTTTCATACTCTATAGCTTGAGCTTGAGTAATTTGTTAAGCATATGATATATTTTCCTGTGGCAACTTCCATTACTAGTACTAAAATGAATCTTCCCTTAACTCTTTATGTGCCACGTTCGCACGTCCCACTCAGTCGACGGCGTGCCAACTTCACATATTCCGCTCAAACGCACTAATCCGCTTAAACTGATCAATAAATCGCCTAATCCTGCGGTACAATGAAAGCTTTTCTCGCGCTTTTGTTCCTTTTACATACAGCTTGCATTCTATGTGGTGATTGACTATCAAGCGGTGTTTCCAACTAAATTTGTGTGTAAATTCTAAGTTTCTCTCACGGTTTCATGTGCAAAAGTCATGCCTTTACTGTAATGTAGCAACTGGCCATTAAAGAATAAATAGAAATAGATTTGTCATACAATTTATATCAAAGCAAAGCTTGGCATTCCTCTTCAACTTTGCTCACTATGTCCAGCTTAACAGAAATTTGTAGAAGTTATATAGATTGGAAAAACAGAATTCTTTCTCAAAGCGTGACTACCTTTGTGTCTCAGAATAACGTGGCACACAGGGGGTTTCCACCATGGCAAATGTTGATGTTAAATCATCAAAGTTCATGAGGATACAGGGCCTGTGTGATATACACCAGTAGGGTCTTTCACCCTGCCAGTGAAAATTTTTAACATTGGACAATTGAGTCATTTCTATGAAAGTTGCAGGGCAGTTGTGCAAAAGCCACTCAAAACATCCTGAGAAAAGAAAAAGAGATGATGAATTGATAACCAGAATATGATTTTTCTATGAATCATTACTTTCAGTCTGATGTGACAGTTGCAAGGGCAACTCTTGCAACAGGAAAAAAAAAAAAAGGAGGTATATCTGTCATGTGACTTCCACTTCTACACTCCACTGGCACATTCAAAGTATGCAATTAGCCTGCCATGCTGTTGTTACCTAATAATCATACTTGCCTGCAGCAGACTGTTGAGTCAGTCGTGCATACCTGCAAAAACTGAACATTTTTCTGTGGTGCCATAACTTCCCACGATTTTGTTGCAGTCTGAATGGTAAGCTCACATATTGTGATTTTTTAAGCCACAATAATTCCCAATGAGAAAGGGCTATTTTTCTGTGTAATTAATTAATTAATTTATTATTTTCTGCAGGTTTCCCGACAGTGACATGCTACTGGGTCGGAAGATCGTCCAACTCGCCCCCCAGGGCAAAGTAGAGGAGATGCTGGCCGTTCTCGAACGCGGAAATTTTGGGGCAAACTCCTACAATCTGTGTTGCCGAGACTTTGTCACGAACGACCACAAACCAGAGGGACTCAGAATCATGGAGCGTGCTGCAGAAAAATTCCCTGAGGACACGGTACAAATTTTCCTTCTGTTGTTGGTTTAGCTTTCATATTTCCCAATGGATACCATACTCTTCAAAGAAGTTGAAGTCAATGGAATTCATTCTCTTGCTCTTTCAAATTGTGACCCGCTACAGCAAAAGGGTCCAAAAGTCCCTGACGGCTGAGCCGAGAAAATCAAGTTTGAAGTCAGATCATCAAAATTGTTTAAAACCATCAGATTTCTGTTTTTGGCACAATTTTGTAGTCTAATATATCGTCTATCATCTGCCAAAATTTCGAAGTTTCTCAATAAATGATCAAAGGAAAAGCAAGAAATTAGCATTTTTGTCGGCCATGATTTTCCGACTTTCAAAGGAACAGAAACGTGTCCGAAGATTTGGATTTAGCGCTGCATGTAGACTCCGCCCCTAGCAACAAGGGAGTGATTTTATTGGCCAGTACGTAGCATCCTGGTTACTGCGCAGGGGTTGCTAGGAGCATACCTTCTATTGTCAAGAGGTGAAAACTGTCTTGTCTCCCCTTGATCACGATCGCATCTGAAGGAAAACTTTCAAGGTGGTTTTTTCAAAACGCTGATTTCCTAAGCCACTCCACATGCTCTCATAAAATCATTGATATCTTCGCAACCGAGTACTTTTATGAGTTTTATGAGTTTATGAGTGGAAGAGTAAGGGAATAATATCATGTCATTTTCAGAAAATCGACCTTCCCTGACTTTCGGATCCTTTTGTTGTAGCGGGTCACAAATGTCAAAATCAATTGCCCCTTTGCAGAATTTCAGACCTTGCAATCTTTGACTGATTTATGGCTATGCAATTAATTTTTTTGTAGCTCTTGGTTTTAGCAGCATCCAAGAGAAAGTTGAGCAATGTGTCTTTTTTGTGAAGATCATTCTGAGCATATATCTCTGCCAGCAATCATTTGCAATAAAATTTCAGCTCAAAAGAGACATAGTTCTGATGAGTGATGTTCTGTTTGTATTTTCAGATGCTCAGTCTAGTAAATATTTTGTCACCGATGTGTCACCAAACAAAAACAAAAAAAATGTTTATATATATTCCTATACTTTCTTTCACCACAATAGACTGTCCTGGAGAACCTGGCCAAGTTGTGTGGTGGCTTTCAAGAGTTTGACAAGGCAGCTGAAGTCCTGGACCAGGCCATGGCAGTGGATGGCAAGAACCTGGACCTGCTGGCACTGAGGGTACGGATGCTAGGGCTCGGGAACAGGCTCAGGGAGGCCAGGGACCTAATCGACGTTGGTCTACCTCTAGCCACAGAGATGGGTGCTGTTGAGACCATCAAGCAGGTAGGCCAAAAAAAGAAAGCTACTACAAAAGATCTGAGAAACGGGATGTATTCCTTTCCATAAAAGTCATTCTACAAATCAAAAAAAGTCCAATAAATAATAGAGTCAAAGCTCCTTCTATATCACTGCCATTTTCTTCATCTTTTCCTTTTTTATTGCATTTTACTTCACTATCTTAACCAAGTTGACAGTTGAGGTAGCATTAGCAATTAAAGGGGATTTCTGGTGCAGTCGAAAGTTAGCTTGAAAAGAAGGAGTAAAATTTTCTTAGCACTACAATTAAGAATTGATCAATATTGGATGAAAAATAAGAAAGTTGTGACATTTTGAAGTTTCACTTATTTTCATGTAACAGTTATTGAAAAGTCAATAAGAATATGCTATAATAGTAAAAGTGATGATGTCATTCCCTCATAACTTGCCATATAGTTTGTACATAAAAATTCTGAAATTTCCAGTTTTTCATTCAAACGCAATTACGCCCCAGTCTCAAATCCTGATATTATCTACTGTACGAGCTGAAATTTTCGCGTAAAGATATTTTCGCGAATTGCTACTTGGAGGACATTTTCGCGTGTTGTTAATTTCGCGGTTGCGAGGGTCTAACTGAACTTAGTTATTCGCGCGTTGTTATTTTCGCGGTTCAAAGGCGATTCGCGAAAATAAAACCACCGTGAAAATTTCAGCTCGTACAGTAACTGATCATTATTTTGAAGTTATTCAACCAGAAATAACTTCATGTATTACACTTGATTAGTTTCATAACTGCCCCAATTTTTATCAGATTTTGATCTAATTTTCACTGTTGTACTCATGAGATTTAACTCTTTCTTATCAGACCAACTTATAACTGGACTGGAATTCCTCTTTATGAATGATGCCCAGCAGAGATAAAAGGGTCAGAGCAACATCAATGATGAAGAAAAAAAAAAAAAAAGCCGAGTAGCCACGATGAAAAATTAATCCCATTTTCTTTGCTCATTTTTCCACTAATAAATTTTATTCTTTGATTTTGTTAGCATGTAAACATTTTCTAAGCCAATATCTGATTATGAGTATCATTGTTATTATCATCATTCAGTAGTCGTCATCGTCGCCATCATCATAGAAGAAGAAGACAAAAATTGTGTTTGGAATGAGAAGTACACTGCGTGAATGGTAAAATTTTTTATAAAAAAAACTGTTGTATGTGACCTTGATGTTTTTTTGTTTTTTTGTTTTTTTGTGTCCGTGTTGTTTTTTTTTATGCCACATCTAGTTGGAGCAGTTCAAGGCTGTCATTGATGAATCCCTCGCCAGCATCCAGGGCAATCCAACAAGCAGCTAAGATGTCAACCCACGCAGGAGAGTCCAGACAAATCAGTGGTGTATCCCTGTACACTGCTGTGCTGTGAGCTCATCTGTCACATGATGGAAAAGATGATTTAGAAGAAGGTCCAAGAAGATAAAATGTAACTTAGCTTAGGATGCAAGAGGTGTAATTCAATAAAGGAATTTGACACCGAGTAAATCTCATGGAGTTCAAATCAGCGGTCAGATTTTCTTCATTGTTGAATTTTGTTTTCTACTTGCGACTTTGTGTAAAGCATGATGTTTAGTTTGTAGGAGATTCACATACAACTCAGAGAACAGGTCACTGTGGTGGAAGCGAGAGGAATCTTGTGATATTGGTACGTGGTCAACTCCGTCTTTCATTATGTGTGGAATGCCAAATGTGCAATGATTTTTTTGTCAATCTTTTATGAAGAAATTTATAGTTTGTGTTCAGCCGTCCATAGTCTAGGCCAGAAATGCATTGCAGGTGTGAAATATGAAGTTCTGAAATACAAAATTTTATTGGACGTGTAAGCAGGCTTTTTTTTTCTACTTTTTTTTTTTTTTTGCAACCTCATCCTTGCTGATTATGCATTCCAGCACTGTAGTCATCATTTCAGAAATGTGTGGTGCAGTTGTGAAATTTCGTTTAGTGAATGTGTGCTTTCGATTCAACTGAGGGTATTTGATCTCCTAAGAGTCAGTGTCTATATTCATTTTTCACTCTCATGGGATTTGTGGTATTGCTTATGAGGAAGAACTTCATTTTGCATGTTATTATTACCTCCGCCAAGGGAGGAGGTTGTTTTCATTACCGTTGGTTTGTTTGTTTCTTTGTCTGCGTGCAAAATAACTCAAAAAGTTGTGAACAGACTGGGATGAAACTTGAACTTGCAACAACGCTTGGGAATGACACAAGGAAAAGATGATTAAATTTTGGTAGTGATCCGGAAATTGTTATGGATTTTATGAAGGATTTTCGATATTTTGGCAGGTAGGGTCAGAGAACTTGGGAGGTCAAGCTGCGCATTTTTGAGGTTTTCATACATGCATTGAAGTGCGTGCTCTAATTTCTGATTTTCAGCATGCATACATACGGATGGAAATCACTGATCTCTGGAAGAACTAGATCATTGGTAAAAAGTAGCTGCTTGGTGGAGGTTTGTGCTTCTCTTATTTAGTGTATTTTATGTAAAGAGAAGTAAAAACTGATTACATTTGCATTGATGTCACGTATTGCACATTTTGTCTACACAGTAGCAGAAACCCTATACAGTGCACTCCCGTTATAACGAAATGCTCGGGACCGGCCGTTTTCTTTCGCTATAACGAAATTTCGTTTTAACGGAACAAATACAATATATAACAAAAACAAGGTAACCACCACGCATATATCATATGTCTGTTGAATACTGATCATACACTGGAAAGCTATGTGAAATGGGATGGTACCTTTTTAATTTCGTTTGGATATTACATTTAAAAGAGAGCATAAAGTTGTTTTTGTCACACATTAAGTCGTATAGAAAATCATAGTTTAGGATTCCGTTACAGTTCGCTATTCCAAAGATTCGTTTCTTACTAAAGTTCGTTACTCTGAAAGACTCTTTGTTCCGAAGTTTCGCCATTCCCGGGAATCCAAAGGTTTGTTCATTATGTTGAAGCTTCGCTCTTCCGACAATTTGTTATTCTGAAAGTTCATAATTTAGATATAAATATATTGTTCGTTTTCCGAAGGCTCGTTGATCGGAAAATGAAATGAGTTTCGTCATTCCGAAGGTTTGTAAATGAAAAAAATGAGAATGGTTCACTGTTCAGAAGATTTTTTAATCCGACAATGAAATAAGGTTTGTTATTCCGAAGGTTTGTAAATAATAAAAAAAAAAATGAGAAAGGTTTAGTTATTTCGTAGGTTCGGTTATCTTAACCCTAAAGGGGCCGGGCTTTTTTGGCTATGCTCAGGCCGGGGGTGGATTCCGCCCCCCCATGAGATCTCGGCCATCGGTGGCGCGATCGCGATGAAATTTTGCATGCGTGAGACCTGCGTCATAGTCTACAAGATTGTGTCATAAGATTTTTTGAAACAATCAATTTCTAATTTTAATTAATTAATTATGCAAATTAAGCTCAAGATCATATTTTAGCCTAATTAAAAGCATTGAGAGTCTAATTTTTGGTCTGTAAATCTGTTGCAGCATATTCATCGATTGTACATCACAAAAACTTCCAAAATTCATTTCAATTCTTATGTATTTTATTGTTTTCAGAATTTCTTATGTATTTCTGTGTTTTTCAACTTTTGTTTTTTCTTTGTTTTTTCATTGGAAATTGTCACTGACCACTTTTCTACCATAATTAGCACAAAACTAATCAATGAAAGTGATTAATTGTAAAAATAATCAGGTTTTTATGACTTTCACGACAGAGCACTGTTTTCCATAGGTAATGTACACAAAATCACAAAATTGTGCCCGTTTTGGGGCGACATTCCGTTACAAAAATGGGCGTGGCTTCGCAAAAGTACGCGCGGATGTCGCAAATTTGGTCTCAAAAGTTGCGCGAGACTTGAACAAACAAAGTCAAGAAGCCTCGCGATGAGGCCTTCTCGCGTAACAGAATTATAGTGCGAAACGTCGAGGGGGGGGCGGATTCCGCCCCCCCCCCCCCCCCCGCCCTTTTAGGGTTAAGACGATTATGAAGTTTGCAATTCCAAAGTTTTGTTACTGGACACACCTTTTTCACCTTTGGATTAACGAAACTTTTTTTTAATGTTCCGATTAACGAAAGTTTAGAATTCCTATCATTTTCTGACAAACGAACCGTCGTAATAAGAACCATATCTCATTGACGGTTTAAGGAACTTTAGTAATAACGAAAACGAACCTTGTTTAATTTCAGATTATTGTATTACAATAATGCAAGTCCCCCTCGGAAACTATGCAGGACACAAGGAGCGAACACGTACACAGTGATGTGAAGCATTCGCCCATGCAAAGAGGCTATAAATGCTTGTTCCGCTACGTATTTTCGGAAGCGATTCGCATTGTTATAACGGAGCACATTTCTTTTGTTTTTCTTTGTCAGTGGTGCTCAGAAAGATTTCATTATAACGAAAATTTCGTTATAAGCGAATTTTGTACCATAGACTTCAATGGTGATAATTTTGGGACCAGAAGTTTTACTTCGTCATAACGAAATTTCGTTATAACCGTGTTCGTTATAACGGGAGTCCACTGTATTTTATTCTAAGATTCTACTTCTACTCTAAAGTGAAAACTTGTCATGTACAAGGTGTGGTGTTGGCTCTTTCTCATATCTCACTGCCTTTCTCTAACATTAGTTTTCATTAGTTTACCACAGCTGCCAACAAACACATGTGTGTTATATCATAATATATATACACGTATAGTATGTTCATTCTTCATTCACACTGAAGAAGTTTACCACAGCTGCCAACAAACACATGTGTTTTATATCATAATATATTTATAGTATGTTCATTCCAGGCGCGGCGCTAGGGTGCAATTAACTCGCCAAAAGCTTATGACCTCGAAGCCTCAGTTGCAAAAAGTAGACAGCTTGTGTGCGTAATTAACCGCTGGGGAAGTGTTGCAGGACAATCGCAATATCTCACCTCAAAGCCATCAAATGATTAAATCTATACAGCAAACTGAAGAAGAAACTATTCTCTAACTCGTAATGTTAGTTATTTGGGGTTTTATTGAGGATAAACGTGTGAAAATAATGTCGAAACTTAGCTTCCAAAACAGAAAATTTGGTCTCAAAACAAGTGTTATTTTCTCACATTTCCCTTCATTGCACAAAAATGAAACTTCGATATATGACTTATGGTAGTATATCCATGCTGCTCTCCAAATATCTTTTCTGTATCATTTGGCGCACAGCTATGTCTGGAAAAAATCGAGATCACTGTCACTTGTGACCCACGTAAAATCCATGGCGTAAGGAATACGCAGTCCGATGTATTGGTTTTTGTGCTGCTTGAAACAGTTGAAGCACAAAGCAGGGTTCCTCTCTTGCCCACTCACCACCCTGCTGACCGAAAATCGACCTCTGTCGCATTGCGCCGAGCCTGACACCGCTGATTGGCTAAGCGTGCACTCACCAGTAGAAAACGCATGCGCAGGAGGATGATCTAGTTGTGCATGTCCAGTATCTTCTCTTAAAGTTGGTTGTCTTTTTGCTCTTATTTTTACCTAACTACTAATTGCACAAACACGAGACTTCGCAGGTAGTGAGTCTGGTGTATACAGACTAGTAATATGTTGATCAAATGCATATTCATGCAGGCGCAGACTTGTGTCGGGAAAAAATCGTAACCCTTTCCCACAGTCGACTCAAGCAGAAAAATACACATATCTCGAAAGATACATCAGCGTTTTCGCCCAAAAATCATATGAAGGATGATATATTCATATTTGATATATGTGTGAAGTTTCAAGGGATTTGGTGGTAAAATAAGGGAGATACGAGGAGGTGAACTTTCGAGATTTTTTGTCCTTCCCTCCGCACAGCGCTTTGATGACCGTTAAGAATTCAAAAGCTTTGGCCTCTTATCAGTGAGTTAATTGCACCGTAGCACCGGGGCTGATTCTTCATTCACACTGAAGAAGAAAGTGTGCTTTCAAAATGACAGATATGATCTTTCTTTTCTGAAATTCTCTTTGTATGTACCAACCAAATGTTGGTTTTACCGTCACAATGTTCTTTTCTTTTCTTTTCTTATTTAGCATGCGTCAGTTTTTCTGTTAATCAGGAGATGTTGAAAGCTCTGCCTTATGTCATCTATGCACATTGCAGTGCAATGATCAGTGCCAGCAATAAACACAGTACAATACATATTCCTGTACATAGACTGTTACATGTAGTTTTCAAAAGTGAAAGTTTAGAGAAAAAAAAAAATCACTTGTTTTCGACAGGCTTACAGTCCCACTTGCAGAGGTCATATAGCAAAAACAAAGCATAGCCTGGGAAGTTGTAACTATGACTTGGTGATTGGAGTGTTGTGTGTGTATTTGCCACCGTAATTAATGTTCAATATGTAGTTTTGTGCACTTCGTTGTAGCATGTTGACATTTGCTTTTGTGTTGAGTTGTGTGATGTGTGGCAGTTGTAAGTGTAAAATATTCTATGCAGCAGATATCTGTCAGTGTAGCGTAATTATACTTTTTTCCTGTAAGAAAAATTGTATTACATGTATGATGTGATAACTATACCATAACATACTGTAATGTTGTAAAGTAGCATAATGTAGCACATAGTTAGCATAGCATGACATAATATACTGTGATGTGACATAACATGACATCACCATTTTAAATTTATATGCCTACATAATATACAAACAAAAGTAGCAGTGTTGTTAAATGTTGAATACATCCCCTCTCGGCAAAGGTTTAGAACACCTGCCTCCTTTCTGCAGTACTCTTACAGTAGCAAAATCGGAAATTAAACATCATCATGTCTGCCAACAAACCTTCAACTCTCTGCTGCACAATCAGCGTGACATCATTTTTGATGCCATGGAATCGTACTATTTAAGGCAGAAACTTTCCCAGTTCCACCATTATTGTACATACAGTGTACATACAGTGTACATGCCTTTACTTTGTGAATTGTCCAACTTGCGCACCTGGCACTGCCCAGAAATGTCTTTCATTCAATCATTTAGAAATAACAATGAAATAAAAATAAACCACTACAGATGCAACTCTATTTTGTCAATGGGGATGAATGTTTATAACCCTAGTATTTATGCAGTAATTACAAAAAAAAAAGAGTAATTATTGTACAAGGTTAAATAAAGGAATATTTATACACTCTTGATCATGTGAACATACTGTAAAACAAGGAATGTTTGCGTGCATTTCAATTTCGCAAAATTCGCGAGCGCCAAGATTCGCAAAAATAAAATGCACACGGAAGTTCTTGTCTACACTGTATGCATTGCACGCCAGTGGCAATTTGCGAAAATTTCATGCCACAAGAGGCCCTCGGCTCCAATTCGCAAAAATTTCATGCCGCGAATATATCATGTTTTACAGTACTTGGTTTGTTCGTTCACACCGAGGACCTACTGTTGATGTGTAGATGTGTCAATATAAGTGGACTGTTGTAACCCGAGTGTAGTTGTAGTAACAACAATTTTTGTACAAACTCATGGGGTTTTACTGAAGTGATTTAATGTAATAATATTAGGTACAGTATGTGTAAAATTACTCCTGTTTCCTTGTATCATGTAATAATGTCCTTTATTTTAGTTAATAAACTCTAGCTTCACATCTGTTTGTGGGTTTTATGGTCAATGACTATACACAAGATGAACAAAATGTTTTTTTATTTATAGATAAGAATATGGGCTCTCATTATGAGCACGCATTGCTTCTTGGGAGTCCTGGCCCTGAATGTTATTTGCTTCTTTAATGTGACCTGTATTGCTTAATATTTTGCCCAAACAAAAAAGGATGAATCGTAAGTAGATTTGGACAGTTCTTGGACCTATTTTGTGATAGATGTTTTAAATTGTGAGTAATGATTATTGTAGTTACCACAGGAATAGCTCAAAATTTGCTGATTACTCAATTCCCGATGGCTGCTATATCAATTCCAAATCATTGTCTGCTAATAATCTAAACTTCTGTATGAATTTTACTGTGGATTATTCATAAAATTTCTAAAAGATTAGTTAACCTGACAACAAGTACAGATGTGTCTGACGTATGATAATTTATTTAATTATTATGATGTAATTGTTAAGATTGTCAAAATATTAATGTCATACCAATCATCTTGCCTAAATTCCACCTTGACCACATCATTTGTAGTTTCTATTTTTTGTGATACATGTTGTGGTAAATAGAAAACTAAATACATGTACTGCACATGCTTTTTAGTCCCATTTTCTACAAACTAAACTCAGCCCTTTAAAATGGACAGTGAGTCTTATTGTACATGCATTGTACTGATCCATTAAATTCAAGAGCAAGACAAGAAAATAGAATCGTTTTTTAAAGTGTGTATTTACTATGTTGACTTACTGTGATTTCTCTTCATTACATCAAGTACATCATGTAACATGTGTTGTTAAGAGACACTGATGCAGTCTGTACATGTACACATTCACCAAGGGGGACATTTCATGAAGCTTTTTATTATTTCTTTTGACAACTGTGAAAAGCTACTGGAATCCTTGCATCTGATTGGCTGAGAGCAAATTTGTCAGAAAAAAAAAAATCTAACAAAATGCTTCATGAAATGCCCCCTCGATCATACCTTGTCAAATTATCTGTCCTAGATATTGGTCCAATAAACCCACTACACTGTATGACAAGATACTCTGGGACTGCAGAATTTTTCTCCTTACAGCAAAATCTGTTATCTTTCTTTTGAATTATTCTTAATCTCGTTATGTTTTTCCAAACTTTGCTTGCTCTATGTCTCTATAAAATGAATCGTGGCACAGACGTGTGATTTAAAAAAAAAAAAAATAATAATAAAATTCTGCTCTGGGAATATCTTACAAGTTCATGCTTCACAATAGAAGACACAGCACATGATAGAATACATCTTTGCAATGCACTTCATACATTCCATATTGTTTTAATGCAAATTTACATGTAGATACGAGCAAAATTTATGTAACATGCTATATTCTGCCATGATCCTTTATTTTATTCTAATCTACAGACAGACATAGGTGTATATAAAAGACAAAGATATATCTATTCTCTGTTTTCTTTATGAGAAGCTACAGTCAACCTCGTTTACTTCAACATCAGATTAGACGAATATCTTTTAACTCGGTGGCAAAATAGCATGCCGTCAAACCCCCGTTTGAGGCGAGACCCCATCGCCAAACGAAGCTGATGGGGTGCTATACCCCCCTAACGATTCCTAGTTTGAGAAGTGGGAGTAGATGTATTTGCCCACTGCAAAATAACTTTCTACTCGGACGTGGCAAACCTGGAGGCCAAGCCAGGGTTTAATGACTGCAACAGCTGTCATATTACGTAAGAGCATGATAAGGATATCTACCTGTGGCAGACCATTCAAAGTGTACTCAATTTTCTCTATTCTTTCTCAAGTTTTAGATTTTATATTCTATTGAGAAATCCTATAGTCATCCGTTTTGAATTTCGAACGAAAAAATTTGACCCATAAATAACGAAAATACAGGAATAATAAGGAGAGCATTGTAGAAGTTTGTCGACACACACACGCACCATGGAGCTACATAGCCCATGCCAAAACCAAAACAATCTCCTCCACTCGCGGGTGCCCCCCCCCCCCCCCCCCCCCCCCCCCCTGTGGCCAGTGACTGATGCTTAGATTAGGCCAGGGTCAAGAAACGGGTGTTTTATATCTTTGGTTTTTAAGTCCTTGATTGCCAAGATATACACTGGCATTGTCTACAGGGGTGTAGCTTCTTCAAACGAGAGACTTGCCTCATGAAAAGTCCCAATGTATTCCCTCCTATGAGAATTGGGGTTCGCATACCTCAAAGTTTTCGTAAGTCAAATCATTTGCTTCAGTCCAGACTGACTTGAGGTATGCGAGGTTGACTGTATATACATGTAGCTATCATACATGAGGAAACAGTTAACCCGTTGAGGATGGACTGATTTTGCTATAACACGCATTTCCCATAGACCCCTGCCGGAGTATATCAAGACTCGTCCTCAATGGGTTAAACTCAGAATGGCTGACAATGATCCTCTATTGTACTTGGAAGGATAGACAGCACAAAAAAAAAAAAACCCAGAATCTGGTATTGTGAAGAGTTGGCAGTCTAGGGCTTAAATTTTATTGTCCTGGATAGCAGTACAACTGCAGTATGAATTTCAAGCCCTTTAATGAATATTTATCTCAAAATAAAGATAAGAGATTGAAAAGAGTGGGTGACTGCTGTAAAAGTGGAAATTTTCAGAGTTGAAAATTTCATGCATTTCGCCCAACCTGAAGTTAGCGCGAAAATAAAAGCACATAAATATTTTTGCTATAGGTTCCAGTATTTCATGTCTGCTGATTCCGTGGCCGGAATTAAAAGTATACAAAACTCATCTTACCTGGCTGAGTGCGAAAAATTACTCGCTCAAAAACATCCACTTTTACAGTATTTTTTTAATGAATGTAAAGACAGTGCAGTATGTTTCTACAGATGTCAACTGGGATCATGTTACAGTTTTGTGTGCTTCAATGCCAACCCCCAAATGTGAATTGAGCTGAAATGTGATGGCTGCTGTCCAGACACCACGAAGACTCCAGAAGGATGAAGTTGATAGGAAATCAGAATGTTTCCTTCAATCTTATTACACCGCCAAATCCTGTGGTGCTCCTTGGGTTACACCTAAAAGTTACACACAGCGTGTCATGCATAGCCACTCGTGGGGTTACACCTAAAAGACACACTGTATTATTCACAGGTACTCCTGTTGTGACATCTAATAGTTACAGACTGTTACTCATAGGAGCTCCTGTATCTTAATGTGCTTCCTGATGGCACTGGTGTAGCCGGTGTTAAAAGTTGTAACACAGAGTGTTTGTCATAGGTGTTCCTGGGGTCACACCTAATAGTTACACACAGAGCGGCACTTATGGGAGCTCATGTATCTTGGTGTGCTTCCCGACAGCATTGGTGTAGCTGGTGTTAAAAGGTGTAACAGAGAGTGTCTGTCATTGGTGCTCCTAGGGTTACACCAATAGTTTCACACAGTGTCATTCATAGGAGCTCCTGTATCTTGATGTGCTTCCTGACAGCATTGGTGTAGCTGGTGTTAAAGTTGTGACACAGAGTGTTTGTCATAGGTGTTCCTGGGGTCACACCTAATAGTTACACAAAGAGTGGCACTCATAGGAGCTAATGTATTTTGATTGCTCCCTGACAGCATTGGTGCAGCCGGTGTTAAAAGTTGTAACACAGAGTGTTTGTGATAGCTGTTCCTGGGGTCACATCAACAGTTTTACACAGAGTGTCATTCATAGGAGCTCCTGTATCTTGATGTGCTTCCTGACAGCATTGGTGTAGCCGGTGTTGAAGTTGTACCAGAGTTGCTTGTTTGGCCGCCTCTTGGCTGGCTGCTTCTGCCTCTTGTTCTGATTGGCTTCGTTTCCTGCATCAATATCAATGATTATTGGAAAAAATACAGTACTATCTATCAAAACGACAAGTCACACTCGTTCCTGAAATGGCATCTTTACTGGCACTTCATAATAACCAAGTCTGAAATGATGCCTAACACACACACCCAAGTCATGTTTTACGATAATCATTCTACGCTACAA
Source organism: Diadema setosum (assembly GCF_964275005.1). Taxonomy (NCBI): domain Eukaryota; kingdom Metazoa; phylum Echinodermata; class Echinoidea; order Diadematoida; family Diadematidae; genus Diadema; species Diadema setosum. Next base: position 5,220,574 of record NC_092692.1, on the reverse strand, counting down.
TATACTACAATTGGAACTATATTAACAACAATAATGTGCTCACCTAGTAGCTATTGCTCATGCCAATATTTTGCTATGATTTTTTTTTTCTGTGAAATACCTTGTACTACATGTTTGATTATTTTGAATTACGAATAATGTATTGCAACAAGGGGGTATGCTACTTGGAACAATTTCATATCCCATAGTCCTAACTAGAAATGTCGCTTTGGCGACTGGTATGCCTCCGCCATAATGCATGATTTTCCCAATAGGTCTAGATAGTACATGTGGACAATGTGTGATTACATTTTCACAAAATTGGCATAATATTGAAATGACAAGTTTGTCACAAATGTGTTGAATGTTCACCTTCCTTGACCTAGGTTTAATTGGATGAATAGGAGAGCATGTATCTAGGGATTTAAGGACTTTAACTCGACTTTGACCCATTCATACATTTAGGCATTGAGTAATTTTCAAGGTACAGGTGTGGAGAAAAAGTGCAATTTCTGAATTGAATAGTAAATTGTTACCATTTTCATCTGGCCCTTGACCCTAAAATTCATAAGATAATCACTTTCAGGTAGAACATGCATAATATGTACTAAGTTTCAAGATAACTTGAGCCACTTCCGAGATATGGAGGAAAATGTTAGTTCAGCACTTTCACTTGATCTTTGACCTTTTGACCTTTGAGGCAAAAAAAGAAGAAAAAAACTTTCCAGAGAATTTCTATTAGGTTACACATGTATGCATACACCAAGTGTAAAAAAAAATAACCCTGCTGGCATTGCATGATAGGAGGGAAATAGTAAAATTTTGAAGTGTTGCACTTGACCTTTGACCCCTGACCTCTGACCCCATGAACCCTACATTCTCTAGATAATCACTTCCAGTCAGTATATGTATATACTATGTTCCATGAAGATACCTTGAACAATTTTCCAAGGTATGGAGAAAAAAAAGAAGTATTAATATTTTTACTTGAGCTTTTGACCTTTGACCTTTGACCTCATGACCCAAACTTTCACCAGAGAATCTTAATTGGGTAATACATGTATACACTAAGTTTCAAGAAAATATCTTCAGGCATTCAATAGATATGGTGGAAATAGTGAAATTTTATGTATTTGACCCTGACCTTTTGACCTTTGACCTTTGACCTCATGACCCAAACTTTCACCAGAGAGTCTTAATTGGGTAATACATGTACACACTAAGTTTCAAGAAAATATCTTCAGGCATTCAATAGATATGGTGGAAATAGTGAAATTTTATGTATTTGACCTTGACCTTTTGACCTTTAGCATGTGCACCCAAAAGTCGATAGGCACAACTTCACCCCCTAATACACATACATGCCAAGTTTCATTAGGATACCTTAACAGGTTTTGATGGTTACCTTGTCCACAAAATTCAGTACGGACGGACGGAAGGACGGACGGACGGACGGACGGACGGACGGACGGACGGACAGAAGGACGGACGGACGGACAACCCGAAAACATAATGCCTCCGGCACCACTTCGTGGCGGAGGCATAAAAATCATTCCTGCCAAGCTTTGAGAAAATGTAATCATGGATTCTAAGAATGGAATGAAGACGTAAAGAGTTTGTGGATGCATCATAAAAAACACAACACAACAATGGCTCACTGTAGTATTGACTCAGGTGAGCATGAGCAGCAAATGAGGCTTTCATTACAAAGCTGGGTGAGTAGCCATTTTAGACAAGCTACTCTGATACAATCCCTTTGCGAGAAATTTGAATTTTACAAAATTGGACAACTTAGGAATAAGGCATCTGACAAGAGTCCTTCTTGTCCTGGCAATGTGTGTGAGTTTTTCATTTACCTTGGTCGTCCCCTGTTCCTGCTGGAACCTGGATGATCCTTCCAAAGAAATCTCTCATGGGCTGCAAGAGGGACAATCGAAAGGAATCAATACAGACTTGATTCTGCCCCTTCCATCAGAAAGCCACAGAATTTAAATAACTGATAATGACAAAGATTTCAACCGTCATACTTGTCACTTTAAAACAGACAAGATACCAGCATATGAATAATTGCCCACTTTCTGGTCAACCAGAGGTAATGCACACAACCATTTTTTATAACAATCATAAGCTCAAGACAAGTTTCTACCCCTGATCCAACCCTAAACCACAGTCAAAATGCTAGTTTACTTCAGGGAACCGTAGACAAGAATGACATCACTTGAATGGGGAAAAAAAAAACTACATGAACAAAAACATATCTGACAAGATATTTTCTGAACTTCTCTGCAAGTAATATAATTTGTTTGATATGTGTTATTATTCACTTCTGTCAAAGGGATTGCAATAACGAATTATCACAAAGTACAAGTTCTGTCAATTATCAAGTTAATCTCAAACTTCCTCAGTTCCGAGGGGGGAATACAATTGTAGTAATATCTCTGGTGTTTATCTGACAAAACAGAACACTTGACTGAGTGTTCTGTCCACTCACCTTTTCTTCCTCTTCCACATCAATTTTCTTCGCCTGTAGTTTCTGCTTGTGGCGCGGGACGGCAGTGTCAGAGTTCTTTTCCTTGGCGTTGACTGGTTTTTGAACAGGTAGTCCCGATGTCTTTGAACTATTAAAACAATTACGACATCAGCAAAAGGCAAAACTCTCATGAATGTTGTTTTTACACACTAAAAAGACAAATTCAAAGTGATAGACTGAAATTGTCAGTAATTTGTATGGGCGGAGGGGGGTCTAATCCAATTGAAGAAGCTAATTCTTCTCTGGAATGACAGTTTATCCACCAAAATTTTATCTAATTCAATTTGTGATCACATAAATGTCATACATTTGCATCAATTTTCAGCCCTCTGTTCATGCAGCAATAATTGACATCCTTATCATCCTTAAAACTATAATCACTCTCCATCAACACCCTCACAGGTACAATTTTGTTTAGCAGATTATATATGTATGGTCAAAAATTGGGACTTACCCTTCACTTTTCGTGTCCAATGCTGCTTCACTCCGCCGCATCTTTTCCAAGTCAATCTGCAAAATGGATAATAATATAAAAAATATTGCCCTTTAAGAGGTGTTGATATCCCAGGGGGAGTTACATTTTCCCCAAGAGATTATATTTTTACCCACAGCACGTAGCAGTGAGGAAAAATATTGACTAAAGAAGAAAATATAATTCTGGAGGGACTGTCAAGTGTTATATTACAGCCATAGACAAGGCATTATTTGTTGCATTATGTGGTCAACATAAATACACATTATTTCATTCCAGCCCTACAAGCAGCCTGCAAATATTCAGAAAGAAATTTACAACAATTTGAGACAAGAACATGAATTCCCAAATCTTCTAAAATGCACTGGCATTTTTTTTTTCAATCTGTTATAACTGAAGCAATCAACAGGCTTTCGAAAAAATCTGCTACTGAAGCAGTTGTATGTTAACAATAAATGAAAGGGCATCAGTCAAAAACTATGTTTTTACTCTTCCTTATGATACACTGACAATGAACAGTAAAAATCATAGTAAAAAGATACCACACCAAACCATGGAAATGTATCTGAGACTTGACAACTTGTGATTAATTTTTGGACAGAATGCAGTTTAGTAGTTTACCTCTCTGGCTATGAGCTGTTTGGCTGCATAGGTGATTGGTCTGACTGGTGGAGAGTCTGAGAACCGTGTGACAACTTCAAGATTTCTGTGGGATGAAGAAGTTCAAGAGTTACAAAGACCAATGGAGGAGAGCCAACATTTCTTTCAAACCTGAATCAGCATTATTCTCATTACCATCACATTATAATAACTGTCACGTTATCTAGACGACTCTAGTTTCCAATTCATCTCCACTAACTTTTTGGGTGACAATTAATGCAACTCTATCGTAGCAGCTGGTACGAAATATTTCCAAATTTCCACTTTCATGAGTTTTACAAGATGACCAATATTGAAAAATTAACAGCATGCGAAAAAATTGCCCAATGTAAAATAAATCTATTGCACATCGTCTCTTATGTGGGAGATCTCTCTCTATTGCTGTGAATATAAATAGTTTTTTATTCCATCAACATGCTTCTCAATATAAAATTGAACTACTTGCATAATTCTTTCCAAGTTCCAATTTACAAGATTTTATACGTATAAGGTGTAAACAATATCTACAATTACCAGTATGCAACAAAAATAATCATCCTCCAAACATTCTGTATTCCCCTCTAGTGATTATCCTTGTTACAACTGCAAAGTTGATGCAATCGTACATTATGAAATTCCTCATTTGCGATTGTAATTATTGCTGTAATCATCAAAAGCAACATAATGTACACTGTATTTCATACTCTTATTTCATTTCTAACTAAAGGTAAAGATGATATCAACTATGGTCTCAATCATAGTAAGATGGCCAAGATACATAGTGTCATCACATTTGCTGTCACAGGTGATCACCATGTTAGTAGCGATCACAAGCCACACTCAAAACACTCACGGGTCCAAGTTGTAGTTGTACGTTCCCTCTGCACTCCTCTCCTGCCGGTATGTCAGGTTGTAGGCTATCATGGTGTCCACCAGCTCCTTCAGCTGTTTCTTCTCCGACACACTGAACAGCTGGGTGTTGATCTACACGGTAAGCAAATGCAAATTACTCACTACATCATATTGGACAATCTCAACAATTTCAACAATATACTGTCAAACCTGCCTTGGCAAATGTCTCCACCTAAGTGACAGTGTGTGTTGGCTGATTGAAGAACAGTGTTCACAAAGGAAGAGTGTTTGACACTGTTTAACTGCTTTCGGCCCTAACAATAGCACAAGGGCTTTTAAAAAGGGTCAAAGGTTTCGTCTGCAAAATCACATTTCTGTCTTGGCTGGGGCTTCCACTTCTATTACAGGGGTGGTGAGTTAGCTCACTTGTTAGTGCGTTTGCCACACGATCCTAAGGACCCGGTTCGATTCCCGGGCCCCACTGAGCAATGTTGTGTGTAATCATAACATTCCCTCCAGTAAGAGGCAAAACACACATAAAATGGAGGTCACATGTGTGAGAGAGTCGCAACTCATGCACTTAAAAGATCCCACTTCATTTATTCATTGCAAAGAGCAGAGTGTTTAACCCGGTGAAGTGGTCCCGCCTTACGTCCATCTGGACCCCATGGAAGACCAGCTACTGCAGCTGAATATGGGCTACCCTACCATTTTCTAAGATGGAAACGAAACAGACAAACAAACAACTGAGCCCTCTACTGTTACCACCACCAAACAGACCACAATGTCTCCATCCCCATCCCCCTGCTTACCGGTCTGAAGGCTGGCCTGAGGATGATGAGAAGAGGAGGGAGGATCTCGGTAACGGCCAGCGTCAGGTTTATACCCCGCCGGACATGGGGTGTGCTCTCAGCACACATGGTCTCCACCAGGTTGCTGATGTGCTCCCTCTTTGTTTTCAGCTGCAAAAAGAAATAATAAACACAAAACTTGTTGAATTACAGCTGTGATATTGTTACTTCGCTCAATATGCTAGCTAGGTTTGTGTCCATGGCTGAACCTGAAATGCATCTGTAAGTGTCACCTTGGCTCAGCCTGGGCCATACAGAAATATGAATGACATGTGTTTGTTAAAAACAAACATCTTCTACATAAGCATTTCTACAATTCCTATGCAGCTTTGTGAACATGTTTGGACTGGAGACTGTATACAATGCCAGGTTAAGTCCCCATAAATAATTCAACGTGAGACTTGTCAAATTAAAGATTAAGGCTTGCTCTTTGTGGTTTAATGATATTGTAGCGGGAAAGCTAAGGGAGTAAAAATCTATTAGAGGCTACACAACCAGAGAGAGAGAGAGAAAAAGTCTGAACTTACCAAGTAAAGATGACAGAACTTTGATACAGCCCTTTCAAATTGTAAGTTGAGATTACAACCAAAAAAGGCACAAAAATGCAAGTCTTATGTGGTCTTATATTTGCTTATTGGAGTGATTGATACTGAATATAAAATATAAGTATTTCTCTGTATATATCTCTCAGAATTCAAAATTTTTATTTATGCTTTTTGATTGTGAAATTTTGAGAAGGTCCTGTGCTACAACATCAGATTTCAATACCCAAACACTTGAAAACAACAGAAAATAAAGAGAATCCCAAAAATTTCCTTACCTCATACTGGGTGTTGGGATAACGAATCTTGGTGTATGCCACACAGGCAAACAGCATGTGAAATGTGAGGGGCACAAAGGGCAGGAAGCGTCCGAAAGTGTAGTTCTGCGTCATGGCGATCTTCGTCTGGACCTTGTCGGAGAAGACCAGCCAATCACAGGCTGCGTTGATCTTGGGAGAAGAATAAGAGAGAGTTTTGTTTGTTTGAATGTTTTTGGTGGTTTGATTTTTTCAAAGGCGCACACTGCAAAGCTGCAATGTCATTGTAAATGGAGCCACCAGCAGCATTGCAACAAAACACCATCAGGCAGTAATAGATGGGACAATCAATCGATTGATGACCTATACTAGCAAACATTTTCATTAGATACTACACCTCTCAAAATGCAAAACATGTATGCTACTTTTTACTTCAAATTGTAATTCTATAGTCATCATGGAACAATCATGCAATTTGCAGACATTTTTTTCTTCATGCCCATAAAAAAAAAAAATGGAAAACTTGTAAATGTGGCCCAGGTCATGCAATATTTTCTTAAATCCTACTAGTGCTACGAGATATAAGATAGATTGTAAATGTTGGATTGTAAACTGACAGTCGCCTGAAATGTTCACAGACATAATACTTACTGCATCCATGTGCGGATCCTTAAATTTGACATCCAAGTAGTTCTCAAAGACACCTAAAACACGCAATCAAGCAAACAAGCAGACAAATAAACAAAATAATGCAGATACGAAACAACTTCAGGATTGAAAGAAAGATATCATTTGTAGAGGGAGACAAAGTGAAGAAACTTGCACCTGAACTTCAGGATTGTTACCATTTGATGGTATATATCGAAAGGCAAACATGATTTGTGACTAGTGTGTTGACTGGAATGAGGCGAGGTAAAAAGGTTACCACTGATTTGAATGACTAGCATAGCAGAACTACTTAAATGGGTAACATCCTAGGGTAACATCTTTCACTAAAATATTGAAGTAAGTCGACTATCTCTGTCTTTAAAAGTAATTGTCATCTACATCTTCATCCCACACAACAGCCAAAACCACAAGATGTCTCAGACGTCAAAACTGGTGTTCACGAAAAAGGAGAAATGAGTTGCAGAATACATGCAACTCTGACCATGCAAATTATTTTGAGATCCTCTACATCACCATACATATCCAAAACACTGATCTTCCTTTGTCACCTTTCTGCAGTCATCGTTGCACACCTCACATATCATAGCACTTTCAATGAATCGATCGTCCCGCATCCACTGTTCTCAACTGACGATCGTTTTTTATGCCAAAAAGACCCCAAAAAAATTCATGGATTTGGAAAATCCACTGTAGTTGCCGCATTGGGATCTTCCAATTTGCACTATTAAAATGCTTTTTTGGATCACCAAGTAAGCAAACAATTAAAAAATTTCAACTTATTGGACACAAAAAGGTAATCTATATGAATTCACTTGTACACCTCTATGCCAAAAATGCAAAGAAATAGAATGCTAGTTTGCCACTGGCAAATAAAAATGCCAGTGACTTTTAGTGTAAACATGCCATTTTGGAAACATAGGACAGATTATGCACATACAAATGATCAATTTCAAGATAATGAAACACACACCAAAAACAAAATTTGAGAGAAAAGTAAACAGCACATTCACATCCATCACATTTCTCTCCAAATTCCCATAGCATTTGTTTGTCCTCTGTCTATTATGTTTACATATATTTTTGTGTATTTGAATATGATATGTGTGTTAGTATACATTGTATGTATGCATACATCGCCGCTGGGGTGACAAGACCTTGTATCCGCAATTTTGGTGAAAATGACTTTTTTGGATTAATGGTCAAATAATGGGTAAAGCGATGTCTTGTCCAAATCCCAACTGTCTTACTCCAAAAATGAAGCCACCACGGCATGTCAAAGGAAAGGCTATCCAATTCGCCACAATGCTTTGGCCGCCATGTGTTTTGGCTCTCCTGAACATTTGACATTTTGTAGATACGAGGTCTTGTCACCCCAGCGACGATATGTGTCTCATTTTGTTTGTTTCTTTGTTTGTCTGTTACCCTACCTTGCATGAGCTTTTCGTGTTCCCCACTGGCCTGGATGACATGGAGCATGTGGTGGAAGCGGGCCGTTGGGGACGTCATGTCCCCGTCGAGGCCCTGCATGGAGTCCAGCGAAGCCCCCAACCTTGACCCCTGCTTCAAGTCATGGGGGTTGGTATACTGTTTCCTGTAGACAGACACACACAACATAAACAAGACAATGACAATATGAGTACTACTTTTGACTTGTTATGGGAATAATTGCCTTGAAAATGTAACTTGTAAACTCTCTTTTGATAATTTTACTCAAATTAACTTCTGACCAACAGCATATGCCTATTAACAATTTTGTACTTGTCCCGTCATATTCATAATAAATATCAGTAATGGTTGAGCTATGAATGATAAACAGTTTACAGTATATTTTTCTCTCATGCCATATTGTTGTTTTGCTAGTCCATACCTTATTAGTAAAATATGTGGATTTCTATACAAATCCATTACTGTATAAGCTGTTATTTTTGCCAATGAGGAGGTCATGAACATTTTTGCGAAATGTTGTTTTCGCGAATTGACACCGAGAATATTGCAAGAGCACTATTAGCCTAGCGTATGGCGACTTTTTCATGTGTTGTAAAATTCGTGGACTAACAGAGATTCGCGAAATTCACAAAAATTAAACCCTCGTGAAAATAACAGCCTATACAGTATTCATAACCCAAATTTATAGCAAAATCTAGTTATTTTGTGCCATGATTTAGAATGAGACGGCTCACTTCTTAGGCTTGGGGAGCTGAAAGAGCTGCTGCCAGACAGAGAAGAGGCTCTTGTGCTGGTCCTTCTGGCCCACTGTCAGGGAGTGCACCAGGCTCAGGGTCACTGGTTTTCCCTGCTGCTGGAGGAACTAGCAGGAAACAAAGAAAGCGAAGGAAAATAACCTGTGATTCAAAAAGAGATACTTTCTCCATGTATACAAATTTAGAAACAGATGAATAAACAATTATGATTGAAAAGAATATTCTCCAGTCGACATGTTCAGTGGCAGCACAATGACAATGCATACATTCATTAACCAAAATCAGGAAGGGTTCAAAGACTATCAGGAAGAAACTTTTGTGATACACACATGGTAATGGCTTAGGTGACTACGATTCCCGAATCAGGGAAATCTGACTTTTAATATTAAAGGATGGTGAACGAGACATTAAAATCAAGAAAATCATACAAAAGAAGGTGTCAAAGCAGAGGGAAATGTCTGTTAAAACAGATTTTTTATGTGACTTTTTAAAATATATTCGTACCACTGAAAAATCGCGAGTTAAAACTGACTGATTTACTTCACCGATTTTCGCTCCAGAACGGCCGTCTTTTCGGGGCCCTAAAATATGACGTCATGTCATGGACGAACGTACCCTTTACGATCGAGTGTGCAGCGCTAGCTAGCTCTACATCGAGTCCGCCATTCATAAAGCACGTAGTTCTTTGTGAGCGGATGCAATACAATACTGTACCTTGCCTGTCTTTAGTCGCATCTGCTTTATCGGCAGAAACAGCAGGGTAAAATGTACCATTATTTAAAAAAAGAAGAAGAGATGAATGAATAAATAAATAAATGAATAAATAAATAAATAATAGCCATAATAATACTAATAATATAGTCTGAAGCAACGTCAGTAGCGAACCGCCGAGTCCCCGCCGGAGAGCTAGTTTGGTGTGTATGGTAGCCCCACTACATATCCGACCGCGTATAATTCGCGCACTGAACACTTAGTACGCACTTCGTCTGCGCGCAAAGCACATAAAAATGGATCGGCTTTGAATGTAGATGAGGATGGTGTGGGAAAACGCGATAATTCACTGTTCATTAATGGTTTTAATCAAGGACAAAATTTCAAATGAATACTTTCACCGAATCGTAATGACAGCACAATGTAATGTCTATGGAAGTTCCTAAAAAGCTTCGTTGACGTTTTCTACAACACGGTGTTCAATACAACTCGGTTTGCGTGCATTGTCAATGCAAAAAACAGCTGTCGATCCTGATAACGCGATTTACCGCGGGGAGCTGAAACGAGGCCACGCTAGTTCGTCAGCGACATTTTTGCACTGAAACTTCGAATCGAAAAGGGAACAACGGCATTTGATAGAGCTGGATTTTCTCAATCACGCAGGTCAAGTTTTTAACGTGAATTTCAGTGTTAAATATCCTTATCAAGCAAATAAACATTAGGCGGTCGATGAGTAGTAGGTCCAACCCTACATAGGCTACTCCACAACGTAGATCCTTACGTTAGCTAGGTCAGAGTTCTTGTTCTACCATAACGTTAGGCTCTACTACTGTACTAACTAGGCCTATTAAACGGTTACTATAAGCCGTTTAAGAGTAGAGACTGAGGCGCGAAAGCGCAAGTAGAAAATTAAAAAGGTATACTTCATGGTAATTCGAAGGAAGATGGGTTCAATAAGTGAAATTATAACTCACTTTTGCTTGATAGAGTAAACAAGACACGTACAGATACCTCGGTGCACTCAGGCCATCGCTCGCGGCGGCGTGATACAGAGCGTAGCTTAGGTGCAAAGTTAGCTAGCGGTAGCGTATCACATCAGCGAGCGCAGGGCTGATTCGTCCATGTCATGACGTCATAATTTTGGTCACCAAAATTTCGCCATCAGATCGGGTTCAGGTGGTCTAAAAAGGGCCTCAAAACACCATCTCTCAATCGTTCTAAAGACATTTTCACCTTCTCAAAGTTAACTATTCATATTCCTAGAGACTTAAGCTTTGCAGAAATATATACAAAATTTGTAAATCACTTTGTTTATGAATACCGACATTTTTTTCTTGTTCACAATACTTTAAGTCAGGGCATGAAGGAATCTATAGTATTTAATGAGGCTTGCTGCAGAATAAGGAGCATTTGCAGGTTTGACAATTATGATTCAAAACGTACATATGATGTATGGTCCAGTACGAAAGTATATGATCTATTTCTGTCTATTTCTTCCTTTCTCATCGTTTCTCATCTTTGAATCATCATCACTGCAATCATCATCCCAGAATTTGTCTTGTGGGGAAAGGTGGGGGGTTTTTTTATACCTTGACAGTGATGTAATCACAGCATGATGATGGTGTAAACAAAGTATCATAATCATTACAGTTTCAGCAAAATTCCAGCAAAATAGGACTTGTACCTTTTAACCCGTCGAGGACGAGTCCCGAGTATACTCAGGCAAGCATCTATGGGAAATGCGTGTTGTAGCAAAATCAAACCATCCTCAACAGGTTAAGATATGACAGCAGAAGACCCTTGAATAGCTAACACTGTATCTTATGGGAACCCCATGATTGCCATCTCTGTGGAAGGATCAGAGTAGAATTGTCCATCTGATTTTAACACCCACGTACAAATTTCAACATAACTTGTCTTTATGAAATTGTGCAGAATGAATCTATGTTCCTCTGCCTAAGAAGATGTGTGCTAACCTTAAGAGTAATATTCTTGCTACCATGATTACTATGGTCCACAGATTGATGAAGCCATTACAAGTATGTCAGTGAGAGGATATATACCTGGAGAGTGTTGAGGCAGGATCGGATGTCGTTCTCCGCCTTTGTGCAGAGAGCCATCAGTGTGGTGAGGTCTGTCTGGAGCTGGTTTCGCTTTGAGATCTGTCAAGAGTCAAGAGGGTTGCAATGATGTTATCCTCAAACCACCTGAACACCCCATCCCCAGCACCATCTCATCACAATGAAAGTAAGGGTATGCTTGATTACTATTGAATGACACAGACTAGCATTATCATACATGAACATGAACTCTTGCAGTCACTTTGCCGGACTGTTCTTGCCAGTGATGTCATTCTCATATCACCACCGCATTCTGATCCAAAATACAGTCTCTTAAAAGAAGCACGGCATAGCATCTACATTCCTGCTCAGTGGGCACATCGGCACCAAGAACCATTGAGGTTTTGTGAATGGTGCTAGGGAGGTAACATTCCATGATGGAATGACATAAATGAAGAGGTGAGCAGTCATATATATCCCAACATTATTTTGTTCCATTATGTCTTGGCACTATGCAATTTTCAAAAATCTCAAAACAATCTTGAGATCTCATCGTCATTTCATAGCGTAGGCTCGAAGCTGAACTAATATCAATATGCTACTTTTTTTAATGGTTATATCACAAATAGCATGCTCTTTGAACCAATTTAGTCATGGATGTATTGCATAAGGATAGCACATAGCATGGCAACTCACCACATACATCCTGTGAGCCAGCCTAGCAGACACTGTGGGAGGAAAGTGTGTCACGTAGGCGAGCTGGCGCAGCTGTCTGAGGGCCGGCACATACCTGTAAGATGATATCAAAGTGTATAGTTTGCTGATAACAAGAGACCTTTTCTGCCCCCCCCCCCCCCCCCCACGGAAAAAAGCAGTAACTGACATTTTTATGAATATTTACTTTTTTGCAAAAATGAATAGTTTACCCAATGCTCTCCAATGTTAATAGGTCAGTTTTGCAAAAACAAAAATGAAAGTGACCAAAAATGCAATTTTTCACTTTTGCAAAAAGCAGTAACTGCATCCAGTTGATTCAACTTTGCAAGTTTCCCCACGGAAGAAAGCAGTAACTAACAAAGCCCACGGAAGAAAGCAGTAACTAACAATTTAGTCTAATCATTCAGACTCTGTATAGTCCTTCCTGTATATTTTTTTCCCTAATACCATTTATTTTTTCTACTAATTTTTTCAAAAACAATGTAAACAGCAGTTTCTTCCATAATTTAGGGGAGTAGATATAAAAAGATTGTTTCACCAGTAACTTAACTCTGCCCGCAGGGAATCATATGACAAGTTGTAGAAAAAGCTTCTTTCTGGAGACTAGCAAACCTGGCAGACTCAGCGCGCTCAGAGTGCAGAATACGCGTGCAGCTAGCTGCATGCGCATAAATTCTGCAGCATACAGTAACTAGCTAAACATTGCATCACACATCACAGTCATCACTTGCACAGTATCGCAGGTCTGGTACAGTCTGAGTGATCATGCCAGTGCTAACCATGCTGTCACACAGTTTCTGCGGTCCAGGCATGCCTGTAAATCTATCATGAATTGCAGAGGAAAAGTCATGGTAGCCATGGCTTTGGCCAGAACCAGAAAATCTAGGTGAGCTGAAAATATATTGAAGGGAGATGAGCACTAGTATTAATACACTAACGTTAGTCTAACGTTAGATGTAGGCCCTAAAGTTAGGTCTACCAGATCTAACGTTACAGAGTAGATCTAGGCCTAACCCCGGGACGCTCCGTGTACACAGTTACACACTGTGGGACCCCAACACTGCGTGTTGGGGCTGGTCGCAGTTAATCTAGGCCTAGAGTCTAATCTATTGTTAACTGTTTAGTGTTAGACAAAATGTCAGTAGGCCTAGGCCTAATCTAACGTAATAGATCTAGGTCTAGCACTAACATTGGGCATAGATCTGTAGTCTAGCTCAAGTGTAACGTCAGAGTTCGACTAGGATCTAAGACGAAGAGACTTGACTTTATTGTCTAGTCCAGGGTCATTACTGTTAGGGGCCAGGCCGGGCACTTCAAAGTTCAACTTCAATTACCTTATTTTTACACAGAATGCCATTCAATCGACAAGACCTAGTCTAGGTCTAGAGTTAGGTCCTAGATCTTATAGATCTAGACTAACCAGAAAGTAGAAGAACTTTATAACCTGGTGGTGGTAACAATTCTCCTCCTATGGTCATGTGACATGTGCAGTTACTGCTTTTTTCCATGGGGAAAACAGCAGACTCCTGGCCGTCTGCAGTTACTGCTTTTTTCTGTGGGGAAACTACCCAGAATCAAGGGTGAGCCACCGCAGTAACTGCATTTTCCTAAATAACATTCAAAAAATAACGGAAACATAGTTTTTTCCTAGGTATTGTTAGACAACTAGGTATGGTGCATAATCATACCACAAAATTATTTTTGAATGTTTCTGTGTTTTTAAAGAATTTGCAAAAAACACAAAATCGCATTTATCTCAGCTCAGCAGCTATGCAGTTACTGCTTTCTTCCGTGGGGGGGGCAGTTTTCCACAAATTGATCATTGGAACAATGATGACTATTAAACAAGGATGATGATGGTGGTGATGATAATGATAATGATTTTAACGACTGCGGTGTTGGCGGTGATGACAATAACAATGATGGTGATGATGATGTCCATGGTGCCAGTGATGACAATGATGATGGGGTGGTGATCATGATGATGATGATGATGTTGATGTTGATATTGATGTTGATGTTGATGTTGATAATGATGAGGACAATGACAACCATGATGACCATAGCATTGAAAATGGAAACAATGTCAATGGAACGTTGATAATAAAAATAACAATCAAGATGATCCTCATAATCTCAATCAAATGGTACTGACAATAATGCTGATGAATGAAATCATAATAATTAAAGTATTAGTAATGATATCAGAGCATCAGATGGAAATTATATCCTCCCTTTGACGGCCAAGCCAAGGAGAGCTCGTCACTCCAAAGAGTATAGTGTATGCTCTAAACCTCTAAAGACCTTGTTACTTACACATCATTGCAGATACAGATGATGGGGCGTTTGAGGGGAGGTTGTGCCTTCTTCTTCTTGCCCCCTTGGTTACCATCACTGCCTGCCTTGATGATATTGATCAGACAGTTGATGGCCGGCTAAACCAAAAACAAACAATCAAGTACCACAGATAGGACTAAGACGAAAAGTACTTTGGTGAAGTTAATACAATAAACAAAAGTTTGACCATGAAAAAAAGGATACCATCCTAACCTTACTGTACAAAGACAAAACCATAACAGTTGAAAAAGTTTGGCATTCTGAATTAACAACAATACTACAATGTTCCCAGCATTGTATATACAGTATATATATTGCAGTTAATGGGATCCAAAGGACACAATGTACAAGAAAGCTTCAGAATTGTACCTCTCTCACATCAAGTCTTATATTAACAATCTCTAAGAAATACGGGATACACTTACAAATTACTAGCTTAGGCAGTGTGATTTGCTGCAATAATCTCTCTGCGCTTGCTTTTTTTTTTGATCTCCTAACCCCCATCCCCCCCCCCAAAAAAAGGCAAAATAATCAAACCCAAATAAAACATGGATAATACTTGGAGAATAGAGCTTGATTTCCTCAAGTAAGTGTCTGCAGGCTTCTTGTTTGCAAAGCTTCAGATACGGAATGTGTTAAATTTCTAACCTGTGGAGCTCCATCGATCTCATCAATGACCAAACAGTTGGGTCTCTGGTCAGGGGCAAGGACAGAGGTCATCTGGATGGTGGACAGTAGGCGAGTCTTGAAGATTTCCTGGCTACGGTCATCACTGCAGGGGGATGGACATATCGATCAACATCAGGGTCAAGCATTATACTGTAGAAGGGCGAGCTAGGCTCTTGCTCTATATTAGTTAAAACCTACATCTGACAATGTCTCAAGTCTATATTATAAACTTTTAAGCTGGAACCACCAGATTTCCACTGGAAATGTGTTAAATACTCCAAAAGTGTATCAGTTTATTTCTTGGCTGCTGTAATAGTAAATGCAATCATTGCAACTTGAAAATACAAAATCAAAATTCCTGATGACCCTAATATAATAAAGACTTTCACAGATGTGGTTTTATTCCCCCCAAACTCACCAAATTTCAATACGGCACCACAGACCTTTGCTACTGGTGTTCTGCTCAAGTCCAGAATGGGGTACATTCATTAAAACAAAGGCCCATTATCTCCCATTCCACAGGAGGATTAAAGAAGATCTCCTTGCTGTTTGCAGAACAGGCAAGAACAAAGTCATTACCGATTTAATGAAGACGGGTTCTCCAGAGTTCCATGGAAAGCTCATGCACTATTTTTTGCATATCTGCTATAGAAATTGTGACTTGGCAGGATGGGTTCTTCTCTACAGTATAGAGAATGTGCATGCATTAGCAGTGCTCGTGTACTACCTATGTACCTTGAAATTATGACTGGAAAATCAACTTCCTTTGATGTTTGATGCTATCTCAAATGAATATCGGATTTGGCAAGGAAGAGTTCTTGATCAACCAAAAGACAATTTACAAGCCATTGTCAGCGTATGCCTTGAAATTATGACAAGAAAATGAGCCCCTTCCATGTTTGCTAGTAGAATGAATGTCGGATAAGAAAGATAATTTGTACGGAAGTCAGTAGGCACTGAAATAGAATGGGAGTCCAACACAAAAGGCAGCTCATGGGACTAGTGTAAATCATATGGAGGTTTCAGGAATTGTCCTCTGTTGCTCACCTTGCATTCATCTCCACTACGTTATACCCAGCATGCCTGGCTATGACGTGGGCTAGTGTAGTCTTGCCCAACCCCGGGGGTCCACAGAGAAGGGCAACCCTCAGCCTTGGCCGCTTCTGCTCGTCCAGTTCCTGGGAAACAAACAAACGGAGCTTTGCTCATTGGAACCCTTCAAATTGAATTAGTAGGCTGGTCAACTCACTCACACATTAAAATATGTTGTTTTTACCATAATTTTGGAAAATTACTTTTGTAGATTCAGCTGTTCACACTTTACGATATTTCATTACTTGGACTCCATTTTGCACACATTGGTGGCTGCTTTGTCAAGACGGGCTCGAACAAACTTTCTGGTTTCCAGGCACAAATTTTTATAAATTTGTGAAATATACATGTCTGTAACCTGGTCTATTCCTGTCCATTCAATCAGTCTTACCCACATGAATTAAGTCAGAAAGTGACACTAGAAGGAACAGAGAAAAAAAAATAGCAACAAAAGCTGCACAATGTATTTTTCATAAAATTTTTCCACAGTGATATTGCTAACAAAGTAAGAAAATAAGTTAGGAGTTTATCACTGTACTCAAAAACACTGTATGAGGTAACTTTGTTGTACACTGTATATGGTTTAACACAGTTTATGAATGGAAATCACACATATGGGATAAAGATATTCTGTACAAGATATGAATGTTTTTACTCAAGGATCTTTACCAAACAGTCCGAGTGTTTAAAACAAATCTATGTTATTTAGTTTCAGTCTTCAACAGGAAACTACAATCATTTAAAATGACAATTTACTGCTTTTAAAGAGGATTGTAATGTTATCTGGTGCCCTCACCACAGTCAGCTCCTCTGGTTGGAACTTGCTCTTGAACTTGTTCGGCTGCTGCCCGAATCCCTTGGCACCGCTATCATGTTTCCCCTTGGTTTTCGGTTGCTTCAGCTCTTTCCCAAACACCACATAGTCCCACAGTTTTAGCCAGAACAGTAGGTTGCGATTCACTCCCTGAATAGAGACAAAATATTGTGTTTCATCAATGCATTGTATGGTCAACTCTTTCTACTAAGATCTCAAAAGAGAAACATGAAATGCAGTCTTCATGGAAAAGTTGTCCCAGTGAGTATTTTTTTTTTTTTTTTTTGGGGGGGGGGTTGCAGTAGGAATTTTGCAAAAGACATTTTAAAGGTTCCCTCAAATACATTGCAGTACATGCACATTTACATACTGCTAATACGTGGACACATTCACAAAAACTATGAAGAGATCATATACAAATATTATATGTTTATTTTCAGCCATTTAACTTCAACTTGTGATAAAACAAAAGTGCCACAAAACAGAGGGATTGCTTTGGTAGTGAGGGGTTTGCTATAAAGATAGGCTACCATAAACACAATTATTTAGACAGTGATGATAACAAATAGCTGATGCGGGAATAACTTGAGACTGTAGGAGAACTGTGATATCACCCGTACATCGTCACTCAGCAAGTCCGTGTAGTGCCTCGGAGCGTACTTGTCTACCCACAATCCCTTGTTCTCCTTCCCATCATCCTCCTGTGCCTTCCCCACCACCAGTTCATCGCTTTCTTCATCTTCGTACTCCTTGGCCAGTTCTCTGAGGGACAGATTTCAGCAAGCAGTGATGATTACGAGGGCCAAGTTTGGGGATACAAAACAAAGAGAAAAAGTGCAAAGTAATCTTCCTTGGCTTTAGGCAGTCCTGAGGTGGAATACAATCACCAAACATAGGCATTGGTGTAAATAAAGGCTAGAAAAAAAAAATTGTTGTTTGCAACAACTGTGCGTCAAATGAGGTAAAAATAATATAATAACACAAATACCAGACAGACATAATAACAAACATGCATAAAAAATATGCAAAAACTGTTTTCCTACATTCAATCTTCACTAATATCAATATCAGTGGTGTATGGCAAGACAAAGACAATACATACTGGTCACAGGCCATTTAATTTTAGCAGCCATTTAATGGAGAAAGGCATCTCAAACTTTCCCATCTCAGAAACTACAAATTACACATGTATGGTGCCAGTGACAAGAATTTTTAGTCAATTCATTAAGTCTATAGAAGTAATGCACAAGAATTAGTGCAATTGCTGCTGAACATCTATGTGATGATTTCATTTTGACAAATTTCACAAGTCAACTTTTATTCATTAAAATAAACAACTCCCCAAGATATTACCTTCAATACTACAAACATGCTGTACACTGTATATTGCCTCTGTGGTGGAAAATCACTAACTTTCCTCAAAAGAAGGCATACAGTGCACTCCTAATATAATGAATACGGTTATAATGAAATTTTGGTTACAATGAAGCAAAAATTCAGGCCGCAACATTATCCGCTCTATGTTTTTTTATTGCTTATTTGCTCCATTACAGCAAAATTTCGATATAACGAAAGAAAATTGCCAGGCCCAATGACTTCGTTATAATGGGAGTCCACTGTAATACTGAATTATCATTCCATTGTTGTGGTTCTTGTTTGTAAAAATATCACTCCCAAAATACATGACAAATATAATATTTCACAAAGAAAGGAGCTTGCTGTTGTTGTTATAGTTTTCCTTCATTTGAAAATGACAAATCTTACCTTCTCAGTTTTTCTGAGACCCTTGTTGACTCTTCAATGACCTTCCTCCGGTTCTGTGAAGCAAGAAAATTAGAAATGAATGTCAGGCACCAGCAGCATGTCTCCACAAACACCTTTTATTTTTTACTTTTTTACTTTTTATTTCAACTGTGCAAGCATCAATGATGGCATTCATATACTGCATGCATGTACCACCACTATACATAACATGTACTCAGTCTGGCAGATTTATTGTGCTTTTGCAGTGTATGCTACAATGCTTCTCAAGATTTGCTGTTCAATTCATTATCTTTGTTTTAAAATCTCATCAGAGTTCTGATAGACTGAAAAAGGAGATAGAGAATTCAAAAAAAAAAAATCTGCTTCCACTAAAAAGATGGAAGCTGTGCATACATGTACAAGTTGAAATTGCCATGATAATACACATGGTCAAGCAAAAACATTTTACTGTAAAGGTGGAAATTTTTGCACATTTTTCGCACCCAGAAATCAGTGCGAAAATAAAAACCCACAAATATTTTTGCATGTCATATGCCATTACTAAAATGTCTTGATTCCACTGAAATAAAAACACACAAAATTCATCTACCCCAGCTGAGTGCGAAAAATTACTCACGCGAAAATAACCCCTTTTATAGTATAGTATTTTATATAAAAATAAGTGAAGGAATACCTCGTCGTCAATCTGTCTGATTAGGGTGTCATAGGAGGATGTCAGCAGACCCTTTGTGTGGTTGGTACTGTACTTTGAGACAAACTTCTGCAAAAAAAGGGACCAATTCATTAACATATATGCAGGTACAAAAATCAATTCATTATAACATATATGCAGTAACAAAAATCAACTTCTCACCTTGCAGGTATGTTGAAATCACTGAATTAAGATAAGAGACCCATTAACACATGTGATATTAAACTATCCAATACACGCATGAAACTTTACAATGTACACTGTCGCAATGTTTGTTTTTGTGTGTAAGTGGTTCTTTTCAACACTCGAGATCACTTTTCCAAAATGATTCAAAAAAAGAAAAATCCTCATTGGTCTAAACTTACCTGAATATTCATTCATTAAAGTGAATAAAGAAGTACTGTGCATTAATGCGAGGGTTTGAACAATCAGTGATTATTCTTCTGTAAAATGCAATGTACTAGACAAAATCAGAGACATTGAGAAAGTTTTAAATGCTAAAAAATAACCAAATTTGCAACCCATGTGTGAGAAAGGGAGGTGTTAGCACTACCCTCTTTGAGGTGCGATTTGCTTGAAAGACAACCTTTCATTCTTACAACTGACTACTTTACTAAGTAAAATTACATTGCTAACAACAAATGTTAAATGACAAAAGTTAGACAACCATTTGGATACATTAAACATGCAACAACCATTTGGATACCAATTTACATGACTTTTCTTTCAATATTATGTTCAACAAATCAAGTTTATAACATTACCATCTTCAGGAGCCCATCAGCCAGAACATACTTGGGACTTGTTTTAATCTGTTTAAAACATGCAAAGTTTAAAAGACTATGAGAGACAGAGATATGCGTAAAATCTAACTATTATACCTTTCCATTCTTCCAGGTATCGTCTTCCGGTTTCATCTTGAGGAAGACCCTCTGCCCGTCCTGTCCGGTCACTTTAACCGACTCGCCTTCCGGCTGTCTGGTCAGCACTCTGAGGGACCTCTTCCCTCCTGGTTTGGGGGGAAGAGTTCCACCCCCTCTACCCTTGTCTGGTGTTGGTGGTGGAGTGATCTCCAGGTCGTGCAGGCTCTTCTCCCCGCGCCTCTCCAGGGCGTTGTCCCTGAACTTATCCAGGAGAGTCTTCCTGGGGCGTTTGGGATCGGGATCTGAAGGGAACGCAGCAAACCAAACATGAATGAGAGAGACATCCATGCATATTTAATATAGCTACCAAGGTACAGTACTCTCCACTTTATAATCTGGTACCGCTTAATTGGGTACTCCACTTAATTGACTTTACAAGATGAAAAACAGTTCCCGATGAGTGTTATATTTACTTGATAATCAGGTAGGCGTTCCGGATAAATGGGTAGGAATTTTCAAGATTAACCCGTTCCATATGGGGACCTGGTGGCCTGAGTATTAAGTCTATGAGGGTTTCAGAATTCAGTATGGATCTATTGCCTTAGTTTCCTGCAGAAAGAAGAATGGCAGATGTTAAGATTAGAAGCGTGCATGTGGCTTGATGAGGACTTGGGGCTGCATGCAGACTGTTTGCAAAACTACACTACAGACACTAACTAAGGCTGTTGTGTGACTTTACATGAACTGCGGCCGTATGTGACATACCGTGCTGTGTGTCTGATGCAGAGAGGTATGTAATTAGTATGAGGTATCTGATCTGCATTGTACTAGTAAATGAATTAACAGGTTTTCCAGTTAATTGGGTACTCTAGTTCATCAGGTAAGAAATGCTCTGCCACTACCCGATCAAGTGGAGACCACTGTATTACTAAGTATGATGGGAAGCCTCTCCCACGTAAGCACTGCTCTACCAGAGGGCTCTGCCATCATTATCACCCTAGCCACTACCAGGCACCCATTTATACACCTGGGTCAAGAACAACGTGGTGAGTAAAAAAAATTTGCCCCAGGATATATATATATTTAAAACATTGTACTCCCACCAGACAGGATTCAAACCTTGACTTCACTCACTATACTGCAGCCACCCCCCCCCCCCCTCCCATCTTCAATATGTGTTGTGTCTTGCATTGCACAACATCTGCCAAAGTCAGTTTCTTTCAGTCCATTGATAAATAAATAACTTCTGAAACTCAATGTTCAGAGCCTGGTGAGCAAGTGAAAATCTTTTTAAGAACACAGAATTTAAAAGAAAAAAAAAACCTTTTTTTATCACTCCTGTGAAATTACAACAATAGAACATAATTCTTGGTATGCATAAGGTTTGCAGGTAATTTTGCAATATTTACCTTTGATAGGAGATGGAGCATCGATGACGAGTTCACCGTCGCTCTCGCTGTCTGACATGATCCCAAACATCTCGTACATATCACGCTTCCTGCTGCTTCGCCCTGACAGGCTGCCATCGGTCTTTACGTCGTTGCTGGCTGGTTTCAGGTTCTCATTCTTTTGGCGCTGTGAATTCACAGCCGAGAGCTGGGAAGGTGGCTTGGGTTTGGACACAATTCCCTGGGTGTTTTCCACTTCTGAATTATATAAAAATCAAATTTATTAGCAACAAGGTCTATACTTTACAAGCTGTAGAATGTTCACATGAAATGTGCGTAGAAATAAAAGTTATATTCCACAGCACTGACAAGAGAATGTAGAAATGATATAGTGTGATGAAAAATGTTCATTTTACAAAGCATGGCCTGAGCTGAGCACAACAAATAATCACATAGCTTGATGGATGATGAGAAAAACAAAGTGTCAAAGGTACGTTACACACATGCAGCATAAATACACAAATTGATACAATACTAGATAATTTACACTTTATAGATTGAATATACAGTGCACGCAAACATTGAATAGGAGGTCAATTATACTGTATAATAGACCTACTATTCAATTCTTTCTATTCCTTTCCACACAAAATATTTCAGTTTCCAGCCAGTTGTGCCTGTAGAACCCAACTTTATCATTAGGAATCCAACTCCTTGATCACAATATATCTAACAATAACATTAACAATCATGGAAAGTGTAGTTTACTGTACGGATCCGGTAGCAACAATTGAATCAAAATTTCATGTCATCAGACTGGTCATATTATGAATCTCTTTGAATGATTGCCCAATCTTCATCAAATTGTGAGTTGTCTTACCATCTTCAAGGTCTCGTAGCACGTCTAATTCATCAGCAAAACGGTCTTCAAAGTCATCCTGAAACTCAGCTTCCAAGGCTGGATCCATCTCGCATGGATTGAATCAACATGCACTGCAAAGAAGTTATTAAGAAGTTAAGTTGGTATGTTTAGCTGATAGTACATCAAAACCAAAACCAAAACAAACAAACAAAAATGGGTGGTCTTCGACATCTGAAGCTTAACGTCAATTACCGTATGGTCGCCACTTGTGTGTAATTCTTGTGCACGTCCGAGCTGGCGAACTAATATCGGCACTGAATTAGTTCGCCGCCCCTAGCCGGCCACATATTATTAGCGTGTGTGTTATACATACGCTTCAATGAAGGAGGCATTGTCGGTCACCGCGTTTGAAAATCTCCCTTAATCTGCCACCTGAAATCCATTCTAAATCAAAAACATCCTCGCATTAAAGATGGTTTTATCACCTGTTACATATGGTAAAATATATTTTGATTAAAATTATATATATTGTGTCTTTACGGAGGAAAAAGGTGAATTACGAATGTATTTTGAGAGTGATGAAAATCTGTCGCCCAACCTGATCTCCGATCGCGGCGCGTGTTACATGCGATGTGAATGTCTGGCGACCATACCATAATTGACGTTAGATTTGATCCTTTATCAGAGTGGCGGATCCAGGGGGCGCATCAAGTGCGTGCCCCTCTTTATTTCTTGTTGAAAACAACAGAAATAAAGAGAAAAAATGAGGAGGCATGTGCGCGCCCCCCTTTAATTTTGTAAAAGCAACTCCCCTTCATGGAATTCCTGGATCCACCCCTGTTACAATGTTATTGCCTAATCACGCTCATCTAACTAGGTCTAGAACGGGACAAATAGAAAATAGATTCATTGACATTTTTAGCATGATCTAATCTTGACAGGGGCCTTGTCATGTCATGCTCATGTCACCAATGCCAAGTTTAGGTTGTTTTTCCTGCAGTAAAGATTCAATAGGTAGGTTCTAGACCAGAAAAGATAGAGAACATTCTAACGTTAGTATTACAGAGCAAAGCCAAAAAGGCCAACATTAACAAAGCCGCTTTCATGGAATGTTCGTTGGATAAAGGTGTTGTCAAATGAATGCAGTCTTTTTTACATATACCTTGAAACTTGTCCCCGAAAGCCAAAACAGAGCTTCGCTGGAGCATAATCTCAAACTTCAGTTCACTTCGTGCTGTTTTACTTTAATTTTTACAACCATCGCCCAGATGCAGAGACGTTGTGCACAAGCCAAGCCCAAGCAAGCTAGGGCACAACCACCACATCAATGTATCGGGCCGAGTGAGACACGGCAGAAAGGTATGAAGCGAAAATCAGCCCTATTCTATAAAATGATCAAAACGTGGAAACTTTCGGACTAGTTAACTGTACTCACGTCTGAGATCAGGAATACGATGTTGCCATCAGCTTGCTATGGAATCTAGAACTATGTCAATTCCCTTTTTGCGTCTGTTGACTGATGGCCGACATTTATCTCTTGCTGTGATAACAATACGTACAGTACTGTAGATCTACAACTGCTGCAGCCCCACTTTACGGTCAACGCGATACTTCTGCCAGCGCTCCCCGGTGCGCCCCGCAGTCTCCAGGGCCAACTACTGCCGACCAACGAGCCACCGCGGCCGGATGCTGCGCGCGTTAACACATGAATTTCCCGCGCCGTCTACTGTACGCATCCGTCGATGATTGCAACCATTAGTGTTAAAACGCCCTCTATCGACGTCAACTACTAGGAGTAGAGTACGCTCGGCCAGTTTTTCCCGATAAACTTGATTTTTAGTAATACATGTAGTCACATTCCTTCTTACTAGGTCATAACAACAGTTATATTTTGGATCAAAACTTTATTCTCTAATTGGCTGAAAGAGCTTGATATGATTTTTTTTTCAACTATTTCAGAACTTTGGCCTGTCTGACACTCCATCGTATACTATTCGGGAAATGATGTCACTGCTTATGACATTTTCCAAAGTCCATTTTGTGAAATGATTTTCCAAATCTTATGTTTGAGTGGAAAAATTACCTGATATGTGATAAGTACCAACATAATGAATAGCTGAATGAAAAAAAAAAAAAAACAGGTAAATGCCATTTTCAAAGTTTCTAAAGTATAAGTCGACACAAATAAAGAAAAAAAAAAGACCTTCAAATGATTGTACACTCATTACACAATGAAAAATACTTGTGAAGATATTATTCAAATCATTCCATATAAGTATTTTGATTATTTCTTTTTTTTCTCCAGAAGATCGGCCTACAATCTCGAATATCTCAAGTTGATAAAGCGGATATATCAGATTTTGCATTTAAATTCTTCATGTAACCAAAGAGTATAGAAGCGCCATGCAGTGCAGTAGAATATGCTCTTTGCTTGCAAACCCTGTGAAGAATGTGCAGTCACTCTAATTCATCTCTTCCGAAAAATTTAACCATAGAAATAAATATTAATCCCATTTACTGCAGTAAAGCATCAGTGAGTCTAAAGGTATATGCAAAAACACTCACTTAACTACTGTATATGCCATATATTTAGCAAGTCTTATTCTGCGCAAATCAGAACTGTCCAACAATATCAGAGTTAACATTTGTTCCTTTTTATTTTAGGTGATTTTGAGGAAAGTTTTATGTTTATACAGCTGAAATACAAGATCTTTGTCATTTCTGTATATAAAATGAATAAAAAATAAACATGTGTTCATAACAAAGGGTCAAGAAGTACAGTATTTTAAAAAAAAAAGTTTCAGAATGTCATAACTTTCTTATTTCTTATCCAATTTTGATCATTTTTGCACTGTTTTGCAGGGAATTTTCTCTCTTTATGAAATTGATAAAATTCTGGAGTGAATTTCTTCTTTAAATGTGATAGTCCAGCTCAAAACCCACAAAAAATATTGCATGTACATTCAAACAAATGAATTTCTATTTTTCTACATGGATTAAAAGTTTGCTCTGAGTTCTAAAATGATATATGTATAACTTGTTCAAAGACCATCCTTACCCATTCAAAAATTGATTGAAATAAGAGTTAGAATGTGCAGTTTTATAGAAAAGGGAGAAAAGAGGATTTAAAGATTAGGGTCATTCAGGCAAGCTGGGCAAAAGTATTAATTTTCCAGTGAAACAGCACCTATCTGAAAAAGTATGGATCAAAAAAACTTTAATATCTTGATTTTTGTTTAGTTCTAAGCTGCAACATTTCAACAGTAGGAAGAAAAAAAGACTATTCTCCCAGGTAAGACAAAGTTAAAATATTTGAGTTGGTCAATCCAAATGACACATTTTGGTCCATTACAGATAATCTAAATCTGCAGCCTTCTGTGAATTTTGAGCTGGGCGGTCACAAATTTCCAATTGTTGAGTACAGTTTCATCATACACCTTGTTCATGTAGGCCTACTGTGTACAGACTGCATACTAGTCAGGGGCGGATCCAGGAATTCTGTAAAGAGGGGCGCAACTAATATTTCTGGTGCCACTTCCGGGTTATATTTCATTTTTTTTTCTTTTTTTTTTTCTTTTGTTTTTAAAGAAAATCAAAGGGGGGCGGGCGCCGGTTGCGCCCTCCTCTGCATCCGCCACTGCTAGTACATTTATGCAAGCACATCGCTATCATGTCAGGATCAGTGTAACTATTTTTGCATGTTCTTAAATTTGCGAGCAGCTGCATCCTACTCACAAAATTCGTGAAAAATGAAAACCCAGCAAAATATATGGTGTATGCAATGTCATACCTCAACGCACCATTCTACCATGAAAATACATACACTCTCTCCACACCCACACACAGAGTAGGCCTACCAAACTGATGATGTCACAGTCTTTTGTTCTAGCTTGAGTTGGAACCAGGTGCAAGCATGGTTACTGACAATAGAATGCCAGGTGATGATATGGGATGAACCAGGTGTGAGCATGGTTAGCAACAATACTGTTCACAGATATTTGGACCTGGGCCCCCGTTGCAAGAAAGTTGCAATCAATTGCAAATAATTGCTAATTTTGAAACAACCATTCTGATTGGCTCAGGGTCTGCCCTATTAAGAAGACATGCATGCAACAATGATTTTGATTGGCCAGTGACAATCAGTTGCAAGTTGCGTTTAAACGCAAAGTTTCTAGCAACGGGGCCCAGGTGAGGTTGTTTACAACCAGTTTCCACGACGATAAATGGCCATGACATCACACTTTGGTATTCTATGGACCCACATCCAATTTTTTTCTACTACCCTATGTCTCACGCCTACATCTTGTTCTAACATTGGCAGCCATCTCAATGGTAAAGCACCACATACACAATAAACTGGAGCAAAACAATCATAACAATTCAGTTTGAGGTTTTTTTTTATTTCAACATTTTCTTTCATTTTTTTAAATATTCACATTATGTACATATTATATACTTAATATGGTACAAAATATTTGGCCATTCTTTAACTTTACAATAACCACTGGCAAAATGCAACAAACACAAGATGCATAGCAAAGCACAAAACCACCAACAAGCACATTTAACAGTTTTACGCATAGATGCAAACATTAAGAGATTTCATTTCAAGAAGAAAAGCTTCGCAGACGGCCTGATTATCTTTTGCACTTCTCTTTCCATTAACGTATCAGGACTCAAAACGTAGGATGGCTGGCTCTGTCTGTCCTATACACAAACCACAATCACACCATTACTTGAAATCACCACACACATGACGTAATAGGTTCATCTGCACAAATGATACATTGAAGAGGAGTTTTACACTAATTGGAACATAATATAAAGAATGTACCACACAAAACCCTCTATTTTAAACTCTGATTCCTTTTAAATGACTGCAGGTGCCAGGAAGGGGATGGGACGTTTAGGGGCATGTTACTAGTTAATACCTTATAATGTGACCTTTTTGATAAGATTACAAGTACATGCAAACCTATAGTTTTATTTATCATCTTTAATAAGGAGATGTGTTGAAAGAAAATGAAGAAATATGGAGGGTTCAATTAACTCAATTTGCATTTAGATTGTCAAATACAAGGTCCTATGACAAGTGACTCCTTCAAGAAACATTTGAAAACTCTTCTGCTTTTGTCTGAATTTTGCTCTGTATTTGTGCGCCTTGAGCATTCTATATAGTAAATTTGGTGCAATATGAATTAATAAATATAATCTTTATTTTTGTTATTATCATCACCATTGTAACTATTAACATTATTTCACACCATGACATACATATATCTTACAGAGTTTCTAACAGAATTATCATCCAAATAATACTCTGTGATGTATTATATGCACATGAATATCAACCATCCTGAAAATGGTGAACAAGATACATGTTCTACATTTGTTCACAATGGAAGAATCCTTCTGGACTCACTGTCAAATGGAATATTTTGTTTAACCAAACTAAAAATACCCTCGGCAATTTACGGGTTAAGGATTTCTGTTTAAAGAGAGAAGTGCAGATTTTGGCACTGTGGACTGAAGTGCAGATTTTAGCACTGTGGACTGCAGAATCTCAAAGACCTCAAAGACAATCATGTCATGCCCCTGGACTTAAGATTTGAAAGAACAAGGGGGACCAAAACATGTAAGTGGTGGGTCTCCCCACTCAGACAAACTATGCAGTAATGATATAATATGTTGAATCTTTCTTGCACACGTGATACTAGCTGGCAACATCTCTAGCACTTTACAACTGACAGAAACATAAAACACAAACAACAGAGACATTGAGTATTTACACAGCGGCAATTGATGGGCATGAAACACACAACACTTTATGACAGTGATACAAAGACACAGCAATTTGGCTTCATTTTGCTTCTCCCTTTCTCCTAAAAAGTGCATTTCCCTTGCACCTCAGTAGGATCAACTCATGAGAAAGCATATTGCAGAAACAAGCACATGGCAGAAAAAGTAATAGCATACAACATACTTTGCGAAAGCTACAGAGTGTAATTAACAAAATCTTTCGGTATCTAAATCAAAGTATGTCAAAGATGTGCAACTTCATCTAGTGGCATGTTTAAAGATATCACTATTTGAATTGAAAACACTAACAAACAAAACATCTTCCTTTGACAGTGAAATGCATAAACACCAGCTCTCAATACCACAGGTAATAATAATTGGGTCCTTATTGCATTAGACACTCAAATATGAATCCCTAGTTTATCGCTGAAACACAGTCTAAGTTTTTACAACTACAGTTTTGACAATATTCACGTTTGATTTCCACCACCAATGTAACAGCAACAGAAAAGTGTGTGCTGCATGCATGGTGCATTAAATCTATCAGATATCAAATGTGGCCTACTTTATGTGCACTACATTGTGAACATGTCCAAACTAAAACAAGAGATAGTACAGAACATCATTTATGAAAGTATGTTGCATTGGAAATAAAAGATTTGTATCGGATTGCATAATTGAGTTTCATCATGAATGGATTGATGAGTAGCAAGACAATGAAATGAATGATAACTTTGATATATTTTGGTGTTGTGTTTCTACCACAGTGAGGAAACAGGTTTTTCCTA
Organism: Diadema setosum; assembly: GCF_964275005.1. Lineage (NCBI taxonomy): Eukaryota > Metazoa > Echinodermata > Echinoidea > Diadematoida > Diadematidae > Diadema > Diadema setosum. The sequence goes on along the minus strand of NC_092692.1, from coordinate 5,191,027 downwards.
ATCTTACCCTTCACCTGAAGATTAAGCATTCACACAAAAATGTTTCACAGTCATAACTATCCTAGAGTCTTTAATTCTGTTGCTATCTAGATCTTGATAATTCAATCTTCCCTGGTGTAGTCAAGCCATTTATGAGGTGAAAATGTTAAATGTTCATGCAGATGGCACACCACAAATCTAATTAATAACTCATTTGCATGTAAAGATACTTGCCATCATCCACAAACTGGGGGGGGGGGGGGTGTCTATTTTTGTTGTATGAAGAAACTTAAATGTGACCACTGATTAGTGCATCTTCGTCAGCATTATGCAAGTCTGATTCACATAGCACTTGTAACCGTACTTTACAGGACAAGTTCACTTAAATATACTTGTGGATTGAGAGAGAGAGAGAGAAAAAAAAAAAAGGGGGACATAACTATGTGGGCAAGTAATCTATCAAGATTTGAGTAAAGAGTGTTGTATCATCAATACTCCCCAAATCATGGCAAGCTCATCAAAGTTCTATGGTATTGAGTTGTGGGGAGCATTATGCACGGCCATATCTCAGATCTTGCAGAAGTGTTTTTTTTTTAGGAAGGGGAGGTTTTTTGTAAGTTTCTTGTGGTAAACAAATTATGCAACTTCATCAAACCATTTGTTTTGGAAGGGAAATGACTGCCCCTTAAATCCATTCAAGAAGAACGCCACATGTTGCATAGACATGTTTCCCTTCATGCATTCTAGAACTACTGCATCATACATTATTTGTAGAGAGTATAGTCATCAAAATATTTGTAACTAACCCTCATGCAATGCTATTTCATTTGGTCCAAGGCCAAAGTGAAACAAGAAATTGCATGTGGGGTTATTATATATCTGCTGTGCATATGACCTAGTACAGTGCACGTGAGATCATGCACTATTTATATAATATTGCATCATTTTGCAGTTTGAGGGTGTAAAAAATAAAAGGAGATGAACACTGGTTGTGGAAATCATGGAAAAGTGAAACTGAAAAAAAGGGCGGGCTACTCCAAGAGACAGGTGTGAGAGCTCCAATTATGGTATTTGGCTCTTTGCAAAAATGAATGTTCATTCAACATTGACAAAGGAAAAATGAATCCACAAATCATTTCATAATCGCTCCGCAATAACAAAGCAATACACGTCGGCATCAAAGAATTTCATATAGCAACCTTTACTTTTGGCCCTACAAGTGGATAGTAAACCCTAGCAGTTTTGCTATGTGTGACACGGGTCATGGCCACATTTTGAAGACAAAAACAAGAACACAAACAACAAAACACATGTAATATATTGTATGCGAAATCTGCTATTCAACTAAGAAATAACAATTTCTTTACACATGTGAAGATACGCATTCCAAGTTGATCTGTACATTATGTGACAACAAAAGGAAATGACACAGAAAATGTCCCCGTTGACTCAACAAAGAGAAAAGAAAAAAGCAAGAAAGAGACATTGTGTCCACAGCCGAGGTAGTACCGGTATTCAGTGATATCTTTTGGTTCCCACCAGAAAAAAGAAAAGGCAAATCTGACATGTAGGGGGAAAAAAGTTTTGGCAGACAGAGCCATATGAATACAAAACCAGAGGCATTCCACCACAAGACATCATGATAATGATTTAGAATGCTTCCCTTGTACCGCGCTGTATCAAACTCACACAGTCATACTGCTACATGACAGCAATTAAGTATGATCCTAGTAATCTGTACCAAATAATATGCCCATTGGCCCCAACGCACAAGATCCATTGACCAAACTTGACGAAATTAAGTCTTGGATTTTGCGAGTTATTGCGATGATTTCAAAATTTGACTGTCGGCTATAAATACCTTGACCATCATCGAATCTGCCTCAACAATAAGCCAAAAACTGCACTGTTACAGTCTGTAATTGCATCAAGTTTAATTTCATTTCCTCAAATATTTCTGAAGTGAAGGCAAATGTTGTTAATGCTCAAAATACAATCTTAATGCTTGATTGCTGGTCTTTGTCCTTTTCTCATAACAAAGTTTGTCCCAATTTCTTCAAATGCTTGAATTATTGCTGGTAATATGACAGATCGACATTTGACCCTTCATCAATGACCTTTGACATAAGAGCCTAAAGTCTACTCCATTTACTGTTGTATGGTTGTAAACACATACAGTACACCAAGTTTCAATCAAATGTCAAGTTATTGTAGTTATAAGACCTACTTACAGGACGGACAGGCAACCTATTAAAATAGTTCCTCTGTGTGTCTGAACAGCAGAAGGCAAAAAAATAAATAAAGATTTTTAAAAAAATCAAGAAAAAGAGACAAAACTAAGCCCACACATCCAAAGTTTGGATGATTTGAGAGTAGTTCCATACAGACAAGAGATGTTGAACAAGAAATATTGTAAAGATAAGATAGGAAGATGAACAAGGTACATGGCGAAGGAAACACTCATTTGTCACGCAAGCCACCTTCTGAGGATAAACACATCACAAAACTTCATTCTTTCAAAAAAATATCTCAAAATCTCTCTTTCTCCCTCACTCAGTTTACCACTCTCCAAAGAAAGAAAGCACATAGAGAAGTTATGTTCATACTTCACAAGAACCCTGTCTAATAATCTCTTGCATAATTTCCACCTGAATAATAATGTCTTGAAAAAAAAAGGAAAGTATCACACAACATCGATACCAAATTCTACACAAGTGACAAATTCTCCACAACCAAGAGAACATGGATAGAAAGTACAGACAATATTCTTTTTCTTAACCCTGATTAAACTGACAATATTCATACCAGGCGATGCATCAATATATTGCTGAGAATGTATTGTCAAATTTGGTTGTTCCACCCGTCAGTTCCTCAATCACTGATTCCTTATTGATCCTGTTAGACAATACAGAGATACGTTTTTTTTTACTTCAAAAAAAAATTGATGAAGAAGAATATCAACTTTCAAATGGAAATAATAAAATGAATGCAACCACTAAAGGCACTCCTGTCCATATCACATTCTGATTGGCATCACTGTAATTGATCTCATGTTCATGCACTGACAGCTCAAAAAACATCCACCTCCCACCCCCCCCCCCCCCAGAAAAAAAGAGGAAAAAATGGGAGTGTCTGGTAAAGTAAAGTAAAAGTAAAGATAAGCACCACAGATTTATTTTGGTTTCAGTGTAATACAAGCAAAAAGAGAGATATAATCAATCCACATGACTGAATATATTCTATTCATAGACATGGCATCCACTAAGAAAAAAAAAATACAGAGTACTATTTTCTTGTCACTTCAGTTCTCCATCCTTCCCCCCCCCCCCCATCACACCACAGGGCCTCGTAAAATATTTGGATGACTCTTTTGAGCTTGACAACTGCAGCTGCCAAACTTGAAGCTGTGACCACAGTAGTGCCGTAATTTTTGGTGTCTATTATGAGCCCCAGAGTCTAAAAAGCGTCATATTCACAAAGTGGCTGTGTGAAAGGCTAATAATAGACCAATCCAATGAGCAGTCCCCATTTAGCTCCACGTGGTGACTCTTGGCTCAGTGCCAAAACAATATGACAGGTCACATGATGTCAACTGATAACAAAATAAACAAAGCAAACAAACAAAAAGAACTTCATCTGATTAAGGAGAGACAAAATTCCAATCACTTACAGCGAAACAAATTTGTTTTGAACAAACAATTGTTTCGTACATTTTTTCCACATCTTTCACTGGTATCTGAAAGGTCACTTTTATGTTTGACGAAATTTCTGGACTGATATAGCTTACCGATATAGGAAATATGTACTCATTTGCACTAAATGCCTCCAGTACACTACAAGAATTCATGCCTACTTATTTATGGAACTCACACAATTTCTTCACACTACATTTTATTGTCTCTCTTGTTTTCTATCAATTTTCTTTTGGTTTTTTTTTTTTTTTTTTGCTTGTTTGGTTTGCATGGCAAGAGATGTGCTTAGCATGGTATGCAACAGAGCTAGTCTACAAAATAATAGTCTACATGGCACTGTCAGAGTTATGAAGTCTGAATGCAAGTGAGGGGGGGGGGGGGACAGAACATACTTATTTGGCAGTCGCATAACATCATGGGAAAAACACTGCTTCCTCACAAGATTTCTCTGGCCTAAGTTTCAGACTGCAATGCAATGATTGGCAGTGTTTGCTTCTGGGGTTGTCACTGAAAATACAACATGTGAATGCTCGCTACATTCCTATGATGTGTCTTTCTACTTCTACTGTTACAGTAAAAACAACACATTTCACAATGATGTTCACGTGCCTTTACACATGCTTTAAGCATCGTCTGCTAAACTTCCAACCATTTTGCCCACACATCGACATTTGGAATCACAACACTATGCATCTTGCGCATGTGTATGATGGATCAAAGAGCTCACTCATTGCAATGACAAACGTTTCAAACTTCTTCAGGCTTTCATTGGACAGGATCTTTGATTATCAAATTGTGCGTCCATTTATTTCTTATTCATATTTCGAAGAGGCTTTGTAGTGCTACGACCATCCTACATAAAGGATGAATAAATAAATGACAGAAAAGAAAGGCATCTATAATTTGGTTGGTCTGAAAGTGGAGTAATGTAATCCTTCCTGTAGTTAACTACTTGTGCACTCTTAACATTCTCTCCCTTCGCAGTGATAACCAATGCGCATCTTGCATATTCTGATTTATGTCATTACCATCTCTTTTCATTTCTCTTTGATTTGGCAAATGAAAATCACTTGCTCCATTGGGCAAGTGAAATGAATGTTTATTGCCCCATTTTATTATGCTATCTACACAAGAGCAGCTATGCACATACTTTTCTTTTTTCCTTTCAGCCCTAAAACTGTTGTATCTCTAATGTGTATTACATTTTGAGGATTGAAAGGATCTGGCAAATTGGCAACATGATGAGTGAAGATACCACACAGCAAAGACTGAGACAGTCAAAAGATGGCACCCGGGCGTTTACAGTGCATGAGAACATGTTTTGGTACACACAGCATTGGTATGATGTGTGACAGCTACAATGTAGACCATTTCCTTGTCGTGTGATATTGAAAGAGTCATGAGCTGTTACATTCTCTGATTGGTTTTAATGGAACAGGGGCATTCCCTAGTTTTGTGACAATGTCACTGAAAAATTCTAAGCAAAACTTTTAAGGTTTGTAAAAGAGGAAGTCGTCTCAACATAACAAAACAAAGAACACTCATCCCCCCCAAAAAAAACAACAACAAGACAATAGGTTCTGATGACGTCACAATGAACGATCTGATATCAACCACAAAATGAGCTCAACACTGTGCCCCCACAGTGACTCCTTAAGAATGGCACAGGATCTAGTAACATGCCCTTAACACAATGACTAAGAAGGGCAATATAACAATAATGATACATATTATATCTCAATATAACAGATGATTGCATCTTATAAGGTTGTGGCAGAGAATACGCTCTATCATGGTCTCCAAATCCAGCATCGCTCTACAAAGGCTTCCTGGGTAAACTACTCAAGAGCGCACAGGGTTCCCAAGTGGCAAATTGTGGAAATCAAATCTTCCCATACAAAATGGAAATAGAGAAAAAGACACAGTTAAAGGAAAAAACAAGATATTGCAAAGCACATGCATTTTCTGTGAAGGAAACAGTAATTACAAAACACTAAGAAATGGCTCGCTTCTGTGTTTGTAAAATTGTTCTCTCAAGACAAGAGTCCATTGCTCTCCATGGATCCAGGGTCAAGCGGTCAACCACTGGACATCTCCGGCCGTCACGACACCACGCAGCTCTTTCGCGCTGAATACGGCGGGTCCTGGGCATTGAGAATCGTCCGCCGCTTTTTGGAGCGGATGTCTGGCGGAGGCAGCATGTACCGGTGCATGTGGTTGGCGTCGGCGAACGACTTCAGCCGCGATCGCAGGGAAATGGGGATTGGCAGCTTGTCAATGGCATAGGTTGAAGTACAGTTCACAATGGTGCGACAGCAACAGTCCTGAAGACTCAACACTGAGAGAAGCAAGGAGTAGAGGAGAAAAAATTTCATTTCATTTGAATTTCGTCCATTTTTTTTTCTGCCTGAAAACATAACTTCCATATTTTTAAGTAACACCACTAACATTTATATTATACTGGATGGCTATGAATGGGATACCGGGGAATATTGCACGAGTTAGGGCCAATATTGCACGAATTGAAGATGAGTGCAATATTGACCCTAACGAGTGCAATATTCCCTGCTATCCCATGAATCAAGGTCATCCAATATAATTATTATCATCTATACTATCAAGTAGAGCAAGCATAAACTGCTCAAAATTACCGGGCTTCTTCTCGTCTTTGAAGTTGACTCGCGGCAGTCACGTCCCAGCGCTGAAAAGGGGAAGCCCCTAAAACTGCATATGAAACAAGCAACTAGCAAGATGTTTGCGCGCTTGTGAATTGTAACAAAATGACGCGCACTAGTAGCAAGCGTTTGGGCATTCAGCAAGCGCTCGCGCAACAGACGAGACAGAATTGAATATGGTGTGATCTTGAACAGCAAGTAACCACGGTAGCCTATGGGAATTAATACGTTGGTCTATGCGTTTCGTTCAATATGCTCTGATATTGAACGGTAAAAAATGAGCGCACTACATCACGCGTTTTTAATGCGCCGCTAAAACGTCTTATATAGATGATAATAACCTATATTGCACTAATGGCCTACTATGACCAATACTGCCATGAAAATGATTAACAAGCAGCTGCTCAGACAAAAGCCATGCTGAAGAGAGACGTCAAGATTTGCTTGTGGATATTGAACATATCTCGTCTGAGGATACGTTCATTGGGCAAGAGTTGAGCCAAAGACCTCTCCCTTTAAAAGTTTAGAGCAATGTCTGTTATACCACTATGCTCATACTGTGACAGACGCTAAACTCTACCCTTCAAATGGTAGAAAGTTATCTCTTGAGGTCATTTATTTGCTTTGCAATGCATACTTGATATCGAAGTTGCCACGGGTTACAATTGTTTACGTCATTGCGCAAATTGTGTCACATAGACGCTGTAATTGCATTGCTGTTCTTCTTACCACAAGAGCTGTTATTTATTTAGAGGCTAACAAGCCAATTTCTTCTTGGGGCTCTGACAATATTGCTCAATGAAGGCCTTCCACTCTAATAATAAGTTAGCTTGATCATTGTCAACAGCCTAAATAGCCGAGTGCATGATGATACATCAAAATAGAATCGATCCAAAGATGGAAACAAAAATGGATAGGCTTGTTGCACCTTGAGCATCAACAGGAAGTGGTTAAATGGCCAGGGATGACCTTTTGACATGTCAATGACCATATTGTATAAAATTTTCCAAATTTCTTTCTCCAGTCATGCCGTCATATCAATGTGCGGTTATTCCTTGACAAAAAATAATGTCAACACTTCTATAAAGGGTTTTGATATCACCTCTAGGTTGGGCTGCAGTTTGGGTGATTTGAATGGAATTTTAGGAAAACTGTTCATATTGTTGTCAACACTTGGAATCATGCTTTTTTTTTTTTTTATGAAGGCCTTCCACTCTAATAATAAGTTAGCTTGATCATTGTCAACAGCCTAAATAGCCGAGTGCATGATGATACATCAAAATAGAATCGATCCAAAGATGGAAACAAAAATGGATAGGCTTGTTGCACCTGAAACATCACAATTCTTCACTGTTTTTATAAGACTTCATTGTTGATTGTGACTTCAATTACATAGTAAAATCCCGGCAAACGGGATTTTACTATATTTTTATCAGTATGAGATCTGAGAGAAAAAAGTTATAGAACTTTCAAGTTTCACATGTTTTCTCTTATTGAAGAATTGTGCTTTAAACTGCTAGTGGACAATGCAGTACAAAAATCATGCATCTGTCTCCGGAGTTTCAAATGTAATCAGAAGGCTTCCCCCCATTGTGTCCCACATTCACACTTGCTCATTACCATGAATTCTGGTGAAGACACTAGTGGAAGTTCAATCCAATTTCATTCTTATTTTGTAGTAGTCAGAAGACTGACCACACTTGTCTATGTTGTAGTGTATTGTATAATTCTGTGAACACATGACAATTTTGTCCATTGTTTCACTTTATCAAAAAAGCAGAGTGATATTCTAAAAGGAAATAAAATACGCTATCAACCTTAAAGAATTGCCAGTAGTTAATCCTTTAATGTCATCATCATTACCTTTGTTTGAATTCTGGTGAAGACACTAGTGGAAGTTCAATCCAATTTCATTCTTATTTTGTAGTAGTCAGAAGACTGACCACACTTGTCTATGTTGTAGTGTATTGTATAATTCTGTGAACACATGACAATTTTGTCCATTGTTTCACTTTATCAAAAAAGCAGAGTGATATTCTAAAAGGAAATAAAATACGCTATCAACCTTAAAGAATTGCCAGTAGTTAATCCTTTAATGTCATCATCATTACCTTTGTTTGTCCTCCATAACCTCTCCATCCCGTTGCGCTTCAAGACGAGGCGGGACAGCTCCGTCAGGGACTCTGTCACGTTGAAGTCGCACAGCGGGCTGACCTCGAAGTAGGCCATGTCGTTACGCAGGGCATACCCCTGGGCCTCCTCCCCGCTGACCTGTCTCTTGAAGGCAAGATGGAGGCGGTTGCCTACCAGGATCTTGGGCACACCCGGTGCATGCTGGAGTTTAAAAATGAAACCAAGGGAGCAATCATTGGTGGGTATTTTAAAGGTGGTGTAAACAATAATTGGACTAAAATTGGAAGTGTAAAAAGAGATGAAAACCTCAAAGCTCACCTTCAAAGTTGCTTTCTGATCTACTCCCCAGAATTACAGAACTACCCGTGAGGGGCAGCAGCCTCTATTTGCACAACATCATTGGGGAGTGTATATATGTACACATGTATCTCACAAAAGTAAATGGTATGAATTATGATGTCAGGGTATTACACAACTTCCGTCATTGATGTTACATTAACATATAGACCTCCTGTTTTTCAAACTTTTGTTTGTGTCCTTTAGAAGATAACTAGAAATGCCCATAAATTTATTTAAAGAACGTAAAAGCACATTGGATAAGGCTATACAGATGTACATGCATACTCTGCTCACACAGAGCAGACTCAACAGACAAGACATTTGCACTGTCATTCTTTGTTATTTACAGACAGAATATTTAAGAAATCGATATAACAGTGAGTAGGCCTACTTATCCATAAGAAATGTCCCCGAACTTTTTACCCAGAATACTCAGAACCCAGAAAATTTAAGCGTGTGTTCACTTAAGCGTGTGTTCACACACACGACTAAACCTGAGATTGCATGACTAATACAAATCTTGGAATCTCACAGCAATTTTTTAGAAATGTAAACGGCCCTATTCTTTCTCCATCTCTATCTCTCTACTCCCCTGGGCTGTGGGGGCTACAGCCACGGGCCAGCTTCCTGTTTGGGAGCACAAGATACCAGGCGTGCATATTTATCACACTAGACAGAGTCTGGTTACACAAAAAAGAAAAAAAAAAGAAGTAAATGATAATGTAAAAATGCTCGAACAAAAACAACAACTGTTTATCACTGCCCACCATGCTCTGTGCCCCTGGGGCCACGGCTGCATGGTTGCCTGCTTAAACCATCATGTACAATGTAAAACTGTACGCATAAAATTTAGCAGTGTTTATTGTACTAGCGGTATGCCCATGATTGCTCACACACCACAATGTGGAACATCCCACTATCTTAACAAAATATTTGTAAGCCTCAGCATTGTACGTCTGTGCAGAAGGAAGACCTACAGAATGATGAAGATTTCTTTCTGAGTTTGAATAGACTATAAAATATCCTATACTTCAGTATGAATTGGAAGTTGGTCACTGAGCTAGACATCAGTGGTAAAATAAAAAATGAAAAGAAAATGGAATGGACTGTTTTCACTGTTTTGTGTAGATGAAATAAAAACATGGCATTATTTCGTAAAATGTAGAAGCAGCTCAAATGCCTTTTGTCGATATATTGGCTCAGAAAATATGAAGAAATGTTATAATCAAAGTAAAATCAGCTGACTTCCTTCACAATATAACAAGCCTACTGCATCTGCCACACACTTTCACTTGACATAACAGCTACAAATGTATTACCCAAGACCAATATCAAGGCAAATTCAGGCATGATTACGCAAACCAAAGCATGAAACTTTCAGGTCAACACTGAATACACTTTGTAGGGCTCCACAAGTGAAGGTTCTTGCCCAGGGCCCTGTTGCATAAATTAAAAAGATGCACTCAAATATATTGTAAGTCAGAAAATCAATCGTAAATATTCTATCAGCCAATCAGAATTGAGCATTCACAAATTAATGTTTGATGATCTCACTTATGTTTGATGTCAACTTTTATGCAACATGGCCCTGACTCAAGAATGACATTTACTGTAAACACTGATTTTTTTCGCGTGATTAATTTTTCACGCTGAGCTGCTCATAAACAGACTGTATTTGCGGGTTCATGAATTTGCGCTGTGCAATTATCAACCCCCTCACAATGTGCAGAGAAAATTGTGAAGATATTTTCACAGGTTTTAAAATTTGCGCTAGCCAGAAGTTGCATGAAATATGCAAAAATTAATGTACGGCAAAAATGTCTGCGTTTACATTGGTGCAATAGCCCTCTCAGCATTAATGTCTCAAAATGCCATTGTCATAGTACAGGAACACATGTACATGATTGATACAAATGGTTGTGACACAATTGCAGAGTTAAAAATAGTTGTGATTGTAATAGCAACTCTTTGACCACTTCATCCATCACACTCTCTCAGTTTGACAGCGGAGGCACTCTTAGCGTCCAAACTTGGTCCAACAGCACTTGTGCTGCGATGACATGACTGAAACGAGAGAGGTTTTTTTTTCTGTTTTTCTACATTTTCATATCTCATTTCCTGAACAGATGTGCTCTCTGCAAGGGACTACATCAACATCGCCAGTCCCTGCAGTTGAGCTGGGTTGGTTCCTCCTCACGAAGGGCCCAATTTCAGGGATCAAGCTTTCAGGATCGAGCTCGAGGCACGGCAGAAAGTGAAAACAAATGTTTTGCGAGGTCTGTGGCAAGCACAGAGGAAACAAAGTGATTTCTGTATTTCAGACTCCATAAATTGAAAGCTCATCTGTTACGGGGGGGGGGGGGGGGGGACATCCATAAGTTAAAGAAAATCAGGTCAATAATGATTATCTTCCAGTCATGTGTGGGGAAAAATTCTGAAAGAGGCAATAAATTTCTATGGTGAGCTCCATTAGTTTCAAAACACTTTTACATACACAGTAATCTTCAACATTTATTCTTTCAGGAAAATCAGATAAATACCAGCAACTACTGGTGACTATATATGTGGGATGTCACAAATAGTTCGAGCATTTAACGTTGCCCCTGTGGCTTTTACTTTGCTCCAGTTTCTAGTCACCTGTGGACTAGCAGACCTATAAGCCTTGTTTTTGTTTGAAGGGGAAACGATACCTGCCCTTTAGGAAACCATCATAATCTCTCGATACAGCAACTTTTCAGATTTCAAGTCTTTGTTGAACAAGTTGTCTATCTGGAATAATGACATGCTGAACATGTCTGAAATATACTGACAGAAGCTGTTACTAAGAGGAAGTAATTTCTAATGGCAGTGGGGCTGTGCAAGAAAACAAATAGGCATTATGTGTGCCTGTTTGCAGCCTATTAAAATACTCTCATTTGTCAGATTTCACGAAGATTTTCAGTTACAGTAGATTTGCTACTCATAGTATCACTATATTCATTTCAAATAGACTTCAAGTTTAGGAGAGATTGCTATACCTATGTTATCATGTATTCTCTGTGACAGGTTATCAAAATGTAATGATGGATAACAAATTGAAAGATCCATGTTCTTTTTCTTTCTAATAGTATCCCTTTCACATAGGCCTACATTGTACTTACATGTACATTGTACAGTTGTATATTATCTCCTGCACACACACAGCTGGCAAAGGTTTTGTCAGTCAATTCTTAGAGCTCTGTTCTACTTAGTTCAAGTTAGGATTTCCTGAGAAGAAACAATCTATTGCCAGTAAATGTTTTTTCTCTAAAGCTCCTCAGGTCATTTCCATTTTCATTTGCAAGTGAAATCAGTCAATGCACCAGACACCAACCCCATATGTCTGACAGCTTCATAGGATTAAAGTGTACCAATACCCTGAGTATTATGTTTGCTATATTTGTAGAATATAATTCAAGGCATGTCATCTGCAAAACATTAACAATTTTTTTGCGACTCTGATTTTTATCTATTGGGGTTTAAATGTAAATTTCACAGAATATACAAAATCATATTAAATGACTTGAAATAGGCTAGTCAATCATCCAATTCCTTCAATTGAATGATCGCACTATCAATTTTTTTTTTTTGCAAATACGTCTTGAACAATAGTGATATGCGGTGCCTGTGCGCAATCACCAAACTAATTGATATGGAATCTTAATATTATTCGCAAAAAACATATGCCTATATACTGTAGCTAGAACTTGCATGCACATCAGTACTGGTCCTTACGGAGCAGAACTTAAGCGCACAGAGCACAAGTGCCAAAATCTTATAGAGATATGATCTGATTTATTGAAATATGTATACTTTCAGGGGCTATACTGTGAGTCTACATCAGTTTGAGAGTCTATATATAAAACGAATCGGCAACACCTGTATGAACGGGGAATCCTTATTCTGACATAATATATACTCCTTGCCAAAGGATGTGGGAACATCCTATGTACCTGACATGCATGTAGATGCATAAATGTTCCAAACTTACACCAACCCAGGAGAAAACTGGCGTGTAGCCCCTCAGATTTGATTTGAGAATTTCAATCGATTTGCATCTTAAAGTCAACTGCTGTCGGAAAGTAATAACACAACGCAAACTTGAGATGAAATTCCCCTTCCGCACCCCCATCAATTGCTTTCCCCTTCCTTTTTTCTTTTTTTTTTCTTTTTTTTGTGGGAGCAGATCAGAGTCTGCAACTCGACTCCACGGTGGTGAAATATACATGGCATTAGAGGACGATTGGATGGAATTTGAGTGATTTAATCTCTGTAATCGAATATCTTCATCAAATCTTCCCCGGATCCTTCGAGTGATGTGTGTGTGTGTGTGTGTTTGTGTAAGAGAGAATAGTTCACATCTTTCTACCGATGTGACGCTTGGCCTACGATTATGGTGAGAGGGAGGATGTATTTAAAGCCACCATCAAAAGGATATCAACCCATAGAAATCATTTTCAAGGATCTTACCGGTATCGTCCCTATTAGATTGGGAGGGGAGAAGGGGAATGGATTGGCTTGAATAGTAACTCAGAGATATATATCAAATTTTTGAAGAATGTTGCTAATATAGCATGATATCTGTCATAAAGATCTTCACGCACAACAATGTGGAAGGACTGTATACAGAGAGTATATCATCTATCATAATCATTTCAGCAGATGTAGACAATTCTCCTTTGTTTGGGGGGAGGTACATTAGGCCAAAAAAAGAAAAATTGTTGCATTGGCGTAACCCGCCCGACCTAAAAATTCCGCCGACCCCATGTTTTTTTATAATTTTTTTTTTTTGCTATCGATATCAAATATCTTGTTGATTGCGATCGCGATCGCACAAACCCGGAAGTGGAAACGGCTCTGGGGATATCGGATGTACGAGGGAGAGATCTAGCGCCTCGCATAAGCCTTCCTTGATCAGTACGTCATCTGTTTCCAACACGGACACGTACTCTAACAAGATTCAGTGTATACGTAGCATTCAGACTGCGATGTATTGTGCACAGTTTTGCCATAGGTTTCTTGTGTGGAGAACTTACACGAATCTGTATATGTGGGACTGTAATAGAGATCGCCGTGTGCGATGAAAAGATCGTACATATGGGTCAATTTGCATCTATCTTATCCAAGTCAAAATAGTAAAATATGAAGTGAAAACATTCAGGATAGGGATTTCAACATCTTTAAATTCTGTGAAGGGGTATAATTCCAGTAATATCGGCCTCATAAATGATTTGTAGAATAGATGAACACAGCACATTCGGTGCAGCAGTTGTAACTGTTTACTGAGCTGAGCACGAGTTTTACACGTAAAATGCAGGTAGCAAAAAAAAAAAAAAAAAAAAAAAAAAAAAAATCCGCCCGACCGACCCTATTTGAAAATCTCATGTTATGCCAATGCAACAATTTTTTTTTTTTGGCCTTAGACAGACTGGAAAATGCCACAAAATTTCCCCTCCACCCCCCCCCCCCAAAAAAAAAAAAAGAAAATAAAAATAACAATAATAATAATTATGATAAATACATACATAAATACATAAATAAAATATAGAAAATAAATAGATAAATAAATACAAACAAAAAATCTAGGTTGCATGGAATGCCTAATCGCTAACAGCCTAAAATTAATACATTGGACTTGAACTTTGACACAAGTTCATCTCACAGAGTGTGTGCCATGACCAGAAGAAAAAGGGTGGAACTACAGGTGCTTGAAAAATGGGATTACAACCATCCACATTATTTGCATTCATTACCTTAAAGAACAGATAGATGGACCTGATATAGTCACCTCAGGTGAGTAAATTTGTTTGATCAAATTGTTAATACTGAGCTTTGTTACCTTAGGTTCGATTATGAACACTATAATATTTTTGTGAATTAGGTAACATTATATTATCAACATTCTGTCTTCCTGTATGGTTTGCCATTTTCTGTCATTTTAAAGCGTACTCAACTCTTAAATCATCACTATAAAACCTACATTCTACAAGCTTCTACTCTTTGGTAGTTCCTCATATCATTACATTGTTCATATTTGTTTATTTATCAATTTCCATGTAAAATTGAATATTTTGTGCTGTACTTCTCTCCTGAAAACAAATGGAATGTAAAACTGTACAAAAAAGAATAGAAAAAAAAAACACACATTCCACAAGCTTCTTCTTTTTGGTAGGTTCCTCCTATTTCATATTATTGATATTTGCTTATTCATTAATTTCCATATGAAATTGATTATTTTGTGCTGTACTTACCTCTTGAAAACAAATGGAATGTGAAATTGTATGAAATGAGGAATACGGAACAATGAATTTTAAAAAACACACAAAAACAAACAATATAAATTGCTTGTGACCCAACATCTGCTTTTCTCCAAGTCAACACAGTCACATTTCGTTATCTTTTGCTATCAAGGATGGATGGGTTGCACTTAAAGTTCCGAGCGTGGCCTTCGGATTATCTGGGGATGCATCGCACTTGCTGATATTATGCCGCATGCACTGAATACCACCCTTAAAGTAAAACAATGAGGACACCGCGTACAGACTGTAAAGGTGATGTCATTGGCAGAGGCAGGCATCTCGAGTAAACAAGGACAAATCGCCGCTGCGTAACTCCTCGGTGTCGCTTTCCCCACTCCGCGGAATTATCCCGTCAACTTGCATAAAGCTTCCACTCAGTCCTCCCTCTCCGTGTCTTTTTTCTCTTCTTCACTGCTCATCTTCTATCTTTCTCTCCCTCACCTTCTCCTTCTTGATCCTTTCACATTTTCTCCCTTCCCCTTGTCAGAGGCAAAAAAAAAGCCAACTGCCAGAGATGCTTCAGTCCCCGAAATCAGTTGTTGGATCAGGTGATTGAGGGCGATATGACAGCAGTGTGCGTCACCGCAATGGACAAATGAAAGCGCACCGATCTTGAGAGACGAGATCACGGCACGAGCGACAGAGGTCCATGTCCCATGAGGTCAACTAGGGGCAGGACAGGATCATCAACACTTTCACTTAACACTGCCTCACATTTCAGAGGGGTGTTGGGTCTTATGCTCGTGTGAACAATTTCGATGATTGATGGACCGCTGGCCAAATGGCAGCCAGCGGCAACAGGACTCAAGCTACAGTATAAAAGAACCGAAAAACTTCCGCCCAAGATAATACTTCACTTTCTTTAGACTGACCCTTCACGGATATGTTTAATGGTATCACCATTCTTTACTGGATGTTATTTAGGTTATTTAACAAGCTTGGGTACAGATAATTTAAAAATCTACATAATTTACTGTCAAAAAGTGCTATAATCTCTAAATACTGACACATACATCATATGCAGCATAAATGTAGCCAACACCATCAGTACAATTGTGACCGTGCACCTCAAAACGAACATAAAGTCGCACACACTGATTTTGCGTGAGGACTGAAAATAAGTAAAATGGGTCAACCTAGCCGAACTTGACTTTTTCATATTTTCTGAAAGAGCGGGTCTTCTTTTACATTATGCTAAAATTTGGTATCATAAAACGGGTAGGAAAGTGTGTGTTTTTAGCAGTTTATCTCGAGCATTTTTTGGTAAAATAGTGTGATTAG
The DNA here is from genome assembly GCF_964275005.1 of Diadema setosum. NCBI lineage: Eukaryota > Metazoa > Echinodermata > Echinoidea > Diadematoida > Diadematidae > Diadema > Diadema setosum. The sequence continues at coordinate 5,174,611 of NC_092692.1, read as the reverse complement.
GTGTGTCTTTAGAATCCCTTCTTCATTTCTGAAAAACCTTGTCCACACTCTTCACTTTCAACTCGAATAACTTTTGAAAAGATAGTGCTACTGCTTTGAAAGTTGGCATTAATTATGGACAGAATGTGTTAATGAGGCATGCTTAATTTCAGTTTAATCTGATAATCACTTCATTGTTGTTACTCTGGTGGTTTACTTCCTGCGTTTTGTCCCATTCATCGCACAGCCAGCACGGTTTGGTAAAGATTAAGCGCTTGAATAGACACAATGTACTTCAGAGCCTCTTTTCTCAGTTCACACTTTTCCTGAGTTTGTGCTTTCTTTCCAATATTTAGATAGGTTAGGAGAGTCCATTTGATTTGAGTTATACATCATTTTAAAGCTTAAAGTCTGCTCTTTCTAAATATGGTCTTAACTAAAAATTCTTGTCTGGCGACTTTTTGTTTGTTTTGAGGTGCAGGGTCACAATTTATCTTAAATTATGTCCCATGGGGGGGGGGGGAGGAATCAACTACTATTTTCAAAAGATATTTTGCTTTTTCCATGTACTCTTTATTATCTACTGCTGGCCTCCTAATGACCAGCTGCTGTAAATATGTCTCCATAAAAGTCACTCAGAATTTTTAAACAAGCACTTGACATGGACTTTTTGGTGGGAAAAGTACTCATTCTGAGTACTTGATCTACAAAAGAAAGACAAGAATAGCATTTTGCAACATTACAAGAGACCTTTCTACATCATGTGACACCACAATCTCATCCCCCTCATTACATTTCTGGAAGGTCAAAATGGGCAAGTAGCTTTAAAGGCACTTCAATTTCAAACATGACCGCAAAACTAATAATGATCAAAAATATACCTCAAATTGGAAAACTTGGAAAGTGCTCTCTCACAAGCCCTGCTCAGGAGAGGAAGTTTTTTACAAGAATAACATTTTGCCACATTGCAGGAGATTTATTTACACTACGTGATACCGCAAGCACAATTACATCCACCCCCCTCATCATACTGTCGCGGTTAACCAAGTTGACAGTTCTAATTTCAGTACCTCATTGATTTCCCTGATCCATCTGTCTATGCCGTCGAAGGACCACCTATTCGTGATGTCGTAGACGAGGAGAATGCCCTGGGCACCACGTGAGTACGACCGCAGAATCGTACAAAACCGCCCTTGTCCTGACGTGTCCCTGCAAAAGATGGAAAGAGACAAGTGCGAAAGGACACACGTAAACCAAACATGCATAAATCACATGATCCTGATTTGAATTTTGTCCACATTAACATGACAACCTTTCGTGTTACATTCACTTGCAACATCCTTGGGGATAAAAAGGACACACACGGAACTTGAAAGGACATTTTTAGCATAGAATTAATAATGCAAAAATCACATGGGTATGCCTACGAAAATGTAATTTACAATCATGTCGGCCTACAAATGAGCAAACATAAGATCAAAATTTCTCAGTCCCAAGCAGGAAAACTAGGAAAGGAAACAGACACTTTCTAAAATACAACACATCTTAAAATAATGTTGTTACAAAGCCATCACATGAACATGATTCCTTCTTAAAGGGGAAGTTCCCCCAAAAACATTATGTGGTTTTATTTTATTTATTACTTATATACTATTTTTTACATGTTCAGCACATGCACAAAGACAAGAAGAAACAGTATTATTGTAAATTATATGCATTCTGACAAAAGTTCAGTCAAAACTGGAGTACAACAAACAGTTGTAAAGTGAAGATCAACTTGTCAGATATACTTCTACGTCATTGATATGTACTACATAAAAGTGTGTGCTGAAGCCTACTCAACTCAAGCAGCCTCGAGCAGTCTTTCAGCTCAGAATTTTAAACAAACAGAATACAGAAAAGGAGATCAAGTTTGATCGGGCCTATAGGGGGTGGTTCACAGCCTCCCATTGCACTCATTAGCAAAAATTTTCTGAGGCAGAATCACGATCCTAAACGCATTTGAGGCATTTTCAAGGGTTAGATGAACGCAACCATGTTTTCAAACACGTTTAGAAACGCCGTTTTGAAACGCCTTTCAAAGGGCATTTTGAAACGCGTTTGAGACCACGATCGCCGTTCTGTGAGTAGATAAACGCAATGCCGTTTTGAAACGCATTTATATCTCTAGGTCAAATCCCAGCTGTTTCCGGTTGTGCTCTCTACCCATTATTTGTGTGTGACTGATGAGGCATGTTTGGTGATACGCAGTTGACCTTTACTTCCGGGGTCAAATGGCGCAAAGCAGCTGTGCAGTGACAACACTCGAATCACGATTGTATGGTTAGATTGTATAGTTAGATAAACACGGCACCCCGAGAATCGCGTTTCAAACCATGTTTGCAAACACCATTCCAAACGCATTTTGAAACGGATTCTCTCTCTCAAATTAGATAAACGCAGCCTAAGTCTCATAAAATTTTGTTAAAAGTGGATAGTAGTTGCATATATCTAATTGTCACAAGAGTCTAGCACGTAGCACTAGATGTATATCATGTGACCTTGGATAGGATCAAAAAGTGAAAGTTCCCTTAACTTCAGTGTCTCATGTTTGGTTAAGACCTTGAGTGCTAGTTGGACTATCACTTGTCATAGGAGAGTCTAGGATGTCAATGTTAATGCATGTGATGGATGATGACGGAGTGATAATGCACAATGGACTGGCGCAGTCCTAACTCCTACCTCCACTTTTTATTGGCGAGAATATAAAACTCTCATAATGTTCTTGACACAAGCACCGAAAATTTTCACCACTAAATTAGTACGCTTCATGAGGGAAACAACAGAGAGAAACCACAACAAATCTACTTGTTGCCGTGGTGAGCATTCTCGTAAATGCCTGCAGTTAGACAGTGGATAGATCCGTAAATGTTGACTGGCTGAATCTGGTTGAGGCACAGCCTTTTAAATCTATGAAATATTTATCCCGGCTATTTCTACATTCAGGCCACTCCAGATGAGCCTTGTTGAATGTGGGACATACTTCGTTTCATCTCACTTAAAAAAAAAGAAAAAGACAAGAACGCAGGGGTGCATCGGCCACGTAAGTGGCACAGCTCGCAGGCAGGTGGCCGCATACATCAATGCATTAACATTTACTTGTGTTGACTTTCTGTGTTTCAGGGGTGCACTTTTTGCCCGTGGATGCCCTGACAAGCATTCACTGGAGACGGATCACCATGGAAATGAAAGGATACACTGATATAGACTGATGCAAGAAGAGAGAGGGCAGGAAAAGAGACAAGGAGGGAGAGGGAGGGGAAGAATGAGGAGGAAAAGGGGGAGAGAAGGGGGTGGAGGAAGTGGGCAGCTGAGAGTTAGGGCTGGATAATAGAGAGATGAGGGAAAGGAATGGAGAAGAGTCAGATAGGGGAAAAAATAATAGAAGGGGATGATGAAAACATTCAGTTGTACATATCACATGCAAAGAAAAACAAAAGAGACAGATGTGTAGTTGCAGTTAGATAGTATTGTAAATGCATTTGTGTGTTTGGAAAGTAAGGCTTTGATGAAACACAACAGTATTTCAGGGAAAACATATCTGACAATCAAAATGCAATTAGATGAGATTGAATTTGAAATCATACCACTATTACAATTTAATGGAAAAATCAGCAATCACTAAAACTTATGAATCAAAACATTGCAACATAATCACCAAACTCAGCGTACTGAGTAGTGTATATATTTGAAGTTTGACAACCCATACCAGCACACAACATTCAAATGGGCTGACGCAAGACCAGAAAACCTCTTATTACGGACTCCTCTATTAGGGGTAGGATGAGTAGGATCAGAGGCAGTGTCAGTAAAAGTGGAAGATGAAAGCAGTGGTAGGGAAAAGAAAAACACAACAACAATCAATGTTAAAATTCGGTTTAAAAAGAATTGAAGTATACGTTATGAAGATAGAAGGGGGAGAAGAGGGGTGTAGTTGAGGAAGGTATTCATGCATAGCCAGTCATCAGGCCTAGATGTAAACTTAGTTTGTGTTCATTTCTGCTTCAGTTCACTCATCTTCGGCCTGCCGCAATGGTCAATTCCCTGGCCGATCCTTGCCAATGCAAACTGACCGATTGCAAATTGTGGTGGAAAATTTCAGAGGCACAGAAAGTGCACAGACCGCAATTGAGCACACATTCTTTTTTTCTGAAACTAATCCCAAGGCAATGCTAAATGCACAACTGTATTACTTGTTGTGGGGTGAATTACCAGAGTAGTAATATCTTCAAGAATAGATTAGCAGTTCACTGCTCCAATTTTCTTGCCATCTTTTTAAATAACTTGCAGTAATTCCCATATAATGCTATGCTTGGAGGCAAATTGGAGTAAACTACGGCATGGCAAATTTAATGCGGTGCACCAATCAAGTCTTGAGGGGTGGGTGCACATAATATAAGCGAGCTAAAAATCTCTCCTACACAGGCACCGCAGACGGTTCATACTCTCCAATCCCTCCGTCATGAAAGTCAGCCTCAACAGGATGCCCATACAGGATAAGTTGTCAAAAAAAAAGTTGAAATGTTTTCATAAACAGAAGGTGTTTTTTTTCACTATTCCACTGTAATTGCTTTTAATAACTTGCAAAATATCTCTCCTAATAGCAACAGCATATAAGATTACCTGCAGTGTCATTATGGCTTACACTAGAAGCGTATTAATCATTATCATGCACATGATATTGACACAAGTGACATGATCATGCTGAAATGCTTCTGTTCAGAGGTTGTATTAACTGAGCAGACATTGGCAAGGGACTGAACCAAAAATAACTTCAACATCTTATGCTGAATTTTTTATGTTTCCTGGTTGAAGGGGGAGGGGCATTTGCCTAAACTTGAAACGCAGAGATGGGGGAGATATCAGGTTTCATCGGCGCTTGAAAAATTGGACAGTCTACCTCAATACAATGCCCTCAGCTCACATCTCCTTCTCATCTTGAGCAGACCATTAAAGGGGCAATATAGTTTTGGTTGAGATGGGGATTCAGGTTTTAACTTTTTGCAAGATAATTAGAAACCACATATATGAAATATGATATATGAAATATGAGCATATATAATTCTATGAAACTGATAGTATATCTGATGATAATCGGTTTCAAAATGGCTGAGATGTCATATCCAAAAACACTTCGCTTTGGATTGTTTTTGGATATCTCAGCCATTTCGAAACTGATTTTCATCAAATTAACTTTCAATTCCTCATAGAATTGTATGCTCTTAAATATTTCATACTCGCGGTTTCTAATTATTTCACAAAAAATTAAAATCTGAATCCCCATTTCACCCAATATAATACCATTCCTTTAAGGAGAATGTCACGGTCTACAAGGCTGCTCCTAGCACTGCGAGCATCAAAGGAGAACATCACCTCCATATCAAGCAGCAGTTTAAAGCTGCCCTATCATCACGGTTTTGAGGGTGCTTGGACTGGCAACTCTCATGAAAGTTGACTAGCCCCTCCCAAGAATATCTTTTTTTTTTTTTTTCAAACTCACAGCAGTTACAATGTACCTTTGGGGTACTTCTGCCCCCTGTGGAGTGCCTGGTGCATACAGTAAACTCACGAACCAATGACAATGCACACATGATCGAGATATTATGTAAACATGCATGCACAGCAAAGGTGCACGTATTGCCACCATTGCAATCATGTAGCAAGCTACAATATGCTGTTAATGCTTGTTGGAGGCATGCTACTTCCTTTGAGCGCTGCTGGTACTATCCTAACTACCCCCCCCCCCCCCAATTTTCTAATGATTGGCTAATTTGCATGGAATAATGCATCGAGCACTTTTATGTTTATTACATCAGAGCACAGAGTTCTTCAGTCCGGAAGCAGCAATCAAATTTGTATATTGTGAAGCTGAAACAAATGGCACAAAATCTGTGAAAAATTTGAACAAAACTGGGCAAAGAATCAGAAATTTACAGCTTTTTTGGCAATCACCCAAGGACAATTTCCAATGTACTATGCCAAGCTGTGAACAACTTGCCCCAGTGTTTGTATACGTATGAAATTTCTTGTTTTCCACTTTTCTCATGATTGAGATAATCTCTACCCTTGGTTTTCATACAAAGCATGCAGCAATTTATCATTCTTTACAAATGAAGATTAACTGTAAGAAGAAGTGAATCAGAAGGGCATAAAAATGTAATGGAATTTTGTGAACAAAATGAATACACAGAGCTTCCTGCAGCTTGCCTACAATTCAGTTACCATCCTCTGGAGCAAGAGACAATTTCGATATGCTGCAACCACTTTATTTGTTGAATGAGTTTACTCATCATATCTTCACTGATTCTCTTGAAAAGTAAATAATTCGTGGAATTAAGTCAATAAGAGAAGTTTTGATTTCCTTTAAGCTTAATCAATGAATGATGCACAAACAGCATATAATAATGGATGACTGTCACGTTTAGCTTTCATCCTTGTGCAATGCTCAGGTTTCAGAAACTGGCTTGCTGCGTCAAAGGATAATTTGATCACTATACTCACCATAGCTGTAATTTTATTCTTTTCCCATCCAGGAGAATTGTGGTTGTTTTATGGTCTATACCTGTGGAAAGGGAATAGGAGATAAAATGAAAGGCATATTATAGGCTAGAATGGATGAATCAAACGAAATGGAATTGAAAGGGACAAGAGATATTTCTATCTGATTGGTTTCTCGGTAAGAACACACATCAATCTGCTTACTAATTACAATCGGCTGCATTCAATTACTTTGCCACTCATTCCTGGCTTCTCTACATAGAACACAGAGACTTTCGCGTTATTTTATTTCACTTATTCCCATATTATCAAAGACAAGAATAAAAATACAAAACCAGATTGTTCTTACAAGGAGGACGTTGTGGCACGCCCAACTGGAAGCCCCCCAGCATCGTGTGTAAACTTAGCTTCAACTAGTAAATATTGCAATGTTGTGTATCACAAATTTTTGCACAGAGAAATTTTATATCAATTACCCTGTACTTCTCTGGATAGGACAGGTTATTAAGAAAATGCAGGATAAAGGTCAATTCCATTGTGACTTATGGGACAAAGTGACAATTTTCGGCAATTTCAAACCAGTATTTTGAGAAAATAGTTGCATCAAATGCATTTTTCTCGGTTCATGGTTAGATCCATCATATCACAGTTTATGAAAACACCATACTTAGTTTGAAAAGTATCATTGCATTACGTACAGCAATGAAAAATTGCTGTCGTGACTTATGGGACATCTGAGGACCACCGTTTTTCACATGGGAAAGTAAGTTCTGAAATATTCTTACACACAGAGTCTCTGGAAAGATATTTTCTTTCCTGAATGTAGCAAAGGGTTGGTGCTTACCCTGAGCCAAGTGGTATGAATATCTACTCATTGGTACAGTAGCAGGATAGGGAAAACCAGTGTGACTGATGGGACACAAAAACGTGACTTATGGGACGCTATCAACTACCACATTTTGAGATTGAGAGAATAATATTTACTGATGCCGGAACAAGTTCTAGAACATCATAAAACCAATCTATGACCAAAGAACATTCAGAAAATAAGCCATCTGAGAATTACACAAGCTGTATTATGGTCATAATAGTGTATCAGAAATGATACATAAATTCTGCAAAAAAATTGGCAATTTTCATGAAAAATGAAGGTTTTTCGGACATAACTCCACTCCACGTTCACCGATGTTCACAAATGAGGTATCAAAATATCCGTTGTGAAAGGCTGCTTTTAGTAAACAATACCAGATCATCTAATTAAGCTTCATTAATCATCTATACTCAATAGTTTGATTTTCATAAAATGCAACCTTTCCGTGGAATTGACCTAAAGTAGACAGAGAATTTAGTTTGTGTGTGAATATGATCACTCACAACAGTTAGTGGTAAAATAAAGCCTTTATCATCATTACAACAACTTATCATTACATAACACTAAAACACCCTTGAGTTAATTTCAAAGAGATTTTTGTTTGTTTCTGTAATTTGTCACATGGATCTGTACATTTTTTTCCCAAAAGTGCACAGATAGATGCATTGTACTGTTTTTGAATAGAAACATCACATTTTTTGCTTATTCAATCTGTGTGTTTGATAGACGAAGGACTGTATTCCTACGGCTACATTTTTCTCTCTAAAGTCCAAAAGTAAACTGATTTGCACAGAGATATATTCACTAGAACGCTGAATAATACCGACCACTTGAATTTTCATAATTAAAATGCAATGATGACAGTTATTGAGAGCTAGAGGGCTGCACCAATGAAGTGGACAGCATACCATGAATAATACAGCCGTTGTCTTTTACCAGTATGAATGGGCCTTATGTTTTTCCCCGGGGCATATGTTGATAGATATCTAGTAACATGAAGTCATTCTCACAGCATGCAGGTTGACCACAGAGAGATGGACAATGGTTATAATGGGTCAATGCCTGGACATTAAGAGTGTGACTCAACCACAAAGATCAGGAGGAAAGCCCACACTGGTCATGTGACCACCATGCACATCACCTCACCTTGCTCCCCCCATTAGTGCAAAGGCAACAAAAGAAACAACACGTGTCTTCAAATAATTCATGAGCGTGTGTTATATCAACGCGTGCGTGTGTGTGTGTGGGGGGGGGGGGGAGGGGAGTTTGGTAGAACCAAACAGCGTGCACAATTTCTGACATCACAATATATGCCTCCAGAGTTTTCTAATGGTAATGTGACCGAAAATGGTAATGCAGAGAATATGATATACGCAGAGCTGTTGGCCAGCCTCTCCAGGTCTCAGAACGTACTGATGCACAGTAAGATATGAATTTTCAACAAAAAAAAAAGAAGAAAATGTTTAACACACACCATCGTATCTGTTCAAGGGGAAAAAAAATCATATTTTGGATTAATACCCACACTATATCAAAATTCAACAGAAGAACAATTTCATTAAAAAAAAAAAAAAAAGGTTTTCCAATTTGTTCTCATTTCTAACAAGGAAAAAAAAATGTAAAGGTAATTATCATACAAACATAAAATATGACAGCCCTGTTTAGGGGCACAAGGTAGAACTACCACAAACCCTTCTGGCGTTCTAACTCTTGACCCCTGTACGGAAAACATGACATGAGAGCATTTGTGATTGTTTCATCATATTGCAAAAGTTGCCAAGATGATTCATTTATCAAACATCCAATGCAGCATGACATGACAAAATTGCTATTTATTTTATCACATGACTTCCCTTGAAAAACAGAAAGAGAGAAAAAAAGCATGATTTTTTTTTTCTTTTTTAGACATCCAATGTTTTGCTTCCACCTGGGCAGAGTATATCATGATACATACTATATGTTAATGATACAGAAATGAGCATTTTCTCATTGGGTATATGCTCACTTAATATGAAATACTCAAACTGACTAATAGTGTGAACAAAAACTCTGGCCATTTGCCCAACACTTTCGAACAAAAAAAAAAAAAAAGAATCAAACAAGTGATTTTTAGCTTCAGGAAGTAGTCATTATTCATAATTATCATGAAGTGGTGTGTGTGTGTGTGTGTGTGTGTGTGTGTGTCTTTGGTGTGAGGTGTAAAATCCCTAATGTGGCAATATCACTGCCTGTACAATGCCTATATTCTTATATACCAAATTCATCATTGCTAGTGTTCCCCCCCCCCCCCCCCATGTACAGGTACTGTACAGTAAGAAATTGTCGCGAGACAACATTTTTCTGGAATTGGAGCTGGCGGCCCTTTTTGCAGCATGAAATATTTGCCAAATTGTCACTGGCATTCAATGCATATAATGTACACAAGAACTTTTGCATGCATTTTAATTTTGTGAATCTTGGCGGTACAGGCGGTATTAAAAGATATTGTCACACAAATACAAGGCAGCAAATGGATTTGAGCATTTGACCTGACCTTTGACCTCTGGTTAAACTAGGTGGGTCTTCATCAGCTCGAGCTTGAAGAATAGCCCACTTATGAGGGATCAGAGAAATAAGCCTGAAGTCAGCTGAAATGTGCAATCGCGTCTTCACCAGCTCGAGCTTCATACAGGCACGGTTAGGTTTATAAGCTCGATGGTAGCAGCGTGAACACACTCCGACCCAACTGCCTATGTTCCTGCGTGGTGCGCAACGCATCCAGTGCCGATGTTTAAGCTTGAGCTGATGAAGATGTGTTAAGATTAGCGTGCTATTTTGCAAATTAGCTGGCTATGCTGCATATAAGACCAAGATTTCTTTGGCTTATTTTCCAATCGGAATAGCATGCTATTTCAGTCTTCACTGCAAAATTAGTGGGCTATTTTCTGATCAGGCTAATTCTTTGGATCAGAAATAGCGGGCTGTTCTTCAGGCTCGAGCTGATGAAGACCCACCTCATGAGCATGTATGCCCAAAAGTTGCTAGGCACAGCTTCATCTACTCATACATACATACATGTATGCCAAGCTTTATTTAGATACGGTTCTGAAGTTACGTTGTCAACAAAATCGATTACAGACAGATGGACAAACGGACGGATGGACAGTGGGACAACCTAACAATGATGCCTCTGTTACCACATGAAAATATCTCACTTGCCCTTTATAGGTATCTATTCTGCTTGCCGAAGCTAGCAGGCAGATGAGTTTGTAGCATTCTGAGAAACTAATGTATGATGATAGCCTGAGACCATCAATATTGTACCAACACACGACTCATCTTCTTTTGATCAATCTAATATTACCATAGGGTGCACTGTCTTACCATGTATAGCCGGCCATTCACTGGTTGTATCATGAAATGTCCGCAAGGAAAATTGGGGATGAGGTTGTCGTTAATTGTCACATGACTCACTCCTCGCACTTGCGATCCCCAATTTCGGGTAATTCATGTGTCTACAAAGCACAGCAGGAATACAGATTACCCCCGTGTGGGGGCGTGGCTTAAAGGAGCATCTCTAGATGGCCGCAGACATTGGAAGGCAAATCTTGAACATCTTGGTTCCCGACACATCATGCTGTTACAGCCCAATTATGAGCATGCATCTAATACAGACCTTCCCTTCCTTTGCTAACTTTTCCAATAATGCAACCTTTTCTGGGAAATTTGTGAACCAGTAGAGGGATTTTAATATATAATGAGACCATGAAATTGACCTCAGGCAGACATTAGTCAGAAAGCTCACAGGTGAAATTGTATATTGTCCTGTCATAACCACATTTGCCAAATTTGCTCAGCATATCCTGAATTTTTGCTGAAACATTTCAATAAATATCTTTTCATTTGACATAACATCAATAATAACACCTCCCAAAGTAATCAAACAATTGTTGAAACATACTGCATCACTGTTTTACAATTTAATGAAATATCATCAAGTAATTTGCTGGTAACATAAAGTTACACAAGCAAATACGCATACACACATAGGCCTTCACACACACACACACACACACACACACACTCACACACACACACACACACACACACACACATACACATACACATACAAAGTGTCCAACTTGTGTCACTTCAAAAAATAATAAAGCAACTGAAAACAAAAACAAAATCAGTATCAGAGTGTCCTTAGAGGATAATGTCCAACCTCGCAGGAAATACTTAGATACACAGCATTCCGTAGCTTGCCCACCACATCAGCCAGGGCACTATCAGGTGATGACTAAGAGTGTCCAAACATGTTTCAATGTGACCACTGTCCAGTTCAACCCTCCCAGCACAGAGCAATTGTCCATGCACAAAAACAGGAAACACGACAAACACTTTATCTGCGAATGCTGTGATGACCTCGCACATTTTGAGAAACCTGACATGATAGATTCTACTGGAATACGTGTACACACACGTGGTACAAGGAAAAAGAAGGAAAAATGGCAGCCATGATGAAGCGAGAATACATTCCAGTATGTCCTTACTCCGTTGTGTCACTGAGAGGAAATGGTCACATCTCAATCTACCAAGCACGCAACAAATGTCCACTTGACAGTGACCTTGCAGTTCTATCCCATACTGACCACTGAAACGAAAACAATCCTCGCAATCATCACTATTCGGTATGCAACCGACAATCAATCAATGACTCCAACTACAGATAATCCAGGAGATGAAGATTTTCACTGATTAATTAGTAAAACCTGGGCCCCGTTTCGTAAAACTTTTTATCAATATTCTACAAGATATGGTAGTTGTTGTAAGCTACTGAAATCCTTGCATCTGATTGGTTGAAAGCTAATTTGTCAAAGAAATGTGACAGTTTTATGAAACCGGACCCTGATGCCAAGCATTCTTTTGATGTACCAATGACAGATGGATGACAGTACTTATTAAAGACATAGGGCCTATCTCTTGACACTAGAACATAACACTCACTCTAAATATTGCTTGAAAATTGAGAGTTGCTTAAGCCACTTAATATATAATATATGATATGTACAAAATATAAGAAATATATATAAATATATATATATTTCTCAAGAGCAACATTACAATTTTTCATTGGAATATTTGATGACACAAAAACAAATATAGCAGCTTATCGTCGCTGGGGTGACAAAACCTCGTATCTCAAAATTGTCAAATGTTCAGGAGAGCGAAAAAACATGGCGGCCAAAGCACTATAGTGAATGGGAAAGCCTTCTCTTTGACATGTCATGGTGGCTTCATTTTTGGAGTAAGACAGTTAGGATTTGGCCGAGACATCACTTGACCCTTTATTTGACCATTAAGCTAAAAAAAAAATTTTTGACATTTTTGAGATACGAGGTCTTGTCACCCCAGCGACGTTATAACATTGCAATATTTGGAGACAAAAATGGGCCTCTTGTGATGAAAACTTGAATTCAGCAATTCACTATTCTCTAAACAAAAAAAAACCCCAAATATATATATATATATATATATATATATATATATATATATATATATATATATATATATATATATATATATTCATATTTATATACAATGTAGTTACTTCCTTTGAAAATGACAGTCTTTGCTTGATCTCAAAGCCATCAATCATACCAAGGCACACTGGTCTGGGACAGAATGTTGTGAGAGCCTAGACACAAATGATAGTAATGGTTTGATTGCAACAGGAAGTGGCAGTAAATTGCCACTGGTGTCTTTTTGTCTTTACTTTTCTTAACGACAAAGTCATGGGAGTGCCAAGATAACGCTGAAAAGCAGACAAGATTCAAGTAAACCACTTTCTCTGTTATGGGGGATGCAGTTCCTGTAAACATAACTTTAATGGTGCTATACATCAATCATATCTAGTCATTATGGGGCTGATATTGTATGTCAAACAAATATACCTGTCTGCTTGGTGAAAAAAGGAGAATATGACGACAATGGGAACATATACTTGTCTTCTGATAAGAGGAGTCTTATGGCCAACGCTCTACCATCCACATTTGAATTGCTCCCTTTGTGACGCAAACACACTGTTGCATCAACTTGTGATTCCAACGGCTGCATGAGAGCGTTTGTTACTCAGAATGCTGCCCTTTGTAAGAGACACGATGGTTGTCATGCCAACGAAGGTCATCCTCCTCCTTCTTCTCCTCATCATCATCTTGATTATACACATGCCTGTAGAAATTCCGTACTTTCCACTGGCCTAATACTAGAATGGATCCAGGAAGCAAATGCTAATTCCCGGAATCCCACGGTGCCCTCCTTTTCTATTCATCAATGATACCACAAAAGCTTTTCAGTCAGACACAGCGAAGATACTACTGATGAATGAATACTCATTTGTGCATACAAATGTATGATGAAGAGATAGACATAGAGAAGGCTAGATCGGGAAGTCGTAGATGGATAGATAAGACACATGTCAGTAGATATGCTGTAGATGAAAACACTGATAGAAGACTGATTGAAATATGTAGACTGGTGAAAGGAATGCACGGACAGAAAAATTAATCATATCAAATACAAGGAAGACTTTGTTAAAGCAGACAGACATATGTACTTCAGACCATTCAAAAAGGATGAATTTCAGCAAATAATCTAGACAGAAGCATGGAAGGATGAATATATGCAGGAAATGCACAGAGATAGAACAAAAAACAGATGGTAGGATATGAAAGAGAAACATATCAAATGTCCTATGAAAGATTGGCATAGCTCATCTGGAGATGAGATGTCCCTGTTCACACCCAAGAGTGCAACATGAGGCCAGATGGGTGATGCTGTCCCCGAAGATCATCTTTCTGGTGTCATCAGAGAAGGCGAGAGAGCAAACAGAAACCCTGACGAGCATGACAGACACCTGTCTGCCACGCAGGATGTAGGTCAAGGGTCAAGATCACTCTCACTCGTGAAGATGAGCATGCTACTTGCCCCTTGCAGCGCCGACCCATATTTTGTCAATTCCATCACAGATACAAACTGCAGTGCAACAGACTGCTTTCCTCAATCCATTGATTTTAATCAACATTCAGGTTTCAGATCACTTTGCACATATCCAATCTTCACTGAGAAATGCAATTTAAAAAAAAAAATCCAAAAAAAAAATCTGCTGTATCAAACTCACCTTTAATCTAACAGAAACAAATTCCCTCAAGTTTTGCTTCTTTTTTTAGAACTGTTATCTGCTGCTGATGTAAGATATACATTTTACATCATAAACCATGAACTCATATTCGAATTGAAGGAAGTGATGATGTCATCACTGTAAAAACATTAAGTCTCCCTCTGACCTGTACATAGATTATCATTTCACAATGTTTTTCAACATTATGAGAAGCAAGTTGTATATCGTACATCAAATTATTACAGTCTTGTAATAACTTGGCAACATTGACCTTATCAGTGTTAAACATGTTGACATGGTAGTTAACACTATCTTCTCAGTTTTAAAGAACCAAAATGTAGAAAATAGTGAAAATTTCACTTTGTACGAATAAAAAAAAAAATGCTTCTAGTTTAGGATAATATGGGAACACTGAAAAAAAAATAGCAAATACAACATTTCAAAAGGAGACTGGTATCTCAGAAAGACCTCAGAGAAATCTTCCATCACTGCATGCCCATAAAATGAACAAAAGAAAGACTAGGCACCTGTATTTTCATATCAGTAAACTCTATAGAGCATTGCATCAATTTGAAACGGTTTGAATTTGACATTATGACAATAAGAATTGTGGGATTTTTTGTATTCTTCCTATATTGATCACTTCAACCAATGATGCAAGGAATCAGCAGACATTTAAAATATTAAAGAAGGAATATGTTCTCTTAAAAAAGACAGATATTGCCAAATTTCAAGCTACACTGTATCATCAAAAGAAGAACCTGGAGTGATCTATGACTTTTTAACTGTTAATTTCTCTATAAATGCATTTTTTTCTCATGTTTTTCTCACATTTTCTTTTCCAATATGGAAAGCAACATATGACTAGCAATCTAAAACTTGTTGAAATCACACTCATAGATCCAATAACACAGCACTGCAGTGCAGCTTTAAACATTCTGCATTTTCCAGTTTCTCCAATGTCAATTCCTTGGCAAAGATTTTGTTTACACAGGCAACCCACATGCCAGCCCAAATCCTGCTCCGTCTTCACAAGATTCTTTTTCCTCAGCTCACCTCTGGGCTCCAACGTAGCAGTTTCGGTCAAAAGGAAGAAAAAAATTCATGTACCAGTCATTTTATTACCAAAAAGCTGTCTTTAGAATCAACAACGCAGGGGCTCTATGAAAATAGGCCCGTGCACACACAACGAAAATCGAAATTACAATCGCAATCCAAGTTTCGATTTTTTTTTTTCGACCGTTCATACACAAGGAAAATTCGCACTTCGCAGCAAGGAAAGAACGATCAGTGGCCAAATTGCGCATGCGCGAAACTTGCATGACCGAAGACTGACCCTGCAGTCCCAATAGTGTTGACGTTTACGCGCTACGAATGATGGGATTAAAAATACCGATTTCCGAATCTCGATCGCGCTCACACACACGACGCTTGGCAAAATAATCGCGATTATTCTGAAAAATCGCACTAATAGTGCGAGTTGGATCGCGATTAGGATCGCGAAAATTAGTGAAATTTTTCTGTCCACACAAGAAAAAATTTTGAAATTTTGATCGCGATAAGAAAATCGATTTTTAAATCTCACTTTTTCCCTTGTGTGTGAACGGGCCTATTAACAACCTAAACAACACCAAGTATACATGTACAGTCAAGAGCAAACAGTATAGCCCTACCCAAAACAGCAAAACTCTGATCTTTTTCAAGCTGCTATCACTTTTTTATAATGAGTACTATGATGTACAGTGTACAGCATTACTACATACTGTCATCAAGGGCTAAGTGTATCACCTTTCCCGTGTTTGAAACATGTTTCAATACCCACTAACAAAATGCATTTGCAAACACCTTTCAGATCATGTTTCTTGAGTTGCTGCATTTATCAACTCAGTGTGTAAGTCGATTGGGAGGTCTTGTTACTCCGCAGCTCCATCGCGCAGTTTGACCCAAGAAGCGGAGATGTGTAGTTGGCAAGGGCAGATCCGAGCTATAAACATGTTTCAAAATGACTTCGCATTAATCAATTCTACAGAAATACATTTCTGGCTCAAATGCGTTTGCGATCGCACTTTTATCGGTGTTTCAGATACGTGTTTCTAACCCTATAATCAAAACAGCTGTGCATTTATTGACTGCCCAAAACTCCAGGCTGAAAGTTGTTTGGAAACCTCAATTCTGCCCCAGAAGTGAGTTGATAAATGCATCCAAGTAGCTGTCATGGCTCAGGCTATCAATCATAAGGTCCCTGGTTCAAGTCCCCTGGCTGCAGCAATTGTGCCCATCAGCAAGGTACTTTATACTCACTGCCTAGTCTATTAGAGGGGACTTTTATGCCCTAGGTTCTGCGGTTGCTTGCTTAAAAGCATACATTGCTGTTTGTTGAAGTGGTCATGTAAAACAAATCAATTCAATTCAATTCAAGAATTTTGTCATCATAACCCTTAACTGTCATTTTTTATTTCAAAGCAGACTGTACAGTAAGTATACGTGTATATGTACGTGTTATTCAAATTCTAAAAGTTAAAACAAAGTCTCTATAATACCTGAATAGACCACACATAATTCAAGTGGAGCAAATATATAAAAAACAAAGGAAGCTGAAGGAAGGTAAACACATGAATCATAAAGAAGCAAGGTATCCTATCAACCTCTCTGCCCTAAACGTGTTGTTTTAATTCCACATAGGATTGACACATGGCGCATCACCAAGCGCCAATTGACAATTGAACTGTTAGTATTAAGATATGAATGCAAGCTTTATGTTATCTTCAGTTTTGATAAAATGATACTGACATGTATACATGTACAGTGATATGCTCATGTATATGCAAGCAATACTTCATTTCTCCCTTCTTCTTTTTGTTCTTCCACAGGGTGAATATAAATAACCTTTATAATCATCATGTAAATAAATGCTTTCTAAGAATCCTACGGGGTGAAGGATTTCAGCCACTGGATGTAATATGTACCATAAACGTGATATTACACATGTACTGGTGTCATATTACAATACCCAGGGCACACAAATCCCTGATACGATAAACATTTTTATCTGTGTGCACACAATTACCCCTCATAATATGCCTTTATTTGCCCTGGCAGACATTCAAAATGGTAGCTGAAATTATTTATCCGGTGGGGCCACATTATCTTTCACAGAAAATGTGTTGACAGACACACAAGGGCAAGAAAGCATCCTGACTTACAGTACACTGCATGTACTGCACTGTACAGTATGCCTACAGCACTAAACAAGAATATTGAAAACAACTCTACATACTGCTGGAACACTGGTTCTTTGATAGTATCAACTTCTCTGAAGAAACTACAAATCACATTTGAGGCACTATGAACAGCAGTGACAGAGGAAGTTGCAAAGAAAAACTAAATGTGCTTGCAAAGGTGATCCCTAGTACTCAAAAAATTACTTTACATGTATGTATTTATAACCAACATAATGCACACACATACACTCACACACGCAAGCAGAACAATGAGGCTATTCACTGATAAGCAGCAACTTTCTGAACAAGGACCAATGTGTGCTATATCAATTCAAAATGTACAATATGTAAATTTTTAAGAGTTTTACAAATCTACCTGATGAACTTCATCTAAACCAAACTTGAAAAGAATACTGCAAAACATGATATATTCGCGGCATGAATTTTTTGCGAATTGGAGCCGACGGCCTTTTTCACGAACTGCCACTGGCATTCAATGCATGTAGTGTAGACAAGAACTTTCACGTGCATTTTAATTTCTCAAATCTTGGTGCTCAGGAAATTCGCGAAATCAAAATGCACGCGAAAATTCCTCGTTTTACAGTAACAACTACAGTGTAGCATGTCGGTGTGTATGTTATAGAGTAAGTAACAATAAACACTGGCAATGAGCACAGCAGCAAAAAAAAAGTACAGAAATAGTAGTAGTAGTACATAGTAGTAGCAGCAGTAGTAGTAGTAATACCCTGCAGTAGCAGTAGTAGTAGTAGTAGTAACAGTAGTAATAGTAGTAGTAGTAGTAGAAGAAGTAGAAGTAGTAGTAGTAGTAGTAGTAGTGGTGGTGGTGGTGGTGGTGGTGGTGGTGGTTGCTGTTGCTGCTGTTGTTGTTGTTGTTGTTGTTGTTGTTGTTGTTGTTGTTGTTGTTGTTGTTGTTGTTGTTGTTGTTGTTGTTGTTGTTGTTGTTGTTGTTGTTGTTGTTGTTGTTGTTGTTGTTGTTGTTGTTGTTGTTGTTGCAGTAGTATACAGTAGTGGTATTAGTAGAACCAGTTGCAGTAGTAGTAAAACACGGTAGTACAAATATTGTAGCAGACATATGTGCTGTTGTTACATGTACATCATCATTACCATAAATACTGATATATCACATTACTTTGCTAGATACAAAACTGTATCATAATACAACAATCATCATCTAATCAATTATTTATCATAGATTGCACAGTTCCCTCAGACTGATTCACTTGTAATAACCTGTCAAAGCAACTGTTTCATTCCCTCTCTAATGTGCACCACGCACTATCAAAAGCCCAGAGCACTTTACTATCTTTACAGCTTCCGCATTAATAAAGCAGAACTCAAAACACACACACACACAAATGTGTATTCTTTTGTTTAAAAGTTGAAAAACAAACAGGTGCACATTCATGTGCTATACCAAGTTTGTTTGGTTTTTTTTTTTATTTCATTGAGGGTACATAATTGTGTGTTTGCTTTTTGCTTAAAATGGGAGACTTTTCATGCACAATGCGTGGTTGTGGTCCTGCTTCAAGGGCAATCCCATCATCACAACCTGTAGAAAAACCATAGAACACAGATAAGAATTGCTCTTATCAGCAACAAAAAGCCGTGACCCGGAGATTCGGCACTCTGGCTCGGATCCACATTGTGGTGTCTTCAAGAGCACTTGTTTACCTGTTTGGGTACTGTTAACATGGTGGAATCATCAACAGTCTTCTCTGTAGAGATTTCCGCCTCCCATGCCTCTTACCTCCTGAGTTTTAAGTGCTAGTATTCATCTGATTTTTTTTTTCTTTTTTAAATACCAAAGTGGTTTCTTTCGCGTACAGATACTTTCGCGGTTTCCATCAGTGCCAACTTTTTCGCACGTGTTTAAATTTGCGGTCTGCAAAAACTGTTTTATTTTGCACATCAAAACCCAAACTATAATACAATTATTCTTCTATTTATTAAATAGAAATTAAAATCAAATGCAGGCTTACCTGAGATTTCAGGTAAGCCTGCATTTAAAACACGCTTGACCTACATTGCGCGGTATCGCTGTGTGTGTGCGTTGACCATTAATACACTCAATGCACAGAATCTTGTGTGTGCATGTGCGCAATAGCGTTGTAACAAGCGGCGAGTTCGAAAAATTTTTGCGTGATGTTAATTTCGCGGTTCAACCTCAAAGCGCGAAAATAAAACCACCATGAAAGAAACCACTTTTACAGTACTGTCTGTCATAATTTTCATTAGAGAAAAATCATTCTCCTGTCATCTCAGCATTCTAAAACCAATGCACTACAGATATTATCCTGTGCTTGCACTGCCCCATGCCTTGCATCTGTGTGTATCCTCTTCCCCTCCTTTAAAATTGGAGGCTTTTGTTTGTTTGTTTGTTTTTTCTAATAGCATTTGCTTTTCTAATGTTGTTGTTGTTGTTGTTCATTTTCCATCTGTGAAGATGGCTGGATAGCCCATATTCAGCTACACTATTAAAGCTGGTCTTCCATGGGGTCCAGTTGGATGTGGGGTGGGACCATGTATTGTAATTTACAAATGAAATATAGCAGACCCCACCTCCATGGAAATAAAAGAAAAAGTGCAATTGAAGCAAAAGTCATATTTTCAAGAGTCTCTTGATTTCATGACAAGAAAAAAAAAATCATCTGCTCCTCTGGAACACCGTAAACATGTCTATTTATCAGAGGCAAAACACATCTGCATTGGTACAATATTGCTTTACCAGCTCCTGTGTGAGTTGATCATTTGGGAATAAGATTGTGATCAAAATACAGGGTCAAAGAAAAGGAAAAATCACTACCTGAGAAGCAGAAAGTTGCAAGTACTGTGAATGCAATGACCTTTTGCTGCTCTATGCCTGAAAGATCCTGATGCAGCAGATTTTCTGTAGGTAACCTCCCCCACTACAAGTTTGATGAAGTTTTCAAAAAGCAAATCATTAATAAGGATATTGGTTTAACATTTTCATGGCTCATGATATTCACAATAGGCCTACTATATAAAATGTATGAATCAGAGTACTGTAAAACATGATATTTTCGCGACATGAAATTTTCGCACGTTGCCTCTAACATTCAATGCATATAATGTAGACAAGAACTTTTGCATGCATTTTAATTTCGGGAATCTTGGCTCTCGCGAAATTCGTGAAATAAAATGCACGCAAACATTCCTCGATTTGCAGTATGCTGTTCTTCAACCCTACTTTGTAAAAATGGGCAGCCTTATCTCCAATATATATTCCTTCCAGTTTCCCTTAAAAAAAAAACGAAGCTAAAGACCCAGTGGCATGGGGGTTCATGTGTGGCTGGATTCCCTCACTGCCCACCAGGGTACATTCGAAAACCTCAAATAGCATCAATCAGAAAATATGGGCATGGAAGCATGTATCAGGATGCTCATCAGTAGAAACAGTCGATTCCAGTCAAGATTCTCTGGCTGTGTGCGTAGTTATATAGAGCTTAGTAATAAAGCTGTACACAATTTGTTACTGGGGTTCTCCAATATATCTGAGCCAGGCCAGCCTTCGCACTTCCGTGGTATCCCCACGTTGCTGCTACCGGGTCTTTAACCTCCACCCCGTCCTGCATACATTTCATCCAAATTCCCATCACTCCCATGCATTGGTCACCTTGAGTCTTCTTGTCTCCCTTTCGGTCGTTTGTGATGCAATAATAAAATCTCATCTCGTCAGTTACATGATAAATCTCACTTTATCCTTCCTCAAGACACATGGCATCACCACTGGCACCCAAGTGGCATTAATGATGTCACCTGACATTTAATGATGTCACCTGACATTTAATGATGTCACCTGGTCTTTCTCCAACCCCCCCCCCCCCCATCCCCCTGTCATGGAGCCATTTCAGATTGGCAAAATATCTTGTTCATGGTTTGAACACATGTTCCACATTAATCTTGTAATTATTGATGGTCTGCATTTTAATAAGCAATGCTTAACAGCATTCTCTCATAACATGTCATTCATAATTGGTAAATCACAGTATGAAAGAAATCCCCGCACAAATTTTTCTTATACTTCTGGGTGTCGAGTTGCAGTCTCAACGAACTGATTTCCAAAACATGATAAAGTTCGATTCCCCTACAATCCGTACATTATAGGTAACAGTGGATCTAGAGTTGTGTATTTGATTGACTGATCATGGACTTTGGGTAAACAGTTGTAGTACAATCTTGTATGTAATGTTGTTTGCAGCAAGTGGGGAAAAGGGGTGGTAGACAAGAAACATGACTAAACCCATTGAGGACAAGTCCCGAGTATACTCGAACAGGGGTCTACTTCTATTGGAAATGCGTGTTGTAGCAAATTCAGTCCGTCCGCAACGGGTTGAAGTACCCGAACATACTATACTGCACTCACATTCAATCTCAGAACACAACCAAAAGCATGTTACTAATACAATCCCTGAGCATAACTTCAAACGAGATCTTTTCGCAAGTGTGAAAACCCCCTCTGCATAGCCAGCACCCCAGTGGCAAAAGATTGTCACCTGTCCTTCCTGTCAAGCATTCTCTTCGTTTTGTCAGACAGGCCCTGTCCAAATTACTGTGTCAATACAATCAATTTGCATTTCTTTTTCCCTCATCCAACTCTCCTTGCTTCTGTTCTCCTTCTCTCCTCTTACGCTCTCTCCCACTCTCTCCCTCTCTTCCTTTCATTAAGCAAGCTCACCTCAGAATGGGATGCACATTAGCCCCTAATGAAGCTGATTGTGTGGGGATAATTAGCACAGCAAAGGATGGCACGCTATTGACAGTATAGTGGTAAAACTTAGAGCACACACAGCATTTAAAAAAAAAAAAAATGAATGGGGGAATAATGTACATTACCAGGAGCCTAATGCATAATATCACATCACATGCTCTTTACTGAAATGCAGTGGTTAATTAATCATAATGCAATCAAATAACTGGATATGTTCAAAGATCAAATCTATTCAAATTTCACACAACATGTTCATGGATGATCTTGCTGACATTGAGAATGATGCTACAGCTATATAAAGTAATGACGAAAGAGAAAACTTCCTGGAAGCTCTGACGACAGGTTTGCCAAAAAGTCAAAATAGAACTGTCTGGGCTTGGAGGAAAATGAAACTACATGTATGATGTGATGTTTAATACTCACGTAGCAGATGGACATGATTTCAAATGCGGATTCAGAGTCTGACTCAAAACTTTTTCTGAATTCAAGACCTTTTACATAGAACATTGTCAGGTGATTGTTGCCTTATGATTTGAATGTGGAGGTCATAGCTAATTAATAAAAAATAAAAATTATGTCAAACCAGGAAGTCATTTCACACATTACTTTGATAATCGTGTGGGCATCCTACTAGCAATTCAATACTTTCATCATCAGCTACAGTTCTGCGCACATGGTTTCACAGCGATATCTCAAATGACAACAATTGCATAGGACAATTCCAATAGTTGAGATTTTGCAACTGGCACCCAATACTTCTCACATCCCTCTAATAATTGAAACATATTGACAATGACTCACAAAATTGAAAGGGAGAGGTACAATTTTATTGCTGTGGATAGCAAATGTGCCAATGACGTGCCAATGACGATATGCCATACACAGATATTTTTAAGTGATGAGAGCATTTCAGTATACTTGGGTGCGGGTGGCTGGGATGCCTCTACCTTCTCACACAATCACACAATCACTACACTCGGCCATGTGGCCCTTCATTTACATTTCAGATTAGTTCACTGATCCTGACCACTGAACTGAGGGTTAACATACTGCTTTCAAATTGATTGTAGTGTGCACCATACAAAATAAAATCATTATCAGAGTTCCTAAATTCATGTTATTTACCTGAAAAATGACAGCTCTAGGTAATTTCAGTAGCCTTTGACCTAGACCTTTTATTTCCACCAGAACCTGACTGAATGATATGAAAACTTAATTGTCCACTGAATGTATTATAGCTTCATTACTTTTATTACATAACACACATACACACACACACACACACACTCACACAAACACAAACACACACAAACACACACATACATACAAACATGTACATTATCATCTATATAGGACGTTTTAGCAGCGCATCAAAAACAGGTATTGTAGTCCGCTCAATTTTTACCGTTCAATATCAGAGCATATTGAACGGAACGCATAGGCCAACGTATTAATTCCCCATAGGCTACCGTTGTTACTTGCCGTTCAAGATCATTACCATATTCAATTCTGTCTCGTCTATTGCGAGAGCGCTTGCTGAATGCGCAAACGTTTGCTACTAGTGCACGTCGTTTTTGTTACAATTCACAAGCACGCAAGCATCTTGCTAATAAAAAATTGTTTGTTTCATGTACGCAGTTTTAGGGGCTTCCCCTTTTCAGCGCTCGGATGATGCGACTGCCGAGTCAACTTCAAAGACGAGTAGAAGCCGGGTAATTTTGTGCAGTTTAAATGCTTGCTCTACTTGATTGTATAGATGATAATAATTATATTGGATGGCCTTGATTCATGGAATACCAGGGAATATTGCACTCGTTAGGGCCAATATTGCACTCATCTTCGATTCGTGCAATATTGGCCCTAACTCGTGCAATATTCCCTGGTATCCCATTCATAGCCATCCAATATAATATAAATACTGCATTACAGCTACGAGTTATGTTCTTGTTATCTTGGGGAGTATTCTTATGGTTTATTTTGACAGCCCAGTGAATTATTGATCGGGAGGCAGAGAGTGAGGGGGAAGAGTGCCTTTTTTTACCCACAATGCATCTCACGTGACAGGAGTAGGGTGTCAAAATCAGTCCGTGCTCTGCGGACAAAAATAGGGTCAATATCCGATCTCCCGGACGTACGGGTGGAATCCGCATGTAATTGGGCAGCGTCCTCACTGCCTGAAAGCCTGGAGGCGATATTGGCTTGTTTGATTAGATTGGGCACGATTTTGGCACGCAAGTCCACAATATACAGCACAAACGAACAAATGGACTTCTATCTGTACTAGTGGTCAAATGGATCTCCTTGTGTAGGACATAATACAAGTACATTGTATATATCTACTATACACTGTACTATGTCTTCCAAATATACACACACACACAAAAATACCATGCCACAGTAACAGAGTACATACAATATACAGCTGTATATGTGTATGAATGTGAAAGCAAAAGTGCCTTGTCTTTTAAAGATATAATGGTATGTTCCACACCATTTAATGTCAACATTAAAGATTGGTATAGTACACCTGATATGAGGAGATATGAGAAAGCTGATTACGGTGTAAATTCGGTACAGTAGAGTACATAGCTCTATGTTTAGGGTGTGTGTTTTGTTTCTTCAATATTCACACATATGTCACCATTTCCCTGATTTATGGGAGAGTGGAACTTACTGATAAAATGTGAATAAACATCACATATCCCCATCACTTCAACCAGGTGCATTTCATTTGCAGCGGATAGAAGATGAAATCAAAAGCATGGTGATTTCCTTTCCATCCCCTTTTCTTCCATTCTTCCAGTCATTCCTTCCTTTCATTCATTCATTCATTCATTCATTCATTCATCTGACTATAATGTTCCTCCTATCTCTGCTGTTGTTTGTTCTGATGGGATCAGGAAAGGGGGAACACATTAATTAGGAGTTATTGACAGAAATGGCGGCCTCTCTTGGCATCTCATCCAAAGCAATCAATGCATTTGAGTGGAAATAACTTCAAAGCAAGTATGAGTATAGTCGACACTGCTCTATTGGGACTGTTACAGGTAACACTGCATCGATGGTGTTACAGGTAACACTGCATCGATGGGGCAATATGTTTGCAAACTTTACAACACGCTGCTCTCATACAGGAACTGTAGCATGTACATGTAATTCGAACAAGACAGGTTTAACGTAACATGCTTTATACAACATACTCAGAGGCAAGGCATTCTATTGGCCCATTCACACACAAGATTTATCTGTTACTGTAAAAGTGGAAATTTTCGCGGTGTTGAAATTTTCGCGCATTTCGCGCAACCAGAAACTAGCGCGAAAATAAAAACACGCGAATATTTTTGCTTACCATACGTTCCTGTGCGTGATGTCTTGATTCCGCGGAATTAAAAACATGCGAAACTCTTCTGACCCGGCCTAGCGCGAAAAATTAGTCGCGCGAAAATATCCACTTTTACAGTATTGCATTGCTATGTGAAAATCAATTTAACACACAAACCGTTCACACATAAATGAAAAAAAAAAAACTTATTGAAATATAAGCGCATCACTTTTAACTGAACCGTGTACATTGTATGCCTAAACAATGACTGGAGGGTGGCCAAAGGCACACTAGCCTTTGGACCAGGTATAACAAGATGCATCATGGGATTGAAAAACTCAAATTTTTAACAACTAATTGCTGTGCATACAAACTGTATATAAAGGCAAATCATCGCGAGGGATAAATAAAATTAATACAAGACTGACTGACACTTTTATTGTGATGTGAATGGAGATAATTAACATTTTTGTGTGCGTGTCCACACATAAAAATTAACTTTATTGTGATCTCATTCAAACCAATGATGGCAAACCAATGATGGGACTAGGCCTGGGATGGGGGTGCATGTATCATGCTCCAATTATCACTTTTTTTAGGCAAGTTTGAGGATTTAAAGTGCTTCATTGAATGATATTTTCGGCCCTGTGCAAACCATTGCAAATTTAAATAAAAAAATGATATACATAAATTCTTGCAGTCATAAAATAAATTCTCAGGCCAGTATGTTCCTAAAATAACTTGGGGTTTATCTACTTCAACACATAATGTCATTTCCTAATCAGGGCATGGGGCTGCATGTTTGAGGTTTTTTTATCTCATGTTCAAGGGGGGGGGGTGGAGGGGCAGGGATGTACTCTCTTCCTCCTACTCTTCCGTCTCCTCCCTCTCCATCATTAGGCAGGCATCAGCGGCGATGCGGTGATCAATCTTGCCACGGGTCCTTGACTGATGCCATGAAGAATGCCAAGCATCTGACTGGCACTGAACCTTGGGGGGTACAACAATTCATTGCTGTGGGACCAAGGGCTTCATCTCCGAACTTCATCCCAATCAGTGAGTGATGGGCACCCCAATGCATGTGTGTGACACCAGCATACACCCCACCCCCCCCCCCCTATATCTTGTCTTCATCTTTGTTTTCGGAGTGGGGTTAGAATCCAGATGTGGGCGGCTCAACCGCATCATCAGTCTCTTTTTGCTTGTCAAGATTGTCATCTCTGCAATGGATAAATGCTTTCTCCTGAAACAATCTTAAAATCTTCACAGTTATGTAGCCTGGCAAGGAACTGATGGTTGTCTAGGTGTGACCTCAAACTGAAATCTTGGGTGTAGTTTACAAGGAAAACTCTAAGAGCTGTCTTCAAGATTATTTGATAGGAATAAAGATAATATAATGGAACTAGCAATGCTTCAATAGAATAGCCCCTTAAAATGTCATGAAGGCATTTCTAAATTCAGCATGTTTCCTTGAAACAGCAATATCTAGAGGGATGGTACTGAAGTTTTTCGAAAAAATTGGAAATCAAAATTTTCAGGTGATTTTGATACATGAAAATAGCAAAATGTGTACAGACTTGAGAGAAAAAAAATCTGAAATCAGATTTAAATCCACAGAATATCACGCCTGTATTTATCATAATCACATGATATGCGATGTGCAAATTAAAGGAAAGTCAATGATGTCACCTCATGACTCACCTACTGTTTGTCCTAAATAATGTCACTTTCCTGAGCTGTCAAATGATTTCACCATACATTTTTTTTTTTTTTTTTTTTTTTTTTTTGGGGGGGGGGGTCATAATCTACTTTATTCTGGAGAGAATCATCACATCAAACTGATCCCACCCTTGAGGCAACTCCAAGTTCAAAAAAAAAAAAAAAACAGATATAATTTCAACAATATTGATAATGTTTACTCAGCAAATCAATCACTACTGACTTTTTAAAGGACAAGTTCACCTTTATTAACATAAGGATTGAGAGAATGTAGCAATATTAGTAGAACACATCATTGAAAGTTTGAGGAAAATCGGACAATACGTTCAAAAGTTATGAATTTTTGAAGTTTTTGTGCAGTTACTGCTGGATGAGAAGACTACTGCAGTGTATGATGTCACATGCGTACAACAATATAAGGAAAATATAAAGAGAATTTCACAAAATTTCATCTTTTGAAAAAAGTACACATTCCGTTGACTCGTTACTGACACATGTTATGGGTAATATTATTCCCATTGTCTTTAGAAAGAGGCAAGTCAAGTGCTCTTTTATTATGCGAAAAAAGTGAAGATATGTTGAATTTTCTTTACATTTTCTTTATACTGTTGTACTCATATGACATCACGAGCCTTAGTAGTCTCCTCATCCAGCGGTTCCAACACAAAAATTTTAAAAATTCATAACTTTTGCATCGATTGTCCAATTTTTCTCAAACTTTCACTGATGTGTTCTACTAATATTGCCGCATTCTCTCAATCCTTATGTTTATGAAGGTGAACTTGTCCTTTAAAGAGAATCTAAACACGCCACGACTGTAACAAGGTGTGATAAAAATGTGTGTAGTGTGTCTGATTAAACTTTCTTCAAGCAGTAAAAACTACAATTCAATACAAATTTATTTACAGGTACACTCTGTACACTTTGTACATGTCATACTTTGAATTAGCAACATGAAACAGCTGGCAAGATTGAATTTCATACCGGTTGAGAGCGACAACTACATACAAACGTAATTAACCTACCATGAGAAAGATTATGAGTTAGAACTGTTAAAAGTGCTTGTAGGGTTTTGGAAATGAACCATATTGAATATCCTCTTGTTATATTTAGCTTTTATGTCATAATAACAGAATGGAAGGCATCATATTTCATATCCGTGCAAAGTAGAGGGAAAACTGGTATTATAAGAAACACTATCATAAACATTTATGTAATGGAAAAAAATTAAAAGAAATAATAATGATAAATATCATGTGTGTATTGTTTGAAAGTTTGCATGATGATATAAATGAGGAGGAGAGGTTTACAGTATTTAAACATTGTGAGTTTGTCGTCCTTGAAAGGACCGCTGTTTGGCAAAAGAAGAACTAAGAATTAAGGAGGAGAAGGAAGAAGGGAAATGACATGAAGAGTGTGTAGGCAAGCTCATTGGTGTAAAGGAAAAAAGATAGAGACAGTGAACAAGCAGCGGTGAGCTGGAAGTTGAGGTTGTAATGAAGGAGACAAGAGGATAGGAGACTAGGCCAATTGTAAGGAAGAATAGAGTGAGAATCAGTTGAGAAGTCAGTGCAGTGAGAATCAGTTGAGAAGTCAGTGCAAGGAGAAAGATGAACCAGAAAGAAATGAAAAGAGAAGGAGGTGAAGGTTGGAAAATCATGGAGATAAAGAGAGAGAAGTGAACATGTGAATTTTTCCAACAATGTTCTATTTACAAAATGAAGCAAAAAAAGGAAGTACATGTAGATTAACAATACGGAACACAGAAATGGAACAAAGTTTCAACATAAAAACAAAAAGTAAAAAGGGGGTAGAACTACAAGGAGGTCAGGAAGTTAGTATTACGTGATAGCTGTCAAACTTAAAGCACTAGAAAATCAACTACACAAAACAAATTTATTACTTTTTTGCTCTTTAATATGAGAATCAAGTGATATAGCTTCATCAGCCTCAATACACTGGGCTTTCACTTCTTGTATAGTGGCTATAAGGGCTCAATGTCTACAACTCAAGCATTACATTGCTGAGGAGGACTACAATCTTTGCTGTAATACATGAAAACATCAACATTGTGGCACCATGTTTACAACAAGCATCTTCTCTACTTTTGATTATAAAATCATTCATTTTTAAGAGAGATAATGGGACATCTAATATTGATTTATATCTCTGCTGGTGATACAAGTACATGAGAAAGTAGAGTGAAGGTAAAAGGAAATGACAGCTTGTGAGTGCAATCATTAGTACTACTGTCAAACAAAAATTACTTGTCATCTTTAACTTGCTTCGCAGGCCCATTTTGGGATTTGTGGTCTGTGGTCAACAAGTTTATTCACATCATGTCATCCCAAATAAGTTTATATTTTGCTCATACACTCTGCACTGTACATCATTATAAAGGGGAAATTAGCATTATAATCAGGAACTAGGCGAAATGAATTTTACAGGTTTTATGTCTGTTGTTTTTGTTTTGTATTTTTGTCTTTTTCTGCAGAGTACACCATTTTATTAGCCGCAACTTGTAATGGGCTTCGCTCGCTAGGTCTCAGCTTATGGACAACTAATTCCCATACCAATTTTAGGTTGCAGTCGCAAGATACTATCGACATCAAGCCTAATGAATCCGTCATTATCGCATAGTCAGCATTACTGGCATCAAATCTAATTGTCTTTGAATGAGCAAAGGATATGATACGTCACTATAGCGTGAAATACATTCTGTGTCTAATGGCAAAAAATATCAAGGGGAAGTTGACGACTAATTTGATCAGTATTGCAGATTCCAACAACAGCAAACAAAATTCTAACTTTTCAATTGTCCTACATCCTACATATCCATGTGTTCGTGCACTAAAAGTGGTTTTCAGTGTGATACAGAAGCCCTTTTCTTTTTCTTCTTGATCAAAGTGACACTTACATTTTAGATTAGAATTTGACAAGCAGTGTATACATGTACTTGCATATCAACGACTGAATAATACCAAAAAATAAAAATAAAAAATCGAGAGAGAGGGAGAGAAAAAACAAAAAACATTATGATTAAAATTTAGTGCCTTGTGAAACAGAAAAATTTTGTAGTGGGGGATGAACTTATACAGTACCTTTTGGCTGCATGGCATTTATAGTTGTTTGTTATGATCAAATAATTGGACAAGAAGCAAAGTCTTTGTTGCTTTGCTTTTAGACACATTATAATGCACTGGGTATTAGCACACAATAAAGAATGATGGACTATCGTACATATTGTACATGTGTGTACATTGTACCTACAATGTAGATAAGATACGATCAAACTGAAAATCATTTGGAACATGATGTCCACTGCACCAATTCTCAAATTCAGAGATTTGAGCCTTATCCCACAAAGTCACTGCTGTAATGTGTCATTCATATTAATGACCATGAAAAATATGACACTGGAGAAATCATAATATTGTGACAGCAGTTGCTAGGCAATTGTACCAAACACCATCAAAAACATCATGCAATAACAAATAATAACGAGACATGAAAACTCGTCACATTGAGGACGAGTTAGGTGATACGCTTGTGGTCATCAGATGACGGTCATCTGTGATCGACAAAGAAAAGAATGTGATATAGGCACCTTGAAGTTATATTGAGCGTGCATGCGAAACCGTTTCTGTAACCACTCGGCCACGGGTCATCCACGGAAATGGTAAGACAAAAAAAACTAGAAATGTCGCTACGGCGACTGATGCCTCCGCCATAATGCATGATTCTCCCAATAGGTGTATAGTACAATGTCTTGACAATGTGTGATGACAGTTTCACATAACTGGCAAAATATCGAAATAACAGGTTTGTCAGAAATATCTTGAATGTTCACTTTCCACGAACTGGGTTTGCTATAATTGTCTATTAAAGAGTGCAGGTACACATATTTGGGGAATTGAAAATTTTTACTTGACTTCTGACCGACCTTATTATAAGTTTATGCATTGAGTATAATTTTCAAGGTATGAAGAAAGAGTGTAATTACAGTACAAAATATTTTTTTTTCATTTAAACCTGACCTTTGACCCTTAACCTTTGACCTTTGACCTTCTGGCTGGAAATTTCCAAGAGAATCTCCATCAAGTAATACATGTAAATATATTAAACACTTTTAAAACAGTGTGTTACTAATAATGCAATCATTGCATATACTAGTATACATGTATGAGGGAAATACAGTAGTAACATTTTGAGGAGTTGACCTTGACCTTTGAACCCCTGACTATTGACCCATGACCCCTAAATTCCCTAGATAATCCCTGCCAGTCAGTACATGCATATGTACCATGTTCCATGAAGATACATTGAACCATTTGCGAGAAAAGTGATATTGCAACATTTTCACCTAACCTTTGACCTTTTGACCTTTGACCTTATGACATGAAACTCTCTCTGGAGAATCCTTGCGCAGTAGTACATGTCTACACTAAGTTTCAAGAAAATAACTGCGGGCATTGCATAGATATGGGGGAAATAGCAACATTTTTAGCATTTGACCTTGACCTTTTGACCTTTGACCTCTTGTCAATGTCACTAGAATCTACTCAACTAATTGTCCCATCATACTGTACATAATCCTTGGACCAAGTTTGGTGAAAGCTGCTTCATCCAGTTTTGAGTTATCACATAAACAGATAAATTTTAGGATTTGACCTTGATCTTTGACCTTTGACCTCTGTCCGATTTCACTGAAAAACTAATCAAGTAATTGTCCCATCATACATCATCCTCCAACAAAGTTTGGTGAAATTTGCTCCATACAGTCTTGAGTTATCGCGTAAACGGATACAATTTCATGATTTGACCTTGACCTTTGACCTTTGACCTTTAGCCGATTTCACCCAAAATCGTATCAAATCGTCGCCCCATCATACTTCATACTTGGACCAAGTTTGGTAAAATTCCAGTGAATATTACTCAAGTTATCGCGTAAACGAAAGCGTACGGACGTACGGACGTACGTACGGACGGACGGACAACCCGAAAACATAATGCCTCCGGCACCACTTCGTGGCGGAGGCATAAAAAAAAAACAATGTATAGATATAACAGGGGGAAAGTCAATGCCCACTCAACTAACGTGGCCTGGTGAACATCTATTGCATTGCTAGACGGAGAAGCGGCCCTGTAACGACTGAGGTCACTATGCCATTTCTGGCAACTTGGGAAAAATACGTCCGGCAGACATAAAACCTATAATCGACTGGTTTTGATACCTTGCCTTTAATCACAATTTTCAGTGTAATGACGTCATCAAATTACAAAACAATGACATCGTCTTGAAAGACAATTGTTCAAAGTACAACACCTCAGTCGTCGTCATTACATACTATGATCGGTTTGACAAAGTCAACCTGCAAAATGTTGCTGCAGTCGAAGCAATGTGGTCTCCAACACACAAAAAAGAGGGATATGGCGTGTGTGTGTGTCTCTGTGTGTGTAAAGATGAGTTTATATACGAACGTGATTTCTACATGGACGAATATGTAATACAAAATTGAAGAAAAAAAGTAAAATAAAAAAAAAATGTTTCGTGATCTTGTGGGGTTCGAACCCGCAATCTCACGTCTCTGAGACGGCGCCTTTAACCACTCGGCCATACGTCTCGACGAGAAAATATGGGGAACGTAAGCTTATGTATGTGAAAGATACATGGGGAATCGTTTTGTCCACATTCCATTTTCATTTTCAGTTTTAAACTGCAAAATTGTCAATCTGATGAGGAGATTTCAAAGAATAAAATGCATGATTACTGCAGCTTATTGTCTCAGCTACAACATATTAAAGTTTCAGAGGAAATGAAGCAAAATCAGCTGAGATAAAGGTGCTTAAACGTTGTTAAGTCAATTGATGCTTTTTTAAAAAATCACCTCCCATAGACAATACACGTAAACTTGTCCGATTTTGCGTCTTTACCTTTAATCACAATTTAAGGTATGATGACGTCATCAAATATCAAAAGCATGACATGGACTTAAAAGGCAAATGTTCAAAGTACAACATATCTGAATTTTGGATAATATTGAGCTTAAACAACAGAGATACGAGCAAATGAATGTCAGAAACAGTACCTTAAAAAATTAATTCCACTTTTTTGATTTCAGATGACGATATGATGACGTCATATTGTAATTATGGAAATAATGATACTTGAAACGTTATTTTCAATTCATATGCTTTTGTAATATGCAATAAAAACATAGGGTCACCTGACGTTTTAAAGAGCTATGGCGAAATAAACAAAGACATGTTTTTTCACTATATTTGCACATAGATGCGCACGCGAAATTTCAACTTTGACGCCAGTGCATTGCTTTGTTATTTGTCAAAATCGATCAGAAATCAATGGATATTGTTACTCAAAGTATCAGGAATCCAGATCAGTCAAAAAATGTGCATTTTCATGTTACTGACGCGCTGTGCGCACGAAAATGCGCGGACGGACGCGCACGCGCAAAATTGTTTGAAACGCTTAAAATTGTCTGAAACTTCGAGATTTCCCATTGGAAAGTTGTTTTGAGCCTTTTAAATGTTTGACGCGCGCTTACGCGTCCTAGATGACGTCCTAGGTAATTAGCATCAGAGAAAGAAAGATAGAGCGTGACCTGAACTTTATGTCCTCAAAAACTGATACAGAAAGGACCTTTAGTTATGAAGTTATGATCGATCATGTAACATGGTCCGAAAATCACAAAATGGCGCCTAGATGACGTCATAGATACGTTACTGTCATGAAAACCTTATTGTGGCTAGATATTGTCATGAGACATGTTGACTGAAAATGTCATGTTACTCCGTAATGTCATTCTTGAGATATTGACGACACAAAATAGGCCAGAAAGAAAGAAGAACGAGACATGAAAACTCGTCACATTGAGGACGAGTTAGGTGATACGCTTGTGGTCATCAGATGGCGGTCATCTGTGATCGACAAGAAACGAATGTGATATAGGCACCTTGAAGTTATATTGAGCGTGCATGCGAAACTGTTTCTGTAACCACTCGGCCACGGGTCATCCACGGAAATGGTAAGACAAAAAACAACAACAATGTATAGATATAACAGGGGGAAAGTCAATGCCCACTCAACACAAAAAAGAGGGATATGGCGTGTGTGTGTGTGTCTGTGTGTGTGTATAGGTGCGTTTATATACGAACGTGATTTTTACATAGACGAATATGTAATACAAAATTGAAGAAAAAAAAAACAGTAAAATAGCTAAGTATATTGTTTCGTGATCTTGTGAGGTTCGAACCCGCAACCTCACGTCTCTGAGACGTCGCCTTTAACCACTCAGCCATACGTCTCGACGAGAAAATATGGGGAACGTTATGGACTTGAAAGACAGTTGTTCAATATATAACACATTCATCGTACGTTGTCAGTTTGCTATTGACATGACGATCTATCGCAAGAGTATGAGGCAGATATTAGTACCTGTATGAAATTATTATAGGCATGGTTATCAAATTCCCCTAAAATTTCCTTATAATTGCCTTATTTTTACACACAGTTATGCTATCCCTTTAAACTCGTCACAGTTTAATTAGAATCATTAACATCATACATCAGTACCATATTCAGTTCCATAGCTGATCACGTTTGCTAATTAATTAAGATTATTTGTCTAGAATGTGTCATATGGCCAACCTGTATACACACGTATATACACACACAATGCTAAATGCATGTATCAAACATCTGTAACACAACTTTGAACTAACTGTAGGAATTATCGCTGCACTTATCATCCATACTTTTTATCACTATCTGAAACTCCACAAAAACCACTAATTGACAAATAATCATCAATACAGAAGACTGACTTAAAGGAACAATGCAAATGCCTTTTTTACAATGTATAGCTTGTTACATGTATAAATCAGCACAAAGTAACCATGACTACATTGTGTTACTGAATTGGTATGAACAAATTTCATTTTGTTACAATATACTATATCAGTTTGAAAAGCCCAGCCTGCAAAATTTTGCAGCAGTCGAAGTAATGCAGTCTCCAACGCAAAACAAAGGTATACTGTGTGAGTGTGTGCGTATAGGTGTGTTTACATGCAAATGTGATTTCTACATGGACGAAAAGCCCAGCCTGCAAAATTTTGCAGCAGTCGAAGTAATGCAGTCTCCAACGCAAAACAAAGGTATACTGTGTGAGTGTGTGCGTATAGGTGTGTTTACATGCAAATGTGATTTCTACATGGACGAAGGTGTAGTACTCCATTGAAGAAAAAAAAAGTAAAAAAAATAATACTTATTTTCTTTCGTGCTCTTGTGAGGATCGAACCCGTACGTGTGCAACCTCACGTTTCTGAGACGACGCCTCTAACCACTCGGCCATATGTCTCGACGAGAAAATTAGAGGAACGTAAACTTATGTACGTGAAAGACGAATCAGGAATCATTTCGTCCGCATTCCATTCTCATTTTCAGTTTTAAATTGCAAAATTGTCAACCTCATGAGGAGATTTCAAAGAATAAAATGCATGATTACTGCAGCTTATTGTCACAGCTACAACATACTTAAGTTTCAGAGGAAATGAAGCAAAATCAGCTGAGATAAAGGTGCTTAAACGTTGTCAAGTCAATGCATGGTTTCTAAAAAAATCACCTCCCATAGACATAACACGTAAACTTGTCCGATTTTGCGTCTTTACATTTAAACACAATTTAAAGCATGATGACGTCATCAAGTTTCAAATCTATGACATGGACTTGAAAGGTAAATGTTCAAAGTACAACATATCTGAATTTGGGATAATATTGAGCTTAAACAACAGAGATACGAGCAAATGAATGTCAGAAACAGTACCTTAAAAAAATCAATTCCACTTTTTTGATTTCAGATGATGATATGATGACGTCATAATGTATTCATGGAGATATTGATACTTGAAACGTTATTTCCAATTCATATGTTTTTGTAATATGCAATAAAAACATAGGGTAACCAGACGTTTTAAAGAGCTATGGCGAAATAAACAAAGACATGTTTTTCGCTATATTTGCACATAGACGCGCACACGAAATTTCAACTTTGACGCCAACGCATTCCTTTGTTATAGATCAAAATTGATCGGAAATCAAAGGATATTATTGCTTAATGTATCAGGAATCCAAATCTGTCAAAAAATGTGCATTTTCATTTTGTCTACGCGCACTACGCGCGAAAATGTGCGGACGGACGCGAACGCGCGAAACGCTTAAAATTGTCTGAAACTTCGAGATTTCCCATTGGTAAGTTGTTTTGAGCCTTTTAAAAGTTTGACGCGCGCGTACGCGCCCGTAATAATGTCCTAGGTAATTAGCATTAAAATGTAAGATAGAGCGTGACCTGAACTTAATGTCCACCGAAAATGATACAGAAATGACCTTTAGTTATGAAGTTATGATCGATCATGTAACATGGTCCGAAAATCACAAAATGGCGCCTAGATGACGTCATAGATATGTTACTGTCATGAAAACCTTATTGTGGCTAGATTTTGTCATGAGACATGTTCCCTGAAAATGTCATGTTATTCCGTAATGTCATTCTTGAGATATTGATGACACAAAATTGTCCAGAAAGAAAGAAGAATAAAAAGAAATAAAGAGAGATTTTGACAATCACAATAGGTGATACGCTGATAGCGTATCACCTAATAATGACTGCATTATGAAGAATTTGATATTTACACCTTTGCATGAACTTTGCTGTGATGATTCTCAATGACAATGTGGTCATGTGACCTCTGACGGATGTTTGGATCCCTCACTGCAGCCACAGACAAAGTTTGCAGCCAGCCAGCCAGGGTCCCATATCATAAAGTTACAATAGTTGTTATAAGCACTGAAAGCTACTGAAATCCCTGCATCTGATTGGTTGAGAGCAAATTTGTCATAAAAATATGGCAGTTGTTATACTGATAACAAGTTTTATGAAACGGGACCCCAGCAATTGTTGACATCGTAGCCACAATTGCGTGCAGCAGACTACCACGCCAACTACAAATGTACGTTGTACACATTACCAGCAGCAAAAACTGGAAGTTTTTCTTGAAGTGCGGTACCACAACTTTGCGATTTTTCATAACAGTGTAAACAGAGAGGTCAAGCACTGAGATTTTGATGGCCATGATACTTCCCAATGAGAACAGGCCTTGTGACAATAATTCTACTGGTCAATATGATTTATTTTGTTTATATTACGTTAGGCAAAACAAACCCATCATGCAAGGAGATTTACAGTTACAAAAACATCAATCATTCTGATCAAATTCTATTGAGTTTGAAAGCCTTCTACTGGAATGTAAAGTTTCATGAAATGTAAAAGTTTATTGGGCTTTAACTGCTAATTCTTAGTTCTAGGGAGACACATCCACTAGCAATTAGAGAGTTACTGTCTCAGGCTAATGTAAACACCAGTCATGTACGGAATCTGTCCATCAATTTTACTTTGACAGAAATTACAGCATCAAAGTTATTTGTAATTCAGCGTGCA
This sequence comes from Diadema setosum, assembly GCF_964275005.1. NCBI lineage: Eukaryota > Metazoa > Echinodermata > Echinoidea > Diadematoida > Diadematidae > Diadema > Diadema setosum. The sequence goes on along the minus strand of NC_092692.1, from coordinate 5,136,539 downwards.
AGCAAAGGACAATAATCTCATCGGCACGGCATGCTCTCTCCAGGATTGGGAAGAAGCAAGTGGAAACGGCTGGGCAAATGACGTCAGTGGCACTAATTCTGAGGGCGAACGGAGGCATGGCGGAATGAAATCTGACAGAAGTGATGTCACGCCAGGTATTTCAATCATGTTAAGCCGAAATTAGATGAGGAAGGGGTTAGATTACACCCGGCTGGAGTAGTTCCTTGAACTGCGGAAGGACTGAGACTATTAGCTGGTTTAGAAGGGAGCTGCTTTGGTGCTTAGATGTCAAATCTCTGTTTACTTTAGGGGAACCTTATATGATACTTGTGAGGTGACAACTGTAGTTCTCTTCAAGAACACTCCCCTTGCAACTTTAGCACTAGCAGTATGAGCTCTGATCATGGAGCTACTGTAGCTCCATGCTCTGACAAACCATTTCAAAAAGAAACAAATATAGATCTGCAATTAGTGTCTTTTCATTTCAAATCACAGTCAAAGAATTTTATGACATATAGTAGACATGCAAATGAACATGATACAGATGCACATGTGGAAGCTTGTAACATGACTATTCCTTCTTTTTCTTCACAAACATTGTAATGTTAAAGGGTGTGTACAGTTCTGGTCGAGGTGAGGATTTAGCATTTAACGTTTTGCGAGATATTCATAAACCATTCTATGAGATGTCAAAGAGCATGCAATTCTAAGGGGTATCAAAAGTTTATTTGAATTTGATGAAATTCGGCTTTGGAATGGTTGAGATATCCAAAAACAAAGTGACACAAAGAGATCCTAATAAAAGGCATGGCCTGTCGCCTTTTATCATTATCACTTTTTTGGATATCTCAGCCATTTGAAAACCAACTTTCATCAAATAAACATTGAATCCTTCTTAAAAGTACATGCTCTTTCATACATTTATTTTCATAAGAGGTTTCTCATTATCTCACTTTCGACAAACATAGGAATGTTCAAAACATGAATCCTCACCTCAACCAGTACTGTACAGTCCCTTTAACTCTGACTACGAAAAATGCTACAAAATAAAATGAAACAAAGCAGGTAATGAGTTCATCAATGCAACAAGATACTCCACTCAGGGAAGTGACATCTCACCTCCCTGCTCCACTCAATACTTCATTTTTATTTTTTTAGTCAAAATATTACTATTTGAAGACAAGATTTAAGATGGACAGATACTCCCCCCCCCCCCCCTTCCAAAAAAAAAAAAAAATAGAAAAAATGCCTCTTCTGGCACCTTTCAGGCTGGAGGAACATAAACCTAATGAGCACCAGCAAGTCAAATTCTGCATGAATGACAAAGTGTATATATACAAATGCTTTTGTGAGGCACTGCAGACACATCATTTCATCCATATCCTGCTGAATAGAAGCCTGGCGGGTGCACCGTATACAATACTGTTTCCTCAATGGGAACATAAATACTGGAAATATTTCACCTTTAGCAACTCAGCAATTATCCTCAACAAAGCAGCCACAAGGAATCAAGTCTTAAACCTAATGATTGTATTAAAATGTACGGACGGTGATACACATACTGGCTACCTTGGCTGACTATAGACCTATCAGGGAGATTGACTGACTGACTGACTGACAGAATGAATGAATGAATGAATGAATGAATGATTGAATGAATGAATGAATGAATGAATGAATGAATGAATGAATGAATGAATGAATGAATGAATGAATGGATGGATGGACGGATGGATGGATGGATGATACCAGGAACTCTGGCATTTATGAGCTTTAAAAATATTGTGCCTAAACTTTCTGTTTGCAGTTAGCAGTCCCAAAGCAAGAATGCACATTTCAGTGTATGAACACTTCCGTAATTCTGAACATGATTGTAGAAACAACTTTTACAGGCATTTCAATGATCAGAAATGTGTATCAAAAACGTGACCATAACAAAGAATATTAGATAGTCTGAAACCCCCTCTGACTGTCTGACAGACATGATGTTCCACTCCAGTATTCAGCAGTGCATCCCAGAATAAATGCATCATAATGACTGAGGCTGGTTGAGTAATGGAATATTTGTTTTGAGCATACAAATATTGATGTGTACATACACAGACCGAGCTTTGGGCTACAGCAGTGTACTGTACTGTACTGTAGGCCCTACATGATCTACACTGCACTTGTGTGGGATTATGTCTCGACTTACAATGTGCAATTCAAGTAGAACCAATGACAGATGTGGACCTCAAGTGTACATAGTGCACTTTGTTCATTCATAGTCATTATAAAGCATGGACCATTAGGCTACAAAGCCTTGAATATTTCCATGCAACTCATCCTTTCTGTACACTATTGACAATTCATACTTTAATGGTCTTTGAGAGCACCAATTATACATTTTATTACTATAGCATGTACAACAAGCAACACAAATGGTGCATATCACAGAAATTGCATTGCATTTATAGCCCATTTCAGAGAGTTCTAAATGAAGCCATCATTTCCAAGTCACAAAGGGGGACCTCAAGACAAATAGTTGCTCATTTTAGCTTACAATATTCGTAAACTATAGGCAAAACTGTCATATCCATCATTTCAAGTACAGGATTGACTATGTGGCATATTAATGGGTCCCTGGTGGATAAGTCCACTGTACAATGTATCTATTGAACAATGCCTAAAACCATTACCAAAAGGCAAACCATTATAATTTCAAATAGTTGATGCGTGATATTTTGACATCAAATTTCATCCTCAGATTATAGGCCTACAATGTAGAACCTGGGTTGATTTGACAGATATGTGGAAAAGGTGATTACTTTCAACCTTTCTCTAGTGGTCTGTGGAGGGGATCTGAGCAAATTTCCCACACAATTTAGTCATGCTTGCCATTGTTGATACGAAGGTCATTATCATTAAACACTGACAGAAATAATTCATGCAACCCATCGGTTTTCAAAAGGGAGTGAGCTTCAACTTAAACAACGAGGCTGAAACAGACATTTAAATGCACCTGTACACACATGTGGCAGATTGACACAGTAACTGGGTAGGCCTACCTTGAAGATAGCTTTAGCATGGGAAGAAAAATCTTACTGATGTTTTGATCTTTCTGTTGCACTTTTTTAATTATCTTTCAAAAGTTGTATCATTCTTTGCAATTAAAATATAAATGCCCATCAGAGTTTAAATATCAATTTTTAATCACAATATTTTGTATCTGCTGACATTGGCCCATCAGAAAGATACAAAAAGTGCAAATCATGGTTTACAGTATATATTTGCCTGCTGTAGGCTGTTAATGTTTGCTTATGCTTCACATAATAAAATGCAGATGTCAGTCAGCCCTGACAATTTCTACATGGTACCTTTGAGGTACAAGTGTAACCATAATGAAGTGGTAGAATATGCCTATTTGTTTGCTATAGTATGAGTACTACATGTAATTCGATATGCTTGCTTTGTCTGTTTTTGGTTTTTGGTTTGTTTGTTTGTTTGGGTTTTTTTTTTTTTTTTTTTTGCTCTGTCACCATTCATCATTTTAGACAAATTTGTGTAAGAAGGGCACAAGGTATAGTTACTGAAGCAAGGAGAATTCAACGCAAACAATAGTACTTATTCATGAAACATATAGGCCTACATAGCAGTCATTTGTAGTCACTGACGTGTCTGAACATCACCCTGTGAAAATACTATCCAGAAAATGTGAGAAGTTTCCTGTACAGGCCAAAATGAGATTTGTACAGCAATAGCACCAGCACCTCCTCAAGCCTGTTGCATGTATTGTGTAGTAATGCATTTGTATGATGAAGTTGCTCTCAATTCCTTTGTTCCATGAAAGCATGCCAACTCTCTTATTTTCAACCAATGCTGATGAAGCACCTACTTGTACACTGTACCACATTGCTATTCAAATGTATTCGGTCTACATGACTATGCTCCACTACAGTAAAGTTGCACTAGAAGTGGAATTTGAGTGGCGTTGATCCAAAGTTGTTGTTGTTGTTTTTTTTCTTCTTCTTCTTCTTCTTTCTTTCTTTTTCTAATTTACATTGTACCTGGTATAAATATGTTTTATTGATTTCAAACTACAAGTTGTATTCTCTTAGTTTGTCAGGTTACTGGATACCACTGCTACCAAATGCACTACCTGGTATTTATCCTGTCACCCAGGTCAGCACAGCTGCCAGGCAGCAAAGCATGGATTGATTTTCAGTATGAGTTCACTGATGGAACATACCCATCTTTACCTCTCCCTTCAAATGGAGTAACTTGCATAACATATGGTGCTCCCCCTAACCATCTTGTCATATGTTCACATAAAAAGGGGGCCTTGTTTCGTAAATCTTCAAGTCTTTTCTATCAATACTTAAAAAGCAAAAACACATTTGCTCCAAGAAAGCCATTTGTTATAACTAAAATGTGCCTAATGAACTACATTTGCATTCCAGTAGATAATCATCATCAGTACAGGCACATGATTGTGGGCAGCATGAAGGGATGCTCAGAGAATCTTCCACAATGCATCATTTGTCTGGACCTGTTTTCTTGAGGAAGGGGGGTCCCGTGGAAAAAGGAACTGTGCTGCCTTATTTGCTCATATCATCTCTGTAAGTCAGAACATGTGGGACCTCTGACGCCTGTGCTAGCGTACACTGTATACATAGAGCTGCACCCTAGACCACAGGGGTTGTGGGTTGTTTGACAACTGCCAGGGGAACTGATGGCCAGGGGAACTGATGGCAAAACACATTACATGTATTTACTTCTAATACCCCCAAGACCTCCCCCCCCCCCCCTCCCCCCATTTCCTGTGACATGGGCATGAGGTATTTAAACAAAGCCATGAGAGACAACAATTGCAAATTTCAATATGTTACACTGTAAAACCAGACATATTTGCAGCATGAAATTTTTACAAATTGGAGCAGACGGCCTTTTTCATGGCATGAAATTTTTGTAAATTGCCACTGGCATTCAATGCAGAGTGCAGACAAGAACTTATGCATGCCTTTAAATTTTGTGAATCTTGGCTCCTCACAAAATTTGTGACAATTTCTGATTTTACAGTAGTTAGTAGTCTCTGATGATTGCTATTACCCACAAGAAATGCTACTTGTAACTTATGTACATGTACAATGTATAAATTAGCATACATGTATGTACACGTGAACATATCGATATGGTTTCTTTTGTTTACATTTTCATCATCACTAGTATTATCTTAGTAAAGTATTATCAATAATACATGTACACTGTACAATGTATGTAGTAGTACTACTGTACTTCTGCTAAATAAATGCTAATAATAATGATGAAAATAATCAATTGAAAATGATCACAATAATATACTTCTTCTTAAATTACATGTCGGCCTACTTGATAATGAAGAAACAGGAAACTAGATCGTCTTAAAATGCTTTCACATTAATGTTTCTGCACTTGAAATGGTCTAAAAGTGAGAAATTCACTGCATATTCACTCCTGGCACAGTCTACTGATACGAGACTGCCTATACATGACAGAGCTTCAGTCTGGTGTATTGTAGCCCGCAAACTCACACCGAGTTGAATTGAGTGAGGGGGTACCTTTGTACTTGCAACATGATTGAAATTTTACCCGTCTCTCTGAAATAACAGTCAGCTGTTTGATATTACAGCCTTTTTACTGACTCTCTAGCGAGTGCAAAAGCATTTCAGCCGCTATGCTCACACTCCTCTTTTGTCCAAACCAGCTGTGAAATCTAGAGCAGCAAATGGAATGGGACACATCAGTTTCAGCATTGTAGCACTAACCTAGTTTTGAAATAATCCCATCATCTATGCCACCCACCCCCCCCCCCAAAAAAAAAAGAAAAAAAAAGAAAAGGAATTTGTCATCTTACAATAATGTATCCACTGTACAAACACAAAATCTAATGGTCTCCACATGTTTTTCCGTCTAAAAATAAAAGTAAAGTTTTGTTCTTTGCGCAGGTCATTCAGATTTTACCTTCTTTGGTCTACTTTACATTGTATGCAGGCTCGAAGAAGAATCTTGTGAACCATCAAAAAAAAGCATGTTTACCCATGATGCATTCAAGTGCACTGCTACAATTTATGTCACCTTCAAATCAATATTTGCTTCCTATTAAAAGAGACATGCAAAGAGAAAAAAAGTATACTTCTGGTACTTTGATATAGGATTCTTGAGTTTCAAGTTCTTTCAAGAAAAAGGCATTTGGTGGTAAAGGTGCTGTTGATGTATCACACCTTTTCTGAGTGGTTTGTACACAAAACTAGTATAAATACACTGTAACTACAGCTGTAACCTATTGTTGGTCAAGAACTTTGGAACAACAACCCTGAAAAAAAAAAAAAAAAAAAAAGTTTTTGGTCAGTGACTCCACTTACACAGCATAGGCCCTACATAACAACCACAACTAATACAGCAAAAAAGGCCACTTTTGTTACATTTGTACAGTTTGTTATTTGATGCAAGGAATACACAGTCAATATTTTTTCTATGTACTTTTTATATGTTATTTTAAAAGCTCTTTGTGTTGGTAAAGTGGAGATTGAATATGTACAAGGTGATGTATCACCTCATCTCATCTACATGCTATACTGTAGGTCTACTGTATGTAGGTACCTACAATGTACAATGTACAATGTAGACCCTACAGCGAATGTGCTTGCAACCAATTATCAATGGTTCATAATGGAATATTTTTGAAAATGGTTCAGAATCTCATAAATTTATAGCTGATGTCGCAATTTTCATAGAACCTCTAAAATTCTCGATGTGGATAACACTATTGATCAAATTGTTTACTACTGTACACGAATAACACTTCATTTCAGTGAGGTAAACTCGGTGTGTACAATGTAGCCTGACGATTAATTGAACTTAAAGATATCAGGCATTCTTCTGTGTACCTCGCATTATTTTCTCTCCAGCGAAAGTGTTCACACGTCATTAACATTCGGCTTCCCCTGTCCTTGGGAGAGACAGGAAATTCTCTACATGAGTGATGGGGTCAAAAAACTTTGAACTGCTACATATTGTATCATTATAAGCTACTGCATGTACTGTTCATCACGCACAATGTATCGAAGAGATGCACTCCTCGGTTGCCATGTTCACACGTAGTATGCCGGTACAACCATTTGTATTCCACCTTCTCGTTTCTTCGTTTCTGAATAATGCACACTAAACAGTGTAAGCTGTACAGCTACAAGAGCACACTGTCAACGAACAAGGGTCAAAAATCTTCCTGGGAGATTTCAAGATTATTCGAGGCCAAGTCATAATTCTCTATGTAATGACCATACAATGACCACAATGGAAATTATACAGGTCTGCTTTAATATCATACAGTATAGTGGCTTACTACATTTTGTACAGTGTACTTGCAGCACGCACCAGGGAAAGCCTGACATCTTGTATCCTTGTAGTTTGCTTGTTTTGTCTGTTTATCTGTTCCATTTGTATTGTCTTGCAAATACAGAATATAATGATAAAGTTACATAATAATAATGATAATAATAAAAATAACAATGATGAGGATAATAATAACAATAATAACAATAATGATGCTGATAATAACAATAATAATAATGTTAATAATAATAATAATAATAATAATAATAATAATAATAATAATAATAATAATAATAATAATGATAATAATAACTACAATAATAATAATAAACTAGACTTGGAATTTGTCAAGACTGACAAATTAGGTGATCCGATCTTTTGAAAATCAGTGGTTTGAGTTTTGATCCCAATATAGGCATGACTATACAGGTTTCATCTGTGTTTAGGGATATTGGCTGTGTGATGTTTGGATACTGATTTTGAAAAGGGAGTCAGGTCTGCCATCTATGGTACCAAATTCCGTTCACACTATAACGAGGATACAGAATGAAGTATATTTGATCATTGAGCCCACTTTGCACAGCCAAGATGGGATCTGAACAAAATGTGATTACTTTGTGAAATGATCGATGTGACATGGTCTTTGCGTGTGCAACATATGGGAGAGATACATAGGACATATATTGACTAAAATACAGGATGAAACATTTATGATCTTTGACCCTTATTTACATGTCAAGACGGTGTCTGATCAAGTAGTTGTTATTTTATGAAATAATGTACGTACCATGAACTAAACATGTGCAAAATATGGGGGTGATAGGGGCTATTCTTCTTGAGTTATTGCAAAGAAAATTGGAGAAAGAAAGAAATATGAAAATACATCGAAGATAACCTTTAATTTTAACCACATTTTTGGACGTGATCCCGACACCGTATGAAAAACAAAGGGGACACGTACGATAGCGCAAAGTCTCAGCTACAACATATTAAAATCTGGGAGAAATTCACCCAAGGGTAAGTGAGCTAGTACTCTTTTCGAAAATCAATGATTTGAGTCCTGATCCCAATAGGCATGACCGTAAAGGTTTCATCTGTGGTTATGGACATTGGCCATGTGATATTTGGATTCTCATTCAGAAAAGAGAGTCAGGTTTGCCATCTTTGGTACCAAAGTCGGTATACACTATAACGAAGATACATAATGAAGTATATTTGACCATTGACCCCACTTTGCACAGCTAAAATGGCATCTAAGAAAAAACTGGTTATTTTGTGAAATGATCTTGGTAACGTGGTCTTTGTGTGTGCGAAATATTGGAAAGATAGGACATGTATTCACCAAGATACAGGATGATAAATTTATGACCTTTGACCCTAATTTACCTACCCAAGATGGTGTTCGATCAAGTAGTTGTGACCTTATAAAATAATGCACGTCACATGAACTAAACATGTTCAAAATATGGGGGTACTAGGGAATGTCTTTCATGTGTTATTGCAAAGAAATGTGCAAAAAGAAAGAAATATGAAAATACATCGAAGCTAAGCTTTAATTTAAGCGAAGTTTTTCGACGTGATTTCGACGTCGTATGAAAAAAAAAACAAACGGAGGACACATTACCGATAGCGCAAAGTCTCAGCTAACACATTAAAATCTGGGAGAAATTCACCGTAGGATAAGTTAGATAGTGCTCGATAAAGACAGTCATGTTGATTTTCATTTCAAGAAAAACTGCACTCCTATAGAGATAACTCGCAAATGGATCAAATTTGACGAGGTTACCTTCAATCTATTTTTACGAGGTGAAGACTTCATCCAGCGAAATTTTGGATTGATTAAAACTGATAGAGTATTAAATAAGCTAGAGCATACTGAAATCTGGGTGAAAATTGACTAAGGATAAGTGAGATACGCTCGAGTAAACTTGAAATTTGATGACGTCATTTTGAAAATTTACTTTTTTAACTTTATTAAGAAATTTGATATATTTTAATCATTTTTCCAGCATTGCCAACCCATGAAATGACATGTACAACTCATCAGCTTTCAGAATATGTAAAGAAAATGGGGGGTCACCGTCCATCCTGACGAGTAAAATCGGATTTAAAATTGGCAGTTTTTTGGCATTGTTGCACTGTATATCGCCATTGACGCGCGCGCGGAATTTCAACTTTGACGGACCCGTATGACGTCATTTTGAGTGGGATTGACTTGAAACTTGGTAGAAATATTCCTTGACATTTCAGACATCCGATCAAAGTGAAAAAACGGGAAATTTTCATTGCATATGAGCTGTGCGTGCGTATATGTGCGCGCGCGTACGCGTCCGTCCGATTTTTTCAATTTTTCAAAAAATGCTCCAAATGGTCTGAAACGTGTGCAAAAAAATTTTGAGCTCGATTTGAGCATACAAATATTTCAACGCGCGCGTACGCGCACGTTTGAAGTATATAGATGAATTTTGAAAACATGAGTAGAATCACGTTGACTTGAACTATATGTGACGTAAATTTCATTGAAAAATTCCATTCCATAATTGAGATATAATTGAGAATGTGTTTTCATATAATGACGTCATAGTGACGTCACGGTCAACTGATCACTTTGATTTTAGTTCGATTGTCGTCTTTGGGACACGATACATATATGGTATAAGTTTGACATTCATAGGCAATGCACTCTCTGAGCTAATCTCTACACAACTTTTGTAGAGAAATAAAGAAGAAGAAGAAGAAGAAAAACAAAGAATCAGTACAGATACAGAAGGTGATCCGAGAGGATACTCGGATCACCTAACTAGACTTGGAATTTGTCAACACTGACAAATTAGGTGATCCGATCTGTTCGTAAATCAACGATTTGAGTCTCCTGATCCCAATAGGCATGACCATACCGGTTTCATCTGTGTTTAGTGGACATTGGCCGTGTGATGTTTGGATTCTCATTTAGAAAAGGGAGTCAGACCTGCCATCTATGGTACACAATTCCATATACACTAACGAAGATACAGAATGAAGTATATTTGAACTTTGACCCACTTTGCACAGACAAGATGGCATCTGAGCAAAAAGTGGTTATTTTGTGAAATGATCCTTGTAACATGGTCTTTACGTGTGCAAAATATGGGAAAGATAGGACATGTATTCATTAAGATACAGGATGATACATTTATGACCTTTGACCCTAATTTACCTACCCAAGATGACGTCTGATCAAGTAGTTGTTATTTTATGAAATAATGTACGTGACATGAACTAAACATGTGCAAAATATGGGGGTGATAAGGCCTGTTTGTCTTGAGTTATTGTAAAGAAAGTTGCAGAAAGAAAGAAATATCTCAATACATCGAAGATAAGTTTTAATTTTAACCACGTTTTTTGACGTGATTCCGACATCGTATGAAAAATAGAGGGCACACTTTCGATAGCCCAAAGTCTCAGCTACAACATATTAAAATCTGGGAGAAATTCACCGAAGCATAAGTGACCTAGTGCTCGATAAAGACTATCATGTCAATTTTCACATCTACAAAAATTCCCTCCCATAGAGATAACACGTCATAACGAAGATAAAGAAAGAAGTACATATGACCTTTGACCCCACTTTGCACAGCCAAGATGGCATCTGAGCAAAAAGTGGTTATTTTGTGAAATGATCCTTGTAACATGGTCTTTACGTGTGCAAAATATGGAAAAGATAGGACATGTATTCACCAAGATACAAGATGATACATTTATGACCTTTGACCCTAATTTACATACCCAAGATTACGTCTGATCAAGTAGTTGTTATTTTATGAAATAATGTACGTGACATGAACTAAACATGTGCAAAATATTGGGCTGATAGGGCTTGTTTTTCTTGAGTTTTTGTAAAGAAAGTTGCAAAAAGAAAGGAATATCTCAATACATCGAAGATAAGCTTTAATTTCAACCAAGTTTTTAGACGTGATCCCGACACCGTATGAAAAAACAAAGGGCACACTTACAATAGCCCAAAATGTCAGCTACAACATATTAAAATCTGGGAGAAATTCACCGAAGCATAAGTGAGCTAGTGCTCGATGAAGATAGTCAAGTCAGTTTTCATTTCCAGAAAAACTGCACTCCCATAGAGATAACACGTAAACTGGTCAAATTTGACAATGTTACTTTTAATCCCTTTTTACGAGGTGATGCCGTCGTCCAATCAAACTGTTGTTATTATATGACTGAAAGACCATTAAAAAAGCTACAACATATTGAAATTTGGATGAAAATCAACAAAAGATACGTGAGATACGCTTGAGTGAACTTAAAATTTGATGACGTCATTTTGAAAATTTACTTTTTTAATTTTATTAAGAAATTTGATATCTTTTAATCATTTTTCCGGCATTGCCAACCCATGAATTGACATGTACAACTCATCAGCTTTCAGAATATGTAAAGAAAATGGGGGGTCACCGTCCATCCTGACGAGTAAAATCGGATTAAAAATTGGCAGTTTTTTGGCATTGTTGGACTGTATATCGCCATTGATGCGCGCGCGGAATTTCAACTTTGACGGGTCCGTATGACGTCATATTGAGTCGGATTGACTTGAAACTTGGTAGAAATATTCCTTGATATTTAAAGCATCCGTTAAGTGTGAAAAAACGGGAAATTTCTATTGCGTATGAGCTGTGCGTGCGTATACATGTATGTGCGCGCGCGTACGCGTCCGTCCATTTTTTTCAATTTTTCAAAAAATGCTCCAAATGTTCTGAAACGTGTGCAAAAAAAATTTGAGCTCGATTTGAGCATACAAATATTTCAACGCGCGCGTACGCGCACGTTTTAAGAGAAAATATGAATTGTGATTATATGAGTAGAATGCGCTTGACCTGAAATATATGTGACGTAAATTTCATTGAAAATTTTCATTCCATTAAAGAGATATGATTGAGAATGTGTTTTCATATAATGACGTCATAGTGACGTCACGGTTGAATAATCACTATGATTTTATTATAAGGATCGTCTTTGGGACATGATACATGTATGGTATAATTTTGACATTGATAGGAAGAGGACTTTCCGAGATTAGCGTTACACAACTTTTGCGGAGAAAGAAGAAGAAAAAGAAGAAGAAGAACAAAGAATCAGTACAGATACAGAAGGTGATCCGAGAGGATACTCGGATCACCTAACTAGACTCGGAATTTGTCAAGACTGACAAATTAGGTGATCCGATTTTTTTTTTTAATCAATGATTCGAGTCCTGATCGCAATAGGCATGACCATATAGATTTTATCTGTGTTTAGAGACATTGGCCGTGTGATATTTGGATTCTCATTTAGAAAAGAGAGTGAGGTCTACCATCTTTGGTACCAAATTCGGTATAAACCAGGGAGGTACCTCCCTGGTATAAACTATAACGAAGATACAGAATGAAGTACATTTGACCATTGACCCAACTTTGCACAGCCAAGATGGCATCTGAGCAAAAAGTGGTTATTTTGTGAAATGATCCTTGTAACATGGTCTTTACGTGTGCAAAATATGGGAAAGATAGGACATGTATTCACCAAGATACAGGTTGAAACATTTATGACCTTTGACCCTAATTTACATACCCAAGATGGTGTCTGATCAAGTAGTTGTTATTTTATGAAATAATGTACGTGACATGAACTAAACATGTGCAAAATATGGGCGTGATAGGGGCTGTTTTTCTTGAGTTATTGCAAAGAAAGTTGTAGAAAGAAAGAAATATCTCAATACATCGAAGATAAGTTTGATTTCAACCAAGTTTCTTGACGTGATCTCGGCGTCGTATGAAAAAATGGAGGGTATAGTCACGATAGCCCAAAGTCTGAGCTACAACATATTAAAATCTGGGAGAAATTCACAGAAGAGTAAGTGAGCTAGTGTTCGATAAAGACCGTCATGTCAATTTTCAATTCCAGAAAAATTCCCTCCCATAGAGATAAGGTTACATTATATCTAATTTCACGAGGTGAAGACATCATCCGATTAAAACTTTGATTGAACAAAACTTAAAGAGTATTACATTGGCTACAACATACTAAAATCTGGAAGAAATTCACCAAAGTTAGTCGTCGATAAAGACAATCATGTCAATTTTCACATCTAGAAAAATTCCCTCCCATAGAGATAACACGTGATAATGAAGATAAAGAAAGAAGTACATATGACCTTTGACCCTACTTTGCACAGACAAGATGGCGTCTGAGCAAAAAGTGGTTATTTTGTGAAATGATTCTTGTAACATGTTCTTTACGTATGCAAAATATGGGAAAGATAAGACATGTATTCACCAAGATACAGGATGAAACATTTTTGACCTTTGACCCTAATTTACATACCCAAGAAGGTGTCCGATCAAGTAGTTGTTATTTTATGAAATAATGTACGTGACATAAACTAAACATGTGCAAAATATTGGGCTGATAGGGCTTGTTTTTCTTGAGTTATTGCAAAGAAAGTTGCAGAAAGAAAGGAATATGAAAATACATGGAAGATAAGCTTTAATTTCAACCAAGTTTTTGGGCATGATGCCGACTCCGTATGAAAAAACGAAGGGCACACTTACGATAGCCCAAAGTCTCAGCTACAACATACTAAAATATGGGAGAAATTCACCGAAGCATAAGTGAGCTAGTGCTCGATAAAGATAGTCATGTCAGTTTTCATTTCCAGAAAAACTGCACTCCCATAGAGATAACACGTAAACTGGTCAAATTTAACAATGTTACTTTTAATCCATTTTTACGAGATGATGCCGTCATCCAATCAAAATGTTGTTATTATATTACCGAAAGAGCATTTAATAAGCTACAACATACTGAAATCTAGGTGAAAATTTGCAAAGGATTAGTGAGATACGCTCGAATGAACTTAAAATTTGATGACGTCATTTTGAAAATTTACTTTTTTTACTTTATTAAGAAATTTGATATCTTTTAATCATTTTTTCAGCATCGTCAACCCATGAAATGACATGTACAACTCATCAGCTTTCAGAATATGTAAAGAAAATGGGGGGTCACCGTCCATCCTGACGAGTAAAATCGGATTTGAAATTGGCGGTTTTTTGGCATTGTTGGACTGTATATCGCCATTGACGCGCGCGCGGAATTTCAACTTTGACGGGTCTGTATGACGTCATATTGAGTCGGATTGACTTGAAACTTGGTAGAAATATTCCTTGACATTTCAGGCATCCGATAAGTGTGAAAAAACGGGAAATTTCTATTGCATATGAGCTGTGCGTGCGTATATATGCGCGCGCGTACGCGTCCGTCCGATTTTTTCAATTTTTCAAAAAATGCTCCAAATGGTCTAAAACGTGTGCAAAAAAATTTTGAGCTCGATTTGAGGATACAAATATTTCAACGCGCGCGTACGCGCACGTTTTAAGAGAAAATATGAATTTTGAGAATATGAGTAGAATGCGCATAACTTGAAATATATGTGACGTAAACTTCATTGAAAAACTCTATTCCATTAGTGAGATATGATTGAGAATGTGTTTTCATATAATGACGTCACAGTGACGTCACGGTCGACTGATCACTATTATACATTAGATCTGTCGTCTTTGGGACATGATACATATATGGTATAATTTTGAAATTGATAGGAAGAGGACTTTCTGAGCTAACCTCTACACAAATTTTGTCCAGAAATAAAGAAGAAGAAGAAGAAGAACCAACAAAGAATCCGTACAGATACAGAAGGTGATCCGAGAGGATACTCGGATCACCTAATGAAGCTAAGCTTTGATTACTTAAGCCGAGTTTTTCGACGTGCTTTTGACGTCGTATGAAAAAACGGAGGACACATTACGATAGCGCAAAGTCTCAGCTACAACATATTAAAATCTGGGAGAAATTCATCGAAGGGTGAGTGAGCTAGTGCTCGATAAAGACAATCATGTCAATTTTCACATCTAGAAAAAATCCCTCCCATAGAGATAACACGTCATAATGACGATAAAGAAAGAAGTACATATGACCTTTGACCCCACTTTGCAAAGACAAGATGTCATCTGAGCAAAAAGTGGTTATTTTGTGATATGATCCTTGTCACATGGTCTTTACGTGTGGAAAATATGGGAAAGATAGGAGATGTATTCACCAAGATACAGGATGAAACATTTATGACCTTTGACCCTACTTTACATAACCAAGATGGCATCTGATCAAGTAGTTGTTATTTTATGAAATAATGAACGTGACATGAACTAAGCATGTACAAAATATGGTGTTGATAGGGTATGTTTTTCTTGAGTTATTGCAAAGAAAGTTGCAGAAAGAAAGAAATATTTCAATACAACGAATATAAGCTTTAATTTCAACCACGTTTATTGACGTGATCCCGACATCGTATGAAAAAACAAAATGCACATTAACGATAGCCCAAGGTCTCAGCTACAACATATTAAAATCTGGGAGAAATTCACCGAAGCATAAGTGAGCTAGTGCTCGAAAAAGACAGTCATGTCAATTTTCATTTCCAGAAAAACTGCACTCCCATAGAGATAACACGTAAACTGGTCAAATTCGACAAGGTTACTTTCAATTCATTTTTATGAGGTCATGCTGTCATTCAATCAAAATTGTGTTATTACATAACTGATAGAGTATTAAATAAGCTACAGCATACTGAAATCTGGGTGAAAATTGACTAAGGATAAGTGAGATACGCTCGAGTAAACTTGAAATTTGATGACGTCATTTTGAAAATTTACTTGTTTTGATTTATTAAGAAATTTGATATCTTTTCATCATTTTTCCAGCATTGCCAACCCATGAAATGACATGTACAACTCATCAGCTTTCAGAATATGTAAAGAAAATGGGGGGTCACCGTCCATCCTGACGAGTAAAATCGGATTTAAAATTGGCGGTTTTTTGGCATTGTTGTACTGTATATCGCCATTGACGCGCGCGCGGAATTTCAACTTTGACGGGCCCGTATGACGTCATTTTGAGTGGGATTGACTTGAAACTTGGTAGAAATATTCCTTGACATTTCAGACATCCGATCAAAGTGAAAAAACGGGAAATTTTCATTGCATATGAGCTGTGCGTGCGTATATGTGCGCGCGCGTACGCGTCCGTCCGATTTTTTCAATTTTTCAAAAAATGCTCCAAATGGTCTAAAACGTGTGCAAAAAAATTTTGAGCTCGATTTGAGGATACAAATATTTCAACGCGCGCGTACGCGCACGTTTTAAGAGAAAATATGAATTTTGAGAATATGAGTAGAATGCGCATAACTTGAAATATATGTGACGTAAATTTCATTGAAAAACTCTATTCCATTAGTGAGATATGATTGAGAATGTGTTTTCATATAATGACGTCACAGTGACGTCACGGTCGACTGATCACTATTATACATTAGATCTGTCGTCTTTGGGACATGATACATATATGGTATAATTTTGAAATTGATAGGAAGAGGACTTTCTGAGCTAACCTCTACACAAATTTTGTCCAGAAATAAAGAAGAAGAAGAAGAAGAACCAACAAAGAATCCGTACAGATACAGAAGGTGATCCGAGAGGATACTCGGATCACCTAATAATGTTGATGTGCAACACACATTGTACTTCTTGTGCACTGACATGGTGGGGGATATAGTTGCTCAACATGATACATTGTAATATTAGCATCTTCTCATGTCAACATGTTTATCAAGTTCTTCTATCAAACACTACCCACTTAAAGTCTAAAGAGGTTGGCAAGAAGCCGACATCATTATGAGCTTCAATGAAGTCAAAAGCAATGTGCCCTCTATCAAGGTACAGCACTGTAGGCATGCTGATGACACCACCACCTTGTCTGTAATGAAAGCATATCATTGGAGGCCCCTCTATATTACTGCCATATACATTGTAACAGCATTGTGCCTAGTCTTATGATTACCTCAATATGACAAGCAACCCTATCCCATAGCTTTTCATAGCATGAACACACCGTCCAAGACAGAAAGAATACCATGTTGATTAATTAGCACATGATATAGTTGTAAGTATTAAAAGTTCAAGTCTATTTTAAAGGTGCAAGCTCCCCAAAACAAATGCAACCCACAGCCAGCGGGGGATGCATGTATTTTTGGCCGGACACAACAGGATGTCAACAATCAGACAGAAGAACGGAGGCAGTGCGGAGATTAGCTTTCCCTTGGCACAAAAACGGACATGGCATGAATATCATCACAGAGGACATTGTTTCAGTCATTTGCAAGACCTGTTGATGGCCGATTGTCCAGCCCAACATTGGTGATAGATGACATGAGCCTGTATCAAACACACTCCCGATCCCTTTCAGCTCTTTTCCAGAAAGTGCACAGAAAGCAAAACATGATCCTTCCTGTTAGACATACACTACAAACCATGTCAAAAACTTCTACATGGAATGGACTTCATTTCATGTAAAATGTACATGCACATACAACAGACTACAGAAGAGGTACTCAATTTATTCAAGATATCATATAGACGAGATCCAAGTACATATAAAATTTCAATGCTCATTTCCATCGCCAGATTGGATCTGCAACCTGCAACTTGCAGAAGGCTTGTATCAGAGGGCTAATCACTTTTTGAGAGACAATAAAGTTGGCATTGGCAAGTAACACTCACAAGGGACACTCACAAGTTATTCTAGTCACACTTCTGGAGTGAAACAGGAAATTATTTGATTGCATACAATGTACACAAGCCAGGTACCTAAGGTAGTCGTTTATCACAAACTGACAATAAATATGGGGTGTCCCGTGGTAAAACACAGGTTTATGGTTCTTGTCTATTAAAATGCCCATACTGTATGTACAGTAGTTGCATCAGCTACATTCCACTGGAGATGGTACTACATATGTGACCATGTATCTCAAAACGAACACAAAGTCGCAGCCCTTGATTTTGCGTGAGGACCTCAAAAAGGTGAAACAGGTCAACCAAGTCAATCCTGAGTTTTTTATACTTTCTGAAAGAACTATTCTTTGTCTACATTATTTTTAAGTTTGGAGTCATAAAACGAATTGGAAAGTGTGTTTTCAGCAGTTTTTATACAACCCTTTTTTTATAGAGTACAGATAGTGCGATTAGGTATGTCTTTAGAGGTCCCTTTTCATTTCTTTAAAATCCTTTGCACACCCCTCACTTTCAACTCTAATAACTTTTGAATAGATAGTGCTACCACCTTGAAAGTTGGCATTTATTAATGGAGCATGCTTAATTTCAGCTTAATCTGATAATCTCTTCATCGTCGTTACTACTGTGGTTTACATCTTGTTTTTTGTCCCATTCATCGCGCAGCCAGCAAGATTTCTAAAGATTAAGCGCTTGAATAGACCCGTAACTTCAGAGCCTCTTTTCTCAGTTCACACCTTTATAAAGTGTGTGCTTTCTTTTCAATATTTAGATAGGTTAGGAGAGTCCATTTGAATTGAGTTATACATCATTTTAAAGCTTAGAATCTGCTCTTTCAATATCTGCCTTTAACTAAAAATCCATATCTGGCGACTTTGTTTGGTTTTGTGATGCAGGGTCACATATGGTACTTTGATATCCATGGGATATCAAATATGTACAGACCATTTTCTCTGCAGGTTTATAATTATAAAACACATTTCAGCATCCAATAATGCCTCTGATGCTCCTTTTCTTTTTACTTAATTACTGTACATTAGCTGTTTTTCCAAGCAAATTCCTGATTTACACTGTACACATCAAGTATGATACAATATACGCTATATTACTTTGGCCTGTACTTGAATTTTCACACTAATTTCTGAGACTTTACTGTAACTTCAACTGTTCTTTATCATTTGCAATTTGCTAATCAATCCCTGCCAACTCTTCTTTCATCAATGAAAATATCAGACACCATTTCAGTCTGCTCTGATACAGCTCAGCGAAAGAAAGTCATTGTAATCAAGTAGAAATTGTTTTTTTTTTAATCTCTAAAAACATATCTGTTTAATATGTTGTAGAAAAAAGAAAAGATGTCACATGCTTCTTTCTTTCTTCTTCTTTTTCTTCTTCTTCTTCTTCTTCTTCCTTTTCTTAACCTTAAAGCCTAAAAGTGCCAAGAGGACCTTTCTGATGCATTGTTGCCCTAACATAGAAGTATGTATGTATTATTATTATTATTATTATTATTATTATCATTATTATTACTGTTACTATTACTATTACTATTACTATTACTATTACTATTACTATTACTATTACTATTACTATTACTATTATCATTTGCCCACCCAAATGGCACAAGTGACAAATTCAAAATGTGCAAAAGGTGCATCACAGAGTTTGATACAGCACAAACACAACCTTGGGATAAATGTGCAAATGAAGCTTGACATCTCAACATCCTATTGAACACATTCTTGTTGGAAGCAAAACATGTGAGTATGCAGCGCATATGACTTGTCAACAGAAGTCTACATGTACCTGTTGAATGCAAGTGCAGAATACTGGGGCCTCTAGTTTGCATTCAACCCTTGTACATTGGGACACTGTATCGGCACGTACAGAAATTTTGTTTTTCTTTTGCGTTTTTGAGGATACCATTAAACTCCAAGCTTGCGATAAGCGAAAAATCCCACGAGAGAATGGCGTATTTCTTGATTTTTAGCGCTTTTTCGGCGACCCGTACTCTTAAAACTGGGCCTTATCCGCACGCGCTTTTGGAAAGTAGCGCCGATTCTGCACTTTTGACGGTAAAATTTGGGATTTTGGATGGATTTTTGGAGGGGGCTAAGGGAGTTTCCTGTTGTGAATGAGTGTGCAAGTATGTGAATTAATGTGATTTGCATGTGTTGTGACAGTTGAACTTACTGGCTGGTGACAAGTGATAAGTAACCGAATACCGGGGGCTGACCGAATACTGGTGCCCTTACCCTATAAGGACATGTACAGTTGTATGCATGATGTACAGCTGTACAAGTACATGAGTAAAAGTGTACAGAGTGAGGTAGGGCCTACATACTGTTATTTCTTCCATGCATTACTTCTGACAAAACAATATTATTAATCATTAATGAACAAAACATTACATAAAATTCATGAAAATATATTTGATTTGATTGCTGACCTGTAGCAAGATTGCCATAGTATGGAGATCCTGGCTCACTGTTGTCGAGTCTTCCCATGATTTCCCCTTTGCCGACATCGCTGTCACCGACCAGGAGAAATTTCAGTAGATAATCATACGATCTCGCAGACGGAGAACTTGGTGGACTATCCATTGTAAAACTGGTGTGTCACTGGACTGGTAATTTATCATGCAATGGAGATGCGTATTGCAGCGTAACTGTGTTATGGCAATGCAGCACAGCTGCAATTCCAATATCCAGTACAACAATTTGAATGAAATGAATGCACAATTTGATCAATCCATCTACATGATTGTATCTCTAGTCTCAGTCAAACCGTTTCCACGAAGTACTGCAGGCGAGTGAACTAATAAAGTAAATATTACTAGAAATCTATAACACGTAGTACGTAGCCGTACGCCTTTTTTTTAATTTGGATTAGAAATCCACTCGCAGGTAGCGAGTATGAGAAGTGGTCAAACGAACAGACAAACAGCTAGGGACCTACAGGGTGTTTCACTAGTCAGTCCACTATGATTATTCTGCTGGGTTGATACAGACTGTTGTAATCACAGCAAGAAGTACATGTAGTTTATTACCAGCACCAAGTCTAAAATCGACAGTCGTCGCGTAGATATCCACCATCCTGTCCACAAAGCAGGCAGTCAACAACACGGCCTCTTGACTGTGTGTAGCTGCAGCCTTCCGCAACCGGCCCCTCTCTACTACGTGAGCTGCTGGTGATGTGATGTGACGAGTAATCGCGGTACGGACGGTACAAGTGCCAGTGGCAGTACACACTGCACTGTGTGGTGCGGGTGGCTACAACAGATCAACAAACCACTTATCTGTTTATTCAGTCTTTAACAGGGATCCTTGTAGACGTTAGCTCTTACTAAATCTGCGATATATGGCTTGCGTCACATCTCCTTGAAGAAATAGACGTCCGAAGCTGGCAGATATACGATCAAATTCAGGCATTATAAAGACACTCCATTCATTCTAGCGGATATGTTTCTTCACGAAGCGCAGAATAGCGTAGTCTCTGTCTAGTCTGAGTTGCGCCACCAAGATTGGGTACGATTTCGAGCACATAGGTACAGGTGCAGTGTTACAGTGGCTTGCCGAGCCTCTCACACCCAAATCAAACGTGTTTACGATGACGGGGAACATTCGGCTGTCAAGGAGTCTACTTCTGTGCAGTCTGTTTTCCAGACCTATTTTGACGGGGATGACCAAACAAGGAATGTACAATGTAGTTTGTCATAGCCAGATTGCAATACTTCAGCCTCATGATCTATGACTTGACGCATGATTTGGAAAAATTGTTTATTTCTTCTTCGAAAGAGTGCAATGTCAGCTAGCTTCAGAAAAAAAAATAATAATTGGAGTCTAAAAGTCACTATATCATCCACATCTAAAGCTCCCCTCCCTTTTTCATCCTTCTTCTTCCCCTCTCCCTCCTGTAGAATTACATGTAGGAACCTACATTTCCATTATTTGTCAAAACGATTATTTCCAATTAATACAGCAAAGTCTGTCTTAACGAATCAGTGAACAAAAAAAAAAAGACACAAAATCGGATAATAAACAACCAAGTTGCAGCTTGTTTAGAAAGGAGAGTGAAAATCAAATTTGTAGGACATAAAACTTTGAGTCTTCATCTAAGATTCAATCACATTCTAAGTTTCTTCTGTCTTATCTGTCTCTATGGACCAATGTAAAGGAGACAAATTTTTGTAGTGGTCTATCTTGACTCCAGAAGAGACCGTCGCAAATCACGATAAAAGCTATTAAAAAAAAAAAAAAAAAAAAAAAAAAAAATCTCGGGTTCAAGCCACAGAACTCATGTGGTTCAAGCTTGGCTCAGGTCTGCAATTGGATTGTCGCCCTCTGCTGGTCACCATTATAATCTTTTATTTATCTACTCGGTATAATTTACCAGCAGAGCTTCAACATAACTTGTCCAGTTTTCAAACGTTCATTAAATTTGGTCTTTTAGACTTGATTAATTATTACGAGGGTTTGAATTTTCTCCAAAGTTAATTGTAATGGAATAGAATAAACATCTTTATTCAAAAATAGCAGCATTATAAGTCTAAAAGACATCCGGAGCAATTTTTTTTTTTTTTTTTTTTTTTTTTAGCAAAAGGGTCATCCAGTCATGGCACAGTTTGCTTACATCATTTATGGCATCCACTATAATATAAATTCCTTTACACACGGTTTAGACACGTTTTGACTAACATTTTGAAGTATTGTCTGACATCCACGCCAAGGCCCACGCTTGATATAGACTGTTACCCATGCTACCAAGCGCGAACGACCGGGAGACCGACAGGACCTACCTGCACTCCCGTAGAGATGATGATGATGATGATGATGATGATGATGATGATGATGATGATGATGATGATGATGATGATGGTAATCAAGTCATGATTAAAATTGCACGAAAATTATGGAAAGAAGAAGTCACTATTAACTCAAAATGAGAAAGCATACAATAATTTATTACGTGTACAGCATCACATGAATTTCTTTTTCCAACAGTGTTATCGGCAACTGTGATATATCCACATAAAAAAAAATCGTCATTCTCTCATTAGCGTGACATTAAAAAGAAAAGTTTAATCTAATCAAGAAAGAAGCACCATGTTGTCGAATTATTTTTTTTTTCATGCTCTTCTTTTTCGCTTTTTCTTCTATTCCTTATCACTGTCATTGTTCTGGTAATTGCATGCAGTGTACGACAGCGACGACCACAGGACTACGTTGTACTGGCCTGACTCTCCCGTCTAAAAATGTGGAGGGATATTAGAGGAGCCTTCTCTCTGTTGCGCCACAACTCTCTACCAGTCCGGCTTCGGAATTGCAACAGCCTCAATACCTTCAAGTCTGAACTGAAGACTTATCTTTTCCAGCAACTTTGTGAATGATGGGTGACACTTTGTGGGAGCTCGGCGCCTTTGAATGTTTCTACAGATGAATGGCGTTAACATGCTGTTTCATCATTCATCAGCATGTAGGCCTGTTATCATTAATCATTATGTGGGTCTTTTTCTGTCTTTTTAGTGGGTCTCTCCATTTTTCGCACTTTAAGCAAAGTTATACATGTACTTTATTTCGATCACTTCTGTTTCTTTTTTTTTTTACTACAATGTATAATTACTATAAGGTCCTCCTCAATTGTTTTACATTCTCTTCGATACATAATGTTCTGTTTACCTTATTCTCTGTTGTCAAAAGAAGTGTAACTTATATGTTTTGTCGAAAAATGAAATAAACTTTGAATTGAATTGAAAAAAAAAATTGAATTGAATTATTATTGTTATCATTACTTAGTGTTGACAGTATGATTACCATAAACATGAAAGTTCTACCACGATCATCAAAAATGCAGACATTTCAAGAGCAAAATATTAAAAAGAACGTAGCTAATATAGGAGCACAGAGTATATAAAATCACGTGAAACATGAAATTCCGAACATTGGTTTCCCATTTTGGAGTCTTCTTTATTAAGTTTGATAAGACCGAATACAGCGATATGGATGTTATCGGTTCAGCGTCCTACTGGTACGGAAGTTTAACTAAGAATTCCAGAATGATATATAAAAAAAAAAAATGTGTAAATCAATTTTGAATGAAAGAGAAAGAAAGGGATAATCATGATGAAATTCAAAAGTGACAGGAAAGAAAGCTCGAGAAATTGGCGCTCGGTTACAATGTTCAAATTTGCGTTTAGGTTGTTTGCAACTTCACTGGCCGATCGAATATAATAAAGTACTGGACAGATAGATGTGTAAAATCATTGGGAATACACTTCAGCAAGCATAGTCGAGGTATTATAGAGTTAAATTGGTCGGATGAAAGAGTTTTTAAGATAAAGAGAATCCTATAATCAGAATCATGGAATTAACCGTGCAGACACCTGATGAAATATACATCAGGGGGAAACTATAGGCCTACTTTTAGAAACTTTCATTCCATCAAGACTTGATTATAACATCGCTTAGGTGATAGACCCGGCAAGCGTCTTGAAGAATGTCAGGTGAGTGACTTTCCTTTTCATTTTCAGTTTATTTTATTTTGACACGGTCACTCACTTCAGCCAAAGGCTGTTCTTCAGCGAGTCCGTGAAGTGGTAAAAACAAATCAAAGTAACATAATACAACATTTTATACTTAGTATACATAACATAAGAAAAAAGAAACAAACACAATTATCATACCCTGTAAAATCAACGCCAAATTCAAAATCAATAAACTATGATACAAATTATCGGTTTCATTTTAGCATACACAAATACTAAAGAAAAAAAGTACTACCATTTATACTAAAATAATTCCCTAAGATTACTTATGCATTAAAAGGAAGAAAAATATGCATGTACATGTGATAAATGAAAAAAAAAGAAGAAAAAACAATTTAAAGTGGGACCAATCAAACATAAGACTTAACACACACACACACATACACACATTTATCATAAATAATAATAATAATAATATCAATTTATAAGGCGCAAAACCTATAGACATATATTCTTCTGCGCTGAACTGCAATGAACTGCAATCAATTATCAAATCCTACCTTAATAAAACTTATCTATTGCACTTTTGAATGCAATTAAAGAAGCACAAAATAACATCGCTTGGCAAACTATTCCACATTTGGACACCACGATATGAAAAACTGCGTTTTTTAAAATTTGTGGTTGGTTTGGGTACATATAACTGGAGGGTTGTCTTCCTCAAACCATATAAATATTGTCTATTGACTTTACCAAACGTAATAATATGATACTTGCCTCCTCCCCCCCCCCCCCCCAAAAAAAAGCAACCCTAGTATATGGCTAAATACATTATGTAAGATATACAGAAATTATGTTTAAGAACCAGACCAGAGAGTCAAACATTGTTGGTGATAATGCAACAATGGAATTATCGGAAGCATGTCATTTAGTTAAGAAAAAAAAAATAGTTTAATGGGATGCGGGTAACGTTGGTTGTTTTTTTTTTTTTTTTTCAATTTATATGCTCAATATAGAATTGCCGTGCAAAGGGTCTTTTTACCCCCCCCCCAAAAAAAAAAAAAATGATGAAATATACCCGCCACTAAAAGGAAATCTATGCAGAAATATGCAACTGGAATTCAGCAGAATCAACCATATCATATTGAAAGAAAACATATGAAATGCAAATATAATAACAATAATGATAATTGGTGTAATATTTAGGAATTTAAGTTGAAAAAATAATGTGAAAGTTAATGCCTTTACAACTTCAATTTCAGATTCATAAAAATCTACTTTTTAGTACATTATCTTCCAGTCTTATACGTATCAGAAAGAGACTCTTCATTCCAAACGTTATAAAAACAAATCAATTATCATCATAATAATATTTGGTAGCAAGCGAGTTCATGGATAAAAATATTTGAAGCATTGAAGTTTTTCAGTATTTTGCTCAATGTTATTCATTACATTTTACATATTTTGTTAAATGAAATGGATCTTGTTATGTGTTTATTCCATACGATAGAGTCTTTTCCAAAGAGGCTTATCGTGGATTGATTTGATTTGATTTGATTTGATTTGATGTACTACTATACGCAGTATTAGTGCTATCACCGCACGATAAACCTTTCCTCTTTAGGAGAGATCCACCTCCCTGCATGCTCTTATCTAGCGCTCTCCAACACATTGTGGAAGACGTGAGTTGAACATGAATTGCGACTTACACGACAAATGGCTTGACACTGTCCACTGTGATTGGTTGATATAGCGAGCAATCGAAGAGCGTCGAGCACTGCTGCAAAGTACTCTGACCTTTCGCCATTTTTGCCGTCATCCTGAGCACGTCTTGAGAGGATAACTCTCTGGTTAATTTTGTGAAAATATCAACAAAACACCGGCAAGTATGACTGCATCTGATATTTGAATTTTATGTCATAATTGAAATTCTAGTGAATGAATTGTATTTCAATCCAAATGATATGATTTTGTGCGTTTTTTTAAGTGTTAACGGGAATGCCGGTATGTACGTGGTCTCCCGAGTGCAGTCCCATTCCTTTGATTTGCTGTTTGTGATACTCGTCTGTCCGTAGCGCGTAGCGCGCGTAGCCTAGAAAATCTAGAGTCTAGGGGTGGTATTCTGAAAATCTTCCTAAGTTTCTTCGTAAGTCAGAAACTTAGGAAGTGCCTAGGAAAGACAAAATTGGTATTCTGAAATTTCTTCCTAGGCACTTCTTAATGCAAATTAGGCCATCCTTATCCCCGCCCACGTCCTTTCCTAAGCCAATAATCATGATAATACCATGAATACCAATACGAAAGGTCGAAATGCCGTGGCCCGTATCATAAGGAACTGTAGTCATGGTAGTGTAACCAATGACAATCGCATATTACTATGATGTAGGGTCAAATACACGAGTGCGCGGCATGTCCCCTTTCTCACGCTCATTTCGCGCATCAAAGTACATGTGCGCATAACTGCGACCAGCCCCAACACGCAGTGTTGGGGCTGCGCATTGTAGCAGATATGATCATGACAGGCGAAGTATAGCGCCTAAATATCAATATGAAATCGCAAGAATTCTGTAATATGAAGACTTACAGGTGAAGTTATAATGTTGAAGACTGACTGCGTTCAACTTTTGGTCCTGCCAATATTCCATTTCTGCTCGAATTGATGAGTTAAATACGACTCGGTCGAAAGGAACTTGGGAGAACAACATCTTATACAGTCAATGGATTTGAAACTTGTGCGCATGCGCTGGCCGTCAATTCATCTGTACAGCTGTAGCTTTATGGCAAGGCCGTATCATACTGTTGTGGCAAACCCTCTCGCTGATTGCATTGCTTTCTGGGTGGGTACGCGCGCGCAGGCCTTGTCAGAAGGCTATAAGCATTGCGACTCCGCCCAGCACATGAATATTTACGTGCACAGTGTACTGCATACTGATTTCGAAAATGGTAAATGGGATGGGGAGCTATGAGATGGACCTGTAAAAAAAACGTTTTTTCAAGATCATTGGACCAGTGTGAACAAGAACAAGGTGAACGTATGGTAGGAATTAGATAAGAATCTTATGTTTACTATAAAAGTAAGTTTTTTTCTAGTGAAATTCAAAACTTACGGAGGCGCGAAAATTTGTGACAGACTGTGTATGTTTTTCAAGCTTACCGATATAGCACTCTATTGACTCAGGATGCTCCCACAGTGTGTAACTGTGTACACGGAGCGTCCCGGGGTTAATGTGCGCGCAATGACTGACAGGCGCGCCTATCACGATGCTTGCAGTTTGCTATTCTTAACAACGTACTTAGGACAGGGGTGGGGCTTTCCTAAATATTTTCCTAAAATTCTTTCCTAAGTGCATTCTAGAATACCAACTTCTTCCTAAGTCAGAAATTTGCATATTCCCGCCCCCTTCCTAAGTTTCTTCCTAAGTAGGCCTATACCGGTAGGTCCCTACTTAGGAAGAAACTTAGGAAGATTTTCAGAATACCACTTACGAAAAATCCTGACTTAGGAAGAAATTTCTTCCTAGGAAGGATTTCAGGATACCACCCTAGGGTCTAACTCAGCAAAATCTATTGTCCTTGGATATTTTCCATACCTTGGAAGTGGGTGTAAACTTAAACCAAACTTATTTACCCCTCGGTGTCGTCGTGTTGTGAAACTTTGCCACGTTATCAATTTGGCAAGAGTTCCTTTTTTTAGTTTTGAGACAGCCACCCACGACCCAAGCAAAAGTGAGTGCGTGCATCCATGCGTATCGCAAGCAAGGTTAGGCTAGGTTAAATATAAGTGGAGTTGTATAGTCTTATTAGATCTGCATTGATTTAGTACTATCGTGATTGGGGTGGCTGTCTCAAAAAGGAAGTCTTTCCTTAAATTTTAATGATGCGATTCGAGGCCGAGGCGAGGGTGCGATTTTGCCGGCCGTGGCCGGAAGGCCATGCTATGCAGTATGGCATGCACCACCGTGCATCATTCGGCAATTGTGCACTTTATTACGGCCCAATGTTATTGGTGCGAGATTTTACCCTAATCGAGCAGTATGTGTGAATTCAAGTACCGATCAGCATGATCAGGCACTGTGAGTTCAACAGCGTGTCTTCGGCACTGTACTGTGTGCATCGTGGTGTGCATGTGTGTGAGATTTCGCGTTGGAATGCAGTGTGTGTGAATGTGTCGACGTGTGTGTGCGTGATGAAAGCACTTATACACGGTACACCACATGGTACCCCCGGCGTGATATCTTAAGCAGGGGATCACTAATTAACCTATTGCAGAGGACATATGTCCACTCCCGGCCTTGGAGCTCTGGAGAAATGATTCTGTGAAAGAATAATAAAAAAAACCCCAAAATCTTGTCCCGATTCGTCAGTCTGTTCACGTTTATTTCGTCTACACAGTCACCGTTTAACGAGTCCGACGAGACGCCGTGCGAAGTGTGTATATACCTACCGATTTATGGGCAGCCACTACATGGACACACACACACTCAAGCCTCGCCCGAAAGTAGCTCTTTGGTTTGCGCGATTTGTGATGGGGTCGCGGATGGGGATGCATGAAGGAGACCTAAAAATATTCACGTAACTGTTTTGGCGAGCTGGCGCAAGCTAGGATGTTAAAAAATGGAGTCTATTGTATCGCAGACTACTGCCAACTTTCTCACACTTTGCGCCATGATCATGGCAATTTTATGCGATGTAACATCGTATACAAAAAAGCTCAATAATCCTGCAGCGGAGAGCAAAGGCACGCGAAATCGCGATCGCAGTGCAGTGTTTATGTCCGCTCCGCAGAAGCGCAGTTGAGTGAGGCGGGCTTTTAGTGACCTTATCACTTGTCAAACGGCATTCCATACAGCAAGAGAAGCTTGCCAGCTGCTCAGTGCGTGGTGGTTCACGGGAAATCACCTTGGCATACGACGAATGAGGTACCGATAATATAGGGCCGTAAAGTGCACAATTGCCCATCATTCCTTTTCATGGGCATGGGCATGCGCATGCGGCACCAGCAATAATGGAATGAATAAATGAAACACACCTCGTAAATCAGACATCTTATTAAGCCGACACTGCGCTGACCAGCAGTATTCATCCGCCTGCCAGAATCCATCCAATTATCACTATGCTCATCAGCACTGACAACAGTAAAGCGTGTTGCCCATATTTCGACCGCCTGTGCAAAAAACTGACACCTGACCTAGATTTCGCGCAATAAATTTGTTACTATTACGCCGATAAGAAATGCAGATGAAGTATGTACATACTTACCGATCACCAATGTACACCCTCTATATCACATCATCTTCTGCTGAAATAATTCAGCCACATTTATAGAAAGCAGCTGGCATTTAACACTCCATTGGGCCCACTCATGAATAACTCGAAAAATCAAAGGCAAATCCCACAAATTGTAAGCAACTTTGCATTTAAATGCAAGTCCATTACTGAAAGGATGTTTGATTTTGTACAAATACATCAAGTGCAACTTTGATGAATCACATGCAACTATGCATTTAATTCAGACAAAATGCAAAGTTTTGGGTGATACTTATGTTTTATGTGAAATTCAGCCAGGCCGCCCCCAGCCCATTAAGTATTACAGAATCCAGCATATCCTGACAGCAACAATTCATCACATTTTTGCTTGATTATTTCTGCATGCATTTAGCAATGTTTATTGCAATAATTTCATTACTTATGGCCAAAGTTGCATTGTAATTACATTGTAAAGAAGCTGAAAAGTGAGATTTTAATTCTGTAACCTAAAATATCAATTAGAGTCATTTTGAGGTCAAAACTGAGTGTGGCCCTCAAGCCCCTGGATTGCTCTAGACCCACTACCTAGGGGTCTGGATCTATTCTAGTTAATTCAATAATGCACTAGAACGCTACAGTTCATTGTACAGTTCATGATCGAATCATTTGACAACAACATTTAAAAAACAAAAAAAAAAACCAAAAAACATTTACATAAGGAAAATTCCACAATTTTTTTTTTTTTTTTTCGTGGTGGTAAGTACACATTTCATTGACTTGCACACTGTGACATTTTGGCATTTATTGTAAATGAATGTATGCCTGTAATCCATTCTTTTTTTCTTTTCCTCATTAGACCAGCAGTATGGGTGACATCAAGGAAATTCTAGACAACTACAAGACGGCACCATTTGATGCTCGCTTCCCAAATACAAACCAGACCAAGAACTGCTGGCAGAACTATGTTGACTTCCACCGTTGCCAGAAGATCAAGGGGGAGGATTTTGAGGCATGTGAATACTTCAGGAGAGTCTACAAGTCATTATGTCCCATCCAATGGGTGAGTGCTTTACCATAATAATAATTTTTTAACTTGTACGCTTTGAAAAAGCAATGCTATGATGTTGAGTGTCGAGAAACACTTCCAGGAAACATTTTGCTTTAATGTTCCCATGGAGAATCATGATGAATTGTTTAGGTAGCAGGGTACACCTCCCAAGACTTGTAATGCATGCTCTCGTAATAACTGGATGCTTCCACAGCAAGAAGACAGCATTGACTTAACACAAGTAAGCGAAACACAAATTTGAAGATGAAGACAATGTTCTCGCTGAAGTGCAATCCCACTTTGTACTCACGTTTCAAAAGCTTAGTAAGAAGTGAGTTGAATGATATGATCAAAATCAAAGTAAAATAAACAGACTGATAAAAGTTTCATCAATCAATCAAGAAATGAGAAAGTTACAAGACTGAAAAGTTGTAAGGTTTTATATGAAACAGATATTAGTTGCAGCTGCATAATTTGGAAAAGATGATGTCATTATCCCCGCTGATGTGCACACACAACTTCACTAAGTTTCCATTCCAACACAACATGGAAAAGGAAACCATGCATTATTCACATACAATCACCCTTGCATTAGTCAAATCTATTTCGACTGAAGAAATAGCTTCAACTTACGTAAAATTAAACTTATGAGGGATTAAAATCAGTAGAATATAAAGAGAAGAGGACTTGAAAGACCTTTGACTTTTGTAGGTGATTATTTGACATATGCGAGGTCGAATTAAGCAAGGTTGACTGTAATTTGATTAACCAAGCAATATGAAAAAGGAGTTTTTCTTGCACTTTGAATAATTCTCTTTAATCATTCTAATCAAGAGTGTTGTTATTCCTTCAGTGTCAAGGGAATACAGTATTGGCAATATCCCCTATGTAAGATTAAACAGAGTATAATAGTGTTATACTTTTCTCAAATCCAATAGAAAATTCCACAATGTGCAAATTTAGTTACCTCATTTTTTACTTGAACATAAACTTGTGCACTAAAGAAATATCTCTCCCACATGTTACACAGTGCGATCAATATCCAAAGCATTGATGTGTGCTACAGTGCACTCCCAATATGACGAACATGGTTATAACAAAATTCCGGTTACAACGAAGTAAAAATTAGGGCCGCAACATTATCCACGTTTTTGTTTCTGATATTTTAATGTAGCTTTTGTGGAAATTAAAAAGGATGATGCATTGACATTTGCTGGCATCCCTCTCAGCTGATGATATTCACAGCAATTAATTGAATTTCTGATATTATTCCTATTGAACAGGAGATTGAGTGGACTGTTTGTTGAAATGCCAGACTTTCTGCTTAAATGCACGTTGGTTTCATTTCATAACTGGGTGCTTCAAGCTACAGCATTTTTCTACAGCCGAGATTACAGTAAATTTTTTCTCTTTCTTTGTCCCTCCCTTCCAATCACTAATTTTCTGTTTCCTATTCTCATTCCATTCATTTGTTCTCTGCCTCTCTCTCTGACCTATTCTTTCGTCACCATGGCGACCCGTCTCTTACTCATCTGCTCCAATTATCCTCTCCCCCACTCCCACTTTTACCCACTGCCTCTCATCCCCTGCAGGTGGAGAACTGGGACACCCAGAGAGAAGAGGGCACCTTTGCCTCGAAGATTTGATGTGACGTGGTCCTGTACATACAGATTGTAATAGCCTACTTGATTTTTATCGCCACATCTGTCCATGGAGTCATCACTGGTTCTGTCCCCGAGGTCCCTGTTCCAGACATCGTACCCATCGCCATAAAATGAAACTGGTTTTAAATTCTTGAAGTGTAACATGTGATGCAGATATCTTTGTCAAGATACTTTTTGGGGGCTTTTTTTTTCTTTGATAATTTCTCTGTTCTTGCCCTCTTTCAATCAGAGGTGTGTTGGTGTTCAGATACAAGACATTTCTATATTCCACAAAAGCAAGACCCATTTGTCTACTAAATGGGCACTTTACTTGCTAGAAGGTCTTATCTTTACAAAATGCTGTCTGACAGCTTGAAATAAAGTTTACATCTGGTTTACATCTAACTGCATTTTTCATGAGTAATTGCTTGCAATTGTGCAGTTACTGGAACTAAGCTAAACTGGCAAACAGGATTGGACTTTGTTGCCATATTTTGTAAATATGACAGATTGACCAAACCAGTGTATGACTGGATGGTCTTCTTCAGGTCTTTATGTGCATTTGTCAGATGTCATGAAATTGGATTAATTTATCTGACTCTGTGTGTTTAAAAGAGTTGAAAGTGTATTTGAATAAAGTTTGACTCTTGAAGAAAGAAACTCTGAATGATGTATGAAACATTTTTCCTTTTGCGTGGTATTCATTCGTCAGAATATGTTTGGCATGAAAACACAAAGCACTATCCAGATGAAGCATATTAGCAGTGAACATTTGTAGCTTGTCAGGTACTCTGAAGGGTTTAGACATAAGCCTAATCAAACAAGACATGTCAAGTCACACAATTATGCAGTATGTGTACAAAGGGTGCCATAGTTTTGTTTGTTTGTTTGCTTGTTTGTTTTTATGCAGGATATTGTTTGCATGTACAGGATACAGAATATGTGTCAGTGTGTGCTGCTGGTATTGATAATGCTCTTCCTGCATACAATGATAACACCAATGTCACAGTGGATTGGTCGTACAATATGTTACATGTACGAGTGTATACTCAATTCACAGAGGTGCTCTCCATGCTTTCAAAAGCTTCATTTTAGACTCGCTGTGAATTCAGAATCTGACATTGTTTCATGTTGCTAGTTTGTAACCGTGTCTGTTGAGTGGAGAGTGAGAAAGGAGACACACATGGAATGTGCTGAATTGGTGATTAAAGGGGTCCTTGAGCATTTTATCACATTCTTGAGTGTGTATGTGTGTGTGTGTGTGTGCACTGGCGTGTTTGTATGTGCAATGGCATGTGTGTCGGTAATCAAAGTGTGGCAGGCTTTACTAGAAAGTTGCAAGCGAACAGAGTTGGGGTTTACTCTGGTATATTTACCTTTCTTGTACAGTGCATTTGATTAGGAAAACAACAACTAGTGTACTTTTATCATTCCAGAATCTTCTACAAGAGCTCATTATGAGCACATCAGTTTCTCAGTTTCTTGAACATGTGATGAAAATGGTTTACACATTTCACATCCATTCAGAGGAAAATGATCTTGAATGAACAGGTAACTTGCCTTTTAACAGAGATGACATACATATTGTAAGTTCAGCACAATAATTGGTGAATAATGCGCTACAGTCTTCAAATTATAGCAACATGAAAAATTAAAACCATTTGATTCTCTCCTCCATGTATAGTTCTACACTGGAGACTTGACTGTACATGTAGATTTCAATGTCACCCGATCGCTGGAAGAGAGATGTTTTCACAATATATTGTATCTTAAAGGGAAGGTGTGCAAGCATGTAGCAATTTGTAGGCAGCATGATGGTTCCACTCATAAGTTCATATCATTTGTTTTTAGAATATCCCAATTAATTGTGGCTTCACATCACATCGAGGGTGGGGGGGGGGGGGGGAAGGGAGATGCAAGAACATTAAATTCTACTCGCACGACCATTGTAACATCAAGTTCATGATTGAAATGTTCTGAATGTTACGTTTCTTAAGCAACTTGGGAGAATACACAAGAGAATAATACAGTTTCTATGACTGAAATTGTACCAAAACCATCCTTGGTCAAAGAGGAAACTAGATTGTCTTTTTATCTGGATACTGAATACTGTGCATAATTAGAAATGTTTAAAATCTAAAGAATTTAAAGGCATGGTACAGTATTGGTGGAGATCAGAACTGGGCTTTTAAGTTTTTGCGAGATGCCACAACACTTATGAAATAGTACAGAGCATACCATTTCAAGAGGAATTCAAAGTTTATTTGATGAAAATCGGATTTGGAATGACTGAAACATCCAAAAACAAAGTAAAACAAGTAATCGTAATAAAGTGTGGCCCCCACACTTTATTAGAATCGATCTGTTTTGGATATCTCAGCCATTTCAAAACCAATTTACATCAAATAAACATGAAATTCCTCATGGAATTACATGCTCTTTCATAAGAAGTTTCTCACTATCACCAAAAAATGTTAAGAACTTGAAATTAGGTCTCAACCAAAACTATACGATCCCTTTAACAGAGAAGACTAACATGTTTTCAAGCACTTGAGCCTTCTTCACAACCAAAAGATGTATGGCACTCTAACAAAGTATTTGCAGAATATGATAAAAAGAAAAGAACATCAGCACAGTCTTCATTTTCACATTCCCCATCTAGGAGGCAATTTTAATCTTACATTTGAAATACACTACTGTACTACATGTGTAGGCAAACCTGAATTAGTATGAATGTTGTAGACTACTAATGATATACTGTCCAAGTTTTCAGGCACACACACGCAGAAACACAAACAGTTGCCATTTTCGCAAAAGATAATCGTGCATTGAGCAAATTACAGTGGGCCTTCTGGGCCCCATTTCATAAAAAGTTGATATGATAGCAAGTCTTGCTGGAATGGTAATTGTCATGGTGACACCAAGAATCCAGCCTCCTGATTGGCTGTTGCTATGGGAATTGGCCATTCCAGCAAGAGTTGCCATCCTAACATCTTCTATGAAATGGGGCCCTGGTCTTCTCATCAGAAAAAAAAAAGAAAAAAGAAAAAAAGACGAGTATTTTCATTTAAGTATACTGTTGCAGTCAGTGGCTACCAGTAATTACTGCAGTATACAATATGCTACTGAAATCCTGAGGAAAGATTTGTTGAATACTGTATGACAATTCATCAATACGTATATCATCTGATCCTTATGCTCAGTGATGACCAACAGAGTTGTGAAATTCTCTGAAAATCTTGAATGCTGATTGGTAAGTGGGCTACCCTTCAGAAGTTGTTGCCAGGTCAGGCAATTGTAATAACAGGGTACAGTGGACTCCCGTTATAACGAAGTCCTCGGGACCGGCAGTTTTCTTTCGTTATAACGAAATTTCGTTATAACCGAATGAATAAACAATAAAAATACATAGAGTTGATAATGTTGCGGCCCTAAATTTTATTTCGTTGTAACCGGAATTTCGTTATAACCGTGTTCGTTATAACGGGAGTGCACTGTACTTTCCTTTTGTCATGGATAACCTTTGTGAAAGAAGTCAATGTGATAGCTTGAGCATTGGCGCATTAGTCCAATGTATTTGCATCATGCATAAAATGGACAATTCCTCTAAGAGGATGCTAACAGTGGGATCATGAGTACGCAGGCCAAGTTCTGAACATACACAACTGCCAATACATGCATAGAAGTAGATTTAGGAATACACATGAAATGCACAGTTTGTGTTTGAATAAACAACTCTGATACACGATGATTACAAAAGTCAATCAATTTAAGAATTTGAACATATTTAATTCTTTCACTTTGTTACAATGTCCTTTCAAGAGATATGTCAATATCCATAGCTTGCACTTCTTTAGAGAAGTAATGAAACAGGAGTTATGTGAACTGTACTTGTTAGATACAAGGCACACGCACTGAGAAAGACTAGGTGATGATTACAACACACACACAAAGCAATTCCAAAACACACATACTACCCTATGCTCGACAACTACTAGTTACAGGGTGCATAAAAAATTGACTTTGAATGCACTGTCAAAAAGGCTAATACATCGGACGGACTACACACATTACTGTACATACTGGAAATGTTTTGAATACAAGACATAGCTTTCTTTGAATAAATAACAAAGGTCTATACAGGCATATATATACAAAGTTCAAATAAACTGCTATGAATTAGTAATAATATTGCAAGGTTTAGAGTAAAATATTTACAAATCTGGCATGCAGTGTATTTGCAAAACTTGATGCCAACTTCCCAACTTCATATGATTTTTCAGTGAAGAATTATCAACTACTGGCGATATTAAATCATATACTATCTACTTCTATTCGTTTTCAACTTGGAGGAAATTTCTTTGTGGTTGACCGTCAACCCCTATCTTGTTGAATTTTGCATGGGTTTGATACATTCCAATGAAATGTAAAAACCCATTATATGCCAATTATTTTACTTTTATCCTTTTTTTTTTTTTCATGGAGGTGAAGGAGGAGGGTTATCTTTCCTCAGAATCTGTACTAACCTTGCTGGAACAAATTTCATTTCCACTTTGAAAACGATTGCAGTGAATTCCTTGGTGATCCTTAATCTTTTCCGATCAACCATTGCAGTCTCACACTGATGCTCTCTTCATAGAATCCAAATAGTTAAGTATTAGCCCAGACCAGGATCCGCACCTCATATCCATGTCAAGGTGTATGTTAGCACTCATCCTAAATATTGTTCACCTGTTCCTACACATTAATTTCACTCAACCAGATTGTATTCACAAAAATATGCTGCACCTTCATGTAATCATTCTACAGTTAAACTCGCATAAGTCGATCTTCTCGGGACTGAGCAAAACACATCGACTAAGGCGATTTTCGACTTGTGCGTAAGTCGAAAAAAATCGACTTAGTTTCATCACAGGTACATGTTGTCTACTCTGGAGCCGAGAGCTGGAGCGGTGTGCCGCAGCACGGGTCGCCCAGCAGGGCCGCGGCTAACTTTGCATGGACAGTGCATTAGTATTGGCACAGGTCCGATTACTTTACACCCTTGTTAAACCTTGGGGAAGTGAATATGAACGATATTTGAGCAGTGATTGATTCCAGTTTACCATACCGTGGCTAGAAATGCGTGTAGAGGTGCAATTCTGATTTACCCATGCCCGTAACTTTCCCCCTACTTTCTGCTTTGAAAACTCAGCAGCTTCATCCATTATACCACTCCAATGCACAGCGCTGCAAATGCCAAGCTACATGTACACTGCAAGCTCAATACTGTACATGGAACGCATGTGTACTGTACGAACGCTGTACGTACGTAGCGCGACAGCTGACATGGCTGTACCAGCGGACCCCCAAATACGATCCCATGCGATCGCTTTGAATTTTTATTTTAGATCATTTTTTTTTTGTCACCTCAAACTCATCTGACAAACAAAATAATGATGAGCAATAAATAATGAATAATAAATGACAGTGATTTATTACACGATAAAATCTTATTCGACTTAGGCACAGTGAATTCAATGGTTTTTCTGTGAAAGTGTTCTTGGAATTTCATCGACTTAGGCGAGTATTCGACTTACAAAATTCGACTTGTGAGTGAATTAATACACGTACGTCAATGGGGAAAAATCGGGACTTTTTAAAATAATCAACTTAGGCGATTATTCGACATATGCGACGTCGACTTAGGCGAGTTTAACTGTATTTCAGTACAAGCTACAAATTAATATACGCTTCAATCATATACCATTCATTTCTCACAATAAATGGGATGCATATACGAGAGAGAGTAGCAAAATGGTGGTTGGGAGGCACTATCATCTTCGGCGAGGCGCTGCTTGTGTGTGGACACTGGTTTTCGGCCTCAGCGCTGGAAAGAAAAGATACCACGCAAGATTGGATCAACACACATGTTAAAAGAGACATGCAATACATTCTGTTGTCATTGTACATCTTGTCTCCAGTCTTATCTTTGGTTTTGTCGTGTCTGGGTTTTTGTTGTTTTGATTCTTTTATAGGCATTTGAAAGGTTGGGGTGACACTACATTTGCAATTGACAGTACTGTGAATACAGTGCATTTGATGACTTATCAATTGTGGATTTTCATTCGCATAAAAACTTTGAATTGGGGACAAAAGAAAACATTTCAAATATTATGTTTCATGGTCACTTTGTCACATTTGAATACCAGGCACTTGATACTCATAGGATACAGAATGTTACAATTTTTTTATTCTCCCATCTGGATGGCATCTTGTCTAATTCTTTTGACTAAGTAT
Organism: Diadema setosum; assembly: GCF_964275005.1. Lineage (NCBI taxonomy): Eukaryota > Metazoa > Echinodermata > Echinoidea > Diadematoida > Diadematidae > Diadema > Diadema setosum. The sequence continues at coordinate 5,097,836 of NC_092692.1, read as the reverse complement.
TACAAGGAAATCAATAGCTCAAAGTGAAAAAAAGCAAGAAAACAATCACAACAAATGAAGAAGTAAAATCCACACATCCCGTTAGAATTTAGTTGGTGAAACAATTCACTGGACTAAAATCAAGGCTGGACTGTAAATACAAGTAAAAATTTCCTTTGCTCTACACTGCGCTAGAACTCTACCTTGATCTACAGTTTTGCTCGATGCTTTCTTGGGGTTCTTGAAGTGTGCCATCACCTGGTGGTCGTCAGTCATTTGAACGTCCTGCTCCTGTTGCTGATTTCTGAAATGGCAATTTGATCCACATATCTTGGAAACTTTCACACAAAGATAACACAAAGTTTAACCAGTGTTATAGGAGCAGGTTCTTCTCAAAATAAGGATATTCTGTTGATCAACAAATTTGCTAACACAGATATCAATGGGCGAGTCTTAATTTACACACATATAGGAACTATACAGGATATTGATTGCCACTGTGTTCATTAAACTATCAGCCAAATAATGAGAGCTTTCCAGTGTGAAGAGATTTACACAAGAGTTGGCATACCTGGCTGGAATGTATGTGATGAACAGTGGTGATAATTCCAGGATATTACCAATGCTTCTAAAGAGACAACTTAAATCATCATAATCATCATTTTCACTTTGATCAATATTCATCATCATTATCATCACTGAAAAAAACAAAACAAATAATAATAATAATCACTCAATAATTGTCTGACATCGTCAGCTCATACATCTCTTATCTGAGAGAGTGCTCACTAGTTGTTGACTGTCCCCCCCGAAAAAAAAAAAACCCAAACAAACAAACAACCCACGATATTTATAAACACATAATCACAGGAATCATGTGCATCTATCCCAAGATAATGATGATGGAGAAATCAAGTAACGTAACAGGTCTAGACATAATCATGGAGGGTTTACGAATGAACTCTGGTGATATTAACATGTTTCTCATTACATGAAAAACAAGCACACATCCCAAGCAAGGCATATCGTTAGTAAAAAGCCTGGAGAGAGGCTATCACTGATTAAAATGCATACTGCAGAATGGTGTGCCGTTCCCTTCTCCTGAGCTCATCATTGTCGGCAAACAGGATGGTGTGGTAAGGAGTGGGGACGTCCAGACTGGGAAGGATCCCCCTGGCGGCACTGGTCACCTGACCCAGAATACCATTGTACACCAGGAGGTCATCAACAAGGAGCTGTCAAAAGAACCATTCCATCAAGTCATGGTAAGTCATCATTCATTTGAATGAAAAAGCACCATTAACTCTTTAAAAAAAGAAGAAGATGTGGAATAACTCTTTTAACAGTGGAATAATTCACATCCTGCTGTGAAAAGGTAAATAGTTGGTTGTGAGTTTGATCAAATACTCTCAGATTATGTACTTATTATATTAAGTACTTATTAATTTCAAAATTGTACCAAATTTATGATAAAAAGTGCAATCAATAAACAAGGTCAATATGAGCAAGGGATGGATGTGTTTAGAAGGGGGGGGGGGGTGGTAGAGATTAAAAAAAAATAAGTTTAAGATTCCCACAACAGACACACTTAGTGGTAGATACACGCTTTGCAAAATACTGCAAGGGAAAAAATAAAGAAAAGGAGAATATGACTCTTGGCAACTTCAACTGATTTTCAGCACTGTCCATGGAAGGCACTTTTCAGAATAGCTCTGGCACTTATAACACATTCAGCATGACGAATATGCATGCGATAAATTGGCATTATTAGTACTGAATAAAGACAAATACCGGTAAAACAATAAACAACAAAAACATTCTCACCCCAAATTCCTTGACCCCTCTGCTGGGTGTTTTGCTATAATTCCACAGTTTGATCATAGAGACAGTGGCAGGCTCATCAAAGATCACATAGACCCGGTTGATCTGAATTGAAAAGACAAAATGAAAGAGAAAAACAGTAGGGAAAAAGGAGAGAATTTCAATTGAAAAGAAATGCAAGCTTTCAAGAATTCATATTCTACATCATAACATGTGAAATGAGGGGGCTCAACTTTATGAAGAAAAAAAAAAAACTTTTTCTACCATGCTTAATGAAGTGGCACAATTTGATAGTCATAAGTCTGTCTGAATGTACTCCCAACACTGGGAAAATTTATTGGGGTAGAACTCTTATATATATGCCACAGATTTGAAGTATCTACTTTGCAATACATGACTTCACAAAATTCATGGTATAAAATATGCCTTTTACTGTATCACATACTAAACATGACTTGGCCTTCACAACATATTAGAACTTTACAGGACTGCAGACAACTAGAGTGGCAAATGAAATACAAGATACTGTTGAATGGCTCTCAGCCAACTGTTACCACGGCAACTTCCATTTATTATGATCGAAGAAAAAAAAAATTAAGTCCTTCAGTTTGGCTCTCTATCGTATTGTGGTGTTAGTGATTTGAAGTATCTACTTTGCAATACATGACTTCACAAAATTCATGGTATAAAATATGCCTTTTACTGTATCACATACTAAACATGACTTGGCCTTCATAACATATTAGAACTTTACAGGACTGCAGACAACTAGAGTGGCAAATGAAATACAAGATACTGTTGAATGGCTCTCAGCCAACTGTTACCACGGCAACTTCCATTTATTATGATCGGGAAAAAAAAATGTCCTTCAGTTTGGCTCTCGATCGGATTGTGGTGTTAGTGATATCAGAGCAAACGATAATTTTGTCTATTATAAGAGATACCAGTCTGAGTGGTCATCATTCACTCATGACACTGTGTAAGTATATCATTGTACCAGGTTTGCTTTCTTTTCCATATCTCACCATAGAGGGCAGTATAGGGGCTAGCCACATGTGGCCACCGTCCGGCTTGTCGTTGACCCCGTCGATCAATTTGTCTGGTGTCCTGGTATCATCCGTGACTCCCTCCAAGACATTCACGCTGGGAGGATAGGCAGCTATGTCTGGGTGGTGGCAAGAGATTCAGGAACTGCTACATTGTCTCTGGAAGCTTGGCTTTTTATCAAAACTTAATATCCCATCATTCATTTCTACAATCCTTCACACATCTTTTCCTATGACTCATAGCCAGTGTGCTGTGTCATTGTATTGACATGTTTTGCCATATTATTTTACAGGAATACTTTGTAAACCCTTATTCTTTCATATTGCTGCAATCTTAAATTTGAGAATTAGGAGGGTTCTTTCAAATATGTATACCAATATGGTGCTGGATCACACTACTTCACTTATACTTGAAACAAACAATACCTCTTAAAGTATATCAGCTTTGTACAAGGTTATATCACAGCTGCCAAAATTCACCCATGAAAATCAGGGAGACTACACAAAGAATCAGGGAGATACATGCACCATATGCATTTCAATGCCCAAAATTAATCCCAAAATTAAGGAGATTGTATATTCTGTTATCAAGACATGAAGAGATATTGAATCCTTCTTCAGAATCAGGGAGACTTGTAGCATACCTGCCAACATTTCAAGATGAAATATCTTACTCATAGATTGCAAAAATCTTATTTTCTATGCAAACTGAAGTTAAAAATCTTACTTTCGGTCAAATCTTCAGAAAATACACATGAAAGGTATATCTAAATATTTTTTAAAAATCTGATTTCTCTGACAGAAAATCTGATTTTGCTATTTTTAACGTAAAAAATCTTACTGAATCTGATAAAATCTTACTAGTTGGCAAGTATGTTGTAGCTCCATTATTTGCTGTGAAGTTCATCCATCAATCAAAATATTTATATTAATACACAACAGATTTAAAAAAAAAGTTGGTAATGATCATAAAGGTAACAAAAAGGCATCTTGCTAATTAAAACACAACAGATTCAAACAAAACACATGGCAGTTGGTCACATTTTTATATGCACATCCTAAGACCCAAACTTAGTAAAGTGTTCAAAATGCTTCTCATTATCATCTCTTATTAGCAGACAGGTCCATTGTCAGGTTGAAAAAAAGGATACTTGATTCTGTGAGTTCCATCTTTTCTCCCTCTGCATCATAGAACTCGAGACCGTTAAGTCCGATGTAGTAGAGATCCCCGTACGTAGACAGCAGCTGGAGCTGGAATACAACTGCGAGCGTTTGCATCCAGTCAAGGTAAAACTGACTCTCACATCAATCATATTTTTTTAAATAGTACACTCTAAATTCCTTCCCATTCAGAGATAACAAATAAAAAGAAAAAAAACAACAACAAAGGTATTAACAATTTAACAATGGAAACATAATAATGGACAAAAGTGGGTTACATCATTGGTTACAAACTTAGTTACATCTTTGGTTACAACGTGGGTTATTAAAAGTGAGCAATTTGTTAGTTGTTCTTGCTGTGCATTAAATAGGCTATGGAAATTGGTGTATGGGAAAAGCTACAGGGTCATGCAAAGCATGATCCAATCCTGTCAGTCACAGCAGGGGACTCCCAGGAGAGTGTCACTGTTTGGCTAACTATTGTCACATGGTACATATGTTTCATCTCTAAGGGCCAAACAGACATACTCACATCTCCGAGTAGATAGGAAAGGGCACGAGGACAGATTTGTATGCAACAGGAAACAAAATCGAACTTTTGTCTTTGAAAATCCTTCATGATAGAGATAATACCTGGCATGTGCCCTGACCACTCAAATGAAATGTACCTGATCAAGACTTTCAAAAAACAATTACATTGTACATCTAAATGAATCCAGAGATTCAGAACTAATAAGGAAATCTCCAAATAACTGTGTATCTAATATCTCTTTGTAGAATTTATACATAAAGCCCGACATAATTTTTTTTTAAAAAATACTACATGGGAAAAGAAGAGGACCCACTGCATGAAGTTATTGCATTTATTTTTGTTCCTTGTGAGGCATTTACAAAACCCACAATCTTAACAAAATTAATTTTCTTTTCTTCACAAAACAATGCTGCAAAGGATACAGCCACAAGGCATGTGCATTGGGATGTATTCCTGGCTTGGAATTTCCATGGCAACCTGGCTCTGTCTGCATTAGGAAAGATGAGAAAAAGGAAACTTGTGTAAATGTCACATCATTTATCTTCAAATGTCACATGATTAGCATTCTCTGGAGGAAAGCAATGTCGCAAGAAAACAAGAACATTGTTGGTATTTCATCTAAATCATTCAGCAGAATACACAAACTTCCCGTCTCCATTCTCTTCATTCATTTCTGCCTATCACAACACACACACACACACACAAGGACAACTTCATAACCAACCAATCTGCATTAGACCCTGTGAAATATAAAGAAATATCAAAAAGGAGATTTCCTGAGGGGCATTCCCATTATGGGACTACTCAAAAATTGCAGGTGCTATTTCAACATATATATCCAACGAACTACAGAGTGCTGTTAGAGTGACTACCATTGAAAAAAATCACAACATTCATATCATTTGTCGGTTTAATCTGAATTTCCCTCCCCCTCCCCCCCCCCCCCCCTTTCACTCATGCTGTTGCTATTTCATTCTTTTCGTATTCTCTATCCTTCTTTTGTTCCTTATCTTGTTCAATGTTGCCTCCCTATTCATCTTTATCCTTCACAGGTTGCCGGCCCTATAAAGATCCTTGTGATCATCACTGGCCCATCTCTGCCTTTTGTCTGTTCACAGCCTTGCTTTAATCCCCCTCCTTTACTTGTTGGGCTCCCTGCTTTTGACTTCTAACCCACCCCTTTTGTTTTCTTTGTTCTGTGTCCCTAACCCTCACCGATTGTGCTTGTTGTGTGTAGTCCTTATAGTTAAGCACCTGCTTTCCCTACTTATTTGTCATTACGCCTCTGACAAAGATTCTGCTAGGATCAAAAGCTCAGGCCCCTTTTGACTCCATTTTACTCCATTGGCCTGCCACTATTGGATAAGCAGTTTTCAGCAGCTTTTTTGCTACATTTATTCATAATTCCATAACACCATACTCTTTCATTACTGTCATTCAGCATAAGTTAATTCTCTGGAATAGGGTTTCCTCCTGCATTATAATCATGTGACTTGCAGACGACTATTAAGTTATAAACTCAAAGATGCAGCAAAAAGGTGTGATGCTGACCCAAATTATGTGTGAGAAATTAATCTCTCCTTGTGGTAGATTGAAAGACAGTGACGGAGATAGCTAACAGAGCATACAATGACAAACAATCCTTGTCACGTACCTGAGAGTATCAGGAATGGCCTTGAGTCTTCTGCTAGCAGCCGTCTGCCAGTTGGTCTGACTGGCAAAGCTCAGGTCCTGCGCAAAGTCAAAGAAGCAGTTCCCGGGGCCTTTTCGGATGAGGAAGCCCTCGCTTGGCGACACTTGCTGACCGTCTAGCCAGACGTGGACGATCTTTGCCTGGATTCATGAAATTTTCAAGCATGCATACATGCTGGATTATCTGAATCTGCTATGAAGGTTGTTGATATGCATAGAGTATCAAAGTGATGATGTCATACAGAGTCTTCTGTTAACCTGTTGAGGACAGGCTAACTTTGCTACATCACGCATTTCCCATAGACACCTGCCCTAGTATACTCTGTACTTGTTCTTATTGGGGCAAAGCTCAGTGCTGCTGCCACACAAAATATAATTGTACATGGTTTGGCGCAGTGGGCTAGGACTGAGTATGAGCATGGTTTGTTAGCAACCGCTGTGTGTTCACAGATGATCAGGCTATGTGAGGTTGCAAAGAACCAGCTTCCATGGTGATGAATGGCTACAAAGTCACACTTCAGTACTCTATAGACAATGCCTTGCTGTGACATCTATGTGACTTTAAACTCAGCAGCTGTGTGATACTTGACAAATATCATAAGATATTTCCTATTGAAAAACTTTACATAAAGAGTTGAATAGTCTTTCGACCTCACACTGCAGAGTAAACTTCAGTGAAGTTTCCACAGTCATCACAATCCATCGAAGGGATCTTCAAACATCACATCAAACCCACCTTATCGTAGCAGATAGAAAACCTGACATTAAATGCAGATCACAAGCCTAGAATTGTTACATCAAACAGACAGAAATGAATGGAGCATTAAGGTATTCCTATCCAATACCATGAATGGCTAAATGATTACAGAATCATGAACTTCAAGACACCTGGGTGTACAGACAAGCATGCGCGAAGGGAAAAAAGTATCCAATGTTCTTATGGGTGAAAAAAAAACCTACTCCTCCCCTTCCCCTCACCCCTTACCCTAAACAGATCATGATCAAAACAAAGGTGATGGAAACATTTTGGAATCACTCCTGTCAACACTCACCCCTCTGTAGGTGTCCTCCTGAGACTTGTTGTAATTCCAGACCCGAAGTCCCGTCATCTGCACCTCCCTGCCGAAGTCTATTGTGAGGACATGGTCACACCCCTCACTGAATGGAATCATCCACATGTGCTCATCTGATGATGTCACATTGGTACCATCTATGAGCCTTTTGTAGAGAGATTAAAAATGATAATAGCAATGATAATCATCATCATCATCATCATCATCATCATCATCATCACCATCATCGTCACCATCATCATCATCACCACCATCATTATCATCGTCATCATCATCATCACCATCATTATCATCATCGTCATCATCATCACCATCATGGTCATCGTCATCGTCATCATCGTCATCATCGTCATCGGCATCGGCATCATTATCATCATCATCGTCATCGTCATCATTATCATCATCATCATCATTAATGAACTAGGCAACGGGAATCTGAGGTCAAACACAATACTGAAAGTATCAATCGATGAATGTATAAATTGGGCTATACTGTAAAAGCTAGTGGGAAACTTGATAATGTATTCCTACTTCTCAAGATACATCTGTATTAATTTCACCACTGTCACGCCTTCTGTAGAAGGTCAGTCAGAGACGGTGGGAATCTGAGCTCAAACTCATCTTTGCAAAGTACTGACAAAAGTACATGTATGCCAAGACTGACCATAGCTACTGGAAAAAAAAATTGATGATTTATGCCTTTCTTCTTTACATACATCTGTTTTTGATAGAGCCATTTGGGAATTTCACATCATTAGCACCATTTATACAGAAAGAAAACCCCCTGTCTGTAATAAACAAAGTGTGGAGTAATAGTCACAATCAAAATTTCCCTTCCCAAAAATCATTTAATGCTACTAAATATCTCAAAACAGAAGTAACATTGCACTTGAACAATGACCCAAAAAAAAAAAAAAAAAAACTTGCCTGAAACAATTGCCCACTGGGACAAGTGTTGATGCACTATGCAAGAGTTGCACATGGAAGAGACATTTTTTTAATACAATTTGAAGATGTGATAATTGATATATATACCAGGTAGATTCAGCCAAATTCTAAAGCTAACAATTAGTTCTTTTCATGGTCTTACTCTATTTGTGTATATCAAGTTCAAAACATCACAAAATACTTTCTCTCATTGGCACTCACTTGTCCAGAGTCCTGTCATCCATGTCATACTCCGGCAGGTCGTTGAGGTCGCGGGGTGAGGCATCGAGCATGTCGAGGGACATCGGTATCCCATCCCCTTCGACGTCGATGACCTCCAACCCAGTCAGACCCAGGTAGTGGAGATCACCCCATGTCACAGTGAAGTTCAGACGCACATCTAATATAATAAGAACAACGACAAAATTAAAAGTGGCATGCACTATTAAACAATGATAAGCACTGAGAGTAGAGGCATGTACAAAAGAGATGTTCAATTACTTCAGTATTAATTCATTAGTAGCAAGAGTACAACAATGTAAAAACACAACGGGGGCTGCACTTTACACGGGACATTTATTGACTGTCTGCGGTCACACAATAGACATAAAAGAATAAAAAAGATAGAACCATTGCGAAAACACTGTTCCAAAAATGTAACCATGGCCTAATAAATTCATCAAGGTAGAATGAGCAGGAGGTGTTACATATGTCAATGTATCTTCTGTTTCATTCACAGCATCCGCTGATATCAAACAGCTCACAAGATCACCTCAACTTAGATCTCAAAAAAGAAAAGAAAATCTGCATCAACCAGTTAGTACAATATAACATTGCAACCCTGTATACTCGAGGAAAATATCTTCACTTTTGTAACATTACAACAGTTCGCATTGAGACCGATCAGTGCACACTTAGAAATGAGGTCTACTTTTCTGGGATGGGTCACATTTGAACTCACGCCTCGCTGTGAACACTGCGCCTTGCTGCTGCAGGGTGGATATTGCTGTGTCGGGCTGACCAGGACTGACCAGGTGGTGACCACCAGCAGACTCCTGAGGAGTGTGCCGGTCATCGTCCACCTGTTCAGCGGCCACCATGGGTTCGGACTTGGCCTGCCTGGCTCGGTTCTGCCGGGCAGTGGTCATCGGTCTCTCCTGGACAGAGATGGACAATGCAGGTATGAAATATTTTTGTTTGCTTCATTTGGAAAGAACATTTTTGCACAACTTTGCGAATTGGGAGAAAATTGTTCAAAGAATAATACAAACATGTAGAAAAGGAATGTACATCTCTTATAATGGCAAGAATACCAGAGATATGATGGAAATATTGTTTGTTGTTTTCACATCACTGCTTTTCATGTCTTGTAACACAGAACAATATTTCTGAAGGTGCAATTACACATAAAGAGTTCGGGTACATACAAAGAAGTTAAAAAGTTTGGGGATGAGTCCAAAAAGCAATAATTTATTGATGGACTTGGAAATAAAATCTTAACTTTGTACTCCAAACTTGTAACTTTGATATAAGATTTTTTTTTTAATGGCTTACTAACAGAAAAAGAGAAGACATTTTAAATATTTTGGCACATGATTTCACATCACTACATTTTTTGCATGTCATCCTTCACTGAGATACTACGGACATTATGGACAGGGTGACTCTTTTCACAGTTTAAATCTGGGAGTGTATGGGGCAAAATATTACAGTGATGGTATCCTTCATCATAAAGATGCAATTCTAAGATTCCCTTCAAAATGAGCAGCCTACTTGCAAGCCCTAAATGACCTAAAACCAGGGTCGCGCCCCAATGTAAATAGACAGATTGTTAGTTTTGCGTAAATCGCTTTTAAATATCACATCAATGTATTTACTTAAACATATTAAAGAATTTTTGTTTAAAGGATGATTGCCAATTTTGCTGCTGGGGCCATCCAGAGAATCTTCAGAGATTTTTAAAAGGGTCATAGGTACCTCTCCGACGTCTGCAGTCCTTGGCCTAGTTGGAGGAGCAGCGTCTTCATCCAGACTGGAGCTGAACCACTCCTCAGCTGCAACAAAGACCTCATCATTCCTGGAGATCAGCTCCAGGATTTCTTCATCTTCTGTGAACAGGATGGTCTGTTTGGACAGAGAACAAATAAATTAATGGATGGATGATGGATAAATGAATGAACAAATGAATGAATTAATGAGTGAGCAAGTGAATGAATGAATGAATGAATGAATGAATGAATGAATGAATGAATGAATGAATGAATGAATGAATGAATAAATGCATAATGCATGCATACATGCATGAACGGAATGGTATAGAATGGAATGAATGAGTGAGTGAATGAATGAATGAACAGATGGATGGATGGATGGAGAGTACAACATAGTGTAGGGTAGACAGAAGGTTAAAGAACAATATCACATACTACATAAAGATGTACAAAAAAACATATCAAGAGCAAAAAGAATGCAAATATGCAATTCAATGTCACAAAGCAGCTAAATAGGTATTCACCTTTTCCATTGCCTTACTTGGTTCTCAATTCACTTGATAGAAGTAAAACACATATAAGAAAATTCATCACATAGTTTCTTCACATGTAGAGTCGAAGTTCAAATTGTGTCCACAGATATGTGACATAGCCCTGGGTATGAAAGTGATATTTCAAGCTATGCTCATGTTATGAAAATGTGAATTACAGTGCTTGGCATGTTATGAAGACTGTAGCCATGACAACATACAGTCAAGCTGTATTGCATCAATAGGTCATTCTTCCATCAGTATGCTGAAAATACTCACATCGCCAAAAGAACTTGGGTCTCCCTGGAGGGCTCCTGATGCTCTGTGAAATGAACAAAGATGGACTTCCCATATTAACCCATTTAATATGAGCTGATTTTGATATAGCAGGCAATTCCTATAGAAATCTACCCAAGTATACTCGGGACTAATCTCCTATGAGTGAACACACATCAGACATAGAGAAAGACACATGGGCATTAAATCACATGACAAAAAAAGACAAGTGCGCCTGCTGGGCTCCGGATCGTAAAGATATCTGCAATTGCCGTAGGTTCAGTCAGGGTTGGCTACTATGGTCACAAATGGAATGCTTGCTGTTGATTGGCTATTGCAGTGCTGCTATCCTTGTGACTGTAATTATGGTAGACAGCTTGTAAAACGATCTGCACTTTAACCCACTGAGGACAGGCTGATTTTGCTACAACATACATTTCCCATAGATGCCTGCCCGAGTATACTCGGGACTAGTCTTTAACGGGCTAAAGCAGAATCCTGGAGTTGGACCAATGACTCACCTGGCTATTTCACCCTTGAAGATGTATGTGTCATCCAGCGAGATCTCAACATCCTTAGCTCCCCGAAAGGAATGGATCCTAGATTTGTTGTAATTCTGTTAAAAGGAACAGAACAATACAACGTGCAATAACAAAATATCCTTAAAAACTGCCCGAACCAGTGAATGATACATTGGTAACAGCTGAAAATTGACAAGGTACAACCCATTACAAGTATTTTTGCCATCTAAAAGCAGACTACAATACAAATCCACATCTTTCTATCCATCTTGCACTCACCCATATCCTGATCATTGCTATCTTGACGGGGTGTTCGAATGTCACAGTGATGAGGTGCATTCTACCAGGTGTGAACGGGGTCAGCCACATGTGTGTGTCATCCCTGGTGCAGTTCACACCATCAATCAGGTTTGTAATCACCCTGGGGTCGTTTGTGTACTCTGGCAGGACGTTCAGGTCCTTTGGCTCTGCAGTGATCTGTGGAACATCAGAAAAAGAGAAAGAGAATGATCAATGTCAACTATCACATGATTATTGAACATTCATTCCACATTTCAATTCATATATTGTATTTCCCATCTTATTCAAGAACCTTTTCACAATATAAAAAGGGTTGACATCAACAACTTGATATCAGCAACTTTGACATTAACCTATCAGGCTATGACCGCCTCTTTGTATTGCATCATACAACAGAAGAAGAATACAAAATATAGAGGTATTAAATGTGATGATAAAATCTGAAACTATACTTTGCATGAACAAAATTCCTCCTGGTACAGATCTAACAGCCTATACAAGCTACAGGTGAGGGCATTACTGTTTTAATCTTAGCATTTCAACAATATCTTGATAGACTAACTGGCATTGCAATACACTTTATGTCACATAAATGACAGAGAAGACGCATAATTTATGAGAAACTCTGATTTGTTCTTACCACATTTACGAAAAGAAATATTTGGACAATAACTCCAGAGGCAAACTTGATCTGTGTGTTGTGCTGCCAATCTAAACGATAAAGTCCATACACAAGTCATAAAGGCCCACTGGATACGCTAAAATGTTATCTGTATCTTTTAAGTCTAAAAGAGAATATGTTGTTAATGAGTTTCGGAATTATTTATCAAGATATACAAGAAATTATTGTGACTTTTTTTTGATTGATCACGGTTTACTATTCTTTGCAGAAGGACTGATATTCAAAATGTATACAAATCAAATACGAGAAAAAAAAAAAGCAAAGATGAATACGCTAACTCACTTTGTTCACTGGAGCATGCTCTCCATTACTCTGAAACACCTCAATGCCGTTAAGTCCAACGTAGTGTCGGTCGCCCCATGTCGTCCTGACGTTGATTGTCATGCACTGCCCAATTGGCATGATGGGAATTTCAAACTCATCACTGGTGTTGAGAAAATAATAATAAAGAAAAAGTTTCAGCTTTTATGGCACAGATGGCAACAAACTAGAGGATGACTCATGACTGGGGTTCATTCTGATTAATGTATCAGGAAATGGACTTATATTCAATTGTCATTCCTCTCATGGAAAATCATCATGCACAATATTAATGAATACAACAAATAGAAATGGCAAACTCTGTAAAATGGTTCTCATCAAAGCAAAACAGTGATCTGAATTTAGCTTTCTGAATAAGCTGTTATTTTCGCGAGGGTTTAAATTTTGTGAATTTAGCAAATCACTGTTGGACGACATGAAAATATCTTGAACTGATGGACATTAGTGCACTTATTATAGCCTCGGTGTCAAAATTGCAAAAACATCTTATGAAAATATCTTTGACGCCCTCATTCGCGAAAAATATCTATAGCTTATACAGTAATTCTTGTGCATCTGTGCTCTTTCTTCACTTCTTAGTTTTTCCCTTTCTCCCTATCTCTGTCTTTTGTCCTCTTTTTAACATGTTCTTTTGCCAACCATTTTCTTTTTTAAATTGCTTCCATGTTAACATAAAATATTTGGGCTGTAGATAACACTTCAGAATATGTAACAGGGCAACAGATGTTAGATATCTGAACTGGAGGCACATGACCTTATAACAAATTCAGTTAGGGCATGATTAAAAACCGGGGTCACTCTTAACTGTTGCAGAAAGAGTGACAGCATGAATAATACAAATTTTCCTATCAAAAAAGTCAATCCAGTGCAAAATTTTCCACACTCTTACTTCAATAAGCTTGAGAGAAAAAAAAAATCAACATTTGTCAAGGTTGCCCTGCCCTTAGAATATTGTGACCATCCAAACGGACTTCTTTCCACCCTCACCTGCTATCATCATCGCCTTCATCCTGCATCTTTGACCGTCTTCCCGACAGGATGGTATCCAGGGCATCACCTGTAATTGGGAGCAGGAAATTTTGTTGTGTCAAAGGTCACGGGTCAAGAGTTTAAGTGCAATTCCACATCTTGCTGAAGTTGGATTTAAAAGAAAAAAAAAATAAAGCAAAACAGAAGAAACCACACATGCAGGAAAGTAGTGGTTCCATCAAAATCAGACTTGAAATGAGAAAGTCATAGAATTTTAAATTTTGCATGTTTTCATGAAAAAGGAATGTCAGTGGTAACCATATTTTCAAATTGGAGGGAATGATGACACAACCTAACATGTTCCCCTCGACCTGTTCAACAAACTTAAAACAAAAGACAATATCTTCACTTCAAATTATCATGGAAAAACAACCTCTCATTGTGAAACTAGGCAGACTTTTGATTTGAATTCAAAACACAATATTCTAAACTCAACTGACCGTCTTTGGACAAGCTTCTGATTGACAGGTATTACATGCACACAAGGGCTTCTACACAAGGAGAAAAATCCAACCTTCAACATCCAAATTGACATTTGGGGCCAGCCTTCCTTTCTGGGATTTGTTGAACATCGAGAGGGACGTCCATGACTCTTCCAGACTGCGGTCTTGGTGGCTCCGCAGCTGGTGGGGGCGCTTCTCGTGAGGACCACCTCCCACCGCGCCTACCCCTAGCTGGCCTGGGGGCGAGAGAGGGTCGTCATCGCTGACAGCCCCCTCTGCTGCCTGTTGACGCCATCGGAGCTCCTCCAAGTCGTCTGCAACTGGTTCAAAAAGCAATGAGGTTGACAGCATGTTTGGTTCATTCACGCAATTAAGTATCAGTCAAATCCACATTACTTGTCATGCAATTCACACATCTTTACAGGTGTTCACTAGATGAGATCATTTAAGGTCGTGAAGTTCTGACTGTAGGATCCACTCTTGGATATTGTCATCAACAATCTTTGCTATCCACTAGGGGTGGAGAAGCAGGACAGCTAACCAATTTACATCTCAACCTACTGCAGACAGATACAGAGAACTGTAAAACTACATGGCTGTAATACATATCACAAGCTTTTGAACAAAATTTCCCCAATGTGATGGATATCAGGTTTAATGCATTTGATTGAGGTAGGTATAAAGGGGAGGGAGGTCTGTGGGCTAAAGCTAATTAAGTGAGCTTTTCTCTAACCCAGGTCCCCTACCTTTGTACGCTACAGCCTACACCTCTTGTGCATACAACCTGTGCAATAGACATATGTAATGAATTAAGGCCATGAATCTCTTTCTCTGCATTTCTTGTGATTATGCTATTTAAGATAATAATAATAATGATAATGATGATGATGATATCATCATCCTCATCATCATCATCACAATGATAATTCTTGTTACCAATATCATCATTATCATTATAATCCTGATACCTGAGATCTTGGATGGGTTTGGGTTTTGGTTCCTGCTTCTTCTCCCAGGGGGGTCCTTGGCAGTCAGAGGGTCATCGTAATCTACACGGTCATCAGAGGATTTCCTGAAAGGGATTTTGAAGACAACTATGAGTCATGTCACATTTCCATCTATTCATGTGATTTATGTCCTTCTGTGATGTGTTGTGGTCTAGTGGTTTCCAGTCTGTGCTTTCAGTGAGGAGGTCCTGGGTTCAAACAATGCCATGGCACTTGGGTCTGTGGACAAAACACTTGATCAGCAACACTCTAATCTACAAAGGGGTACAGATGGGTCCACAGTAGGAAGCAGAACATGATATGCTTGGATTCATCATGTGTGTGTTGGAAAAAGAAAAAATACATAAATGTCTCCACCTTGGAATGCTTCCCTGATGTAGAATATATAATTTACTGCAAACTGTCAGTCAAATACCTTTCTGGTAAACATGACACGTGACTGGCTCAAGTTTCTTAACCACTGAAAAGATCAAAATGAAATCGAGCCACAATAAAATGTCTAAAACCTGATATGAACACTTACATTCAAGATAATAGGGATATGCAGTGATGGAAGGGGGTGTTGGTTTTTGTTGTTGTGTCTTCTTTATCTTTTTTTTTTTTTGGGGGGGGGGAGGGGGAGTATCTCTTTTATTCTATACAATGCTTGTAAAGTTTAAATATAGGTCTATTAACAAAGAAATAGCCATATTGCCTAAACTCACCTGCTTGTTCCAGGCCACGGACTGCCTATATCAAGTGAATCATCAGCTTGATCTATCCTGCTGGAACCTCTTGGATTTTCCTCCTCCCCTGGAAGGAAAACAATTAACTCTTTAAGAACCACTACTGCAGTGTATCACTGAAACAGTGTAAAACTGGTTGCCAGCGGCAATGAAAAACTTAAAGAAAATGTCAGGTGGTGGAGTATTTATTCTCAAATTGCGATGAAAAACTGTAAGTTTCTATCGTGTTGATGATAATGAACGCTGCCCCCTCTCTTTAAAGATGTGATAACAAGTTGATGACCCCGAGTCCCACAATACATACACATACATGAACAGTGAATTTTTTACTACAGTACAGTGAGTTCACATAAATCTAGAACTATGGGAGTACCAGTGTACTTTTGTATGGGGTGAATACGGCAAAGATCCCGGGATCCCGGCCCAAGCACCACACAATACTATTTCGGTGTGGGACAACTCATGACATTGTACAAAAGAAGAAAGTAAAGAATGAATGTAGGGGGGGGGGGGGTAATTCTCTACCACTTTTAGTAAAAATGTTCTCATTGAAAGTGTTTGATGAGTTGCATTTGTTAGTTTTCACAGCTTTGACTTCATCAAGACATGGTGATATGTCTATGATAACCTGTATCCAAGCCAAATCAACTCTTTGTTGTAACAAGATATCTGATTAAAAGTTATAAGTAGGACGTTACATAAGTGGTAGTGAAGATGCTAGGCATTTAATATTCAATTTAATTTTCTTTATTTCAATTCCAGCAGATCCTCAATTTGAAGCAGAGGAAATATATTAGTAATTAAGAAAAAGAACAACCTTATATTTTATGACAGCAATAAAATGTTCCTTTTTTTTTCAATTTACAAATCAAACCCCTTTAATGAGTAGTAGGAATGATTTAAATCAAACCACTATCAACAATTCAAGTAATTCTTAACATGACAATGTGTATTTAAGATATTCACTGAAAACTGAATGATGAAATCAATCTTACCAGTAGTTATGTCCAGCCACGGTGGTCTTTTCTGCTTGGGCTTGGCACCCCTGTATGGAAATGAACCAGAACTTAGGATGAAACTACTGCGGGGTTACTGTGTCAGTCTGATGTTTGGGGTTTCGATTTTTTTCCTTTTTCCTTTTTGTTTCAAGGACCTTTCCTGTACAGCTGATATTCTACTTGCTTTCAGGATGCAAAACAGTTAGATTGATTGATTAAACTCCCGACAGTTTGATTACTGGTGTGCAAGAAAAAACATGCACACACATGAAAATTTCTCATAGCTTCAGTTCACTGTTTCTTTCATGTTGCCATTTTTTTCCACACCCTTTTCCTCTCAACTGCTCTGCACTAAAGATAGTATCAGAGTGCATTGCACTATTACCTACTTTGGCTCACACAATGCCCACTTACATTCTATATCAGTGATCTTGAATGTGAACATGCTCTCTGTCACAAAACATGGCAATAGTGTATTGACTGGACAAAACAAATGAAGAAAATTATATAGAAATATCAAGAATATTCTGCATACAAGTAGCTTTAAAACACGTCAGCAGCTTTAAACTACCTTTAATAGATATGTGTTGAAGTTACATAAATAGAACAAAACTTTTGAATTATTTCAAGACATCTAATTCTATAGACCAGCAATTGTTACAAACTACTTGATATCATGTTCTATTGAATATCACGGATGTTTTTTCTTTTACCCGTTGAGGATGGACTTATTTTGTTACACCGTGCATTTTCCATAGACACCAGCACAAGTATACTCGGGACTCGTCCTCAACGGGTTAAGAATTCTATTCTGCCCTTCATTTTTTTTTTTTTTTTTTTTTTTTTTTGGGGGGGGGGGGAGGGGTAGGGGTCATTGCTGTCTACACACATTATAAGCAGACATCATCATGGATCAAGTGTTATATCATGAGGTATCATGAAGTGCCTAAAAACAGGGTGGGATGGGGGAAAGGGGTCTTAAACTTTACACTTGTTCCGTTTTGAAGTCAAAGGAGGCTGCCCATCATCCTTATACAAATATATACACTAGAAAAGAGGGATCATGCTCATCATTCCCCGGGCAAACTTTTCCAGACTTACGCCCTCTTTCCTTGGGAAGAGTCCTCCGTCAGCCATGGAGGCTTTGAAATAGGAGGACGCCCTCTGGAGGGGGTCAGAGAAGACGACAGGCACCATATTGTAGAAGTCAGATGGTGAAAGTGGAGAAGTAAGGACAGAAAATATAAACAATGAGAGAGAGAAAGGTGAGAGGAAATACTGAGATAGAGCCTTGTTTTCACTGCCTTAGGGTTACTCATTTCTGTCATCAGTTGACAAGCTTGCCTGCACTGCTTCAGCATCAAACTTTGATCTCTACCCAATGTTTGACTAGCTGATTATTCTCTATCAAAGTGGATGGCACTTACCACACAACTAAACACCTTACAAGAAAGAAACTTTCCAGATGACTAGAACTCTAAAAATAGGGCAGAACTTTGAAGTCTTCACTGTTCTTTCACCCTGCAGATCAATGCAGATTTCTTACAAGTTAAAACACAGGAAAATGTGGTATAAAGACATCAGGTCCCACAAACTACGGTAATCTTTTTGCAGTTCTGTGCTTATTTTGATGGTATAATGTCAACTATTCATTACTCATGTTTCACAAAGTAGGGTAAAAAAATACTTTTTCATCTAAAGCCTCTGTTGTTTATACATAATAGTTTGTTCAGCTGCAGAATGTCAAAGGCCTCCTTATTTGCAAAGTTTATAACGCATACTTGAATAAGCAACAAATTTAAAAAGATTTAAGTTCATGGCTTCTTTTTTCTTTTCTTTTTTTTTGAATGGCAATACTATATTATTATTAAGTGATTTTTCCCTGGTTTTTGTGCAAATTTGATTACCAATTAACCAGTAGACCAGTTGATCCTTAAAATGTTGAGGATGGGCTGATTATGTTACAACATGCATTTCCCAAAGACACTTGTCCGGGTATACTCGGGACTCGTCCTCAATGGGTTAAATATAATGTATGCAGTGAAATTCAGAGTTGCCAATTTAATGATGAGAAGATGATCATTTCTGCAGTAAAATGCCTCCAGTACTTCATGGATTAATTCTTCCGTTGGTCAAGAACGTGAAATGTCAACTTCCAGGATATCAGCTCATGGCAAAAGTTTGTTTTAAACAACATTATCTTTCTGCACTCTGCAGTGGAAATGGCTCCTGTGATGTGGATTCCTGATTAAAATTTGATGATTTTGGGAGGACATCACAATTGCGAGGATAAACCTCCAGGGCAGTGAAAACAAAGTCCTGGTTGAGTGTACTACAAGTGAAGGACATTCTACACAATACGTAGTAAACCACCATAGAGATGTTACAAACTTATCACTTGGGTGTAATCTCTGGTTTGAAAAAAAAAAATACAAGTACCATCTATGTGAGCTCCAGAGCAAAGAGATAAAGTGTACCCCAGTAGAAATATCAGCACACAGTAAAATGTCTCTCAATGCAATGTTCCTTTGATGACAGTTAGGATGGATGACTAGTGAGTTATTACTGATTGTGATTAAAGTGAAATGGATTTTTTCATAACATGCTCACATCAACCATCTAAATTTATTTTCTACAACTCCGATTATCAAATCCTGATTTTTAGAAAGACATCAAACACATATTATAATGACCACTAATAGGTATGCAATCTATATAGATCTGTTTAGAGAGCACAAATTACACACAATATATTCAAATACATGTATCATTGGCTAACATCATCTACAGCACAGACATACCATATAAAAATGTTACAAAGATGGACAAAATACACTGTTACTTTCTACTATTGATTAACAGACACTATTGCGTTACTCATGAAATGTGACATCATAAAAATCGTAAGAAGTTAAAACAACACTATCATACAGATTACAATATGTTGAAACACTGAATACAACGTAGCACCCCTCATTTTGTTTGGAACAAGAGTGACTTGAAAACCTATGAACTAGAATAATAACATCTCATCAGGACATCAGCATTTTATGCTTGGCCATGGTTAAATGGTATTTAAGTCATCATGATTTGAAGGGAATTGCCTAATACAAACTTCAAAGATGCTCCTGGAATTAAATGGGGTTCATACATGTATAAACTGAATGATAAAAAAAGGAAAACAACCCCCCCCCCCCCCAAAAAAAAAAAAAAGAAGAAGAATTTACAGGAGCATTTGATTGCCAATGACAATCTGATAAGCAGTCTGCCATATTGGCTTTAATTACAACCACTTGTTTGCAAACTTCCTTGATGTGCATGAGAAATTTGATTGATATTTAGAAAGATACACAAACGAGGGCTACTAGTACTACGCAACAACTACACAGTCCATCTAACACATGCAGGAGGTAAGTATACAGAAAAAAAAACCATTACAAACGGCTGACTGGGAAGACTATGTCATCACATTGTGGTGATGGAGAAAACAAATTCAGAGCCCCATGCCATGAGAGGTAAACACAAAAATACAATATCCAGCAATCAAAAGCTCAACTGCCACACTGCATAGAACATTTGAAGCTGTTGCTGCCAAAGCCACAGTTGACTTACATACAATTGCAGAAAATGTTGCAAATCCTTTCAGTACATAGGGCTCTGATTTTGACTTCTAGTTAGAATGAAATCTATGTCAATAAGTACTACAATGACAAAGCTACATTTCACACAGCAAAGTGGAACAATAGCAACTGATGTCCACAGTTTAAACAAATGGCACCATCAAACTATTCATACATTGTACTTACACGGACAGCTCTTTGAGTTGGTCAAGCATGCACTGGTCATCAGAGTCCACACTGGTGTCCTGGTCACTCACGAGGGAAACTCTTTTTGCACCAGTTGATGTTGTCACGGCAACAGCCCTGGGCGTGGTCTCATCAGTGCACGGAGTCTTATCTGTGTTGAAAGGACATTTTGATATAATGTGACATATTTTGACACTGCCTCATGATACAGTATACTAAATATGCCTTCCAAAAGGTTGACAATATGAAATTTCTGTCTTGAAACTTGATATCTTATGATGTACAATCTGATATAAGTCAGTTAAAGAGGGTGGAACACCATTCTCTTTATTTGATTTCTTGCTCTTTAATACAACAGATATCAAAATGTCTCAAAAGCATTAAAAAGTGATTGCAACACATGTTTAAATAAAAAAGAGATTTAAATTTATCTTTTTTTTTTTAATCCACTGTGCTATTCAGAAAGACAACAACATTCATGTATTGTTATCGAAAGCAATACTGATACAGGAAGCAAATCAATCTAATTTTGATAACACCATATGCACTACTTGAAAAAAGATTCAAAAAATTTATGATGGTTCTTCTCAAGACAGCCATCATCTTCATAACGATAAAACTACTCATTGGGCATTGATGCTGAGCTTTGACACACTTTGAAATGTAAGATTAGTCTCACCTCTGCTTGCGTCAAGAGACGATCTTGGCGTGGCATAAATCTGAATGGAATCATCTACGACGGGGAGATCGAGGTCATCTGTGGATCTCATCAGCACACGGGTCTCGCAGCGGATCGTCTGCCGCGGATCGTCTGGGTTGAAGCTGGCAGACACGATAGACCCAACGTTCAGCTCCTCGGAGAAGTCAACAGACTGTTTCTCCGACTGCAGCGAGGCAGATGAAAAATCATCCCTATCACCTCCTAAGCCTGAATCGGGCATTGTCCGCTTTGGGTCTTTTCTGGGACCACGCCCTGCACTTGTACTTGAACTGTGTCCATCAACTTTGACGGCTGACTGTCTGTTCATCATAACACCTTCAGCAGATTTTTTGTTGGCACTTGTTCTGTTTGGCTTGTCAGTCGTTGCTTTTGATGCTTTGGCAGACTCTGACTTCGAAGGGAGCGGGTCGAAGCTGACTTCGAATGCGATGCTTCGGCGGAGCCCCGCGTCATTTTCGTCCTCAGCTCCATTGCTGTTTGAGTTGCTCTTGTTTGGATTCCCCATCTGAGATGACAACCTCTCTGCCAGCGGCCCTTCCCAATCAAGGCCTTTGCCAGTCTTACTCTGGTGATTGGCCTCATGCAATCTCTGCTCCCGTGGTTTGCTCTCAGCACCCTGTTTCTTGACCAGTCTCTGAGCTGGCAGTGCCTCCTGCACTTTGGATGATTGTTCCGTGCCAGAATAGTCCTCACTTGGCTTGGCTTGGGCAAGGGGGATGGTGGTACTATAGTCAAAGACTTGGTTGCCGCAGCCTTTATCCACTGTCCCTTCCCAGACCAACTCCCCACCAACTAATATCCTGGTTTTCTTGATCCCGATGCTCAGATCCTGTGGATAAAAGGTGACAGCAGATGTCATTGAGTTCATTGTGACAACAGCTCTTTCATCACGTTGCAGACAATTTAAACCTAATTGCCACCCCTAGAAAAAGCCATACACGCACAACAGCTCCGACATCTTGATTTCCTCTGAGAACTACTACCCATGTAAGCAAAGTTTATCAGGGGCATCAGAGAGAAATTAGTTCATTTTCATTCATGATGGAAGCTCGTGAGGTGGATGTGTTGTCAACACAAAATTCACACTAAGAATGTAAAATCTACCTCACATATCAGCAACTTTTCTGCCACGAAATTGTGAAACAAACAAACCCTGAAGTTTTAGCTTGAAATGACATGCATTTAAAGTTCAAACTGCTCGATGAATTCGTTGCTTCAAGGCAGTTTGACACATAAGCCAGTGCTTCATCTTCAAATGAGATTTTGTGGGAAGATAGACCTGTGCAAAAGAATATTGTTGCCTTCAAAGTTATGAAAGTCACAGACACTAAACTTTCAGATGAGTCTGAAGTAAATGGACGTTGATACTCTGAAAACTAAAAAGACTGAAAAACATATTGAAGTCATTTACAGATTCAGGAAAATATCACTCAATACATGACAATGCATACAAAAGATGCGTTTCAAAAGCCTGCCAGTATTCAGTCAGACAAACTAGAATAATTAAACAGGACTGGGGTAGGCAAATGAACAACACACATACACACACACACACCTTTAAGCTCTTGTTGAAGTTCCATATCCTGATCTTAGAGAATGCTGAACAGGGTGACGACAATGAGGCGGATACTGGGACCTGGAAGTGAAGCAGGACTGGTGTTCCTTTCTCGTACTCACAGCTCCACATGTTCCTCTCTTTTGTAGTCTAAAGAAAGGACAACCAAATTGAACTCAGCTGAGAACAATCTCTAAGCAATAAATACAGACTCTTGGGAAGATAATCATGCATGAGAAAATGGCATACTCTATTCTAAAGAGCACAGCAATTCATATAATTCTCCAGCAGACCCTAAACTGAATGGTTTGATCGAGTGAGTCCAGTGAAAAGTAGTCAATTTTTTAAAGGATGGCCCAACAACTATGAACGCATATTTGAACATGCCAGTTTTTTTAATTTCCTGATACTGCAGCTGCTTTGCACCTAGCTTTACGAGTACTCTGTAACTCTTGCCCCAACAAGCTCTTCAACATGTTATATCACTATGACTTTAGGAAGCATTATTCAGGGTTCAAAAAGCCTAGCTTCAGTTAGCATTCTATGCAGTCAATTCCTCTGCCGGTTTCAGGCTCACCTCTAAGAGATTTACAGAAATGAGATTATCCATCTCCAAGTCCAGCTTGAAGTTTGCATGGTGCATATACACCTTGTTTGGCATCAGTCTCAGACTGGACTCAGGTTAGCTTTCATTACAAACAAATGGGAAGAATGAAAATAGCTTCAAAAGCATATTACTCCTTCATCCCTCCAAGTACAAAGTTTGTTGTTCAAGAAGATGTAATAACTCAATGATCATCATCATAAATGGGAACATTATCACCCAAACTGTTTTAGCCTACAACGAGAGCTTACGGCCTCATCGAAACACACAGCCAGTTACTCCGAACAACCTACCTTCATTTTTCCATTCACGATGTTGCCGAGCGACCCAACGTGTTCGTCTCCATTGTGAACTTTGACCTGTGTTGGCTGCAGAGTTATCCTCTGCCCCTCTGCATCAAAGAACTGCACCTCTGTCAGCCCGACTCTCAAAGGATGACCCCAGTTTGAGGCAACTTCTACGATGACCTCCAACAGGTCAGGCGAAGAATCCTCTAGAGAACTAGACTTTGAACTGGCTGCACTCTACGAGAAAGGACGTACAGATTTTCGGGACACTGTAAATATTGCAATTAGCCATAACAGAAAGAAAAATGTATTTCTAACAACAATCATGAAGTGCAATCTAGTCAATTGGCACAAGGTTCATCAACAAGTGCTTAATGAAATATCAAGTTTTTAGATCTAGCATTTTGTGTTAAGAATTATTCAGCATTACAGATGAATGTTTCAGCTAGATAAACATTCAGATCTCAATTACACAGTTCTATCGCACAAGACAACACTTCAACACACATGAAGTCAAAAACAAGAAGTTGAATGACTTTCAGATCCAGTTATCATTCACAGCAGTGATCTAATTCGACACATACATTACACATCATATGCAAGCTTACTTCCCAAACTCCGTGCTCACCTTAGATCGAGGCGCCAACTTGGGTCCTTTGAAGATATCACTGTCTCCTGCGTCGACTCTAGGGGGCGCCTGTCTGCGCTGCGGAGTGGCCTTCCCTGCACGGGGACTGGTGGACTCTTCAAGCCGACCCAGCACTTTCAGAAGTCTCCTCTGTGACCTGATATTTACAAAGCAATGAATCGAATATTTGAGTGATATTAAGCACTTACTGTCATAAAACTAATCATAAACATCAGCCACTCTATCAAATACTTTGCAGTCAACTATCACACATGTATCATTATTCATCACCACCACTATTTAAAGTCAATAGCATCATTGAAATATCAACTCTTCCTTGATGCTTTTGGGTTTCCTTTTCTTCAGGAAATTATCAAAATAATTAAAGTATTCTAGAGACTCATATTGTAATCAATATGGGTGGTCACACCATGCCCATGGTAAATCAAAAGAATGCCATAGGGCCCTACACATTGCTAAAACACCATTTTAGTGCAACTTACTTAGAATCCATATCCTTGACTTTCTCTAGAGCCATGGCCAGCTTGAGGTCATCAAGATTCTGAGAGTTCAAAAGGGGGTCAGTCTCTAAGGGGTCAGAGGTCACTGGCTGGTGGGCAGGTTCTTCTCTGGACACCTCCTCAATGTGTTCCTCACTTTCCGGGGCAGACCGCAGGATGACCGTTGCTGGTCGTTTGGGCATGTCTGCCAGGACTGGTGATTTTGACTGCAGTGAATAAAGACAGAGGTTTTTCCATCAAGTAACATGAGGTTTAACAAGTGGATTTATCTGACATTTTCTATCAGTGGCTAAAGAGCACTTACTAAGTCACAGTTTTTAATTCAGACATGATTGGCCTTTATCACTGTTTCATGATATTAAACAGTGCATCTGTGAATTAGCATTTATTGGTCCCATACAACTGGATACAATGCAAGAAGTTTCACTGATCAAAACAATGTTATATCTAACAGGCACTTGAAATACAAGTCTGGAACATTGTAGAATACTTCGAAATAGCATCAGCAAAGAAGAATGTGAAGTCCAACCTATGCTGTTTGACAAAGCTACAAGAGTAAAAACATGCTAACCCGCCTTTCTTTCAAAAGGTACTGGTAAAAGAAATCACTGCATGCAAGGTATTTTGATAACTGCACAGATTTCTAATGAAGAATACCCTTGTCTCTTCGGCTGGGGCAGTCCTTGCACCACTCTGGCCTCTGGTTGCCGTGGCAACCCTGTTCTCTGCTGCCATGGCTTTCTGGATGGCCGAGATGTTGTCTGCTGGATTGTGGGCCCACTGTGATGAGGTGGCATCCCTCTTCTTCTGCGCAGAGAGGGACGTAGACTTTCTTGGGGTGGGTCCTTCAGGTAGAAGAAACAAGAATGCATCATACCTTGATCACGATGTACTATTTTCACTATGTTTCAAACTCTATTCCCAAGAGTAAACAAAGATTACCTCAAATTTTGCTACAATCAGTTGTCTGACCTAGCAATTACTTGTGTCTACAGTGAGACTAAAGTGAACAGAAGGATATTGTGTAACTGGAAAACAAGACATCAAGTGGTTGGGATTGGCACAATGAAGCACTTCTTAAATTTGTGATACATCATGAACTCATCCAGAGCGCTATTGTCAAAGGAGGTCAAAAGAGATTTAAACATGACAGTAAAAGAATGATTACGATTGAATACACATAGAAAGCTAACTTCTAAAGAATTAGTCATGGGCGAAACAGCCGGGCAAGATTACAGCATTTCTTATGATACAAACCAATTTAAATTATTGGTATTGTCATCCCCGCTACTGGCTAAAATTTCCATCATTCACTACTTGAGTATAGAGGAAGAAATACTTGCTTGACCATTTTTTACCTTGTAGGTAAGTATTCCTCACAGGAAATTGAGCAACACTTTGATGGGGAAAGGAAAATTTATCTGTTATTTTATACTTGATCTGATTCTCCTGTTGATGGAGTTTTCATTTAACTTGGTGTTTTGGTTAGCCTCTTTCATGCTTAGTTTTTGGGTTGTTGTTGTTGTTGTTTTGTTTTGTTTTTTTCACTCTCTTCTTTTAAGGGGGGAGGGCAGCGAGGGGGCAGGGAGTATAGTTTTTTTTTTAAAATGTTACCTGCATCCAGCACAATGTCCTGCTGCTTTCTGGAATCAGCTTTCCTGGGGTTTTCTTGGCTCTGCCTTGGAGGAAAATGGACTTCATCAGCATCATCTTTTCTCCTGAAGTTGAAAAAAAAAAATAACAAGAATACTAACAGCAACTGTAATACACCTCGAATGGGTAACATACATCTTGCCATACAATACAACATGGTAATAGCTCTATGCAATATCTTCCCTGTCACAAACTATCAGAGAAGGAGACCTAAACACAAAAGATAAATTACATAAGGTTAACATTTGTAAAGATTTACAGGAGTATATTGACACACAAAAAAATAAATAAAAAGATTACATCGAGAAAATAATCTCAAATATCTGGGAAATGAATTAGTATAATATTAATCACAAAGGTAAAAACATCAACATTTTGCATCACTTACTTTGCAGCAAGAACTTGTCGTTTTGAAGCTGTAGAAAATAGATAAGTATATAAGACGAGTAATAAGCATGACAGAACATACGCACACAATAATTGTTGTATTCTTCATATGTCCTTCAAATATTTGTCTCCCAAAGTCTTGAATGATATCATAGTAAGAATCACAATCTTTGCATGTATGCAGTTGAGGCACATGGCACATATGTTTGTTTTAGGCTGGTCAAATTAATCCTAATCAAATAAAGAATAAAAATATCACTTCTGATATTATTTAAAACTGGGCACAAGGAGAAGAAAAAAGAAATAACATTGAATATAATGAAACAGCAGTAAATCAAATGGCAATGATAATGGCAATCATAATCATCATCGTCTTCATTATATTGATAATCCTCACCATCGTCAGCATCACTAGACTATCATTACCATCATTACCATCCTGCTCCTCCTCCTCCTCCTCCTCCTCCTAATCATCATCATCATCATCATCATCATCATCATCATCATCACCCTCCTCATCACGGCATCAACTACAACTTTTTTGTCTTCAGTACTTTGATAATCCTCACCATCGTCAGCATCACAAGACTATCATCACCATCATTACCATCCTGCTCCTCCTCCTCCTCCTCATCATCATCATCATCATCATCATCATCACCCTCCTCATCACGACATCAACTACAACTTTTTTGTCTTCAGTATATTGATAATCCTCACCATCGTCAGCATCACTAGACAATCATCACCATCATTACCATCCTGCTCCTCCTCCTCATCGTCATCATCATCATCTTCATCATCATCATCGTCTTCATCATCATCATCATCATCATCATCATCGTCATCATTATCATCATCACCATCCTCAACATGACATCAACAACGACTCACTTTTTACACTGGGGGCAAAGTCCAGAACGATCATGTCACCAGGCTCAATGCTCAGCTTGCCTGCCTGACCATCCTTGCCTTTGGTGCTGCCCTTTTGAACATCACTGGGGACATCAATGTCCTCTTCAATCTCCTCCTCATCTTCCTCCTCAATGTCATCCTCTGAACTGGACGAGTCATCATCTGAATCGGTGCCCTGTACAGCACAGCAAAAAAAAAAAAGAAGAAGAAAAAAAAAAGAGAGTGGCACAGTTAGGTGATATAACATGACATAGGTAAATTCTCTTATGATTCAAGAATATTATTAAGCAAGCATCTAAAAATTGTGACAATAAGACTTATAGCACTGAACTAAAAACATCTAGCCTCTGCAAGTTGATGAGAGGTAAATGGAGTTACATAATACTCAGTTTCTCTAATTCTATTTCATGTCTTTATGAAGCTGCCAAGCTTTAGTCAAGCCCATGAGACCATGCCATTTTGGTGCTCATCTTGTAATGCTTTTCCTACAATCGCCTCCAATAATGGTATTTTATGCTAACAACATTGGAGCTGAGGCTATATTCCGAGGACTGTAATAAGCCCTTGAAGATTAACTACCAAACAGCACAACAACAACATTAACAACAAATCTCAGCTTCAATGGAGGGATGGAAGATTACTGATCATTTTGCAAAGAGACTAGCAACACAATGCAAAATTTTTCACCTTCTTACAAATGCTGCGCCTGATGTGTGGGTTAGCTTCCAGACTCCGTCGTAGTGTCTGCATGCAAGGAGAGTAAAAGAACAAATGTTAGCAGAAATCATTGATATGAATGATGCATGTAGGCTACCCTATGCATTCCATCAACATGTAGAATCATGAAATGTGTTCATTGCCTAATGTGGTGTTGGCCTGTGGTTTCCACTGACTGCAAGAGTTAACTAGGGAGTTACAAACACCATATTTCATGTACGATGCAATTGCACACAGGTTCTGTCATCAGGAAATGTCATCATCACATGGCTGAGATACTGTAAAAGTGGAAATTTTCGAGGTGTTAAAATTTTCGTGCATTTCATGTAGCCAGAAGCTAGTGCAAAAATAAAAGCACGCAAATATTTTTGCTTGCCATCTATTCCAGTAGTTGATGTCTTGTTTCCTTGGAATTAAAAACACGCGAAACTCTTCTTACCCCACCAAGTGCGAAAAATTCGTTGCACAAAAATATCCACTTTTACAGTACTCTATTCTTTGTGCTCATAGAATCCAACATATGTTTTCCATTACTAGAAATCAACACCAAATTTTGTATCGATAAAGGGCCAATACCTTCACATCTTCAATGCTGAGGAGCAGCTGTTGGTTCACTGCATCATCATCCACCTCCTCATCCTCCTCATCGTCATCATTGTCGTCATCATCACCATGAACCCTGTGCCGACCTTTGCCCTTGACCTTCTCCGCCTTCTGCCTGTGCCGCGAAGGCGGTGGCTGCTTGTTGTGCTGGCTGGCATCGATCTCCAGATCGCTGTCCCCGTCGGAGCCCCTCTCCAGGATGACGGTCATCTCTCTGGTCAGCTGTGGGTCATCAGAGGACAGGCAGACACAAATTAATCGTCTTTCATACTGTACATATATCCACACATATAATGTCCCTGGCATGAAAGAACCTTGTACAGGGCTGCATTCCAACCCAATTTTTCTTCTGGTCTGACCTTTCCCTGTTGGACAAGTAGGTACCCAGTTGTTCAGTTGTTTTGGTCCATTCCTGAAAAGGTCACTGGTCCAACAGTGATTTTTACTTGTCTGGACCATCGGGCCAGTGCCAGTGTGCAGCCTTGCCATGTATCTCAAAAATGTAACAATTTCATGAGCAAAAATCCTTTTCATTTTTGAGACACTTTTGCAAAATAACAGAAGTGTTTAAATCAAATAACGTAACACACTGATTTGGATTACAGTGATGTTATAGTGATTGAAAATTTACATCAGTATGTTTGATATTTGAAATTGGGTCACAAGGTTTTAGAACATATGTAAACTGTTTATGTATGTATGTATGACCTTAAGCCCTTATTGCACCTTGTTTGTAGATCAGGAAATTATCTGGCATGCCTTGCATGCTGCTCTGCACTTTTGACCCTGAAAGTACACCCCTCAACAATCATGAAATCTACAAACAGGATGTACTGTGGCATAGACCAGATGGCACTAGCTACATTCTCTGCTTGGTTTGTAGGTAATACATTGTATTATCTGGGTACATGAGGATTGGCATGGGAAGGAATATATAAAACATTCTACATGAAGGATTTCAAATGCTATTGAGGGAGTTTCAAAGTCCCGTGATCATCTCTCATGACTCATAATTTCCTGAAACAGTGTTTGAAACCATGTGGTCGGAACATACTGTATCCCCCTCCCCCCCCCCCCCCCACAACAACAACAAAAGTCAGCATCTGTTTAATATATATGGGTTTAAAGGGACTGTACAGTACTGGTTGAGGTTGGGATTTATGTTTTGAACATTCCTAAGTGAGATAATGAAAAGCCTCTTATGAAATATGAAGGAGCAGGTAATTCTAAGAAGGATTCAACGTTTATTTGATGAAAATTGGTTTTCAAATGGCTGAGATATTCAAAAAAAGTGATAATAATAAAAGGCGACATGCCACAACTTTATTAGGATCTCTTTGTTTCACCTTGATTTTGGATATCTCAGCCATTTCAAAACCGATTTTCATCAAATAAACTTTTGATACCCCTTAGAAGTGCATGCTCTTTGACATCTCATTGAGTGGTTTTTTAATATCTCGCAAAACGTTAAAAGCTAAATCCTCACCTCGACCAGAAATGTACACACCCTTTAAGAGACATAGCGTTCTAAGAGGAATGCACACAGTAAACCTCAAAATCTCCTCGGTAGTCGTTTTCAGAGAATTGCCAACGAGTCCAAAACTGGCTAGAAGCTACGCACCAGTATTTGCAGCTTTAGTGTCTATACATCATATGTGCATGGTGCGCACTTTAACTTTATGCCCCAATTTTATTACACACTGCATTTCTGGCCAATTGCTTACGTACCACCACGTCTCATGCTTACATCTTATTTTGGCAAGTGTTCACTCACCAAAATAATAGGGCACTAAATGTACCTCTGAAAATTCATGGAAGTAGCTATCCCCTACCTAAACAAAAGAGCGATGTTTTACCAGTAGATCTTGGTCTTCTCGATTCAACTCCTCAAGTACATGGGGATATGACCTTCTTTTCATACAATACAGGCACGCCCATGCATACATGAATCAGCAGGGTCTGTCTCCTTTTATAATTTTGGAAAATCAGCCAATGCTCCTACAGAAAGACAACTACACTCACCCTTGCGAAGTCGTCGGGGTTGTGGTCCTCATCACCATCGAGTTCCTCGTCTGCCTCATCTGATTCCTGGACCACCTCTCCTTTATCCTCCTGCCCTTCATCCTCATCATCTCCCTCCCCCTCTCCATCATCCCCTGGGCTCATCATGCTCTCGTAGACTTCAAAGTCGTCCGAGTATTCTGCAGCTGAATAAGAGGTAAAGTCAGAATCATCACACACATACATGTACATACATGTACATATCACACATACACACATACATACGTACTTACATACATACGTGTACATACATACATACATACATACATACACACTTACATACATACATATATACAGGCATGTAGTGTGTATTTTGTTTGTCTGTATATCTGTGTGTAAAATTATACTATGTGTAATATGCATACATAACTGCATGTAGGATTTATTCAATCCAGAGTGCATAAATTGACCATCCCGTGGATACATCATGTTGAACTCTTCAGGCTCAGGATTGGATATGTTGAATGGCTCTATACAAGTCTTTGACTTACTAGGCATCATCATACTCCTGCACACATACAACCATGAGTTCTGATTTCCTGCCTTACACATCAGTCAGATATTTTTCTTTTCAGTCAGCAGAGCAATGAGTGGTTTTACGTCTCTTTTCCCTCGTCTTTTCTTCTTTTTTCTTCTTCTTCTTCTTCTTCTTCTCCTTTGTTGAGAGGTGCAAGGGATATGTCTGAGCTGCAAACTATTGGTGCTGT
Organism: Diadema setosum; assembly: GCF_964275005.1. Lineage (NCBI taxonomy): Eukaryota > Metazoa > Echinodermata > Echinoidea > Diadematoida > Diadematidae > Diadema > Diadema setosum. The sequence continues at coordinate 5,065,617 of NC_092692.1, read as the reverse complement.
ACTTGTGGAACTCAGGATAAAAAAAATGAAGAGCTTTAAAGCAATGGAAAATCTGTGAATGAAAATCAAACTTTTTCTATCTATCAAACTTTTATATGTAACCGTGCATCACTAAACAAAACAAAAAGTCGCACCCCTTGATTTTATTTGAGGACTCAAAACAGGTGAAACGGGTCAACCAAGTCAATATTCGGTGGTTCATATTTCCTGCAAGAGCTACAGTTCTTCTACATAATTCTTGAAGTTGGGATCACAAAATGAATGTGCATTTTCAGCAGTTTTTCTACAATGCTTTTTTTTTTTGTAGAATAGTGAGATCAGGTATGTCTTAGAGGCCCCTTTTCATTTCTTGATAACTCTTTGCACACTCTTCACTTTCAAGTCTACTAACTTTTGAAGGGATAATGCTATTGCATTGAAAGTTGGCATTAATCATGAACAGAATGTGTCAATAGAGCATGTATAATTTCAGCCTAATCTCATAATCTCTTCATTTTTGTTGCTCCAGTGGTTTACACCCTGTTTTGTTTTTGTCCCATTCATCACATAGCTATCATGGTTTGGTGAAGATTAAGCACTTGAATAGACCCTGTACTTCAGAGCCTCTTTTCTCGGAGCACAGTTTCTGAGAGTGAGTGCTTTCTTTCCAATATTTAGATAGATTAGGAGACTCCATTTCACCTGAGCTATACATCATTTTAAAAGCTTAGAGTCTGCTCTTACAGGATCTGACCTTAACTAAAAATCTGTGTCTGGAGACTTTTTGTTGGTTTCGTGATGTAGGGTCACATATAGTATGTTTGTCTATGTGGGTTTTGCTCCCACAATGTGTGAAACATTAAAGGCTGTAAATCAGTCCAAGAACAGATACTTCACAGATTTTTAACACCAATCACATTGTCTAGTATTGCTGTACTCCCATTTGATTCCTATTTAACATTTTGCAATACTTATAGGCCGAGTCCATTTCATACATAGTTTTTTTTTTCTTTAACACTTGAGAGTCACATGACCTTACCAAGAGCTAGTCTTGACTTCAGCTTCACTCTTTCTCCTCTGTCTGTCTTGATATCCACAGAAGCCTGTGGTCAGGAAAATATGAACAAAAACAACAACAAAATAATAACTAAAACAAATAGTGAGATAAACAGATATATAGCCAGATAGATAAATAGATACTTTGTAGATAAATAGACAGATGAGATAGATACATACATACATAGATAGAAAGATAGATAGATAGATAGATAGATAGATAGATAGATAGATAGAGATAGATGGATAGATAGATAGATAGATAGAAAGATAGATAGATAGATAGATAGATAGATAGACAAATAGATAGATAGATTGCCAGTGTCTGACATACAATTCAGCAGCCACATGCAGAACAATATGAGAGAGAGAAAGAGATGAAAAACTATGCCTACTTTGCCTGTACTTGCACTTCATGTTTTGACCTAAAGTACTGTACGAGCTGAAATTTTCGCGGTGGTTTTATTTTCGCGAATTTCGCGAATCGCCTTTGAATCGCGAAAATAACAACGCGCAAATACCTGCGTTCAGTTAGACCGTCGCAACCGCGAAATTAACAACACGCGCTGATGTCCTCCAAATAGCAATTCGCGAAAATATCTGTACGCTAAAATTTCAGCTTGTACAGTAATATACTGTGTTTTCTGTCTACATGTGTGCCATACTTTCATCACCATGTCTGTCTGTATTCTATGTTTTGTTTTGTTTTTATTTATGAGTTCTGTTTTTCATTTCTGATATTCTACGTTGTATTTTATCCACACAGACCTGCGGAAGAATAGTCTTCAGACTGAAGTTTGTGTCGTGCTTAAATAAAGGAATGAAATGAAAAGAAATGAAAATGAAATCAATACACAGCCCTATTGGGCATTTTGTGATTGCCATCAACACTGACAACAGAACTTACAATGCCCAAAGCAACTCCTGATTTATTGATATCTAATCTTACCAGTAATAGACACACTAAATAATATTACATCACTTGTTCCATTTTCTTCACTATCATCTTTTGCATTTTCTTCCTCCTCGTACTTCTTCTTCCATAATTTTTTTCTTCTCCCTATGATGAAGATGGTTAACAGTTGATACTACGATTACTGTCGTCATCATCATCATCATCATCATCGTTGTTCTCATCATCAACATCTGTGCATTACCTATGATTCTTTTTATAGAATATCTTTATATCTTGATTTTCAAAGTTAATAGTAGTACAGTAGCATTACAAACGTAAGCACTAAGGAAAGGGAACTCGCCTGTGTCCAGTTTTTCCGGTGTACTTTGCCTGGTGCTGTCTTGGCTCGATCTTGGTCAGCGACGCCTTCTTCATTGACATCGAGCTGACCAAGGAGAGCTCTGCGTGGGTAATCTGGTAAATATGTGGAATGGTTAATAGTAAGGTACAATAAGCAATACATAAATACATCATGCATCGGTGACATAGCATACATTCATTGACACAAAACATACACATATACATGCATGCATACATACAAATAGATGCATACGTACATGTATTCACAGTTCATTTACATAATCTCAATTCAAATTCTATGTAGATAGCTTTAAACGCACTGCTTTCTGCTAAAATTATCACTCAGTACGAGTTCACAATAAGAAATTCACTATCAGTTCATAACACTTGAATTGTTGACACAAATTACACAATAGAACATCATAACTTCAAACAAGACTAGCTTATATTTAAAGGCTGTAACAAGAGGCACTACACCTTCTTGTAGTCAGCTTGGAAATCATGCGATATTTGGCAGACTAGTCTTACCTCCAGCTGTTTTGGGTTTCTTTGTGGCTGGTCGTCTGGGAGAATACTTCACACCTGCCCCAACAGCCCCAAGCCCCAGGTTGGCCCCATTGACGTAGAGGGAAAAGCCCTGCTCCTTCCTCTCTAGATCAATCTGCTTCTGATCCTTGGCTTTTAACTGCTTTAGCAACCTGCAACACATTGTGGAATCAGATTGACAGCACAGTTTACCTACCCATGCAAGATTCCCACATACACTTCTCTTCTAATAAAAAGCCAGTATGAAGTGCATACCGTTTACCCAGCATTATTATTATTATACACTTGAATGTTTAGGCAAGTAATTTGTCGTTGCTATTGTTGTGTGTTGTGTGTTGCTGTTGTTGTTTTTGTTGTTGTTGTTGTTGTTGCATGTTGTTGTTGTTGTTATTGTTGCATGTTATTGTTGTCGTCTGTTATTTTTTGTCTCCTGGAAATACTGTTGTTGTAGTTGATTACTTGATGTCTATGAGGCTGCTTTAGTTTGTTAGGCTCATTCAGCAAACTTTGTAGTATCCAGCTTATCTGGAAAATCAAAGGTAGGAAATTCTCCCTCTTGTCCTGTCTAAAGACATGCCTAAAAGTCTGCAGTAGGCATTTTGTATCAACTCTTTCTCTGTGTATTAAATCCTCTGATGGGCATTAGACACAAGTTGATATGTCACAAATAAGTAAAGGGTGGAATAAAAGTAAGATTATCTGTTCCTTTCCTGATTCTATATTTCACAATTTGATATGTACATTTGTATGTAGCATGTTGATGGCCTGAATATATCTACTTGCAAGACACCGTAATTAAAGCCTATTGCATGGATAAATCAACTTTACGACAAGCTTACCTGTTTTTATGCTGCAGATTAATCAAGTATTCATCATACTTGTCAGGCCCATCATATTGTCCCCTTGGAGTCTGTAAAATGACAACACAACACGTATCTCTTGACCTCTTTATCATCAAATATTTTGTTGACAAAACATAAATGCAAGGGGCAAGGTCTCATTTCAAAACATGTATTTGTTTTGTTTCCAGGAGTGATAAAATTAATGCATGACCAATAATTCAAAACAAATTGAGGACTTTTGATTTGCTAATAGATGCATTATTTTTTCTTCTTTTTTTTTTTTCTTCTTGTTAATTTTTTTTTATTTTGCTTTCATCACCACCATACTAGGTTTCATAGAATCGGCCATTATATGTCTCAAGTGGTGTTGATGGTATCCATTAGTAATCCTGACCAAGTTTACCTGACTTGCATCAGCCATCTTTGGGGGACTTGGCGCTCCCTTTTGCCACTGTTTGCGATAGCCCCCAGGTCCTTGAAAGCAGACAAAGAAAGGGAGATCACATGTCATAAATCAATGAATTCTCATTAGTTTTAGATACCTCACTTCTGTTTTCACACAATCTATCTTCCATAGGTTTGTTAACAAAAAAGAAGACTTAGATAATTACCCCCACCCCTTCCCAGCCACTTTCTCCTGATACAGTACCAGGTACTTGTGATAATACCTTAAACTTAAATATACCAAGAGCTAATATTTAGAGTAGAGGTGTGTCCAAATATACCTAACCCATCTCGGCATCACCCTGATGAAGTTGCAAATGAAAGCCATCATGTCTCAAAGCCTACCCTACTCAAAGGGGGCAGGGGAGAACCTCCCCCCCCCCCCCACCTATCCCCTTCAGTTGCTTCCCTAAATTGCAGTTTCTCATCCCCAGTCAGATCAGTGGAGAAACTTGATATCTCTCACCTTTCTCTGTCAGCATTCTCTGTATGCAATGAATGGAATAGGGAATGTAGATCTATTCAAACTTTCAAGCACAGCAGTATTGGTAGACAACATGTTACTGTACGAGCTTAAAATTTCGCGTACAGATATTTTCCCGAATTGCTACTTGGAGGACATTTTCGCATGTTGTTTCGCGGTTGCGAGGGTCTCTCCGCTAACTGAACTTAGTTATTCGCGCGTTGTTATTTTTTGCGTGTTGTTATTTTCGTGGTTCAAAGGCGATTCGCGAAATTTGCGAAAATAAAACCACCGTGAAAATTTCAGCTCATACAGTAAATGGACTGGCAAATTATGAATACTACTAGGTTCTATTGCTCAGCCGAATCATTTCATTCAGGAGTACATTTAGCCCGACCAGACGCTGTTAATACGCTACGCGAATACAGCGTCTGACCAACGAGCGGGCACCTACAAAGTGGGGAACCACAACACAACTACAAAACTTATGAAAATTTATACGTTCTTTATAAACAATGTACACGTTACCAAACGTTACTCACCTTAAGTGCATGCTTGTATTACAGAAGGTTCGTAAGTCCATTGAGAGCCCTCGTGATAAGTCCATGGAACCAAAAAATGATACTTTCTGGCGGATTCCCTAACACCGTCAGGGTTCATCGTTGCAGAATTCAAAATGGCGCCTTGATCTCTGCGGAAATCTTTTGCGTGCGTGCGATGCGCTGCTTGAGTGTTGGTGTATGTAGCAGCACGGTCGACAGCGCGACCTTTTGAAAGGGCATTCAGATCATGTGACCTCCCGGATATTGGAAATGGCCTGGCGTGAAAGACGATGTACCGTTCGTGAACCGTTCACACATGCTGCATATAACCATCATTTTAGGTAAGTTATCAAATCTAAATTTCAATATTCATAGCATAGATATGAAGTCTCATTATCATTTTGTTCGTCAGATGAGTTTGAAGTGACAAAAAAATGATCTAAAGTATCAAAATTCAATCCGATCGCATGCTATCGTTGGACCCTCTTCGTGTTTGGAGCTTCGTTGGTACAGCCCTGTCGCGCTACGTATGTACAGCGGCGACTGGGCTGTGTATAGTTAGAGTACATTAATCGTATAATGATGAGCATCAACACAGTAATGCCAACTCAATGACGATGTCAGTGCCCAACCAAGGAATTGCAAATTACTTGGCATGGACATGGTGATGTCCGGTCCATGACCTCGACATTTGAGTCGACGATGACACTTCCAAGTTCCAATTGAATTAGATTCTAGCACTTGCAGGTGCACTCTCGCACTCACAAATAAAAAAGGTAGAGTCTACCGGGTAAATTAGATCTGCCGTTTCCTACCATTTCTCAGCGTTTTGGCCGCTGACGTTACTTAGCTTTGTAGGCTGGCTCTGGTCATCAAATTTAGTTTATGCGTATGCAGAACCTAATTAGATGCAGAACCTAATTAGAGTCAAATATACCTAATTGAATTGTCTCAAACAATTTGATAGGCATCGCATCGCGCATATCATATCGCATCGCATTTCATTGCACTACCTATGCATAGGAATAGACAACGCAAATTTGAACATGTGGGACTGAAGTATGATCTCGCGCAAATCCGAATTAATTAGCTTAAAATGTGCTAATCTTTTACTTGTAAGAAAATGCAATCACACGGGAAACCCATACGTCGCACATCATATATTTCGTTTTATCTAAACTTACTATCCATAGTGGCTCGGAAGCTTCATTGAAGATGTAAACTGCTATGAAACATGGGTAGATACACGTATTTGCTGCCTCCTGTGTGTAGGGTTTTGTGTGGAATTCGAGCAATGAATTCAAAGCGTCCTCAGCGATGGCCTATAGATACGGGATGAAGGAAAAAGTTAAAAACAACACCATCAACAATGAATATCATTGCTCTTTGGATCAGGCTACGTACGGATGTTGTTATTTTTTACTTCATATCGTTATATCTATGTATGTACAGTTCCAGCGGCGATGGTTCGGTTCAAGGCTCGACAGTGCTTGACATCAAATATTTTTTGTTTGTTTGTTTGTTTGTTTGTTTGTTTTCTTCTTTTTTTTCGGGGGGGGGGGGTATGAGAGAGAGGGGTGACCCATCCGGGCTATTAAAATCTTTGAATTTGCGTGACCCAAAAGAGAAATGTATAGCGACCCGAAATAAGAAGAAAAACCAAATTCTGAATTTTATCATCACATAGAATTTAAGAGGTTATAACATTGTGAAGTTTTCACAAAACAGTTTTTGAGCAGTCAATAAAAATTACGTATGCAAATAGTGAATTGATTAGCTTATATCATTCCTTCACAATTCGCCACACAGTAGGCCTCCAGAAGAGTAAAAGATCATGAAATTTCCCGTTTTTGTGATCAAATACAGTTAGGCCCCGTCTCAAATCCTGATCAGACGTGGGCCTATCTGACGGGTCATTATTTTGAAGTGACAAAAGAATACAAAGAAATACAAAGAATACCTTTCATATGTTTTACATTAGACAAAAAATAACAACAACAACATACATTTTCGCTATTTTCGGTTCATGAACAATGGGAAATCGTAAGGTGATGACATCATCAGCTCATTTATTTACACATATCAAAATTACTGCTCAAGTACTGCTGTACAAAAATTGACAAATCTTTGGAATTTCATAAGTTCCATACTTTTATTACTCCGATACTGATCAAATGTTCATCGTATGGTGTTCGTCATACTAATCTCTTTCTTTTCAGACTGCTTTAAACTGGTCTGAAATTTTCCTTTAGAGGTAATGTTTACCACTGGGAGCAGTGATTTAAAAAGAAATGTTCGAGTTACAGTTATATCACATCCGATGCACATGTGAAGGTCAGTTGTATCACAAAACATCCTACCTTCTAAAGATTTCTCAATACTGTACAATAAAGCCTAAAATATAAGGAGATATCATTATCTTTTTCCTCAATAAACCATAACTGTAAAGGGTTTATTCTAGAAGTAGTTTTATCATAACTATTGCTAACATTCTGTATGTCTAACAATACTTAGATGTAGGCCCTACTATGATTTTCACATTGATTGTTTCAATCCATAGCTGACATTTTAGAACTAATTTGACGCATTAAAGCGGGGTTTTTGTTTCATCTGCAAAATAATGATAAATCATGCCTTTGAGGGAAAGCAGTATCGAGGTGTAAAGCCGTATAAATAAGGTTAAAAAAATAACCAACAAACACTATGTGGTTAGGTAATTCATTCTCTACAGCGATCATGTAAACTATACTAGAGTACATCCCTTTGAGAAAAAAAAAATGTAATGAGAGGGAAGATACCCGGGAAGATACGAGTAAAAAACAGTTCATGGAAATAAGTTCGTCACAGCGACGTCACCAAAAGTTTGATAACTGCCTAAAAGTGAATATCTGTACAAAGTTCACTCATGTGTCCTTGAGCTCACCTCACTGATCTACCAACATCTCTTGGCTTATCTATCGTTTTGACACCTCTCTTCCTGGGCGAACGAAAGAACATAAAAGTGAATAAAAAAACTCACTTTTTTTTTTTTTTTTTACATCGACTTCTGTTTTCCTTGATTGGAGCCAATCATAATAACGAGCACGATTGCTGTGTACAATAAAAGTGCAATAGTTCTTGGCCCTCACAGGCACTGTGACGGAGTCCCCCCCCCCCCCCCCCCTAGCTCTTGATGATAAATATAGGTGATAAAAGCCTCCCAGTCTGTTCCCAGTCTGTGTGACTTCAGTTGATTGCGTCCAGCTTTGTTTCGGAGAGTTCCCGTCAGTTCGTCGTCATCAATCGTAAGTAACTGGCTTCTTTTATCAATTGATTCGGTAACTCAAAGTCAAACATCTTTTCTTTTGTCTTCCAGTAGCACCTCAAACAAATCTATGTTAAAGAGCGCTGTAGAGATTTTGCTTACATGTTGATAATTGAGTGAAAAAAATATTCTCTGAGTGAGGTCAATGTGAGGTTTCTGATTGATTCTAAACCTGCCAGAGATATTATAGGCAGTGTTTGCGTATGAAAAAAAAAGAAGAATATATTTATATATTAACTGTTCCTCGTGATCTCTCCATCAAGCTAAATTACGATTACGTTTCGTGGAGACATTGAATCCGAAGAGTCTTGCGCGGATCACTTTTTGAAACGCATATTATAGCATGTATAGGAAAAGGACAAAATTAGTTATTTTGGGTGTTTCTTCTCGTCATTGATATACCCGTAAAGAAAATTTGATTTCTGAATCAATAATGAATTGAGCTTTCAAGTTTTACCAGTTACTCAAATATTCTTCAACCGACAAAATAATGAACAATAAAACACATTTGATTTCTGTATGCAATAAGAACTTTGGGACCAGAAGGGGTGGTGGTGGAATTGTTTTTGTAGTATACCAGACTGCACCTTTTTACACTCGGGATATATCATGCTCTCTGAACTAGGGCAAAACAGTATAGTATGGCCTTATTGCACACGTCAGGAAAAGTAGTTGCAGCTGATATGAGAAAGGAAATTGCGAAAGTAACAGCTCTCAGTAGTCACTGATGATAATAATTCATTCTCATATTCGTTAGCTCGTGAAAGATGTCGATACCCAAACAAGTGATAAACCTTCATACTGTTTCTAAATTTCTTTTCGTTTTCCGTGTTTATGTGTTTTTGTGTTGTGCTTTGTTTTGTTTTATATTTGTTGTAGTCAGTTTCTCTTTTATCAGTTTGAGTGGTGGGCAGGAAAGTGTGAAATGGAAGACAGGCCTACCATAAAAGCATGGTGAACAATTTTTGGCCAAGAACACAATTTCCTCGTGTTGTATAACGTTCATGACTGCATGGAGTCGATGTGGGCAAATGGCATGATTAATAAGACAAAGCAAAATGTGTATGACGTCACTGATTGGTGCCTCAGCTTGTCGTGGGAAGAGGCTTCTGTTGTAGCACGTGGTAATTTCGTTTAAAGGAAACCCAAACCCAAGAGCAGTTTGGATTGAGTGAAAGCAGCAATATTAGTAGAACACATCGGTGAAAGTCTGAGGAAAATCAGACAATCGATGCAAAAGTCATTATTTTTTAAGTTTTGGTGTTGTAATCACTGGATAAAGAGACTGCTATAGAGTCCATGAGGTCATGTGTGGACAACAATATAAAGAAAGTAATTTCTCATGAAAATTACACATTCCATCAACTTGATACTGACAAAATGTTAAGGGTAGTAATAATGACATTCCCCATGCTTTCTGAAAGCTGTTGGTCAAGTGCTCTTTCACTATGCAAAAAGTGAAAGCATGTTGAATTTCTTTATGTTTTCTTTATATTATTGTCCACACATGATGTCATTAACTCAAGTAGTCTCCTTATAAAGCGGTTCCAACACCAAAACTTTAAATTTGCACTGATGTGTTCTACTATCTCTAATGTTGCTGCTTTCACTCAATTCTCATTTATCTTTGGGTTTTGTTTTCCTTTAAGTCAAGACGTAGAATGCATTCACCATCACTTTTTAAGAAATCAACGAATGCGAGCAATGATACGCATTTCATCTTTTTAAAATGGTGTGCTTGTACATTTAAAATGTGGCCGCAGTGTGGAGAAATTCAGAATGGAAAAATACGTTCGGGTTGTATATACTGACACACCTATATATACCGTATTCACCGGCGATAAGACCGCACTATTTTAACAAAAATAAAGCAGTAAAGTCAAGGTGAGGCCTACACGCCAGAATAAGCAAATTACTGTATTGTCTTTCGAACTCAGAGAATCACCTATATTGATCTGCTAAATTAGTAAACGGAAATTTTGCTGTGTGAGTTTCGGGTTGGAAGGCATGGTAACCATTATAGGCATATAGGGGGTCACTTGTGTTAGGAAAAAGAAACACTAGTAACAGTGTCAATAAAAACAAAACGGTTGAAGGTCACTTAGGCCTACAAATACTGTAGGAAAAAAAATCACTAACATAATTCATATACAAGTTTAGATGAAAATGTTAAGCATTCTGTCCACAAACAGGTCACTAAACATTAAAGTCCGTGCGTAAGATAATCAAGAAAGGCATGGGGAGAAAAGATGGTGGTTAACCGATAACGCCACCAACTTTTCCTTTTTCTTTGATTCCTTGATTGAAATTAATAAAACAATGTGATATTTTTACGCATGCTTTATACCATAGCGCATTATATCATATTTTGTTTCACTCTTTGTTGCATGAAAAATAAAAACTGAATTGAATTGAAAAAAAAAAAACATTTTCAGCCTCAGGGAATGGTGTAGCTGCCAAGAAGGGCAAATGATCGTGTTATTCGTTTTACTTTTATCAAAGCAGCACTATCTATATATGCAGTTCTCAGGAAAAGCCTTATACAGGGTAGCCTTTCCGGTCATGTTTGTGACCATGTCGTTCCTTTTGCCTCACTTCTGTCTTCGTGCACAAAGTCGATCACCAACATAACTTTCTTTATACACTCGACTCCTGTATGAAGAAATACATTTCAGACCAACACACACACAAACAAAAGCGTGGATGGCTCTTAAGGGGCACTTAATGCATATTTTGATAGATAATATCTGATTGCAGTTTTCCTTGTCATAACATGTGAAACGAATGCATAAATTTCACTTTGCTTTGATGTATGACAACAAAACAAAAGGTTATAGTTCACTCCCTGAAAATAAAAGAGAACGTTTCTTTACGCGACACGATGACGGTGGTGTCATTTCACGAACGAAACAAAATGAGGCGTACAAATTCTATACACACAGAGAAGTTCAAGGATATTACTTTCGATGTCAATAAAACCACGACAACTTCCGTTACCTGACTTGGAAGTTTAAAGGTATCCCCGATATAATTTGATCGGTAGTCGCATTCACGAGTCAATTACATAGGTGTTATGTTCTTTCCTTGTGCAGGGGCGGATCCAGGAATTCCGTAAAGGGGAGGCGCTTTTACAAAATTAAAGTGGGTCGCACGCCCCTCCCCCATTTTTTCTTTTTTATTTCTTTTCTTTTAACAAAACATAAAGAGGGGCACGCGCCCGGTGCGCCCCGCCTGGATCCGCCACTGTTATGTACGATCAGGTGACCTCTTCTATGACAAATCAATTTCCTTTAAATGATATAGGGCAAGCTGTTAAATGTGATTTCCATCGTTGTTTTATTCTTTTTCTGTCAGATGTACCTGATAGCCTCGGCTAGCCTATTTCACACGCTGACGACCTCAGCAGTGGTGCTGTTTGTAGCTTGGGTTGTGAAGCTGTGCGTGAAGCGAACTACCAAGAGCCTTCCTCCCGGCCCGCTGGGGCTACCCTTCCTTGGTGTCGCATGGGAACTCTTCAGGTACGAAAGATGTGTCCTAATGACGAACATCCCATCAGTCCATACCTCCAATAAATCAATCACCCCATAGTTTTGGTCAGGACTTTTTTCCCCCATAAATCAACTGAGAAACGATACCAACTTTACTGTTTTATGTTCTAACGTGTTGTACCACAAACGATCTGCAAGTCTAAGATTGCACTGTGAATAGTAAAATATATCATTCATTATTGATTGAAGTGTTTTTCCCTAATTACAATGACAAGATAAACGCATTAAGTACCAAGACTATCATTTTTCTTATACTAGTAAAAAGTTTGAACGAAGCCAAGTTGTATTTTGGCATTATTTATTCATCGCTTGTTGTTGTAATTATTGCTGTTGTTGTTGTATACACCAGGTCAAGAAAGGATGTACTCACGTTGTTTGATTCGTGGGCCCACAAGTACGGGCCCATTGTTCACTTCCGTTTCGGTCCTACCAACATCATGTTGCTTAACACGAGTGACGCCATGAAAGAAGCGTTTAAAAACCCACTCCTGAACAACCGACAGAACAGCGGGCTGCGTCGAGATGTCGTGGGAGCTACCAATCACGGTATGGCATCTGTCGCACCCCATCCCTATATCCAGCCTATCCTATCCTATTTCATCTTATCTCATCCTATCCTATCCTAGCCTAGCCTATCCTATCCTGTCCTATCCTATCCTATCCTATCCTATCCTATCCTATCCTATCCTATCCTATCCTATCCTATCCTATCCTATCCTATATCCTATCCTATCCTATCTTATCCTATCCTATCCTATCCTATACGTGGCTATCCTATCCTATATCCTATCCTATATCCTATCCTATCCTATCCTATCCTATCCTATCCTATCCTATCCTATCCTATCCTATCCTATCCTATCCTACCCTATCCTTTCCTATCCTATCCTATCTTATCCTATCATATATCCTCTCCTATATACGTAATCCTTCGCACCCCATACAGCCTGTCTAATCCTATCCTATCATAATAATCTTATTCTCTCTTATTGTTATCAGTCTTATCGCATCCTATTTTATCTTATCCTATAATCATCCTACCCTAGTCTTTTTCATCTTATTTGATATTCTATATAACCGACTGTAGTATCCTATTTCATTCTTTCCTATGTTGTAATCATGTCTTTATTGGTAAACGAAACAAAACAAAACAAAGAACGTGCTGATATGTACCAGGTCCAGGGTCCTATTCTAGACACATGGCAGGAAATGACACTCTTACATACGAGTAATTATACTGACAGTGAACATTAGTGTAGATGTACTGTTTTACAACAAATTTTGGTGATTGACAAAACCATCACACGAAAATCGAATTGATCACCGTATACATTATCCTACCCTACCCTGCATGTTCTATCTCACTCTTTGATATAATGTCTCATCCTGTCCTATCCCATCGTGCCCCATACTATCCCCTCTTATTCTAACTCATCGTATCCTTAATGTTACACAAGCGAAGAGAGAGAGAGAGAGAGAGAATCTAATCCAATATGTCCCACTTATCTACACTAAAATGACCACAAAATGTCTTCCCATGGTACAACAGGGTAGATTATGATATATCCAAATCTATCTATAACGATCTGACTGATTCCCACTAGACATCTAGCCTTTTAATATGCCAAGGGGTGGGGGGTGGGGTTGACCCATTGACGATGGACCACGATAAGCATATATATATATATATATATATAATATTGCTGCCACTTCTCTCCCCCAATTCTCTGAAGAAAAAAGAGGAAAAGTAGATAGTAATAGATCAATGAAGAAAAACAAAGGGGGTTAAACCCGTAAACCACAACAAAGAAAACAAAAACAAAAACAGCGAGCGGGGGGGGGGGTTAATTTGTCTGTGAATTAACGCTTTTATAGCTTTCCTTGTTTTGTTTTCTTTTGATATAGTATTGTGTTCGTTTACATCAATCAATACGGAGATATATCCACAATAGCTATATGTTTGATTTTTCTCCATGTTGGGTTGACGATATCATGAACGTCATACAAGCACATGACGATGGTCATACTAAATCTTTTAATCTAACTGTGCTTCAATGAAACACCTATATCGGGTATCTTGTAATATGCTCAGGTATTGATGGTTGGCCTACTCAGTTTTCAATGATGTCTTAAAGGGACTGTACAGTACTGGTTGAGGTAGGGATTCATGTTTTGAACATTCCTAAGTGAGATAATGAAAAGCCTCTTATGAAATATGAAAGACAATGTAATTTTAAGAAGGATTCAACGTTTATTTGATGAAAATTGGTTTTCAAATGGCTGAGATATCCCAAAAAGTGCTAATAATAAAGGGCGACATGCCACAACTTTATTAGGATCTCTTTGTTTCACCTTGTTTTTGGATATCTCAGCCATTTCAGAACCAATTTTCATCGAATAAACTTTTGATTCCCCTTAGAACTGCATTCCCCTTTACATCTCATAGAGTGGTTTCTGAATATCTCGCAAAATTTTAAAAGCTAAATCTACACCTCGACCAGAACTGTACACACCCTTTAAGTACCTGTAACATTATGCAATCATGTTCATTTAATGTATCTATTTTCCTTGATGGGGGCAACGACGAACTCGAGAGAGGGATGGGAATGTAAAGAAAATTGTAGGTATTCGGTGGGATTGTGTGCTGCTTCTTTTCTTTATTTTCATTTTTTTTTATTGTTGTTATGTTGTATGCAAAATGCGTTATTTTCTTCTAGTTGCCAAAACGTTTCGCCTCCCACGACATGAAGTGCATGCTTATCACTCAAATCGTTTTCTCTATCTCTCTCTGTCTCTCAGGTGTGCTGTTTTCATGGGGAAATACATGGCGAGACGAGCGGCAATTCGTGCACTCCGTGTTCCGCAGACTCGGCGTAGGGAAGAAAACTTACGAAGATATCATAGCGGCAGAGAACTCGCAATTGGCTGCGGCGATGAAGGAACTTCGGGGACGCCCCTTCGACCCCCATGCGCTCCTAAACAGCGCCGTGTCCAACATAATATGCTCTGTGGTCTTTGGAACGCAGTACACATATTCGGACCGAGAATTCTGTCAGGTTATTCAAGATTTCTCTTTGCTATTGCAGTTTATATATAAAGGTTGTGACATGATGATGATGGTGGTGATGGTGGTGATGGTGGTGATGGTGGTGATGGTGGTGATGGTGGTGATGGTGGTGATGGTGGTGATGGTGGTGATGGTGGTGATGATGGTGATGATGGTGATGATGGTGATGATGGTGATGATGATGATGATGTTAATAATGATGATGGTGTTGATGGTGATGATGATGATGATGATGACGACGATGATGATGGCGACGACGACGACACAACGATGATGATTATGATGATTATGATGATGATAATGATACTGATTATGATAAAGATAATGATAATGATGACAATGACGATGATGATGATTATGACGTGGTGATTATTATCATCATTAACACAATCCCAATGAGTATTTCGTCGTGCGCATGGCAGATTGTCGTTAGCGCGCTTCCGTGCGCATGGCAGATTGTTGTTAGAGCACTTCCGTGCGCATGGCAGAATGTTGTTAACCCTACGCGCACTCCCACACCCTAACGACAATCTGCCATGCGCACTCCCACGCTGTAACGACAATCTGCCAGGCGCAGGGAAGCGCGCTAACGACAATCTGCCATGCGCACGACGATTTATTCTTGCCTTTTTCATTTCAATGTAGTACTTGGATTACAAACTCTTTATTATCTGTAACGTGCTCATGGCAATGTGAATCAATGAAAGTAAGGGCAAATGGACTAATGACAAAATACTTACTATAATAAATATTGTTGGTAATCAAATGCAGATCCTGAATAGTCTCACGGATCTAATGGAGCTGGTCGGCACCGGAGGCACAACCTCGCAGATCCCACTCGTATCCTTGGTGGCGAAGCTCCCCGTGGGTCCCTTCCGACAGTTGGCGAGGTGCATGAGAGATATAGACAGGTTTGTCGGGCAGATGATTCGGTCGCATCAGAAGACATTCGATCGAGACGATACTCGCGATTTCATCGATCTCTACCTCCATAGGATGAACGAACTGCCGGTGAGTATTTGATGACGTCACTCCCAGCAGTTGAGCTCCTTCCTCTTCTCTTATCCTATTGGTCTTTCTGTCATGACGTGAATGGTTATACGTGATTTTTTTTTTGAATACTTATGATCATAATCATACTTTTTCCTTTCGTACACCTATTCTCCATAATTTCTTCTTGAAGAAAGACAAAGGATGATACTAAACACAACAATTTGAATTAGCTACACGTGAATGAAAATGATATAGGGCTTCAATCAGTAGGGAATTATCAATCATCACAATTGAAGAATTCGTCAAGAAGTGAGCAATATATAAAATTTCTAATTTCAAATAGTTGATAAACATTCACGGGAGGAAGCATGTAGGAAATGGTTGAAGGCGTAACACGGCTAGAGAAAGCCATATTTTATGTTCTCAAAAACTTGATCTGCTCTCTTGATTGGATATTTGCAGAGGCCGGTGGACTCCTGGAATGGGGGAGGAAGGGGTTGCTATTTCAGGCACAACAACATTTCTACGTTTTCAATTTGAATGTCAATTAGAACTTGCTCGATTAAATTGAATTGATAAAAGAAAGGTCCATGCGGGGAAGTATAAAGGCACCGCGTGAATCCGCCGTGATAAACAAACAAAGGGAAGGATCTTGAATCAATTTATAAATCAGTGACCATGTAACCCACTGTATCTTTCGCAATGCCGCCCTTTGTCTGGGCTATAGCGTTGTAGTCATAATTCTTTTCCCAGCTGTCCTTGTTACCTTGCATAAACGTCCTCTTTTTCTTTTTCTTTTTTGCAATGAAGATTGAAACCAGTTAAGCGTTGTCGATCGATTACGACATGCATGTACGATTGTGTCAATATCGCATCATACCGCAGGAAAGCATATAATGTTGACATTCTTTGACATCAGTGGCGGATCCAGGGGAGCTCATCGGGCGCCTCCCCCTTTATTTTTGTTGAAAGAAAAGAAATAAAAAGGAAAAATGGGGCTTGTGGCCCCCTTTAATTTTGTAAAGGGGCCCCTCTTTACGGAATTTCTGAATCCACCCCTGGACATGCAGATGGTAGAGTGAATACAGATCTAGTTTATTGTAAGAAGGCCCGTGAACAAACAAACTAGGTATTTAAGTAGGCCTATATCAGGCCACGTGACACAAGAGATTTGGTTTAAAATCAAAAGTTCAGCTAGAGTGAGATAAAAGAGAGAGAGAGACACCCTAACCTTGCATGAATTTGAACTATATAATGCAAGTCAGACATTATGGGTGTTATGCTTTTTTATCGATAAGAATTTTTACATGGAAGCTCAGAGTGAGCCTACAGTCACATCAACAAAGCAATTGAATTAGATATATTGCCTGGCGTCATACAGCCCACGAGTTCGACATTGAAAACAGGTCCATGAGTCATACAGCTCACCAGTAATACAGCCCATGAGTCCGATACTAGGTAAAAACAGCCCACGAGTTAGACAAATACAACACGAGGTTTAATGTGTCGGTCTCGTTGTCCTTAATTGTTAGCTTAGTGTCGAATTAATGGGCTGCATGACTCTTGGGCTGTATGACTTGTGAGCTCTGTGACTCGTGGGTGTCGGTCTCGTGACGTGCACCCTCATTCGTGGGTTTCGGGTTTGTGGGATGACCCCATTGCTGCAAGAATGTTAATAATGTCAGGACTCTCAGGCCGAATAGTCCAAATACCAAAGGGTCGTTATGGTTGCAAAGATTCTCTTTGTTATCATATCACACCCGTTAATGTTATAATCACTTTTCGTCTCTTCTTCTCTCATCATTTTTGTTATTGTTATAATTATGATTAGAATATCATTTTGTTTATTAGATTTTTATCATTATTGTCCTTACCAACGCAGCATGAGACAGAAGGGAATCGAATGTATACTGAAGGGTGAATGAGTAGTTTGAACGAAACTACTGACTAATATTTGTCTTTATCGGCCTCATGTACTTCTTGATGAATCAGGGTATTCCTTCATTCATTCATCAGCACAATAATTCAAACAACCACGTCCATCTAAACATTTTCTCTTTCGACCCCTAATGTAGGAGAGCCAAGCGTCGAATGCGCTATTGAATCTGAAGGCCGCAGTCAATGATCTCTTCTTGGCTGGTACGGAGACTACCACGACCACGCTGAAGTGGTCGATGATCTACATGATGGAGAACCCCGACGTCCAGTCTAAGGTGCAGAGCGAGCTCGACCTCGTTGTGGGAAGAGATCGCCTACCGACCTTGCAGGACAGAAAGACTTCACCTTACACAAACGCAGTCATACTGGAGGCAAGTTTCAAAGAGATGTTTTAACTTTTTTATATATATATATTTAGGTATATTCAGCACAAAATCATTATTCTCGGGATCCTGTGATTACACACAAACTAACCAACTTACTAAGAAACAAACAACAATAATACAGCGTTTTTAAGCGTGATAAAATATAACATGCCGTACATCTTATTAAGGACCACGCGGGCACTGATGTTGTCAAAAATAAGAAATTAGAAATTTCCAGGGATGAAAACAGAAGCATTAGATTTCCTTGACACCGTGAAAAGAACAGAGCAAAAAAATACGTGCGACGCGCAGCAAACAAAATAAACAAAGTAGATACAAAGCAAACGATGATGTATTATTCTTACCGTAATGAATTCGAGTGCGAATACAGGAAGATTTGGGAAGTATCTCATTTAACATTCAAGTTGTCTTGTCACATTGAAAATAAAGAAGATGAATCAATCGGAAAGGGCATGGAGCTCGCAACCAGTAACAAAACCTAATCAAGGAGGGACATTACATTAATCTCACTGAGAAATGAAGAATTCAGAAAACCGTCGATAGATAAAGCAATAACCAGAGCAGCATTTTACTAACAATGAATGTCATATCACTTTTTCCTTTTTCTCTCTCCGTTAACATCGTTTAGATTGCCATGCTATATATATATATATATATATATATATATATATATATATATATATATATATATATATATATATATATATAAGCAGGTGTAATAATCCGTAGAAGACCAGCTTTAATGATCATGATGTTAAGGAAAATGATATTAATGATGATGTTGACGATGATAATGATGATGATGATGATGATGATGATAGTGAAGAAGTTATTGAATTGGTAATCGTGACAGTGATGATAATATCTGTAAATGTTGGTGGTTATGTTGTCCTCGTATGTTTTTTATTTCATTTCATTTCAATTTATTTTCATATTTTCTCACATATATCACAATATAAAGTAAATTGATGCGAAATTTATACAGAACATAATTCAAAATAGAACTTCACCGGAATGTTCAAAAGTTTGTCTTGGTATACACAAGGTCTGTATACATGCGAGTTAAACTGAGATCATAATGCGAAAAAATATGATGGGGCCTGCGTAAAAGCAAGCTTGTATAGAGCCGCAGGTCCCGTGATAAAATCAGATTTCGAATTTGGTGGCCTGTAAATTTCCCCGACAATTACATTTCCTTTATGTCTATTTCCTTTATTATATGTCTATCATAGTGCATGAGATTCAGCAGCGTGGTGCCCCTGGGTGTGGCGCACAAGGCCGCCGCCGACACCACCCTGGCCGGCTACCACGTCCCGAAGGGCACCGTTCTCTATGCAAACATCCGGCACGTTCTCCACGACGAGAGGTGTTGGGATAACCCCGAGACATTTGATCCCGATCGGTTCCTGGGACCAGACGGGCGTGTCCTGAAACCAGATGACTTTGTTCCCTTCAGCACAGGTGAGAAAAATCTTTTTTTTTTTTTAATATACTTTCTTTCCATTTGTTTTCAACATGAAACCCCATTATTACCTTCTCAGTTCTCACAATGTCATGAATGTCTGCAGTCGGGTTGCAAAAGATTGCTTTCAGGATAACTGAAGTCAAAGATTTATTAATTGTTGTTTAACTCTGTGATTCAATTTCAGTTTGACCAATAACGGAAAGATTGAATCCATCATGATGAATGAGGTGATCGCTCTAAAGCCCTGCAAAGGTGCAATCACGTGTAAAATGCACAGTAATGTATAGATAGTTGCTTTCAAACTTTGAATGAAGCTCATATTTAGTCGAGTCTTAATTTGTTTAATCTTGAGAGACGGATAGATGTAGGCATTGACCAGAGTATCCAGAGATTGCCACGTATGAAACCGGTGTCCTCGGATCTTGAATATTAGCAAGTGTGAGAAGTACATGTAAAACGCCCTCTTCGATAGATAGGGAAATGAGTTTGATGCTTATGCTGAACTTCATGCCATTTTTGGCTTAATCTTCTCTTTTACTACAGGACGACGTGTATGTCTGGGCGAGCAGCTGGCACGGATGGAAATATTTCTGTTCTTCTCCAGTCTTCTCCACCAATTCACCATCAGGAAACCGGACCACTCGCCCCCGATCTCTCACCGAGGAGTTCTGGGTGCAACCCTCAACACGGAGCCCTTCCAAGCTTGTGTCATCGCCAGACAAAATTAAACCAGATGGCAGTGTGGCGGATAAACCACTCTATACGTCAATAATGAACTTGGACTATCATTGTATGGACGATCACCATCTGGACAACTGGTCAGTCCAGTCTTACAAATACAGTTAGAACTAACGTACATATTACACTGCATAATGATGACTTACAAAATACAACAGTGTAGGAGAGTCGTGACGAATGTATCTAATTTCAAAGAAAGTGTAATGTCATGGCGTGGAGGTGTTCCTAATAAGGAAGGTATAGTTTTGATTGAGATGGGGCTTCAAGTTTCTAACGTTTCTTTATTTTTTTTATGATGACTTTTTGAGATGATGAAAAACCTCGTATGAAATATCGAAAACCATATAATTCTAAGAGGAATTCAAAGTTTATTTGATGAAAATTGGTTTTGAAATTACTGAGAAATCCGAAAGAAAGCGGTCCTAATAAAAGGCGGGAGCCGTCTTTTATTAGGATCGCTTTGTTTTACCTTTTTTATATCTCGGTCATTTCACACCCGATTTCCATCAAATTAACTTTGATTTCCTCTTAGTTTCTATGCTCTTTGATAGTTCGTTAAGTGCAATGGTTTCTAAGTATTAGTATCTCGCAGAAAGTTAAATGCCGCAATCCTCACCTCAACCAGTGCTATCCCTCTAATAGTTATAGTCATTACAGACCAGTTTAACAAGCATTTCAGATAAACCTGATAGTCTTTTTGCCTTCTAGCGATTATTAATTTCAAAAAGCATTGAAGAAACTTCGATTCGAATGTGATTATCGGCTGAAACTCTATGTAGTGCATTGTGTGAATACAAGAGATATTGTAGAGTATATTATCTGTTGATATACCATGTTAATGATTCTCTTACTCTATGATGACAGTTTATTACTGTCGTTTGAATTTTAGAGTCTTTTTTTCCCCTACCGTTTGCCATTACATTTGCAATTAGGCCTGCTCAAAATTACAACGACTGAAACAAAATCTTATTATATGACAATCCATGTACCAAGCTGATTTCGAGTATGTTTATGAAATCAATAATTTACTTCATTATACTCCCTCTGTCATCTTTTTGTACCAACTGATATCTGACCGGAGCATCGGAGGCTGATTTTACAACCACATTTGATTCGATGATTGGAGCAAAGATTTCAACGATAACGTTTAGTTCTTCTCATGCTTCAAATTAGATATCCGGCTACCATGACATTGATCAGTTGATATTGTGAGTTTGCTTACAGTTTTTAAACAGCGCGGGACTGTTGTTTACATTCACATGTATTTACATATCGTATGTAAATTTCATCCCTCTCAACTTCTCATCAAATGGATTTTTTTTTTCAATTGAAATATTCCAGACTTAGTGTTGTTAACGAACACTCACATTACAGTGCCACAAAGTGAAGTTATAAAACGAGTATGTCTATTTACATATAGGATAAAGTGTTATACATAGACATACAAACACACACACAATTTAAGTACATTTATGCATGTATTGGGCTAACTCATATACTTTACAAATATGGTACATGTAAATTACCAAAATGAATACTAATATTTGCAAATAAATGGGGTCATGGAAGGGGGGCTGCATCCCCCACCCTCATATTTTTTTTTTCAAAACTTAGAAAATGCAATCACACACACACACACACACACACACACACACACACACACACACACAAACCCATGACTTTCGATGGTTCTGTCTTAATATTCTTGCCGTGGAATTGGGGGCACGCAGCAAAGAGTATAGAAGTGCTAGCTTCTATACTCTGTGGTTCGTAGCTTTATCACAAATTTTAGAGACAATTATTCGATCACTGAGAGGGATAAAAGTGTTTTAGAAAGGATCGAGTATGGAGCCTGAAATATATTAATGTTATACGAAATTAAACACGTTGGAATATGCAACCGTTTCTGTGCTGGTTATAATTTCACGAGGTTTCGACTCTAAAAGTGTGGTGATATGGACAATATTATGATATCAAAATGATAATGCAATCGACCCACCTGTTCAGCGATAGTCAGCAGACGGTATCAGATCTAGAACATTGAACGAATGCGTATTCGTGTGTGTGCGTGTGTGTATGTGTGTGTGTGTATGTGTATAAAGAGGGAGAGGGAGGAGAGAATAGAGAGGGGAAGAGTATAAGAGAAAGAAAACTGCAATGGTAGACAGGATATGCATTGCTAAAAAATATAAGAAGGAATGAGATTGAAAGTTATCAAAACAATTGGAGAAGGTGATGGTGATGAGAAAAGATGATCCTTCCTTTGATGGTTATTACACAGAACTTCAGAGGCAGAGTTATATCAGTCAAAATATGATATACAATCGTTCTCAAGATCTCTCATATCACGTGTCATCCTAATCCACTTCCCTGCCTCTACACCAGATTCGAGTTTCACAATTTGACCCTCCGACCCCAGCCAATTCTACTTTCAGGCGCTCTATTGACTTCGTACGTGGTCGTACGCGCTATCAGAACTGAAGCTGCGGCGTTCGGAGTCTTTTCTCCGTATTTTGAATGAGAAGCCCCCCTGAGTTCATCTCCATGGCAACGTGACCAAACATTCTCGACGGAGCATTCGCAAGCAAAATTCAACATGTAGGGGTTCTGTTTTGGCTTCATCAGTGCACTCGACAGGTTTCGTCTATAAATGTCCTATGAGCATAATCGGATTCATCCGTAACTGAGACTACTATAATTGTCGGTTGGTAGGTGAAACCACCGCAACAGCTCTAATGCAGATGATCATGCTTAAATACGGATAGAAATATTTAAACCGTAATGACTCGCCACATCTCTTTCTTATCTGTAAATCATGTTTGTCTCTCCTCCCCCTCTCTCTCTCTTTATGCCCTTTTCTGACCTTCTCTCATTGATAACTGGATAAATGTTGCATCTCCTTTGTCATGTACGCATTTTATCTATCACGCAACAACGTAAATTGCCACCCGTCTTCAATTAGTGCTCGAGGTCACAACTGCCTCTCTATGGACGTAAAAACCGACTATCATGTACACAGTCTGGTTATTCTTTTTTCCGTTATTCATTTTATCCACCAAAACTAACACTAAACAATGAGAGCGTGTCAGCACTGTGGGGAAATTTTCATTGAAGTGTGAGAGTACACCTTAAGTTATTCGCCAGCCAATCGATATAATTAAGGTTGAATTACAAAAATGAAGAAACGACGTTCACTGTTTCGACTTGTCAGCTACACGAATGCCCTTTGATACCGTTTGTTCTCGGGAGGCAAAATTATTGACGTTTGGTATTCGGGCGCTCACGGAGGCACTGAAATTCTTTTGTGTTATTCCTTTTGTAAATTGCCCCTGCCGAGGAGGACTGGGGCTATTGTTGCGACTCGTCCTGTGAGAAACAGAGAAGGAGTTAAAATGATGGTTACAGCGCTCGCTCGATTCTCTCGTGATACATGCAGACTGCTAGACCGTGTCAATAAGCCATTGTTGCAGGAGGAGCGCTACGCCTGAAAGATTAATGAGTGTGATCAGAGATCCCGTGGCGTCATTGTACCAGGGCAACGGGATACCGATGTACCTACACACAGGCCGGGGGATCTCTTCACCAAACTATCAACACGAGAGGGGAGTAAATTTGTCTCTCCGTCTCAAAGTTTAGCGGTGTCATCAAGTTTTCTATTTGTCACTCACATAGGAATTCTGAAAGTTGTGAGAACAACTTCGTGACTCCGATTGAGAACTTGGAAGTTTGACAGCATGGAAAGAGTGACGACGGAATAAGGCGGGGAGATTCGCCATGGATGGATCGAGTATGAGGCACACCATACGCGTCACAGTCCCATCTATGCAGAGTCCCCGCGCCGCCGTGGCGCGGCAGAGCCTCCAGACGGCATTGAACAGGTCCATTCCCGCTCAGGGACAAGGTGTCGAGGATTTCACCAAATATGGCAAGTACAATTCCCGCAAGGACAGAGCCCCGTCACCGAGAATTGTGAGGACTGCGCCAAGTGGCAGCAGCGGGGCTGTCACCAACGAGTTCGTCGGTCGGACGAGAACGGGTCCAAGCCGACAGCCCGCAAAGACTAACATCGTCGATTTTGGGGATGTCCCTCTCCACCCGCGGGAAAGGATGCATGTCCGCGGGATTGATGGATTTTTCCCGCCCCTCAAGATGAAGTCGGGCGGTGGAGCGGGAAAATTTGTTATAGCAGAACCGATGTCCAACGCATGGATGACGAAGCCAGGGACACAGGTGGGTATGTTTGTAACAAACAGGATCCGTTCAGATACCCGAAATCAAAAAAAGTAAACCACCATCTATATCGTATACACTTATCACTTCATAACTATGATCACTAATAATCTGTATGTCACACATATCATTTTAAAACAATGTAAGATAGGATGTAGTTGTTTCACATAGTATTTAAAGGGAAGATAAACCCCAAGAACAATGTGGATTGAGTGAAAGCAGCAACATTAATAGAAGACATCAGTGAAAGTTTGAAGAAAATCGGACAATCGATGCAAAAGTTATGAATTTTTAAAGTTTTGATGTTGGAATCGCTGGATGAGGAGACTACTAGAGGTTATGACGTATGAGTGGACAACAATACCAAGAAAATATAAAGAAAATTCTGCAAAAATCCATTTTTCATGAAAATTACAAATTCCATCAACTTGATATTGATATATGTTAAGGGTAGCAATTATTCCCCCTGCTTTCTGAAAGCGGTTGGTCCATTGTTTTTTCATAATTCTAGAAAAGTGAATTTTTGTTGAATTTCCTTTATATTTTCTTTGTATTGTTGTCCACTCATACGTCATATCCTCTAGTAGTCTCCTCATCCAGCGGTTCCAACACCAAAACTTTAAAAATTCATAACTTTTGCATCGATTGTCCGATTTTCCTCAAACTTTCACTGATGTGTTCTACTAATGTTGCTGCTTTCACTCAATCCACATTGTTCTTTGGGTTTACCTTCCCTTTAAGCGCCGTTTGCACGTACAAGTACTTTGTCTTGTATCGTTACTTGACTATCCAAAGAGGTATACATCATGTATTATGTAAACCAAGCTTTATACTCCCTACTCTTTCTCACTATAGTCATAATTATATGAGAAGCTTTACATCTTAAGTAATACAGTGCTGCTTCCTGATGCTCTCTGTTACACGCATCTTCTCCGTAACAGCTGTAAACAGAAACAAGATGCGTTTTAAATCTTCATGATGTTTGCGGAAGTGTACGGTGGATATGTTGTTTGGCCATGTCAAACTTGCGTTCGGTTCCCCAAATCGGCGGTAATGTACCAAGTGGGATGTTGTACACACAGACTGTGCAGTTAACACACTTGTACATCCGTCCCTATAGTCGTTGACAACGCTATTAACATCACACCAAAAGACAGTTAAAAAAAGAGTAGGTACCCTATACATGAAAACTCTTAAAACAGACGCATACGATCATGCATACGCATTGATTCTGATTTCTGTAGACGCGGTGAAGTTTAACCCGCATGGTTTATGATTGATGCCTATTAATGATAATAGTATCATCCATTGATGTGCTGAAATGGTTTGAGGACTTTATTCATGACGACTGAACCATAAAATCGATTGCGACTTTGATATCATGAAACGATCATAACCAGGAGCAACGTGCAAAATAGAGCCGAGGCAGAGGTGAATGAATCCCTTCTACATTTTGAAATGCCGATGTGGATATGATCTTTGAAATGTTCCTTTGGTCGTTTCCATTGTATCGTACTCCGTTATGAACTGGAGGTTACACGTTTGTTTGCTTGTTTTTTTAATGGTGGAGTGCTGTAGCAATTGGCTTCAGCTGTACCTGGAGAAAGTCCATATAGACGATCCGAGTGTGTTGAATCAAGTCATAAATGTATATGGAAGGTTTGCCATGTGAGATCTTTATTGGAAAAACCACAATGTAACTAACAGGAAAGCCGGAACCACGGATGTGAATGAGTAATAAACAATACATTTGATGTGATAGGAAGAGGTTACAAACGACATCGGAATGGATGTAGGCATGTCTGATGCGTAAGAAAATGTGAAAACATAAAGGGTGTTAAATCACCATGGCGATTTGATATGGCATAGAGTACGTGTAGGATTTAACGAAGCCGGATCTAGTAAGTAATGAGGAGGGTATTGGGAATCTGCAGATCGGGGGGGGGGGGGAGGAGGTTGAAGTTTATGGTAGATATCTTAATAGTGGAAAATGCAGCCCTTGAAATCGTGCGGGGATTCGAGGCGTTGAGATTCATTAGTCATTGGGCGGTGGAGCGAGTGTTTAATCATTCTTTTTTTTTTCTTCATTAGAACTTTAATTATCTTCAAGAAATTTGAAATCATAGATTTAGATCATAAAGTACTGAAAGACCATGCATAATCGTATTTGTAAATTCATCTAAAAGGTGAAGCGTACGTTAACCCCAAAGGCTCGACGCCTAGCTGGATGGGTTCACTTGGTTCGCCAAAATAACCAGATAAATCGATTATGAGTCCGTTGAGATCTCCACATTTAGACCATTGTTCAAGGGGCGTTGAAAAGGTCGATGAGCTCAGAAAAAAATGGAATTTACAAAAAGAGAAACACAACGTTCGAGTCTAGCTTTTATTCCTATGTCACTATTATAAAAGAAGAAAAGAATTGAACCACTTCTGATTTCTTCTAACTCAACGCCAGGACCGTCATTCTTTTTTTTTTTTTTAATGCACATGTCACTGAAAAATGTGAATATGGTTTCATTTATCACAGACAACAATGTGGGGGAACTGAAGTAAGTAGTAGTCAACTTTACATTAAACACACACACACACACACACACACACACACACGTGATTTGAAACTGAAACTTTTCCTCGGCCTTACCATCATGGAAAACATCTGAATATTACATTTTTGTTCTTGCCATTTTTCATAAAGCTCCGTCGTATCGACAGAAACGAGAGCGCATTGATGGTAATCTAATGTGTGATACTATCAAAAGTTAAAACAGTTTTGAAAATCGTAACATCTAAGCATGAATGTTGCCATAATGTGTGTGCCACGGACCGAATCTAAGTGAGAAGGGACTGAATGAAATTAGCCAAATGGAAAATAGGATTATCAAATCTGCAAGTTGCCATTCATCTCCCATATTTTACCCAGACAAAATAAAGATGTAATCATATAATATAACAAATATATCAGTCTTCGCCGTTAACTCGGTGTCAAGTATAATATAAACAGTATATCTATATCCAATTATATTATAACACAGAACACACACGAATGCAACATGGATAAAACAGTATCCACTATTACCGATATACCGTAACATTGCTAACACTGTTTCGTTGTGGACATAATTTTCATCTACTCGTGTATAGAATGCTATTTTGTTGTTGTGTAAGTGTTCTGATTATCAACACTTTTAAAGTTATGATTGAATTATGTGGTGTCCCCATTCTCTCTCTCCGAAATCAGGAGCCGGATGCCTCGTCGTCTCAGTTTAGCGTGGAGCTAGCGCCGTACCAGTCCGAGTTAGGCCCGGACAGCGTACCGAGCAGTCAGCCAAGCCTGGACTGGCTCCACAGGCGGAACAACAACCAGCCAGATAGCCTCAGCATCAACAACTCCCCACCTCAAGGTGATCTGAGGGGCACCATCCTTTTCTTACATTTGAATAGAAAAATGAAAGGCCACGAACAGATTGTAGAGGGCATAGATATAGTGTAAGATATATGTCATTGAAATTTGAGAACATTAAGGCAGCTTTAGATATAGGACGCCCATCCTCTCACTTGGACGATGGAAGTTCTGATATCGGGAACATCTGCGTCGCGCGCGCATGGCATGTTTTGCCTCGAAGGCGTGTCGCGGATCTAAAGCTGAGCAATATTAGTTAATTGTAACACTAAAACCAGATATATACTCTATTTTTATAATGAAATGACAAGAGTTCACCGAAACTTAATCGAAGAATACGGTGTATTTGTTCATAGCAAGGTTGAATCATCACCTACAAATAAGCATTTCTTCGACGCCAAATCATCATTTCAAAAAGTTGAATTCTTAACATGTCAGAAGTCCAAGCTACGATGAACATGGGGCCTACACGTTGTATGCTACAGATGGGGACATTCACACGAACTATAATTACGGATTTATCTCATTTGGGGACCCATAGGCAGAAATGTGGAGATTTCAGGGCGACATGTCAGGGCGACAGTTAAATCGAAATCGAATCGAATCGACTAATCAAAACGTTAGAAAAGATGAACAGTTTGATAAAGAAAATATTTGTTGACATCCCCTTCCGTTATGTATACTGTCAAACTTCTTTATCTTTCTAGACGCCGTGCGTCACTCCCCTCGGACTTCCCACCGCTCTCCGCCCGCCCCGGAGGTGACGGGACTCCAGCGTAAGAGGGACGCCCCGTGGGTGCGCGCCTTCAAGGTCAAGCAGAATCGAAACAATCGCTACAAGGACATGGAACTGGGAAGCAAGTCGATGAGCAACCTCGACGATGGAAGCATCAGTAGAAGATAGGGATCCTTAGGTCAACCCCATTATCGGTCTTACCGCTCCTACCGCTTTCACTGATAACAGAATGGATGCATCGTATCGCAACTTACCGCGTTGAACCGCAAAGTACCGCGTGTCCTGCGGAATCTTAGTAGGGCCTACATTTTGCACTTCTGATTGCGGTCAAACCGTAGTAGGCCTACTTTGTGATAGGCAGCTGTGATACTTCTCATACTGCAAACGATACCGAAAATCCGTCCAATGCCCCTCTATTTACAGCAAACTCGGAAGACAGTTTGTAATGATGAACTCCATGCAGTCCTGTGATGCTGTGCTGTATAACGCATCCATCGATCCGAGATCGCGAAGCCGATTGGTGAACAAGTTTCGATCATTTCACAATATTTCACCAAACGTGTTGCTATGTGCATATCATGGACAAATTTGATTGGGACTCATCCAGCTGAGTTACGCTATCTGTCAGATTCATAGAATTCATTAGAAAAGTTCGATTTGTGTTTGACATAATAATTCGTTCACGTTTGACTTAACATGTTTGAGGCTTATATCATAATTTGGTAACCAATATTTTTCACGCTTGTGGAAATTGCAATGTATCAGACATAAAAAGGCAAACATATGCATAGTACATGTACTTATCACTGTATCACTCTATCTCCATCCATCCATCTATCTATCTATCTATCTATCAATCAATCTATCTATCTATCTATCTATCAATCTATCTATTTATCTATCCATCTATCTACAGTACACTCACTGACGGAGTAAGGCTGCAAGGTAAACTGCAATAATCGAATGACTGCCATATAATTACAGTGAAAAGGTGACCCCCTGTTAACTCGTATTTATTTGTATTCTTCAGTCATCCGTATCAACTATTCATCTCTCACTTCTATGTTCCCTCCATTCTTTATCTCTCTCTCTTTTTCTGTTCATTTTCATGTCTTTCTCCTCCTTACAGTGCCATCATCAATGCTGTAATACCTTTGACTTTTTGATGATACAAATATTCATTAATATATTGCCTCAAAATTATCTACTTTGTCTCATAAGACTTGAATATGATGAAAATATCCCTAACTAGACTAATGGAAACCTCCAGAGAATTAAGCATTAAAAGGATGGTAGAGTTTGGTTGAGATGGGGGCTTCAGGTTTCAAACTTTTTTTGTGTGAGAGATAATGAGAAACCTCTTATGACATATGAAAAAGCATGTAATTCTACGAGGGATTCAAAGTTAATTTGATGAAAATTGGTTCTGAAATCCTAATAAAAGGTAGGAGCCACCTTTTATTAGAGTTGCTTTGTTATACTTTGTTTTTGGATATCTCAGCAATTTCAAAACAGATTTTCATCAAATGAACTTTGAATTCCTCTCATAATTGTATGCTCTGTAGCATCTCATAAGTGGTTTCTTAATTAGTATCTCACAAAAAGTTACTCCTCATCTTCGCCAATACTATACCATCCCTTGTGTGGAGTTAAATATAATTGTAAATCACAGAGATATATACCACTAGGTTCATTTAGGAACCAAGTCCGGTGGTTATAAACTGTAATTAAAAGAAACTAAATGCTACTGAGTGCTTTTTGCTTGTTATTTGGAAAAAGAAAGAAGAAGAAGATTGTGAATGATGTGTTTTGATTGTGGCATACCATTTTGCAGTTTGCATGAATTTCACAAGAAAAAAAAGGAAAAGAAAAGAAAAGAATTTTGAATGATTAACTGTTGTGAGCACTGCATATCATAATGCCCACAGATTCTCACAGATTGTCACAACACCCAGCAGAGCAATTAAATTGTACTCTTTGATAGCCAACACACAGAATCACTACTTTTGATCATACATTCACCTTTTCATGCCTTTGGATTGAAGTTCTCATACACAGATTACACGACACATTTTACTCTATCATTTCCACGGGAATGTTTAATATTGTTGCTTAACATGAACATGAAAAAAAAATGAATGAATAGCTGAAATTTAAATGTGGAAAGTTACAATTTATTCCACACAAGATCCTCTGAAGAGGAAGAGCAGTAGCAAGAATTACAGTAATAATGGCAGTATGTTTAATACTGAAATATACACTTAATACTTCTTCAATAAATGAAACTTGTCTGCGAGTGAGCTTGTTCTGAATGGCCATATGAGCAAAGTGAAACAAAAGGAATACACTCCAACGTACTGTTAGTACAAAGTATGCCACGATGGATATGGAAGGGTTTTCAATATCAATGATATAAAAACCAATGGAAACAACACATTCTTCCTCAACATTAATCTCTATATAGTACAATGCACGTACATCCGGTGGCTATAACTGACAGACAATTTATGACCAATAGCCTTAATCTGGAACATGAATAGAGATGGAAACTGTCTTTGTTAATCTGTACTGGCCACAAGCTCAGAAGTAGAATGGTCTTCCCTGCATCAATGTGCATGACACCAAGGAGGTTCAAGAGAATGGAGTCACAACTGTCGTATTTCCTTTGAAGTCACGTTTGATGCCGCCACTCGAAAGTATTTGAAGCATGTGGCAAACTGGATCTGCCGCGCAGATAGGAAGACAATTGACTCATGTCTCATTGCATAATCATCAGCCACTTTCTAACGAAAATATGTCTTTGTGATGGTAATTACTTTTCGCCATCCCTACTTATAAAAGATAGGTGGTATATAATGGTAAAGACACAGGGATGCGGGAATAGAAATTGCGCAAAAAATGATGAAATGAAAATGAAAATTACTCGACTGGCCGTGCCCGGCCACTAATCTGAAATATCTATTAATATAGAATTATACTCGAAGATTATTCCATATCAGTTTTATTTGGAGGAATTAAGTGGAAAAGTGATAAAACCGGCTTTCCGGGAGGGTACAGTTTTAAACACTTTCACATGATACAGCTCTGATTTACACTTTTGCACATATTTCTTGAAGGGATTGACCTTTGTTTAATGAGCTTTATCATTAAGTGAGATTTCGTTTCATTTAATAGATAAACAAGCAAAATAAAGCCAACATTAAGTTCACGTTCAAAATGAATCTTCAGATTGCTCAGCAAGACGGCGGCATCAAACCCCGCCACCAAAGGCACAGATGCACCTGGGGAATTCTTTTGTACATCAATAGAAAAGTGACAACTGTTTGAATAATTACAGCCAGTTGGAACTCCATCTCTTAAACCTCCTTGATGACACAAAGGATATTTCAGTTTGCAGTCGGCAAATTCTTACCTTGGAGCTACTAAAGAGTTAGTAGCTCAATTCCCTCACTGCCAAATGTAGCCGCTAACTTTGCCTTAACACAACAAGCATTTTAATAGTCAGCTGTTTAAAATGGTTACCATGAAAAATGGAAACATAGGAACAATTTTAGGCAGTAGACTTTGACTGATAGATTGATGTGTAATAAAAATATTTGCTTGCATTGAAAAGCTTTGTTTGCCACTTCACAGCTGGCTGCTTTCAATGACAGGCAAAAGGTGGTTGCTATGGCAAGTTTTACTCTACTTTAGGTTGTTTGTCTGCATTAAGGATTGCAAACACATTCCATGGCACCCGAAACGTTGCCTACACCCAGGCTTCACTCACTTCAGGTATTCTGAATCGAGTGCTTGACCCTGCTCTCGTGTGTTAATTGATTTTGTTTAAATCAATACTTCCATTGCCACAAGAAAGCAGCAACTATGTCTTCTCCATAATGTGAATGTACATCAGCCGATGAGAATTATATATTTTTAGTCATTTTTAATGTGAATCTTGCATTCTTTTTATAAAATGAAATGTGTTTGTTGTATGTTGAGTTCAGTATGTGAAAAAAATACACCAAGTCAATGCCATATTTCATTCTGCATGTGTTTCATTCTTGTATTTTCCCTTTGCATGTTTGCACGAAATGCTACTTTGTGAAAACTGGAAGGAAATATATTGAATGATTATAATGCTTTCATGCTAATTTGAGCTTCATAACCCATTATGGACTTTATATCATGAACAATGAAATTCAGTTGAATATCAAAATACAGCATGCAAAGATCGCTGGAGATATAAATGACAAGTCTATGAAAAAAGTATTTCATGATAAAATGACCTCTACGCCAGCAGCTCTAAACAATACTCAGTACTATACATATATCTCAACTAGAAAACCATACAAAAATATCTTATCTCTTATATATTTGATATACATTCATATACCCTCTATACATATCACATTCTGTAGTAATTGCACCCTAATGAATAGGATATATGGCATATTCAAGACTATAAGAACATGAGTACACACACTTGCAAAAAAAAAAAAAAAAAATCGTTAGGAGACTACATGTACCTGGTAATAGATTTTGCACATTTACCTTATTGCAATGAACATTATGTATGTCCTTGTCCTTCCTCTGTCTTCAAAGAAGCATACCTTGACATCGATAATTCCTTGAGACGAACACACTAGGAGACAAACTACTTCCTTGTAGTCAGTTCAATAAGGTAATCCAGAGAGATTGGGCAGTGAGGATATTGTTGCACATGTCTGGCATTAATAGACTCTCCACTGGAACGAGGCTGTTTGAGGGCTTGAACATCAGATAAATGGCAGTGTGGTCTCAAGCATTTGGAAAATCATACAAGCAATACAACCAAGATGGCCATGCAAAAAATGAAATTTAAATTTCGTGCAAAATTCATCCCAAACTTGGTGAAAAGCCAATCAATTACAATATTTTGTTGGCAGCCAGAGAAACTCCACCGGTGGTTATGCAGTGGCTTATAATGCCCTCACAAATTGTTATGTTTGCACAATCAGAACCAAATTTGCATATTTTCTTCAGCGTGAGTCCATCTCTGTTCAATTTCAGGACAGGATGATGCCTGCGTAAGGATGCATCAAGCTAAATTTTGCAAGGTGCCTTGTTAAGGTTGTAAAGGCCACTTATCTAGCCACATCAAGGCAACCTGTTCAGGAAAAATTCAAGACAAGATATTCAGTAATAAAATAAAATATAGATTTTGAACATACTGTAGTATAAATCTCAACTCATAAGGTCTTTAAGCCACAGCACAATGACCAGTTGAGGTACCAAACACTGGTACAGATGATTTTATTTGGTCCTCTCTCAAGATTGTTTTAGCTGCATGAGTTGACAGGAAGCCTTGGGGAAAATTGGGATTATGTGTTCTTGGAACTGAGGACACCGATCCTGTTCCTTGTGAGGTTTCTGGCTGTAAGCATGGCTTAGCACATAACTTAACAGGAAGAGGGATGGGGCAATAACCTGATGAACAACTCTGAGTCCTGAAGGGAATGGGGACGGGGCTATGTTCTTGAAATAGACCACAGTTCTGGGTACTAACAGGGGATTAGGATTGGCCTTTGTTCTTTGAAAAGAAAATAGCCTCTGGTTCATTTGTCACTATAAAAAGACTTGAGATTGAGCTATACTTCTGGAATGGCCAACTGGTCCTAGTTCAACATCTCACTGTCGAGGGAACTGGGATCATGTTTTCTCCAATGAAGACGAGCTCCTGGTCCTCATGCAGTCTCTGGTTGGATGAGCTGACTAGCAGCTTTCAGTAGGAGTGGGACTGAGGTGTTGACGTCAGAATGCCACCTACCGTCTACAATGGATGACGGAGGACTCAGTATGGCTGATGCCACACTGTAGGGAGACAGGCAAAAATCAAGAAAGGGAATCATTTAGAAAGAAAAGTGATTCAAATTGACTTGACCATGCTAAATCTGCTGTACAATCTCATTACACTTGGACTGAAAAGGAAGATTATGATCTACATCAGTAAATCTAGTCTACTGGACTTACTTGTATTTTGGAGTAGCGACGTTTCACATTCTCTCTGGGACACTTCATCAGGCCGACTGATCTTTGGTGGTAATTGGTTGTTGACACATGACAGGGTCGGGAAATTTCAGAAAGCGCCGAGGAATCTTCCGAACTGCCGGGTTGTAGGCTCCGGCAAGGTTGTGTCGCAGGCCCCCTCCTCGGTTCCCCTAAACCAAGGAGGGGGCCTGTGACACAACCTAGACATAACCTCGGAAGATTTCCCGGTGCTTTCCGAAATTCCCTGACCCTGTTACGGGTCAACAACCAATTGCCGCCAAAGATCAGTCGGCCTGATGAAGCATCCCGGAGAGGATGTGAAACGTCGCAACTCCAAAATACAAGTAAGTCCAGTAGACTAGATTTACTGATATAGTTCATGATCTACTTTAGCTGGATGACTGAAAACATTCACAGACATTGAAGAGGAAGAGAAAAGTTTTACCCACTTCTAAGCATATTCTTAAGTGTCTGTTTCATCTCAGAAATATATTTTGATTTCAGTGCACTTTCACACTTCTATATTTCATAGACTGCCACTGGCAAAAGAGAATGTGACATATTTCCTTTTTCCTCTTAAAAGGTCAATCTTGACAAATTATACATACGAGACATAAATACACGTAGAAATTATACACGTTGTACATATAATACATATACACTCATAAAAACATACAGCATACACAAAAATCTCACTCCCAGAACTTATATTTTTTATATCCACAACCCTGATAACAAACAATGCATTTTAGGATAAATAACCACACAGTGCAGGGGAAGCAGAAAGTTTTTCAGGGTGGGGGGGGGGGGGATGTCAAGGTCAATGGTCCCAGTCCTCCCAGCTCCTTATGACCCTTACAGTAGAAAAGAGCAAAGGCACATGTGTACAAGGAGTGAAAGGGAAGAGGATGAATGGGGTGAGGGGGATGGTGGAGGGAAGAAGAGGAGTGGATCGTTGGTAGTGGTGGTGGGTGTGGCTGGCTGGAGGTTGAGGGGAAAAATTGCAGGAGGAGAAGAGAAAGGGGAGAAACTTACTCAGGCAGCTTGAGGAGGTTGACCAGCTCCCGGGCTCGGCCGAGGAGGACCGCCTTGTCGTCCTCGGGAAACTTGCCCTTGGCCTGCTGCTGCTGGGAGATTTTGGTCAGGCAGAGGATGACCCGTGGAATCAGGTCCTGGCACCGGGAGGCCAGCTAGAATCAAGCCCAGGGCGGAGAGGGGAAAATTTAGTGTTCACTCATGTGGAAGTCATTCATTCACAGACACACATGAAAAGCATTAGCTTCACGTTCTGTAGCTAATGTGCCATATATATTTTTGGTATGACTTGCCTTAAGACAACAACAACAACAAAACAAGCATAGGAGTGGACAAAAGCAAGACAACTTTGTGTAAATACATGCCTTTTTTTTTACTTTCTTTCAAAAGTTACTCACACAGTTTCAAGTACAGCATGATGCGACGAGAAGTTAAGGTGAATATATTCTTGCAAAAATGTCAAGTTGTGTGTTACTCTGTGTCCACACAGCACTAGTTTTGTCTTTTCTCTGCAGTCATATAAATTCACTTTCATAATAACTCTCAAGATGAGGGCATTTTGCTAAAATATTGATAAAAGCTGTCATGAACACACTTTGACACTTTTGTGACTTTCTCCGGATATGTCTTGGAAGCATGTCATACAATTAGCTGTTTTCACTATTCACTTCAGTCTAGCATGAAAATACAGCAAATACAACATACTGCATGAAAATGCAAAGTGAAGTATCTAAAATACTGCACATTTCTGCATGCATCAGCTTGCAACTAAAGTTTTTGCATAGTATACTATACATACTATTTTTTTCTTTAAAATACACTGCAAAAGTTGCCCTTTTGCTTTTATTTTCTGTTCTCATTTACATGATGGAAATAAATACTAAAATGTGTCAAGACGTCTTAGACACAGCATTAATAACTTAGAATAGAAGGTAGGGGGAGCTGAAAAAACTGGCACCACAATTTATGATGATTAGAAATCCTTTACTCTGCCTGACCATGGGTCATCCGCTCACCTTGGCAAGAGTGGTCATCATGATGGCCATTAGCCTGACCGAATAGGGGGGCTTGCCTTCCGATGAGGCTAGGACCAAGACTGAAACCTCATAGAGCAGGGTCTCCAGTGACTGTGAATCAAGATATCATCACAATAAGTATATTACCTGCTTACTTCTCTGAGGGAAAATTCCTTTATCAACAAGGTTGATATATGTGATGAGCAGCTATAAGAGAAATTCACTGAAAAACACAAACAAACCAACCAACCCCCAAAGAGTTGATTACAGACCAATGATAGCAAGCTTCAAAAGATGAGCCAAGTGCCTGCTTTACTATGCATTATTACAGAGACAAAATTCTCGATCAGTACTCATCTGAATTATCAGATACTAAATCCATCAAGAAAAGTCAATCATATATCATGTACAATCAAAGTGTCCATGTCAGAACAGCATTTTCATACATAATTCTACACATGAAAAGTGATAGAGATGGCTGTTATGGTGAATAGTTTAAGAATGGTATGGGCCATACATTATGTTAAAGTGATTCTAAATACATATGTAAACCTGCTACTCCTGTTTTCAAGAGAGAGGTAGGCAGGGCGAGATTGAGATTGGGATCCATTACTACGGCTTTGCTCTACTCCATGGGTAATAAAAGTTGGACAATCAGTCTATCAATTTCATCAGCTGACAAGGTTGACCCAGTTATAGAGAGAAAAAATTCCTTATAATACTGGGGAACAGCAGCACAATGCAGTTTGATGTAAAGCTATTTCTCCCCCCCCCCCCCATGCTCCCTGTGAAATCAAATTATTTTGTATACTACTGAATTACATTATTGATAATGTTGAAATCAATGACACAAATGTGTATGTGTTCTTTCTATTCCGTGGCATTTCTATAATCCAGTTAAACCCTATGATTGTGTTGCTGCTCCAGTGAACGTAACTTGGTGGGTTCAAGTCACCTTGGATAAAATGCTTCCCACCTGTGAAAGTAACAGATCATCAGTAATAGTGCATCCATCTCAATCTTTTTCAACAAGAGGCCGACTTTGACTTTTGGGAGGCCCAGCAAGATTGAATATGAATCTTGTTTATTTCATTTTTGGCCAACGTCACAGCACACCTGCTAGAGATTTGTGGCCCACTGGTTGAGAAGTGCAGCTATAGAGCATCTCTATGACAAAGGAAACACAATAAAAACATGGAAGATAAGACAGGCCCCTTCTCTTGTAGTATTTTTTCAGTAAAGTTGCATCACTCACCTCACAGTAGATGATGATAAGCTCCATAGTGCAACGTCTGTCATACATGGATGCTGTGTACTGGCCTATTATCCACACCTGCATGTGTATGAGGGAAGCAATGACAGTGAATTTGATTCAAAACTCTGATTTGAATCAAAAAACATTGATCAATGGGAGATGCAGAGAGAAAGAAAGAGAGAGAAAAAGATATACATTATACACATGCAGAGAGAGAGACAGCAGAAATAGAGATAGATAGACAAACAAATAGACAGACAGACAGATAGATAGATACCAACAGATAGATAAATTGCTAGTTTGATAGACCGATTGATAGATAGATAAATAGTTAGACAGAGAGACAGACAGATAGATAGATAGATAGATATATAAATAAATGATTAAATGAATAAATAAGTGAATAAATGAATAAATAAATAAATAAATAAATAAATTTATTAATCTATTTATTAATAAATAGACTGATACAACCAGCAGATAGAAATTGGTACACGTAGAGACAGAAAGACAAAGAGAGAGAATGAAAAATTACAGATCATTTCTGCCAGTAGCAAATTACACAATAAAAAGAAATTATTGTGATATCCAAAGAGAGGAGAGCAGTGGCAGTAAGAATATCATCAACTCTGCCTTCTCAATTATAGGCAAATTATCAAAACTAGAAAAGCACTCTGACAGCGCAGACCTCCGCCAAGCAGCTACTTTCCACCGATGATCTTGCTCTTCCATAGAGATCAATGATTTCCACCCACACGTATGCATGCTGAAAAATCGCCCGATTTCCCAATATAGAAAACTTTGTTATGTCATAAACTTTTGGCTGCATGGCGTACCTCGCCCTAGCAGAAACTAGAGCACGCACTTCAGTGCACATATGAAAACCTCAAAAATGTGCAGCTTGAACTCCCAAGTTCATTGACTCTACCTGCCAAAATATCGAAAATCCTTCACAAAATCCACAAAAATTTCCGGATCACTACCAAAATTTGATCATCTGTTTCTTGTGTCATTCTCAACCTTTCCTGCAAGTTTCATCCAACTCCGTTCACAACTTTTTGAGTTATTTTGCACGAGGACAAACAAACCAACGGTAATGAAAACATAACCTCCTCCCTTGGCGGAGGTAATAATGTATCTGGCAGTGATCATCCTTATGTGTTACTGAAACTCATTCATCATTGTGCATCTAGACTGACTATTGACTAATGAGTTGTTAAGACAAGGCCGAATGGATATACCAGTCACATAAAATACCTTACCTCTGTGGATGTGAATTCAAGAACTTCGTCTGGATTTGGAATAGTATGTTATTTCCTTAACATATCGGATCAGTTGGATGAAGAGCCTGCTACTGAGTACATTATGACTGCTCATGATCTAAGGAATGCTCTTCCCTTTAGTGATTGTCAGCTACACAGTCCATAGACTCATTTATGAGTCATACTTGGTTGAAACAAATATTAACGAACAATCATGCCTTGGAAATTTGCTTTGGTGAATTGATTCCTCTGATGTTTTGCAAGAACACATGACTCATAATAGTTTTCCTACAGTGTGGCTGATTATGATGGTGCTGTCGTGGTTTAGTGGTGAGACACACTACTGTCAATCATAAGGTGCCTGGTTCAAATCCTCAGCAGCAGCCCTTAGTACAGGCCACCTCATCCTCACTGCGGAGTCCTTTGGAGGGGACTTACAGCCATGCAATGATCCCATGGCAGCTCTGCTTAAGAATAGCTATTGATTGCGTAGCTGCCACATAGAACAAATAATAATTAAATTCAAATTCACTTCAAAACTGCTCCTTGACAGACCTTGTATTTGTCTTTGTCATAAAAGACATAACACGTATTGCATTTCAATTTTTATTATTTCAATTGATTACAATTTTGTATTGATTTTGTGCATTTTTTGCATATTCAAATGACAATTTGCAACTGCACTGGAAATGACATACTGTAAAAGTGGAAAATTTCGCAGTGTTGAAATTTTCATGCATTTCACGCAGCCAGAAATGAGCGCAAAAGAAGTTCATGTCTTGATTTTGCAGTATTAAAAACATGTGAACTCATCTTCAGTGGTAGAGCACAAAAAATGACTCACACAAAAATATCCCCTTTTAAAGGCATTATTTATCATTTGCAGATGAAGCAAAAACCCAGCTTTAATACTTCAAAATAGTTCTAAAATGTGAGTTAGGGATAGAAACAACCGGTGTATAAAAAGTTACTCAGCATAATCAATGTTAAGTATTGTTAAATATACAAAATGTGAACAATAAGCATAATAACCGTCCTTAGTTATGGTTTAGTGAGAAATAGAGTGATATCTCCTTATATTTCAGCTTTATTGCAAAATTTTTATATGGCAGGATGTTTTGCGATACAACTGACCTACACTTAGGCATCAAATGTGATAACCCAAACATTTTTCAAATCACTGCTCCCTATGGTAAATAGTACCTTCAAGTTACAAGTTGTTTCAAGTTGATTTATTTCATTTCCAACAAACAAAATAATTGGAAGTACAATGAAACATTCATATACACAGATGTCAGAAAATCAGTACCACAATGCTATAAACAGAAATAACATTGTAAAAAGATACAGGTAAATTATCAACAGAAATAAAAAAAAAATAACTGTTATATCACTGTGGTAAGTGCATAAGCAATATTGCTGGAAATGGAGGGGACTGCTAAAAAAAAAAGATAGATTAATGAAATGAAATGTGAATAAGAAAAAAAATATCATACCACATGTGCAAAGAAATCCTCTTTGCCTTTGATGTGTCCCAGAGCACCGATAAAGTCCAGCAGCTCGGTCTTCTGGTCCACCACTAGACTGGGATAGAGACGGAAGATCTCCAACAGCTCTCTACTCAGAACCCTGCCAAAAAAACAACAAAACAAAACAAAACCCAGCATATGCATAACTGTATAATGCATACAGCACAATATTTTGCAGGCATGATATTTCGCAGTATTGGGACTTGCAAGACTATTTTGCAAGAGGTCAAATTTGCAATCAAGAACCGCAGTAACAGAGTGATATACAATGCATTTGTATTTGTTAGGGGTGTTGTTGATGTCTACCATCTAAAAAAACCAAAAAAACTAAATAAAATGCCTCCACCCCCCCCCCCAAAAAAAAAAATGTATATACACCTATCAGCACCAAAAATATAAGTGGATATAGTAAAACTGTATCACTGACTGTGGGTCACAAACATGAATATCATATGTTTGAATGGTAGGTTTATTTGACCTTCGCACCTCAAATATACTGTACGTACAATTAGACTACCGTCGCTGTAATATCTTTAAAAAAGAAATTTTCACCTTAAAAACCTTTCCAACATTCAGTTACACTATATCATGATACCATCAGTCCATTTGTCATGCTACTATTTCTAAGATGGAAAGGAGAAAGGACTCTTTGAGCTGATAGCTGTAAACAAAAACTCCTCCTATCAATCAATAATTGACCTTTTCTTGTCCAACACAAAGAGGTCTTCAATACCTTGAAAAGTGCATTGCTAACAAGCAATAGACAGTGAAAAGCCCCTAAACTCACCCTGTGTGATTCTACGGAGCAGAACAGCTAAACAATGACACAAATTAAAGCAGCCCCTCCACTGTGCTTCTATCAATAGCATCATCAAAAAAAGGTGGCAACTATTTTATTACAGCTCACACTTTACTCCAAGCATATTGTTTGTTCACTTTGGCTTGCAGATATAGCAAGAGAGAAACAGGACAAAGCTTTCTTGACATGCTGACAATTCAAAATAATTCCAATTACAAACCAAACATAATTATTACAGCGTGGGATTGAGATTGCTATGAATTAAGTTATCACAAAACAAAAAAGATAAACAAAATAAAACAACAAAAACAGTAAACTTGACCAGTATAAATAATAGTCTGTAAAGCGCATTGAGATATTTAACAAGTGTGAAATGCGGTATATAAAAACCAGCTATCATTATTATTATTAATTTTATAAATCATAGTGCAACAAAACATGCATTCTAACTGACTTATTATGACTATAGCTTGGCTGCATCTTTCTGGCACATTCTAAAAGATAGCAATCCCATCTTTTTTTTTTTGGTCAATTTGCAGCGTCTTTCTGATTCACAATGAGAATGACAAGATGCAAGATTTCTGCAGTTCACATGCATGTCTGGTTTAATGTACCTGTATATTAACCTTGCAGGCAGTTGTTAACTCTTTTACATTTAGATCATGCAAAATGGCAATATACATATTTTATGTAATGCCTATACATAACAAATGAAAGTGAGTCCAGTCCAACACAATCCATTTAAATGTAATCCAATCCATTTCAATCCAATGCAATTCATTTCAATTTAATCGAAACAATATCACAGTATATTTTGCTACAGTCTGCTGCGATGACCTGATGCGATTCAATCCTATCGAGTATGGGGTATATTTGAACAAGACGTATCTAACAATAACATAATGCAATCATATCACACATAAGACTTACTCTCTAACCTCCTTGGAGAATGCAGGTATCGGGTATATGATGGCTGATCGTTCCAGGATGATGGGAACAAGCTGTGACACGAGATCATAATCTGCATGTTGCAGCACAGTCT
The DNA here is from genome assembly GCF_964275005.1 of Diadema setosum. NCBI lineage: Eukaryota > Metazoa > Echinodermata > Echinoidea > Diadematoida > Diadematidae > Diadema > Diadema setosum. The sequence goes on along the minus strand of NC_092692.1, from coordinate 5,022,735 downwards.
TGAAGTACAACCTGAAATAAGGATTAACAAAGGGAAGAGAAATTGCATTGATTGCAAACACACACAAACAAACAGACACACACAATACTATACATTGAGAATACTGACATAGATTCACAAGGACAACATTTTACATGAAATTCAATCAAAACTCAAGCAGCAATCTTTTAATGTTCCTTTCACGGGAAAAGTCCTCATTAAGTGCCATACTCTGCCATATTGTTGACCACTTTGCCCTATAGTAATTTGCTGGTTAACAGCTTTTGTCTCCTTTGTCCACCCCCTCCCCCCTTTTTAACATTGTCCACCCAAGCATGTGGCAATATAACTCTCAAACGGATTTGCTTGCAGTAGACCCTTGCCTCAGCACTAGGGGCTACTGATAAGATATAGGTATTGCCCATGATCCAATTAAGCAGCTCCCCTGAACTGCTAAATTAATATCATTTTAGCTGTGCTACTGGTGACCATATTTAAAGTAGCTGATGTTGACCAAACTCCAACCCAAAACCCCACAATTCTCAAATCACTGGTAACCCCAAGAATTTAAAGAACCAAGAACTTCACAGAACAAGAATTTACAGAACTTTCTTTCTTGCTCTGACTTCCCTTTCCCTGCCAAAACAAAAAATGATTTAATATCTTGGGAAACCTCTATCCCTTTGCCTCAGCTGCACTGCCATTAAATTAATTCAATTCACTTTGGGGGGGGGGGGGGGGGGGTGGGGGAACTTCCCCAATTTTTTTCTTGATTGAATATCTACAGCCAAAGGCAAATTTATCATACATGTAAAAAGACACTGACCATGAAAGCTTTCAACAGAGCTACATACCTGATGAGTGAGGGGACAGCTTGTGTACAGATGACCACTCGAGGATGGGTAGATAGTCCTTCTATCAACTTATAGAAGAACTCCAACCTGCAATGATGGAAGCGGACAGCTAAGCTGACACTAGAGTTTTCTGTTGGCTTAAACTTCCCTCCAGTTTCAGTTTGGTATCTAATTCAGTTTGTATATAGGTCTTTATGTTGTCATCCATTTTCATTGACCTCTCCTTCATTCCATTCATTTTCTTCTTTCCATTCCTATTCGGTATGTGTCCATTCATTACCTCCCTACATCTGATTCTCTTGTTCAACATTTTGTGATAGGTATTCATCTCCATTAGTTACAATCTTCATCCTACCTGCTTTCATTGGTAGTTTTTGTGATCTCTTCCATCTTGTTTAACTCTGTTGGTTCTCATAGTAAATGTGAATATGCAAAGTGCAAAATGTACTTCATGCAAATTATGTACATAGTGGTGAACTTTTCTGAAAGCAAGCAGCCCTAGCACATATTAGAGCACCTTAGGACTTCAAGTCTGCAAGGCTCATTCTATACATGTTTCCAGCACCATTTAGCACCTTTACAACAATAACCACAATTATTATATAAAAACATGTACATGTATTTTTTAATGCTTTGTTACAAGTCTAACTGAAAAGTAAATGAGAAAAAACATGCAAAGTATATGTGTCTTTGTGTTCTCTTTATTCATTATACTGAAATGAAATGGGACTGGGTGCTTGATGACAAAAGAGAGAAGAACATGGCCAGCTAGGAAGGAGAAAGAGGGAAAGACATAGAAAGATAGAAAGATAGATAGATAGATAGATAGATAGATAGATAGATAGATAGATAGATAGATAGATAGATATATAGATAGATAGATAGATAGATAGATAGATAGATAGACAGATACAGGCTGTAGTTAGATAGACAGATAGATAGATATATAGATCTTGATATACAAATAGATATATATAGATAGAGAGATAGATAGATGGATAGATGGACAGATAGATAGATAGATAGATAGACAGACAGACAGACAGATACAGGCTGTAGTTAGATAGACAGATAGATATATTGATAGACAGATAGATGGATAGACAGATAGACAGATAGATAGATAAACAGATATATAGATCTTGATATACAAATAGATATATATAGATAGAGAGATAGATAGATGGATAGATGGACAGATACATGTAGATAGATAGATAGACAGACAGACAGACAGACAGATACAGGCTGTAGTTAGATAGACAGATAGATATATTGATAGACAGATAAATAGATGGATAGACAGATAGACAGATAGATAGATAGATAGAGCTCGATATACAAATAGATATATATAGATAGAGAGATAGATAGATAGATAGATAGATAGATAGATAGATAGATAGATAGACAGATAGATAGATAGATAGATAGATAGACAGATAGACAGACTGATAGCTTGTCACAGTTATATCACATGCCATGACTCACTTTGTCACAGTATCTCCTGCCCCAGACCTGGATCTCAGCACAAAGTTGAACCAGGGCTGGTGGGCCTGCTCCCTTAGGATACCGATGGAGGGCAGCCATGACGGCTGGCGCTCCCCTAGGAACGGGTTAAGCCGAAGCTGCCTCTCCCGGTGGCACAGGATCAGGGCTGCTGTGGTGCAGGGCAGGTCAAGCAAGGTGTGCAGCATCTGAACAGAGTTATTAGCGCATTCATATGCTAGTGAACATGAACTACACATGCGCTTGCTCGCTCATTTACTTCTGCCACTTTTAATGTAAGGTGTTATATTTTCTATTACATTGATTTGTTGTAATCATTGCATTTGAAAAAATAATATAATACGGACTGACCTTGAGGGGGATACAACATTTATTGCCTGAATTAGAATTGTACTGCCCGAGTCGAAGACGAGGGCAATACTATTCTAGTGAGGGCAATAAATGTTGTATCCCCCGAAAGTAGACAGTCCATATTATTATCATTACCCATTTCAGGCAATTCAGGCATCTTCGAGCAGTAACTTACATTTGTAAATCATTAAAATGTAAACTTCCCAATTTACGGTAACAAAATCCACTCGGCGTCAGGTCAAACCCTACAGCACTGTGCTCAACTACACCAACATGCTTGCACACAACCCCTATGCACAATTCAGGTGCACGGCGCGCTCACACAGTCGCAGCGATCATCCTCTATTTTTACGTGCTAACGTATGGGAATTTGTCCTCTGTCGCGAAACTCAGGTATAGGATCTTTGGTCAGCGAGTAACAGCCAGTACGCACAGTCAGACACACGCACACATACGGTGCAGCGACCGTCCTCTAATTTAATGTGTTAACATATGGGAATTTGCTCTTCATCACACAACCTCTCCGCTAGAAACTCTCACAACAGTAAATTTTCATCACCAGGAGCTCAAGTGCCCAGATGCAAACGGTTTTCGATATTTTCTCTAGGTGATTGACTGGAGTGTTTACGTGTTAAGTCAATGGCCAAACCCGGAAGAAGGAAAATACCAACTAATATTGCCTGCTGGAAACTGGTGATTTGCCGACCAATCAAAATAACAACTACAATTGCCCTGACCCCAACCTTAATCCTAACTCTGAAACTAATCCTAACCCTAACCCAAAACTCTGAAACCCTAAACCTAACTCTAACCCTAATCTTTACTCTAACCTTATCACTAACCAGTATTTGAGGGGGGGGGGGGGGGGTAATTGCCCTGATACGCATTACCACATGGTTCTCTTCACATAATGTCACACCTTCAGTCATATGCTAAACATGATCTACTTCACTTCTTTCGTACCTCTTTGGCACTTGTTGGTGATATCAAGGCTGGCAATATCTCCACAAAGTCGGACAGGAATGTGCGAGGATTCCACGCCAGGATCTAAAGTGTGAAGAAATACCCCAAAATAAAGCCAACAAAAACATCTATTGTTTATGAAGAATTTCTTATGAATCTGCTCACATTTCCTTATACATTAATCCTAATACTTTTGCATTGAAGGCAGCATGAAGAACCAACTGAAATGCTCCAAGACTCACTAAATTCACACAAATAAGAGTATGTATAAAGGAGGCATATTATTCATTATTACACTTATTCTATAGAGGTATGTTCTATTTGCAAAGGGAAATGCCTTGATTCTGATAGTAAAAACACAATGGTGGAATATGAGAAGAAAGCCTTTCTAAAACATTAAGGAGAAGGCTATAACTCCATTGTCTATATACAAGTACACAGCCATTTTACTCCAACAGTAAAAAAACAAACAAACAAAAAACAAAGCAAAAACAAAAACAAAAACAAAAACAATAAAAGGGTCAGCTGCTTGCTCTTTGTTGACAATTTAACCCTTGACCTAAAATCCTCTGTACTAAAAACAAACAAAAATTGCCAACAACGCTGAAATACAAGTCTAATCTTTTTTCTTTTCTGACTGCAGTTCGTTAGCCCTCATATACCTAGAATTCAGCATTTGAGGAGACATCTTATGACCTTATTATCATCCATGCAAAGTTGACTAAAAGTAATTTTTTTTTTTACTCTTGGCAATGTTCCTTTGTTCTGATGTGGAAAAAAACAATCTTACCAACCACTGTGTCTGCTTTTAATTTTTGACCTTAAACTCACCCTGAGGATGCTGGGAAAGAACCTTTCCAGAAGCTCTGTCTCTAGGCAGAGTTTTGTCAGGTTCTTGAGAAGAAAGGTCACGATGTCAAAGGTCACAGTGTCGTCATACATGCGCTTTGTTATGACTTCTTCGAAGAGGTCGGCCGAAGTCGTTTCCTTGGGATTCAGGGCAACGTGCAGGGCTTCATCTGGAGATTGGTGGAAACAGAACATGGAATGGAGTGGTGTGGACCAACCAAAACTACACTGCATGAATGGAAAGCCTTGACATTTTTAAGGCACAGGTTAATTGGAATATCTGACAGACATAATACACAATCAGCCTTACATACTCTTTACCAAATACCCATTGAAATGGTGTGTGCCATGTACTGAATCTAAGGGAAATTACTAGATCTAGGAAAAACATTAAGTTGCGAAAAGGGTTCATTAAAACCCACTCATGAACATCAACCTTGCATATCAAGACATTGCAATCACAGCCAGTGAGTAGAGTTCAGTCTGTTGTGGGCAACTTGTTTCGTTTTGAAAATAAAGGAAGAGTTTGAATGTAATAACAGATAAACATAAATTTTTAAGTTTTTCTTATTATAAATAAGGTCATTGTCAAAGAGAGAAAAAAAATAAATCTTGTCAATGATACTGCATTCATTACAAAACAATAAATATTTTGGAAGATATCATCAGAATTATGAAATATATTCTAATTATTTTCTTAATTTTTCACAAATCTAAAATATCTCAAGTTATTAAGAAAGGATATATCAGTTTTGGCAATTGTAATCTTCAAATATATCACAAGCACTCAATCTCATCTTTTGAGTTGCACCAAATGAGATGATATTGAACACTGAAAGTCAGACTTCAGCTATAGTTGGTATTATACAGGCTCAGTGTCTGATTTTCAATTAGGAAGAGACACAAAATCAAATTGGGTAGTGAAAATAGCTACAGAGATATTGTGAAGACTTTTTTGAGGGGATGGAGTTGATGTAAGAAACAACAGAACTTTCAAACATTTCTCCAGCACTTGTTGCGCTACTGAGAAATTTCTGGCAAGGCTCCATTGCTGTCAGCAGATTTGAGCATTTGTGAAACAAATTAAAATGGCCAGCAAATAGCAGCATGTTAAAACCACTATGGTTGTTCAACAGCTGTGGAATAGAACTGCAATCTCACATGCAGAGAACATGAAGTAGATATGGGACTACTTTAAGGGAAGAAATTTTGCACATTTGGCACATCATATACAAGTGCCCTCAATTAATCTACATGACATTGAAAAAGAAAAGAAAAAAAAAAAGTAAAGTATTAACCCAATGAGGATGAGCTGATTTTGCTATAATATGCATTTCCCATAGACACCTGCCCAAGTATACTTGGGACTGGTCTTCAACGGGTTAAAGTGTAAGTATTGAAAAAAAAAACAACAACAAAAAACAATCAAATCTTGACTTGATTGAACAAATTCACAAAATGCCAGTTGTTAGCTTTGCATGAACTGACGTACTGTAGTCAAGGAAGAACTGGAGGATGACTAGCTGCACCCTGGGCCACTTAAGGTTGGCTTGGGCCTGCTTGATGGCTGGGTAGAGTTTGGAGACAAGGGAGGTATCAAGCCGACAGATGACTATCAGGGTTTCTATAGCCTCCACCAGACACTGAGGGACAACATGAAATAAAACCGAGCATTTCCAGTTCTGCTTCACATGATGTATGTTATATCTATGTCATACACAACAAAACTTCATTGTAAGATAAGGGCAAGAACTATTACTTTGTTGCTACTTTGGAAACAGTTTGTTTGCTTGGTGTTTGCTTAAATGATAGCAAAATCACTTCTCAAGCCCCCCCCCCCCCCCCCAAATAAAAATGATAAAACATGAATATGTTTTGAAATCTATCATTGGTTTGATGAATTAAAGCAATATATCTTTGGGCACTTCATAATGATTTTACAAGCAGTTGATAAACTGGCAATACATGACAATGCCTGATATCTCTGACATGAATAAAACAGGATCTTAAATAAATGATAACATGACATCCACATTTCTATGAGCAGATATATCTAGTGGATGTTGATCTTGAACTGCTTGATTATACTAATTTGCAGTTGCATTTTAATTGTTATATCCCTAGGCAGCTCTATTTCAGGCGAGAAGCAATAGAGGACCCCTAATGCAGTTCAGAGAAGTCAGTTTCTTGTTTTGATTGACAAAAATAAAATCAAAGTTTTACAGCAAAAATATGTGAGAGAGATAAATACATCTTCTACATTAAAAGACGTGAACAGAAAACTGGGTGAGAAAAAGAAAAAGAAACCTGTAAGAGCTGATATAAAGTGACCGGTAAGAAATGAATATCAAAAACAAGTCAAGTACAATAGAACACATCTCTTCCACACTAAAAACACTCACGGCTTGAATCAGGCTTTGATCTTGGCTCTTGACAGGTTCTGTGCATGAAAAGTTGGAACAAATAAAATAGCAAATAAAAATTTGATTCATCTTCCAAATGATACATTTTAAGTCTGTATGTATTGAGGATAATTCTAAGCATGGCCAACATGATTACAGAGAAAAACATGAGCTCACAACATACAAAATTAAAAAAGTCTCAACTGTGATAAAGGCTTTAAAACTGAGCATTTTCTGCGAGGCAATGCATAATCACATAAAAGTCACATTCAAGTAACTACTGTAACCTTCCTTCTTCAAAAAGTGTTGATGTGTTTCTTTACTTCACTGCGCACTCCTTCAAAAAATAGATGTAAATTTATGTCTTCAGTTGCATAATGCATCTGGTTTTCCGCAAATACCTTGAGTCAAACATTCTATGTAGAGTGAGCTTAGCTGGAACACTGGAATAAAATTCCAGTTGTTGTAATAGACTAACTGGTTTGATAAAAGAGACCAAAGGACTTGAATTACTAAAAAAAAATAATGGGTTTACTCACTTCTGTGGCAAAGGTCAATGACCCTTAGGCAGTATTCACATGCTTTCTCGATCAGTGCCCTCCTGGCTTTGTTGGCAAACTTTCCTCCTCTTCCTCCTCCTTCTGGCGAAGTTGAGGCCGCACCTCCCTCACTGACTCTTCTCCTCTCTCCTAGATTGGGCAGGCCCCGCCCACCCACTTCCAGACTCCGCCCAGGTCCCTGCAGAGCTGCCCCGCCCATCTGACCGGGGCCGGTGGCCGTTGTGGCGAGGAGCCAGGATCGGAGGCAGGAGAAGGTGTGGATGTTGAGTCGCTGGTCGGGGCCGTAGTAAGGGGCGAGGCTGAGGAGCGTGAAGAAGTCCTGGCAGTCTTTGCCGTCAATCTCTGTCACCTAACAAACCAAGCAAAATTCAACATCTCACAGTCAATAGGATTGGCTACATGGTATCATATATTGCTGAAATCAAAAGCCTGCAAAACCTATGGTTTTTATTTTGTATTTCTTGTAATAACACTGTCAGATTCCAAAAAACTTCCCTTTTATGGGAGAAATATAAACAAAGAAATATATTGGAGATGTAAAGCACTTTGGAAAGTATACAACCTAAAAGACCACCAAAAAAAAAAAAAAATGTGACACAGTGTGTAGTAAACTTTTCCACATACATTGGCAGTGATAACTGCTAGCTTCAAATGAGAATACTTATAGAATAAATGACTGGGCATGATGAATAAGAAGGGTGCCTCACACAGAGACACTGCCACCCAAACAATGAGATAGCATGCAACAACTTCAGAGAGAAAAAAGGCAGTTAGGAGGTAGGCTTACACTATCTTGTCTGCTCGACCTCTGCTTGCTGTAGGGACTGGGAGCTTGGAGAGTACTGGCATTGGACAACCAGTCACTCAGCTGGGATCCTACCACATAGACTTGCTCTAATGAATAGAGAAAGAAGCAAGATGCGGTGGTATATATATTTCATAGAAAACTAAACAAAGCAATATATATGTCTACATACCAGAGTATTGTATGCATTAACAGAGACATTCATATCCCATTTATACATAGCCTATGATTTAGGCAGAGGATGCAGCTATAGTCTTCTACTGCTATGCTAAACATCTGATGCGGCAAGACTATTGTCTTTGCTAAGTGATACATTTGGTGCAGCAAGATTACGAACAGTAGATGCGTGCGAAGCATCCCCAGCCTACAAACTGTATATTCACTTCTAGTCATTGTTTTCTTATTATCAACTGAAGCAAGATGAGTGGATATAGATGGTGGATGCTTCCACTGTTGGTAGTCTTGCCATATCAGACATACTACTTAGCAAAGACAATAATCTCGCCACCTCATACATTTACCCAGCACAGAGAATAGCTCCATCTTCTGCCTAGATTATAGGCTAATTTAAACAGAGCATGTAGAGCCTTCCAAGAGCACTCCCGAAGCATTCTGAATTCTGTCTAAACAGACAATGCGGCTCTGAAGCACTCCAAAGTTTGAATGTCCCTCTTATTGGTAGGTTCCAGAACATTCCTGAAGCACTCTAACTTCTGTATACATGGGCACCAACATTTACAGTGCTCTGGAAGTGAGATGCAGCACAATGTGCCCAAGTTTGAAGTTTCTGCATGCAAAAGTTACCATGACAGTTATGCCTCAGTCAGCCACTCCGTGTCCAGTCTCAACTGGTGCTGACTCTCACTCTCTCTCTCTCTCTTTCTCACATATAAACATTCTTCTGAAATGTGTTAAGCTGTACAAAGAAGGGATACCATCTTGCATTCAATCATTTGCCTGACGTAACCATGTTATAAAGCAAAGCGTGAACACAAGACTTTGAAACTTTGCTTACCACTTGACAGAAGATCTCTTTGATGGGTTGCTATGGTGACCAGACCAGCCAGAGCCCTGCTCTGTATTTCCACATCAAATCCCACAGTAGACACCCACTTGACCATCTGAGAGACGAGCCTGTCTAGCTTGCTGTAGTTCCTCCCCTGGTAGAAGATGGATAAGAGCATTAACAATAAAAGAATTTAAGCTATACTCTCATGACAGCAAAGTCCCGTAGACTGACTTTGAAATATTTTGTCTTTGTCTTTCAGTTCATGTATTTCTGCATCACATTATTAAATTTACTTGAGTAAAATTCAAAATCTGCTATATACAAATTAATCTCTTATTACTTTTGCTGTCATGTTTGAGATTAGCCACAGCTATTATTATTCTCATTCATTCTTAACTGACGGACATGAAGACATAATGGTTTTCACATTGTCCTAGTAGAACAGTGTTCCATCCAATAGTTTGCAGTGGTCAGTAATTGTAAAATGGCCTTGAGACTCATGCATAACTTCATCACTGCAGATAGATTGCTTTAAACACTAATTGAATCACTTCCAAAAGCAGACATATTGCAAATTTGGATAAGAAAAAAAATGAGGCTGTTTTCAGAGCATTTATGTTTTATCTTTTCTATATGTGACAGTTTCTTTCTTCTCATGGGTAGTAAACTGACTAGTAAACAAAACCAGGGAGGTCATCTTTTAAAGGTACATTAAAAGCTGTTTTCTTTCTTCACATTTACTTGGTGCAGATATCATTATTTTTCTTGTCCCAATGAATCATTATTAGAATTGAAATTAAAATAGTTTATAGATAGATAGGATTGAGAACACACAAATCACATTACATCTATTTTGCTATGAGATCAAATCTCCCACAGTCTCAAATATGTTTAAGGTAACGGTCTTTGAATCTATGGTTCAACTTTTTTTTTTTTTTTTTTTTTTGCTTTGTCTTTGTTTTTTAATCCTTCACATTTTGGGTATTCTGTTGCCATTTACATATTCTTTTTCATATATTGGATTTATCACACTTTTATAAACATTTCTTTCATTTGTACAGTAGGATGTTATCATTTACCATGGCAGAGAACCAACAGAATCACAATGCCAATTGTTGCAACACACAAAACAGCAATAAATCAACTGAACCCAAATTTCCTCTACTCACTGTCCGCAGATAAGCACATCCAAGAATACGCAAATTGATGTTTTCATTTTTTTTTTTTTTGCTAGTGTGGGACATCTCACCTGGGCCAGGATGACTGGAAGTAAATATGGTACATGGCGGAGGTCACTGGCCTGCCCTGCCCCCAGCTCAACATCCAGCTGGGGGCTGGGGCCGTACTCCTGCAGAGCTGCACTGCACAGCAGACTCACTGGCTCCAGCTGGGAAAGGCTCGTGTTGGTGCCAAGAACAACGATGCACAAGACACGCAGGAGATTCTTGGGCAATCTGGAGCAAGAAATCAGATGGAAAATGAAAACAAAACAACAAACAATGACAAACAATCAAGCATTTTCATTTCATTTGAAGTTTCAATATCATTCAACGATTCATATTGTTCAATATACCACAGGTGTAAAATGAAAGTTTTTAGCAATCTAATGTGGTATATGGAAACATCATACAAGCTCCTTTTATATGAATTAAGATTTTAACACCATACAGTGTTTGATAATATTTTCATATTTCTTGTTTCATATCACAGTAGCAGCACAAATTGTAGGATAAAAATATGAGTTTGCATAACACTTGCACTCAGTGAAGAGAGAATTCTTAAAAAAAAAATTAAAATAAAAATCTCTAATGATATTATGACAATTTATTCCATAATCAACAGATCTTAATAATAGCTTACATTAAATTCACAGCAACCTCATTTACATTGAACAGGTAAAAATTGAACATCATTTCAATATCAACACTATCAACATCTGCAGTATTCATGACATGATGTGGCCATAGTGATAGCAAACAGATCTGGATGATGCCTTATATAGTGTACATGCAAAGTAAATGACGGTGTAACAGAGCACTGAAGTGATGATGCTTCAGTCTTTTGTTTGAGTGTGGTTAGCAACCAAGGTGTTGAAAGATATTCAGGCTACGCTAAAAGATTGTCTTGAACCAGTTTTCATGGCAATGGATGGCTATGATGTCACACTTCAATTATCTACATACAGTGCAAACAGTTTTAGATACACCTGTAAATATGTTTATTTTTTTACAAGCATGAAGACACAGGACTCTTCGTACTCTCTGTGATGTTTTGTGCATGAGATTGTCAGGAGAAGTCTTCTCAAGCTCTGGATGCATTGGGCAGCTGGGGTACCTGGCAGTAAGGCACGGTGAGCTTCAGAGTAAATGTTATCTAGCTCCCTCTTTGTCAAACCTCTGAAAAAAGGAAAGAGTGACAACAGAGCATACCGGTAACGTACTATTTTTGTGAATTGTACTGGACATGAAATTCAATCAAAACCTTCAGTGAATATTAGTAACTACAAACTGAGAATGACTACAAGTACATGTACATTAAAGTAAAACAGAAATACACATGCTTGTGCCTAGTAAGTAAAAATAGGTCTATCGTAATGCACTAAATTTGCTAAATTTTACTAGACCATCTAAGTTTAGTTCTACTTCTTGTCATCTCAATGATGGCCAATCTCATGATCTTGAAGTAGAAATCTGAGTCTATTCTAGAATAGATCCAGACCGGCTTCACGGAATCCCCTCCTGGATAGGCTACACGGAGGCGGAGGAGTACAAGAGGCGATAAAGTAAAAAGAAAACAAAACTTAAGAAGACTCCTCTGGACAAACGGATATTTCTTGTAATAGAGACCCTATCATGCCTATGGCCTATTCTATAAATTTACTCTAGTTTTTAACTTTAGGACATTAGGTCTACGTTACATCAGAAGCAATTAGACCATAATGTTAGAAGTCTACGTAGATTCTATATGCTTATTTTCTAATTTATTAGGACCAGGCATTTGTTGGATTCATGAGATCAGCCGAGATAAAGTTTAAATTAAATTTAATTCAGTTCATCAGTTGTACGACACGACAACCATGTAAACTTATTATGTAGGCCTATGCTAATCCCGGGGTGCTCCTTATACACAGTTACACTGTGGGACTACGTTTGGGCTGGTCGCAGTTATATTCCCACAGTAGGCTATAACTATAAGTTTATAACTGTGTACAAGGAGCGCCCCAGGGGCGTTTTTTTTTTTTTTTAGACGGCACAGATTGGGGCATGGCGCGTATTAGCCCGACCAGACCCCGTGCGCTAAGCTACACTTGTGTACAGCGACAGGGCTGTGTATAGTTAGGAGCGTATTAGCCCGACCAGATGCCGGGCGCTAGCGCTCGCGACTTGTTTACACTTGTGTACAGCGCGACAGGGCTGTGTATAGACTAGTTAGGCGCGTATTAAACCTATGGGAAACACGTTGGGTTAGGGTTAGTTAGGGTTTAGGATTAGGGTTAGGTTATAACAGCTTTCATATGATGCGTACGTGTGGCAGTGGTAGCGCGGCGTATTGAGTCTGCAGAACGCGCGCATGTTTAGTAGTACAGTGTACAATACGTATAGCAGTTGAGTGCGCACATGTCTCTTGACAATACGCGTATACGCGCTGCCTTGCCAAACTAGTGTGTAGTGTGATTGTATCGTGATGACTTGTGTCGAAAAGAGATGAAGGGAAAAGGGCTGCCAGCTATGATGACGTCATCACGATTAAAATAGTTCCGTCAAAATCGGCTCGATTTTCTTTATCGTCGATTTACTCGAGTTATCTCGATTTAGAGCAGTTTTCGGCATACTCGTGAAATAGGCCCCACCACTGCGTGTCCGTACAAATACTACGGCGGCTCGCCTGTTAATACTCGTGAATTCAGCCCCACCGTGTGGCGTTCATCGGTAGATAAGCACGGCGGTGGGGCTTTCTTCCACAGTATAATACTCATGAATGCGGCCCCACCAAACGGCGTTTACGCGAGATGCATACGGCGGTGGGGCCGATTTCCACAGCATAGCATCTTTCGTTCTCCCTTTCTCCCGTTTTTTCTTTGGTCTTCTACTTTTTATTCTCGGAAGGACTCCCTAATGTCCCATGACTAATTTAATGGCCAATTTAACCATAAATACAACCCTACCTAACCCTAAACCCTAACCCTAACCTAACCTTGCTTGCTAACGCACGGGTGCACGCGTACTGCGGTGGGGCCTATTTCACGATTTTGCCCAGTTTTCCTCCGAAACCACTCAATTTTCATAAAAATTGCGTGCTCAACCTACTTTTTGACGGCCGTTCCGTTCCCGGGCTTTTTGGGGGCCCCAAACGTCGGGAAAGACGAATTTCAGCCCTTCGGGCTGAAATTCATCTCTACAACTAAGGGAGAGCCGCAGGAGGCGAGGCCGAAGGCCCCGCCTCCGGCGGCTCTTATACGCACCAATATGCTAATTTATATGAGGCAAAACCGGTATTCTGTAATTTAGGCTTAGGGCTAGGGTTTGGGTTAGGGTCCCCAAACTGTGCCGTCTAAAAAAAAAAAACACGCGCCCGGGGTTAACTACGTTACGTACAAGAACGCGAGAATTGAACAATAACATAGAAGAAAGTTAGTGGGACTACACATTCTACATCCGATAGCAGTTCGCCTTTGAAAAATCGATTGTTTGCGATCTTATTACCAATATATCGCCAATAAAAACGGCTAATCAATTGTTGAAATTACTTAATTACGTAATCACACATAGAACACAGACAGATATTAGTAATTGATGTCTCACCGTTCTCTTAAGAGCAATGACTGGACTCTTTCTACTCTATTCAAGGGCGCTGCCATTTTCTTTTAAGCTTTTTCTTTTAACTTTATAATTATTGATGGTATCATAAAATAAAGTAAACATAAAATTTTAAAATAAATGTTTAAATTGATATGATTATTTTAATGGCATAAAAACTCTTTTGATTGTATATAAATATTTTATCATTTTTAGTTTTAGCAAAGATCATATGCGCATGCGCTCTTCAGACTACCGCTGTACGTACCCTGGCAACAGACCGCTTCAGGGAAGCTTCTACTTTGATGCTGATTTTGACGGGAGATACTATATTCTACTACCAATTACACAAAGGTAAATTGTTATCATCTGCATATCTTTTCACTATCACCTATCCGGGGAATAAGTTGGTAATTCATAATATTCGTAGACAGTATCGAAGTAGCATTTACAGTTAAAAGACTCACATATTAAGTTATGTTTGTGGTCGTGAATACACTGCTACTCGATGACACTGCGTCACTGTCACCAGGTCACTGTTATCTGTTCTGTGCACTGTTATGAATAGAAGTCTATTGAACGAGTTAGTGATGCTCAATCAATGCAACAATACTGCTAGAGAATGCTAAGTTAATGGATGACAATCCTTTCTCACTCTAACCGTTAAAACTTTATTTCATTTGCATGCATTTCTATTGACCTCACTCATTTTGACTCCTAGTCCTAACTGTTAAATATTTTTATAGCATTGCCATTATTAATTAGCCTATGATATGGGACTCTCGGAGTCTCACTCTCAACTAGTTTCCAAATCCAATGTTGGCAGCCCTGACAATGCAGAAATCCTTCTGTATCAACAGTAGGGCCTAACTTTTTAGATTTACCTCTACTTCCAAAGACCAAGGCGTACTGTAAATCATATTCCTATGGTAGACATCGATAGGAGCCTGTCTAGCACAAGCCTGTTGGTGTTGCATGTTGATGTTGTTCCTGTGCCACCAAACAGTCACTTCACGTCACTTCACGCTTGCGCTTGCCTTTTTGGCTTGAGCCTATCCTAATTATATTCCTAATTCCTAACGTTAGAGTGTAACATTAGGGGCCTCAAGCGGATGAGGTTGACACCAGTTGTGCCTGTGAGTGCTGTTTTAATATTGACATTGTCAGGATCGAGTTAATAAAATGATGAGCCTGAGGTTTCTTCAGACGTTTTGCCATATCACTCGACTCACTCGACTCTTTTTTCTTTCTTTTTTTTTTTTCTGCTGAGTGATCAGACTTGATGACCTATCATGGAATTTATTCATTTGAATTAAGTTGAGATCCCAATTCTCCTCAAAATGTGCACTCCAAATGCTGTATGAATGATGCTCACTAGTAGAGACACATTTACATAAACATTTTCTAGACTCTAGTCCTCTTGTCTAGATTCTAACGTTAGACGTCTCATGTTAAAATGCTAGATCCCTACCATATAGTCAAGTCTAGAGCCTAGACTGGTTGTGGTTAGATTGAGTAATATTTTGATTTCATATTTCAACACTTGATGTTTTTTTGCAGCGAACTAAGGTAGCACCATGGAGATCGTGTATGTGTACACGAAAAAGAGAAATGAGTTTGGGCGGCAGTGCAACTTTTCTGATCGTCCAGCTGAGCTTCATGTGGACATCCTCCCAGATGAAAGCCTCCTGACAAACTTCATCGAGAAGAATCCAGTGGACAGGGGGATACAATGTGTGCAGGAGATGTCAGAGCATGATGTGAGTGTATTTAACATCATACTTTTGTAAACTTTACTGACATTTGTTTATCAATAATACAAAAACTTCCATGTGTATACTATAAGGTTGCCAAATACTCTTTTCAGAGACTTGGGATTGTGTTGTAGCAAGGGTTCTTGACATTGTTATGCTAATAATACTCTCTGTTGCTGTGTCTGATGTTAGTTGTTAGCATGTCGGGCTTTAGACCCATCTCAGGGGCTGTGAATGTGAAATATCATTGCTATCTCCAGCTCACCAGACCTAAAGGCACAACTGAGCTAAAGAGATTGTTAACCATTTGTAGTCTACTGTTCACTGTGTATATAAACGTTTGAACATTTTGTTCTCAAATTACACAACATTTGGATTTCCATTTAAACAGCGTAAGAATTAATTTTGTGGAAGGGGTCAATGAGTTCTTCGAAGTGGAGCAGATATTTCCTACAATAAAAGCCTCTCTTATGCATACCAGTATTTCGGATCCAAGAGAGAGAGAGAGAGAATAAAAAAAATGTCTCAATGTCTCATCATGTAAATGCTCTTCACATAAATTGCCCATGCAGGTGAACACAGAGCGATTTGAAACGGACAGTCGAGGGATCAACCATTCCGAGGGTGGCTGGCCAAAGGACATCAACCCACAGGAGGTGGAGCAGGTCATCAGGTTCAGAAAGAAGGTGGAGAAGGATGAGCACTACATCAACACCATCCTGAATTTGGCCAGTGTAAGTTTACCCCCTCTTTGGTTACAAAGTAGTAAGCCATTCCTTGATTATACTTGGACTGTATATGGGAATCAGAGTATTGCGATATATAGGCTGCAAAGTCCCCATCATGCATATATTTCCATTTTCCATGTTTACAGTACATGCTGTGTTTTAAAACTCTATTTTGATGAGAAAACAAGCCAGTCAAAATGGCTTGAGGGTTATTCAGAATCACAGTTTACTGCAGAAGTGAAGCAGATGTTCAGGAATACCTTGATAGAAATCTTGTAATTTTATTGTTTTCTAACTGCATTTTGTATGGGCATTTTCATAGTTTCTTGCTGGTTTTCTTTTTATTTAATGGGTTGTAACATTCTTCCATCTGTATCTTGCATGATATTATACTCATGAATGCTATCAACACAATAAGGCCATAAATACAGAGCTTTCTAGCTTTGTCTTGATTGTTTATAATAATTAACTTGACTTTGGAACCAGACAGTTTTAAAATAAAGGGAAAATGATATGGGATCCTCAGATAAAGTCCCATGGCATTAGTTGCAGTATAATAACATGTTACCATGAGTAGTGTAGAAGTTGTGTAAACAAATTAACAATGCCCCTCTCTCTCTCTCTCTTCTCTTTGACACAGGTTATGGAACACTGTATTCAACAAAACAATGCAATAGACATCTATGAAGACTACTTTGCAGACCTGGAGATTGAGGAGGTAGAAGAGACGCCATCTGCCAAAACCATCAATGTTTTCAGGTGAGTGAGTAGTGGAGAAGATTTAACTTGCTGTGGATTTTTTTTCCGGAATCACTTTTTTTTTCTCTCATTGATTGTGAAGATGAAAGCTATCTACTGATTAGGTGTATACACATTCCATTAAAAGGTTGATTATTGCCTCATTTGTCACAAGGGATCACATTTGTTTCAAGCCTTTGGCTTTCTTTGTGAACTCCTTGGCACATTTTACACTGTATATATTTCTGTTCTTGTGATTATCAGGTAAAAGTGAATTGAATTGAATCTGCAAACTTTGCCCTGCCCCATTTCAACCTTTTTCAAAAAACAAATTTGAGCATATCAAATCATGTTACTCAAAGTACTGAGTTACCACAGCTGTACTAGCGATGCATACATAAAGTTTATGTCCTTTTTATCTTCTGTTAGTGCATAACATCTCTTCGTTTGAATGAAATTGATGATCTGCCATCACAGTCCTGTTTTTCATGTGCATTGTACACATTTCTTTTTGCTTTCTGTTGCAGAGATCCAAATGAAATCAAGAGGCCAGCCACTCACCTATCCTGGTATCCAGATGGGCCAAAGAAACTAGCCGTAGCCTACTCTAGTCTTGAGTTCCAGAGGTCATCTCCAGATACCAGCCTTGACTCATACATCTGGGACATTGGTATGTTGGCCATGTCACTACTTGTCATCACCTGATATGAAAAGAGAGATCTATATGCAAAAGCAACTGTGTTTTTTTTCTTCCTTTTTCATTGACAGTAGTCCTACGGATTAAAGCATTTTTATATTGAAATGCATTTCCTTTCCTTTCGTTAACTTTCATTTGTCTTTCTGCATATTACTGCCAATCATGGAACAAAGTTTTCTCCATATCTGTACCAGGAGTATGAAATGATGGTCAGTATGTGATGTGAATCCTGTCTTGGATTCTCCTCATGTGAATTGTCTAAAACCATTTCTGGTTCATACACTGGAAACCCTGTAAATGGTACTATCAATGTGCCAATTTTAGAACTTAGATGAATGTTTCACCCTGTGTTTCTGTGTATTTCATCCTTTTGCCACCAGAAAACCCTAACAAGCCAGAGTTTGTACTAAAGCCAGTATCACCCCTTGTCTGCCTGGAATACAACCCAAAAGATGTCCACGTCTTGATCGGAGGATGCTACAATGGACAAGTCGGTAAGTGGAAGAGGGAATGGTTCCTGCCATGCTCATTGTTGATTACGTCATTTCTTGCTATAACAACGAGTTTATTACCTCCGCCAAGGGAGGAGGTTATGTTTTCGTTACCGTTGGTTTGTTCGTTAGTTCGTTTGTCCGTGTGCAAAATAACTCAAAAAGTAGTTAACGGATTGGGTTGAAACTTGCAGGAAAGATTGAGAATGACACAAGTACCAAACGATTAACTTTTGGTAGTGATCCGATCATTTTTGGGGAATATATGAAGGATTTTTGATATTTTGGCAGGTAGGGTCAATGAACTTGCGAGTTCAGGCTGCGCGTATTGAGGTTTGCATGCACGCACTGGTGTGTGCTCTAGTTTCTGCTGGGGCAAGGTGCGCTGTGCAGCTGAGGGTTTTATGACGTAACAAAGGCTTGTATATTGGGAAATCGGGTGACTTTCAGCACACAATGCTATAAGTACATATTATATGGTGGAAATCACTGATATCTGTATGGAAGAACAAGATCAGTGTTGGAAATGAGCTACATGCTTAGAGGAGGTCTGCGCTCTCTGAGTGCTTCTCTAGTTTTATTACTAGTTGGACCCCGTTTACAGTGCAAGGCCGGGCTCGGCCACGGCTCGGCCGCGGCCGAGTCCGGCCTCAATTGCGAGGCCGAGCCTCGCAATTTTGTCCGTTTACACTGCTGGGCTCGGCCGCGCTTTTGATTCAAACCTTTCAATATTTTGTCGTAGTGGCGCTCTGCTTGTAAACAAACGCAGTTTGGTATTGTCTGGTTTTCAGACCCTTTGCCAAATGAATTCCGTGGCGACGAAGTCGCCGTTCGGGTAAAGGCCTTTGCCGAAGGAAAAAATCCTTTGCAGGACAAAACCACCTTAAACTATACTAGTTTTCGACGTTGAGGGGGTTAATATCCTGAATAGCGAAGGATACAGGCAGAGGGTTTGGAAGCCAGACTAAAATTGGCCGCGCATTTGGCCCAGTTTGCGTTTACACCAAGAAGAGGCCGGGCTCGGCCGCGGCTCGGCCGCCGCCGCCCCAGAGCGAGGCCAAATGCGAGGCCAATTTTGGCCTCGCATTTGGCCTTTTGCGCGTTTACAATGAAGCGGGGCTGGACTCGGCCGCGGCTCGGCCGCGGCCGAGCCTCGCACTGTAAACGGGGTCTTAGTTGCTGTGCTTTAATGGGAGAGCTGTTCAGTAAGACAAGCTTTGATAAATTTACATCCGCATGATGTTGTCATTCACACTCTATCAAATGATGGGAATTAGAAATTGCAATTCATGAACATCAGGTCGCTTTTTGTTTTAATTCACGAGGAACAGTAACTCCATTAATATTGACGAGGAAATTCTATGTACATAGATGAAGAGATTTTATGTAATAAAGCTCTGTTGTCAGGAATGCATGCACAATGTATGAATGTGCAGTTGCTCGTTTATTCTGATAAAACTGCTAAAAGTGGAAATTTTCACGGTGTTGAAATTTTCGCGCCACTCGAAACTAGCAGAAAAATAAAAGCACACAAATATTTTTGCTTGACATGTGTTCCAATAGTTGATATCTTGATTCCGCGAAATTAAAAACATGCAAAACTCTTCGTACCCGGCTGAGGGCAAAAAATTAGTCGCCAAAAATATCCACTTTTACAGTAATGAATCATGCTAGACTCCATAAGAAGTGCATGGGAAATTATTGTTATATTTTGTTTGTGGCTACGCTTGTTTGTATAATGAAAATAATAATATTGATTAAGATTTCTGATGGTAGTACTATATCTTGGCCAGCAGTACATGTAACAATCTGCAATCTCTGTCTCTCACACTCTTGTGGTCACCTACAGCGTTTTGGGACACAAGGAAAGGATCTCAGGCAGTGGAGATGTCGCCGGTAGAACACAGTCACCACGACCCCGTCTATAAGACCATCTGGCTGCAATCCAAGACGGGCACGGAGTGTTTCTCTGCGTCCACAGACGGACAGGTACGGCACACAGCATACCCGTCTATGTCCTTTTATAATCTATTACTGTATACGCTATATATTTCGCGTGGGTTTTATTTTCGCGAATTTCGCGAGTCGGGAGCTATTCGCGAAATTAACAACACGCGAAAATATTACCTTCCAAAATGAATCCCTTGCCTTGATAATACGAACATTTCAGTACTAGTATACCATGTCACGGCTTACCGAACAGACCATACTGGCTAAGCTTGTTTACGTACATATAGCACGTCCACGTCTAACTACTAACTAGATACATGTACACAGCCCAGTCGCTGTACGTAGCATTCGCACAGTACAGCGTATTAACAGCGTCTGGGGTGGTCGGGCTAGTCCACGTCTACTTACGAATACTGTAGAGCCAATCCATTATCGCAACCCCTCGTACCACTCGTCAGAAATCTAGCGCGATGGACTTAACCACTTCAAAAATGTTGAATTCTAACTTACTAGTTCGGTAAGTTTGGTAAGTTTTTTTCATGCAGTGTATAACTAGTATCATTCTTATTTGCTAGTAAGTTGAAAATTTACACTTTCTTTGCCACTTCATATTTTCTCTGGTCCCCCAATCGCGACTTTAACCACTCGCGAAAATGTGTGACAGCGGCAATTCGCAAAAATTTATGTATGCGAAAATTATAGCGTATACAGTAATCTGTCTTCATGGAAGGTATTTGCTGTGGACCCCAAATAACCTGTTACATGAGAAGAGACACACTCAATAAAGTGTAGGAGACCCAGCTGAAATAAAGCAATTCAAATAGAATTTCAGTTAACAGAGTTAACTGAGTCTTTGTTCAGATGATATAAAAACTACAAGATATGAAAGAACAAATCTGTTAAGTATGAATTACAAAAGTGTGTTTCACTTTCCATTGTCCCAAGCACTCTTCAACTTTCTTACATTCCTATGAACAGGTACCCAATGTACATGAATTTAATCAAGATACCTAACCTTCCAACTTTTATATTGCACAGTTCATTGTTTTGCCCACATAGCAGAAGTGACAAATGGGCGTCACTTTTCCGTCGGCGTCAACGAGGTCATTGGCATCGTCAGCAATTTGTTGTACTCTCTCTAACTTTACACAGCTTTGAGCTATGACCACCAAATTCACACCACAGATACATCACCTAATTTAGAGAGGCTGGTCAAGTTTTGATATTGATTAATTCTGACAAGGTCAAAAAGTCAGTGAACTTTGCCTCATAAACACTACTCATACTATTTTGGTGTAATCTCAATAACTTGATATTGAGAGATTCATATCATGACATGAGGAAGATGGGATAAACCTTTGCTCTCAGTTCCCGATCGGGATTCTGAAGATACTAAATTGCTTGCCAGTGCTATAAATGATAATTTTATGTCTATTATCGGAGGTGTTTAACCCACTGAATACTGAGCACCTTCCTGTGTTCCTACCTTCGTGGAACAGTGTCCTGATATCCATCCCTGGGATGTTCAGAAAGCACTTTCGAGAATTAAAAGAAACATCGCCTGATTTTCTCTCCTCTCAGTTTCTGTGTTAATTTTCATATGTATTAGCGACACCACTCACACATATACCATAAAATTTTGTATATACAGCACAATTTTTTTTTTTCATCAGGAAGTATGAAAAGTTTGGGATGCTCCTTATTTTATGGGTACAACAGTATCACAGGAAAAAGTTCTGACATATATATGCAAATTTACACCCAGTTTTATGAGGTCGAACTGGGGCTATATGCGCATGTGAGTTTGTACAGCTTAATGCATGAACGTCAGGGGTATTTAAATCATCATCAATGCTTGCTGCTGTAAGCCTTTTCATTCTTTGTGGGTTTGTAAACATAATTTGTAGATATTCCAGTTTCCCTTACCTGGTCTGCCACAACGATAATCCATACATGCCAGATGGGCTTGTTGCCAATGTCTTTTACGAGCAGAAAACAAATGACTATTGATCGTAAATTAAAACTAAAATAGAAATTGGAGCAACTTCACAGCTCAGAGATAAAGTTCTTTCCAATTTTGAGAAGTAACATGCAGTTTTGCTGAGCGTGAGACTACAAGAAGCTTCAGCTTCGAGATTGTCATGATTGTGCTGTCAGGAAGCTCTTACCAGCTCTTGCCAACTCTAACGTGTGGCTCCAGTATGCATGCATTTGTGGCATTGCAATAGTTGACACCGTCTAGGAATACAAGATTTCTTCATATTGAGACATTTATATTCATTTTTTGTCATGAAAAGCTGTAGTAATCTTTTTGCATGGCTGTGTAAACGTTTATAAGACACAACTTGTCTGTAATGTTTTTACACCCCACCCACACAGTGTGTATGGGAGTAAATAGGAATTACTGTGATGTCAAGTGGCCGGATGTTTGGTCGGGCAGTCAGTTGCAAAATTTGTGGCTCGAACTACTCTCTCATTTTTTTGAGTGATTGACCTCAAATATGGCATTTGGGATGGCTATCATATGTACATGTGCAAATCTTGTAAATTACCAGTTGATTTAACTAATTCCATCAGTAGTTGAGCATTTGGCTTGTAACTGGAAATTTAGGTAGATGTGCAAACTTCATTTTTCATCACAATCAAACATTTTAGGTAGATGTGTACCTGACTCTGAGAGGAAGAGACCTCACTGCACTTTGCCTGCAGATCATGCAGAATTCACGCTTTGAACCACAGCACCGCGTAGCAAGAGCTCAGCAGCACAGGGCTGATTCATTCAATGTGTGACGTCATAACTTGGTTTCCCCAAACTCCACCATCGGATCAGGTTTTGGCATTCAGAAAAGGGTGTCGAAACATCATCTTTCCTTCTGTTTAGAGAAGTTTCCATGTTCTGAAACTTAGTTATTTGTATTCTTAGAGGCTCAAGCATTCCTAAAATGTATAGTTCACCTTATCTATAAATATCAATCAATTTTTCATGTGACAGTTACTTTAAGTGCTTGAATAATGATATTAATAGCTTGTTTATATATAGCACACTTCACACTTGTTAGTTACCTCAATGCGTTTTACAGACTTTTATTATTACCCCGATCACTGGATACATATTTCCAACCAGCACTAACAGTGCTCACTCTCCACTCCCTGGGGAGCATTCCAGCCAGTCACAGCCATTTTACAAGCGCACACATGCTGATCAACCAACATTCTCATCCTACCGGATACTCATTTAATTATACTTCTGGGTGGAGAGCAGCAAAGTAGACAAAGTGCCTTGCTGAAGGGCAAATGTGTTGGCCTTCGCATTGGCTCGAAGACGCAAACACGCAAACTATATCATGCTCACATCATTCAGAATAGATCCTGAACTTCAAAGCCTCTTTTCTCAGTAAACACTTTTCCAGAGTGTGTCCTTTTTAGCAGAGTCCATTTGAATTGAAAATACATCATTTTAAAGTTTAGAGTCTGCTCTTTCAGCATGCCCTAAAATAAAAATCTGTGTCTGGTGACTTTTTGTTGTTTTTGTGATGGAGGGTCACATATGAATAATGATGCTTATCGGGTACAAAATCAGGTTGGCTTCATTTATTTTTTTATGTAATCCAATTGTCTTTGTTTTTATTTCATGTATGCATGCTTTAATTTCCTGATTTGATGACATAATTGGTACCCTGGGGTACCATTTAAAATCCACCATTTTGTTGAATTATTATAATTTTTTTTTTTTTTTTGGTTGTGCCCTGGGTTGTCAAAAAGTGGAAAATTATTTTGGTGCTGGATCTAGCACGCGCTAGCCACTGCAGTGCTTTGAAGTACATGCTATTGCTAGCACAGCGTACCATGCATACATAGTATAACAAGCAGTGGCATGGGAATGACTATGTACATGCACACACAGTGCATGCATTTCTTTGTGGCTTTCCTCAAGTGGACGTGAGGTGGCGCTACAACATGTGGTGTTGCGATGCATCATTTGTTCTTTTCGTGTAGTAATGCACAGTATTCTCCTCTTTGTACTTTGTACTTCATTGTGAATCATACACAGTTCAGCCATCAGGCTGTGAAGTTTGATAATGAATTAACCCATTCAATTCAATTCACTTCACTTCACTTCAATGACGACTAATAGAATAATGAGACTTTCGTAGTTTGCAGTTTTCTTGCAGCAATGAAATATTAACAAGGTGTATTATTTTATTATTACTTTGTTCAACAGGAAGGGTCTTTCAAGTAAAGTTGATCATTTAGCTCCGCAGATGAAGAAAGTGAGATATGTCTACTCTTTAACTCGTACTCTGACCAACACTTATTCACAATCAAGAGAATGATGATGATGTCACTGCAAAATATGCACTACATCACAATAAGGATATCATAGTACATACTGGGTAGAATTTTTAAGTGTTATTCAATCTTTCCTAACACCAGATAGGATATGTTGTGTGAAATATGGCTACATGTGAGTTATTCACATACACACACACACACTCACACACACACACACACACACACACACACACAAAATGCATAGGCCTATGCATGTACACAAATATGCAAAAAGTTAGCACATGAAATGTCTTAAACATTTTGTGTGGATTGTCATCCACATAAGCAATTGAAAGCTTGACCGGGATATCCAGTGGATTATAACTTACACATAATTATGTACAGAAACATTATTTAAAAAAAAAAAAAAATGTGTCATGCACATTCAGTAGATTTCATAGTTAGAAATATGATAGAAGGAGAGAGAAAGGAAGAAAGGTTTAGAGGAAAATGAGAAGAGTGGTAATCTACATCATGATAGTTCATGGTGTACGAATTTGATAATTCTGATAACAAAAAGAATTGTTAATATGTCTACAGTGTATGTGATGTATGCATAACAAAATAAACATGTGACCCTGGGGAGTGCAGGCAAGAACCTTCCAACTGATATTTGCAAAAAGGGCATTCTTTATGTGTCTTCTAAAAGTATGATTCATTTCCACAGTCCTATTTCATGAGAAAGAGAATTCCAGATGTCAGAACCAGCATGCATATTGATCGGTGGGCAAGGGCAGTTCTTGGATTTTCTAAATGCTCAATTGTCGAGGTTCTTATCAGATTTGATAATTCTGAATTCAAAGACAGAAAGAATTGTTGCCATGTCTATGTAATGTACGCATAACAAAATAAACATGTGACCGTGGGGAGTGCAGGCTAGAACCAGGCAACTGACATTTGCACAGAAGGACATTCTTTACATGTCTTCTAAAAGTATGTTTCATTCCCACAGTCCCATTTCCTGAGAAAGAGAATTCCAGATGTCAGGACCAGCATGTCATATTGATTGGTGGGCAAGGACAGTTCTTGGATTTTCTAAATGCTCAATTGTCGAGGTTCTTATCGGATAGCTATGAATTGCTGAGTTAAAGTGGAATATAGTTTAGCAGTTTGTTGCAGAGTTTGTATATAGGGATGGAATCTGTACATGAACACAGTTAATAGGAGGTAATGCAGACGACAAAATCTTAAGTTACAGACAGCATTGATTACTGTGAAGCATTTGATGTTGCAGTACATTACATTGTAGATTGGAGCTTCACATCTCAATCCAAATTGAAAGCAGACAGTTAATTCCTTCGAGCTTTTACCATAATTATGCCTTCATTGCATGCACAGTCTCAGACTTTATACAAATGTGGAGATGTGAAGAACAACATGTTCAAAGAATATAATTCATGTGAACATTTTGATATTTCTTGTAGGCATGTAAAGATATGTAGGACTCAAGTAAAACTTTCCTGCAAACTGAGCAGAATGACTGGTTTGCAATAAATACACTAATTTTTAGAATATTAATATTGTTTTTCCCTCAATGTCCTTGATGTAACAAAAGTTTTCTATCAGTATGAAGGAAAAGCAATGTCTTAGTGTGACATTGAAAATAAAGAAATTCTTCAGATTGTGGAAAACACAGCAGCTCCCTGGTTCGCTTCAGGAGGTTTTCTGAAAGCTCTGACAATAGGGTATCCCCCTGACTTCTGATTTTCTATCTTCCTGTGGAAAGCCTGCTGCAAGCTGGTATTTAAAGCGAGGTGACTTGCTGTGAAAGGCATTTAATCTTGACACTTTGCCTTCTCCAGGTGGAGCAGGGTAGACAGAGGAGGCAAGGGCCTGGGTCCATCCTTGAGCATAATGTTTAGCTGTCCTTTGTTGCTGAAGATGACTGTCTTTTGTTTGAGTTTGGGTCTATCTCAAGCAGACTCTTACATTGGCACTCAGACCTGCAAGGGATACGGTATGAAGTAATGCTGTTCATTGTTTGAACAGAAAATGCTTGGTTTAGCTGTCAAATGTCATTGGACATAAGGATGCTATTGCTTCCATTGCTCTTCCGTGGCTGATGTTGCTTTCCGCAGCAGTCCTCTCCATTTGACTCTGGAGTGCCCCTTCCTCTCAGGTATCATGCGGGATGCTGGCTCTCTTCATTTGTCGCTTGAAGACATCTTTGAAATAGGTTATTGTCCTCCATGACTCCTTTTACCTCAGCATGGTTCCAGAGAGAACAGCTTTTTGCAATGTGCTGTTGGTCCCATCCTATGGATGCATATGCCCTGCCCAGCAAAGCTGTGACACTGTTATGTGGGATGCAATTTAATTTTGAAAGCGGGATAGAATGTTCAAGGCAAAAGGAATCAAGCAATGCTACTGTTCTGCGAGCAGTAATCATTGCCAATGATCATTGCTCAAGAAAAAACTGAGTAACGTTTTACAGATCAAGTAAAGTTTATAGATCGCGTATAGTGCTGGAATCCATCCATAGATTATCATGTCTCCGATGGGACGGATGCCTTGGTTGTCCCACAAAAATTGCAAGCTTCCCATGAGCATGCTTACATAGAAGATGATCTCCGTGATGAAAGGTGGCATAGCCTGAAAAGAAATGAGCATAGATTTATTACAACGCTTTCACTGGTAATTTGCCTCCAGTGAAAAGAACAGTAAAACTTCACAAATGTGATACATCTCATATTTGTTTTATCATCATAAATCCCTTTCCAACAGTAGTTCCAAGAGCACCCAAACTATTGCAGAAAATGAGTGCATAAAACATTCCAATGTACTAAAAACTTTCCACTTTCCAGCCACTGACAAAAAATTGAATGAAATAACATGAGACAGTATGGGGATATGGTATAGCAAGGTGTCTGACCGATTTCTTTTGGGGTGAAATGTGATGGTAGTTAAGGGGTCAAAGGTCACACCGAATTCTTGTCTTGCACTTAAGACTACATCAGGTTGAGTTTTTTTTTTTTTTTTCAGAAAAGCTAGGCATCTTACTGACAACTTTATAAGAGCAATTTAGGGCAAAATAACGGGAACAGTACTTATGCAAACCTACCTATTCTAAACTGGAGGGGGAAAAATTCTGAAAATTTTATCCCATCCCAGTCCATTTTGTGGGTGAAAGATTCTTCTTTCTTTTGAATAAATTGCAATGCATGTTGGTGCGTATAAGATTTCAACAAACCCATGTGTTACTGGATTTGTGAGGTCTGAAGTATATGCAACACACTTGAAAACATTGTCAACTCAGTGTACCAGGCAACTGTAGAACTTGTGAGATATGTTAAAAAAACATTCCCAAAATCAACTGAACCATGTTCTGTAGACAAAATGAGAATTGCTAGTGCCTGAATTTATGATTCTCTTCAATCTGCCTGCAAAGCAAACACAGAGTAGTAGGTGGTTACGCTTTGCTAGTAGCATGTAGCCTAATTGTGTTGGAGTGATATTGTTTGTATCACCTGTTCTGAGAGGGTGCCTAATTTTTTTTTTTTTTTTTTTTTTTCTACCGGTCTGACCTGTCTGTCAGACCAGTAGGCACCAAGTCGTTGGTTTTTTCCCATCTTTTACTGGTAAATTCCTGAAAAAGTTACTAATCCGACAGTGATTTTAACTGGGCAGGGACCATCAGACCACTGCGAGTGTGCAGGGTACAGTAACACACGAGCGGCCATTTTGACACCACGCGACATACGTGTGTCTTCTGCACTCATCATTCACATTAACGGTACAGAGAGTTCGTCCCCGAACTCTGCTTCACATTAACGGTACAGAGAGTTCGTCCCCGAACTCTGCACTGACTTTTCGGATATAGTTTATCCTTTGAATCAACCAATGAAAAATAGGTTGTGTACTTACTGTCTAGTCTTTTAGACGATCCAAGGTTATCTATTCTGTACTTTGCTAGGGATTTTTCTTGCAAAGAAACGCAACCAACTGTGTCAGGTGTGTCGCACGATTGTTGTGGTTTTGTTTGCGTACTGTACAGTGTACGTGTCCCCGCATAAATGCAAATCTGCCGATTTGCAAATGACGTCATAGTCTTGTGACTCTGATCCGCGAAACACAAATCATGCTTTATGCACACATGTATGATAATGATACTGTGTATGCAGAGGGCCAGAATTTTGGTAACCATAATTATGCAAAAGTATTGAGAATTTGGCCATTTCCCTTATTTTTTGAACATTTGATTTGAAATTTGGCACATATGACAACTATTGTATGTAGGTAAGCAAACTTCTTTTCATTTTTGAACCATGTGTTGCCATGGTAACAGCTTGTTTTGATAAAAGTCATAAAAAAAATGTGTAGCCTTTGCTAATTCGCCCTTTTTTCAGAATTGAAAGTGAAATTTGGCACATGTATTTGCTGTAACTTGTAGATCACGCATATTTTCATGAAATATTGTGGATCGAACTACTCTCTAATTTTTTTGAGCAATTAACCCAAATTGGACATGATGTGATTGCTATCAAAGGAAGATGTGCAAGACACCTTTTTTGTTGGTATTGCATTATGAGTTGCCATGGCAACAGCATATTTTAAAAGAATCGTACAAAATGTTGTGGATGAAACTTCTTCTATTTTTTGAGCAATTGACCCTAAATTTGGCATGTGTAACCGCTTTCAAAGGAAGATGTGCAAGACACCCTTTTTTTCGTTAGTATTGTAATTAAAAAGAAAAACTACAAAATGTTGTGGATTGAAGTACCCTCTCTCTTTTTAGATCAGTTCAATTGAAATTGGGGATATACGATCAATGTAATGTGTAGTTGTGCAGGATGCCTTTTTTTTTTTTTTTTTGGTTTGTGAAGAAGTCTGTTGTCATGGCAACAGCAGTTTTTTATACCAATTGTACAAAAATATGTGGATTGACCTAACTCCCTGAGTTTTTTAGTATTTGACTTGAATTGTGGTACATGTGACCACTACAGTATGTAGAAGTGCAGAACACATCTTCTGTAGATGTTGAACAATGCATTTCCATGGTCAGCAATTTTTCACTAAACAGAATACAAAAATATTGTGGGTTCAGCTAACTCCCTCAGTTTTTGAGCATTTGGCTTGAAATTTGGCACATGTGAGTGCTATAGTACATACATGTGCTAAATTATTCTTTCATCGTTATTGAACTATAAGTTGCCATGGTAACAGCATATTTTGAATGAAAATCATACAAAAATACTTTGGATTCAGTTATACCACGTTCCATCATCTAGAGATACATGAATGAACTGAAACATAATTCCACTTTCTTTTTATTCTACAAAAAGTTAATGTCAGTAAATGTGTCAGTAACTGATGTCATACTTACATGGGTGTGCTGTTTACATTGAACTAATTTGTGTAAAGGTTTATTAAACTGCTGCAACCAGTGACAGCTACGTGTATGAACTTAGCAACACATTAAAAAAGCACAACCAACATATTTAAAGGTACAAATGGGATGGGGCCCTAAGGGGATGTTCCATGATATTTCTCTTTTGATTGACTGTTATTCAACATTTTATACTGACACAGAAGCATTATTGATTCAGTAGTTTGAAGTAGCAATATATTTGAGAAAAAGTTGAAACATATAAAAAGTTTCCAAAGTGCCCCGCCCCTAATGTCCTTCATTACTACAAAATGCATGTTTTTTTGTGTATGTGAAACAAATGGAACTTTCATATTTCAAGTTCTATAGCAGCTTACATGCATGTATAAAATGAAAAATACTTTTCTTTTTCTTTCTTCTTCTTCCATTAACTCTTTTATCTATTCTTTCATCTCTAAGGCATTAATAAGGCCACAAATGAAAACTTGATCTCCATCACCAATGAATTTAAATGGATTGATCTGCACTTTCACAAATTTATCTGTTATAAGCAAAGGCTCAAGCATTAAACAGAATTTTAAACTTTGAGAAGAATCATACGACTATTAGAATATACTCAAAAAGCCATTATTGGTTTATTCTGTGCTTCAAATGATATATTAAATTTCTTTTCCTTTTTCAGTGGTTCAACATGGCTTTCAAATACAAACCAGATACCAAGTAATAAGACGATGCAATGAAAGGATTATATCAGCTTAAATTCATTCATCTTCTTTGGGTTCATCATGAATGTATTGCAAAATTTCCGTGCATGAAAGAAATAAAGAAAGGAACGAATTGGAACAATTTTCATCGTAGCATCACCTTTCACGTCGAGCAACATCAGGGTTACATTTCAGATATTAATGACAGTACATGCCTGTATGTACCATAATGCCAGATGTGCCATGTTGATTTAACAAAGGATTAATTAAACTTTTGAAACCAATGACATATATCTGTTCATGCATTTGCCTGTTTTTTCAAGTAAGAAAAGAAATCTATACATCTGGAAAAAAAAGAAGAAAAAATGATCTTAAAATCAATCATCATGTACAAATTATAAAACTGTCAGCACCCACTTTCATAAAGTTCAAGCTTTACAAAAAGGTGGTTACCATGCAACGACAACGTCACTAAAGATTAAGATACCATGATAACTTTATCCAAAAAGTTGATGAATTTGTCTTTTGTTTTTGTTGTAAAACAATAGATTTTTAACTTTGGCAACTTTTGGGTGAAGTTGCATGCTCATCCTGATCACCAAGCACTGCTGTGTTTCTGTTTTTATGTCAAGTGTGTAATGGAAGTGAGGTATAGACATCACTTCCATTAGCTGCTGCAGCAGCAGTGGCAGCAGCAACGTCTTTGTCATCAACGATAAGTGTACTCTCTCTAACTATTCACAGCTTTGAGCTATAATTACCACCAAACTTACACCATGGGTACATAACCTAAAGATTCCAGTCAACTTTAAATATGGGCATGCTCTGACAAGGTCAAAGGTCAAAAGGTCAAAAAATTTCCCAAATATGCACTGTCCTCACAGTATATTGCACAGTATTGTCCATACTCTTAATAACTTTCCACATATTTGAGCTATGACCACCAAACTCAGTGTAACGTAAAGATGCCAGTCAAGTCAAATATGGGTGAATTTCAACAAGGTTAGCAGTCAAAATGTCGATGAACTTTCCCTGATAGCACTGTACTCACAATGTGGTGAACTCTCAATTACTTTCAACAGATTTGAGCTATGACCACCACACTCACGCCACAGGCAGTGATGAATCCAAATAAATACAAGAAAAAAAAAAGAAAAAGAAAGAAAGAAAGAGGGTGTCTGTGCCCCCCCCCTTTATTTTTTTTTGTAAAGAAACTTGTATGCTAAAACCTTTTTTTTTTTTTCTTTGTCAGCCGATAAAACCTGGAAGTGGTGCCAGAATTCTTTTTGCGCCCCCTCCCCCTTTATGGAAATCCTTGATCCGCCCCTGACAGGTACATTAACCTAAAGATGTCCGCCATGTTCAAATATGGGTGAAGTCTGACAAGTTCAAACTTTCCACAGCTAAGATGACTCAACTAACACCACACCTTCATCACCTAAAGACGATTTTCAATTTCAAATATTGGTTTAATGAGTTGGACAGGGTAAAAGGTCACTGAACTTACATTACAAAACACTATAATTGCAAATGAGATATGTGGGCAAGACTTTGCTTGGCATTTACCTTGTTTGGTTGCTTGAAGTTCATTAGTTGCACATTGTTTGCAGCTGATTTGCAGCTTTAAATTTTCCCCACAACAGCGTGGTTCAAACAAACTGTCAATGATAGAGGACATTGAAGGGCAGAACAGTCTTCATCAAGCATGGATATGTTATAATAGGATGTCTTCCTAGCTACCAACCACCTGTACATTTCTTTTTGTCACACACAGGTGTTGTGGTGGGACACACGCAAGCTGGGAGAGCCAACGGAGAAGCTGGTCATGGACCCAACCAAGAAGGGCAAAATGGAAAATGCACAAGGAGTCATTGCCCTGGAATATGAACCAACAATTGTAAGCCAGTTTATACTCTGGAGTCAAACAGTAGAATGTATTCTAAGCCTGATGTCTTTTATTTTGCTGTAATCAAACCATGAAAGAATGCATTTTAGGTAATCTTGTCTGATTATAGTAGTAGATATAATTTGCTACTGGAAAGCAATGCCCAAATTTCATAATATTATCAAATTCTCCTATCCAGCAAAAGAAATATTTAATTTCTTTTTGAGTTCCTTTAGATTTTTCCTTTTTTTATTCCATATGTCTCACTAATTGCTTCCAGACAAAGATGTTAGATTTATCTCAGTTTTGTTGAATTATATCGAAATCACAGTTCTTCTTATCATGTTTTTCTGATATCTTACAAAAACGGTATACCTTTTGATATAAAAAAAAAAATAATGCTGGCTTTTCATGTTTATGTGAAGCAACAGTAAAACCTTATCAACCCACTACAAGCCACATTGATTCCTGTTCGTGTGTGTAGTTTGTGCACATTTAACTCATTGGTACAGAAAAGGTTAATTAAAATTTGCCCATTCAAATAATTAGACGTCTTTTGTTTTTATTGATATATCCAGGAAAGAATAATATCAATGTAAAGAATTCAAGAATTGCATTCCTGCTTTGTCCCATCTAATATCAGCATTTCTCTGTCTCTCCTAAACCCACAGCCCACAAAGTTCATGGTTGGTACAGAGCAAGGCACCATCATCTCATGTAACAGGAAAGCCAAAACACCGGCTGAAAAGATTGTAGCCATGTACAGGGAGCACATTGGACCTGTCTACTCACTGCAGAGAAATCCATTCTTCCCCAAGAACTTCCTGACTGTTGGTGATTGGACAGCGAGGGTAAGTTTTAATGCCTACTCATTATTTTAAATATATGTTGGAATTATGAACAGAATGTGGCTTTAACTTTAATCAGGTCCTTTGAATATACCCATTAAGTTATAGGGCAAGTGGCATGGTTCTAATCATGAAGACTTATTTAGGGTTTCGAAATAAATGATAGTGATTGCTGCCAGCAAGCGACTTTTTGAAAATGCAAAAATATAGAACTGGAATGCTTTAGGGATTGCATAAGACAGTGGCATCATGTTCATGTTTGCAATCAATCTGTTAGGATATGTGCAGAGACTTTGTTCATATGCTGATTGAGAGAAAATACTAGTGTGACTCTTTCATTGGCGTTATACCCATGTAATTAATACAATCAGGGTCAAGTACTTCACCAAAATTTGTATTCTCTGTGGTGTTCTGATGTACCAGTTCACTTCCATTCAGGTGAATTCTGTGTTACATAAGGTGATTAGCATGCATTTATAATTAAATGAAGGGAATGGTGGTGAATGGGATTGGTTGGCAGGTCTTAATTGCTAATTCATGAAATGAATGAAAAGGTAGGAGCAAGAAGAGATGGCAGCATCAGTTGTTATTGAAGTTAAAACTGTATCCTTGATTGTTTTTTTTTTGTTTTGTTTTTTTGGTGCTTTTCATAAAAATGGTCTCGTCCTTGGCTACTGATGTTGCAATGTATATGATGTTGATGCCGGCGGTCTTCAATGAACAAAGAATAGACAAATCTTTGACATATTTTATCTCTGTTTTTGTCAATATTTGACAGATTTT
Source organism: Diadema setosum (assembly GCF_964275005.1). Classification (NCBI taxonomy): domain Eukaryota; kingdom Metazoa; phylum Echinodermata; class Echinoidea; order Diadematoida; family Diadematidae; genus Diadema; species Diadema setosum. The sequence goes on along the minus strand of NC_092692.1, from coordinate 4,988,422 downwards.
ACATAACAGATCATGAGCTTTCCCAGACAGACTCTCTCATATTTTTACATTTGCTCTCGCTTAGATCTGGTCTGAAGATATCAGGGACTCATCTATCATGTGGACAAAGTAAGTACATGTATGCTGGTACTTTTTAACCTCTAGTATGGACCAGGGTTCCCGTGGTCATGAAAAACCTGGAAAAGTCATGGAATTTTGAAAAGGTTTTTCCAAGCCTGGAAAAGTCATGGAAAATGCAGATTTAGAGATATGTCATAAAAAGTCATGTGAATGTATAAATTTGTATTTTTTTTTTTGCCTTTTAATGATTTTCGCTTTTGTTTGCTATGTAATTTTGTTTTAAAGGAAAACATTTCATCAAATAAAATCGGACCAACTCCCAGGCAGTGTTAGGGTGGTATACACACTGACACTTTACATGGACACTACTTATCTGACAGTGATTTTCATTTGTTTAGCACTAACCACTTAAGTTTTCATGAAATTGCCGACCAAAATAAGGTTCTGTATTTCAAAAATTTAGCATGGAAAAGTCATTGAAGTCATGGAATTTATTTTTGTAAAAGGTGCAGGAACTCAGATGGACTGATATACTGTTGAATAATACAACATATCAATGATGTAGAGTAAAGCCAAGAACTAGGGAACAGTTCAGTGCCTAACATCTCTTGGCCCACCAGTCAACACTTGTTTAGACTTAACTTGAAAACAGTTATGGTAATTAACCCTCTGGTTCCCATCTGTTGCAGATACCACATGTCTTACCTGACTGATGGCTGCTGGAGTCCCGTCAGGCCGGCTGTCTTCTTCACGACCAAGATGGACGGCTCCCTCGACGTGTGGGACTACCTCTTCAAGCAGAAAGACCCGACTCTCAGCCTGCAGGTATGGTCACTTAAAGTCCAGGCATTATCATCTTTATCATGTTTGTATTCTCATTTGTTGGGTTGCAGAAATGGAACAGGGAGCTAGATAAGTGTAATAATTGGTGGTATGACTTTTCACAGTTAGTCCTCTTAGCTGACGATGGTTAGAAAGGGGCTTTTGACAGTGAGCACTAGGTGATGACAAAAGTAGGAAATAACCTTCTTTTGTAGGAGGATTAGATTATCTTTGTGTGGCACTTGTATTGTCATGTAATGTTTAGTCACACCAATTGCTTCACTGGAAAATAATCTCCATAACTTTCTTTCGCTCAACATGAGTTTTGTTTTTGGACCCTCTGTGGCGCAGACAGTACCAGGCAGACAATGTATCACACTCATTTTGACAAATGTAGACATGGTCTATATCATTGATACATTTTTTGATCTGTCTTCTGTGGCAATTGACAGGTCAGTGACGATGCCCTGCACAGCCTCCGTGTCCAGGACCAGGGTCGCCTCATCGCCACCGGTTCCCACTCGGGCACCACCACCCTGCTGGAGCTGTCCAGCGGTCTATGCACCATGCAGCGCAATGAGAAGGCCCTGGTGACGGCCATGTTTGAGAGGGAGACCAAGCGGGAGAAGATCCTGGAATCCCGCCAGAGGGAACTGAGACTCAAGAGGCAGACTGCCAGTGGACAAGGCAATGAGGTAGGGGACATCACTCTAATCCTTCTCTGTATTTCTCCTCTATCATATTTCCTTTCAAAAGCCTCATCTTTTTATCATAAACTGGTAATCTGAAATAGAATCATTCATTGATTCAATGGTTGCAAGAGATCAGATGAATTTAATTTTAATGATTTATCATAAATGTCTTTTGATATTTAATTTTACCATGAAAGAGGAATTGTAAAAAAAAAACAAAAAAACAAAAAAACAGTCCCTCAATTCATCAGTCAGTATCTAATAAAGCTTTAATATCATATGGTTTTCTGGATCATGGTTAAGTCATGTTCTTTCTTACATCATGCCTGTGCTACCTACAGACTGAAGTACTAAGACTGGACATTCAATCTAAACCTTAAATATGTGTTGCACAGACAAATTCAGATTGGTCTAGTTTGTTTTCACAGTATGATGATTGCATCATGTATGTTAAGCAGGCAATGTAGGCTATGACACTTCATAGTACTTAACCTAGATTAAACTTACAAATAAGATTTGCAATATATATCAGACTTATCACCTTTGTTCCATATAGGGGCTGAAGGAGAAAATTATATATCTCCTAAGAAGCTGGTGAGATTTATTGAAAGTCTCCAAAAAGACAGTGCTCCTGAAAACACAAGAACATAAACCACAAAGGAAGTCTTGAAGATAAGCATGGAAATGCTTTCTCCCCATGTGTGATATAAGAATGAAAATTATTTGCAGTGCTGTTCAGTGTGGACAAGTATCAAAGAGCCAATTATGGAAATTTATTAATCTGTAGGCATGTGGGTCTGAAAGTGATAGTTATGCAACATCTTCTTTCTCGGAATGATGCAGGAGGATGAGGAAGGAGGACCAGAGGAGGAGGAAGACCTCGTTGCCAACGCTGAGGAGGACTTCTTCAAGATGGTGCAGGCGGACAAGAAGAAGTTTGAGGCCAAGCAGGCCAAGCTGAGTGAGCAGGACAACAAGACCATTGAAGAGGCTGCAGAGCAGGTGAGCTGGTTGCCATGGTTACGGAGACAGGAAGGGAGCTAATGGTGATGCGTGAGAGTCTAACGCGCTTGGGCAAATATTGAAAAAACAAACAAACGAACAAACAAATGATTTAGGAGAGGATGGAGACAACATTCTTTCACAAAAGAATGACCAAAACAGTCCTTGCAAAGTTTCCAAATTGTAACTTGCAGTGTCAAAATGCTACTGCAAACCCTGACTTCATCTTGTGCCATATCTCGCTATCTGATCGCCAACAAATTGTAGCGTAAAGTGTTTGGTTTAGCTGCCACATCAGCAGGCCAATGCTCACGTTTGATGGCTTGTTGCCATAATAAGTTGCTGCTGAAGAAAAGATAAAGTGGCAGTATTGTATTTTCCTTGAGTGAACCCAAATACATTAATTCATTCAGTTGTATTTAAGCATAAACTTCAAATCAATACAAGAAGCAAAGTTTAAAGGCAAACATTGGGAAGACCTTCAGAAATATGAAAGTTATTTTAGGAGTCCTGACTGTGTGAGCTAAAACTCTGCTCCAATGCCAGATTTTTTTTTTTTTTTTTTTTTTTTTTGGTAAGGACATAACACAGTGGTTGTGAATGTCTGTTTGCATTTACATGTATGTACGTGTTTTGACAGTTCTTCAACGGTTGATTTTATGTAGTTCATAATGTAGAAAAATATATGACCAATCAGGAAACGATGCTCCTTTGACACAGAGCAAGGTAGTACTGAAATGTGAGTATGATGACATGTTTGTAAACAAGAAACCCTATGGTTTTTCTTTCAGAATGGCAGTGAAAAGAAAGACACAGAAAATGGTGAAAAGGAGGACAAATAAGTTGGGACGGTAAGCCTGGTTAGAGAAATATGTTTCTTTGAAGAAAACTGCATGGATTCTGATGTTGTGTCTTACACTCGTATGAGCAAAACTGATTTTATATAAAAGGGGAATATTCTCAAAGGAGATGATATGTATGCATGAAGGTAATGAAGACAAGGCAAGAGTGCTGTTAAAGTTTAGATGAAAAATATGCCGCGACCATTAGAATGTTCATGTCAATTGACTTTCTTTGGGGGTAGTTTGTCTTGAAGTACAAACACTCCTACATCAAGTAAAAACCAGCAAATGTGTACTATCAGGATTTTTGTTTTTGTTTTCAAGCACTTTATGTAAGAAGTCAGAAAATGGGATGTTTAAACTTTCATGTTAGGTCATGATTTGATATACATGTAGCATGCCATAGCTTGTAATTTAATTCACCCGTCAAGGAGCAGCTCCAATAATTCAAGTACTTTGCAATACAGCGACTCCCGTTATAATGTAGTCCTCGAGACTGGCAGTTTTCTTTCGGTATTTCAAAATTTCGTTATAACCAAACAAATAAACAATAAAAATACAAAGAGTGCATAATCTTGCGGCCTGAATTTTTACTTCGTTGTAACCGGAATTTCGTTATAACCGTATTCGTTATAACGGGAGTGCACTGTAATGAAGTCTTTGGAACCAGCAGTTTTCTTTCGTTATATTGAAATTTTGTTACAACCTAACAAATAAACAATAAAAAACAGAGAGCAAATAATGTTGCAGCCTGAATTTTTACTTCGTTATAACTGGAATTTTGTTACACTTGTGTTTGTTGTAATGAAATGTTACTCCTCGATATTACAAATATTGTTCCTTATAAGATGATTGTAGAGCCTAGAATTGGATGTAGGGGATATATCTCACTACTGGGTGACTCAATATATATTTTTCTACTTTCTCTTACAGGATATGATGAGCCAGAGTTGACCACAGTCTTCTCATCCTTGCTGCACATTCTTATTCTTCTCCTCTGTGGTGTGGATATCTTGATGAATGGGCAGGACACGTGCTCACATATCAGTGCATTACCTACACTACATAACATTTGTGCCTTCTGCCAAGAGCTAGAAGGATGCTAAAACTGGGATGACAGGAACTCGTTTCGGTCTTAGTGCCCTCCTAGCTCTTAAAGCTACAGACTCCGTGCCCTCTCATTCCGGTTCAGTGACAATGTGTAAAGCCAGTATCCATGTTTGTGAGCATAGTAGGAAAAGTACCAGGGAAAGTAAGGGTTTAGAGGGTTGAACTCATACATGCTGATGATTTAGTCAGTTATAGACACCCAGGGTTTGATTGTATTGCAATTCCAAAATGAGTGAAACAAGTGCTTTTGCAGTGTGTATCATTAAATTACTGATTCCAGTTAATAACTATGTGATGATGTCTGTGTGGTTAAATCTTTTCAAAACTCAAAGCCTTGTACAAAATTACATTACAACTACAAGCCATTATATGACATTGTTCCGTCAGTGTGGGAATGGAGAAACTAAGATGAACTTTGTGTTGAGACTTAGGATTTTTTAAAATCAAAATCTCCCACCCAAATATCAGCCACTTGTTAACAATCATAGGGCCCTACATATTGATAACAAAGCGAGCATGAGTGACTTCATACCAGTAGATTGAAGTACAATACCTCTCTTGTGTTGCGTGTTGCCTATAGTACACATACAAAACATGCACGCCATTATACTGGATAATATGTAGATCTTGATATAATCTTGTTACGGCACTCATTGTATGAGGTTCATAGCTCATTGTACAATAAGCACTGAGACAACCATGCAATAACCCCATGGCATACAATCAAATGCACTGCCAAACTGAAGGATGAAAGTCTTTTAGACATGTATCCACCATAGCAGGAGACTGTGAACTGCATCTTCAGCATTATTTGTTAACTCATACAGCATATGATTGTATTTAAATCTTGCAGCAAATTGAATGCTGTTTTATCGCTGCAATGGACTTTCAGTGCAGTTGAAATTTCAGGCTCACTACCGCTAATTGTTTGTTTTATTCTAGACGCAAGTCAATCAAGTTACAGTGCGTACATCACAAATGCACAAAGAAAAAAATTAGTCATGCAAAGACAAAAAGTGTTTGAAACAATTGCACCACATCCACACCTACACCTGCTAGCACCTTGACAGTAGACATCATTCACATTCAAAGGTATATGTGATGAATTTGTGAAGAAAAAAATATATATTTACAGCGTTGATGAATCAGTGTAAATATCCGACCACCCCATACGACTGAGTGGAAAAAGGATGTGAGAGTGTGTCAAATTTGCTATATTTTGACAAAACTTTTGACAAAGTGTAAATAATATCAATGAGGAAGTTGTTTACTGTGTGTGCAGTGTACAACTGTACTCCTGCTGTACAATTTAACTTTGTGTGTACTACTTACCTGTAATGGTACAAGAAAACTCTTCTTCTTGAAGAATATAAAAATATGTATTTGTACAGTTGTTCAAATAAATATGGATAAAAGTACAACCGTGTTCCATTTCATCTTATTTTGTAATCATTATCATATGCATGTTTCTCTATGTTTGTGAGCAGACTTTCAGAAAACGTACCTGTACAATAAATTGTATGTGATAATGTGATTCACCCGGTCAATGTTAATGTACTCTTCCAAGAATATTTAATAATAATAATAACTACAGCATTTGTAATGCGCCATCGATCTAGTGGCCTATTATGAGGTGCAGAGGGACATATACATGTAAAGAGAATAACATACATAAGTAACATTTTGTAGTTGAACATATGAAGTTGAAGAACAAGGAAGAGATAGAAATATATATACCTGGTAAACAATTCAACAACAAAAATATTCAACCAAAGCAAGATGCGGATATATATGACTTCAAATGCTTTTTAAATGTTTCAATGGTTTCTGCTGATCGGATGTACTGAAATTTCTTTCTGGCCACCATCGCTATCGTTAATGAAATGTAAATTTGAGATGCAGTGTAAATGAGGAGAGGGTATTTCTTAAAGGGTAAGCATTGATATATGTCAGTGCTTTTCCCTTGATATCCATTATCAATAACCCATTATAGTGTACTTACATTGTAGCAGTGATGTGAACAGATCCAGTAGGTTATTGGGAATTGAAGAAGCACGTCCCACCATAGTAGAATCAAAGGTTCAGATGTAAAGTATGTTGTGACTAAGAAGACACATTTCCCAACTGACAATTTGTCTGTCTAATGGAAAAATCATCACTCTAACAGACTTCTGGTCCCACTTACCAAAATGTGCAATGGTAATACACATATTTGGCTCATCAAGTCGGGAGAATGTCTCATTAATTATGCATGATCTTCTCATCGCGAGAAGCAAAATACATCGGGCTTTACTCACTGTTTACCATTGAACAATTTCTCCCAACCTTCAGTTTCTCTTGAAAACCTATTTTGTTCACATAGCCTTTGAGTAGTACATGTAGGGACTACCACGTCACAACTCACTGATAAATTCAGCAGTAACCACTGGACTGTATTACCATTACAATACAGCACATTTTACCCTCAACATATTCCTAGACTTCTAAATGTCGGAAGAATCTTTTTCACTGCATGTCTGAATGAAATACATGTATCACAGTATTCATTTTGGTCATTTGCCTCATGATGAAAAAGAAATACACATGCTAACACTGCAGTCCTATGGAGAAAAATATAAAATATTTGGACAACAAACTGCGTAATACACAAAAAGATATATTCCTCAACTTTCTATATGAGCATGTAAAGACAACACAAAAAAGTAAATGAAGGTTCAGCAACACATGTCTATGGAAAGTTTAAGATTTTATTTACATTTGCAACAACACGTGATCATATACATGTACATATTTAAATATGACAACAATAGTACACATTTTTTTTTTTTTTATAATTCCATTGCACAATATGAGTTGATGAATTACATACCAAATGTACATCTGTATGAATGTCTCCACGGACTGTAGAAGGCTGCATTCAGATCACTCTGATTTTACAAACTACAATGTAATAGTATATTCTATGGAATGTCATAAATACACTTTGTAATAAAATACCTAACTTACCACGAGGAATGAGCATAATACACTTACAGACCTCTAGATCACAGCAAATCATATTCTTCCTCCATATGTAATGAGAAAAATCTAGGTCAATAAAATGATGGACAAAGTTAGGAGACTAGTACAGGGAACCTTGTTTTAAAGGGACCTAAAAACCACAAAAACTAGCTTTTATATCGGGGTACAAATGTAAATACATGTATATAAAAAGAGCTGGGACCAACAAAATTGCCTTGTTACCTCCGTCAAGGGAGGAGATTATGTTTTCGTTACCGTTGGTTTGTTCGTTAGTTATTTAGTTAGTTTGTCCGTGTGCAAAATAACTCAAAAAGTAGTTAACGGATTTGGATGAAACTTGCAGGAAAGGTTACGAATGATACAAGTAACAAATGATAAAATTTTGGTAGTGATCTGACAATTTTGGGGGAATTTATGAAGGTTTTTAGATATTTTGGTAGGTAGGGTCAATGAACTTGGGAGTTCAGGCTGCGTGTATTTGAGGTTTGCATGCGCACACTACAGTGCGTGCTCTAATTTCTGCTAAGGCGAGGCGTGCCAAGCAGCTGAGGGTTTATGACGTAACAAAGGCTTCTATATTGGGAAATCGGGCGACTTTCAGCACACAATGCTATAAATACGTATGGGTGGAAATCGGGCTGCATGCTTGGCAGAGGTCTGCGCTCTCAGAGTGCTTTTCAAGTTATAAGAGGGTTTCTTTCATATTCAACCTCTTTACAACATGGTTTTACTGTCTTCAACTTGTATGAATTACATATTTTGAATTCTATGATAGCCACAATTTGAACTGCTTTCAGTTCAACAGACTGCAATTCATTTTGGGTTGGATCTTATCAGACTTTTGTTGTTGTTGTTGTTGTTGTTGTTGTTGTTGTTGTTGTTGTTGTTGTTGTTGTTGTTGTTGTTGTTGTTGTTGTTGTTGTTGTTGTTGTTGTTGTTGTTGTTGTTGTTGTTGTTGTTGTTGTTGTTGTTGTTGTTGTTGTTGTTGTTGTTGTTGTTGTTGTTTGCTCTGTTCTTCTGTTGTTCTGCTCACCGAGTGACTACAATGAGTAGAAGAAGTCACAGTTGAAATCAACACTTTTATGTGCTGGCTGGTAAACTTGAAACTAATTAATATTCTTGCCAAATTTATGAGGTGCGGTTGTGGGTCTCTTCTCCTCACAGAAAATGAGCAGAACACCTAGGGGTAAAATGATACATGCATTTCCAGATTTTGAGATGAATCGTTCTTGTTTGATTCACATATCATTCTGAGGGTCCGTTTCATGAAAGCCTTGTGACAGACCTTCTCTCATAGAACACACTTATGAGAGACTTCATAAAATGGATCTGAAAGTCTCTCATAGCTACATATGAGTGACTTTGGCCAATATGAGATTTATGCAATGACTTAATGAAACGGAACCCGTGGTATTGACTGTTACAACAACATGGTGCTTTCAAAAGTATCGTCACATACGACTGTACGTCTTTGTGGCTGATATGGGGCGATTCAATGAAAGTATGTACATCACTGTGTGTGTTTGTTTTTATTTGTCACACTGGAATATAAGCATAAACATATGAATTGTTTAACATCCTTAAACTCATGATAATCAATAACTCAAAGGGGGGGGGGGGTTAGTTTAGTAAAAAGGTGGCTTCACAGGCAGTGGAATCAATATTGTGTAATCAATAAAGTGTATGCACACAACACAGACATAATCAATACTTTAACAACTGAATCACTGAGAATGTTTACACAAATATAACTTTTTGATATTTTCATTGATGGTATGTACATAGATGAACATTATCACATTAACCCATTGAGGACGAGTCCCGAGTATACTCCGGGAAGTGTTTATGGGAAATAGTGTGTTGTAGCAAAATCAGTCCGTCCTCAACGGGTTAAAATTATAGGAGTTGTGAGGTGAATAATGTAAAAGAGAATAAGAAAGAAGCACATACAGCAGTTACACAAACCTAGTATCCTCACAGAGACATGCAATTATTAACAGCTTGCAATCTCCATCAATACAGGTATGCAATCAATGCACAACCAGGACATTTTATTCTAAGCCTTAGCCATCTGCTTCATATAAATACTGTCACTATGAACTTGGCATCTTTCTATCAATGAATAGTTGTTTAAAAACAAATTAAAAGTAAGAAGTGTAAAAGACCTTCAGTACAGGCATGAGAGTACAGCTAAGCTGTGGCAAGATATGCTGATATTCATTGCCTTTTTCATGTGGCAAAGATTTCTAGACTGGGAAAAAAAAAAATCCAAACTATTTCCAGTGCTTCTTTGGCTTCATTTATGCACATAAACAAGTAGATGTAGAGGAGTTTATACGCAAGGGGAAAAAAAAATCTATTTGACTTTCTCCTTACTGCTGTAGCACACACCAATCTAGAAGTATGATAAATAATCACAGACAAGATGTTCCTGCAAAAAAATAATCAAGTTGCTCTTTGTGGAGCATGCTCCGTAGCTACTGATTCTACGCTTTGCTGCAACATTTTCAACTCATTTCTGTCCCCACTAAATTTCTGTATACCTGGTGGTACTTGCATGAACTTAAAGGGGAAGGCTAGTAACTGATCAGTGGGAATCAGTGGAAATGCTGGGAGATGATTGTTCTAATCCTTATGGGATTCATTCAAGAGTTCATTGTATATCTATTGTTGTGTGAAAATGATTTGCTTCAGAACGGTCTCATATTCAAGTAATGTGCAGATTAATGCCCCATCACTGACCAGGGACGCTAACCTGGAAGCATTAATCTGCACATTACTTGAATATGAGACCATTCTGAAGCAAATCATTTTCACACAACAATAGATATACAATGAACTCTTGAATGAATCCCATAAGGATTGGAACAATCATCTCCCAGCATTTCCAGTGATTCCCACTGATCAGTTACTAGCCTTCCCCTTTAACGAGACAAGTTGCGCACTAATGATGTAAGTTATTCATTCTGTATGTAATATGTGCATTCCCCGCCATTCATGCAGCCAACGTCGAACTGTCCGTCTCTGAGATGAATTCCTCTAGGACGTTCAGCACGTTCTGCGTGTCCTTGGCCGACACCGTGTTCTCGTCCTTCCAGATGTGGCGCAGGAGGATGGCGCCGCAACCACAGTCTCGCAGGAAAGCGTAGGCCCTGGGTTGGCAGGTAAAAAAAAAAAAAAAAGATTATCACAATCATGATTGAACTACTCTTTATTCTATAGAGCTTTGTAAAGGGACAGTAGAATATCCATATGAAACATGGCTGTAGTTAGTGTGTTATTCCTCAATCAACATAAAAGGGAAAACACTGGACATACCATCTACTTCACAAGCAAACAATTTTCAAAAATTAGAAGACAATATCGTGAGTGATTGGATTCCAAATTGAAAAATCACAATGACAGATTGACAAATAGGTACATGTGTATTAATATATATCCTCTTTTCAATAGCAAAATTAGCCATTCTCAACCTTGGAAGTAGTATAAAGTGCAGTTGTGCTATGGGAGGCAAAACTCTACCCTGTTTTTGACAACGATCAGACTGGCAAAAGATCGAGAAGTTTAAGATCGTGATCTTTAACCCTAAAGGGGCCGGGCTTTTTTGGCTATGCTCAGACCGGGGGGGGGGGGGGGGGGGGGGGGGGGGGGCGGATTCCGCCCCCCCTGAGATCTCGGCCATCGGTGGTGCGATCGCGATGAAATTTTGCATGCGTGAGACCCGCGTCATAATCTACAAGATTGTGTCATAAGATTTTTTTAAACAATCAATTTCTAATTTTAATTAATTAATTATGCAAATTAAGCTCAAGGTGATATTTTAGCTTAATTAAAAGCATTGAGAGTCTAATTTTTGATCTGTAAATCTGTTTTAGCATATTCAACAATTGTACATCACAAAAACTTCCAAAACTCATTTCAATTCTTATGTATTTTATTGTTTTCAGAATTTCTTATGTATTTCTTTGTTTTTCAACTTTTGTTTTTTCTTTGTTTTTTCATTGGAAATTGTCACTGACCACTTTTCTACCATAATTAGCACAAAATTAATCAATGAAAGTGATTAATTGTAAAAATAATCACGTTTTTATGCCTTTCATGACAGAGCACTGTTTTCCATAGGAAATGTACACAAAATCACAAAATTGCGCCCGTTTTGGAGCGACATTCCGTTACAAAAATGGGCGTGGCTTCGCAAAAGTATGCGCGGACGTTGCAAATTTGGTCTCAAAAGTTGCGCGAGACTTGAACGAAGAAAGTCAAGAAGCCTCGCGATGAGGCCTTCTCGCGTTACAGAATTATAGCGCGAAACGTCGAGGGGGGGCGGATTCCGCCCCCCCCCGGCCCTTTTAGGGTTAAGATCTCAAAGTTTTGCCAGTGTGACCACAAACTTCCCATGAAACTTCTTGCGAAACTTCCCACTCCAACTATTGGAATTTCCCTAAACTTCTCGATCTTTTGCAAACATGACCACTAGAAACCGAAACTTTGCGATCTTTGTCAAGTGATCCGTCCACCACCTGTTTTCGGGCAGTACCTCAGAACCACACTACTATTGTGCTGTACCGGTGTTCATTGTTATGTCACAATCACTGGCCATCAGATGGCGCACTCTTTCTTCTTCCTTGCGCACATGCACTTAGTGACCAGAACTTCTTGATTCACAGATCAAGAAGTTTGGCTGCCACTGTGACCGGATGACAAAAGTTTGTGAAGACTTTCTGATTTTAAACTTCTTGATCTTTTGCAAGTTTGACCACGCCTTATGATGCACACATACTAACTTCAATTACATCAACTTTCATCCTCCTACTGAGCACCTACAGTATTTGTACACCTAAGAGATTTATTTATCAAGGGTTTTACTCAACAACACAAGTGCCAAGGAGGGTCTAGAACCAGAAACCTTCAAGTTTGAAACTATAGCCGGCACATTCACCTCCGAGCGATGCATATTCTATACTGACCTGTAGAGGGCGTAGTGGTCAGTCTCAGCCTGCCTGATGAGCCGCTTCAGTGTGTTGAGATCCTGGATGGTGTGGAGCTTGTAGTCCTCGATGACCTGGCGGAGGAAGGCAGGGTTCAGTGTGTCGCCCCCTTTCAGTAGGGTCTTGGACCACTCCTCACAGAACCAGGACTTCTCTGGGGGAATGGATGTAGCATGACACACACAATGATTATCTATTTAGGCCCAAAATATACCAAGAGTATTACTACGTCCTTTAACCAGTAATGTGTGTGTATCTCTTGGATATGACACATGGATATAAAAAGTAGTACGACAGAAAGAATTTGACTTTTTACATTTTATGCCTTTATAAAATATTCTTATCACACCGAGGTTTCAGAAAAAACTTACAGCACTGCAGAATAAAGTCAAAGAATGCATTTTTACATTTCTTTCCTATATACAGACAGTAAAAAGATAAGCTCACTAAGTTTTACAAACTAATTCACTTGGGCAGATCTGATATCTAGTTAACCACACCCCAAGTCAAATGCAAAGGGACCATAAAAAATCCTTTGACTTTTAAGAATTCAACTTACACAATATAATCAACATGTATCAATACATGGAATAATTTTTCTTCCACTTGTACTAGATAAGCTTTAATAGGTGAGGTTGACTGTAGTTGTGATAACTGTGAGGTTGTCTCAATGCTAGACAGTCATTCTCCAATATACACATACACTTAAAGACATGCACACATACTATACACAAACACACACACACATACACCCTGCACACATATTGATACACTGTAGAACCAATCAGACAAGTAGTCCGGCGCCTCACCTGCATTTTCAAAGCGGTGGAGGTCATTTTCAAACACCAGCCTGCTCCTGTGGGCGGCCCTAGAGGGTGACCTGATGTTGGCCTGCGCGTTGCCCGCTTCGTCGATGTCGATGAGGATTGGGTCCGATGCTCCAGATGTGGCCTGGGAGGCGGCATCGCAGGATTGCTGAAGCAGGTCGGACAGGCTACAGGCTTTCATGAATCTATGAGGAGAGGATGAGCAGGGTGGGGCAAGAGGAGACCAGTGTATCTCATAAGTGTGACTGGGGCAAAGCTCACGTCCAAACACTCATTCCTTGCTTTACCAGCACTGAATTTCATGTATTATGTAATAAAGAGCTTGGAGACTTACGAAAACAAATGATCTGAGAGAGACATTATTATCATATCTACAAAAGTGTGCTAGGGAACATTGTGGGAAAAAAGTAAGAATATCAATCATATTCATTATCAATAATACCCTTGAGTACCTATTCATTTAGCCTTTAGTGCTTTGGGTGTCAATTGGTACAAAAAACCCACAGAATTGTGCACACTGTCCACAGTCCTTGGCATCGAATGCCTCACTACAATATACTCAGTATGTAAACATACTGGCCCGAATTCACGAAGGTGGTACAATTGAAACCATGGTTTAAACCATGGACAATTTGTATGGAGCGCAAAGTGTCGCATGGCCTATTTCGTTACAAAATCAGTCATTTCCTAACAAAATGACAACATTTCGTCAAAGAAACGAACATTTCATCAACGGAATGACTGATTTTGTAACGAAATAGGCCATGCGACACTTGGCGCTCCATACAAATTGTCCATGATTTAAACCATGGTTTCAATTGTACCACCTTCGTGAATTGGGGCCATTGCTTTTAATTGCTATGCATGACAGCTGGAAACATACATATATTAGCTAGTATATTTCGTTCAGATCTTATCAGATCTGAATGTGCTAAAGCAGGAAAGAATAGCTTCAAAACAACATCTGTTTAGTTAATGTCCTGCTTCTCAACTGATGTTAGCATCAGGAATCACAGTACAATGTTTAAACTGCACAAGATATACACAGTGCATTTGATCCTAAAAACAAAAGCCAAGGGGGAAAAAAAGGGAGGGCAAAATGATCACTGTCACTTTGACTTGGTCTGAAGTGTAATAAAGTATGTCACAAGCCTTCATCTGCATGATGCTACTTGCAATGGAAAATGTTCCAACTGACATTTACTTACTTTTCAATATCAGTCTTGAATGACTGTTCTGCACCCACGATCTCAATATGAATTTCAAGTAGTGCCTGTAGTTGAAACATAAGACAAGGAAGATTCATACATTCTTGATTATTTATCAATCTGTGAGAAGTAATAAAAGTCATTCAACAGTTATAAACTATCATACAGAATCAAATCTACTATTAGTACTGTGTAAGTGGTATATTCCCAGCATATTTTCTTTTAGTGAATCTCACAAGTTCACTAATAGTTATGACTTTGAATAACTTCAAAAATATTGCCTCCCATATCTCATATGTGGAGTATATCATCTCCAAGATGGGAAATCATAAATTTTTCCCTCAACAAGTGATGCTTCTTTCTTTGTGAATGTGGTTTTCCATAAGGAATTAAACCACTTTGAAAACTTATCTCATAATTCCCCAATATGCGAAGTATTATACCTGTGAAATAAATGTGTACCCAGTATACAATACAGTACATCAGGATATTTCTTCCCATAGTTAAGTTGTTTCATTTACAGAAAAAAAATGAAACTCATCAAACAGATAGGTATTTATTTCTGTTAACTTAAGAATATTTGACCTTCAGTGCAAGTAAGTTGATTAATTGAGTCACAGCCTCCCCGGGAACATCAAAATAGTTGCAGCATTCACCTCACTACGATATCTCTGAAAGAAAATACCACACCTTATTTGCTTTGTACAAACAAACAAAGAGACAAAACACTTGACTCGCACTGATTGTCCTCCCTCCTGAACTTCAATAAAAATGACTGCTTTGAGATATTACATATTAATCCACATGATTTCATTCTTGATGCTACCCAATAAAAGACGTCGCATGGAAGACACTAATCAAACTAATGAATATCCCTGCCACAACATGCACACTTCATTCACACCCACTACAAGTCCTGGATGGGTAAATCAGTGGAAGATGGTTAAGTAAGGTTGCCGTGGCAATGGAGAACTCACTGCATTGATGAGGTACGCCACATCCTCCCTGAGTGTCGACACACATCGGCAGACATACTGGGTGGCTTTCTCGTACCAGTTCTCTAGATGGGTCTGAATCTGAGCTGGATCAGCTGACTGCAAATCACATTTTTTATTTTTTTTTTTTAAAGAGATAAAGAAAGAGAGATCAAATTTATGAGAAATCATGAATCCTTATCATCATTCATTATAATTACTTGAAATCCTTCTTTCCTTAAGCATCAAAATCTTGTCTCCCTTTTTTGAGCTAATAGAGGTGCCATGCACGACAGCCAAGATAAAGCCTGTGGAAGCATTTATGAGAACATAACTCTGATATTAAGAATTGACACTAAGTTAATCCAAAACTTTAAACTTGAGTTTAAAGTGTCATGATAGAATATGACTGTCGTTTTAGACAGGTCAACTCTTCTCAACCTACACTTAGGGCAACAAACTTGAAATGCACATTATAGATGAAAAGTTTATTTCATCAAATTCATGTCTCTTACAATATGATGATAAAACTTATGAAAGCATGTGATAGCAATCTGATCATTATAATGCAATAAATTTATCCATAGTTTTCTTTTTTGTCTTCTGATAATATATTTTTCCACTTACAATTTTGTAGGTATTCCACTCTTTGTCTGTTTGTTTGTGAGTATGTTGAAAGCAGTTCAACCATTTGGCTGCTATTTTGACATTTTTTAAATAGAACAAACCTTTTCAATATCAATGATTCCTATACACCCCCATACACTCCATGTGTGGGTGGGGTATAAATACACAATACAAATGTCATTCAAGATTTCACCCTGGAATGATCTATACAAGCAGACACACAAAGAGAAGAATGTATCAAACCAGTGACATCTGTGTATCATTTACATTCCATATCAGCTCAACCTCAGCAAGTGACGGAATAGCACAGGCAGTTGGATCTATTTGCATTCATCCCTTATCTTATAGCATATAAAATCGAACAAATAACCGTGGGCAATAGAACCAATATACACCAAGACACAAGAAATGGCACTGATTCAGGAAACATCGTTCAGCAACAAGCCACACCCTAAACAAATTACGCTGAGAAGTCTAATCATAATTACCTTCTGTTCCATAAGGGGAAGAACGCCCTCGCTTATAAGATCAAGCTCTGGTCGGAATGTGAAGAACATCACTGTTAAGGATGATGGTCATAGAATTTTTTCACTTGCAGAGTGAATGTTAGATACCCTTTCTGCTTCTTCTGGAATTAGTGAATGAAATAGCTACACTTTATCTCCCTACTACACTTCTCATAATACTTACTTCTATAACTAACTTGGTTGTTTATAATGGAGAAGATATTCTTGATACATCCTCTAAAATACCACAGAAACAAACAAGTACTCAGACTGCAGACTACCAAACATTAGTTGTGAAATGTTAATGTCTAATGCATTGGCTAAATACTCTCACACCTTCCGTCTTTTACAAGGCCTTTACTATTTTTCTCACTTTCAATAACAATCCATATCATATTATGGCAAAGCCTAAATCAAAGAAGCATGCATTCATGTGCAAAGATTTCTCCATGTGGCACCACCTGTAAGCCAATCACACAACACACTCTTACCTAATCGAATTTGTTGTCATATTTGAGGCTACAGATGCCATTGTTTCTTTTTCCGTCCAACACAATGCGATCATTTATGACATGTTAAGGGGAAAAGAATGGTCCAAAATCACCATGGACATTTCAGCTGAGACAGATATTCACCAAGTAATGAATACTAAATATCATGTTATGAAAAATTTGTGTAGCATCTATTAAAAAAACATGTTTTGATGAACTTCACAGCTAAGATATAAAAGAAAGAAGTTCATAAAACTGGTGAGATGTTACTTTGAAATACAAAAAAATTACCTCACCCACTGCACATGCTGGCTTACCATACTCTGATACATGAGATACAATGCCATATAGTAAAGACTAGGGTGAGGATTAGGTTGAGGGTTCAGAGTTTGGGTTAGGGTTAGGATTAGGTTCAGGATTAGGATTAGGGTTAGGGTTAGGGTCAGCAGAAGGGTCAGTGGTAATTACCCAGGAGTAATTGCCCTAGACCCCCATCAACAACCACACAAACTTGCAACAGATCCCCCATCCCACACACACACACATCACTGAGATGGGTCGGCATGGTAACAAAGCTCCTCTAGGGAGGAGGAGGAGAGAGGAAAGGATATAGCTCCAGTGCACTGGTGGGAGAGCTGAGGAAGCACATGACACACTCCTGTGAGGTGTAGAAGGAGTTTGGATCCATGGTGCTCTCTAGCTCCCGCTCTATGTCCGGGTGCGCCCCCTGCCGCAGCAGACAGTAGTAGCACGCCATCACACGGCTCCTAGGCACAAAAGACGCAAACGCAGAGTCAGTTCATTTGACTTGATTGGAGAAACGTCAATTTGATCTGTAGCTGTTAAACTAAAGATACACTGAGAACAATGTGGCCTTTAGACAGTGGAAAGCAAGGCAAAATGAACATGCCTGTTCAAATACACATCCACTTCTAAGAGAGCATTGATGGGCATGTCGCTGAGGCAACCAAAGATACCATCATCTCCACACTAAATTTCAAAAACGTAATTCATTAATCTTAAGTAGGAAATGAATTAACTCAAGGTATCTACACGTAGTACAGAAAATGAAAACTTTAAATGTCATACTTTCGAAAATGTTTACCAGCTTAGATTTAATCTTACCAATTCCACTGACCACCTCTTGTACTTAGTGCCTGTTGTTAAGCATGTGTATTTGGTATGCAGCATTCAAGGCCTTGTTGTTTCTTTTCTCCAAAGTCACTGTTATATGGTACTTTATGTCTAACTCATTACTAGTCTGAGCTCTGCTCTACCTTAGGGAATTTTTATTGATGATATTATGATGCCCACATGACATCTACTCTATTGTGCAAGTGATCTTATGTAACTACTGTTTCATTATTTAATGCAGCATTTACACTACATTGCAAAAATGTCTTAGCACTACGCAACTGACCCAATGTCCACTGTATTGACGTTGCCCACTCCGCCGTACACTGTGCCCCGGGACAGTCTCCTGGCAATGAATTCTCGCAGGTCGGTTTCGTCTTCCGCAGTCAGGTCCGTCGCAATGACAGACAAGCTATGAAAAAAGAGGGCAAACATGAAGACTTAAATGACCAGACATCAGAAGATGATCTCAGTTTGAGTGAGGGAGAAAAAGAAAGAGAAGAAGATACGATGTAGATAGAGAGAAAAATTGCATGGATGAGTAGATAAATAAATGCATACATATTTTGTAGACAGATGGATAAACAGATCGATAGATAGATAAACAGATAGACAAACAGATAGATGGATAGACGGACAGATATATAGATATATAGATATATAGATAGACATAGATAAATAGACAGAAGATCCTGGGTCTGGATTGATAGAAAAAAAAAACACAGATAGGTAAATAGATAAATGGATAGATAGATAAATAGACACTAGTAGACATATAGAGTTCTTGTTGCAGGTAGCCAGTTATTCTGTCAAGCTGTTGAATATCAACTATAATTGGTTCCTCTCTACCCCCCCCCCAAAAAAAAAAAAAAAAATTCAAAACCAATATAGACCAAGAGAAAGTTGATGGTTTGTATTACATTTCTGCTGTTTTTCCTCTTTATTTTTCTTCTCTTTGTGCTTGTGTTGTGTTTCAAGCAGTAATTGCACATGTGAGTAAGTGTACTTGGGTCTCAAGAACAGCAGATTTCTTTCAACCAGATGTTGCCAACAGGTGGAGCTCTCAAAGCCTTTGAACCCCTCAAGCACCACTACCCCTGGATCCTGCTCAGGGCTTAACAAAACTTCTAAATGTAAAAAAAAGCTTCCAAAACGTGGTATTGCTATCTACTGCAAATCACTCACAGATTATTTCTGAGCTGTGGGTAAACAATCATAAAGAGTCCTGAATATATACTAAGATTTAAAGATAGAAAGATAACCAGAGACAGATTCAAACATGTAGATAGATAGATAGATAGATAGATAGATAGATAGATAGATAGATAGACAGACAGATAGATAGATAGATAGACAGATAGATGAGCAGATGGACAGATGCACAGAGAGAAAGAGAGAGAAATAGAAAAAGAGACTGGGGAGAGAGAATAGAATTGAGAGGATACTGCTTGGCTGGATGAGTATGCAGTCATGTCTGATAAGAAAAACAGCAATGGCCATGGGACATGGCTGTTATCAGCAGTTGAAGAGGCTACAATCAAAGACAAAAAAATGAATAAATAAGAGCTGCTCATGGTAAATGAACTTTTCAACATCCATAAGATGCATAATCCTGTTTTCTTAAAAAAGATCAAACTCCTTACACATGCAGAAGTCAAACAAACTGAGACAAAAACAAACATATTTTACACAGATTTGAGAGTCAAGCATCATTGAGTACAATTACAACTTGAAATCATATGCTTCTACTTACAAAAAATCTAAGAGGAATGTGCCTCGATCCTAAGAGGTAACCACATTGGAATGCAAAAAGAGGACAATGGGTAGAAAAAGAAGAGTGTGCATACATTATACATTGCACTCTGTTTTAACAGCCTGGATGTTCAAACATCCTGCAAGGTTGGTACATTGCACAGAATTTGCCCACACCTCCTTTGGAATTCTGCATGCTCACGTGCAGAAGAGTCACCAGCATGGAAAAATTATGTTGCTTTTGTTGAGAAATACATCTATTTACTACCTATAAAAGAAAGGATGATGATATTGAACACATTCTTTGAAGAAGGTTTGTTTTTTAGAAAAATTGAAGATGCTTCAAAGAATGCTGTTAGGTTGTTGCATACCAACCACATTTTGAGTGAATATAGTGCTGGTGCAGCATTACCAAAGAATGAATGAAGTAGTGAGCAAAAGTTCTAATTCATATGAACATGCTGGCATGGGTTAAAAAAAATGGTTTGTGCAGGTGTGGAAACGGTGTGGAAACAAATGAAACATTGCATTTATGCTGAAATGGAAAACAGTGCCATAATGGGAGGGGGTTGTCTTTTCTTTTACTGGGAGGGGAGGGCTGTGGGTTGGTGATGGTTGAGGAGGGGGAAGGAACAGGGGGTAAGGGCAGGACGGGGCAGGGCAAGACCTGAAATCTCTGTTGGAAGTCGCTTCTCTCTGAAGGAAGTCTGGTACAGAGGCTTTCCTGGCATCTTTGTCACCATCCGGTCCTAGCTCCTGGTTAGTGGGTCTGGGATGAAATGCAGAGAAGAGATGAGCGATGAGAAGTAGAGAAGAAAGGAAAAACAAAACCCACAGAAGTAAAGGCCACCAGATAGACACAGTACACTTACGAGGTCACAGATGCGGACTTCGCTTTTATGTCATCATTTTGTCATGCAGTAATACAGTACCAGGTACTCTAGCCAGAAAAAGTCTAGTATACTCTTACTCCCAACAGCGATGTCTAAATAATGATCTGGATGCTTGATTGCTAACCCTTTCTATTGCATGCTGACTCACATACACAAGCAAAAAGTTATGTTAAAAAAAATGACCACAGAAAAATGTGAAGACCATGGGCCATGTACAGTAGAGCTGAATTTAACAAAGCAAGAAAAGACTCACTCTGCTGTTGCTCTTCAAAGTGTTAATTCTCACACTATCTTTTCGACTTTCCTTATCGACTTTATATGTTGTTTTCTTTAAACTATTTCACAATGTCAAGTACGCATTGCTACATTCCTTGAGGTGATTTCCATGAATGCATTAACAACTCAAAGAATAAATCTGACGTTTCTTCAGATTAATATGAACCTTTTCATAGAAAACTGCCACATTGATATACTTTATGGACACACATAAGCCAGGGCGGACATGCATTGGAGTGGTGGAAATTTATGACAAATTAGCAGCTAACTGTAACAGATTTGTGTCAGAATGCCAAGAAAGTGGCTGCATGCATTGCCTTGTTTACAAAGAGTGAATTCTAAAGGTATTCATCTAGAATCTTTCTATTTTCTAAACACAAAATTACATTTCTCTTCTTTTTTGAAGGAGGAACACTGACGACAGAAGTACATGGTGCAGCACAAGGCCAGAGGGGGATTTGTTGTTGTTGTTGTTGTTGTTGTTGTTGGAGGTAATCAATGCTTACATAATACAGACACACCTATCATGGTCAATCAGAACAAAGAACATGTTTGCCAGTGTGAAAATGCCAAAATAATGGATCAGAATGTAGCTTTCACTTCATGTACATAGTATGTGAATTTAGCCTTGCGGTGCGGCTACTTATGGTAAACGACAAAAGATTTTTTATTTGATGCTGCAAGGAATAGACTGCTTTTAAAGGTAAAATAGTGTTCTGGGAAGGGCTCAAAATTTTGATTCCACCATTTGGAATTTGCTTGCAGTATATCGAAAGGCTCTACTCCGAAACTTGTGTGGCTCACATGATTTTGTAGGATAATGAGCTGTTTTGCAGTATTTTGAGATCAAACTAGACTGAAACAAATACAATCACAGAACACAACTTTTAACCTTGAATGAATGATCTGTAGCATCCTCCCGTTCAGTAGCGGGTAGGTAAAACATTTTGTGATGATCGAGTGCACCCTAGCCATAGTATTTCCCTGAACTGCATGCGATTCAGTTTCGCAAGGAAGAGTGGAGGATATATATACTGCTAGGCCCAATTTGTTATCGATTGAAAATCATTATGTAGCAACCATGACCAGATATGCTGTGAGATTGCAATATAACGTGCACACCTTTCTGGCTACTAGTACTACATTACATTTTCCAGTGGCGGATCCATTCGGGGGGGGGGGGGGGGGGGGGGGCCACCGGGTGTGCGCCCCCTCTTTGTTGTTAAATAAAACAAAAGAAAGAAAAAGAAAGAATGAGATGAAACCTGGGAGTAGCACCAAAAATATTGTTTGTGCGCCCCCCCCCCACCCCCTTTACGGAATTCCTGGATCCACCCCTGTTTTCACTACTCAACTGAAACTGTGTTATAGATGGCTTTCACTGAGTCACAAAATGTGCAAAGGGTGTTCAGGTAAATTGTTATTACTATCAGTTCAGGGAAAAAAAAGGAAAAAAAAAAGAATTGTAATAAATGAAATGGAGGCCAGGAGATCACTGGTTCTGTCCAAACTAAGTGACAAAATAATGTTGTATTTTATCATGTGTGTGTGCATATTCTTATGAACACAAATGATGGATGGATGACATTAATGACTGAACCAAATAGGAATGGCTGAACTGATGAAAATCAAAAGTACACTGAGTCACAAAATGTGCAAAGGGTGTTCAGGTAAATTGTTATTACAAGTGCACAGATCAGTTCAGGAAAAAAAAAGGAAAAAAAAAAAAGAATTGCAATAAATGAAATGGAGGCCAGGAGATCACTGGTTCTGTCCAAACTAAGTAACAAAATAATGTTGTATTTTATCATGTGTGTGTGCATATGAACACAAATGATGGATGGATGACATTAATGACTGAACTGACGAAAATCAAAAGTACAATGAAATATTATGTATGACAACACTCGCAACAGCACTAATAATAATGCCTCTTTTTACACCGCTTTGAAATTTGAGGTCTATTTGGTCAAGCTGGGATGCATCTTATACCCCCGTCACACTAGAGGCGGAATGAGCCGGAATGCCATTGGAATGAAAATTCTTCCTGCATTCCTGCATATTCGAAGTACATTCTAAAAATTACGACATTCTGAGTCAGTGCGTTCCAAACATTTGGGCCTATTCTTGTGGCCAGCCCAAATGTTTTACCCATGCTTAAAACATTAGAGGAGCATTCGAAGTGGAAAAATATCGATCTGCATTCGAAGAGTATTCTAATTGGAATCTGATTGCAGTCTAAATATTCCTACGGCATTCTAACAGCATTTGAAACAATCTGACCTCATTTGAAGGAGAATCGGAAAGGCGTTGCACCTCAAATCCTGCCAGAATATCTCAAATGTTCAATATTTAATGCTCATACAATTATCCCCCCCCCCCATACTAGTTAGTGAAAAAGTTAGAGTGAAGATTAGAGCTAGGGTTAGGTTTAGAGTTAGAGTTTGGATTAGGGTTAGGATTAGGTTCAGGATTAGGATTAGGGTTAGGGTCACAGGAAGGGTCTTGGGTAATTGCCCAGGGGGTAATTGCCTAGATACTCTCTTTCAAGGAGTTCTTGCTGGAGGACAGCACTCATACCCCGCGTTCACATTGGTCCCCGCGACGCGGGGACAGCCACAAGAGATCTTATCTTTTTTACGACTGACCGTTCACATTGCTATCTCATCTGTCCCCGAGCTGTGGGGGCATTTTGGGGCTTGGAGTGAGCTCTGCCACTTGAATCCAGGCATAGCGCATGCGCACATTTGATGACCACAGCTGGACGCTATCAATTGCGCCCCAAGGTCACTCTCCCCTCCAAATCTTGTCCCCGTACCCGACTTGCTTCGCGGCGACGAGGGGACAAGTCCCAGCGAGCGTTCACATTATGGTTTTTGAGGAGAAAGTCCCACAGCTCGGGACTTTCCCCGCGGCGCGGGGGACAATGTGAACGCGGGGTGTAGCAAAGCAACATGGTCCAAGGGGTCCATACTCTATCATGATCAGGTTGAGACTGGTGAAAATACAAGATCCATCACCACTTCAGAGACCATTCCAGCGGCATTCTTGACACACAACTCCGAATAAGTGTGACGGGGGTATTACATGGCCACCAGGGCCAGGAAGTGTGTCAGAGCTTATGACTAAGAAACTGCAGAACTGAAGGCTTTAAACATCTGGCAAATTAAGGACTTGGACTGGTGGGTAGTGAAGAAAAAGTGTTTTGCCATGACTCGAGGAGGGCATGAGATTCGGTTAAATCTTCTGTGAAATTCGAGAGATCAACATAGATACGAAATTACATTAGCAACCAGCACCCAAAATCGTAGATGTCGGAAAGCCGGTGACTCGAATATTATTATGAAGATTAGAATCTAACGTTTATGTGCTGTCAGCTCCACGCCGCGTGACGACAGAGGCCTTAGTTAGAGGTGGTTAACTGCGACTAGCAGCCCCAAACGCGTAGTGTAATGGGGCTGTGGACTGTAGCATTCAGGATCACGACAGGGGTAGTATCGCGGGTAAATATCAACTTAAAATCGAAAAATTTCTTCAATTTGAAGACTTACAGGTGAAGTTGAAATGTTATTAACAACGGGTAATGTGCAACGTTGGGTTTTGCCAATACTACTGTTCGAATTGATGACTTAATGTGACTCGGTCGAGAAGAACCTGGGAGAGCTACACCAAAGACACTGAATTGACAGTCAGCGCATGCGCACACATCACATGCGCACAAATTTCAAGTCCATTGACCGGATAAGATGTCTGTGTGCGCATGCTATGGCCGTCAATTCAGTGTAGCTCTCCCAGGTTCCTCTCGACCGAGTTACATGAAGACTAAGTCATCAATTCGAACAGAAAGGGACTAGCTAGGCCTAGCTCTAGATCTATCGATCTATATTGGCAGAACCAAACGTTGCACGTTACCTGTTCTGTGTTGTTAACACTTCAACTTCACTTGTAAGTCTTCAAATTGAAGAAATTTTTCGATTTTAAGTAAATATTTATCCGCGATACCACCCCTGTCATGATCCTGAAGGCTACAGTCCGCAGTCCCATGCCCATTTACGCTATATGCGTTTGGGGCTGCTGCTGGTCGCAGTTAAGTGGTGGTCTACACGCACCACATGAAAATCAACACACGGGACTTCACTATAAACCAGCATCATTTACAACACAGGGCTCCGTAGCAAGCAGTTCAATGGAGTGCAATTGGCGACAATTCCACGAAGTTTTCATTCAACAAAAATACCTGTTGGCATGATACGTGTACATGGCGAAATACTTCTTCAGCTCGCCGTCATTTTGCGCTTTCTCCTCGGTTTTGCTCGGTTCCCCTGACGTCGGCTTCGTTGCGGTTGCCATCCTGTATCGAAAGGGGTCGACTGGTGATCAGTTCTTGTGCTGAATTTAATACTACGATTCTGACATAGAGCTGTATTTACATAATACAGCTCTATGGATTCTGATAAGTATAGCACATAAGAACTGATCACAAGTCGCACTTAAGTCCTTCTTAACTTTAAGAACGGCTTTGTCCGCGGCCGCACCCCGGTCCCCCCCCCCCCCCCCCCCACCCCCCTGGTGGTCCCCCCCCCCCCACACACACGTACATACACGTGCAGTGCACGTAGTAATACTCACAGTAGTTCGACACTCCGTGAACAAACCAAGATCGACTGTCCCCCTTGTGAGTTACCACCAAATCGAAGCGGGGGGGGGGGGGGGGGGGGGGGAGGGGGAGGGGAGGGGGCGGGGAACGGAGAGAGATCTTTTTACCCCTTGCCTTTGCTCTAGAAACTATAGGGAGCACCTCCCCGAAGAACTGGAGTCTAGAGACTACTAGAAGTTCTACATCATGTTCTGTGTTTTTTGTCCTGATTTGACTGATACAGCTGTGTATAACTCTGTTCCGGTATATTTTAGGAATATACAAGAAAACTTGTTCCAGACTTCGTGGTGCGATTCTATTTTCTTTTAAAATCCACCCAAAAGTCAGGTATTATCTTTAACGATTTGATAAAGGCCTTGTCATCATAAAGCTGACCTGATTGGCTGAGCAATTTTAGATTAAGATTACAGAGGTTTGTTTTCATTTATTCCTAGAATTACAAACTAGACAAATAAAAATATTCGAGAAGTAGGCCCTATTGGATCCTTTGAAAGTGGTGTAACACTAAAGCCTCTGTAATTTTCTGCGTCTTCATAGGAGAGCAAGAAAACGTGACTGATATGAAGGATACATCCCCTCAATATAGGCACCGACTAACCACACAGTATATATGAATAACACCAAATTGAACTGTAGGCCTATGCTTTACAAGAGGAAGAAATGAAGAGAAGGAAGACGAAGAAGAGAAATAGTACATGCATGTTTGGTTTTCGTGCGTCACAGTGTGTTTATTGTTAGTGATATGCGTGGGAAAATAACTGTGATAGACATGATAGACGGGGAATTATAAGTGTTAATTTATACCCTGAAGTTGAAGCTTTGATTCAAGTACAAAGTGAAGGTATAAAACGGATACTATATCTGTATCGGCCTAATTTTTTTTTTTTTTTTTTTTTTTACTTCCTGGAATCTATGATTATTTTTTTATGTAGCAAAAAAAAAAAAAAAAAAAGCTGCTGAAAACTGCTTATCTAACTGTGACGAGCCAATGGAGTAAAATGGGGTCAAAGGGGCCTGAGCTTTCGATCCTAGCAGAATCTTTGTCAGAGGCAAAATGATAAACAGGTTGTTGTTGTTGTTGTTATTGTTAAAATGTTTGGCTTTGCGTTCAAAATTCCAATATTTCAGTATAAAATACACAATGCATTTTATCTTCTTCTTTTTCTTTTTCACTTATCAGGCAGGGAAACTCAATAAGGACTGCACATAGGAGGGTCAGCAATGATGCCAACGACCATGGGGGTAACCTGTCACCCCATGAAGGATAGGGATGAATGGAGAGGCAACATCAATCAAGATAAGGAACAACAGACGGGGTCATGACAGAGGTATGAAGAAAGGAAAAGAGTGGAATAGCAAGAGCTGACCCTAAACCTCTGCCTTTTGTCTGTCCACCCTCCTGCTTTAATCCCCTCCCTTTACTCGTTGGGCTCCTTGCAGATTACTTCCAACCTTTTGTTTTCTTTCTTTTATAACCCTAGCCCTCCCCTGACAGTTCTTATTTTGCGTATAGTCCTTATATGATGTGATTGCTTTCCATGCCTGTTTATCATTCTGCCTCTGACGAAGATTCATTCTGCTGTATTATAGGATCGAAAGCTCAGGGCCCTTGATTGACTCCATTAATTTTTATCTATATTCTATATACGTTAATTGTAATTATAGTCCATCTACTACTTATCGGCAATGAGTCATTAATTAAGCAGAATGAAAGAGACATCAACAAGCAAAACAAACAATGTTGATAAACGCAAAGCAAAGTAAAAGAAAAGCCCCAAACATCTCACAACTTGTAATCAATTCCGATCTCCAAATCTTCATACAAACTTCCAACTAAAAGAATATTGGGAATGTTACACAGTCCAGCGCAACTTGTGCATCTCCAATGATGCAGTCAGCCCTTCTACAGAAGAAAAACACAACATGGCGAACTCATAGGCGGCCTATATCAATCACAGGGAACTGAGTAATGACTGGGTAATGAGCTCCAGTAAATCAAAGTCTGCTATCACAATGATCATCCTCTTCATTTTGACGATCACGTTAAGCGACGCTGTCTGAGCGATCTTACTCCGAAGATTCGCTAATCAATTTCGAACGTTAGCTAATCCGAGAATGAAATCAAGTTTGTTAAGCCGAAAATAAAACTAATTACGACCTTATTTCGTTTCGAATTAGCGAACCTGCGGAATAACGAACTTTCGGAACAAGGAACTTAAATTCCGTTTTTGGATCAACGACTTTCGAAATAACGACCTTTTTTTCCATTCTTCAATCAATGATCCTTAGGAATATCGAAACCTTTTTCGCTTTTTTTTTTCTTGGAGGGGGGGGGGGGCGACTAACGAACCTCCGGAATAACGAACCTTCGATTTAACAAACTTTAGCCCGCCGTTGTGGCTCAGTGAGTAAAACCAGCGACTCTCAATCCTGACCTTCATGCTGAGTCCCCTGTATCAGCAGCAGTTGTGCTCCCGGGTATGGCACTTACCTAGCCTCACATTCCCTCCGAAGGGGGCATGAAAGCTGGCTGTCAAAAGGAGGTGAAAATTGTTGCTTCCTCACCGAGCAGTGATTTAATTAGGTCTTTACTGGTCAATCAAGAATGAAATACAATTCAAATTCAAAGTCACACATAAAAGTATTGTGCCGACGTAATTCAAAGTGACCAGATAAAAAGCAGAAATGGTTAGATAACATTCGTCTGTGAGTGTACGTGAGCGTGTTTGTGAAAAGGCTGCTTTGTCTGGAAGCAGAAAGGTATAAAAGTGTTGATCCCCTCAATGTCACCATCATCCATAGTTACATTATCACGAAGATGCTGATGGAGAAACCGAAACAAAGATAATACTTTTGAAATGTATAACAAGAACAAATTATAATACCTTATACAGCGTGATATGCAACATTGGGACAGATAATTTGTTTGATAGATATATGGATAATAATATAGAGAGAAAGAGAGAGGGAGATTGTGATATTACTACATCTGTTTCAGTAATGGTATGGTAATTTCATCTACTCTACTATAGGCCCTACTCCTGGCCATCCAACACGACACTAGCGATTTGATTTGGCGGCTTTGGCTGCGCGCGCAACCCAAGCGACCGTCGATATGATTACAACCATTATCTGCGTTACCATGGGAACTGCTTTCCACTTGGCGGTTCAACTAGCTGTGTCAACTTGGAATCCATTACAGCTGTCGGAGAACAACATTAAAGAATTTCTGCGATAGAGTTCATTTCTCTCCGTAGATGCGTTAAAGTGATATACGTTCTGCTATTCTATTCTATTCTATCTGTCGAACGTCCAGTGATTTGAATGGACTGCATGGTTATGTAATCGGCAAAGATTAATTTGCTTGGTGTCTTATGCCTAATTTCCACCCATCTATCTTCGAACGCATTTTGAACTTCGAAGCATCCGCGTAAAGACCAGTTGAGTAAACATTACTGCACTGGAGAAGGGATTATGCATAAAGCCGCACCTTAATCTAAATCGGTATATCGATCTTGCTAAGAGTCTCCATTAAAACAGCACAAGCCACAGAAAATCCCCCTTTTTGCTGCGTAGAATTGGAGTGTGCAATAACGCCGTTCTTAATGGAACTCGGCTCAAATGAAGCCAACGTTGCTGTTAGGAGCTAACCTCTGTTATCTTCATACATTAACTGGATTCGCTTTCTAAACGCAACGATTAAAACTGAGTTCCACTTTATTGTTCCACACTTAAAGTGTGAATACTGCTCAGAAGGTCAAGTGATTCCCAGCAGCAAACGGTACATAAAAACTGATAACAGAAAAAGACCCCAGATATTTATAGCGGGAGTGAGATTCAGTTTCCGTCAGATATCACGGAAAGGCGCTTTCAGGTGATGTCCAAGAACCACTTCCAATCCAAGAAAGCAAGCAGAGAAGGATAAACACACTTTGCGCAAAATGACCACGGATTCATTGCTGAATCTCGGCACCATGTCGACGATGTCTCTTACATTCGATGTCGACACCGTTGAGGACACCTCAAGTCAGCAAATGGGAGTGGAAAATACGACGATGGCAGTACAGGCCTCAGCGACCATGTCCTTGAGTAGCGCCTTGCAGATCGACCACGAACCGACTTCGGTAGTCGCCATCGTGGAAGGCGTAACGATGTCGATAATCTTCCTCGTGGCCCTGTTCGCAAACTTGATGGCGATGACCACCATACTGCAGGACAAGACCCTGAGGTCGAACCCTCATAATCTCCTCATTCTCAACCTGACGATCATGGACTTGGGCGTTACGCTCACGAGTATGACGTTCACTATCTGGTCCATCTACGACCACGGCCGCTTCCTCCTCGACAACCACATCCTGTGTGCCGTAAGTTTAAATATTTTTGTTTTCACTCCTCAATTCCATGGTCTCTTGCTATTGTATGGTTTCATTGCAGTATATCATGTTGGTCATTATACTTTATTGCTCTTGCTCACTACTAACCAATTTCGTCTTCCTTGAACGTCAGAAATATGTCGTACTTTACACACACACAAAAAGGTGAAAAAGTCACACATTATATAGAAAAAAGCATTTAGTACAGCAAAAACATACGAGAATTCGTATTTCCCCTCGCAAACCTTCTGTTTTAAATAGAATTGGAATAAAACCACTCAGACTAGATCATCGAGAAACATAAGCATATCATGTACGTGTTCAGGCCCTAAGTTATTTCTGTTTTGACATTTTTTTTCTTTCTGGCTGTCCTTTTTCTTTTGTCTGTTCTTTCCATTACTGTGGAATCTCCTTTTGTTATTGTTGTGTTTTCTCTGTATGTCGATGATTTACAAGTGACTTGTGCAGATCCTATTTCAGCTATAAGATCATTTAGATATGGGACTCACTATACCACTCGTACATTTCCAGGGAAGCCTTACATTATGACTACTGGAAAAAATCACTGTGTAAACAATTTTCGTCCTTTCTCTTTCTTGCTAGACAGAAATACTCAAAAGCTAAATTATGCCTCAAATGAAAGCATAAAAAATAGAAAGTAAAACATAGAAAATAGAAATTGAGACTACGGAAGATATTAATGTCATTCATTACAGTTTAGACAATGCCCGAGTGGTTTCTGAATATTGACCAATCAATTCCTTCAGATAAAATGTGGATGTACTATAAATGGCACGCTTTGAAAGTGGTATCAACTTTGGTGCTGTTGTGTCATTGCCTGAATGATAGTCTTGTCGTAGTGTTGACAATGACTGACGGTGGCTGCGCTTAATGCAACCATGTCACGTATTATATGCAGCAAACAATGCAAAAGGTACTTTAGCATCGATTATATATATATATATATATATATATATATATATATATACTATATATAAAATGAAGAAATAAACTGATAATGCATTTTTGGCTAAGAATGAGTTTATTCGAATTAAATTTTCAGCGGCCTCCGCCTTCTTCAGGAGTCTTGAGAAACTGAAGTCTTGTCAAAACTCATTCTTTATTGGCCAAATTGCATTACAAGTTTATTTCTTCATTTATTCGTGGAGCCAATAAGTGAATTCTCAACATGTTTATATATATGAATATGATTATATATATATATATATATATATATATATATACATATATATATATATACATGATATTGTTACGACCAAAATCACTCTGAGAATGATCGCACAAAAGAAACAATCAACTAATGTTCAGGCGGTTTATTAACAGTGATATTGTGGGTACAGACTCGTAATCGGTTTTCACATCAGTACAATAATGATCAATCAAAAGCAATTATAAATCAGTAACAGAATCACTTACACGCATTACATGCAATATCCCTGGAAATGTCCAAATACGATGCTCGATGCACAAATGAATGATCCGCGATGCACCGATGAATGATACCTCCGACGTAAATCCAGAGGCGCAGGTTACAATACTCCACGGTATAGATCCACGGTATATGTCCATGTTATAGATCCACGGTATAATGTTCACAGCGAAATGTGCAGAATCCAACGTTATGATGACCACGTACAGTCGATGCGTTGAATGATGATTCACTGAATAATGTTCAGCCAGGAATCCAGCCCGTCACAGCTTTGCCATAGCAATGTCCATTGACATAAAAATGGAGTCTATCTCTAGTGTAGGCAAATTAATTCTCTGCAGGCAAAATGTCTCCCAGGCCTTATCTCCACAAACATAACAGGTCAGCAGGTAACACAGGACTGACTATAACAAGTCACTTCAGAGCCAGAAGTAACGTAACTCTCAGAGCAGAGGTTTTTGGTACTCTGCCTACTGCAGAATTTCTCCGGCTTTTATATCCATTCACCCCTTTCTAGTACATTCTGTAATTTTCTCCAACCTGGGGCCACACACTTGAACATACTAGCAAGTCCAACACCGTTCCAGGAATCCTAGTTGACTCACTGCCTAACCATGTGCATAACATCATTGCCAAAAATAACTACCAATCACATTGGGCTACAAGGACAGTGCCTCACTCAGCCAAATATGTAAGCACTTCCTAGAACATTCTGGAATGGGTGAGAAATCATTCTAGTTTGAGTGAGCTATTATGTATTTCCTGTCATATTCATATACTGTAGTTACATTGTATACCACCTAGAAAATTCTCCACTGATCTGGTCAGCCTGTATGTACTATATCTATATCATATAGAATGCTCTCCATTAAAGGGACTGTTCAGTACTGGTTGAGGTGGGGATTCATGTTTTGAACATTCCTAAGTGAGATAATGAAAAGCCTCTTATGAAATATGAAAGAGCATGTAATTTTAAAGGGGAAGGCTAGTAACTGATCAGTGGGAATCAGTGGAAATGCTGGGAGATGATTGTGACAATCCTTATGGGATTCATTCAAGAGTTCATTGTATATCTATTGTTGTGCGAAAATGATTTGCTTAAGAATGGTCTCATATTCAAGTAATGTGCAGTTTAATGCTTCCAGGTTAGCGTCCCTGGTCAGTGACGGAGCATTAATCTGCACATTACTTGAATATGAGACCGTTCTGAAGCAAATCATTTTTACACAACAATAGATATATAATGAATTCTTGAATGAATCCTATAAGGATTGGAACAATCATCTCCCAGCATTTCCACTGATTCCCACTGATCAGTTACTAGCCTTCCCCTTAAGAAGGATTCAACGTTTATTTGATGAAAATTGTTTTTCAAATGGCTGAGATATCCAAAAAAGTGCTAATAATAAAAGGCGACATGCCACAACTTTATTAGGATCTCTTTGTTTCACCTTGTTTTTGGATATCTCAGCCATTTCAAAACCGATTTTCATCGAATAAACTTTTGATACCCCTTAGAACTGCATGCTCTTTGACATCTCATAGAGTGGTTTCTGAATATCTCGCAAAACGTTAAAAGCTAAATCCTCACCTCGACCAGAACTGTACACACCCTTTAATCTGGTCCACCTGTGTACATACACATTAAAACAACCATGCATGCAGTACATCATACATGTACATAACTACTATAGTGTGTACATTTGTGACAATATGCACACGCAACATGAGTTGCTGCATCCAAAGCAAACCTATTTCCCGGACGCGTGGGCTTCAATAGTATTTGTTGGGAAAGATGAAACTGAAAAAGACTATGATTGTATACATAATAAAGATGAATAGAAACTGATGTATAGTAAAAAGTCTAGAAGCGTTGAGGGAAAAGAAAGCATCTTAGACAAGTTGAAAGTGACCTCATTCACTTAAGAACAAAACAAAACTGAAATGATTAGAC
This sequence comes from Diadema setosum, assembly GCF_964275005.1. Lineage (NCBI taxonomy): Eukaryota > Metazoa > Echinodermata > Echinoidea > Diadematoida > Diadematidae > Diadema > Diadema setosum. Next base: position 4,954,763 of record NC_092692.1, on the reverse strand, counting down.
TCATTGCTCTCCCGTAGAAGTGTTTCTGATGAAGTGTATCAATAGTTTATTCATCTAGAAAGACAAAACGAGTAAGTTTTCTGGATCTTGTTTACCTTCAAAGAACAATAAGCTGGAAATTAGTGTTCTGTATTGGTCAGAATTGTAAAATCTTTAGCTTGGCATGTCGTGATTAAAGTCTTAAAGGGGAAAATCCAGTCTAAATATAAGTTAGTCTTATAAAGAAGAGTAAACTTTTACGATTTCAGTGGTAAAAAATTTGACTGAACTCGGATGAAAAATAAGTTATAACATTACAACTTGAAGTTTTGCTAATTTCTGCAAAACAGTTCTTGTACAGTGGATATGAATATGCGAATGAGTGAGCTAACCATGTCATAACCTCACAATTTTTCATTGATCGTGTACAAAAATATAACTGAAATTCAATGTTTCTGTCATTGAAGTTTGAAACAGATGCTATTCCTGGTTGAATAACTTCAGAATGGTGATCAGTTTGATATACGAGGATTTGAGCCTCAGGCATAATTGCGTTTGATTGAAAAACTGAAAATTTCAACACTTTGGCCCGAATTCACGAAGGTGGTACAAAAGAAACCATGGGTTAAACCATGGACAAAAACCATGGAGCGCCAAGTGTCGCACGGAATATTTCGTTACGAAATTGGTGATTCGTCAACAAAATGACCGTTTCGTTAACAAAATTATCATTTCGTGGACGAAATGTTCATTTAGTTACAAAATGGTGTCATTTCGTTACAAAATAATCATTTCATCGACGAAATGACCAATTTCGTAACGAAATATTCCATGCGACACTTGGCGCTCCATGGTTTTTGTCCATGGTTTAAACCATGGTTTCATTTGTACCACCTTCGTGACTTCGGGCCAGCATGTACAAACTATAGATGGGAAGTATAGTGAGGGGATGACATGCTCACTTTTCCATTTGCATATTCATATTGACCGTTCAAGAAATGTTTCTCGAAAAAATAGTGAAAATTCAAAATATCATAACTTCCTTATTTTTTCATCCGATTTTGATCAAAATTATACTGCTAAACTCGTAATATTTTACTCTTTCTTATCAGACTAACGTATATTTGGACTTGACTTCCCCTTTAAATATTTCTCATTGTCAAATTTCCCTTGGGCTAACAGGTAAGGTTATCAAGGATTTTGCTGTTGTATTCAGAAGTGGGAGACACGCTATATCCTGAAATGGGTCTAGGGCAATTATCCCCTTCCCATTACCCCGGACCCTTCCCCTGGCCCTAATCCTAATCCTGATGCTAAACCTAATCCTAACCCTAACCCAAACTCCTCACCATAAACCTAACCCTAACCCTAATCTTTACTCTAACCTTACCTCCAACCAGCATGTGTGTGTGTGTGTGTGTGTGTGTGGGGGGGGGGGTAATTGCCCTGATACGCCTAAAATTGGTAGGTATAGAAGTATCATTTTCTTGGTCTCCATCAGCTGCTTAAAAAAGAGTGTTCTATACACGCCGTGTTTAAGTATGTGTATCTCTGTGTCAATTATAATTATCTTCATATAGAAATGAACAAACGAAAGTGGTTTTAGCACTCCTTTCTCAATTCTTTGATCTCGTATGGTATCCTTTTCTTTTACTAGACTTTTCTCATTCTATCTTTCTGTGGTTAGTTAAAGTGTCCCAGCCCGTATGACGCCTTCGGTTGAAATGACCATAAATGCATAACAAGAAAACTACTTTACCTAATTATGTAATATCCTCTTCATTCACACTTCGGGAAAGACGCAAGGGGTGTAAAAATGCACCACAGTCTCTGACATAGATCCATAAACACACACTACAGGTACCGTGTGCACGCATACACACAAACACACACACACACACACACTTGTACTCAGTAAATAAACACAAAACCGCATACACATTCACATGAAATATAAACTTTTGCTTTAATTCAATTTCTATTTATTTTCGTAATTTGATATGTAAAATGTGAAATATACCTAATACATGTATGACGATATAATATTCAGTTTGGACATGTTTGATAAAGCAACAAAATATTAGTAGAATAGAACATCTCGGTCGATGTATTATAATTATGTGCAGAATTCTGACAAAAGAAAGCAGGCTCTATATTGTTACTAACTGTACACCTTGATTTTCAGTTGAACTTGCATAGTTTCACACACACACACACACACACACACACACGCTCACACGCAAACGCAATACCCTGCACAAAAACGAAAACGCGATACCTTCACTTCATAGTTGGAGTTCATTGCTCTTTTTCCACTTGTAAAGTAACACAGAATGATAATAATGATAATGATAATTTTTATCCCGGAGTCATGCACGTTGCTGAAATTCAAAAAGAAAGAAAATCGTTAGAAGGAAATACATTGTAATCAAGATCGTTTCATATCCTGATGCTTTTAGAAGTAAAGTGTTTCAGAGAATGGTCTTGTATTTTGTTGTTATTATTACTGATTCTGTTACATCATTTCCTGTGTCTTTTCCTCAAAATCTAATCAATATGAAATAAGAAATATGATACTCTTATTCCACCCATGAAATCTAGTTCAAAGTGGTGAGTAAAAAGGAAAGCTGCATTGTATCCAAGAATATAGCAGAGAAGAGCAACACACTAGCTGTTTTGAAGAGAAAAGGGCTGATTGGGTATGCGTGTAAGGAAAAATAAAATGTATATAATTGATTATTTTCCAGGGGACTGCACGTAAGGAAAAGAAGAGATACTTGAAAGTGATTGACGTATTTTGCTCAAAATAGTTTTCTGCAATAAACAATGTTCGGTCGTCCAAAGGGAGGACCTCTTTGAAAAATAAAAAGAGTGTGTGGATACGTCTCAAGCTGTCCAGATATCTGATTGTTGTTTAGACCAGCGCAATGGGCAATCAAATTAATGGAGTGCGATGCAATTACTTCGACAAAATTTGTTTTTAAATGCAGTTTGCATCCTTTTACTACGTTGTTTCTGCCCCTCCTCTCTCTTTCTCTTGTTTTGTTTTGTTTACCCGCGCATTATTCTTGTTAGGAAATAATAAATATCACTGGCCCGGTAATCTGAATTTCATCATGATTGAAATGATTTGCTCCCCTATCATTATGGAATCATCGCTCTGGTGCAGATGTGCGAAAATTCTGATTTAAGGATAAGTCATGATTTCAGCAACTAAGATAATTGTAATATATAATGCAAATACATGGTGATTTAACTATCACTTATGTGGACACATGAATATCTCAATCTATATACGTGACATATTCTAAAACATAATCAGTGCATGGGGTGACCCAAAGATCACAACATACATCTTGAATTTATACACAAATTGCACGTACACACACAAAAAAAAAAAAAAAAAAAAAAAAACGCTCACCACACATACTTATCTCAGGTACGCAATCCACAAATTACACATGCACGCAGATACATACGTGCTGTGTGGACTGCTGTCATTGAAAGCATATATACTGCCAAAAAAAAATCCAAAATTGTATTATGAAGACACAGAGCTGTTAGTTATTGTTAGTTACACAATGTAAAGGGCCTTCATGAAAGCAAGAGAAGCGAAGATTATGCATAATTGCACGAATGAAACATAGATGGGAGGCCTATATTCTCTATCATAGAATCGTAGACAAAAAATTGATTTATAAAAGATAGATAAATGAACAGAAAGCAACCTGCAGAAAGATAAGAAGGCATTTCGAGAGAAAAGGGAAACTGTTTAAGTGATAGGTTTGAAAGGGTCTGTAACATAACACAATGCGACACACAAATTGTCAGAGTAGCTGAAATCATGCATGCATTAAAATTAAAATCAGAGTGACTTATGCGAAACCACCTGCAGACATTAAAAAAAGTATTCAAGCGCAGATACGTAAGTGTAGGCTCCGTGTGCGCATGTAGAAAGCAGACGTTTTATTGGGCTGTGTTGACCAAGGAATGCTACTGAGATAACAAGGTAGTTGATCTCGTTTTGTAAATCAGGACAGTAAATCAGGTTATACACATTCCGTTCATGGAGCTTTCTCCAGCCATTCAAAGCTCAAGGGAGGCCAAGTTTCTTCTTGATCTGAATCTCTGGTCAAATCAAAAGATGCTTAATGTTACTACCCCTCCCCCTCCCCTTTTAACGAAATCGTAATTAGCAGGGTAGCTATTCATCTTAGCCATGAGGCAATTTCCTTTAATTCACCATGCACACCGCTGGTTCAGAGGGACCTTACATAAATGAGAGCATATTGGCCCTCGAAAAGGAAGTAAGGTAATGATGATAAATGCTTTGTCGTATCATCTACATAGTTACAATACATTGCATACGTTACACCCACATTGTACTGTGCAATGAAAATCATAAATTGATATAATTTCCTATGCTGGAGGGAAAAAGGAGATTTGTTATTATATGCATGATGCAATAGTGTCAACAAGAAAAACATTATCAAGAATGAAATGAAGCTGAAAATACAGAATAAGGCACAATTCTATGAAAATCGTGATGACAAACACATATGATACCTACACATCATGTTTACAAGTGGATGAGTGTTCTTGCTGTGAAATTGATAACAATGTCTTCATTCAGGTGCGAGTTTCTTCACTCTGTCTCCCTCTACAAATTAAATTTGTTAAGATCGCAACTGCTGATCTGTAAATTAACAAACAGGGACAGCCTGGTGGTAGTGACGCTGCCCGGAAAGCAGTAGATGACAGGTTCGAGTCCCACTGGTTCCTTTCATTTGCCTTTTTTCCGACATGTTTGTTAATTTACAGATCAGCAGTTGCGATCTTAACAAAAATTTGATTTGTAGAGGGAGACAAACTGAAGAAACTCACACCTGAACCTTCACCCCTCTGAATAATATCTTTCCTTCAATGTCTTCATTGATTACATACCTCCGTAAACGTTAATTTCAAAATGTAAAACAACAGTAATAACAACAAAAGCAGAGAGAGAGAGAGAGAGAGATAGAGAGTTAAAAGTACGTTTTACTATGGAGTAAGGCTTATGCTTGTTTTCTTTTTCCCTCATGACATTTCATCCTTACCCCATATCAATTTTCATTCTTCTTTTATTGCTGTGTGCCTATGTTCTTCTATACCACTCTTGTCGCTATCATCATCTTGTACATTGTTCCATTCTTACTATTTCCATCAACAAAGTGGCTGTATGAAAAAAAAAAAAAATCATTCTTAACCAGTCCGAGGGAAACACCGGTACGTACTCATTCCTTTTAAAATGAAATCTCTCCTGATAATAGAGAGCGTAGCAGATATAGACAGTGCAGCTCAAATTTCATTAACTCGTGTTTCCACTTTTCTGTACGATCTATTTCACGATCCAGCCTATTCATTCCCGCTCTCTTATCAGTGCCTATAAATTGCATGCCGTGCCAGATAAATTAAAACGCCATGATTAAGTCATCTTTGATTTCCATCTATCACAAACCGGCAGCTTTTTATGCATTGCATTAGGCAGACGTCTGATTGAGTGCTACATCTACACTAGACGTATACCGAGAAAAGAAGTTGATTCTTAACCTTATTTTTCTCTCTGAAAGTGGAAAAACAAATCAAAACTTCCATACATGCTTTTCATGAGTAGACAACAATTTCTGCCCTGATTTCGTATCCTTGCTTGTTGGTGATTTAAACGTCTAGATTTTTGGACGTTGTAATTGAAAATACATGCCACACGATATTATACGAGAATACAACCAGTGGCGTATCTGGGGGGGGGGGGGGGGCAAGGGGGCACGTGCCCCGGGCGCCACTCCTTGGGGGCGCAAAAAAACGGGAAAAAAACGAAGAAGAAGAAAAAAAAGGAAAGAAGAAGAAGAAGAAGAAGAAAAAAAAAATCGCCCGGAAGGGGGGAGGGAGAATGGTTGGGGGGGGGGGGGGCAGAAAACCAAATCAAACAAGATAAAAACAAAACATGATGGTGACGCGGACAAAATGACAATGTTTATTGTGTTCACACAAAAATTCCATGTTCTGTGAGCTGAAATACAAAAATTTTCGGCTCGCTCGCTGCACTCGCTCGCCAAAATTTATAGAAAAAAAGAAGGTAAGAACAAAACGTGATGATGACAAAATGACAGTGTCTATTGTGTTCACACATGTCATTTTATAGCAGGCACAATGTTTCACGGAGCATCGGCTGCAATTTCTTTCGTTCTGAAGCGATCGCCAATTGGATCAAAACAAGGCGCCAACGATTTCGAACATAGGGTGGGGGGGGGGGGGGCGCAAAAAACCCCGAATCAATTAACAAGATAATAACAAAACGTAATGATGACGCGGAAATATACAAATTTCGGCTCACTCGCTCGTACTAATTTAGAGTATTTTTTCAAGTCCTCAGTTTGTTAGTATAAATCGTTATCTATAAGGTCGTCACTATAATTGTGAGATTTAATAAGCAAAAAATGACAAGAATTCAATGTTTTGTAAGCTGAAATATCGCCGATTGGATCAAAAGAGGACGCCAACGGTGTCGAACATACGGGGGAGGGGGGCGCAAAAAAAAATCACAAAAGATAAGAAAAAAAAAAACGTAATGATGACGCAGAAATATACAAATTTCGGCTCATTCGCTCGTACTAATTTAGAGCATTTTTTCAAGTCCTCAGTTTGTTAGTATAAATCGTTATCTATAAGGTCGTCACTATAATTGTGAGATTTAATAAGCAAAAAATGACAAGAATTCCATGTTTTGTAAGGTGAAATACAAAAATGTTCGGCTCGCTCGCTGCGCTCGCTCGCCAAAATTTATATAAAAAAGATTGAGAACAATACGTGATGATGACGAGGACATATACAAATTTCAGCTCACTCGCGCGCACTAATTTAGAGTATTTTTTTAAGTCCTCAGTATTTTGGTATAAATCGTTATCTATAAGGTCGTCACTATAATTGTGAGATTTAATAAGCAAAAAATGACAAGAATTCAATGTTTTGTAAGCTGAAATATCGCCGATTGGATCAAAAGAGGACGCCAACGGTGTCGAACATACGGGGGAGGGGGGCGCAAAAAAAAATCACAAAAGATAAGAAAAAAAAAAACGTAATGATGACGCAGAAATATACAAATTTCGGCTCATTCGCTCGTACTAATTTAGAGCATTTTTTCAAGTCCTCAGTTTGTTAGTATAAATCGTTATCTATAAGGTCGTCACTATAATTGTGAGATTTAATAAGCAAAAAATGACAAGAATTCCATGTTTTGTATGGTGAAATACAAAAATGTTCGGCTTGCTCGCTGCGCTCGCTCGCCAAAATTTATATAAAAAAGATTGAGAACAATACGTGATGATGACGAGGACATATACAAATTTCAGCTCACTCGCGCGCACTAATTTAGAGTATTTTTTTAAGTCCTCAGTATTTTGGTATAAATCGTTATCTATAAGGTCGTCACTATAATTGTGAGATTTAATAAGCAAAAAATGACAAGAATTCCATGTTTTGTAAGGTGAAATACAAAAATGTTCGGCTCGCTCGCTGCGCTCGCTCGCCAAAATCTATCAAAATTCATTACATAAAATTTAAATCACCCTCAAAAGATCCCTTTTAAGTGCTTGAAAAAGCATCATGTGGACTTTGTTTAAAGTCCCTACCGGGATGGGGTTGGGTGTTACGACCACAATCACTCTGAGAATGATCGCACAAAAGAAACCATCAACTAATGTTCAGGCGGTTTATTAACAGTGATATTGTGGGTACAGACTCGTAATCGGTGTTCACATCAGTACGATAATGATCAATAAAAACAATTACAAATCGGTTATAGAATCACTTACATATTATGTTATCAAGTAGTCCTTTGAAAATGTTCAGATACGATGTTCGATGCACCGATGAATGATCCTTGACGCACCGATGAATGGTTCCTCCGACGTAACTCCAAAGGCACTGGTTGCAATAATCCACTTTATAAATCCAGGGTAAAGCCCACGATAAACAAGGTGTATGTCCACGGCGAAACGTGCAAAATCCAAACGTTATGACGACCACGTCCAGTTGATGCGTTGAATGATGATTCACTTTATAATGTCCAGCAAAGAAACCAGCCCGTCAACAGCTTTGCCGTAATAATGTCCGTTGACACTAAAATATGGAGTCTATCTCCAACGTAGGCAAATTAATTCTCTGCAGGCAAAATGTCAGCAGGCAAAATGTCTCCCAGGCCTTATCTCCACAAACACAGTTTGTATAGCAGGTCAGCAGGTAACACAGGACTGACTATAACAAGTCGCTTCAGAGCCAGAAGTGACGTAACTCTCAGAGCAGAGGTGTTGGGTACTCTGCCTACCTCAGAATTTCTCCTGCTTATATACTATCCATTCACCCCTTTCTAGTACATTCTGTAATTTTCTCCAACCTGGGGCCACATACCTGAACATACTAGCAAGTCCAAATTCTAGGAATCCTGGATGACTCACTGTCTAACTATGTGCATAACATCATTGCCAAAATTAACTACCAATCACATTGGGCTACAAGGGCAGTGCCTCACTCAGCCAGCACTTCCTAGAATATTCTGGAATGGGTGAAATCATTCTAGATTGAGTGAGCTATAATGTATTTCCTGTCACACGCATACATGTACTGTAGCTACATTGTATACCATGTAGAAAATTCTCCACTGATCTGGTCAGCCTGTATGTACTATATCTATATCATATAGAATGTTCTCCATTAATCTGGTCACCCTGTGTACATACACATTAAACAACCATGCATACAGCCTTGATACATGTACATAACTACTTGTGTGTACATTTGTGACACCATCCCCCATGGGAAAAAGAAAGCCTTGCCGTAGCAAGGGTTTCTTTTACCTTCACAATTTCTTATTGTTATTTACAACGAATGTGAGGTAAAATCCAAGTCAAGCAACCATAATCACATACTATCACATGCCCTTTGAATAGCTGCATTAATTCCATGTTCTCTTTTCATGGATACCATTTACATTGATATTGCTTGAATTTTCTGAGCTAATCATGTCACACTCAAATTGCATACCGGTACCTCAGTAATGGATAAGCTAAACACTGTATGTGTAATGTGAGGTGAAAACCTTTCACCCTTAACTTGATACTGTGCTATCCACTACCTATGTCACACCAACTGACTTTCTGTCATAGCACTCTTTCAACATATTGACATGGCACATTCTCTGTTCTTTGCAATTATCTGGTGTGCTGATCACATAGTTCACATCACTGAGTTTCCTTTTGACACAGTATGGGCCACTGAACTTGGCTTTCAGTGGTTCACCTTGTATGGGCAGCAGTACAAGAACTTTGTCACCTGGTTTGAAGGTTCGGGCTTTGGCATTTTTGTCTGCCTTTCTCTTCATTGAGTCTTGTGACACTTTCAAGTGTTCCCTAGCTACCTCACAAGCCTTTAAAAGCCTTTCACGAAACTTTGACACATAGTCAAGTAGGTGGACCTCATCATCCTCAGTCATAAATTTCTCTTTGATGAGCTTCAATGGGCCCCTAACTTCATGACCGTACACCAACTCAAATGGGCTGAAACCCGTCGACTCACTTGGGGAGTCCCTCGTTGCAAACAACAGGAAAGGGATGCCCTTATCCCAATCCTCGGGATACTCCTCACAAAATGCCCTAATCATTGTCTTTAGGGTCTGGTGGTAGCGCTCCAATGCACCTTGGGATTGGGGATGATAAGCTGACGACTTCAGCTGCTTCACACCCAAACGATACATCACCTCTTGAAATATGCCTGACATGAAATTTGACCCTTGGTCAGACTGCACTTCCTTGGACAACCCATACCTAGTGAAAAACTGCACTAGAGCATCTACCACAGTCTTGGCAGTGATATTTCTCAATGGGATAGCCTCTGGAAACCGTGTAGACATATCCATGATTGTCAAGAGGTACTTATGACCCGACCTAGTCCTAGGCAAAGGTCCAACACAGTCAACTAGAACCCGACTGAATGGTTCTTCAAACGCAGGTATCGGAATCAATGGCGCCGGTTTCACTGAATGCTGTGGTTTGCCAGCCACCTGACATGTGTGACAAGTCTTGCAAAACTCAGCCACATCCACATTCAACCCTGGCCAATAGAAATGCCTCATGATCCGATCCTTTGTCTTTCTGACGCCTAAATGGCCGCCAACAGGTAACTCGTGAGCAATCCTCAAGATTTCGCCGCGGTAACAGGGAGGGACAACAACTTGACGGACCACCGTCCAATCCTCATCAGCTGGCCTATGGGGAGGTCTCCACTTCCTCATCAAAATGCCATCTTTGACATAATAGCACTCAGGGACCTTTTCAGCCTCAGCCTCAGAACACGCCGTCTGAGACAAGCCTTTTAACTCAGAGTCTGCCTGCTGTGCTTCAACCAAGGAAGACTTGCTAAACAGCCCATCACTGTTAGCCTCGGAGCCTAATACAGCAACCCCATCATTCAAATCCTTGAAAAAGGTTTCTGCCAACCAAACACCGGAATTCTCCTCCACATCAACAGAATCCGCATCATCTTGAACAGCTCTACGAGCCTGAGACCTAGTCACAACACAATCTGGGAAAATCCCAGGAAACTCCTCCTGCAACTGCTCAGTTTCAGCAACCACCACTGGTTTATCCGAAACAACTGGAGACGCAACCACCTTGTCCCCAGCCAAGTCATTCCCCAACAGGAAGTCAATGCCTACCATGGGCAACTCAGGAACAACTCCAACAGTGACAGGACCAGAAACTAGGTCTATCTCCAACGTAGGCAAATTAATTCTCTGCAGGCAAAATGTCAGCAGGCAAAATGTCTCCCAGGCCTTATCTCCACAAACACAGTTTGTATAGCAGGTCAGCAGGTAACACAGGACTGACTATAACAAGTCGCTTCAGAGCCAGAAGTGACGTAACTCTCAGAGCAGAGGTGTTGGGTACTCTGCCTACCTCAGAATTTCTCCTGCTTATATACTATCCATTCACCCCTTTCTAGTACATTCTGTAATTTTCTCCAACCTGGGGCCACATACCTGAACATACTAGCAAGTCCAAATTCCAGGAATCCTGGATGACTCACTGTCTAACTATGTGCATAACATCATTGCCAAAATTAACTACCAATCACATTGGGCTACAAGGGCAGTGCCTCACTCAGCCAGCACTTCCTAGAATATTCTGGAATGGGTGAAATCATTCTAGATTGAGTGAGCTATAATGTATTTCCTGTCACACGCATACATGTACTGTAGCTACATTGTATACCATGTAGAAAATTCTCCACTGATCTGGTCAGCCTGTATGTACTATATCTATATCATATAGAATGTTCTCCATTAATCTGGTCACCCTGTGTACATACACATTAAACAACCATGCATACAGCCTTGATACATGTACATAACTGCTTGTGTGTACATTTGTGACATTGGGGTTGAACACTTTTTTAGAAATTAGGGGCGCAATTTTCGTGCTTGCCCCGGGCGCCGTTTTCCCTAGATACGCCACTGAATACAACATGCACTTCGATTTTGAAGGTGCGATTCCAAACCATGGTCAAATTGGCTTTAGTGAAAAAGAAATAAAGCAAAGCAGAATGTTTCAATGAACTAAGTTGGACATGAGATACATGTAAGAAAGTAATCAAATTCTACAGATTCACATCTTGCTACCTAACAAACAAATTAGCAAGGCGGTGGGTGCAGCCTCACAGCTCACACACACACACACACACACACACACACACACACAAGAAAATGATACTTGTTTAAATGGGTTTTGTTTGAAAAGGATGCAAGCTAATGATTATATTTACAGCATATATCTTTTATGTTGGATGTGAAAGAAAGTTTACTTAAGTAAAGATTTCGATATAGTTCTGAGGGACACAAGAGAAGGGATGACGTCATCACCTCCATAGGGTAGCCACTAATGGCACTGTATATAGAACTACAAAATTCCATGGCCTTCATAATCTAGGTCCAATTTGATGAAACGAGTCACAAACCACAAATCTGTCATGGATTGTTTTGTAATTGTCTGGGGTTTGTTTGTTGGTTTGTTTGTATGTTTTTGCTTTCGTTTTGCAATTACAAAGATTGGAATCGACATTGAACAGGACAATAACACCCCAACATCATCACAACACCCCCACCCCAGAAGAATAGCGAGCCCCATTCATGCATGTGGGAAATGAAGTGACCAGACTTAGTTCTTCAGACAACGGTGGTAATACAATTGTTTGCCATTATGAGTACTGATTTAGAATATATTTGAGTTATCACATTCAATACGTATGTGTAAGTCAGATTTATCACAAAAATTCCTAACATATAAACATTTTGCAATAAAGCCTAAAATACCTATTTTATATAAGAATATACAGTGTATCACTATTTTTTTTCAATAAACCATAACTGTAAACGGTTTATTTTAGGCTACGGTCACAACCCCCAAAATCAGCCTGCTCGGCGACCGGTCGGCGAGTTTTTAGCCAAAACCGGTCGGACAACGACCGGTGACCGACCAGTGACCGACCAGGCGCCACTGATTTTTAGGGCATCGGTCGGTCGCCGCTGAAGTTTTAACGCGGAATTAAAATTTAAGCGGCGACCGACCAGTTTTCACTCGCTGCCCAAAATACGCTCGGTGTCCGAGCGGGAACCGCCCAGGCACTGACCTAATCGAGCAGTCGCTGCCGAGGGATTTAGGGAACAAAAATAACAGAGACAAAAATGACAACAGCACAGAAGAAAACCAAGAGAATAGATCGAGCGGTCGCCTTCGAGCGATTTAGGGACTAAAAATGTTAAAATAATGGGCCTAACAGAAGCATTGAAGGTAACCAGAGACTAGATGGAGAAGATAATCTAGCGCAATGTGGGGAAGAAAAAAAAAAGGGGGGGGGGGATAAGAGGCATATTGAAAATCCCATCAACATCTTAGCATCTTAAAGGGGAAGGCTAGTAACTGATCAGTGGGAATCAGTGGAAATGCTGGGAGGTGATTGTTCCAATCCTTATGGGATTCATTCAAGAGTTCATTGTATATCTATTGTTGTGTGAAAATGATTTGCTTCAGAATGGTCTCATATTCAAGTAATGTGCAGTTTAATGCTTCCAGGTTAGCGTCCCTGGTCAGTGACGGAGCATTAATCTGCACATTACTTGAATATGAGACCGTTCTGAAGCAAATCATTTTCACACAACAATAGATATACAATGAACTCTTGAATGAATCCCATAAGGATTGGAACAATCATCTCCCAGCATTTCCACTGATTCCCACTGATCAGTTACTAACCTTCCCCTTTAATATCTCGGCAACCAACATGAGGGACATGGAAGTCAGAGGCAACCACTTTGTGGCAAAAGAGATCAAAGCTAAAAGTTAGTGTCGATAATGTTGACGTAGTAAAATATGGTTTGGTTACCTTATCATTCATTAAAGGCCTATTGATTGAAGAAGAAATGAATGAGAAGAGATGGGGAAAATTAAAATATGAAATTGAATAGGAATTGAAAAATATTGTAAAATATACAAGCAAACAAAATATTTTGGAAAATTCTAATCTATTCTAATCTTTGTTCCATTTCGGATGTTCCTCCCTTTTGTTTTATTTCCTAATTTCTAGTTATCTGTGGTATCACATAGCTGAGGTTTGTTAGTTGATAATTCAACTCTTAGATCTTTTGCCTCGAGTTTTATCTTAATTAATTAATTAATCAACACATCACAAATCACATAGGTACATTAAGAAACACAGGTAGCTCGTGAGAAATTCTTGGCAGAGACCAGCGGGTGGCCGCCGGTACGCCTACGGGTCACCGGTAGATGACCTATCGATCGTCCGTCGGTCGCTGAGCGATTTCGTAAAAATCGGCCGGTGGCCGGTGGGAGATCGTCCAGTTGCCGATGGGGCATCGCTCAGTGACTGCTTGGACTCTGCGCGTCGCAGATCCCCATATTTCGCCAAAATTTTACTGAAAATCGATCGGTGACCGACGGGAAATCGACGGGGCACTGCTCGGTCATCGCTAGGGTTTTACAGCCTGCTCAACATCTCCACAAACTGCTGAGCGGTGCCAAAATTTCAGCAGCGACCGAGCAGGCTACAAATCGGTCGGTCGCCGCTCTGAGTTGTGACCGTAGCCTTAGAAAGAATTCTATTATAACTATTGTTCACATTTTGTATATTTAACAATACTCACCATTGATTATACTGACTAACATTTTTACATTGATCGTTTCCAGTCAGTCCGCAGCACGTATGCTAATGAGCCGATCCGGCAAGATTTATTCAGCACTCTCGTTGACGATCTTTGCGTTTGAAAGGTGTCTCGTCGTGCGAGATTTTGCGAGACTTTGATAGGGCTATGGTTTTCACAGCGTAGCGACTTTTACATACATTTGTCATGGCTACAAGTCACGGTAAATTGTTCTCCAGACTTAGATCTTTATTTTGATACTAAAATTAGGTATAACATCGGATCTTATCATGACTATATAATCAGTTAAATTTGCGTAAATTTTACCTGCTTTTCACGGAAAATTTTGTCGTCTAAAGTTCTTTTTTGGTTCCTGACCGGATTAAGAAACTGTTGTTTCTGATTTTGGCTTTTTCGTAGAGAGGAAATTTAGATGCTCATCATATATTGGAGTCAAGGAGACGCAAGCATGATTTATACTAGTTTTTCCGTTTTGAAATGTCTGTAAAATTCACTCCTAAGCCGGAAGTATGCTCCACACAAAGTGTACAGTGGCGCGAAAGAGCTCTCTCATTGGACAGTGCTTGCATACAGCGCTTGAACTACACGCGTGCCAAGAAACTGCAAGTGGCATGAAACCGTTATGTAGCAGCGTAATGACGTAATGCAAGCGCTGAATGCAAGCGCTGTCCAATGAGAGAGCTTACTCTTGAGATTACACGGTTTCAAGCTGATCAGCACTGACATCGATGTATATTTTACTGGTTCCTGACCGGATTAAGCAACAAATTGTCAAGATATTTACATGGATAGAAAGATTAGGAGATGGACTACCAAATAAAGCATTTTCATTGAGACGCAAGGTGAATTTGATATTTTTTTGACGTCTTGAACGTGTACTGCACGAATTACTTTTTTCATCATTTTTCAAGCTCAAATTACGCTATGATATTTTTCATTTACAATAATTTGAGTAACATGTGATGATAGTTTACATATTTTCCTTAAATTTGATACCAAATTTGTGAACATAAGGTGTATTTTTGTTACCAAAAGCCCAAGGACAAAATCCCCTTACGCAGCTCATTACGTATGCAAGCTTAGAGCGGGCTTGCATACGAGTTGAATAAATACGAGCGAATTATCGGGTGCTGCGGACTGACTGTTTCTATCCCTAACTCACATTTTAGAACTACTTTGAAGCACTAAAGCTGTCGGTTTTTTTTTTTCAAGTGCAAATAATGGTTAAGAGTCTGCACTTAAAAAAACCCTCCACCATTCTTCACAGACCACCTTTCAGGTATGCAAACAAAGCCCCAAAGCCTTGGCGAACAACAACTTTTTTATTTATTAGATTCAGCCCTTTCTGGACCATCTCTTAACAATGCCATTGATATTTCAGCCAAATAAAGTGCCGACGCGACGGCGGTTGCAGAGTTTAAAAAACCGTCCAAGGCGTCCATGCATATGCCGAACAGCGCACGGAAGGACTGATTTATCTATTTTGCGCTCATGACATTGCAACAACGACTGTAGTGAATAGACGTACTAAAGAATATATATACCGGATAAAAGAACGACCTTGATTATTTTGGATAACGAAAGTAAAGTGGCGCCAAGCATGTTCGCTGGTAACCAAATGCATTTTTTTTTTTAACTTCTTCGGCAAACATTTTTTTTTGGTCTTTTTTTTTCCAGCGTTAATTAAATCATAATGGTCCTCCTACAGAAGTTTTCGCTGTATTAGAGTATGAGTACTGAACATACCAGTTAATGATTCATGAAAAAAAAAAATACACGATGAAATAATGTTGTAGGCCAGAGAGAGAGAGAAAGAGAGAGAGAGAGGCACGGGGGTAGCATTGATTGAATTATTGATAAACAAATAATATAGTTGGATCATGGTGACTGCACCCATGCAATATGCGCCATATAGTGCCTGCCATAAATTATCATTATGCGTATCACAAAGAGATGCGTTTTGCCTTGAGCACCGCTATTTTGAGAGGTTATGACATCAATTATTATCATGTCATTTTTTTGTAATGAAAATAGTAATAAAACTTTCCCTTTTAGGAGATAAAGAAAAAAGTGTGACTTTGGATAATGACAACAGCAGTACCCCTTACATGCAGTACCAATATGATATTTACTGCATATTATATGAACATCTTGCGTAATCGGAGCTGATGGCCTAGAGCCCTCATTGAACAACTCTCATTGATTTACCCGCCTTTACACAAAACGCTCCGAGCTGCAAACATAATTTCTGGTGTCTTGTCTTCACAACACCTTAAAGTTGTGCCCTTCCCCAAAATCCTCTGGCAAAAGAAAGAATATTTGTACAAACATTTAATTGAGTGTGACTGTTGAAGTGAAAGTTCCAATAAAGAATTGATTCAAATTTAGTCAGTGATTCGCAAAACTTTTACCATGATTTTGAAGCCGAGTGTGCATTTTCAGTTGTTGAAGTTAGATTATTTGTTTATTTTGTTTTATTCATTTTATACTGCAGGGTAGGCCTGTTCAGTTTTGTAAGATTGCTTTCCAAAAGCGTCCTGCAGTACATAACAAGCATCATTCTACATGAGAATACCAAACAGTTATAGGTAACATACACTACCAATATCGAGAGTGAATTAATCACAAAAAAGTAGAAAGGTGTATCCCACTGTTACAAATCAGTTTTAATGGTAACAGATAACAAATATTGTTATATAAGGCTTTGCATCCGTTTTTTCTTTAAATCCATAAAGGGATGTACATGTTTGAACATTCAAAGGGAAACCTGGCATTCAAGACATTAATATACTGATAAAATGCGTGAAAGACCGTATGTTGGCATTACAGCAATATAGGAGCTTTATGAGTTATGGATGCCTGCATAGCTTCAAGTACGTGTCATTAAAGAGGAAATCCAGTCCAAAGTTAGTCTGATAAAAAAGAGTACAATTTTACGAGTTCAACGGTAAAAAAATTGACTGAAATCGGATGAAAAACAAGAAAATTATAAAATTTTAAAATTTTGATAATTATTCTCCCAAACACTTCTTGTACAGTTGGTATGAATATGCAAATGAGTGAGCTAACCTTGTCATGCCCTCACAATTTTACATTGATCGTGTACAAAAAATGACGAAAATTCAATGTTTCTGTCATTCAAGTCTGAAACATGACGTTATCCCTGGTTGAATAACTTCAGAATAGTGCATCATATGAGGATTTGAGCCTCGGGCATAATTGCGTTTGAATGAAAAACTGGAAATTTCAAAATGTTATGTTTAAACTATTTGGTAAGTTGTGAGTCGATGACATGCTCACTTTGCCATTTGCATATTCATGTGATATTGACTGTTCAAGAACTGTTTCCCCCCCCCCCCCCCTCAAAAAAAAAAAAATAGCGAAACTTCAAAATGTCATAACTTCCTGAATTTTCATCCGATTTCGATCAAATTTATACCGTTGAACTCGTAATATTTTACTCTTTCCTATCAGCCTAACTTATATTTGGACTGGATTTCCCCTTTAAGAATAATTGGATGCATAAGAATTTCAACGCAGCAACTCATGGTAAATATAGTCAAAGGACAATTTGAAGATCAAGTTCAATTTATTTCATACTTCTCACAACGGCGTAGCCAGGATTTGATCTTGGGGGGCGGTTAGTTTGCGAGGGAGCGAAGCGACCGAGCCCGAGCGAGCGGAGCGAGCGAGAGGGGGAGGGTGTGGGAGGGGGTGTCCCCCCTTCCACGGTAAGACTTTTTGCATTTTGATGTTGTAAATGGTGCGATTTGATGCATGTTTTTGCGCGTGTTATCGAATTGAAACAGTCCCACTTGTTTAAGGTACCAATATATTTTCATGTCGATTATCATTGAACAATTTGGCTATTATATGGTATCATTTAAATAAATGTCTTGTATTAATTCTTACACTGAATATCATGAACGCGACTGTACCCGAGAGAGCAGAGCGAGCGAGGGAGGGGGGGGGGGAGGGTGTGGGAGGGGGTGTCCCCCTTCCACGGTGAGAACTTTTTGCATTTTGATGTTGTAAATGGTGCAATTTGATGTAGGCTTGTGAGCCCTTTATCGACGTGAAACAGTCCCACTTGTTTAAGGTAGCAGTATATTTTGATATAGATTATTATTGAACAATTTTCCCAAAAAATGGTATAATTTAAATACACTTCTTGTATTAATTTTTTTCACTGAATATCATGAACGCGAGTGAACCCGAGCGAGCGGAGCGAGCGAGGGGGAGGGGAGGGTGTGGGAGGGGGTGTCCCCCTCCCACGGTGAGATCTTTTTGCATTTTGATGTTGCAAATGGTGCATAATGATGCATGTTTTTGCGTGTTTTAACGAGTTGAAACAGTCCCACTTGTTTAAGGTTGCAGTATATTCTAGTGTAGATTATTATTGCACAATTTGCCAATAATATATATAAAATGGTATCATTAAAATACATTTTTGTATTAATTCTTACTCTTAATATCATTAACGCGACTGAGCCCGAGCGAGCGGAGCGAGCGAGGGGGAAGGGGAGGGTGTGGGAGGGGGGTCTCCCCCCTCCCACGGTGAGAACTTTTTGCATTTTGATGTTGCAAATGGTGCAATTTGATGCATGTTTTTGCGTGTTTTTGCGTGTTTTATCGACTTGAAACAGTCCCACTTGTTTAAGGTTGCAGTATATTGTAGTGTAGATTATTATTGCACAATTTGCCAATAATATATATGAAATGGTATCATTAGAATAAATGTTTGTATTTATTCTTACTTTTAATATCATTAATGCGACTGAGCCCGAGCGAGCGGAGCGAGCGAGGGGGAAGGGGAGGGTGTGGGAGGGGGGTGTCCCCCCTCCCACGGTGAGAACATTTTGCATTTTGATGTTGCAAATGGTGCAATTTGATGCATGTTTTTGCGTGTTTTATCGACTTGAAACAGTCCCACTTGTTTAAGGTAGCAATATATTTTCATGTCGATTATTAATTGATTTGATTTGATTTGATTTGATTTATTGGTTTCTGTATCATCATTGTACATACACACATTCATGTACAAACATATTATTGAACATTATGGCTATAAAATGGTCTTGTATTAATATTCTTACACTGAATATCATGAACGCTGTCTGCTCAGCAATCAAAAAGAAAAAGCATGCACACGAGTGGCATTTTCCCTCCCAAACGAAGATGATTTTGCATTTTCAGACCTTAAATTCAGCGATCTGATGCAAATTTTTGGTGCAATACTTTTTCATCGAAGTGTTAAAATCACGGAATTTAGCTCTTATTCCAAATGTGCATCATCTGTGTGCATATGTACAAAGTCTAGTGAGAAAGAGCTTAGGGGAAGGGGGATTCTCCCTCCCGCTCGGCGGAGGTTTTGTGTTTTAAGAATTGAAATAAAGCGATCTAGAGTACACTTTTTGTGGAAAATTCGGAAATTGTCATTCCCAAAAATGTACTAGGTCTAAAGTGGGTAACAAGCAATGGAATGGTGGCAACGCAGTGGCGTATCTAGGGAAAACGGCGCCCGGGGCAAGCACGAAAATTGCGCCCCTAATTTCTGAAAAAGTGTTCAACCCCAACCCCATCCCTGTAGGGACTTTAAACAAGGTCCACATGATGCTTTTTCAAGCACTTAAAAGGGATCTTTTTGAGGGTGATTTAAATGTAATGAATTTTGATAGATTTTGGCGAGCGAGCGCAGCGAGCGAGCCGAAAATTTTTGTATTTCAGCTTACAAAACATGGAATTCTTATCATTTTTTGCTTACCAAATCTTACAATTCTAAACAAGATATAGTGACGGCCTTATAGATAACGATTTATACCAAAAAACTGAGGACTCTAAAAAATACTGTACATTAGTACGCGCGAGTGAGCTGAAATTTGTATATGTTCTCGTCATCATCACGTATTGTTCTTATCTTTTTTAATATAAATTTTGGCGAGCGAGCGCAGCGAGCGAGCCGAAAATTTTTGTATTTCAGCTTACAAAACATGGAATTCTTGTCATTTTTTGCTCTTAATCTCACAATTATAGTGACGACCTTATAGATAACGATTTATACCAACAAAGTGAGGACTTGAAAAAATACTCTAAATTAGTACGAGCTAGTGAGCCGAAATTTGTATATTTCTGCGTCATCATTACGTTTTTTTTTCTTATCTTTTTTGATTTTTTTTTTGCGCCCCCCTCCCCCTTATGTTCGAAACCGTTGGCGTCCTCTTTTGATAAAATCGGCGATCGCTTCAGAACGAATGAAATTGCAGACGCTGCTCCGTGTAACATTTTTCCTGCTAAATATATAAAATGACATGAGTGAACACAATAGACATTGTCATTTTGTCCGCGTCATCGTCACGTTTTGTTCTTATCTTCTTCTCTTTTTTTATACAAATTTTGGCGAGCGAGCGCAGCGAGCGAGCCGAAAATTTTTGTATTTCAGCTTACAAATCATGACACTCTTGTCATTTTTTGCTTATTAAATCTTACAATTCTAATCAAGATAATAGTGACGGCCTTATAGATAACGATTTATACCAACAAACCGAGGACTTGAAAAAAATAATCTAAATTAGTACGAGCGAGTGAGCCGAAATTTGTATATTTCCGCGTCATCATTACGTTTTGTTATTATCTTGTTTGAATCGGGTTTTTTGGCGCCCCCCCCCTCCCGTATGTTCGAAACCGTTGGCGCCTTCTTTTGATCCAATTGGCGATCGCTTCAGAACGAAAGAAATTGCAGCCGCTGCTCCGTGAAACATTTTGCCTGCTAAATATGAAATTACATGTGTGAACACAATAGACACTGTCATTTTGTCATCATCACGTTTTGTTCTTACCTTCCTTTTTATATAAATTTTAGCGAGCGAGCGCAGCGAGTGAGCCGAAAATTTTTGTATTTCAGCTCACAGAACATGGAATTTTTGTGTGAACACAATAAAAATTGTCATTTTGTCCGCGTCATCATCATGTTTAGTTTTTATCTTGTTTGATTTGGTTTTCTGCCCCCCCCCCCACCATTCTCCCTCCCCCCTTCCGGGCGAGTTTTTTTTTTTTTTTTCCTTCTTCTTCTTCTTTTCTATTTTTTTCTTCTTCTTCTTCCTTTCTTTTCTTCTTTTTCTTCATTTTTCCCCGTTTTTTTGCGCCCCCAAGGAGTGGCGCCCGGGGCACGTGCCCCCCTTGCCCCCCCCCCCCCCCCCCTAGATACGCCACTGGTGGCAAGATACCTCTCCCATATTAAAGGGAGCCTTTTTTCAGTTTAGAACTGAAATTCAACAATCTGGTGTACACTTTTGTTGGAATATCTGGAATTTTTTCAATCAGAAGAGAAGTGTAGCAAGTCTGTGGAAGGAGATTCTATATACTTTTCTGATTGCAGTTAAACGTTTTGGTGCTCACATTTTGTGTCATATTTGGGCGAGTGTTATCTCCACCCTTCCCGTACGATGGAGCTTTTGCCTTTTTTAAGGTTGAAATTGAGATATATCGTATGCGCATATTTGATGGAATATATGAGAAATCATTGAAAAAATGATGGGGGAGGGGGGGCTTAGGGAGGAAAGGGTCGATAAAAAAGGGAATTTCCCCTTGTACATGAGGGAACATTGAGTTTTCGGCATATAAGTGATAAGTCATGTGCACTCAGAATTTTTCATAATTTTTTTTTGTAAATCTAAAAAGTGTACTAAGGCTAGGGAAAGACGCACAGAGGGGAGGGTCTGGGAGGGGGTATCCCCCTCCCAAGCACGAGAGATTTTGCATATTTTGAACTGAAATTCAACGATCTTGTGCACACTTTGAGTGAAATATTCAAAAAATTATGATCTTATTTGATGAAAGGTTGAAAAGGAGATCCGCTTCATGTGCATGCATACAGTATACACGCATTTTTTTTCCGCCTCGCAAATCCCCGGTCCAAATCTTAGGGGGGGGGGGGGGGGGGCGACCGCCCCCATCGCCCCCCCCCCCCCCCCGGCTACGCCAGTGACTTCTCAATATTATATCAATATTATATCAAAAGTAATAACACAAGTTCTTGTGCCTTGTCAATAATGTACAAAACAAAACTAAAAATATATGCACTGTACATACATGGAGGTGATAACTGGTCGAAATCGAAATCGGGTTGTACAAAGAGAAGTATGATAGGACCTACATGAAAGCAAGCTTGTTTGGCTGTAAGCCCCGAGTAATTAGTGTTTGTGAAAGAGAAACTGAGAACTAAGTTCATATAACCAGATGATAATGATGCAAAAAAGGGGGGAGCGGAGAATGCCTATAAAATTTAAAAAAAAGGAAAAACTACACAGAGAGAGAGAGAGAGAAAGAAAGAAAGAGAGGGAGAGGGAGAGAGAGAGAGAGAAGGAGACAAAGAGTGCGGAATTGCTAATGATGAATTCAGAGAGCGTGACGACAAGGCCCAGATTGCAATCTGCAGCGTATTGACAGGTATGTTTGGTCGGACAATAACATACAACAGTATGAAACATTGACATTGCAAATTTATTCACTGTCTACAAGATATGCATTCAATAAAAACTCTTTCAGTTTCCGTTCGAAGAAGTAATAAAGACGAGCAGCTTGTTATTTCGGTGGAGTGGTTATTCCAGTATCTTGTGCCTGTATACATTATGTTGTTGGTTGTTGTTTTTTTTTGCGAAAATTTTCGAGTACGTGGAAGGTGAATGCTTCACTTTGGTGGGTAGGATAACTGTGAATCAAATTATTCTTTTTCTGAACATACAAGTAAAAACACCTTATGCCGACGTTATAATTGAATAGATCTGGTGTTTTCAGTATTTTGTTTGAAGAATAAATTGTTCATAAGGGACAAAATATCCAACATGGTTGATATTTCTAATGGCACGTTTTTTAATATGGAAGAGTACATCAAAACGATTTCTAATTGCATTTCCCCAATAAAGGTACGGACTAATCAGCGTAGAATAAAGATTAAAGATATACAAAATTTGACTAGAAAAAAAAAAAACACTCTTACGGTTTTTTTTTAAAGAACACCCGTCTTTCTAAAAAGAATATTACTTTAGATAAATAACGTGGGATTTCCAAGAGAAAGCACTATCAATGAAAAGCCCTGAAATTTTGTAAAATTAACTTGGTTTAATTCAATTTCATTAAACTTCATATGAAGGGGAAACGTTTTAAGACTGTTGCTAAAAAGCATGAGTTTCATCTATAAAGCAGGTTAAGTGATAATCTATTGGAGTATATCCAAGACTGCACAGATTTGAGTTCTTTGTTCATAGTGTCAATGAGAGTATAAGGATCTCCGTGTGTTAAAAAAAAAAAAGTAGATTGGAGTCATCAGCAAAACCTATAAAGGAAAGAATTGGAGAGGAACTAGGAAGATCGTTGATGTACAAAAATAAACAGTAGTGGGCCTGATAAGGAACTGTGTGGGACATCACATGAAATTAACTTCAACTGAGAATCACGGCCATTTTATAGTCACATATCTGATGTCATTGATTGTGTGTGTGTGTGTGTGTGTGTGTGTGTGTGTGTGTGATTTAGCAGCACAAGAGAGAAGAATACAGCTGCTTATTTTTGTTCATATTAATTCACTGTCAAGATGAATCTGATATCAAATGAAATTCAAATAAAGAATATCATTTAAAAAAAAAGTTTGTGTGCACCAAAGAAGCAAAATAAGAATACATAATTTTATGCGTGCGTATCTATAATGGCGCATTTTCCTACGAGCAATAGGATGGCACAAATTGTATTCGTATATGTCAGTGGCAGAATGATTCAGGTAAATGTGAAGTGTCAACAGAATTTTGGAAACTGGGAGGACTACAACATTAATCAATCAGTGAAATGGATCAAGGAAGATGAAAAGGTAAAAAAAAAAATCAGAGGGAAAGAGAGAAATATAGATCACTCTTCGGGAAAAATCATATCATGTCAGAAACAGACCGGAGAGAATAATATTGTGTTTGGAATCTAAATTGACCAGCATTCCAAAATTTACGTTTAATATCATTCGTAATTTAAAGCCTCGACGATGTTGCCTTGGTAACATGACTCACATGACGTGAACGCTCGCTCCTCAGCCCTTGTAAGATAACGTTTTCTATGCAGACGGTCATTTGCGTGCTCGCCAAATCACATAAAGGCTTATGCAATATCATTTCACTAATTCAAACTCGGCTCCGATGTGTTATGAAAAGTGACAACATTGATGAAGTGGAGAAAAACTGAAATTAATCATCGTATTCATATCAAGGCATATTGCTATCTCGAAAATGAATTATAGTAATGGTGGAAACGACATGACTTCGAGACGTGTGTTATCAATTTCCTCACAACATGCACGAAGTTTCGCTCCTTATATACACTGCTATTCAAATCTTCATTTTCGAAGTAATCAGAGATTTTTTTTTGTTTATTAAGGACAAATTGACAAATGTGCAATCTAGATTTGGAGCAATATTGATTACAACCCAATTTTGTGAATACTACCAGGATGTGATAGTACAGCACAATGCTTTCAATGCATCATAATGGAATGCGAAAATGTCGTAGGTGGAAGATCTGTAAAAATATGTGACGTGATATGTGTAAGTGCTATAATATGTCATATTGTGTGGAAACGAAATCATTATAGAGAAATGAAAAACTGAATAACCATGAAAAGTGCCGATATATATATATATATATATATATATATATCATTCAAAACTTTTAGGAATATGACATAGATGATCATCAGGTAAAATGAATCTATTTCTGTTCCAGCCCCCCCCCCCCCAAAAAAAAAAAAAATCAACATCAACTACTAGCAGTCTGTCAGTTCTGAATTATAACGTCTTTCCAATTCAGACTAAATCCAATTCATCTTTTTATTGGTATAATCAATTTGAGCAGAGTACACATTAATTTTCCTATTAAGATCCAGCGAGGTTGCAGGCATGAATTGATAAATCCTCGCGCATATCACTAATGTTATTCTGTAGATATTCAATCAGATTTTCCTGCTCCGTAGCAATACAAATAAATGAATTGTCATACATGCCTCTCTAAATGGTGCACTGTGGCTATGAATTGAATATTCATGACAATCACACTAGATGGCTTTAGCTCATCAGGGAAGTGGATCATGTCCCTGAATTCATGCACACCGGTATCAATGAAGGCTGAGTTTGCACAGCAGAAGATTAGGCCAGCTCATTGCATTGATCGCATTCAGGTACAGTACACTCCCGTTACAACGCAGCACAGTTACAGCGAAATTCCGGTTACAACGAAGTAAAAATTCAGGGCGCAACATTATCCACTCTATGTATTTTTATTGTCTATTTGTTTGGTTATAATGTCGGTATATTATGTCGATATAACGAAAGGAAACTGCAGGTCCCGGGGACTTCGTTATAACGGGAGTCCACTGTAGTATAGTCAAAACTTGTTTCAGTCATTCGGGTGAGACTGAAAGAAAAGAGTCTGTACAAAAGCGAGTGATGGGGAAAATAGAACTATGATAATGAGATCTGATTATTATTGTATGCTAGCGTTTATTTCAGTTGTATTACGATCGTCTCCAGCTTCCAAACTTAGACAGTATAGCGTGTTCATATTGTCATAATAGGCGATATTTGAGCAGCTGTCTGCCCTTCAGGTAACACCCTCCCACCCTCTTTCCCTCCTCCTCCCTCTCCCTCCCTCCCTCCTTCCTTCCCTTAACCTAATTCTCTCCGTCGTCTGGCTTTGTCTAAATGCACATACAAGCAAACAAATCGAATGAACGCGGGGGTGTTTGCTCCGTTTTAATGTTGTCATGTCACTAAACTAAATGAAATGCTGCCATACATCATCAAAAGAGCGTGTCCAAACTTCAAACTGCATTCATATAGAGATGGATGATTTTTTTTTTTATTTTTTTTTTTTTATACGAGCGCACTCATTTTGTTCTCAGTCCCTCTGTCGGTCTATCATGGGTGAAGCCCGCCTCGCAGCGGTCGTGTTGTGCAGAGCACGATGGGGTTTCGAGAAGACATCCCTCATATTATTACAATTTGACAAGCTGGTGTTTATCAAACGCAGAGTACGAATGTGCCATCAATGCATCATTGCATCATTTCCATTACTTAATGGCTCCATGGCTCGATTGATGGCTCCCGCTTTCGTTTTTATAGGTCTATGATAGGGCCTACTTACTCCTCGCTCATGGAAAGGTATATAGCTGATCGCTTAATCTTCGGTGAATTGATATGACAGTTTGGTGTGCTTGTGGTATTCATCTTGAACCTGTTAGCGGTATTGATTAATTTTTGGATGATAAGACAGGGATGAATTCTCATCTGCCATTTGATATTTACCTGCTGCTTATCACTTCATCTTTTCCATCAAGTGAATACGACTCATTTTTCTTTCGCTTTATTTGAAATTAATTGATAATAAACTTGTCTTTGCTCTTTGACAAAATCACTTATTTCCCAATGACTTGAATGAAACTTTATTAAAGAAATATTTCATTTCATTTATTTCCAAATTTCATTAAAATGCACGAAAGTGAGAACATAAGGATACACTGGATTACAAAATAATATAAACAAAAAAAGCAATAACAAAACAATAGTACATAAACTAGAGAGATAGAGAGAAGAAAAAATGGAATTCTAGGAGAGAATGAAATGGAGGATCCTGTAGAGGCCATTGGTCTTTCTACGGCTGGGCTCCCACTTGAGATCTGTACATTTTGAAATTACACTCAAGAGAGAAAAACAGGCAAATTTTCGTGGGAAATGAAACATACTCCAGACAATGAACAACAGTTTGGTTACATTTCAGCGGATACTAGTTATTCATCGAATATAATATGTTTAAAAGAGGTAAGGGATGGACATTGCTTCGTTTCATCAGACACAGAATTCCAAACGTGTATAGGTCCTACTCTTTGGATCTATGCGAGGTAACGTATCTAAGGAGAGGTGAATATATATCATCATTCTGTCTAGTGTTACATAAATGTACATCTCTCGTATATTTTAACATGTTATCAAAATAGGGTGTCATAAATTATGAGTGTATACGAATACATAAATAAAGGGGCTCGTAATCACATATGTCAAATATAGTAAGAAGCTGGAGCATTTTAAAAAGAGGCTGCGAAGTTGTTGCAGGGTGAGAGTTTGTTATTGCACGTAGTGACCTTTCTTACGTGTGTATACACAATTCAATTATATTTTGCACATTGGCCCCAGGTCATTGTACAGTATGATAAATGCGGCAATATATTATTGTGGCATTATAGAAGTGGAATAAAATGCTTAATGGTGACAAAATGTTTTATCCTATAAATTACAGCTGATGCCCAAGAAATTTTGTTAAGATGTACGTCTAAATGTAGTACTATGAAATTTGTAAAAAAAAAAAAAAAACACACACACACACTCACAATATCTTTTAAGTATGTTGTTTACAATTTGTTTTCTTGGTATTAACCAGCATTCCCCTCCTCCTCGTAGAAATGGGCAATCATTTTATGCTCGTAAATTCACCACTGAAAATGTAGCTAGGTTAAATGAAAATTTGCAGAATGAAGATTGGGAAGATGTTTTAACCTGTGACGATACCGCAAGAGCGTATCAGTTATTCTGGGCTAAATTTGAGATATATTTTAACATTAGTATACCTAAGACCAAGGCAGGGAGGAAACGTAATAAACCTATAAAACCTTGGATAACAAGAGGAATTTTGAATTCTATAAATAAAAGAAATATTTTGTACAAAAAAAGTCTTTCTCAAGCTAGCCCTGAAAATGTTTCTAATTACAAGACATATCGAAATAGATTAACAAGCATTATTAAACAGTCCAAACAAATGTATTTTTCTAAAAAGATAGATAATGCTCAAGGTAAAAGTTCAACTATATGGAAAATAATCAATGAAATTCTTAATAGGAGTAAATCATCATCTGATTCTCAAGTATTTTATAAAGATGGCAATACTGTAAGTAATCCGGTAGATATAAGTAATATGTTTAATGAATATTTTGTGCATATTGGTCCACAACAGGGCTCTAAAATTGATAAGAGTAATTGTGATTTCGCAGATTTTCTGCCACAACCAATAGATTCATCTTTATTTTTAAACCCAACTGATTTTATCGAAATATTAAGAATTGTTTGTGCTTTTAAAAATAGTTATTCTGTCAGTCATGATGAAATCAGCACCAATTTACTTAAGCAGATTATAGGTAGTATTTTGTCTCCCTTAGTCCATATCTTTAATCTATCTCTTTCTTCTGGTATTTTTCCAAGTTCCTTCAAAATTGCTAAAGTAATACCGATTTATAAAAAAGATGATCCCACGTGTGTAACTAATTACCGTCCCATTTCTATTCTCTCTAGTTTCTCCAAAATACTCGAGAGAATTGTGTATAATAGGTTGTATGGATTTTTGTGTCAGAATGATTTCTTCAATCCTGATCAATTCGGTTTCCGAACCAATCATTCTACTGATCACGCGCTAATGCAGTTATTTGATAGAGTATCGAGTGCCTTGGCAGATCGCAAACATGTAATTGGTATATTTATGGATCTGAGCAAGGCATTCGATACTCTTGACCACAAAATATTATTATATAAGCTACGACATTACGGGGTTCGGGGTACTGCACTTACATGGTTTGAAAACTATTTGTTATGTAGAAAACAATTTGTTTCTTTTGACTCAGTATCCTCCAATACACTACCTGTAACATGTGGAGTTCCCCAGGGTTCGATCTTAGGGCCGTTATTGTTTTTAATTTACATAAATGATATTTCAAACGCATCATCTATGTTACAGTATATATTATTTGCCGATGATACAAATGAGTTTCACTCACATGCTGACCTAAACCACTTAGTTGCTACTTTGAACAATGAATTACCGAAATTATCTACATGGTTTAAAAGTAATATACTGGCACTCAATTTAAGCAAAACTAATTTCATTCATTTTAAATGTAAAAAAGCTGATCTACCAGAATATGAATTGTATATTGATGGTATATCTCTTGAAAGGAAAATATTTAATAAATTTCTTGGTGTGTATATAAATGAAAACTTAAAATGGGATGATCATGTAAAACACATCATTTTGCCTATATCCCGAAACGGTGGCCTATTAACTGAGCTTCAGTATTTTTTACCAACTCGTGTATTGTTTACCCTGTATAATGCCTTAATCTTACCATATATATTGTATTGCGACATTATCTGGGCAACCCACAAATGTAACACAGACCGTATACTTCTCCTACAGAAAAAAGCAATACGAGTGTGCAGTCGAGCACGCTCTCGAGATCACACCGACCCATTGTTTTTCCAGCTTAAATCCCTTAAGATAAATGATATAAATTTTCTCCAAAAAGCTGTATTTATGTTTTGTCTCAAGTCAAACCTCTTGCCTCCAATATTTAACGTAATATTTCGGTCAAATTCAGAGATTCACTCTTATCCAACCAGACAATCCACAAATTTACATTTATTTACCCCCAAAACCGCACTCGCGCATCATTCTATCAGACACTCCGGCCCTGACACTTGGAATTCCCTTCCCATTGAAATTAAAAACATGACCACTATGTATTCATTTAAGAAGGCTGTAAAACTTCACCTCCTTAAGCAGTATTCCCCAGGATAACATTCTGATTTCTTAATTGTATTATAATCGAATGTATATGAATATGTACGTGATACATAATGCATGGATGTGTGCATACATATATCGATTTAATTATCTATCCATATTATGAATGAGTATGCATATGTATGTATAGGATACATCATGTATATATTATGAGCATGCATGTGTACGATGTGCCTTACCATTACTGAGTACATAAAACAAGCACGATATATGTTATTCAATGTCAGATAACAATACGTATAAGATATTTTGTATTCACATATTATTATTTTCATAGTGCATATTCAGTCATTACTCCGGCAAAGGCAACTGAATGTGTTAACTTTAATATCATTGTCATATTGTATTTATCATCATTACTATTATTGTAAAGTAGTTGGAGTGGTACCCATACACTCTGTAACTTTCCCTATTCCCCCTACCCTTCCCTATTTCTCTCTTTCCTATTCTATTCAGAGTAGGTAAGCATATAGTCTCCATACCGTCAAGCCTCGGCTTATTTTGGAGACCCTTCTGTTTAAGTTCCATGAGCTTGTATGTTTGTATTTGTCTTGTATAATTGTACTAAAAACTATGTGTCGATATACTGTTTATCATAAATGACATGTACATGATCCTATCTGATGTAACGGAATTAAGCAGAAATAAATCAAATCAAATCAAATCAAACATACATACATTTGTTAAGAATCATTGCTCGAGTTTAGGTATCTCAGTTGTTGTAATGGATGATGTTTAAATGGTTTAACTACCAGATTTAAAGACATTTACTGCAAGGAATACTGATACTGAGGCTATACTCGTGCTCACATGAGTATCGCAAGTTCACCTTCCATGAATATAACCATGGACCTACAACGAAAAGAAATATGGGACCTAAGATTGATCTCGGGATGACACCCGTAGTAATTCTTAAAAGTGCGCGGAGCTTTTGCCATCAATAAAATCAAATTATTTCTATTACTTGAATAAGTCTTTATCCATTCCAAAGAATTTCCAAGTATTAAATAAAAACATAATGTTCGAAACAATTACTGGTCTAGAGCGTCGAAAGCTTTCGACAGATCTAAAAAGAAAAATCTTTCTCTGATAATATGAACATTTTCAAATGCTGTATTAAGATTATTAATAAATTTTAGTAAAGTTGTACTATTGATTTACAGAAGGGTGTACACTAAGTGCATAAAGGGTGGATATCGCTGTTGGTTTGCTCGGGACTGTGGGGATGATGGGGTGTGGTTGCTTGGCGTGTGTGTGGATGGCGGTGGTTGTTGTTGTTGTTGTTGTTGTTGTTGTTGTTGTTGTTGTTGTTCGTGTTTATTGGCGCTTTTCAATCAGTCTGATTATCTGCGCCACGTCTTCTCCATACTGAGCTCAGTTCGGTGGATCACGTCACGCTCACTCTGTTCTAGGTTTTGGCTTACCTGTCAAGTGGTGGCAGTGGTGTGTGGCGGGGGTGTGTGTGTGTGTTCCCGTTATTGTGTGGTACCGTGGAGGGCTTGTGCTGCACGTGCACGTGCACGTCCACTCATAGCAGGGAGGTGCTCTGTAACACCTCCCTGCTCATAGCGACCATCAGGGAGAATTCCGCCCGACCATCCTTTAGACTATTTCTTTAGAGAGAATTCAAAGTTCAATTATTGTGGGTCTATGATATCACCCCCAGACCGACCATCCGGGGGTTGCATCTCTTTTATTAACTCTGGACATTCTGCATCAATGATCCCCAAGTAGCCTAGTCCTTTCTTGCCAGCCGTTTTCTCTATAAATCTAAATAGGACAACGTCCGAAACAGCGCAACCATATTATTTTGGGTGATGTGAAAAAAAAAGACTTGCGCCTGGAGATAATTAATACCCTTTATTGTTCCGGATAAAGTACCTACAATGTATAGCAACAAAAGAAAGAATTAACCCCCTCGAAACCACTATCTAGAGTTCCAGTGATAATGGTATACAAAAGGTTGTAAATAGCGATGACAATTTCAATACATCTGTTGGTAGACCCTATCTCTTGGCCCCCTCGACACCACAATCTCAGAGCTCCAGAGATCGTGTGTACAACCATGACAACAGGTTGTGAATAGCTATGGCAGTTTCAATCCATCTGTTGTTAGACCTTATCCCTTGCTGAAAAGGAGTTTTGACACATTAACCCCCACAAAACCACCATCCCAGCGCTCCGGTGATTATTATATGTTTATAATACAAAAGGTTGTGATTATAGCGATGGCAGTTTCAATACACCTGTTGGTTGACCTTATCCGCCGCTGAAAAAAGAACTTTGACACAAGGTATTCTTCCAGTCGAAGATTGACGTTCAAAAGACAAGAGAAGACAGTGGATAATGCAAGCCGGATTTTTCTATACGGATAGCGTAAGAATTATACTACGTTTCGTTGTCAAGGCATTCTGCCCTTATTTATTCGCTCCGCGTTTAAAGGGTATGTGCAGTTCTGGTCGAGGTGAGGATTTAGCTTTTAACGTTATGCGAGATATTCAGAAACCACTCTATGAGATGTCAAAGAGCATGCAATTTCTAAAGGGTATCAAAAGTTTATTTGATGAAAATCGGTTTTGAAATGGCTGAGATATCCAAAAACAAGGTGAAACAAAGAGATCTTAATAAAGTTTGGGCCTGTCGCCTTTTATTATTATCACTTTTTTGGATATCTCAGCCATTTCAAAACCAATTTTCATCAAATAAACGTTGAATCCTTCTTAAAACTACATGTTCTTTCATATTTCATCAGAGGTTTCTCATTAACTCACTTATAAAATATGTTCAAAAAATGAATCCCTTACCTCAACCAGTACTGTGGTACAGTCCCTTTGAAGGTAGGTCAGGCGTATAGGCGCAAATTTTAAGAGTACAAAAGTCATGCCTCCCATATAAACTAAAAGTAACATTGCACCTTTCATAAATTCATTGCTTGAAGCGTGGGATCTAATGTACACCTTACACAAAAACTGAGATGAGCTCAAATTTGGTTGATTAGAATGGATACTAATCATGCCTGAGTATCCGTCGTAAGACATTTATTTTTCCCTTTCCCTAACACTGGACACTCTCCTATGAACTCTTAGACACATCATTTTTGTTCAAAAATCTGATTAAAACTAAAGGAATACAGAAAATTGGGATATTATAATCGATTTTCATTAATATTTAAGAATTCCTAAGACTATGTAGGCTTTGGAAAAGCCAATGTAGATAACAGCACAATCTTGATAAGATTTCTTTGTTCTTATAAGTGGTTTTGGCCTTAATGACTAAGTATTGTATAGGCATGTTTTGCCATCACACTTGAACGAGAATGATTATTGGTATGAACATGGGGCACACAAGTACATAATAGCCTGCATTGGTTTTGTTAAGGATAATGGAGAAAGTGGTCGTGATTGTGATAGGTAGGAGTGTTTTACTATCACAATAGGCCATGTTGGCTCTGCGGAATTGACTCCAAGTGAACACAAGGCCCAGTGGCGGATCCAGGGGGGGGGGGGGGGGGAGGGGGGGGGAGGGGGGGGGGCGCACTGGGCGCGCGCCCCCTCTTTATTTTTTGTTATAACAAAAGAAATGAAAAGAAAAATGGGGCGGGGGCACGTGCGCCCCCTTTTAATTTCGTAAAGGCGCTTCCCCTCTACGGAATTCCTGGATCCGCTCCTGAGGCCGACTGCTTTGTGACCCTTGCAAATTCTCCTCATATCTGTCTTTGGAGAGTTAGACAAGAATGTACAGGGATATGAACATGGGGTACATAATATGTCGTTGTCGACCTGTGGTTTTACATATTGGCTAATAGAGGTTGTGGTCGTGGTAGTGATAAGCAAGCAATATAGTGAGTTTCAATAGTGTATTGAATAGAAGTAGTAGGCCTTTGCAGAATATTATCGTAAGGACATTAACGCCATAATGTTAAGTGAAACAATAACGCCATTATTTTTCTCAAGCGATGATATGAAACGTGACGGATTGAGGGATGAAGAGTTTCTGTGCTTATTGGCGGCCATTTTAAAAGCATTTTTTTTTAAATATATTATCATTATCAGTGATATCTTTGTGTTAACAAGTGTCAAACTTTCATCTCTTCTAGAGAGGATGGACAATAGGTGGACAGCAAAACACTGACAGGCCAATAATTTAACTTTGGCACGTGGCTAAATACGTAGGATACCAGATCTGTGATAATTTGCTGTTTGTTCATCGGTTGTATAAGAGATGGCACACTTAGTGAGGTGACCAAATAGATCGAATATTGGTGTTATTTCGGTTCGTTTTCTCTTCAACCACCGTCAACTTCGTCAACAACGTCAACGTCAACCATCGTCAACCAATCTTGATATTGCACGATACATCATAATCAACAGTAGGTGTAAGGCGTTCTATAGCAGATCTTACTGCACTCTACCTTTATCTAATCATCAAACAATGTATTTAATTGGCAATGTTTTAATTGTATTCATATGAATTGCGCCCGGCAGATTAACGGCTTCGGAGCAGTTCTCTTCACCTTCGGGAACTTCACCACAATCCTCGCCATCTCGGTGGACCGGTACTTGACTGTCGTCTGGTCGACTCGGTTCCCTCCTACCAAGGCCCGCACCGTAGGCTTGCTGGTCTTCTGCTGGGCTCTGCCGATCCTCAACGTACTGCCGCCTTCCTTTGAGTTCCTCTCCGGCTTCAAGTTCCACCCGGACACCCACCACTGCTCGCCCAAATGGGACGACTGTCTTTACTTCATCATCTGGTTCACCTTCGTCTTTGGCATCACCGTGCCGATCATGACGTTCTGCTACATCGCCGTCATCAGGACCATCCGGCGACAGGAGATGCACCTGAAGAGACATGGCAAAACGAACAAGAGCGCCCTCTTGAACCGCTCATCCTCCAAGGAGGGAGTCATCAACGTGGCTATGGACAGCATCAGCCGTTCCAAGGGAGATACGTTCGGATCCGAGAGTGTCACTAAGGCGTCAAACGGCTTGAAGGAGGGAGATCTCAATGCCTGGGAGACGACAGAAGATGGAGTGACTGATGATATGAAGAAGATGGCGGGAGACGTCTTCCAAAAAGGGGATCAGAAACCGAAGAAGCGCAAGGGGAGAACGAAGATGGAGAGACTTAGCACAGATAAAAGAGTTGCCCTCACTGGTAATGGCTCTTTTGTCATTTCGTCTTCTTCTTTCTTTTTGTAATTTTGCTAAGGATGTCAGGATATGCGGAGAATCCATGTTCTCAAAAAAAAGAAAAAAGGAATTACTCAGACTTTTAGTGATAATGAAGTCAGATATATATGACGATCATAATATTATTATGACATGTACGATGCTAACATGTGTAGTAATGGGCAAACTCTTCATTTTATGCTGTTTAGTGTATAGGATCAGATTGAATCAGGAACAAGCGTGTTGTTTTACATTCTCAACCCCCTCTGCACCTTCTCGAGCGAAAGAGATATGAATATGTTGCCATTATGATCATTATGATCATCTAAAGAAACACAAAAATATAAACAAAACAAAACAAAACAAAAAATCCCACATGCACAAGAAAATCACGAATTCTCTCTTATCCCATTAAACAAAGACCACAAAGGAACGCGCTTGTCTGTAGCAAACCATCCATATCACTACCCTCTACGAGCAAAGGAATGTGAAAGCACTGCGAAATAAAAGAAAATAAGAAAAAAAAAATGGGGAAAATCTTTTTATTTAGGAATTCATAATTTGCACTATGAAATAGATCAAGAACCTTAAATATGGTACAGTGGAATGGTAGATGCTTATATGCTTAAGCTACCTTTAGTTTCAGAGTTGCTCCTTAAACATGGTTTGAGTTAAGCCGGATGTCCAGTCTGACAATGCCTGACAAACCTATTATTTTTTTTTCTGTACAGGAATCATGCTCGTTATGACGACAGTCGTTTGCTGGGCTCCATACTTCATCATCCACTCGTGTTTCGTCCCAATAAACCCAAGCCACTGGCTGGGCGTGGTGAGCATGTGGCTCGGATACGCCAACTCCATGCTTGATCCACTCATCTACTCCTTTATGAACAGACGCGTGCGCGCACGCTACCGCGCGCTGTTCGGATGGCGCCTCGACCGGAAAAAATGTGTTCGTCTTTGCCGATGCTGTGGAGGAGGCAACACTACAGGGCTAAACGACCTTCAGCATTGAGAAATGAATAATTCTCCATCCAGGCGAACCGAACTCATTCAAGCTGTACGCTGATTTTGACATGGACACTTCTTCAAAAAATGCTTTAGATAAAAAGCAAAGTTGAAGTGAAGGCATGAAACGCGATGTGCAAATAAATGGCGTATAATGTACATAATCAGATAATGATTCATTAAGGGACGTGGTGGAAATTAGAAATGAAGGACATTATCATATACCTATAATTATCTGGATGGTGATAATTATACTAAAATGAATATTGGCGTTCAAATTTCGACTCTAATCTAGTAAATTATACCTTTATAACTCCTGATTTTGATAGATCGTTGTGATTGTGATCAGAGTGTGTAATTCAACATGTTGGGCAGATAACCAGAAATAGTATAACAGTAGAATGCGTGATGTGACTTTAAATTTGCCGGATATAGATATGGATATTTATTGAGTACTTGGGTATCCTTGGGCAGGGGATCAGCAGAGATCAATGTTATGATTTCGATCGGTCGGTTAACCGACGGGTGAACCGGATCGCTGGAACAAGTTCGTGGGACTCGACCACAGGAGACATTATTTTGTATATACGTCTACATTTCTACGAATAATCATTATCTTCTGCCATGAATAATGAGCACGAATCTTAATCGTAACCTATGAGAGTTAAATTTCATTCACAACGTGATTTGATTTTTAGTCAACAAATGCTGTGGTTTGTATCACCTTGATTTTTCAGAGAACTCGCAGTATCACGTGACCCTCGATATACCATTCACAGACAATTCTTCCCTCCCCCCACAAAAAAAAAAAGACAGAAAAATAAGAACTGCGCCTCCACTGTACATGTCTGCATGGTTTCAATTTCAGACGCTTCATTGTTCATCTTCATATCAATTCATGAGAGAAGTAATCGACAGGAACAAGTAATTTCTTGTATGAAAGGGAAATTAATGAAAAATTGTAATGCTGTCATATCCACCTAAAAAAAATCATCATAATGATAATCTTGTCACCTTTTGTTATCCAGAGAACCTTCTCACCTTTAGGACTCCTTACCCAAAGGCCTGTCTACAATTTTATACCACTCCGTAACTATTTGTTAAATTTGGGTCTAAAAGTGAAACAAGTATTGTCATGTATGAAAGAGAAAATAATGTAAAAAAAAAAAAATTGAAACGCTGTCATATGCATATCCACCTAGCACATTCCTAGAAAGTGATTTATGATGATAATCTTGTTACTGTTTGCTATACAGGGAAGTTTGTCATTTCGTCTTCTTCTTTCTTTTTGTAATTTTGCTAAGGATGTCAGGATATGCGGAGAATCCATTTTCTCAAAAAAAAAAAGGAATTACTCAGACTTTTAGTGATAATGAAGTCAGATATATGACGATCATAATATTATTATGATGACATGTACGATGCTACCATGTGTAGTAATGGGCAAACTCTTCATTTTATGCTATTTAGTGTACAGGATCAGATCGAATCAGGAACAACCGTGTTGTTTTACATTCTCAACCCCCTCTGCACCTTCTCGAGCGAAAGAGATATGAGATATGATACATGGGAATGTTAGGGGTAGTAAAATAACAGTCGGAAGACTCTTTGGGAGGGGACTGCTGCATTATACACTGAAGAGGCTACCTATATCCTGACACAGCTTTGTTCTTTATGGTAGCATGGCCACAATCTATTTTCGCTCAATATCTCTGTATGGTGTGACTTGACACTCATCATTAGGTTCGCTATTCACAATCAGGGACAGTGATCCAAACTTAAGGTGCATTTATGCAAGAAGATTTTGACATAGTGTATTATATCAACACCTTGTCTACACTGTGTAGGATGTGTAGGATGTGATATGATAAAAGAACATTAAGGCTAGGTGTATTGTAGGTTTTATGTGATCTTCATGTCCTCAAGAAATATATTTTCTAATGTGCAGTTTGTGCTGTTTCAGAAGAGATTTTTTCCCCCTCGATAGCTAGAACTTCCGAGTCATAAAGGTTGATACTGGTTCAATAAAGCTATAAATACACTATTAAACATGTTTGGAAATCAGAGTTATATCACGTCCGGTAATAATTGTGTATATCCGTAGTGGAATCGTAAACCTCTACTATTACCCCTCAATCGCCATGATCGGTAATATTATGTAACATGACGCTTGGTAAGTGTAGAGTGGCTTAAAACGCAAGGCGTGGACCATTCACAACTAGTGGCTTGCACACACACACACAAAGACACACACACACATTCACACATACACAAACATACACTTTTTTATGATACATTGTATTATTCGAATTTTGTTCAATCATCGTTGTCACAATGCAACGAATACAAACAATATTTCATGTGAATTCATACGGACAAACAAAAGACTATAGTCAATTACAGAAATCTACAAATAATGGTACAATACAAAATTAGATATGCCTTAAAATACGAAACCACCTTCACACACACACACACACACACACACACATACACTCATTATCTGCTCTAAAGTTTGGTAGTTATATGATATTAGCCGACTTCTTCAAGAAAGAAAAATACCGGAAGTATGGAAATCAGTGTCCAAAGCCATGATTTTTTTTTTTCGACCGGAGAATACCAACATACAAGTAGAACAATGATAATGATAATGATGATGATAATAACAATGGTGATACCAATTATGTGGAATTCTTTACATAATCATTCTTGTTCCTATTCCGATTTTTATCAGAGGTATGGCTCATTCATTCATGTGTACGGTACAATGGACATATACCGGGTTGAAATACCGTTTGCTGACTACCGATATTGACCAGAGGTATAGTAGGTATAAAACTGCTGCTACAATGTTGTTAATTGGCCAGCAATTTGATTTGATGTATTAGTTACTTCATCATCATACATATAACTTATGTAGAATACAAACACAAATCATCATGACTAGTGTCACCGCAACGAATACCATTCTTGTGAGCACAATAACATTGCGGGATAAGCTGAAGCGATACATTAAGCAAACTGAAGCGCTATACAACTAAGGAAAGCTCGCTGATTGTAGCAAACAAACTACAAACTTAAGGGTTAAAAGTTCCTTACTTCCGGAAGAGAAGAGAACGAAAGAAGGGGAAAAGTGTACAGGTGTCCGGGATAGACCTTCTGCTTTTGTTGAATGATGAGGTAGCAAAGCGAAAGAATTCATCGCACCTGTATCTGGCATTCTGATGTAAAGTGTTTTCCATGGATTTTTATAACAAAAGCATATCCAGTTGACGACCTTTTGGAAAGGTTACACATTACAATATATAAAAACAGAACCCTGGACCCTATCATCTGTTATCACATCTATCTGAAGAGAAGGGGGTTTTCCCTTCATATCGAACTGTAATTGATGCCGTGCGCAACTGGTTAGCGTTCACATCTTCAACTGATGTGTATAGAACAAAGCATAAAACGAATCAAAAATACAAACGAAACAAATATATGAGTATATACAAACAAGCAAATAAGCAAACACAAAAACGTTGAACACCAGTGTCCACGTCCAACTAAAGTGCTTTTGACATAGAGTAAAACCAAATATTGTCGAATCTCAATAATTACTGTAGATAGGGTCCTTCGCGCCTTTGTTTCGATAGTTTTCACTCATTCTTTGTTTAATTCTTATTTCATGCTTATTTCACTCTCTCTCAATTTAATATCCTTGCATCTCTGTGTTTATGGAGTTGTCCGTACTCATTTCCCATTGTCTCCATCTGCAAGAGCGAATTTCCTTGCTTGCATCTGATACATTATCTGTCTAACGTGGTTGACCGACAGAGAACAAAATCATTTTGAAATAAATCAAAGGAAACAGACTCATTTGGACATGCAATATCATCAGAATATCGGAACCTTCAACAAACACACACACACACACACACACACACACACATAATGTATGTATACATATATGATTTTATCATTATTGGTATTGTTATTATTATCATTATTTATCATAATTCATTCATTCGGCTTTCAGTCACAAATATCAATATTACATCATACAAAAAACGTGACAAAAAAAACGTAGTGTTATGTAATATATGTGTTTATCTATATGTACATGTATATACATAGACATGTATATACATTATATATAGGCTTATGTATATGTATCATTTATTTAATTTAAACAAAATATATATACATATTTTCAAGCATCACAAAAACTCTTTCCATTTACATAATAGAGAAATCGTAACTAACATTATATTACGCTGAAAGGCTGTGTAGAATCAGCTAGTCTTGTGTCAGCCGTGACACTGAACACGGGTTGTTGCTCGGTTCTGTGCTCCCCAACGGAAGGGTCGGGAGAGAAGGCCTCATTGACAACGCCGCCTTCTGCTTCGTAGTTTGGCTGGGGAGAACGAGCAAACAAACAAACAAAGAATAATGTCAACCACCGGAGCACGACTTCAGTTACACAGTGCGTAAAAGTATGATATACGGCAATATATTAAAGTCAAAACATATCACACCCATTAGAATAAATAAAAATAGCCATCACATGCACACGCAGACACACACACACACATTATGACATGCTCATGACCGGTGAATGAGACAGGGTTTATAACTTGCGTGGTTGTTGTGAATTATTTTTGTGCGACAGTTATATGGATCCGCTCGTAATCGTTGACACGCGTAAGGCCATAAATCTAAAATTCACGATCAAGTTATTTGAAAGCACACAGAGAATTTTGCTAAAATGTTGTTTGTCTTTCAGCATGTATTAGCATTTGGCTTGTAAACACCTAAATAGGTGACAGACGCTGGCCTACTTACGAATTCGGCGGGAAAAACTGGGGCGGGGCAGAAAGTGAGTGAGCAGACGACTGTTGACAAAATTGCCACCAAAAGCTCAATGAAGGCGAGAAAAATCCCAGCCGTGGTCATGATCACCTGCACTCAAAAAAGACCACGAAAAGAAAGTAAAAAAATAAATAAATCGCAGTATAGCTTTGGAATGATAATAATGATAATGGATATAATTATAGCAGAAAGCATACCCCCAAACAGATAGACTCGCTGTTCTGTTCATGATGCTTTATACAGTGTTATAGATTTATTTGATTTTCATTCTATCTATTTCAAGCACATGTAACGAAACGTGGGCTTTTCGAATTCTTTCAAGATGACCCCCCCCCCCCACGACTCGACCCTATCATGGAATAATGATCATGGTGATGAAAATAGTGACGACAAATCGAATGATTATTAGAAGCCTTTCAGTACCTTAGGTATGAGTCAAAGGTGTAAATGAATAACATTTCCGGGCACTCGTTTTACATTTCGTTTCTTTTGGTTTTTGGGTTTGCTTGTTTGTTTGTTTTTTGTTTAAATGAAACACAATAATAATGAAGGGGCCCTTTGGTAGAACAATTTCAACACTGAAGGGGCTGTCAGGGATAAAGAAGACCATATCATTATCATATTATATCATAGCCATTATCATATTGGTAAATCAGGCGAGACTCACGTCTGGTCTGGACTGATCTGAACCTTGATCTCGGCCGTGGTCTGAACCGTGGTCTGGACCGTGGTCTGGACTGTCGTCTGGACTGTCGTCTGGACTGTGAACCGAACTACAGGAGTATCCGTAAAACTTTGCCATGACCAGACAGGATATCATGACGGCCGAGCTGACCAGAGCAATGATCGACAATCCATAGTAAGCGTACACCTGTCAAAGGTAAATTGATAACGAGAGGCTCAAATGATGGTACCCAGATTAATGGATAGTTGATTTATAGGGAAGCTAGCAAAGAGTTAGTCACTTTCAACACTTGCAGTTCCTAAATTATAATACTAAATGTCAATATTCGGAATCCAGTTTGCTTACATACCTGTTGCTATGTCGAGCAATGCTAAGGTAAGAATTTCGCTGTTCAGAACGAACAAAGTAGCACGTGTATGCACAAAATCGAGTTCACTTATCTGCACATACATACACACACACACGCGCGCGCGCGCACACACACACACACACACACACACACACACATATATATATATATATATATATATATATATATATATATATATATCATCCATTATACCCACCATAATATGTTGATATTTCATGAAAGCGTCAATCAAACCACACGAAAATGAGACCAAAAAAATTTGGACAAAACATTCTTTCATGAGATATTAATTTACTGTTCAGAGTTTTGATTTTGATTTTCTCTTGATTTGTTCCTATGAATATATCTTGAAGAACTGCCTCAATCTAAGAGCAGTAACAATAACAAACCAATGTCCGCACTTTCTGTATTTTCAACATCGGTTGGAACTATACAGTGCACAACAATTACCGAATAAAACCTTCGTATCATAAAATGCGGAACTGTCTAAGAGACTTGTCTCACCATTAATCTGTTCTTCTTGTAGGCTGCAGCAGCAAATATCCCGGGCAAGAGGAAAATCTAAAATATGATAGAAATGCAAGCGCGACATCTTCATAAACAATATCCATAGTTGTTTTTTTTATTATTATTATTCGATGAAACATACGTACGGTTCTATAGTTAATTTGGTATTCAATAATTAACGACGGTTTAAATGTTAATGCTCAATGTTTTTATATTTGAACAAGGCAAATAAGTCAACACATAACAAGAAAGCATGCATGTAATAATGTGTGATGCTTTTTTCGAGTAAATGACAGAAAAAAAACAACCCCAAACATAGTTTGCCGAATTACTAATTCTCTGTAATAGATTAGACGACATGCATAGTTGATCAAAAGAGATATTTTAATGTGACCCCGTACCGGTTGCAGATCAAAAGTTAGGGGTAAAGGTGACAGAGGAATAATGTCAGTGGTAAAAATGTCAAAGGTGAAACATTAAAGAAGACTGAAGACAATATCCCCGATATTTTATCTTTGGCACATAAATTTCCCATTTGCATTTGTACATCTTTTATTTAATTTCTTTTAGACCTATAGTTTTACGGAAATGTTGTATGAGAGAGCAGCATCATCGTCGAATCGTCTGTCCTTACCATTCCCGTGTACAGGCCGATCCCATTGGGAACCCCGCCTTCGAAGGCGATATCGATCACACCGAGAGCTATCGAAAGCACTGCGCAGACGACATGACAACACCCCAGAATTCCTCCAACCATCGAGGGATAGCAGTGGGCCTTTCTGTTGATAGCAACGGTTTGAGATTTTACTTTGATAGCCCGAAAGAAATTATGTCATGGTAAAAACTATATTTGTGCCTTCTGCAGAGATTATGCACGCTCGTCGCGTGAATTCTCTATACTTTCTATCCATACCGCTTTCTTTCTTGTCCGATTTCTCCTTATCTTATCAGCTCTTTTGCCCCCGATGATGTCACTATACGGTACGTCACTATGATAAATATCTATTGCTATATTCAGGCAAGTACAGATGACTTAACTTCATTCTATCGTCTGAAAATGTGATTTTCACCATAACGTGTGTATGTGGGTGTTTTTTTTTTTCTCAGTAAACTACTGTCCTTATGGATTTTCATAATTTCTTTATAATGTATTGTTATTATACGCATGTGACATCTTGTCATCCAGCGATGACCACACTGAAACTTCAAAAAATCAATAACTTTTGAGTGGATTGTCGGATTTTTCTCAAACGTTCTCTGATGTGTACTTGTATGGACAAGTTCACCTTCATATGTCATGTGGATTGAGTGAATGTAGCAATATTAGTAAAACACATCAATGAAAGTTTGAGGAAAATTATGCCTGTATGTACTGCAAAATGATGATGATATTGTCTTCAGCTTTTTTTTTTATATGTTTTACTTTGAATCCAGAACGGATTGTACTGTATATGTATGATTTGAGAATAAAATAAACAAAGATCCAGGAAACAAGATAAGTTTATGTGTCTGCACGATTAAACAAGTTCAATTTCTCCATCTCCAACATAATCAAAACAGCACATAATATATAAATTACGAATAAATGGAAAGAAAAATAAACATAAAGTAATATAAAAAAGCATGTGTGCTATGACACTCTTACCCATCGTCTTCTCTGTAGGTGCCATGAGAGCTGACATTTGACGGGCTCCTCGGCGGGGGACTCCTTGGTGGCGGGCTCCTCGGTAGCGGGATCCTCGCGGGTGGTGAGGTA
Source organism: Diadema setosum (assembly GCF_964275005.1). Lineage (NCBI taxonomy): Eukaryota > Metazoa > Echinodermata > Echinoidea > Diadematoida > Diadematidae > Diadema > Diadema setosum. Next base: position 4,910,516 of record NC_092692.1, on the reverse strand, counting down.
GTGTATCCAGACATGGTAAAGTTGCCCTAGAGCGAATTAGGATACGTTCCTTGTTATCATCTTTGCTTTATGACATTAATAAGTAATTTCAAACCATGATAACAATCATATTAATTCATATAGCGGACTGGTACTCCAGGGCCCTGTTTTATGAAGAGTTATAATTGATTATATAGTTGATTTCTATTGTGAGTCTATGGCAGCCTGTGTGGAAAGGAAATTTATAATCAATTATATCGTTTGATAAAACGGGGCCCAGGACATTAATTCTATCGAACGAAGTGCGCATATTCTTCATTCTCTGCAAGTCGTATTAATATACAGGAATCAAGTTCAAGTTGATTTATTTCATTTCCAACAAAATAATTAGGAATACAAAGAAATGTTCACATATACAGATAATGTCACGAAATCGGTACAACAATGTGATGAACATAATAAGATGTAATGAAGACGCAGGTAAATCTCGTATACGTTTAACGCGTTCACCGTTTTTGTTTTTGTTTTTTTTCTTTTAGGCGAATGACGTCATTCGCCTAAAAGCAGTGTTAACCCTGAAGACCCTACTGTGGGTAAATAAGACCAAATAATAGTTATTATGACATTGATAACTGCACCTTGAAAACCCAAATATGATGAGAAACGAAATGTGGTTTGAAATAAAGGCAGATATTGTAGGACATGTCAATACAAAAGTCAAAAGAGTTGACTAAAGAATTGAAGATTGAGCTCTCAGAAAATTTATATTGAAAAACATTTTCAGTAGCTTAGTGAGAACTGGAAACTGTCGTAGAAAATACAAGAAGAATTCCACACAGTCATCTTTAATAAGACGTACACAGTTCCTTGACTTGTTACTGACATAATGTTAAGGGTAATATCATTATCATACCTTTTGAAGCAGCTAGGTCAAGTACTCTTCTACTGGAAATCTCAAACATGTTGCATTCTCTTGATATTTTCTTTCTATTGTTGTCCTACTGTGACATCACAAATTGTTGGGCTTATAGTGTTCTTATCCAGAAATGACGACACATGTATTGAACCAAACTTTAAAAAAAAAAAAAAAAAAGATATGAATTCAGACCAGATCTTCCGACTTTGTTCCAGCACGCCCCATGGGAACCATAAAAACCAGAGACATCCATGTCTCTATAGAGTAACCTGAATTAAATCCCTCGTTGGCTGGTGGTCAGAAAGATGACCGAAAAGTAACACCCCACACCCAAAGCGCAGATTGTAGATCACGTATATGGTACATGGTTGTAATATATAATATCTGCAGAGACATATATAGGGAGTGGTATCTTTAGGGAGCCCAATTAATTATATTAATCTCGTTAACATCTTTTTCTTCAAACGCATTCAAAACAGATTTGACAGAAGTCAAAATGCATCAAGGTTGGTAGATTTATGTGCAATACGACGGAAGCGCACCTCACTCAGAGTGGGTGAAAGTCATCTATATACCTCCGCTTTCTGAAACCAAGGAGCTCCTTGCTGAAACAATTAATTAGTTAAGCATCTATATATACATATATATATATATATATATATATATATATATATATATATATATATATACATATATATATATATATATATATATATATATATATATACATACATACATATATATACCTGCGTATCACACATCATTTAATGTACCCCATGATCCTCGTACCAAGAGCGAGACCGGTATCGTATAAACACGCACAAAATTACATTATGCATTGCATACAGTGAACGCTGTATACAAGAATCGGGGCAGACCTGGTTTTCAGAGTCTTGCGAGCACAGCACTTGCGGAGATCTGCTTCTCTTATGATTATGTTGTCATCAACCCAAGATCAGCCTTCCCCACGATATTAAGACGTAAATGAATTTGCAAACCTGAGTTTAATGATTCACCAGAAATCGACGAGAGTTCCGGAGCTTTGGTAGTCTGTGATACCAGGGAGGTGGAAAGATTCTGCTACTGCTGCATGACAAGGGTTTCTGCGAGCTAATGCTGCTCTTAGACAAGTTTGTTAGAACAGACCAATCCTCTATTTTGCAAATGGGACTACCGAAGCGTGTTAAAGGTGGCAGTGGTTGGGGTAGGTGGGTTGAGGAGGTCAGTATAGGGTGAGGTACAACAATAGACTGGGAAAACCCCGACGCCAAACTCTGAGTAAAGAATGGCTATACGCAGCCTGAGATTCAGGCCGTGGACAAAATAGCGCGCGCCTTAGTTGACCTGGGCCCCGTTTCATAAACCTTGTTATCAATGAGAAGTTATGATAGTTGTTAAGCTACTGGAATCCTTGCATCTGATTGTCTGAAAGCAAATTTGTCAAAGAAAAGTGGCAGCTGTCACTGATAACGGGACCCTGGTATACTTTCCGGGTCGAACGGCTCAAAGCAGCTCCGCAGTGACGACACTCGAATCGAGATTACATGATGTTTAGATAAACGCTGTCAAACCACGTTCGTAAACGCCATTCAAAATTGAGCTGAAAGGGGTGGTACAGTTTCGTTGAGATGGGGTTTGAAGTTTTCAACGTTTTTTTTTTGATGATGATTTTTTTTTCCGATGGAGGAATGACAAACTTCTTATGAAATGTAAAAGAGCATAAATCATCTAAGAGGAATTCAAAGTGTATTTGACGAAAATTGGTTTTTAAATGACTGAGATATCCAAGACGAAGCAGTCATAATGAAAGGTGGGACCCACCTTTATCAAAGCCGCTTTGTTTTACCATTTTTTTTTTAATGTTTTAGTCATTTCAAAACTGATTTTCATCAAAGAAACTTTGAATTCCTCTCAGAATTGTATGCTTTTTAACATTTCATTCAGTGGTTTCTAGGTATATCGCAAAAGTTCAAAGCTTAATTGTCATCTCAACCAATAGTATACCATCTCTTTAAATCGTGTTATTAGAGCCAGGCAAGATTTACCTCAAACTGGTTTCTGTTCATACAGAAGTGGATAGGTGAAAGCTGGAACGAATTTCAGCGTTGTTACTCTGACTTTCTCCACTTCTTTGGTTCACCTGGTCGTTCACCTCACATAAAACTATTACATTATGGGCCCATAAATGTGTGCGTCTCCAAACCCTTTAGGCTTATACAAGGGATGTGCACACCTTTAAGTTTGTATTTGAAGAAGCAATCTGGTGACCACAATACGCATGTAATACTTAACACTATTCTGAGTACACTGCTTCAAAACGAATAAGGTGAGACTAATATTTACTGCTCTTCCTTGGTGCGTGGTTCTATTGAAACACAATTCTAGTTCACGTGACGTAATAAAAGGCAGAGTACTGAATTAAGAATCCATCGTCTATTGTGCAACTCTGTGAACAAACATACATTCAACCAGACCCACCTGCATGCCTGATTCAACTGCCATACCGAAGAAGTGGCACAGAAAGAGGTGGAATTCCCCTACTGCCGAATAACATCCTGGTGTCGACACATAAAATAATAAAAACAACATCAACAACAAATTGTGCACTCCATGGGTCATTAACTGCTATGAATAGAACTCCCTTTGGAATAGACATCACAAGTGCGTCTTCATTGAATTCGTTTCGAATAGATTTACACTTTTTCGCCGAATATAACAAATGCTTCTGACTATATCTGTCTCTTTTCATGTAGACATGAACATATTGTTATTTTTGTTACCTGTGTTATATTCAAATGGATGTTCAATTTCAATCATAAGTTAGAAAAATGAATCGAATGCAGGGAACTGCTTCATTGTAAACTTTAAAATTGATATTGAGTGCATTATTTGCCTACTAGTATCGATCTCATGGGCCCTTTTTGTCTGGTGTCTAGCTCGTGGACCGTATAACCAGTGTACATTAGCTGATGTCCAGTTCGTGGGCCTTGTCCACTCTAGTGTCCATCTCTTGAGCTTAGGAATTTGATTGTCGTCATGTACAAGTCTTCAGTTATATATTTTTGTTTTCGAAGGAAATAATGTGGATTAAGATTCACGGTTATCCATAAATTTACAGTGGCCCTCAACGTATACAAGTAGTCTTGCTACCGCTTGTGCACAAATCGGGGGGGGGGGGGGGGGGCGGGGAGGTGTATTAATGCTGCAGAAATTCCGGAAAAACGGAAGACTTATTCTTCTGAAATATATTGCCATTATATGAAAAAGTCACATGTATAGAGATTTAGAAGCTGGTGATAAGACTGCAGCTGACACAAATAATTGTATTGATTTTTTAAGGCTCATAAAAATATGGCAGATTTGTCTTTATTCCACCAACAAACCAACGATTAGTAAAATATTCTGTAGAATAGCTGTAGGCCTTTTTATCCACAAACGTGATTTACTGGACTTGGTTGATAGATGCCTACACTGTGCAAACCGTCTCATCGTAAACAAACAAACAGACAAAGAGACAAACATACAGTTGTACGCTATAGTTGGTTATGCCAAGCCCATCCACTCATACACAGATATAGGCCTGTATTCTCGGTATGTGAAAACTCCGTTTTCAAAGCAGCAAAGACTCTTCCTAGAGCAGTAGCGCCCTCTATTCCTAACGAGAAGTTAGGATTATTGTCTGATTGTGGAGCCGAATAGTAGCCGTTATAGAAAAGTATTAAAACCACATGTAATAGTAACCAACTTTTGTAGCCGAGGTACGAAGAACAACTTTAATAAGATGGGTTAATTTCGCCGCCCCTCTAAAGTTGTGATGATTGTCATTGTAGTCTTATACTTACACTGTTTTAACAAAATGTGAAAGGAATATTCATTGTACCGTAGTATGGTTTGGGAAACTTCCAGTGGAAACTTTTCCTTTTGATTTAGAAAATGACTTGACTGTTTGGTACATGATTATGATAATCACTTCATCACTGTTTTATCGGGTATGATTATGAATTGCTTTGCCATAACCAGAAATAAACACTTTACGATTAAATAATCCAGACGAACTATTTTAATCAATTACACTTGCGCTAATGATAATAAACGATTTTACACCAGCAATAAATAGTACTAGTAGTTTTATAATATATATCATTCAGGTCTTGAAAGCATTTTGTCTTGGTTGCGTACACTCATCACCTTGATATAAACAATAATCAATAATTATCTTTCTGTCAAGAACACGGAACGCTAAGCTGTTGTCCTTGGCTGTGTTTAAACGTAAAGCTCCTATAACAATGAATATGAATTCAGGCAAATAAATTAAGTTTCCACGTCATTTTAACAAACGATCGGAGTCAGACAGAGGGCCTTGTGTAACCTTGACAAACATTGAAAAGCAAAAAAGAAATGATTATAATTACGTAATTGTTAACAAATAAAACAGCCTGGAATCGAACCTTGGAACTTTACCTTTGCTTATCAGTAAGTTTAATCGTCTAAAGTAACCTGGTATGGGGTGGTCCGCTGCACGTCTGGTAAGGTAAACAGTGAAGACCCAAATCATACATAACGCTGTTGGCTGTTTATTAAACAAGTATCTCATCATTACTGTGACAATGCTGTGGAATACGGTAGAAATCGAGGTCGTGAAGTGAAGTGTTGTTTCCACTCTGCACAATAGTGACCGTGCTTCATGGAGCATGACAGTTGCCTTTTGCCAAACTTTTATGATATTATTTTTGTCATGACGGTTGTGCAAACTTCCTCATGGCGCATTACCGGCATTAACGGCCACGAGGAAGCCACTGAAAGCAATTTGTGAATAATACGAAATAATCCTGTTTCAAGAGACCAGACAGATGATACGAATCGTACAGGAATACTTTTTGTAGATACTTCGAAGAAGGGACAAGTTATAGGTTCTGAAGTTAATCATGACGGCGTCTACAGGGGAAAGTACCGTGTCTTCCAACCACGAAGAGAGCCACTCGACCACCGAGTCAACTCACACTGCGGCAACCGTCCTCGCTACAAACGCCGCACCAGCGAGCTCAGAAGAAGAGTCGCCACCAGCGCCGTCAGCATGGCGGTGTTGCTGCTCAGATTTCCGCTCGAGACACGGCGGCAGGGCATGCATGTCGAACGATCACTTCTGCTGGGTGGTTCCCGCCAAATATTGGCTAAAAATTCGCCTCCTTGCTGTCTGCGCCATGTTAGCCGGACTCTTCCTCTTGATCATGTTTCCTTTGCCCGACACGCTGTTCTTTAAACTTGGGGTTGTCCTCATAGCAGTGGGAGGATTGTTCGTCACATTAGACATTATAAGGGGCATTATCGCCAATCAGTGCTTTGGGTCAAACGTGCCCACGACCAACAACCAAAGAGGACAGACCATCGAAGTTACAGGAAATGCAGGGTGAGATAATTATCGTTGTCATTTGATGATGATTATGGTGGTGGTGGTGGTGGTGATGATGATGATAATGATGATAATAATGACAACAGATATATCATATCTCATTATATATGTATGCGATTCACTTTTCGTTTTGTATTTCTTTTTCATTGGCTGAAAGTAATCGAACTAATATGTGATTGTCTTAGGCATGTTTTATATTGTGTTATACTTTTTTTTCCATTTTTTGCTTGATGGGAAAAATAAACTGAACATGATATACCAAGTGGTAACGATAACAATAGCAATGGGAATGATAATGATGAAAATGGTATCGGTAAACATGATGATAACAATATAAATAGTAAACATGTGTTACAACTTGTATACGGTTGGAATTTGCTTACACCGTTAATTCAATTTTTTCCTATAGCATCATAAAAGGTACGTGTGTTGTGGGCAGATAAATCATAGAAACAGAACTAGGCACGCTCTGACATTAGGGCCCGAATTCACGAAGGTGGTACAAGTTTAAACCATGGACATTTGAAACCGTGGTATTTGTAAACCTGGAACAAACTTAGACCATAGTTCAAACTATGGAAAAAGATTGTACCACCTTCGTGAATTCGGGCCTAATTGTCACTCAAGACCGGTAACGTAATAGGGACCTGATATTTCCAGAACGGAGATACACAAAGAGTTTGTGCATATTTTGCAAGTCATCGGAATGGCAGTGAACCATGCAGCTGCTAAGGGTGGGATTTCACGGAGCACGCGAACGATTTGCGAAGGACGCGAATGACAAAATCCAACATTCGGAAAAGTTTTTCTCCGAATGTTTTCCGACAATGAAGCCGAAAACTATTCTTGCGCAATGTGAGCGAAGTTTCCACGACGTATGTGCGAATGTCGTGTGTATCATTGCTAAAGTACAGCATGTTACGTACACGAAGAACAAGCGACGGAAATGCGAACAACGAAAAATTTTCAATAATCATGGGAGAAAATGTACCCAAGGAGAGGAGGAAGCTGTCTCGAGTTGAATTTTGTTCTTTCCTCTATTTCTCCTTTCTTTTTCTCTCATTTCTCTATCGTGTGCTTGCCTACAATTTTTTTCCTAAGACATATCTCCACTGGTAAAGCCTTTGATCTTTTTTTTGCAGTTCCTCCAACACATAATCTCTATAGTTCAAATGAAATTTTACATACTTTAGATTAATTTTAAGTGTATTCTACGATTTTTTTTTTGTATATCAAACATTTATTTCTCCTTGCTAGTCTTTAATTTCTTTGGTTACTATAGTTGTTAATAATTGTTTGATGTTTAGATGTATGTTACGACTTTTATTTGTAGAAAACGTATAGGTCATACATCCCCCAAACGTGCGCTAAACGTTCGCAAGAATATCTCAAAAGGTACGCGAACAGTTTGCGATTACGTCGTAAAATGATCGGAAAAACTTCGCAGATTTCGCGTAACATACGCGAGACATTCTCCAAAGTTTCGGAGTCTGTTTGGGGTTTCACGAACATTTTGCGAACATCGCGCGTGTCTTGCGAAGGTCTTGCGCATAATATGACGAGGCTTTAAAGACACTTTCGAGAACAATTCACGAGCAAATCACGACCAAGTGTGCGGAAAAGGTTCGCAAAAAATGTCAAACTTTTTTGAAATTCTCGCCGAAGTAAAAACGACATTCGCGAACAATTGACGACGCTTCCAAACCCTCACGTTCGTTTGGCGATCTTTTGCAGACTAAAATACGAATGCTGGATTTTGCTATTCGCGTCCTTCGCAAATCGTTCGCGTGCTCCGTGAAATCCCACCCTTAAAGAAGGAGAGTTCCACAATTACAACCATCTGCACTGTTTTTCAGTTACCATGGCAACGAGTAAGTTGTTGCTGGGATGTTGCCACAGTATAGTTGCAGTTATAGCACCTTCATAATGATGGCGAACTTCTCAATGAAATGGGCCAAGGAACCAAGAATGGGAAGTTCGGGGAAGCAGCTTCACGATCCTGCAAAGTCATATTCGTGAAATACATTGCAGGCCGATTAAGAATTGAGCCAAAGAAAATTCTATGGGACCTTAAACGCTGGAAACTGTTCTTGTATCGACGAAGTTGCTGTGTTTATTGGCCATGATGAAAGTAACTAACATCAGTTTGTCAAGTCTAGACAGAATAATTAATCTTCCATCTTCTTGCTTCAAACTAAGAATACAAAATATCGACATTGCGTCGTCTACAGCCAAAATTTCCTGTTCAAACATGCTCTATTTAATTTCCAAATATTCACTGGTCCCCCTTACCCCGAAAGTTGCACGCATCAACACAATATTATTTGATTCTTGAAAAACTGAAGTCTGATATCGTGATTTTCGAACAAAATATTTCTAAAAATTGATTGCCATACTCTGTCATACAATTGTTACTTTAATGAAAAGTGGCAGCATACATGTATATTCCCTGTACCTTGATTTTCTTTTTTATGACCAAAAAAAAGGAGATATTTCGATTGAAGACTATTGGTGTCAAAGAAGGTGAAATCTAACTGACCTTTTTGGTAATGAAGAAGGTGACAAACTTTAGTGACGTTCAGACAGCAGACCATATCCCCACAACCCCTCCTATAGCTTTGGGCATAAGCAACCAACCTTTTACTATATCACTCCCTGCAAATAACAATTACTAGTATAGCGGTCATTCCTTTTTCTCTCCTATTATAATATTAATTGATAACAATGTCTTTAGAGAGGCATTAAGACAAAAATCTTGCACACTGGTGCTACCATTTTCAAGCATGAGCATAAAACGCTCTCTTTTTGGAAATATTCGGAAAAAACCCCGTCTGAATCTGATTTTCCCTTTTAAGGTTCGTTTTTATAAGCGCCAAAAAGAAGGATCCAAAGTCTCAGAACGATGCGAATCGGATGTAGGCCTAAACGTACCTTGCACACAATTGTCATTTAACTGGTGACCGACCGCCCCTCCCCCTCCCCTCCCCTCCCCTCCCCCCCCCCCCCCTTATCATCAATAGTAAATATTACACACAAATAGTCGGAAAAACTCACGCGCAAAGGACGTAACCCTCAAGGTGTGCGTTTTATGTAAGTAATATAGGACACGGTTAGTGATTTAACACAAGGTATAGGAGTGTTTTAACACAAGGGGATTTAACACAAGTGATTTAACACAAGGTATATGAGTGTTTCTTTGTATTTCTTATTTGTTTGTTGAAAGTGAAATAAAATCAACTTGAACTTGAACTTGAACAAGGTATACGACTCTTATCGCAAAGCAACTTGTGACGTTTTACTATTACGCGCAATACTGATGTATAGAAAGATTAATGGCAGTTTTGATCTTTTCTTTTTTTTTTTGACGAGTCACTGCCTTTTCTTCACTTATATTTGTTCCTCTTAGGGTATAGGCACATCATGCCTTTTAGTATTTTTTTGTTTCTTTTATCTGCCTATTTTCCATCTATTCTGGTCGATTTTTTTTTTAACTGACTCATCTTCTTTTTTCGTTTTTCCTTCGATTTTAACGTTGAAGGGATGATACAGTATTGGCGGGGATGAGAATTGGGCTTTTAACTCTTTGCGAGATACCAAGAAAACACTTATGATATAGTGTACAGAACATACCATTTTAAGAGGAATTCAAAGTTTATTTGATGAAAATTGGGTTTGGAATGACTGAAACATCCAAAAACAAAGTAAAACAAAGCGATCGTAATAAATTGTGGGTCCCACACTTTATTAGAATCGCTCTTTTTTTTTTTTTTGGATATCTCAGCCATGTTAAAACCAATTTTCATCAAATAAACGTTGAATTCCTCATAGAATTAAATGCTCTTTCATATTTCATAAGAGGTTTCTCATTATCTCACCAAAATGTTAGAAACCTGAAATTAGGTCTCAACCAAAACTATACCATCCCTTTAATGTTCGAAATCTTCATTTCACTTTAGCTATATTCTAATGTATGATCTTAGAGAAGCAGCTGCTTCACCTACGAGGGATTCGCCGCTTCGGAACACAGAATGAAAATAATATTCTTTTCTTTCCGCTATACCCATCATGACAGTAGCTGGTGGAAATGCCTCCTTGAAATTCAACCATCTGTGCTTTTTCCTTTCTGTCTTTTCTCGACATAAAACATGAGCTGTCACATTGGGACATATAATCTCGAAAGAATTTGATGATAGTGTCTGATCGAATATGCAATTACAGAAAATGTTTACAAGTATGGAATTATTTTGAATTTATTGTTAATGAGTGTTGTTGTCCTCTAAGGTCACGCCAATTTTCACAACTTGCAATTTTCAAGAAGCGGCAGGGTAGTATTTGAACTGAACATGAGATGCCGTTACTTTTGTTTTGGTACGATTTCCTTCCCATAATGTTTTCCCGGAATACCTGCTACGTTGAGACAACATCAGAGACGGAATTGTAATATGGAGTGAGTGAGTCATTGAGTATCAATTGCCTTTAATCTATGCGATGCATTGCTTTGATCGCAATAGGCTACGCAACCATCATCCCAACTGCATTGTGATCGCCCCATCGCGCACTATTAATTTTATTTATACTGTATTCTCTTTCTGCTTTCTTTTTCGGCCACCATAGATACGGAGAGCACGAAAACCTCGGGTTCACAGAGGATGACCGGCCGCCCGACTACGCTACGGCCATGGCCACTTCCCCACGGCTACCCGACATCGTCTCTCGACAACAACCTTTGGACGTAGCGATCAGCATGGACGCCGTCGATGGCACGTCACGTGATCAGGCCCTGTCGCCCGATATCCTGCCCGGCAGCCCAAGCGATCCTGCCAGCCCAACCTCAACTATTCCGTTGCCCGCGGCGCCGAGTTCGACTTATTTTTCGCAGGAGCCTCCGCCATCATACGATGACGTCATCAAGGAGAACAATAGACAACAATCACGTGACCCTAACCCAAGAGGAGATTCCGATGACTCTTCAGGGTCGTAAACACATTTGATAATCAGAAAAGGACAACTTACACAATATTCCCCTATAGTAACTATAAACACTTGTTTGTCATTATCTTTACTACTGTATTATTGGTTTGTACAGCTTGTTTCTAAGTTTGATAAAGATTGTTATTTTTTCCGTTTTCGTATTTATTGTCCCAGGCCCAAAATGGTAATTCTTTAGGAGGAGAGAGTTTGATTCATTTTCATCGACTTATTTTCATTCAAATGGTGGATGGCCCTATCAGGTAAAAACTTACTTGGAAAGGCTGGAGTTCACGTGATATTACAATGGTGCGAAATGTGAAATGAAATTAGAAATGGACACTGAATAATATAGCCATGAACAATGCAAACAAATAACTATTTTTTGTCTCTAATGGGTTCCTTCTTTCTAAGGCACTCATTCGTCGTCATCAGCGTCCGAAATGTGAAATGTATGTGACGTCAAGGGCAGATTTGTTTGCCAAAATTTGCAGACCTTGCAAGAGAGTTGAAACGTTTCACCTCCAAGATAGGAAAACGAGTTGAGAGTGCATTTGCTTATTCTTCGTAGTCCTCTCCTCCTTTCTGTCTGTCTGTCTGTCTGTCAGCCTTTCTTTCTGTCCCCCCCCCCCCCCCTCTCTCTCTACATCCTCTTTTGCTGTTTGTTTGACGAGATCTGAAGTAGTACATATTTTAAGGAGTCTTTACTGGAAGCCCTAGGTTTAGTGGACAAACAGTGAACTTCAACCACCTCTTGACACTACTTATAATTATGTCAGTGTACGTTGCGTGCGTGGCGTTCCAAATCGTGTCCGTGCGAGGGCTGCCATGACGTCATCCACATTCAGCTGTTCCGCGGCTTACGTGAAGTGCAATTCAAACTACTTGTAAGAGCGCCTTTAAGCATAGAGTAAGATAAGGTGAACCGAATGATAGCGGGTATGGTAGCCCTACTACATATCGACCACCCTTATTGAAACCAAAGACGCTTAATAAATAAGACACGAAAGTGCGCGCTAATCCTGTACAAAACAAATGGACAGCGCGCGGTCTTCAAGCGTATACGCACATCACCTGAGACGCGCTGCCTTGACGCTTGATAAACAACAGCAGCGGCTTCAGGGACAGCGCGTCTCAGGTGATGTGTGTCTTTGCCTGAGACGCGCTGTCTTTGCAGATGTTGTTGTTGTTTATCAAGCGTTTTTGATTGTGAGATCATGTTGTTGCCAAATTTTTACCTCCACGAAATAATCCTTATTACTCTATAATCTTGTTCTTCAAAATAATCCCCTTAATCGAAAAAAAGCTACGACTATAATTTTTAAATCTTTTTAAGATAATAAAAACACCATTACCTTTGGAAATGAGTGATGTTCCTAGGTGTACTGAGTTTGTACTTAGCTCTCTTTTGTATCGTCATGTAGGGTAGCCATTTTGTGTCCATCTTTATCGCGCGCCTTCGTATCTTATATCTCTACTATCTTTCAGCGTGTTTCTACAGAACCCCAAATTCCGGGTCTATCGGATTGTATCCGATAGAGGGGGCTGTAGAAACACACCAGTAACGGTTTCTTTCCGATGCAGATTCCGATACCGATTCCGCTTAACTTAACCGTCTAATGAGGTAGTTCTTTCCGGGGCAGTTTCCAGTGTCAGCGCTGTAGAAACACGCCAGGTTCAATAATCCGATACTGACCCGGAAGACAATCACCAGTTTGACACACACGTGTACGGTAATATACTATGTGGCCATGACTTTTATGTTTTGCATGCAGGCTGCAGCTATTTATCTAACGTTAGTTGGGTGTCTCCAACACGGCCGAGTATCAGGTTCTAACGTTACTAGTCACAATTTGCCTCAGATTTGACAAACTTGTAAAGAAAATACTTTGAATTTTAGCATAAAGAAAAGACACACGAACAGGGGCAGGGGTGTTATTTTAACACCGTTGCGCTGTGATTTTAAAACCAAGGCAACTAACACTAGTAACAGTTAACGTTAGATTCGAGCTAGATCTACTAGACAGACTACTCAGTCTAGGACCTATCGCTAGTTCTACGACTTAGTACGAGTACGACTAACTTGTTACATTCTATTATTGACAATACTATACTACTACTTAGTACTAGCGCTAACAATACGTGTGAGATGCACATTGGGGTCTAAATAGATATTCTAGGCCTAGTTAAATTAGTAATACTTTTTAGTTCGGAAAAGACAAACTCTAATCAAGTCTAGCACTAGCAAACTAGTGTTAGGGTTTGTTTTACAAACTTTTTGTCATTTAGAGGTTCGTTACTAGGGTCTTTTATAGTTTGTTAATCCGACAAAGAATCAAATATGGATCTTGGTAGGCCTAGGGCCTTTAAGACGTTTCGTTAGTCCGAAAATGAAAGGAAATTAAAACATTGATTTATCGAAACATTTAAAGCACATTTTATCAATCCAATAACGGAAAAAGTGAGTCCACTTGGGGTGTAACGTTAGATGTCTAGTCAACGTTAGATTTAGAGGCAGGGTGCCTAACTAACAAACTTTAAAATCAACGCTATCTAACGATAACCGTTAACTGTTTTGTGAGGCATCCTAGCAACAGCTAGGCCTACTTCTATTATTCTAAAATCTAACGTTGACTTGGAATATAACTAACGTTAACGTTACAGTTCTAGTGTAGTAGATTTTAGATGTTCCATAGACCCGAGTTTCTACCTGAATTAAATCCTACCTGCCCGAAGAAAGAGGTCTAACACAGTTAACAGTTAACGTTAGCCCTAACGTTAGGCCTTTGTTCTAACGTTACTTATAAATCCAATGACACACAGTCAATCCTTAGTTTAGTTGTAACGTTACTAGGCCGTTTGTGTTTAATACTCTTAACAGACTACTGAACATTTTAATTTGTTAAGTTAGAGTGGTTCTCTAGGTCTAGGGCCTAATCAAAGGGGCCCTGAAATTCAAATGCATGTTGATTTGTGTTGATTTAAAATACCCTCAAGTTCTCAACATCATTTTATTGGTGAAACGAATATTCTAACGTTATAAACATTCCATTTATTTTCAACGACTTTTTCTTTTTTATTCTTCAGATTAGACTCTAGAGTTCTACCATGGAGCTACCAGTAGCTCCATGGTTCTACTTGGCAACGCCCACAAAAAAAAAACACACACACACACACACACACACATTTCAAACTTTACATGTTAGACATCTAGTTCTAACGGGCTAACAGCTAGATCTACTTTAAGACATTTCTAATCAATATTATTCTAGAGATGACCTCATCTGTCAGTCATTGGTAAAGACTAAAGTACTGAAATATTTACAAAATACATTAGATTTAGAATAACAGTTACACCTTCCCTCGCCATGTTTTTTGTTAGTCCTAATGATATTATATGATAGAAACATGCAACTTCTAATCTAAGTTATGCTGAGTCGAAAGGAAGGTGCATTCCAAATGTCTTTTGTTAAACATTTCTCATTTTCTGTACTTCAGCAATGATTGACAGATGATGTCATCTCAAGAATATTTAGGCCCTATATCAGAATAATACTAAAGTTAGACTGGATCTAGTTCTAACTGTTAACGTTAACGTTAAAACTATTGATTAACATGTTAGTTTTGAAGGATTTTTTTGTGGGCGTTCCCAAGTAATCTCAAGAAAAATAGAAGAAAAAAAATGTTAAAAAGTACCTAGTAGGCCTAAGCTAGAGCCTATGGAATGTTTCTTAGAACCCCCTTGTAACAATGGAGATATTTGTTTCACGGCAAAAGTGATGTTTTCAAATAAAACTGGATTTCAGGGCCCCTTTATCGTTAGTAATAGTAAAAGTACGTACTCTCGTAGGCCTTACGTTAGAATCTAACGTTAGGCCTAATGACAAGTAATGTTAGCCTATGTGGAAATCACTAACTAGTAACATGAATAGAAAGACTCTAGACACTTCTAGTCTAACAAGTAGAAGTAACATTAACGTTAGAGCTAACAAATTAGATAGTATCCAGTCGCAGTAGAACCCAGACCTAACGTCAACGACTCTAAGTTAGGCCCTATGGCCTATTTATGGGATCATCTAACAATTGATCTATCTATAACGTTACACCTAAAACGTGTAGGCCCTATTACTAATCTAAAATAATTTTTTATATTAACTTGTTAACGTTAAATGTTAGACTAACAACAAATAGAAATATGCCTAACGTAGGGCCTAGCCCAACAGTTGAGTAGAGGTTCTAGAAAACTACTTCTACTCTAACTTGTTAGAACTAGTTAGAATCTAGATAGAACTTACAGAACTCAGACGCGACAGAAGCTGTGTCTCTGTGAACTGATGACATGATGTTGTCTCGTCACATGTGATAATCCAGTTACAAAAATCCAATCTTAAAATCCGTGAAAAATTGACGAACCAAAGAATTGGTAGAAAACTAGTTTCTAATCCATATAAACGCTGTGAAGAGCTAACGTTTGAGAGTAGGAGCCCTAACGTTAAGTTAGATGAATTCGTCCAGCAGCCGGTTGTAACTTTAAGTTGTACCCACACTAGGCCGGCGCCGGGCCGGCCCAGGGCCGGCAGGCCCTGTGCTCAGTTTCGTTCAATCGGTGATTGCATCCGCATCATCAGTAGATGCTTGACCCGGGCTAGGGCCCACAATGCACCAGCCAACTTTCCAGACATCCGGTCACACCTGCATTCAGGTGGAGAATCGGATTCAATCCGATTATGCGCTTTCTGTAGAAACAACCCGGTTCTGCGTTAGCGCACTGTTTGATTACGCGCTTGCAAATGCTAGGTCTATCGGATTCTCTGTAGAAACACGCTGATTGATTGAAACCGACCGCGTATAATTCGCGCACTGAACTCTTAGTACGCACTTCTCTGCGCGCAAAGCACATAAAAATGGATTGGCTTTGAATGTAGATTAGGATGCATTGGTGTGGGAAAACGCGATAATTCACTGTTCATTAATGGTTTTAATCAAGGACAAAATTTCGAATGAATATTTTCACCGAATCGTAATGACAGCACAATGTAATGTCTATGGAAGTTTCTAAAAGGCTTCTAAAAAGCTTCGTACAACACGGTGTTCAATACAACTCGGTTTACGTGCATTGTCAATGCAAAATCAGCGGTCGATCCTAAAAACGCGATTTACCGCGGGGAGCTGAAACGAGGCCACGCAAGTTCGTCGGCGATATTTTTGCACTGAAACTTCGAATCGACAAGGGAACAACGGCATTTGATAGAGCTGGATTTTCTCAATCACGTAGGTCAAGTTTTTTACGTGAATTCCAGTGTTAAATATTCTTATCAAGCAAATAAACATTAGGCGGTCGATTAGTAGTAGGTCCAACCCTACATCCAAATTGGACATGATTTAAGAGTGTAATTTGATTTCAAGTTTTCACACATTTTATTAACAATAGTGAACCACGTGTGCAAATTGGGTGAAGTTGCGATGTCATCACTTCGTTATACTTTCCATTCACAATATATATATATATATATATATTTATATAAATTGTATATATATATATATATATACATATATATATTTATGTAAATTGTATATATATATATATATATATATATATATATATATATTTACATATATATCACACTCTTAGTCGATTAACTCCCCACGACATAGTTGTCTCATCCTATTTGCATAATCACGTGGTTGTTATAAAACATCACTGTTTACTTTAGACATGCGTGTGGAACTTTGAAATTCTGCGACTTTCTGTATTTCGTGTCCAAATTGTAATAAATCACATACAATTATTCTTCTTGTCTAATATTACTCTACTTATTAAAACGACCTCGAACATGGTGCTGAATAGCACTTCACAAGTTGCGGCGGCTCGCGTTTCTTCTTATTTCTAAGGTCATCTATTGCCTTTCTCGCTTTCTCTGATTGTCTGCCTTTCTGAGCCCTCTTCCACACTTTCCCCGTAACTCTCATTGAGAGGACGCTGTTTAACATTATGGCTGCTCATTTGACAACAAAACAAAACAACAACAACAACAACAACAATTGTCGGACTTCTCTATCTGAGCAATAAAGTGATATCTATTTTGATGACAAAACACTGAAGCATAATGCCTTGAAGATTGTTCTGTCTCTATCACAATAAGTATGAACCAGAAAATCTGAAAAACCATGCTCATTCAAACACTACCACGACTATCCCATGTCTACTGTGGAAACAATCGAGTAGGGTAAATCCGGAGTAGCAGATATTTTCTTTTTAAAACTTTCATTAAAATATGATTTAGAGATAACTTTTAACAATTTTTTTTCCACTTCATTTTGACGAAATATCAGAGACATTGTATTAAGTTTACATAATATATCAATCATCAAAACATTGTTAAATGAAGTGCCTCTTTTAATCGTCATAATTCTTAATTCCTCGTCTACATCCATTTCCCTTCCCCCTTCTCCCGCTGATTCTCCTCAACGTAAATTTGACATTATTCTTCTATTTCTTTTTTTTTTCAATCAATCCCCGGTGTCATCATGTCCAAGAAAAGATAAATCAAACATGTATGTGTTCATCATTGAAAGAGAATCGGAATGGCTAAGATGGAAAGTAGATGATGATGGTGATGGTGATGATGGTGATGATGGTGATGTTGATGATGATGATGATGATGATGATGATGATGGTGATGTTGATGATGATGATGGTGATGATGGTGATGTTGATGATGATGATGATGATGATGATGATGATGATGGTGATGTTGTTGATGATGATGGTGATGATGATGATGATGATGATGGTGATGATGGTGATAATGGTGATGATGTGGAGGAGGATGATAAAGAGGAGTGATGAAGAATAAGAGACGGAGAGGAGAAGGTAGAGATGAAGATGTGATGGAGAAAGGGAAGAAAGACTTGAGGGGAGAAGATGCGGATAAAGACTTAAAGAAGGAGGTAAAGAGGAGAAGGGAGAGAATGGGGTAGAAGTGGGGGTGAAGTAGAGGACAAAGCAGGTGGCGAGATGGGAGAGGAAAAGAAGGAAGGAAAAAGAGAAGAGCGGTAAGATGGGGAAGAACTATGCAGACTGAGATGGAGTGACGATGAGAAAGTAAATAATATTGATGTCTGATGGGGAGCAAAGAGCGGGGAAAACATGAAAAATGATTGAAAATGTCTACATACCTGAAGACTTCTGAACACCTGACGTCAGAAGAGCGGGCAAAGCACAGCGCCATGATCATCAGAAGACTCATTGTGCTAACATAATGATTCAATATCATCAAGGAAACTTAGGTTGGATGTCTTGAGGGCTTTTTTTTTTTTTTTTAATCATACACTCCCTTTCAGAGTCCATGAAAAGTAGCACTTGCATGAGAAGATTCAGTTTTGCGTACATGGACGAGGCCCACCTGGGTGGGAGGGGGAGGGGATACCCCTTCCCAGACCTTCTCCTCTCCCCGCTGTCGCGACAGTTGTAAGATATAATACCTTAAAGTGATATTTGACCAGTAAGCGAAAAACTTGCCCAGCAATTACATAATAATACTAAATTATATAGTTTCATTTCATCTTGTTTTTTCATTGCAATTTTAATAGATATCCAATGTATTGTCTTACTTTGTATTGATTTTCTCCAAATATTTCACAGAAAGTATGTTCCAGATCGTTAAATTTCAGTCCTAAAAATGCAATAGCTCTCTCATGCGGGCGGAGGGATACCCCATCCGACACCCTTCCCCTGCTCGGTCACCGCGCTTAGATTTTAGATCTGCACATGATTTGATCAGTTATATCTTGTAAATGTATAGAAAGCACGCAACATTTACAGAATTTAGAATGTGTGTGGCGTATGTGCTATTTAGTCTATACATAAGGAACTATCGTCTAACTTTTTTGACTGAAAATTGTCCACTTACACAACCAAAAATGTGCACCAGACCACTGAATTTCAATTCTTTATGAAAAACCTCTCTTGTGAGGGAGACAGATACTCTGCCCCATACCCTCCCTCCCTTGCATGTTTCCCTAAAGACTGAACATATTCCCCCTCCAAGCAGAAAATATTCCTGCATACATTAATGTCACTCCCTTTTTATACCCTACCATGCTGGGTCGCTTACTCCCTCAGAAAAGTCCACTATTTTTTGACCCTTGTGTAAAACAAACAAAAAATTCCTAGCAATACGGGCCTGTAGGTTGAATAAACCATTATTTTTTTTTCGGTATTTTCTTGCTTGATGGATGTTTGTTGATGTTCTTGTTGTTTTATCAACACGTGAATCGTCGAATGCCTAGCTTCTACGGACGCTTCTGAGTTATTGGCAACGTTTTCATAGTAGCTGCACATTGTACCAGTAGTTCACAATGTGACGACTCGGTTCACAGACGAAGCACAAGCGTGAACAACAGTTGTCAAATTCCGACAGAGTTGCACGCTTTAACTGACATGGTAATCGGTAAATGATATCACGTACGGAGCCATTATTCGTAGAAGTACCACATAATATAACGTTGGCGACGTGAATTACTATTCATTCCGGATATTTGCTTCAAGCCAAAAGCAAACAAAGTCTACATTAAAATATTTTACCCTCATAACTGAAGGTCGTTATATTCATACACATTACAACATAAAACTGGACTCCTCTGCAGTAGGATGAGTCAGGGCACAGTTGTTGTCCATGGTATCTCCTGCAGTGTAATTTCTTACTGATAATAGTTTCATAAAAGGTAGACTTGGTCCCTGGCTGTTGTTGAGGGTTTTATTTCGGTTTGATTCTATTGGCATGAGCATTAACCTCGGAAGGGCTGTTAACTGTCTCCGAATTATTAGAGTCCAAAATCTGACATCGATTACGCCACCTCCCCCATTTTGTTTGATTTAACCAATGTCTGTCTACAACGTTTGTCGGGGGCGGGGAGATGGGGGGGGGGGGGGGGCGGGGAGGGGGGGGGGAGGGTAATTACACAAGTTGGTTCTATCTTCTCCATCCAAGGAATTATTTCCCTTGTATAAGCATCGCATTGCATCTGTTGATGTTCTAGTGCCCCAAGCCACCGCAATAAAAGAGGAAAATATAGAAACAAGCAAATCACAGTGGGCGCATAAACGAAAAACGAACAAGTCAGTTCATGCGGATTTCTTTTCTAGTGAAGAATTGTATACACATACGTTATGAAATAAACATAAATTATTTAAGATTCAAAGAACTATTCCCAGCGATCTTTCCTTTAAACCTTTTCCTGATATCAAGGACTTATGATTAATTCTCTGTAGAAGAACAGAAAGTGTAATTTTTGTCTATTTCATTCCTAATCAAAGAAGAGAAAATATCATTTTTATTGAAATTGAAAGTTTCTGGTTATATTAGTACCTTTCTAAAGGAGTATTCAATACAAATTAACGTACATGATTATTGTTCTATACCATTCCACTCAGTAGCAAATTGGCACCTCGGAAGAAAGTTAATTCGGACAGTTCACACGTAGAACATCCTGAACGATGTCCTTCTACACAAGTGTGTGCGTGTACGAAAACGTGTTCGTGATAAAGAAGCATCTAACATTCTGTGCCCGGCACCGAGGCATATGATTAACACGACACATCGTCATTAACAAAGTACAATAATTACTTTAGAGAAGCAAACATGGAGGTACAAAGGTCGCTGCTCGCTTTGACTGTTCGATAACGGGTTGGCTAAAGTCTAAGAGCAACAGGTTCAAATCGCATGAATCTTTGGCAGTAGTTCCTGATAATTGAATCTGAAATCTTTGCCAGAGCGGCGGGTCCTGTGTGCTTGTTGCAGAGCCAGAAGTGAAATATGACGATAGGTTTCTAAGGAGCAAGACTCGAATAATTTGTGAGCAGTGGGAATCATGGCGATTCCTATGTATAACATCTACGAGTATTTTTCAGTGGACAATACGACTGATTGCTTAAGACCGAAGACTGTGAAATAATTTCCTGACACTTTGTTCTTCCAGTCCAAACGCACTGGTGAGATTCGTCGTTGGAGGAACTCGTTGATATCCTACGAATTTCGGAACGGAGATTGCTATGGTCGTACTCGACAACCATGAGACATTAATGCCACATTTTTCATGCTATGTGGGACTGAACATTAGAACTGACGAAAGATGAAACTACCCATCCAAGTGCTATATCATTTGTTATGACAACATGAACAGCAGCATTAGAAACAGCAGAAGTAGAAACAGGTCGTTAACAAATGTTTTCTCATTGCTAGAATCTCGACTGGCGTAATTACAGGTGGGACTAGGGAACCGCCAACATGCCGAGAGAGGACGCCGTATACTTCTCCAACAGACGGCAGTCTTATCGCAGACGGTCAGCTGTTGGGACGGATCGCACGCGATGCTGCTGTACGCCTTTCCAGTGCCGGGCGTACGCGTTGATTCTCCTGAGCGCTGGTCTCATTTGCATCTACCAGCTGATACCAACGACCTCTTTCGTCGTTTTTCTCGGCTCCGTCGGGATCTTCATAGGGATCTTTTTGATCCTCCTCGATCTCTCGATGTTTCTGCAGATCAAGAGGATGCAAAACCACAGGCGACGATTTGGTGCCAGGGACGAGGAAGGGAACAGTGACGATATTTGGTGAGGCTCTGTCATTTAACTGCCGTTGATGAAAATTATACAGATTGAAGATAAAAATGATAAAAACAAGGGTAACAATAACAAGATGGAAAATAATGATAACGAAAGTGGAGTGATAATGATAATCATTACAATAAGAATGGTTACAACAATGGTAACGATATTTAGATATACTGTCGAAAGCTCCACCAGTTTTCCAAAGAAAGCTGTTAAGAATAAAAAAAATCAAGGACTAAAAGATAGGTAATATATACTAGTTGAAAAAGTGAAATATGTGCTATCCCCATTCTTCTACTGCAGTCACACGCGGTAAGCCTACACACCGCTTTGAATCGAAATGATGTATTACATATTAAAAAAAAACTGTATTAAAGCCAACTTACATATTGGGGGTGCATTTCATTACTACCTTTGATTTGGTAGATCAATTCCCCAGGAGAAATTCTGCGTGCGCATCATTATCATCAAGCCGTGTTTTAGACTGATTTAGGTTTTTGGTTGATGTATACAGCATCGTGACAGTGCAGTGTGATACTCCATGTTAGCAACCAGCGGGAAACGTTGAATGTTTTCACGTTGAATATAAATAAAATCGAGGTGTTTACACATGAGCATCAACACATAATATTTTGCGTGTGTGTAGCCATTCAATGGTAGCCTTCTACAACTACAAGAAACCATGCAAAACCCGCACAAAACACACACACACACACACACACACACGCACACACGCACGCACACACACACACAGAGCGATATAGAGTAAAAAGCCGCTGTGAAAATTGCCCAAGTGGTTATACAATTACAATAAAAAAATAATTTGTTCTTAGACTAGATTCAAATAACTGAAAGAAGATGTAAACTTATCTCTGACAGGACCACGTCTCGACGTCGAATGCGTCGGAGTCTCTCGTTTGCCGAGTCGCCGCCGGACTACGCTACGACGATGAGTGATCCGGACCGCTTCCCCTTCCCAGCATACCTCCAGGATGGTGCACCGTCTTCCGTGTCGACTTCGCCCAACCTCGCTGCGATTCAGTCGGTGAACGAGGAGGATAGACTGCCGACGTATGCCGAGGTGATGAACGGAAATCGCGGGAGCGTCCAAGCGGATGATCGTGATGTCACAGAAGTTTCCATGGCAACCGGATGTTGAGTGCCAATGAAGGACACCTTGAGGAAGACTCATGCAAGGTCGCTAAATCAAGACTGAGCTGTCCTCAACATAAATCATGAGCCGAGATCGAGAACATTGATCAAGAGACGATAGTGCCATTAAAGTCGACCTTTAAAGGCTCTAATCGTTTTTAAGTATAGTATTCGTTGCATTAACTTATTTACGGGACACCATTTCGTGTTAAGCTCATAGGCAAATTAGGCGTGATGGACAATAACGGAGCTTGGTTTTGAGAGATATCGGAGGAGCACACTCTCGTCAGATGCCCCAAGGATCACCCTTTGTGTTTTTATCCTCAATTACTTGACCAATATTGCCGTTCCCCGACCATGGTTCTGGTTAACAAATTGTATGGCCACTGTCTGTCGTAACATTATAACATACCTCGAGGAGATTTCTGCAGGACGAGAGGATGAGAAAACGGTATATTTATTTTATAGACTCCCATTGGTGACTGTTCAGGGAGGAAAAAGTGGGAAGTGTTACGTTGCAACTCGCCTTGGCGCCACAAGTCTAATATAGACCAGTGGGGGCGCTGTGGCATAGTGGATAAGAGTCCAGACTCCCGATCGGAGGACCCGAGTTCGAATCCCGCCCAGTGCTTACGTCCTTGGACAAGATGATTTTACCCACTGTGTCCCTCTCGACCCAGGTGTATAAATGGGTACCTGGCAATAATAATAGCAGGGCCCTCTGGTAGAGCAGTGGCAACACTGAAGAGGCTACCCTGGGTAAATAAGACCTTATTATTATCATTATTATTACCAGCCAATTTGATTTTACGAAAGACAGCATGAAGTCGCAGTACTGAAATGGATCTTCATTGAGTTCTTCTAGCATGGAAACCATGCAATATTCAAAAGTACTAGTCAAGCCTAGAGACCTCCGAATAACTGATAGGGAGGATCAGCTTGAAGCATTCGCAAACATATTGGTTATTGTTAATTATGTTATCACATTCACTACTACTTCTTTTACCAGTTATGCTCTAGATCAAATTCCTATGAACTCTGTACTCTATATTGTAAACATGATCACATGATATATAAAGATAAAACTTGAAAACATTCAAGGAAGATGTTCTTAAAAAACAGCTAAAAAGAGGGAAGTTGGTGTGTAAAATACAGGGTAAATGACCAACTGCTATTCTATTTCTCATGTGTTATTTTTGTTTTTGGGGTCTAAGCTAATAATTACTCTGTGTGTGTGTGTCTCACACGTGTGTGTGCGTGTGTGTGTGTGTGTGTGTGTGTGTGTGTGCGTGTGTGCGTTTGTTGGTGTGCATGGTCAGTACGATTGTGAAGTAGGGTTTGAGGAAGGACAGTGGACACATTGTATCATCAACGAGAACATATTAAAATCTGTAGAAGGTGCTTGCCAAACGAGGATCTGAAAAGTTGCTTTGCAACATCCTCCGAAAAATGATTGAAAAAAAATAATAAATCGAATTTATATTTTTGGAATGTCTCATATCGAAACCCAATGAGGGCATTAACAAAGATTAAATGTGCAAAACCTGCTTGTGATACATCGATCTCCAAAACATACAATTTCGACTTTTTTTATCGGTTACCTTAAATCGAAGGAGAGACGGCAGAGACACATTGACTGCTAGAAGGAGCAGCGGTTAGTGATGTGAATGCTATCAAAGAAATAGTCCACGCTGATGAGGAAGCCCATGTTACCTAGACAAACTGAGGCTGTTTCACTGTAAGATCTAAACTCAATCCTAAGTTCAATTCAGCTGATCGTAGTGACAAATTTTAGATCGATCGATCAGTCCAGAGAAGACAGGAACTATTTCACTTAGCGAAAGAAGAACAGTACAGTCAAACCTGCCTTAGCGGCCACCTGTCTATAGCGGTCACTGAAGAATCCCCGAGAGAAAAGCCCTGTTGAAGACCCTGTGTATAGCGGCCACCTACTGTCTAACGCGGCCACAGGCCACAAATTTTGTTTCCCGCAGTAGATTTTAGCTTGTCTTGATAGCGGCCACAGAGCCGATAATTCAGTGTGTTTTTTTTTCTGCTTTGTAGCCGTGCCACAGTCATTCATGGGCAACGTTCAGTAATCGCCACCACTGCATTCATCACTCATTCAGTCATAATAATGCAGTAGTGTTAAGCTTTCTTCACGACTGTACACATGCTACTATGCAACAATTTTATGAACAGCGGCATTGTTCAATTCATGAAACACACATGTGCATACGTACACACATACATATAAGTACATGTAGGCCTAAGTACTTATAGACGTATACAACGATGATACATGTACATGTAGGCAATGCACACAAAAGTTGGATAACCTGTCTATAGCGGTCACATGTCTATAACGGTATAGACAGGTTTTACTGTATCTTTCGCCTACCTTGTCACGTTCTGCAATACAGTACACTTTTTAATCTCTATGTCCTTCCCACCTAGATCTGATCTGAATAATAAATTATGTCCCAAATTTTGGTTCCTCGTTTGTTAATTGAATGGGTCCCTGGAAAAGTACTTCAGTATAACAAATTATGTGCCGTTTATACTATCCTATGTTACAGCTATATGACGGATTTCTCCAAAGTTTTAAAGAGGAGATGAAGAAAAGATGCATATCTCCTGTCATGTGACCCGCGTTTTCGTCAATCATATTTC
This sequence comes from Diadema setosum, assembly GCF_964275005.1. NCBI lineage: Eukaryota > Metazoa > Echinodermata > Echinoidea > Diadematoida > Diadematidae > Diadema > Diadema setosum. The sequence continues at coordinate 4,884,806 of NC_092692.1, read as the reverse complement.
AAGAGTTCTATTATGCGGATATACCATGCCAATTAAGTTGTGCGTGTCTGTGGGTTTATTTGTGTACGTATAATTATATCTATATCTATATCTATATCTACATCTACATCTATATCTATCTATATCTATATCTATCTATCTACTTGTATCTATGTGTGTGTCTATCTCTGTGTGTGTGTGCGTGCGTGTATGGGTGCGTGTGTGTGTGTGTGTGTATGAGAAGAGAGAAAGAGAAGAAATGAGTTTGCGTGTGTGTTTATCATTGAAATTCAAGCTGGAAATGAATTTAAGCTAATGACGCCTTGGATGGCGTCCCACTGTCATGAGTTTGACACAAGATAGCAATACGAATTTTGAATTTCGTGCCAAGCGGACCCCAAACCTGGTCAAAAGCCGATCAACAGCCGAAGCAAGTAGGGCCATACGATGTCTGACGAAGGTAACGTGATGGCATCCGAACCACACACGAAGACCAAACGCAGATGTGAATCTTTATTGAGAAGTTTACCTTTTCTTTTCACCTCCCAAGAAGGAAGCACAATGTCTACACGAAGATTTGTCATCTTTCACATTAAAGCTGCTGTTGGAGCCTGAAAAAAACTCCACTGGCGGTCATACGACTGAAAAAATGTTTACCGGACCAGAGTAGCATTTAAGATTTCCCTTAAAAGAAACCCAAACACAGAGAGAAATGTGGATTGAGTGAAAGCAAGCAGCAACATTAGTGAACATATCAGTGAAAGTTTTGGGAAAATCGGACAATCGATGCAAAAGTTATTAATCTATAAAGTTTTGGTGTTGGAACTGCTGGATGAGGAGACTACTAGAGGTTATGGCATCATGTGAGGACAACAATATAAAGAAAATGTAAAGGGGATTCCACGAATATTCATTTTTCATGAAAGTTACAAATTCCATCAACTTAATACTGACAAATGTTAAGGATAGCAATATTATTCCCCCTGCTTTCTGAAAGCGGTTAGTCAAGTGCTCTTTCATTTTGATAGAAAAATGAATATTTGTGGAATGGTCTTATTTCTATATAATAAAATTGTTGTCCACACATACGTAATAACCTCTAATAGTCTCCTCATCCAGCAGTTCCAACACCAAAACTTTAAAAATTCATAATTTTCCTCAAACATTCACTGATGTGTTCTACTGATGTTGCTGCTTTCACTCATTCCACATTGCTCTTTGGGTTTGGGTTTGCTTTAAATTGTGTGCTCAATTTCGGGACAGGCTGACGCCTGCAAAGAAGCAGCAACTCTGATAAGTTGCTTACTGACAAGGGGGAAAGAGTCCTTGCCCTTCAAAGAGCGCCCTCTCTCGAACAACTTTAGAATCAAGAGCCACTGATTTCTTTGGGATGTTTCTGGACATCTCATTTGCCCATTATCAAGCTGTACAAACATGCATCCGGAGAACCGCCATGCAAACACGCATGTTATACGCAGACGATCACGTGATGCCGTGAACTCCGTACACAAGTGTATGGGCGACGTGCAAGTAAGATGGCGCGGCAGTGGCTTCAATGTGATTGCCCAATGAGACATCCAAATACCTCCTACAGAGTTCAATGATCAGGAGTTTCAAAGTCCACGGTCATTATTGAACGCCTATCTATTACTTGGGAGAGGGGCTTGGATATGCACTGACTTGACGAATGCATGTTAAAGGCAACATGAGACAGTGTAGTTTGCGTTTGTGTTTAGCAAATGATTTTGCAAGCATCCGTCGTATACCCTAATGCGCAATCACAAGGAAACATGATAGTAGCCTCAATTCCTGTTGTTGACATCCCTATAGCACACACCCACACGCACACACAATGGATGATTTTTTTCTGTCGATTTTTTACTGCAAAAACTTTCTGATATCGATAAGTTTTTCAGTTTGATCTTTGTCACATGTCGGCTCCGATCTAGCAGGAGAAATTTGCGACTTTACCAAGGAGTTCATGCTCTTTGTGCGTGTTGTTTTGCAAATTCAGATAGACGTGTAAGATTTTCTGATGTGTGTGTGAGCAGGAAAGAAATGTCAAGAATTAGAGGCTCGATCTTCGATAGAAAGAAAAAATGAAATACAAGTAGTAGACTGAATGATTGAGGTAATGAGAGTAAATAGATTCAGCGCTATATATATAGCGTGTGAAAAAAAGAATGATTCTGCTATTCGTCATTCGGCCATGTATTTTCTTTTCGGTTTTTGTTTTTTTTTTGGGTTTGTTTGTTTGTTTGTTTGTTTGTTTGGTTGGTTGGTTTTTTTTTTTTTTGGATACATGCAACAGCACGAAGCAAAAACAAGCCACAACCAAGCATTATTTTGTTGATGGTACAGTGACAGTACGATCCAAAGCTTTACAACGAGTTCGGTGACAGGAAAGATGACAAGGGACGGCGCTAGAACGTAGATTCCTTTAAGAGGAATATACATTTTGAGACGTTTGTTGAGGTATCTTAGTGCTTGTGAAAGGTTTTAAACCAGCAACAGTGTCTTAACTACACCACCCTTTTCTTAACAAAAAGCCAGTTAAGAGACTTAAATAGGGTGAGGGAATGCGAGCAGCCCAATTCTGTAACCTTTACAATTTGATTGTACCACTGAAAATTAAGTTAGGAGACCATAAGACCACTGCGATAATCTAATACGGAATATACACAACTTCTCATTGCATAATAACACGCATCGTGGTTTCATACTTCCTTATTTTGTGACACACTTCTCAACTGAAACCGAACAGATTTGCCAATTTGGTTTTGCTAGGTCACTGACATGTTACTGTCAAGGTAAATCCCAAAGATCTGAATTGAAAGTGATAGAAATTTATTTGAGACAAATATTTTTCACAGTAGGATTCTATATGTTTCAGATACGTTTTTGTACGTTTCGAATTCCATGTCTTATTTCGATGAAACTTCCAACGTTGTTTTAAGCTGACTAGACTTGCTTTGTTTTGATTTGACGTGTTGGCTCACTTTTCATTGTTGAAAAAGCCGACCAAATTGGATTTAAATGGTTTTCGAAAGGTACAATTCTATAAAGCACAATTTAATTTAGACATGTATTTCTTGTTGATACTTATGCTAAAAAAGTTACCAATTATTGTTCGACTTTATCGCGCGGAACGTCATTTTGTGTATATAGGCGTATGGCGGGGGCGTAGCTTTTTCATGGCTGTGTGTGTGACCAACGATGTACAGTACAAAATCAAAAACAATACATTCCCTATACCAGAAAATTCGTTTTTACATTTAACCTTTTGAAGCAATGTGAAAACGCATGGCTCTAAACTTAAATTCACCTAATCATACCTACATCCGTCAATTGCCTCAGATTATAGAACAAGAAAAAAGCTCAAAAATTCAAGTGGGAGCAGGGGAAAAAAAAAAATAAGTGAACAGTTGGCCCGCGAGCACAATGTCAAATGCTGCTTGTCTATCAATGTCTATAGTTCACGATTCACGACATTATTGTACGACCATTTTCCACACAAGCCATGGTTATCAGTTTCATCACATGATAGTGGCTAGGCATTGATGTACGGTGGAACAAAAAAAAAAAAAATCCAAACAAACAACCCAACAACAACAATGATAACAAAGGAGAGAATGACAACTGGCCGGGTTTTTCATGGGGTTTGACGGCGTTTTTGGTGTTGATAAGAGTCACTCTAATGGACCATCTACGCCCCCTGTCAAGACAATAATATCGCGCTATTGGTCAGGGGTTTTGTGGCGAAATGTCATGTTTTATGAGTCATGTGATTACTCCAAAGGGCCATTTGGAAATGTAGGGCGGATTATCAGCGATGAATAAGAGTCCACTGCTTTGGAAAGCACCGACACGTCTTTAAACTTAAACGTTGTCACGACTCAAGGTGAGTTTATTTCTGAGTTTATTCTTGATGCAAGAAAACAGTACGTCTTTAGTTTTTTTTTTTTAATGAACTCTTTTTTTCTCAAATTATTGGTGATGAGTCATGCTAAAAATGAACAATGCATTAAGCCATGTGTAAATTACTTTACCTCTGAATGCTACAAAATGATAATAGAGAAAATTAATGATTTTGATGTTTAGGGGCATGTTTTCTGGAGGATAGCTTATTCTACGTGTTTGTTTCGATCTACTAAGAATGACTAAGCCTTTAGCAAGAATTCGATGAAAAACATATGACGTTCCTTTAAAGGATAGTAAATGAGTTCCCTTTGTTTACCAGGTCAAAGTCTGCGCTGTGATATCGTCCAAATGGATTTCGTGGGTTAGCAAGTTTTCTGATGAGCAAACATTGATATACCGCTAGTTTCCTGGTTATATTGTTTTTGCACTCTCCTGAGATATTGCAGCTCTAGAAAAACTTAGATTTATCGCAAAACTCCGACTGAATGCACCCACAAGAACATAAAATGTTCCTTCATCTGCTTTGTTATCCCACAGGACAGTTTCCAGAAGACCAGAGTTGTTCAAATCGTGCAGAGTTGTTCAAATTCCATGCAGTATTGGGATAGCTCGACGAAGATGATATGGATCCGCGTCCTACCCATGTGATTTCAACATACTTCCACACCTCCGCCCCACACAGGTACATTTTCAGGAAAAATACGCCCTACCTGCAATGGATCTAAAAAAAAAAATTAGACATAGAGTCTTGATCATTGTTGTCCTTCAATGTGCAGCTAGCCCTGTCAAAATAATCTCATTTTAGAAAACGGTAAGTGTGCAAGAGCGATTTTTATGTGCAAATTCAGCTTTGTAAAGCTGTATGCGCACACACAGGCTGAACCATGGCACAGAGCTCCGAGCTGAACGTCCTTACTCGGGCCAGATTTGGGTCGACGAGAAACGGACACCGCGGTGAGAAGGGTGTGGCCAAGGCCCTGGTCGTGATGGGAGTCGGTATGATCTTCCTGCTCGTCTACGCTGCCGTGCCGCAAGCCCCTCTCCTCATCACCGGCCTCAGCATCGTTCTCTTCGGCCTCACCGTCCTCCTTCTGGGAAGGCTCATGTACTGTGTAAGGAACTCGAGTTCGACAGATTCCAGAGGACCACCAGGAAACGAACCACGAACGAGTCGACCTCGTCAGCGACACGTAAGCGAGTCGTCGATCACGGTTTCACAGCGCCAGATGCAGACGAGGACAGAAACAAATTCATCTTCGATGCTAGAAGGCGACATATGGTGAGATGAAACCTTTATATGCTTGGTCTCTTTCTCTCTGTAATTTAATCTGCTACAAACATCTTTTATATTAATTAAGTTAGATTAAATCAAATAACTTATTTTTCCATAAATAAAAGGAAATACATAATACCGATTCAACTTTTAAACAATTTGGAAGGATGTCACATATTTTGCCCTGGATATTCAAAAAATCATTCAAGCATTTTTTTTTTTAATCTCTCTGGTTCACAGTAGATCATAGCAATAGGCACCACCTTACACCTCTTATGCATGAACTGTCATTTTATTTTTCTTTCTATTTTTAGGAGAAATGTTAAGAAATACTATGTAAAAGTTTCTTCAACGATTTCTTAAGTTCAGTTCAGTTCAGTTCAGTTCAGTTTTTATTTCTGCATTTCAAAATCAATACAAATCCACAAATCAACAAAATACTTACATAGTCATTTACACAGCTAATATTCGTAACGTTTGGATCTTACATACATTTTTTTTTTCAAGAACGAATATCATATATGAAAGGAAGCAATAGGAAATGATAAAAATGAAATGCAGGGGACCATCATCATAAGCTAAGCTTGACGAGGAAGATGGTCCCAGGTAAGGAGATACATAAAGAAAATCTTGCCACTCACTGAGTGGGGGGTAATTGTGCAAAGGGCACAACGAAGAGATACATAAAGAAAATCTTGCCACTCACTGAGTGGGAAGTAATTGTGCGAAGGGCGTGCGGTGCAGTGCGGTGTGCATTGTGTTGGGATGAATCTTGGTTTGTACGTTGAGTGTTATTTTGTGTATCAGTGTGATGAGGTGAATGTTACTTCAGTTATGGCCGTGAACTCATTGTTTAGGGTGTTTGTTGACCAGGTGGTATGAATATTTATGTGTCAGAAGTATACTGGATTATGAGGGTGTTTTTTAGTTCTCGTTTGAAAATGTTCAACGACGTACGTTGTTTTAAATTAGGGGGTAAAGAATTCCAAATATCTGGTCCATTGTGCTTTAAAGATTTTTGAGCTAAAATGATTCTGGGGTTTTCGAGATGGTAATCGGACGACTGACGTGTTGGATATGAATGAACGGTGAAATTTGGAGTGAAGAAGCCATCAAAAATTTTTGGAAGACAATTAAATGTATATTTATACATAAAAACAGCAGTTTGAAAGGTGTGAAGATCCTCAATTTTCAATGTTTTTAGTTGACGAAATAGGGGATTGGATGGGGATAAGTAACGGGAATTGGTAATCAAACGTACAGCACGTTTTTGGAGAGTAAGAATTGGATTAATTTTAGTTGAGCCACAGTTTCCCCAAACGATATTGCAGTATGTGATATGTGGTAAGATCAATGCATTGTATAGAATAGTCAGGGAATTTTGAGAAATGAAGTTTTTCAGTCGATATAAAATTCCTACAGTTCTTGAGACAGACGTGTGGATATTATGAATGTGATCGTTCCAAGTTAAACTCGAGTCAATTGTGATTCCTAAAAATTTAGTAGATCTTACTTCAGTTAAAGATAATCCATCAATATTGATATTATAACTGCTGTTAATGTTCTGTGAAGCAGTAGGTTTGAAACGTATAAAATTTGTTTTAGAGACATTAAGGGATAATTTATTACATATAAACCATCGGGAGACTTTGTCTATTTCCGTGTTCAGAGTATTAAACAGTGTTTCGAGGTTCTCATGGGAGTAAAAAATATTAGTATCATCCGCAAAAAGTATAAATTTAAGAGTTTTTGATGTATTTATTATATCATTAATATATACAAGGAACAGTAGGGGGCCAAGAATTGATCCCTGGGGAACACCACATACAATATTAGAATTCGGAGATTTTGATGACTTAAATAGTACATATTGCTTTCTGTTGGATAAATAATCAATAATCCAAGAAAGTGCTAAACCACGAATACCGTATCTTTTTAATTTGTAAATTAATATATCATGATCTATGGTATCAAAAGCCTTTGATAAATCCATGAAAATTCCTATAAAATGTTTTTTATTTTCCAAAGAATCAGTAATCTTATCTAACAATTGAATTATAGCTAAATCGGTGGAATGGCCCTTTCTAAATCCAAACTGATTAGGTATAAGTAGGTCAAACATGAAGAAAAATGTACAGGCGTTTATGAATAATTTTTTCCAGAATTTTAGAAATTTTAATTTTAGAATTTAATTTTAGAATTTTAGAATTTAATTTTAGAATTTAATTTTAGAATTTTAATTTTAGAATTTAAATTCTAAAATTTAAATTTTAGAATTTAAGAAAAACTACTTTCGATAAGAATTACCAATTGTGATGAACACAGATACTCATATATTGTAAACTTTTTAATAAACATTTACTGCCCCCCCTTTTTTTTACAAAGCATGTTTTTTTTTCTTCCAGATTTGAAGTATAGAAGATCTTTCTGCTCAGATTTCTCACACTGGATGCACTGTAAAACGTGTGTTCTCATTGAATAGACACTCATTCAAGATCTATTCAATATCTTATGATGTTAGAGCCAGGGCTTTATATTTGGGACTGAGTGTATAAAGTATGATAGAAGCTTTTTTAACTCTCGTCCAAGGGAGATGGACTGGACAAATACTGTAATGTGGCACAAACATCGCACAGAAAAAGTTTCTGTTCTCTCGGTTATGTTTACTTTGTCCTGTCCATGACCTACGATGCCTCGTTTGTTTCTATCATTTTGGTCCAGTTCTGACGTAATTATATTCGTTATCGCTTGACACAAATGCCATAGTTTTCATCTTGCGATCCTCCCCGTCAACATTCATTGCCCACTGCTGATAGATTAAAAAAATCGAAAAATTTTATATAGCCTCTTGCATAACTTATCTGTTGTTATGGTAAAGAGCAAGGTGGATTCAAATAATGAATGTTAAAATCTATACAAAATGTCAATTATTTCTAAAAATGAAACCCCGAAAATAAAATACAAGCCATTTCTATTCATCAATTTGAGCAACTTTGGCTATTCCAAAATCACCTAAATTCGAATTTTCGGAGAGAAGAAATTGAAGGTTATTTCATTGTTCATAATTATTCTAAACACCGTGTATTAAGGGGCAATGGTTATGGTACTGTCGTTAATGAGCAGGAAAGGATCTCTGTTTCTTAATCAACCATGTGATCACTGCTGCTTCTCCATAGGGGAAATTATACTGTTGCTGTAAAATTAGCAATGATGATCATATTTGTATAATAATTGTACATAAATTATGACTGTGTGTGGACTAATAGTGTTGAGTCATAGGAGTATAACTATAATTTCAAAATCCTCTTGTCGTTTCTATTTTTGCAGGACAAGTGGTCTATCTCTTATGATGCCGTATCCACCCCTTGATCCCCCGCCTGTCTATTCGGCTACCCCGGTGGATTTTGAGACCGACGTGGACTCACAACACACAGGCGAAGATCCCGACGACACCGTGTCCGAACTACCCGTTCTTTTTCCAATCTACAGTCGTCGACGAACATTATCCACCCCGCCGCTGCCATCCTACGAAGAGGTCATTGAGTTAGATAGACTCAGCGGAATGGACACGATGTCCTCGTCAATGCCCACGCTGTCATCGCCGCTGTCATCGGTATCCACATCAACGATTACGACATCGACAGCTGATATTACCAGTGGGCTCGAAAGCGTTGTGTCGTCTTCAACAGATACTTGTGGAGGAGAGACGAACGTTACGTCATATAGTCCAAGAGTGCAAGCCCTTCCAAGTACAACACAGATCGAAAACAATTCGTGATGTCAAGAGGTCCCCTGTGTGCCAGTCTAAGGGGAATCCAACGGAACTGAAGACGTGATGAACCTCTTTTTGCCGTCCAATGCTCACAAAGGGCTCACGTCTGCAACTATCAGGGATTTTTTTCCTGTGACATACTGTATTTCGTTCAGCGATGCTTCATAAAGTAATTTGTTTGTTGCTGTGTGACATCAAGTCTGAAAAAAAAAAAACTTCTTATACTTTTTCCTACATTGTACCAAATCCTGGGGTCAGTTTTTTTTTTTTATTATTATTGACCCATGTGCTGATAGCTAGAGAAAAAGGTTACGATATTATGGTTATTCAGTTTTATGAATGTTTGTTTGCGTACCTTCATGTTTATACTTGTAAAGTATACTATAAAAATATAAACTATATAAACTATAAACATTTTGTTTATTTTCCTATTGTCTATTTTCCTAATTTCTGTTAGTTTCTTCCTTCAATGTGCATAGAGACATTAATCTATTTTTGTGATATGCGCTATATAAATACGGTTTATTATTATTATTATTTGTTTACTGATATGTGAGTCAGATGCAGCTGTTTACTAATGAACTCTTTTAGATAGGATCATCATATATTCATTTTGATAGCCAAATGGATATCTACCTCTCTTGAGAATGTTATTCAGAAATGGCATTTTGATATTCGCTTGTTACAAATTCTTGCGAGAAGTCTGAGTTATAAATATGTAAAAGAAACCGAAGTTATTTGATATTACTCTTCGCTTTCTGCCTTACCAATGCAAAGTACATGTAGTTATTCTCTACGAGAGAAAAATGCCCTTCTGAATAGATTACTTTGTATAAAATGAGTTTTGTACTGTGTTTTACATTGTTCTATGTTTATAACTTATATTTTTTCAACTAATGAAGTATTCTTGTTTGTATAGCAGAAAACTGAATGCATAGTAAGTTTGGAGGGCCTATTTTCAAAGAACTCGTCTTTCATATATATAGCCCCATTATGACATTTGCATTGTATGCTGGTAGCCAACTGTCTGTACTGAATGGATGGATGGGGCTTTTATTGATTCAGCAGAAACATATGTTACATATCATGTTGACTATGTCGACACTAGAATAAATTTTTAAATGAAATGAACACACTGTATTCTCTCACATTGAAGTTAAACTTTTTTTTTTAAATCTTGCAGTAATGACAATCTTTGGCCAGTTGCATGCTAGAGTTGCATAACTTTTGTACTAAATCACTGTTGAGAAAAATAGAATTTGTCATTGTTGTTTTTGTTCTTTTAATAATCTCTATTTCTGTAAATTTGCCAATACCTGTTCCCGTAGTTGTATACTTTATACCAATCTTTCTAGCCTGAATAAAATCATTTCAAAAATACAAATGTCATTTAAACGAAATGTGTTGTCAAAAAAAGACTGAGATTTTCATTAATAAGTTTTAACTATCTATCATTATTTTTTTGTTTCTAGATACTTTATTCCAAAAAGTAAGTAACAAAGAAACGGTTGGGTAAGGTGCTTCGATGAATCAAATTAATGATAACAATTTCAAAAGTTTTAACCCCAAACGGGTTCAGTGCCGTTTTTAAAGAGTCTGCAGTATACGTCCATCACCAGTAAGAGCAAATTAAATCCTTTCCAGTAATATTGGATATTCTTGAAGTTTTGATTAAACATACATCTAATTTCGTTATGATTTTGTTTGCTTTCAGGATTAATGGGAAATATCTTAAATTAACAAGAACAAGAGTAATTCCTTTTTCGATCGCACTCTTTATATGATACTGACAAATCTATAACCTTGTTTTGTTTGGTTGTTCTTCTCAACCTGATTCACCACGTTGACAACAACAACTTGCCAAACAATAATTATAAGAATTTTATACGAAGTAGCAAAGACAAGATGCAAAGTAACCTGTCAGTTAGAAACTTTAACTTCAAAAGTTTAAATTCTTTTGTATAAATTCATTTACAACATAACTTGATAATAAATCATTTCGGTCAGGCTGTGATAATCATCCATCTTTCCTACAACACTGTTAAAGTCATTGAAATCAGTCCAGATACAATGACTATTGCGCATATTCTATATATGCGTATTTTGAGTGGTATGTATGTATGTTGTGTGTTTCTGTTTTGTTGTAGGTCCATGGTGTTATACATGAAATAATGTAAAGGGTCATACCCATGATAACTATACGTTCAATCTTTCATCTCTCAATTGAACATAAATTATTACAAAAACTTTATTATTTCAATGTTGGAGGATATATATATATATATATATATATATGATTTAGGTCGCTAGCTGGATGCATAGCAAATATGTGGCCAAACGTGCATGTGGCAACACTTAGCGTACTCTGTAATGTAGCAGATCGGGAGAGATACAGTTCGATATCTCCTATCTTTTGTTTTTGTATTTCCGACCAATGGGGTAGATGGTAGATGTTTGTGACGTAACGTTAATTCGTAGATGGTTTCACGGAACTGAGATCATCTCTACTAATCATGTTTGATGGTGGGATTGATGAGTGGAATGTTTGTCATTCGTCTTCCCATGATCATTGTGCGTGAGTGTGTATTATTTTGCTTATTGTTAAATGTAAATTGTATATGTGTGTCATCTCCGAAACCTAGGAGAATGAGCAAGCTTTTTACGTGTGGTCCTGTCTACTCGTAGCATCTTACCCGTGACGTACTTCTACACGTATACGTGTTATTTGGCCTCTTTATGGGTCATGGTCTGTTGTTAATCATAAACGAGGGAAATTTATGTGCTAGTTGCAGTCTCACCTGACCTTTGCTGAAGGCGTCATTGCTTTATTAATTGCAGGAGGAGCAGGTAGACGGTGGTTTATACGATAGACTATTGATACAAGCCACCGCTACAAAGGATAAGGCTCATGCCTAAGAGCCTTTGCATAAGGCTAAGTCTCATCTGAAACGCGACATCAAACCTGCTGTTTGCTAACTGACGACCTGCTTAAACTGACCCTCTGTCCAGTTTGCTTGTCATATAGCAATGAAACTTTTTTTTTCCATTTTTGTGCCCAGAGTCTGATTGCAGATTTGCAGACTAGATTGCAGTAATCCAAAGGACGAGCAAACGGTCATAAATGCAGATAATTGATGACTTTTTAAGAAACTTCATATTATGCACTTTTTTTCTCTCCCCAGTAAACCTTGATGAAATTTGACGAAGGAATATTGATATCAAGGAGAATATAGCAAGTACGAAATCAATTTTTGTCGAGAGGAAATTTACTTGACCTTTTAATTGTAATATGATTTGACATGTCTATAATGTTAGCTTGATACATAAAAGGATATTAAGTGCGATATGCTATGAAATTATCCACTCAGAGACATCCGTATAGAAATCATTGTAAGCATTCATTGCATTATGGGAACTGTACAAGTGAAAGAATATCTTTTTAATTTAAAAAGGAAAAAAGCTTCCTTTTGTTTCGAGCATCATGATGCTGATAGACAAAACCCCATTTACCTGCTTACGTCTACCAGTACGTTCTCCTGTCTGTAAGTAAGTCGGTGACGTTCACAAACCTTATGGGCCTCAAGGGGTTAAGGACAGTCATTGCACTCACCATTACCACCATTTTCTTTTCTGAGTGCTCAAAGTCTAATGCAGGAGAGTGACCGCATTGGGCAATCAGCAATGAAAGTGTCTCTTTTGCGGCATTACTCACGAAAAGTGAAATGGAAAACATACAGTACAATAAATGATCAAACCAGCAAAGAAAAGGTCATGCTGTGCTTCAGAGCTCATTCTTTTTGGTGTCGTGACGGTGAGAAGCATGCAGAGTCCAAATGAAGTATCTGAAAAGTGAATCACAGCCTGATCGTGCCTAGAAACAGGGATATTTTGATTGTAAAAATTTGATTTTTTTTTTTTTTTTTTTTTTTTTTTTTACTAGTGACAATCACATACATACCTATTAGTAGATATGATTATTCATATATCTACCAGGCCCGTAACTAGGATTTTTATGGTAGGGTTTAGATTAGAAAAACGAACCTTTTGGTTCAAGTTATTGTTTCACATTGGGGGCGCAAAAAATTTCAAAAGAGATTCTGATGCCACTTCCGGGTTTAATCGGCTGACAAGGAAAAAAAAAAACCCATACAAAACAAAAACAAAGACTAAAACCCCCAAACAAACAAAAAAAAAAAAAACCAACAAACTTTTCTTTTTCTTTCTTTTCTTTCTTTCTCTCTCTCTCTCTCTCTCTCTCTTTTTTTTTTGTTGCTGGCAAAAAAAAAAGGGGGTGGGGGAGGTCCGCGAATCATTCTTTTTTTTGCTGCTGCCAAACCGGGGAGAGGGGTGGGGGGATCCGTGGAACCTACTGAACCCTCCCCCCCCCCCCCCCCCCCCCATAGCTACGGGCCTGTTTGCTATACTGATCGGACGTGGATGCACTTTACGACTGGATTTTTCTTTCAAAGAGTGGACCACCGTTGAGGGCGACAACCTCACACGATGTGAACGATTGTTGTCATTAATCGGGTGCGATGCCATGCCCAGCTTTGACCTGAGGATGTCAGCAGCTAACATGTTAATATTCTTGCCATTTTCCTCTTGTAAGCCGAAAATGTTGATGTATGACTTCATGGAATGTTGTTCCTAATTGTTCAGATAATTTTTCAATCGTGTGTTGCTTTGTTCCTGCTCGGTTATGTAATCCTCAAGGTCCTTCACTTATTGTCATCCTTTTTGTGTCGAGTTTTTGTTTCAGGTCAAAGACTTCCCCTTGAATGGCTTCCACTTTCGTAAGGTTTTCACCAGATTTTTTTTTTTTAATACTGATAATGATAATTGATAATGATGGACTCCAGCAGGCTAGCAAATTTATTTATTTATTTATTTATTCAGTTTTATTTAAAAAAGAAAGAACAGGGTAGTCACGTTCAGGGCCCAAGGGCCTGCTTTTCAAGTGAGCCCTGTTACAAATAGTACATATTGCGAGTAAAAATCACATAATACAACAGCAACAAAAAAGAAAGCAAACGAACACATAGAAACAAGCAAGATGTGATATCTACATAAGTAAAAAAGATACAAAAATTAACAAATTAAAAGTAAAAAACAGCAGGAGATTACCATATGCAAAAATAAAATAAATTATGTTACCAGAATGTACAAAAATAATGGCCAAAAAGTGATATGGCAACGAGTAAAAAGTACACTTTCACACTTTGTTCAGAAAATTGAAATATTGCAGGTAGGTTTACATAGTGTAACGCAAACAAAAAGAAAAGAGAAGAAAAAAGTAATCGAAACAAACATATGAAAAGTAAAAGAAAAATGTGAGAAAATAGAGATGCGTTATCATACATAGATATAGATGCAAGGATTAAAAAAAAAAAAAAAATGTAGCGCATATTAAAATAGTACCAAAGGCAAGATCAGAAATCATATCATAATGTACTAAAAACAATGAGCATTGAGAAACATAATGATACAGAAATAAATGCATACTAATATGTATAAACTCTTAATTGCTCATCATTTTAACATATCAAAAATCTGAGTTTATATTTGTTGATCGAATTTGTCTTTTAAACCTTTCGAGGCAGTTTGACGATTGAATAAAACTGGGAAGATTGTTGAAAAGAGAGCAAGCGAAGAAGGAAAATGTACGTTTTTTGTATTCTGTTTTAGGCATGGGGATGAACAATGGGCAAGATAAGGCATATCGAGTTTCGTACGTGATTTGACGCCTTGTAGCCATAGGACATAAGTATGATGGGGCTAATCCGTTCAAGACTTTATATACAGCTACGCAGTACTGATACTCAATGCGTTTTTGTACACTTTGCCACCTCAATCTATTCAACAAGTTGTGAACGGGAGAATAATAGTCTGCCTGCATTACGAGTCGGGCAGCTTTGTTTTGGACCCTTTGTAATTTGACCAAGTTAGTCTTGGTGCATGTGCCCCAAACAGTACAACAGTAGTCTATGTTTGGCAATACCAGTGAGAAGTATAGTTGCGCAGCCATTTTCATGGTAATACAAGACCGAATGCGCCGAATACAAGCTAATGTGCAGGCCGTCTTTTTTACGATACGTTCAATGTGAAGTGACCAATCTAGACTGTCTGTGATAATTACTCCAAGATATTTGATATCACTGACAATATCCAGATACTGACCATCAAATTCTAAACTCATATCTAAACCATTTCTTTTCCTTTTCGAAGCAAATATCATAACTTTTGTTTTTTCACCATTAACCCTCATTCCGTTGTTCTGAAACCAGGAAGAAAGAGTGTTTAAATCTTTTTGCAGCGAGGCCTGAATTGTACGAACATCCTTAGAAGAGTTGAAAATGGCTGTGTCATCGGCATACAGAGAAATTCTCGTCTTATCATGAAATTGCAATCTACATATGTCGTTGATATATACACAAAAAAGAAGCGGCCCAAGGATAGAGCCTTGAGGTACACCGGATAACATTGGAAGGAGCCCACTCATTACACCTCTGAAAGACACACATTGTTGTCTATTTTTTATATATGAGGCAAACCACGTAAGTTCGTTGCCCTGAACACCATAATACGGTAGTTTTTCTAGCAGACCTTCATGCGGTATGATATCGAATGCTTTTTTAAGATCTAGAAATACAGCGCCGGTGATTAACCCTTTGTCTAAACAGTCCAAAATGGAGTCGCAAATTTCTGTCAGACATGTAGTTGTAGAATGTCCTGGACGAAATCCAGATTGTCTCTCAGATAACAGGTGTTGCCTGTGTAAATAATCATATAATTGCTTTTGAACAGCTTTTTCAAGGATTTTTGAAACGATAGGCAGAATTGATATAGGTCTGAAATTCGACATCTCAGTTGAGTTTTTGGACTTTGGAATAGGAATGATTTTCGCACGTTTAAAATCATTGGGTACGTCACCAGTTTGTAATGAACAGTTAAACAAAAGAGCCAAAGGTTTTGCTAGAAAATGAGATCCACATTTGAGAAGTCTTGGGTGAATATCATCAAGTCCTATACTCTTCTTACAATTGATTTTATCCAGCTCTTTCTGTACAAAATTTGTTGTTATCTCATCAAAAGTAAACCTTGAATCTACGGTTGCTAGTGTACACATCTTATTTACATCAATTGGGGGCAAGTTGTTATTCATGCTCCCTATACGACAAAAGAGAGCATTAAAGTCGTTTGCCAGCTTTACACGGTCAGTGACAATTTCTCCATCTACAGTGATGCTATTATCTTGAACCTGTTTTTTGTTAGGTAGAAGGTTGTTTAAAACTTTCCAGGACTTATTGGGGTTATTACAGGTTTCAGACAGTCTGCTTAGAAAGTATCTCTTGCGTAACTTCTTATTGAGGTTGTTAGCCTTGTTGCGAGCCACCCGGTATCGTTCCCAGTAGTAGTTTTCTTTTGTTCGATCAAATTTTTGCTTATTGTAATCACGTTCTCTCGCAAGCTGGAGGTAATCATCATTAATCCAGGGCGCTCCCCTAACCTTTTTCCTGACCGATATAAATGGGGCGTGTTTATCACTTAGTTTTATGAACAATGCATGAAATTTTTGCCACATAGAGTCTACTCCAAGATTTTCTACCAGAACATCTTCCCACTTGATTGCTGCTAAGTCGGACAAAAAGGCATTTTCATCAAAGGATCGAAAGGAACGAAACGTAAATACCTGGGGCTTCGTTTTTTGTGGTAAGGCTTTGTATACCAGAAAGATGAGTGAATGGTCACTCAGACCAAGAGATTGAACTCCAGATGGGAGCGGCCCCATATCTTTAGGTATGCAAATCAGGTCTATTAAAGTTGAGCTGTGGGGAGATATACGAGTCGGCTTTGTAATTATTTGAAACATGGCCTGTGCATTACACAAATCATTCATTTTACGAGAAAGATGATTAGAAGTCAGCATATTGCAATTAAAGTCACCAATGAGTATTATATCATCAGTAAAGTTGTGGATCTTGTCAATACAATCTTCTAAATATTCAAAAAAAGCGTTATCATTTCCGGGTTTACGATATACCACTCCTATTATAAGTGGCCTTTTACATGTCATACGTATTTCAATCCACAAAATTTCAACGTTATCACATTCTAAATCGCTTCTTCTTAAATGAATAATCTCTTCTCTGATATAACATGCAACACCTCCACCTAATTGGCCCCTATCTTTCCTTTCTATTTTATAACCGTCAATTGATATTATATTGGAGTGGATACCATCATCAAGCCAAGTTTCCGATAACGACATGATGTCGTACGGATTTTGTTGTAAGAATTGAAGCAAATCGTCTGTCTTATTTCTTAAACTTCTGATATTAAGATGTGCAATTTTCATACCTTTGTATTTTGGGAAATTGAGAGAATGCATGACACAAAAACACACACACAAAAACAAAATAGAACACGTAAGGTGAACAGAAGAAACCCTATATCCTGGGTACTCTTATAAAATACACGTTAGAGTTCAAAAGTTCAAAATGGAATGCTCACTTAACGACTTTGTGGAGATGGCTTTCCCTCGTGATGGTAACTCGTTCGCCGCTCGGTGTTTTGACAAGGATCCTACCATCCTGCGTCCAGAGTTTGTGGGTTCCCTTTTTCAGGCTCCTTTTCAGTTTCCAAAACAGCCGCGATCGCTCTTTCGTGAGGTTTTCGTTGATGTAGATGTTGCTCATTCCTTTCTTTCGCAGATCGAATCTTGAGCTGTAGACCCTCTCTCTCATGCGATAGCTGGTAAATTTCACTATGATGTGCCGATTGCGTTTTGCCCTTTTGTTGTCGTTGCTGCCACTTTTCTCGAGGACGGGACCCAGACGATGACTTCTGTCGATGTCGCTGCTCGTGATGTCGATTCCTAGGCCGTCTTTGCATATGTCGAGGATGACGTCGTCGGTGCACTCGTTGCTGCTCTCCTCTATACCGGCGAATATCAAGCAATTTCGCCGCGAGTACTGCTCTGCCTCGTCCATGTCAGCCTGCAGGTCCTGCACTTTTTGTGAAAGCGAGGAAATCTGTTAACAGTGATAACGATGATGAAATTGATAATAATACGACTAAGAAGAAGAAGGAGGAAGAGGAGGTGGAGGTGGTGGCGGAGACGAAGAAGAAGAAGAAGAAGAAGAAGAAGAAGAAGAAGAAGAAGATCAATAAGAATCATTATATTAAGCATGGATTTATTGTGGTATTCAAAGTAGCGTCTCTTAAATGTTCATGGTCTACCACTGGGCCCTACCATTATATTTACCCCTGGAATTGTCAAGTAGCCATTTACACTTCTGTGTCAAGAAGAGCATGGCTGGGGAAACATAATTTAGACTATAGAATAATTTTAAAATTGTCATTATCATCATCATCCTGTTATCATAGAAAATTTATTGAAACTTGATAATGCATTAATTTTCGATGCATCATGCCACTTCACATCTGAAGTGCTGAGGTTCATCCTTGGCCTGGTTAATTTGGAGATCCCAATCTTATTCGGATGTTAGGTTCTGAGAGGAGACAACGGTTAATGATTGCACTGATCGCAGCCAAGCTGGAATGGAGAGGCGCAGGTTGGTCGCCCGCTGTCGGAGAGAAGTTATAAGGTGTATGTGAATTTGCGTGTAGAGTCGAGAAGGGGCTGAGTTTTCGATTTAAAAGCATTATCTTCGTCAGAGGAAAAATGAAACGGATCCTGAGCGTGGTGACTTGCGAAGGACATATCTTTTTCATTTATTTCATTTATTTTCATTTTCAACAAAGAATGTAAGTGTACAAAATATGTCATGCAAAAAAGCAATATACATATTCTATTTATATCGAATGTAATATAAACACATCTTTATTGTTTTGCCAACTTTTCAACTTGTGAAGTTTTAAGCACAATAGGCTTCGTGTGAGTGGAGGGATGTATACCAACTGATGTTTGTGTGCGTGTATGTGTGTGTGTGTGTGTGTGTGTGTGCGTGTGTGTGCGTGTGTGTGTGTGTGTGTGTGTATGTGTGTGTGTGTGTGTGTGATAGTTGAGAACCAATTCCTTCTAAGTTGTGTAGAGTGCGAAAACAAATAAGACACAAACCGACCATGCGATAAGAACGGGAGACCAATGGTCAATTTGGTCGCTGTATTTCTTGCTGCTTTGGCGTCGTTACGAAATGCTGTTTGTCCATGGCGTTGTCATTTCGTTTTGTTTTACCTTGGCAAGGAACTCGCATTTTCAGTTGGCGTAGGGCCTACTCTCTTGTAACGTAATATCGCAATGCCTGTTGGACCAGCGAACGAGAGAGCAAAGCGACAGCGGTATTAGTAATGTTGTTGAGAAGAAATATGAAGTTGATGATTTGGTTTAAGTTTTGATCATACGTAAGACTTTATATAAGGGGAATAAACTGGGGGTGGGGTGTTATCTTCCCTAGCCCCACCCCCAGTTTACGTTGATGGGTCCTGATTACGGTCAGCAGAGTATAGATAACGCAGCGTGTAAGTCAGCACGTTTGTTGAGGGCAAACAACCTTTCAACCCCAGTACCAACACGTAACACAAAGATAGATTCGGAACAAGTGTATGTATCTGACAGCACGCTGGTTCCTTCTCTTTCATGTGCTAGTAGAATGGCCGAGAGATGTCTAATTCTACAGACGGATCCATGACAGTCAAAACTTGTGCTGTTTCGACTGTTTGAGGTTCAGTCTCATTGTGTTTGACTTTCAATTCAGCAGCATGTAGAAGTATGAGTATGCTGAGCTGACATGGCTGGTTGTCTTATATCCAGGACAATAATTCAAGGAGAAGGCCTCGTACTTCGAGGTTGAGGTAGCATGAATCAACTGACGAGACGTAAACATGGCTACCCTGACCGACTGATGCATCACAATTAAGCTCGCAGCATTTTAAACAATGGCTCGAGATGGACGAACAGTACAGGGGATGCCCTATCGGCGACCACCGAGGCACGAGTACAAGGGATGGCAGAACCTTCGCTGCAAGTCCTTTCTCACTATCACGTTTGGCGCCCTGCTTATGATCGTGTCGCCAATCGCCAAAACTCCGGCTCTGATCATCGTGGGCATATGCGTCATCATGACGGGACTCGCCCTCCTCTTCATGGACTACGTTGCGAGGAATATGTACAAGGATCGGACGGCATCGGTGGCGGGAGACGGCATATATCGAAGTTGGGATCGCCTTCATCGAAACCGGCGTGCACGTCGGCATCGAGCGTCGTCCAGGGCCGAGCCTAGCTCGCCGCGAGCGACTAGCGAGGAGACGAACAACGGGGACAATCCTCCGACGTACGCAGCGAGTATCAGCGTTGAGGAATTGATGCGGTATGTTCCTTTGGTCCTTTGGGTATAATCCCATTTTGTAATGTATGTGTTTCATACATGTTTCTTTGTATCTGGCGTTTCAGATACAACAGTAACTACGTGCTGATCTTCTAGCAAAGACACTAACTAATTCAGAATAATTGCTTCACACTGCAAGTTCTTATGCCACATTTTTTGATGAATAAGCCAAGGTAAGAGATGAATACAGCTTGCATTTACATTACAGATTGCATTTTTTTTTTTCAGTTCAGTGACATATGATCTCTCATATGAAACTGAGGGCAAGCAATGTGTACTTAAGCAAAATGATGAATTTCATGCTGACTTAGAAGAAACAAAATCAGTGCATTTCAAATTCAGAGAAAAAAGGTACAAACGGTAAAGATCAAGGTCGCTAACACACAATTACGTGTTTTATTTTGCGTGTGTGCGTGTGTGTGTGGGTTTTTTTTTTAACAGTCAGGAAGAACGCAATGTTGAATAATGTATTGCTGTCCACTTTCTTAAGTCGTTTTCTTGCTCCTGCTCAATCGGCTACTTATTTTTCTTTTTACTCGGATTCAGAGAAGAGATAACCCTATTTTCGTTTCGTTCGTACGTTATGAAATCTGTATGACAGGGAAGCATGAAGAAGGGACTGAGAATGAAAACAGTGTCAATCGTATAAAATCACCTGAAATGCCTTTTTCTGCACAGTCGTGACAGTGTCATTACTGAAAAAAAAAAAAACCATTGGAAAAAAACACACGCATTTCCTGCCAGCAATGTCAAACGTGTCCTAGGTATACAATGCGTTGCACAGAAGCCTAAAAATGCTTGTTTATGCATCTATTTTTACAGTCTTTTTAAGGTCCATTTCGGGTCGCTTAGGGATTTCCTATAGAGGGCAGTTGGATTCTCCCTGTTAATGTATCTGTTATATAACAAGTGAGGTGTGAGAGATCTCACATCCCTCTTATTTAACTAACACAGCCATAAGTGGTCAGCCGGTGACTGATGTGCGTTTTTATAGATGAGGTACTTTCTTCCTACATTCCAGTCCAACCATGTTCAATATATTCTGGGTGAGGGGAAAAAACCCCAAACAATTAATAAAAAGTGTTTCATCAAAATCGAACATAATCTATAGAAGATAATTTATAGATATAAGGTAATGATGATGATGATCCACAGCACTTGTACAGCGCCATTTCATATATCTGTTGTAGATACATTCAAAGGCGCAGATTCATCCAAGAGAATTAGCAATTGAGTGCCTGGTGAAAATGTGAGTTTTGAGTGAGGCTTTGAAGTGATCCAGTTTGTCAATTTTACAGAGAAAAAAAATGGGAGGGAGTTCCATAGGCGAGGGGCGATAGAGGAAAATGCGTGGCACCCATATCACTCGACATGTGTAATGAGAAGAGTAAGGCCAGATAAACGAAGGCATAGGGCGAGGCTGCCGCCCCTCGATTACGGAAGACAGGTATCCTTATCACTTATAGGGCCAGACCATGAATTTAAAAGTGAGCAGTAGGATCTTGAAATCAATTCTATTCTTGATTTGAAACCAATGAGAGCAAGAAAATTAGAAAAACTTTATAAGAAAAAAAAAGTTATATAAGAAGGAAGCACATAGTTTGCCAATTGGAGGAGGTGAGGATGATGACGAGGTTTTATGGCTCAGGAACTGTCGATTCACAACCATATAAACCTTCACTGAATTCAATATTCCTTTTTTTCTTGGGGGGGGGGGTGAGGACATAAGAATAGAAAATGAAATATTAAACACCACGCGTATGATTTTGTGCTATTTATCTAGCAATGGTGATTTCTGTTAGAAAAGGGTCGATATTGCTAAATAAACAAATCATTATACTTTGTGCAAAAACCAGTGAGGGCATTGTGAGTTAATGACGTTATTACTTGGTATTGGTGATTTTTACAGGATGTTGAGCTAATGTCACTGTTCTGTGAAAACTTCTTAAATCTTTATATGTCTTACCTTTCTCACGTTATGTCTGATTTGGATTTATTTTATACCCACAAAAGAGTATTAATAGTCTTCGTAATTAAATATTCAAACCATATTTGAAAGGGATGAGAAAATGATACTTCTCTGACAGCTTGAAATAAAAAAGTTGACAAACAATTTACAGAATATATATCATTTCTTTCAGTAAATTATATCATCATATCTTACAATTCTAGTCTTCGTCAATTCTTTTACGAATTTTTCTTCCGAATAGAAATCGTTAATTGGATTCACAACAACCTTTCCTGTTCTATTTCTTGATAGCATCTGTACATGTACAAAAAAAAAGTCAAAAGCAAATCTCATTCAATCTCTTCATGAGCCTTAAGTAAATGAATTCCTCTTCTTTCAAACCAGCATCACATGTGAGTTTACCTATTGCTGTCAAATAAAAAAAGGCACTTATGTAATTTCGTACAATTGTTTTTACAATATCTATCACAATGACAATGAACACAGTGACTTCGCTGTTTGATTTTAAACTGTTTTATAGTAAACCTTGAATCATCTATCACGAATCCGTTCTTGCAAAACACGTCAATTCGTTCGGCTGTATCGTGTTGATAAGGAACTCATCGGAACCCCTTTCCAAAATTATGAATCTATGAATATCTCATAGGAGGCCTGATTGAAAAAGATAGATTCACTCAAATCACCACGAGCTGGAATGGAATCAGTCAGTTTTTTTGTGGAGATTGTATTTATTTAAAATCAAGTTATTTTTCAAACGAACATACTTGGTTTTTTTAACCATATCAGTGATTGGTTCACAATAATATACAAGCATGATTTTTAGTGCACCTCACAGTTCTTTGTTTTTCTCTAAACATTACTTTGTACTTTGCCGGTATGCATTTATTATCTTTATTTGTTAACTATCTTTTTTTTTCACGCAGTCGAACGTAGTGCCTATGATGCAATTCCTGATTTATTCTATTTTATGTTTTGTTGGAAAAAAGAGTCAACATAATATTATAATTAATTGAATTGAATTGAATAATGACAAGCTGACATCTAATCAATCAGTTTGTATAGAGATTATACTTATTTGAAATCAAGTTATTAAGTTAAGAGCATAATTGCTTTTGTCACGCTTAAGTTTCTTAATCGCACTGTCCTCTTCCCCGTCCCCCCCCCCCAAAAAAAAAAAGAAAAAAAAAGAAAAAGAAACAGATACACAGATTACAGAAGTGTGGTTGAGTAGAAAAACGAGAATCATTTTGCCTTTTATCTACTTTAGGTGTCCGGAACCATCTGATTGGACATTCCTACCATCAGAACCACCTCCTGTGTACTTTCCACCAATCACATCCATAGACAGCGACGACGCCCCCGAACCTGTCGAAGACCCGGTACTCACTGACCAATCAGAACGTCCCGTCTTCACCGTGAGTAGGCAGATAAGCGCGCTCACTTTCACCCTGCCGTCGTACGAGGAGGCCACGACAATAGACATTGGAGATGCACAAAGTGACATCCCCCCACGTCATGGTGAAATAAGTTCGCCCAGTACATGTACCAGCACTGCAAGTGCGGACGTTGCAACCGCCGAGGCTGCTTCCCCTGGCCCTGACATTTCCCGGACTGCGGGCACGGAAGATGCCGTTTCTATTGGTGAACTGAATATCGCTAGATCTTCCGATCATGTCTCTCAAGGACCCGATATTAATTCCGAACCGAGGGCGCGAGATACTACTGACAGAGAAACGTCAGACACGTTTCAATTACCTGGTGTTGTAGCCGTCGTGATTCCAGATGAATGATCAGACCACTAACTTGATCCAGAGACTTCCCTTTGCCTAAGATAACTAAGGGCTGCTACTGAATTTATAAATGTTACAGCTTCCTGTCTGCATTGTCATGATTTTATCTGTGACTGATGATTTGAACGTGTGGATTATGTGGTCACTGTTGCCTTGTCATGCTCATTTTCGCTCACTGGCCACGTATTTATAGCATTCATTTCGAATATGAAAATTGCTACGCTGTCCATTCTACTATCCAGAGAATATTTTCTTCTTATTTATGTAATAAGTTCCGAGACATCATCTATTCTTTGTTGAGTGTATCTATTGACCAACATTATCGTTTAAAACGTAACTCAAGGACAGGACTGTTATATATCCGTCCTTAGCAGATTTATGTCCTTCAGATGAAATATCCATGTCAAAACAAAATATGTCACAACAGGGAAGAAAAGGCTTCCTTTCTGAAAGTGAACATCTACATAGAAACATGTGACTTTGATCGCAAAAAAAAAACAAGGTAAGCGTCATATCTAAACATTTTAAAGTAAGTTCATCACAAGATAGAGCAAAACAAATTCTTTACAGTGTCACCTCCCTTGTTATGTAACAAAGAATATTCTTGATGTTATGATTGAAATATATCACATTATTTTCTCATTAATTTCTGTGTTTCTCACCAGGTTTTATCCCAAATGTCTCAAATTAACAAAAAAGGATTTAACTCGGTGTGCGACCAGACTCCTCATATCGAAAGTATTGCTTGTTTGTTAGTTTATCTGCGGCTTTCCTCTTTATGTTTGCATTCACCACACATAATTATTAGCATGACAGGCGCTGTGTGTATACTTTGACTGCATGGACGGTAATCAAGGGCATTCTATAGGTCGTTCGTCCTTACCCTTTCGTCGGCGTGAATAATAAAGCATCCCACGCTCTTTGTAGAGGTATAGAAACCGTCATTTTCACCGAGCATTCCTGTGGAGAAAAGATCTATTATAGCATACAGTAACACCTTAATAGGTTTAATTTGTAAACATACCCCTGGAGTCATATTAGTAACATGGAAGCGTGCAAGTTATGCTCATTCGAAAGGGAGGACTGTTCCAATGTATTTTTTTTTAAACATATGAGTACATTAACAAATGATTGACAGATGAAGTACGAGTAGAATCTTTGGAAAGTTTTTTTTTTGTGAGCGTGTTCAAGCAATCTGAAAAAAAAAGTAGAAAATTACTTTGAAATATATGGAACGTATTGAGATATTCGTTTTGCCACATACGTGATGTTGAGTGTATCATAATCAACTCAAGCATGGAGGTAGAAAAGATTTTTCTACCTCCATGGTCGTAAGGACCTATGCAGTACAAATGCATGTTTACTTGAGTCATGGAGGTAGAAAACCCTCTTTTCTACCTCCATGTTACGACTAATGGAATACGCTGGAACTGACTTGATAGAAACTTCCTGGTAAAAGGAAAGCCGCCCTCTTCGCCACCATTCCGTTTATTCTGTCACCAGTCGGCGGTAGAGGGCGTTCAGAAATTCTCATTGTGCATCGCGGACGTGTGTACCAGTATTGAAGTTCGTATGTACACTATTATCCTCTATTATAAGTTGCGCAAGAATCTTCTCTGGTGTAAAGATATTGGAAGTGAGAGATGAAGGGTAGTGCCATTGTGCTCATCATGACACTCTTTGAAATTCAAATCATCAATAATCCAGGCTCTTTCAAGAGCCCATTGGTTTTGACACTTTAATTGTCATTTTCAAAATATACAGTGCGTGATGTTTATTGTCAGACAAATTGAGAAACATATGAACCAAGAAATAAAAACCCTCCTTATTCAGCTGCATCTCCTAAAATTGTAAATATGTATGCCTGCCTGTGTAAAAACTAATGCTTTTGCATCACTGCGGAATATTTTGTGACAGTTATCCAGGGTAGTATTATGTATTGCAATATTATGTATCCTTGTATTCGCACACTGATGAAATATGCTTTGACAACGCATTGAATAAGCTTACCAAAGCATCTTCATGATATACGATAACATTGATGCAATTTGCATTTGTCTATGTATACATCATTGCCGTCTCTAAGGGTTTACATAAAGGAAACAGAATTAAAAGCATGGATTGCAATAGAATTATTACTGTTCATTGATCTATTTATCGTGTTATGTAGGCTATACTCGAGCAGGTATGCACCACTTGGGATATGATCACAACAGTACACACAAACACACACCCAAACACACATTCTCTCTCTCTCACACACACACACACACACATACAATATATATATATATATATATATATATATATATATATATATATATATATATATATATATATATATATATATAACACAAATAAAATACAAAGTTTTATGGTGACAGGTCTTTTTCAGTTGTTGCCCCAAGATTGTGGAATTCACTACCACAACATATCCGTCAGTCAGCTTCACTGGGCTCATTCGAATCTTCTTTAAAGACTTATCTATTTGTGAATTTATATTTCCTTTTTTCTTTGCACATGTATGTGTGTATTGAAAGTAAATTGTTGATTACAGTATGTTTTGTGATGAGATTGTAAAGCGCATAGGGAACATTCATTTGTTATATGCGCTATAAAAATGTCATTATTATCATTATTATTAACACGTATTTACACGTATATGATATATATGCACATACGTATATACAGTGTATATATAGCAGCCATGAAAACTTACTTCGCAAATGCGAGAGAATGAAAGAATTATTCTTACAAATAAAAGCTGAACTTATTACAAATGACCGCAGAAAACGAACGGACAAATCTGAATGAATCGGAATCAATAACTTGTCGATTAACTGTTTCATACATTAAGCAGACCACATGTCTAAAAGACGAGGAAGGTAATAAAGGCCAGGACCAAAATGTAGACCACAATGTCAAGCAAAGTCATAATTTTCTTATGATTTAATATCCTGTGAGCGATACTTTCATTCGTTTTACATATCAACACAAACGAGCAAAATAGCAATAAGCTTTATAACCCAAAGGTAATTCCTGCAAATTTGCTCCTTAAGTCAATCAAGACACTCCCAGCGCAAGCGTATTTGTAGGGATCACTTAAAATAATTACTTATCATCCAAACTAATGGGCGGAGAGTATTTCCGTTTTTTGTTTGCTTGTTTGTTTGTTTGTTTTTTTTTTGGGGGGGGGGGAGGGAGGGAGGGGCAGACATGTTTACAGGATTAAGGGATTACTAATTGCTCGTATGCTCTTACACATAAAAATATGTACATATTATTACATTTTATGTGTATTATATATATATATATATATATATATATATATATATATATATATATATATATGTGTGTGTATATATATATATATATATATATATATATATATATATATATATATATGTGTGTGTGTATATATATATATATATATATATATATATATATATATATATATCAAGAGTAAAAACAGTCGTATAAAAACACCGCAGGAGCCAAAAACTTTATTACAATTTTTTGGCTCCTGCGGTGTTTTTATACGACTGTTTTTACTCTTGATATCTATTTATCACACACCGACGCAGAACTTTCATATTTTGATGAAGATATACATATATATATATATATATATATATATATATATATATGCGTGTGTGTGTATAACCACTTTCTTATCAGTGAGATATTCCGTGTATAGATAATACCGATTCTATTTTAGCACATTTTTTAACATATCATAATGATTGAAGCGCACTTAAGAAAAAAATCAGTTTCCCACTTCTTGCTGCTGTTACGTGAAAGTCAGGAACATATTGTAAAGAACTTAGATTGTGGCACATGTTAGTACAAGTGAGATGTATTGTGTAACAATGCTTGTTGTTACACTAATTGTTACGTCCTGCGCAGGATGGGAAACCACTGCACCACAATACAGTGTGCTTTTCGTCAAAACTTAACTTGTAAAATATTTTATACGATATTAATCAATATATTACTGTATGTACACCGTTTATACTTCCTGCCAAAATATATAGTCATAATATGTCACCGTCTATACATCATCAGTATAATCGAATTTATAAGAATATAATTGCAAATTATAACACCCGCGTAAAACATATTGGGAACGAGTTGATACAGGATTCCTAGATTCTCGTTCAAATAGAGATGTACTCTGAAAGTGATATGAAAGTATGCGAAAAGTAAAGATAAACAGAATAATTACCACATTATCTATGTAAACAAAAGTACATGTACCATGAATATTCACAGTGCACATGTGGAAAGTGCGTATAATAGAGAGAACTTCACACAGTCAGGGAAATAGATTGAGTGGATGAATAAAGATGTAGTACATATTTTGTCTCTGTGGCCAGCCAACAGTTTGCACCAATATGTCAGATACGTCATAAGCTGTACAGGAATTGCTTTTTGATGATGGTTGAATTTCGTCTCTTTCAACCACGAAACCTTACCTTGCCGCTTAGAATTCTTAACCCGTTCAAGACTAGTCCCGAGCATACTTCGGCAGGTGCCAATGGGAAGTGTGTGTTAAAGGAAAATCTGCTCGTCCTCAACGGGTTAACGTGTATGTTGCTTCATAATCTTTCACCTGTTCCGCGAGCGACACAATGTCCATGGTCTGTACCGCTCGCACTGAGTA
Organism: Diadema setosum; assembly: GCF_964275005.1. Classification (NCBI taxonomy): domain Eukaryota; kingdom Metazoa; phylum Echinodermata; class Echinoidea; order Diadematoida; family Diadematidae; genus Diadema; species Diadema setosum. The sequence goes on along the minus strand of NC_092692.1, from coordinate 4,856,091 downwards.
CGTATCAATAATGTATACGGTCTCCTCGCGAACAATCACAACTACATGGCTGTATGTGCTACACACAAACTACATTCGTGTGAGCAGAGTTTATGGTCTACATTGCGCGGTCTCTGTTTCAAATAGTCATACCTCAATCATAAGAGTCTTTCATGACTCAAAATACTTCCATAAATTATGGGAACCGACCATGCATGAAGAGAGGAGACTTGTAAAAAAGAGAAAGGTGTAAATTATGAATACCATGCACACAATAACGCCACCTTGGTCTGTCGAAATACCGCCTGTTCCTTTTGATTTCAGAACAATGGCAAACCCTATTATAGAAACTCCTGTTTATCTTATCAAAGCATGGAATGCGTATTCTTTACAGATTTGCATCGACGATTTTGAGCAAACTCTTTCCATGTTTTTTAGATTCTGGTTCCTTTTTTTCACCCCGACAAAAGAAACCAGCCCCTCCGACATGTGTATGGTCTACCACCGGAATCTAGATTTGAAACGAACCTCTCAAAAATGTTTGTTGTTGTTGTTGTTGTTGTTGTTTTGCCTGGCACAATTACCGGTATATAAATCTCACATATCAATCATTTTTTTTTTATTTTTACACGAGAGTGGTAAATGCATAGTAACAATTATCAAGATGTGAGGTAAAAATCACCAGGCATTATGTTTACTAAATACAATGTCTACTGCTGTACAATGTAACAGTGAAATAATATGAATCATCTTATTCACAAAAATCTTGATCCTATCCGAGATATTTGACAGGTGTATAGGTGGGTATTACCCTCAATGTTTTGTGTGACCACAATCAAAGATTAAAGCTCAACCAACATCGTTAAAACGAAGCAAAAATAATTATGGCAACATATCTCTCATGTGAAAGTGAAATTGATGTGATATAATCAAATTGCTCATCTTTGACAATGTTAATCTAATACAATATTGTGACTCAGAAACAAGGCCTATACCTGTATACTTGTAGATTAAACATAAGTATGATACACATCAGTACACAGTTAACATTTACATGATATCATGGTAATATTACTAGATTAATGCATACATTGTTGCTTCGTACATGATATCAATGATGATGATTATGAGGCATATACATTATGGTTAAATAATAAACACACAAACACACATACATACACACAAATGATAGACGCAACAAATCTGCAGCATCGAGTTAAAAACCAAATGCGCTAAAATATTTAGCAAATCTAAAAAAAAAAAAAAGTTTAGTACATCCTGGAAACATCTTGACCCTTTTCCTGTGAGGATTGACGCGTAAAACGATCGACATCCATTTTCATTCATTTTGCAAAGTTGTCTTGAAACAAGTGCCGAAGGAAGTGGTAATTGTCCAGAACATCTTTTAACGTTTCACGTTTACTTGACGAATTGAGCCTCATATCTTGTATACGACAAAAGTATTAGACGAATTAATGTTTAATCAAATTTTACATATAAATAACCGTAAACACCAACGAAGTAGAAAAATTAATGCATAGCTAATGTGGTAGGTGCTAGCATAGACAAGGATTCAGCCAGAGACTGAAAAGTTTGCTTGAAAGGTCAAGGCTTGCAAAATCAATTCACATTAATCAAATATTTATGTTGTAATGATTAAAGCGAAGAGTACTAGTAATGCTTAGCGCATCATGTACAGAAACAATTGAGATTACCTTCTTTTTCTCTTCACGGAGGAGCGATAGCGATAAACAATCTGATGCTGGCTACAAAGCCCAAATCAGACATCCCATCATTACATCAACAGTGTCATTTTGAAAGAGGAGAGGATGGACACGAAGAAGAATGAGGAGGAGGAGGAGGAGAATGTGCAAGAGAGGGAAGACGAGGAAGAAAGTGAGGGGGAAAAAACTAGTACAAGTACTCATTAGGGGTAGTTTTTGCGAGACTTGTAAAGGTGAGTTGTGAGGGAACCCCATTGGGCAACGAGTTCCCGCCATTCGGTATGTCACGTGGATTGTCTACATCAGTATCGGGAGTAATGTCTTGTTCGAGAAATTCTTCAGCCGAGAACGGATCTGGTTGGCTTTGATATTCCGTCATGGGGTCTGGTCGCTGCCTTCCTCTCCCGTCGTCCAACGTCTGCCACTCCCCCGAGTCTCCAATTCTTTCCCTTCCGATGTCGTCAAATCGGTCGAAAGAGGAAGGGTAGGGATCTTCCTGAGAAGAATGAAGGCACCTATGACAGACGAATATGCCACCAGTCGCAAACAAAAGCAAGCCAACCACAACTCCACCTAGGAGAAGACCACTCGTCGGCCACACGTCGGGTCTGAGGAGTAAGAGGGCAACGAAAGCCGCGACAAAGGCGGCTACAACCAAGATGCCGAAAATTGTCAAACAGATCCCAACCGGTGTGGCGATGCTTGACTTCTTCCGGGGTTGTATGTAGCGAGGAGGTTGCTGACGTACTTTTATGTGGTCTCGGGAATAGACAATGTCTGGCTGGTGGCGTGGTGGTATCGTAGTGCGGGATTTGGGGACATTCGTCTGCATTGGCTGTTGAGTGAGGAAGGGAACTTTACGGACTCCGTTTCTTTGTCTGTCCAAAGAGGATTGTGGAAGATGACCGTTCATATATCCGTTCCCTACGGGCTGTTGACGGCCACTTGTAGGCTGTCTGTCCAAGGGCATGTGCTGGCGACCACTGTGGTATCCGTTCGCCATTTGGCGTTGCTGAATACCAGTAGGCTGTCTTCCCAAAGGCCGACGAACATCGTTATGCTGTCCAGTCAGAGAGCTCAGTTGTCGAGTTCCATTTGCTCGTCTCTCCAAGGAGTACTGTTGGCGACCACCATAAGTTGGTCCCTCTCGGTAAGGAAGTTGTTGTTGTTGTTGTTGTTGCTGCTGCTGTCTATGTTGCTGCTGCTGTTGTTGTTGTTGTTGTTGTTGCTGCTGCTGCCTATGTTGCTGCTGCTGCTGCTGCTGTTGTTGATGTGCAGTCGCACTTTGTAGAGGTTGGTGTGGTTGCGCTTGGTCCAGGAACAAGGCGAAATCCACCAGGGAATTCGTGCGCCTGATGGGTTCTCCTCTGGTCGGCCCTTGGCCGTATCTGTCCATAAGCGACAAGCCGCGTCTCGGTTCCTGAGGAGGTTCATTGTCGAAGTAATTCCGAGGAGCCTGGCGAGGGGATGGGACAGGTTCTGGACTCATCACTTCATCCTCCTGAATAGGATCGAACATTGTCTGCTGGACAGGTTGCAGGCTCGGAACGAACCCTTGCGACGCACGGCTGTTCAAAGCCTGCGTGAGTTGCTCCCGCACTGAATTCTTCGATTGGCGATCAACCATGGGAAAGGTCCCAAAATCCCTGCCTCCTGTGGGGATGGGACTGATGTGCTTGAAGGGGGAATCATTCGTGTTGTAGCGCCTGGCGTTGCCGTTCAAGAGTTGTGAGTTCTGCTGCCCCTGCTTCCCAAACGGCCAGTGACTGAAAGGTTGTTCCAGCGCCATAGCGGTCTGGTTCTCTCTTGATATGATTGGCAAAGATGGAAGTTACTCCTGCGCAAGCCAACGGCCGAAGGACGGTGGACACGTCGACGTCGTTTAACCTGTAAGATCACGACATGGACGAAAGCGTGAATGATTTGCGGACACAGTGCCCATGTAATCAGTCATCTCATAGATTAGAAAAAGCGTTCAGAAATAACAAGTAAACACTTACATCAACATATTCAAAATAATAATAATAATAATAATAATAATAATAATAATAATAATAATAATAAATTTATAAAACGCATAATAAGCACACGCTTTTGTATGCGCTGCATCATTCAGGTACAACATACAAACAAGGTGATTCGTACGAGGATGTTAAGTCACTTTTTTACACCAACAGAAAATAACACTACAACCGGATCTACTTCACAAAGTACATACGAGTTCAACAATTTATACTGACTGCGCCCAAGAGAAAATGGCATGACTTCCCGAGTAAGATGCGCACCAGACACTGCTCATGGCAGTGCAATTAAACCAGAATTAAACGAACGTATATTTTCTGGTTATCTTCTATAACTTCCGTCTTTTCCCCCATATTCTCATGACTGGTTGTTCATGTTTAGTCAGTCGTGTTGGTATACAGTCAGAGTATGTACACATTTTTTCTTTTTCTTTTTTCAGGGAAGAGTTGTTGCGGTGGTATGACCATGAAAAATCTCTCTGTTCTCGTGACTCCCTTGTCTCCAGTTCGCATACAGTGCACTCCTGTTATAACGAACACACCGAAGTAAAAATTCAGGTCGCAACATTATCAACTCTATGTATTTTTATTGTTTATTTGTCCGATTATAACGAAATTTCGATATAACGAAAGAAAAAATGCCGGTCCAGAGGACTTGGTTATAACGGGAGTCCACTAATATGCGTAGTTGAGAATCTTTATAACATAGTCTTTTTACCAAATAGTTGTTTTCAAAACTCCTATGGGAGGATGTCATGACTAAATCTAAAGAGTAATCATCAAAAGTTGTGTTTATTGTTATACGCACATATGTGATCATTTATGTAGAAAGGCATATGGTTTTCCACACACAAATATACAAGTAGGTTTAGTCCTAATTACATAGATAAACAAAAATATTCATAACATAAATCCGTCATTAATGTTTAATACGTGTTTTTTCGGAATGAGTGTAACTGTCGATGTCGATTTCGACGTCAATGATAATCCTGTGAAGTGAATACCATTGCGCCCAGTTTCAGTTAGCAGAATATATCTGTGGCCTCAACGGGGTTCAACGAACACGAAGGGAACGATTGAAATGAAGGCGTGGTCCTTCGTGCCTAAGTCGAATGCGTGAAAGTTTATAAGCATTAAATAAGAATAAGTAACATTTCAAGCATATATGACTCACCGATTGGATTAAGGAAAGCTGTCCGATGGTGTTTGATGAATAATGTTTGTTTTCCGTGATCACATAGTTGCCTTTTCTCTCGTCGGATTAGAGTGAAGATAACTTCTGGCCAACATTACAGAGAGTAAGGAAGAAGGCGTTCCCGACAAAGAATACGAAATGTACCAGTTAATCAAACTCTCTGGTCCGTGATCTTTTCTTCCCTGTTCATGTTTCCACGCGAAAGTTCATGTTTAGGAAGAACCTAACGTTGAAACTTAAACTTGTAAATTCCTGAAAACGCGGTGCCCTTAACTTCTTCTGCAGTATTACAACTCTGTAATATACTTTTGCCATAAAGGTGTGCACGCATAACGCTGTTGGAAGGTATTACGCGATGAACACCGTGGCATTGACTTGGCAGGGTACAGCACTGCACCCAGGCGCACCGTTGGTTGCGAATGGGTTGCGTGATTCTAGAATGCATTGAACTGAAAAATGAGACGGGCAGATTCCCATTCATTGTCGAGTTATGACGAATGTCGGAATTTCATCTTTTATTCTCAGGCCCCGCCTTGAGATCGGCGTACTATTTGGGCTGAACGGAGGGTACAAAGGTCTGTCGGTGGCAAATGAAGCGAGGATAGCATTTGTGAGAAGATTTGCGAGTAAATAAAACAATATTTTGCTCACTCTGTTTCATTACAACCTATACACATACATACACACGCTCACACACACACACACACACACACACACACACACACGCATACACATGATGAATATTTCAGATCTAAACATAATGATCATCCTAAGTTTTTCTCATACTTTACCAAGATTTTTTTTTCACGGAGTCGAGGCCCAGAATACTCTTATCAAATATCGTTTTCGATTTGCAATTGACGGGCGTCATAATTAGATATGTGTTCTAATTGATATTAGTGTATACCACTCAAGTTTTCCTTTTAGTTTGTAATTCAACAGAATATATTATGAAAACGAAAATAAAAGCAACTGTTAGATTATCGCGAATCCTATTCAGAAGCGGGACTGTAAAACTTACGAAAAAAAAAATCCGCATGTAATCATTCCAAACTTCTCTTCAATTTGGGACCGCAGTAGCCCAAGCACTGATCCAGTCAGGTTTACTCCACCACTTCGATTGGAAGTTCCCCCACACATAAAATTTCTTTAACTTATGAATAATCATAATGATTTATAATGATGTTAAGGACACACGCATGTGAGTGATTAGAGTGCATCATCTTTAACTACGATTTCTGTATCGATGTGACCGCAGAAAACATGAACAAAAGTGCTCAATAAGAAAGAAGACTGATCTTTAATCCTGGCACAGATGCAAGACGCTTGAACAGCAGAATAAAAAAAAAAGTAAACAGAGGCAAATTATAGCTACACAACACATCAAGACTTTACAAACACCCACCCACAGACACCTTTTTGTTTTTCAATAATCTTTATTTGATTTCTATAATTTCACATGACAAAAACATTCATCTTGAATGTATAAAAACTATATTGATCAACTAAAAAAAAACGATAGAATAGATAAATAAACCCACACACACCAACACCCAGACATACCTACACGCGCACGCATACACACACACACACACACACATACACACACACTTGGACACAAACAAATAAATCATACAAAAAACAACAATCAAATAAAAAGCTAGGCCGGAAACACGGAAAAAACCCCTATGGAAACCAACTAAAGAGCAGTCAGCCGAGAAGTATGTTTGGTAATGACAATCACTGTTAATATTTAGAGGTAACGAATCAATTCATTCTGGCAAAAGAGCAGACCCAGAGGCCTCTCATGATAGAACCCAAACCGCCTTGACGCTCATCATTCTTTCCCTAAGAGGGAACACCACCCGGAAAAAAACACATCAGGGGGGCGTTTCATGAAGGAACTTGTCGGATAAAATATCTGACAAGTCAATTACATCCGACAAGTTTTGAGAAATTCTTTGGTCTGATTGGCTGATTTCTCTGAACTTGTCGGATATAATTGACTTGTCAGAATCCGACGCCCCCCAGGTCTGTTTAATCTGCACCTTTCCCGAAAAAGACTTGAATATAAAAGGGACAATACAGAACCAAACAAGCATGCCATACATAAAACACACAAAGTAAGACCGATAAGTTATGCAATAGGAAACTGAAATCTGTCAAGATGATATAAGAAATTAAACACAAACAAACAAACAAACAAACAAACACATGTACACATCTTCGAGAATGTACATGACACCATGATATATTATTCCTTTATAGGTATATTTAGGTCTATCAACGTTATCATCTGCACTCATATTGTATTCCCTCACATGGGCTGCGGGACGTTTTCATGTGAGTGAAATGGTACCCTCCCCCCCCCTCTCTCTCTCTCTCTCTCCCATTCTCTTCCGACGGAAAGAGTCTCTGCGCCGAATCCTCATGTTTATCTAAACTACTCTCTAAAAAAGAATCGAGTGAAAACATTCACTCTTGAAGGAGTGAATAAAAAAAGAGTGAATTTTGAGTAAAATATGAGTGAATTTTGAGTGAAAATGTTCATTTTCACTCATTTTGGAGTGACCTCAGGGATCACTCGAAGATTTTGGAGTGATCCCTGGGGTCACTCTTAAACGTTCATTTTCACTCAAAATTCACTCCAATTTCGCTCTAAATTCACTCTTTTTTATATTCACTCCATCAAGAGTGAATATTTTCACTCGATTTTTTTTTTTTTTTAAAGAGAGTATTTGTTCTATTTTTAATCCGGTTTTTCTTTGAGAGTCCATCCACCGCCACCCTTGTTCAGCTGCCCCTGCTCCATGCCGTTCCATTGGTATCACTATTAATATCAAGGTATAGTTATCAATATACATCAAACTATAATTATTGATGAAAAGAAGGCCATATTCTTAGACTGCTAATATTATTTGCCTGCGGTACACCGTATAGCAGGCAAAAGTTGTCTGGGCCCCGTTGCTAGAAACTTTGCGTTTAAACGCAACTTGCAACTGATTATCACTGGCCAATCAAAATAATTGTTGCATGCATGTCTTCTTAATAGGGCAGACCCTGAGCCAATCAGAATGGTTGTTTCAAAATTAACAATTATTTGCAATTGATTGCAACTTTCTTGCAACGAGGCCCTGGAATCATTAATGAGAATTCTATTGTGTACATTATGCGAATATGAGGCGATGTGGGAATTTGCATGTAATTATGCAGGAATGATGCGTCCTGAGTACAGTGGGTTTGGTAGCGGTATTCGAGGGTGTGGGGACTGTCAGTTATTCTGGCTTACGCCTTCAACACGTTCAGACTTAAATGTTAATGATTCTAGTCACCTGGGTTGGTTTCCGAATAGTGTCGAATGTCGTACAATCATTTCAATGTTATCACAATATGACATTTATATCTACAGAAGCTTTTCGGAGAGTATTGCGAGGTCAAAGGTTTTCCAGAGAATTTTTTGTCTCGTTGAGTTTTTTACCTCTGGTTTTTAACCCTGGGCCGAAGTATATGTAAGCCCGTCTGTGTAAACGCAAGAAAGTAACTTGAATAAAAATCACGGCTGGCTCTAGTCTTTGGGCAAGCTGTCCCAAAAGTGAATATACTTTGTAATACCGTATAATGCTTCGTGTGGTTGGCACTACAGGAAGAAATTAAGAGAGCAGACGAGCATTTTCAGTGGCGTTCGGACAAAAGAGACTAGCACTGCATCTGGTTAGCGTTGCATAATTAACATTTTGCACAGGAATTGCTGAAATGAATGTCCAGTCGGTAAATTGATGGCAGAGGCGAAATAAAGATGCAAACCACACAAAGAACTAACTTATATTTGTAATTTACAATGCAATTATAGCTCAGAGCGTTATTTTATTTTCTTCCCCCATTCCAACAGAACATCACATGGAAATAAATTTCGATATACAGTCATGTACGAAATACATTATCACGTTGATTGCACGGTGGGAGGAGATTTAGTGAAATGTTACACGTTTCTTGATGTCAAGAATATTGTAAGAATATTGTAATGTGATGAGAAAAAGAGATCCCTCTCTTCTCTTTGCGATCTCAAAGAGGACAATCCTTTGGTAAATACAGCAAAAAATAATAAAGAACAAATATTTAAAGAATAATAAATTCGAAAAGAAATACTTGATCGGGGTCAAAGTGATATTCTAACCCACTATTAAGTATGAAGTGTTAAAGAATGATTAGATCTGCTCATCTAGCACGTACCTGGCTATCTAGAATCTTACAACAAACTGGTTTTGTTCTTTAGTTGAGAAGAGGAGTAAATTTTAACAAAAATATCAGCCATTTACATGCATATTGTATGAGAACTGAAACATTCAGTGAACATTGGTTTTAAGGTGCAAAGCAACATTATTCTGAAGCATTTTGATATGTAGCGAATGATCAAATAGGTGGAGAGTCCTTACATTATTTTGACTAATTAACTGAGGTGCCACTGAAGTCAATCTTTGTTTGACGATCGATGGAAGTCTTCTGTATTGTTTTCTCCCTGTCCTACTAACTGCAAGGGACTTCAAACGCATGCGTGGAATATCTTTACTTTCCTACATGTTATTTTAGTGGGAATAGCATCGATAGTGGTGACTGATGTAACGGAATCACGGAATGGGCAATTTCTACATTAATTACTTACCTCCCACTTTCTTTCCATACTTTGTTCATTGTGTTATTGTACCCAGAGTGAATATAAAAGTAAAAAACGAACAACAACAACAACAACAACAACAACAAGAAAAATCACTGAATAATGCTGAGGATCCTTGGGTGCTCTCAGCGTCATTGCATGAGAATCACCTGCATTTTAACGCCCTCTGAGAGTCAGTTGACATCCTTGCGCGCGTAACATTGCACAAGTTAATAACCTTACGAACGTGCGGTGTTGAGTGGAAGTATTACTCGACACCAGTGTTGTGGTGACACTCTAGTGTTGATTACGATGAGGGTTTAAAACAACGGTGATATCAGAGTGTACCTGCTTATGTAGGTAAGGGCAAGAATAGAGAGTTGCCCTCCCTCCCCACCCCACCTCCAAAAAGAGAAAGAAAGAAAATTCGGTTCATCGCATCCTGTTGGAATACCGCTTACTCAGTACGTTCAGCGTGAATGTTAAGTCGTTCAATATAGTCAATTTGTACCTGGGAGCGCCATACATTTCTTGCAATCTTGTGGAAACGCCTTCGTGTAAATATTGGCACGTTCAAGTCCGTCGTTTGTGGATAGGCTCTACATGCTTTATCTCGTCCTCACGGCAAATTTGCCAAATTTTGCAACAAAGGGTAAGTTAATTATAACGACGATTGCAATTTTTTTGTGCGTCTCTCGTTCATGTCAGTGTGTCAGTCTTCATGTTTTGATTTTCTTTATTTTTTTAGGGTGGGGTTGCACTTTACAGTTTGTGCATTCCAAGTTTTGTGAGTGTACTCTCCTTTTTGCTCTTCATATAGGGGCCTACCTGATCTGCATATTACAAATATGTACATACGAATGAGTGATACACACATGTATGTTGATCATTGATGCTCAAAATGGCAAGTCTTGATTAAGGCACACAGTGAGTTGAAAATTAGTGTGCAGAAGTTTTGAAGTATCTGCTTTCTACACTATACAGCACACAACAGCGCTATATGCAACAGCACCAGCACCTTGTATACAATGTAGAATTGTAATGTGAACAAGCGACGTGAACATGGCAAGAGTTTCTTGATAAAAACCGAAGATGAAAACCCCCTTCCCTCTAGATCCACTTTGATAACTTGTTCACATCTTTTTCTAATATTCAAAACCCACCATTTACGCTGATATTTATCATAAAGCATTCGTCTCAGATGATGCCATTCACTCTGTAACATTTATCCTTGTGTACTTTGTAGTATAAAATATATCTTGATAATAATGACCTTTTTGGCCTGGCCGATCAAGGCTCAACTTCTTCCAGCTAATCATATCGTCCGCTATTTTTTATATTTATAAAAACTGTGGCTTCTGCTGGCTCGATGTTCCTTGAGCCCGAAGGTGATATCGATGGAGCGTCAGTTCGCGTGAATATTCACATGGATAATTGACGGGGAGCTTCGGGTATGACGAACACAGCTTATCTCATTGAAATGTCAATGGACCTATGATGGATAGTGAGGGAGACGAAAGCACAGGAGAAAGCGTTTTACCATCAAACGATACAGAACGGAGAGTTTCTGCAAATGAAAATGAATTTCACCTAACTTCTTAAAGGAAAGGAATGTTCAAGTCGCCACGATGATGGCTGTCAGTCGGTTTATCTTTGAATGTTATTATCTTGAAGGTAAGAACTTGGGCAATGTGACTGACATGATCTTTTTAGTCCAACAAGTCCTCGAGTACTTTTGCTGCATACATAAGAATTCAGTCTTCTTTCAGTTCAATTCAACTCAAATCATTCAAATTCATGAAATCAACTCAAATCTATTTCCATCTTCTGAATATCACAATAACATACACTTCGATCTTTTTGAACAAAGGAACAATGTAGATGGTTTGATAACAATAGCGAAACATTGTAACAAATCATCGAAGCACATTCAAACTAAATTGGCAACTAGTAAACTTACTGCACAGAAAGACTTTACAAACAGATGAATTTGGCAAATTTATGGATCAGTTTTACATCTAGAGATTTCCTTTTGACAATTCTGTAACAAAAAGAAATGAAGTATTTGACCAAATTGGTCTCATATCATTGAGGAGTATTTATGATAATGTTATCTTCTGAATTTAAAAATATAAATAACTATAAATAAATAGTGGCAATTGTAACAAAACAAAAAGATACAGTGTCAAACGACTGAAATATGGGTTCTGTTACTTAGGTTAATAAACTGACTAAAACTTACCTCATAGACAGCTGACATTCGAGACAACCTGATTTGAGCCTCCTCGTGGACGTATGCATCGTTACTGCCGCCTGCCGTAGCCACCTCTCCTCCACCGGAGCCGTCACCGAACTCGAAAATCCGCATCTTCTTCAGCTTGTAGACGCAGAGAAACAGTATACTGCCCAGAAACATTATAGCCGCGATAACAAACACGGGGATGCCAATGGGGAGGAGGTTGAACGTGCTCGGGAAGCCTACCGCACCCATGATAACGAGGGCGAGGCCGACAAAGAACAAGGGAGCCGATATCAGGAAAGCCACACTTATGATGGACCAGGCTCGTTTCGTGGCGTTCTGCTCACTCGTTATGGATGCATCGTCTGCAAGCAGATCTCCGTTGTTGCTAGGAGACGCGTCTGCGACTCTGCGTGGAGCAAAATCTTCACGTGTGTATGGAACAGGTTGGTGATCGTTGCCATTTGACTGTGTATTCGATGATATGTCTGTAAATTTGTTATCTACAGTCTGTGAGATGCCATTCTCTCCAGTTTGTGAAATCGTATCTGGATCTCTGGGCGCTGTTTCCTCAGAGGATGAGGACTGCGATGATTTCTGATCGCTATCCATATTGAAGATACAAAATACCACACGAAACCAGGCGTCTGGGAGCTGGGTTTATCCTTCGATCAATTACAACCCTACCAATGAAAATTACAAAAAAAAAACCAAGAATTTTATCAAAATCACGCCAATGAATAAAGCATAAAGTTAAAGGTTATACAAAGGAAAAGCTGATAATGTATACATGAAAGATGAATTTGGCCTCGTGTAATAGATGTCATAATCAAATGATCGTGTAAGTAAGGCCTCAGCAGGAATTGATTTCTACATTTCTTAGCATGGCATGGCCTAAAAGTAACATGCTTGTTAATCAATAGTTAAAGGTATTGACAGCGAACCAACAACAAAAAATAATGGTGAGTTGATATGTGCATAAGGTGGATCATATAACATTGCGTCCTGAGGACCTGAATTAAGGGCCTAAATCACTCGAGTGATGTCACTCAAGTACTAGAATTCCATATGCTTTGGGACATGAAGCGAAATCATGTCCTTTTCCATGAAACCAAGCACAGGAGTCAAATTTGGGATTTCGCCGTGAATTAAAGCAAATAGAATTTCAACAACCAAGAAAAAAAAAAAGAATTGTTTTTTTTTTTTTTTTTTTTTTGGGGGGGGGGGGGAGAGAGTTTCTCTATTTCTCCTTAATTGTTTAACAGCTTCACTTTTCACTCCTTCATCGTTTATATCCAGCACACGTGGATACCTCCACACACGATCGGTTCCGTCCGATTATTCACTTGCTTTCAAACTGTCTTGGCGGTATCGCATTCTCGTCTGCGCAGGGATTCTTTCTCATGCAAATTCATTGTACAAACATGATGTGGAATATGGTGCAACCTTTCGTTTATGCATGCATTGTGCCTTTTCGAGTACAGGTCGAGCTTAGGCCTAAATACATGAAGCTTGATTTTTTAAGGCGTATCAATAGCACTATCATCAAATAACTTATTCGAATAGTACATGTAATACACAATAATATTGTCTTTGAAAAAACAAACTATGTCTCTTTGTAATAATAGAAGAAAATTACAGCATAGTGCCCATGATACTTGTAACTATTCCGTAGTGTAGTGATAAACACGTAATGGCCATGATGTTTTTCAGTAGATATTGCTATTTGGGAGTCGCTATAACCAGCTTTATCTCTCTCTTTTTTTTTTTTAAACAGATCTCTTCGTCCTGTCTCATTGAAGTTTATCTATAATATGCTATCTTAGGTATATAAGCAAAAAGTGTTGGAAACTTTGAATCCAATCAGCTTCCTACCAGTTTTGGCACCAGAGTTGAAGAGTTGTTGCCTTATTTCTTTCCAGGCCATATTAATGCTACTTCTGTAGAATTTATGCATTTCTACACTTGTAATATGGTGGCGTATTACCTTAACGGAACTTCCGTACTTTGGAAGCGGATTCTTTTCAATTCGTTCCTGGAAAATTAACATGCATGATTAAGATTAGGTTTTATCTCTCAGGTATTCCGGATTCCAGTACTAAATATCCATTAAAGATGGAGAAGAAATTAAGATATTCAGCAACATGAACTCTCTCGTCCCTCCACGAGTTTCAGAACTTGGACAACACAAGCCTTAGGATCAGTACGTCATTTGGATGCTATATAGTCGATGTCCGCCTATACATAGGGTATATAAAATGTAAATGATACCATAATATACCATTTGCAAGCTACTAGGTGCTTATCAGATTACCACTCACCTACAGTGTAGCGAAGCATTGGAAGAACACGAAGGTTGAATGTGAAATGAGTTTTCATACCTCTAACAGGTGGTTCGTGCAGCTAACGTTGCAGGGTCCAGGCATTTCGATGTTCATTACAGACTGCTTATAGCAACAACGTGCACGTTCAATGCCTGAAGGACAACATCGCAGCTCCACGGGAGGTACCACTTTTAATTTTCCCAGCGTACGTTCGAGACGAGACTATCACAATGCCCAATGTCAATAAAGGTTTGTCATCACGGTACGATTCACGACAATAGAAACTCTGTGACATCACAAAAGGGAGGAGTCGTTTGAACTGATTAAGAGGCCAGGAATCCAAAGCAAGATGTCTGCGAGAAATTCCGCATCTCCTTAGCTTGATACAGCTGATGCGGAGACTTACGCCTATATTTATGTGATGTACGCGTATTGATATGTGATTAATAGAAACTCTGCTTGATTCGAACTGATCACTCCGTTCAGAGTGATAGTACTAGTAGTCGGTGACAATGCTATTGTCGTGTACAATAAGGGACGAAGCAGAGAATAATCTATGTCATTGTTGTTGTTTGGTATGAAATGAACAGCGATGACCTTTAAGAGAGTAGGGGAAAATAGTGTTGGCAGGGAGACGAAATACGTCAATGTTTATCTACATACACGTACAATTGTACTCGTAAAAATATGTTGTCGATAAAGTGATCATAATTACATGTATGTCCCGCTATTGCACGTTTTAAAAAGGTAAGCGCATTATTATGCGAACAAGTAGCAAACACTTTTACTAATGGAGGCTACTTCACACAGGTGACACACGCACACACAGACACAGCGACGCTTTCCCCCTCCCCTCTCTCTCCCTCTCTCTCTCTCGCACACAAATACACACACACACAGAAATACACACACACACACACATAATAACACAATTGAAATACTAGTAATACATGTATATCATGCATGCATACATCCATCCATTCATGCATGTCTTTATATGACTGCAATTGAAAGCTGAACACCTACACACAGTAATTTCTACTGAGATTGCCAATCCGTATCTGTCCCACCCCGGTTCCAGCATGCCTATTGTGATTCAAGATCTTATCTCTTCTGTAGTTGATCGACTCTCGCCCATATTACGATAAAATCTTCCGAGTAAAATATTGGAGGTAAGAGAATTTGTGTGGTAGTGTGTGGCGGCAAACAATGGCAATAATTTGAGAAATGACCTCAACCGTCTGCTTTACCTATCCACATCATAAAGATATTTCATGAATAATTCCGTGCGGCAGCGGCTTCTGTTATAAAACGAAACTTTATTAAAAAGCCTCAAGTCACATGGCCATTCACATATATTTCTTTTCTAATCTCACAAAAGACAAAATCATTGGGAAGTTCGTAAGAAATTGGCTGATTACATAATTCAAATCATCATTAATCGTCTCGTAACCATGGGAACTACATAGACTAAGTTAATAGGGTATGGGGTAAATGCATAGCTGGTACTGAAAATTGCATTTCCTTCTGATTGCAGTGGCGATAATTAAAGAAGAAAAGCAGCAATTCTGTGGTCCTATTTACATCGGGGGGGGGGGGGGAGGCATTTCATGAAGCATTTTGTCCGACAAAGTTGTCGGACAAATTTGCTCTCAGCAAATCAGATGTAAGGATTTCTGTAGCTTGTAACAGTTTGTCAGAAAAATATCCGACCAAAACGCTTCATGAAATGCCCCCCCCCCCGTCACCTGTCCGCTGTAACCGCTGTTATCACTTTATCATTTTATTATCATCTTTTTTTTTTTGTGGGGGGGGGGGAGGAGGGGGGGGGGGCGAACACTTAAACCAGGTTAATGCAGAGTCAGAGCGATGAACGGTTAAAAATTTAGGATTTCTCTCCCAGTAAATACATTCCGAGGCTTGGAATCGAGCATAAGTATAATTATGTCAAGTTGGAAATTAACATGGTAGTTTATTAAGACATCATAGTGTACTTAAATTGATTCAAATCGGCGTATAGTTAAAGGCGTTCAACGGGAGTCATCAGGCAGGTCAGGCATTGGAACAAAATACTCTCCAAGAGAGAAGAAAGAAAACATGACAAAATTGTTACCATTGGTTATTACATAGTGTATTTGGACTGTTCCTAGCTGATGCTTTGAGGTGTAGTTTTTAGTATCAGTTTGTGACAGATGGTATGATGTAAATAACGATAAGGCTCATTTTCAAATAACTTTGCTTGTTCACGTAAAAATGCCCTTAAGGATGGATGGTGAAAAACGAGAACACAAAGTCATCTTTTGTATCATGATCAAGGAATGAGCTTTACAGCAGGTATGTCAGAAACGTCATTATTAAACTCATGCCCAATTGCCATTAATTTCCGAGACTCGCGCCGTATTTGAAAAAAAAAAATCAAATTGATGAAATTCTTCCGTCGAGATGTTTTCATTGCAACTGATTGACAAATTGCCCTACATCGACGTAAATAAGCACTGAATTGATCAGTGTCTTAGTAGTAGCCATGATAAAAAATCATGGGCGTACATACTCGAGCAGAATTCGAACCTACGACCTCCTGATCACCGGACAGGCGTCATCTCCACTAGACCACCGAGCTTTCGCCCGACAGCAAGTGTTGGTTCTAATCCTTATAGCATGCAGCGGGTACTGCTTTGTTATTCAAATTTATGAAATTCTTCCGTCGAGATGTTTTCATTGCAACTGATTGACAAATTGCTGATAAAAAATCATGGGCGTACATACTCGAGCAGGATTCGAACCTACGACCTCCTGATCACCGGACAGGCGTCATCTCCACTAGACCACCGAGCTTTCGCCCGACAGCAAGTGTTGGTTCTACTACTAAGACACTGATCGATTCAGTGCTTATTTACGTCGATGTAGGGCAATTTGTCAATCAGTTGCAATGAAAACATCTCGACGGAAGAATTTCATAAATTTGAATAACAAAGCAGTACCCGGTAGCTCGGTGGTCTAGTGGAGATGACGCCTGTCCGGTGATCAGGAGGTCGTAGGTTCGAATCCTGCTCGAGTATGTACGCCCATGATTTTTTATCATGGCTACTACTAAGACACTGATCAATTCAGTGCTTATTTACGTCGATGTAGGGCAATTTGTCAATCAGTTGCAGAAAAAAAAAATATCATATAGTCTCATCTCTATGGAACACTTATCAGGGATGGGATCTCCCTCTCTCTCCCTCTCTCCCCTTTTTCCCTCTCTCTCTCTCTCTCTGTACTAACAATGCTGATACAAAATCACCAACATGGTAACCATTGCGCTCCTAACTAAAACTGATTAAACAAAAGTGATATTAAATCCATTAAATTCCAAGAACTTGATATATCCTTCACGAAGAGAAAGTTATAATGCGCTATCAATAGATTTTTTTTCATGTTATTGTTTCATCATTACTATTAGTACCATTATTGTTGTTATTATTATGTTATTATTATTATTATTTTCCTTAATATTATTATTACTGTAGCAGTAGTGGTATCATTCTTCTTCTCATTATCATTATCATTATCATTATTATTATCATTATTATTATCATTATCATCATCATCATCATCATCATCATCATCATCATCAATATAATCAGAGTTCTTACCCACAGACAAAAACTAAAGAAAAAAAGTAAACAGCCAAAATTCAGCGAGCTGTGGGCTTTTATCTAGAGGGAAGTTTAGCCAACAACATCGGATTCATCGCATCTACACTATTTATGTAACAATTATCTTACGCATTAGGTAACTAGGAAATCCATTCAACAGATTTCTGGCTTTGTAATAACACGATATGGGACGGACGGACGGACGGATAACGAGAAAGCAAAAGTGCTTCCGGCACCCTTTCGGCATTTAAGACGATGCGGAAAGCATTCTCTTCCTTTGTTGCAAGCGACTTTAAAGGTCTAGTTTACCTTTGGGAGCAGTGATCAAAAAATTTTCAAGATATCACATTTGATGTATATGTGCGGTCTATATTTGTTCGCAATAAAGCCTAAAATATAAGGAGATATCAGCATTTTCTTTAATAAACCATAACTGTAGAAGGTTTAGTCTGGAAACTTTTTTATTGTAACTATATTGTTCACATTTTGTGTATCTAACAATACTTAATATCAATACGGATTCAAATTTTTACAGTGGTTGTTTCTATCCCTACCTCACATTTTAGAGCTATTCTAAAACATCAATGCTGGGTTTTTGTTTTATCTGCAATGGTAAATTATGCCTTTAAATGGTGAAGTGGAGAATGCGTCACGATGTACTAAATTGACATACTGTTGCACTCGTCCGGGAACAGGGTATGTCGTTGTACGATCCGTTGGGTGTCATGTGACCGCAGTCTTCATTGCCGCTGTTGTTCGGCTCTCCGTTACCCCAAGCTGGACAAAAGGGGAAAAAAACCCCCCGAGTCAACATGAAAAGATTTCATCATGCAGTAATAAATGAAATACAAGGACATAATATAAGCCGCTGTAGAGTAGATAATAGATGACTGAACTTAGTACTCCATAAACAAGAAGAAAATGACTAGGAAATCAGAGTAGAGTCGCTCCGAAAAAAAAAATCCCCCCCCCAAAAAAAAAAAAAAAAATATATATATATATATATATATATATATATATATATGTATATATATATATATATATATATATATATACTCACCATAACAAAGGAGATTGCCAGCACTATATTGCAGTGTCAAAAACATTTCATTTCATCTTATTTCACTTCCAACAAAAGTACAAATTATAATTTAACATTTGCACACATACACGAAATCAGTGCAGCTCATTTTTATACTAAAGAATATACGTAGTTTAAGAGAATGCAGTCATGATAGGGAAACTGTAACTGAATTTTAATAAAGAAAAGTTGTCGGAATGGAGGGAACTGATGAAAAGCCTGGCTTGCAGAATGTAGTCCCCTCATGAGCAGTAAATGATTGTAATGGGCAAACGAAACAATATGGCAAATTGCGGGAGATATACCGTATGTCCCCCCCCCCAAAAAAAAAAAAAAAAATACAACGGGACCATCCGCAATGGTAACTTTAAAAATAGTGAATCAATCAACAACAACAAAAAAAAACCAGGTTATGAAACTATAACTTATTTCCCACATCATACAGAAAACCCCATTCGATTTGCTTCAGTGGTCAAAGAGAAATGATGAGTTTTGTAAAGCATGTCAAAAATATCCTCCCTCCAAGATCTGTCCATTGTGTTCATATGCAATTCCAAGAGCATCCAAGTGCTAAATCTAGAAGAATCAGACCCATGACATGCGTTACAAAGATCCACATTTCTCTGTGACCATTTAACAAAATTGAATGGGGTTCTCTGCAAAATATAGCTAAGATGTTATCATAGGACCCTAAATTAGCATTTAGACAGTTTAATCATATTGAAAGTTTTCAATGCAAAAATCCGATTGTAATTTTTTTTTTTTTTTTTTTTGGGGGGGGGACATACTGTACAGAGTAAATCATAATAATGCACACACAGACGAACACAAAGCAGCCCTCTAGCAAAGAGGATACGCAGCTTTCTAGTCATATAAAGCGGATACGCATTGAAAGAAGAAGCATTCCCTCTGTTGATATTGCGCATTACTCACATTTTAGTCACTATTCTTAAAAGAATATTGTCAACTATGTTCAGAATGATGTCGTGAGAAAGACGAATGCGTCAAGGGGTAGAATCGGAAATCTCTCCAACCTGCAGCATCCAGCAAATAATATTCAAATAAAGATTTGGACCCATTTCCGGCAAAAAAAAAGAAGATTTTTCTTTGTTTGCTTGTTTAATGTTATTATCGCATCAATCATTGAAAAGATAAAACGCCATAAAAAA
Organism: Diadema setosum; assembly: GCF_964275005.1. Lineage (NCBI taxonomy): Eukaryota > Metazoa > Echinodermata > Echinoidea > Diadematoida > Diadematidae > Diadema > Diadema setosum. Next base: position 4,836,067 of record NC_092692.1, on the reverse strand, counting down.
AGAAATAACCATTATAATCAACAAACGATGAATGATGATAAATTGAAACACTTTAATGACGGGATAGCTTGTATTTAAAACACATCATGTGTGAATAACTCTGTTCTTGAATGATCCCGCTTACGGACAAATTGAGAATGAAAATTTTAAGACAATATACACATGGAATTTATATCATCAAGATAATATCAATAGGAGTTAGAATAAAACATGATATTTCTGATTACACTGATTCATGTTTTTGATATTCCAGGATGCTAGGACCACCTTCTCTGGTTTGCCATTGTTTTTTTTTTTTTGTTTTTTTTTGTTTTGTTTTTTTAATAGAAGGGGCTTTATCATGTAGATCTATATACAACATTGTATTTCTCTACTTGCCATTGGCTGGGGACGTCACAATGTGACGTCCCCGCCTTGTCAATATCATTGAGAAGAGGCGTAAAGTTGGTAAATCATTCCAAGTAAGCTCACGTCTTATGCCACGATATGACACTTTTCTAAATATCGCAATAATTTCAAGATAAATAGAATCCGATTCAATTCAGTTTAATTCAATTCCATTCGATTCAATTCAATTCAATTTCATTAAATTTAATTCTGTCTTTATCATCATCATCATCGTCATCATAAAAATGATTAGATGAAGTTTACATTAAATAATAGATACAAAAAGTATCCCTCGTATCTTGGTTTAACATGCCTTTAATTATGTGTTTCCTTTCTGAGTAAAATGACAATTTATCATTTCAGGTGATTTGTTTCGTAAAAGTGATTTTATTTTACTTATAAAAATGTTCTTTGTCCCTGGACACGTAATTTTGGAAAGGAGTTTGGTAAACGCTTAAAAAAGGTCCCTTTTGTGCATAAACAGGGTCCTTATAAGCTAACGTGCTCACCAAAACTTTCCAACATACAAGACATACAAAAAAGTGTGTGTGTTTGTTTTTGTTTTTTGTTTTTTGTATTTGTGTCAGAGCGATTGAAGTTACGCTATACGTATGTTTTGTACTTTTATTTTTTGGTCAGTGGAAGTGCTTTCGTCTACCTATATGTACACATAAATGAATGAAGAAAGGAATAAATAAAAAGTATAATCATATATAATAATTTATTTACATAAAAACATAAATAAATATAATGTTGCAACTTTTTGAGCAGCGATATTTTTCATGTAGTATCTGTAGCTCCAACTTTATTACGATGTCAGTCCCCTTCAAAAAAAAAACCCACACACACATACACAGACACACAGACACACAGACACACACACCCATACACCACTCTAACAAAAGACAGGATGATCTAGTTTACCTCGGAACTCGGTTGTGGTACCGTTTCGGTCAATCTCGCATATCCAAGTGCCCTCTACGGCAATGTCGTTACAGTTTAGCCAAAACTTCGTTAAAGACGAAAAGAGCGCCCGGAAGTCCTCCAACTCCTCATCGCTCTCAAAGGCAACCAAAGATGGATAGCGTTCTCTACCCCCTACCGCGACCTCTGGCAGCGAAGAACACCACGTCCTGGCCTGTGTCCAATCCGTGTGTTGGTTGAGGTTCTTATAGCACTTGTTTGTCCCAGTGAGCCATCCATCGGGACACACAGCTGCAAACACAGAACAGGACCGAATATTGTGTACGGTGATAAGTAGTGAAAACCGATTGAAACTCATTTTCTTTGCTCAAAGTTTTCACTATATATATATATATATATATATATATATATATATATATATATATATATATATAATGTATGTATATATATATATATGTATATATATATATATATATATATATATATATATACTCTGATTTGATTTGATTTTATTTGATTTCTGCATTCCTATTCTGTGACAAGAATACCACATTCAATCGAACAAAGATATTGAGTTATAATTTTGGAGTTGCTTTAAACAAACGAATATACTTAGTTTTACTCGGATCTTTCATGCTTCAAACCCTAGCATTGCACTTTTTTTTTCAAATGTTTCGCTAGAAGTCAGAGCAACAAAAACAACAACAACAACAACAACAAAATAGGTCAAGAAATATCGAAATAGAACGCGTAGCTATAACGATATCATTGATTTCTCCTCCACAGAAAGTCAACATATTTTTATTTTGTGTAGGAAACCCATGTACCGAGGAAAGATGTTTCTCCTAACCATATTATTCCAGGAATGTCGTATGGACATTGTTATCGCACCGAGAGAGAGAAAATGTTAGGGACACCACCCTTTGAAATTGAAAAAAAAAAATGTACATATCCAAAACCTTTACTGGCTTTTATGTTAACGTTTAGGTTTTAGGTGTAGAAGAACAAAACAATAATAACTCATCGAAATTTGGACATTTACTAGTCTTTGACTTGACTTGGTTGGTTTCTTATCTACATCTAATAACGCTTTTGCAAACTATTTTATCCAATGCCGTTTACCTGGTTGAATAAATAATGAAAATAATTATAATAGTTATGATGATAATAAAAATGACAAATAATAATGATGAAAATAATAATAATAATAATAATAATAATAATAATAATAATAATAATAATAATAATAATAACAACAATAATAATAATTATAATAATTATAATAACAACAATAATAACAATAATAATCATGGGGAAAACAGTTTAGAAATATATGCTTACAGCTCTCTGTGACTGGCTCTGATGTCGACAGAGTAGTTGCTGAGGTCTCAGAATGTGTGGTGGAAGTTGTAGACGATCCTGTTGTCGATTGTTGTTTCGTTGATCGCTGACCATACGCCACCGATGGCTCGATCGTTTCATACGTCGTTATGCCTTTGGACGAGTCGCTTGTCAATAATCCGGATGATAATGAACTCACTAGTAGGTCTGTAGTCCCACGTGCGATTGTAGGAGTAGGATTGGGGCCTGTGCCGAAGTTATTTGTTGTAGGTTGCTGTGACGTCACCTGCGAAGTCAACGCATTAAAACTTGTACTTTGTTGCTGTACGAGCTGTACCGCCGTTGAATGAGGCGATTTACTGTTAGTGGACACCCGTCCGTCTGTTGTTTGATGTACACCGTTTACTGTTACATCGGTGGTGTCCTGATCCTCTGCCCCAGCACCAGTACCAGTTGTTGGATAAGTTTGAGCCGAAGTTCCTTGGCCCATTGAAGGGAAAGCTGTTGAAAGTTCTGTCGCTATGGATGGGACGACATTTGCCTCTAAAGAAGTTCTTCCAATCGGTGAATAAGTGGCCGATGTCCGCACATTCGTTGCAGTGTAGTGATTCAATTTTGAAAGAGCATTCGTTGAATTGGCCAATAGGTCTTCGACTGTAAAAACGATAGTAATGCATGAAAAATATGGGAAAGACAAATCAGCAGAGGTAAAACATCTGAGAAAAAAGGCAAAAGAGCATAGCCGGTGTAATTGCTTCTGGTCATATTCCCCATCTCTTTTTTTCGCCAGTATTTATACATTGTACTACGTTGACATTGCTACTAGTAATATTGTACCCTTGACCCTTGACCTTTAGCCTATAAATTCTCTAAGTCTCCCCTTTGACATTCTTTACTCTTACACCTTGTGAAACATAGCATCATTAGGGGTTTTTTTCGCTGAGAAATCTCATCATTTTTATACCCTTTTTGTGTCGTGTTCTCAACAGCTTACAGTATGTCTGTCAGTGTACTATACCTCTTATATTCTGTTACCATTACTTCTTGCCTGCAACCCTCAACAGCTTTCACGGGCTTTCCCAGTTTTGCTTTGCGAATTGAATACTAATTTTAGGACCGCCGATTCATAAAACCATTACCATTAAGCTTCCCAACTGCCTTGCCTTTGTCTATGAGGGAATTAAAAACTGCGGTTGGCCATTGATTACCAGGTAACGGCATGCACACGCACACGATTTGATGGCGTCCTGTCACTGCTGCCATAAGAGCACGAGAATGACCTGGAGTCACGTACACCGGTTGAAGTTGTATTTCGCGGCCGTCTGGAAGCCTGACGTTCCGACAATGAAACTCACTGATATGTTTCCCACACAGTTTATCGGCACTTGAAGATACCGGAAGTGCTGACGACGAAAAACAAGAAGAGTTAGAATTGGAATGAGAGTGAATATAAATTATGCTGAATGTAAAAACTATGACGGTAGCGTTATGAAATATACCATTTAGATTCAATTCAATTCAATAAAGGTTTTATTCAATCATGTATCGCAGCCAGTGGCTGAATTGCACATGTTTACAAAGATAAAAGATACAATCATGATTATTAATTCATATAAAACAACAAGAAAATTGAATCTCCTACAAAATACACTTAACTAAAACTGAAAACATTAACTTAAACATTAAAAAGCTTAAAATATACAAAAAATTATTACTAAAATAATTATCACTATTAATGATAAACAATAAAAAAATAATATGAACATAATTCAATCATCAAATTACAAATTACTAATTACATTTCTATTTATATACTCCCTAGATCAACAATTTAAAACTTAAAGAGACGCTTATATAGATGATGGCATAATTGCACATATTTCTATAATAAACATTGATATAATCATTATTGAAAAAGGCAATATCTAGTGTGTATATACAATGTATAATACACTCAAAGCAATGAAAAATAAACTAACTTAATGACGAAAGCATAAAAATATAATTATAAAAGATATTATAAGAAGAATAATCCATGTAATGTACTCTATGTTTGATCAAAAAATAATATATTGCACCAGGAACAAAATCAATATTGAAACTTGAATTATGTATTTGAGAATGTGTGCTTGTTTGCGCATATGTATGGAAAGGGGGTAAGTGTGTTGAGTGTGTGTTGGGGTATGTGTGTGTGTGTGTGTGAGCGTGTGTGTGTGTGTGTGTGAGTGTGTGTGTGTGCGTGTGTGTGTGTGTGTGTGTGTTTGTGCGTGCATGTGGGGGTGGGTGGATGTGCGTGTGTGCATACCCACAATCAATGAATCAAAGTTATATGATAAATTATATCAAAATAAGAACAATGGAAACATAGTCATAATCACCTAAAATATATAAAATACACACTCTTTAAATCTTGTGCATTGTATCAAAATAAATTGCAAATCCATTAACACGCTATAATGTATTGCTTATTCACCATCTAATTACAAATGACACATTATGCATATCTGAGTATATAAATGAGATGCACAACCCCCCCCCCCCCCAAAAAAAAAAGGGGGGGCATACATAATGATATTGCATATTTTTCAACTAAGAAGATATATATATATATATATATATATATACATATATGTATATCAAACATACAGACCAGATATACAATGATTGTGGGTTTATATTTTTTGTTCTGATTTCCCAAATAATACTTATGGTTTCAATACACACGTATAAGAGTGACTGTGCTATCACTTTAAAAATGAATTCCAAATTAGGATATTTATCACCACAAAAACAAATAACAAATTATAATATTTTTTACCATTCAAATATCTTAACAATTACTTTAATAGCTATATAAGCGGTGACATAAGGGGAAAAAAGAAGGGCATCGGAACCCACTGAAGTTTCAGTACTGTAACAAAATAAACTTATAAAAATGAATTTATCGCAAAAAAATAACAAATACGATATATTAATTTCCTTATTAATTACTAAACTACAAAAAGGCAGCTGCAATAATGCATTCAATCAGCTACAAAGTTTCACTATTAAGAAGTCTGATGAGATAAGGTATGGAACTATCCTGGAACCTTTTTGTTTTACATTTGAACATTTCATACTTTTTCGTTGAGCGCAATGCATGGTCATGGGTCGGTTTTTGTGGTAGCCAGTTACAAACCAGGGGGTTCTTTTCTAAACTGTGGGCAAAGTCAAGACACAATTTTTTTCTTCTTTCTGACAAAGTGCTGAGATTACACAACTCCAGGGCCTCATCGTAAGTGGAGTACGATGTGCCTAGCATGATTTTGCACGCCCTTTTTTGAATTGTTTCCAACTGATTATCTTGCTTTTTTGTGAGTGCGCCATTAAACACCGGGGTTCCATACTCGAGGACAGGTCTGATATATCCGGAGTATACTGTTATCAAATCAGTCAACGGGATATGAAAACGTTTGAGGCTACGAAGCATATACAGTTTTCTATTGCACTTTTTGACTACTTGCAAGATGTGGCTCTCCCATTTGAGATTTGCCTGTACCACAACACCTAGTATCTTAGTTTCAGTTACCACACTCAACTCAACATTGTCTATGAACAGAGGTTCAGGTAGTGGAGGATGTTTGCAAAATGTTACTTGCATTGTACAACATTTTGAAGGATTCAGTTTCATGTTATTGTTACCAGTCCAACTACTAAAGTCATTGAGTACATCTTGAATGAGGGGTTGTTGAGTTAGCTTTCTGCTTTCAATCAAAGTGAGATCATCCACATATTTGAGGTATTGGACAGGCGCTGTTTCACATGCATCATTGATCATTATTAGGAAAAGTATGGGTCCAAGCTTAGTGCCCTGGGGCACACCTGCATTGATGGTGTTCCAGCTGGACATGCTTCCGCTGTACTTTACGCACTGTGCACGATGTTCAAGGAAACTTATTATCCATGAGACAAGGCACGGTCTAACACCCATGCTGAGCAACTTGTTGACAAGGACATTATGGTCAATTTTGTCGAATGCTTTCGAAAAATCACTGAATACAAGTGTTGAAATGGTCTTGGGCAGTTCTGCATTTTCTAGGATTTGGTGAAGCAATTGTATGAGATAATGGTTGGTGGACAAGCCCTTCCTGTTTCCGTATTGCTTACTATCTATGTGCTTGGAGATATCTTCTAGTAACCATTTAGCCATGAAAGATTCGGCGATCTTAGCGAAGCAGCTTGTAAGAGCAATCGGGCGGAGATTCTGAAGAGTTGGTGGTTGACACTTTGGGATGGGGACAATCTCAGCGAACTTCCATATGTGGGGTACCACACCTTGCTGGAAAGATGCGTTCAACACATTGGCAAGAGGTGAGGCCAGTTCGCAAGCAAACTCCCGCAAGATTCGAACAGGTAAGTCTCCGGTGATGCTTGACTTTCGTTGATTTAAGTTTTTCAGCATTCTGTAAACTTCAAAAGGCTCGACCTGGGGGCACTGATCAGGGGCAGGAAGGAAAGTTGGTAGTTTGTTCCTGTCTAGCGGAGGTAAGTCTGAGGCAATTGAGCAGAAATGATCATTGATACGATTTACTATTTGAACAATTGACTGCTGGTCTGATTGATCAACATCTGGAACAATGACAGGAGTGTGATCCTGAGGACCATGGGTGATGAGTTTGATCCTCCTGTACCATGCTGCAGGATCACTAGCCTTCAAATTCAGAACTCTTGTGTTGTAGTAATGATGTCTCGCTTTAGCCATAGTTCGGGCGGTTTTGTTTCTGAGGTAGCGCCACAAAGTCAGCTGCTTTCCAGCAAATGCTTCCTGTCTCAGATGTACAAGGGTTTTCACCTCAGCAGTGACCCATGGTTTGTCAGATTTATGCAGGCGGATACTTTTAGTGGGAAGGTAAGTATGTAAGCGAGACTGTAATGTTTTTACGAAGGAGTTACATTTCTCAGAAGGATCATTGATGTGTGCAATTTCTTCCCATGTATGATGGGTAATCCAATCTCCAAAACTCCGGAGTCCACTTTCCTTCAAGGGACGAACTGTTCGTTTCCTTGTGCCATTGTGATGTTTCTGATAGTTTTCAGGAACCCAATTTACACAGTTATGATCACTAGACGCTATAGGTGCGAGAATGCTGACACGTTGATATAAGTTAGCATGATTGGTTATTATCTTATCAAGCACATTTTCACCCCTTGTAGGTTCTGTCACTACCTGAACAAACCGATCATTTGTCAGAACTGGGTCGATGTTCAAATCATTCAAATCGCCGACAATCGATATCCCTGCATCAGGATATTGAAGCAATAATGAGTCAGTGGTAGCAATGATATGATCGACATATTGTTCAGCATGAGGATCACGAGGTGGGTAATATATGACACAGATGATCAAGCATGATATCTGGCGGGGTAGTCGCTTCGGTCTTAGCTGTATCCACAAGGCTTCGCGAATGTGTTGGTAGCGTTCTATGATTTCTGTTGCACATCGTGGAGGCCTACTTTCTTGTAATTAGAATGAGATACTGTTCGCGTCTCCTATATCTTTGAACGTAACAGGTTTACAGACGTCTCCTATAATGTTTGAACTTAACAGATTTACAGACCGGTAGACAAAGAAATCTTCTTAATCATTGTTTGAACAGCTGTGTTCCGGGTGTCTTTGCTCCAATTGTTGGAGGGATTTTTTTTTTCTAATTCATTTATCAAACAAAACATGAAAACATTTAGAATGATTCAAACTGGAATGTATAATGCATGAAAGAAAATATATTGAAATCTACGGCAAAGTGCTGTTATAATTGACATCGGCATGATTGAAATAGGAGCAACTCGTGAACTTAAGATAACATTATGTTCCAGTTTTCAAAAAGTGCGATAAAACATTATTTCATTGTGTTTTTCACATTATACGAATCTTGTTCACAATCAGAGCTAATCTCCAAGACAGAGGGGGGAGGGGGGGGGGGAGAGAGACCTTTGTCCTTTGTTCATATAGATTATGACGTCACTTCTCTGACCCCACTGATTTAAATATTTAAAAGAAACAAATGAACAAAAATAACTGTGAACTAACAGTGAAAAATGGAGCAAATCAGTACACTTGGGTATACACTTACCAAATAACTGCGACGAAGCTCCAAGAACAGCCACCAATAGAACGAACTTTTCGAGGAAAAATTAAACATAAAAAAAAAATCAATTAGATGTTAGATGTTGCTTAAATCATTTATTTATTCTTTTTCAACTTCTTCTTGACAATGTCAATATGTACTACAGAATACAGGCGAGGATACAAGTTTAGAACGTAAATTCATCACGATCAATATTTCAAACATCTAATCTCACATCAATGTAAAACGTTGCACTTATAAATCATGGAAAGGCTGAAAGCCTGAAGAACGTAAGACCTCCGGATGATTTTCAGACTTTTCTATTTGAACATCTATAAATTAGTTATATCGAGTACAGAGTTTCAAATTTTATATTGAGGAATAAGAATGTTTTCGAAATCTAAATTTATAACAAATTGCAAGGAACAAGGATGATGACATGGCAGCCTCACCATAAGAATGCATGAGTTGGGTATCAAGGAAGCAGAACAAAAGAAGATGGCGCGCATAGATTCTACACAGGTGAACTTCTTAAGCAAGTGGTATTGTAATGGAATTACACTGCTACATTTCTGAAATATGTGAGGCTCCTATGTCATCAACACTGTTCAGTGTAATTTGTTTAAGATTTTTCAGAGTATTGTTTCTCTGCTCATGGGCCACAACAAAATCCACAAATATGTACATGGAGCTGTCGATTTATGTACTACATGATGTGAAATTATAAAAATCGTCTGGAATGCCCCTTTAAACTTGAGGCAGCCGAAGCAGAAACACCAGATCGAATAGAAATGAACGCAATGATAGAAAACAACTCTCTTCTAGACTCAGTCTTATTCGTTCAACCCAACCCCACCCCCTTCAGCTATGACAAAGTGTATTAACTGCATAATCGCATAACCGCATTGTAATCAAGTGATACGAAGTTATTTAGATATGAATTGATGGATTTACAATGCATTAGTAGGCGCTGAAGTAACCAGTTTTCAATTATATCATAACTAGTGCATGCATAGTGCATGCATAGTGACCCATAAGTTACAACAAAAGGAGACATAATATATGGCATGACATATTCATCCCCATGGATCACTACCGGATTTCTCTCCAGTATTGTATTAAATGCAGTGTCAACAGTAAACTTAGTCTCGCCTCCAGACCATCTGCTTCTTCCCAGAATGCCAATGCCTTCAAGCTATATGAAAGATGAAGTAGGTTAATACGAGCTGCATGGCCCTGGGGACTGGGAGACGAGACTATGCTGAACTGTGCTAATGCAGAATTATAATGAAAGGATTTACTTGCCAATCACGAGTACACGTAATGCGCGTCACCAATTAAACAGTGATGAACATTAATTTTCTTTAAGAGTCTATCTCTTTGGTATTTCTCTATTTCTCTCCTTCCCCCTCTCTCTCCCTCTCCCTCTCTCTCTCTCTCTCTCTCTCTCTCTCTCCTAGTATGTTCATTTCTAGAATCAATAAACAAGAATAATATAGACAATATTATGTTCGTGTGGTCTTGGATAAATTATAAGGTCAATGCTTCAACCTGCCGTGACTATCAGATTCTATTTATCGCAGTGATCATGGAAATATTAAAATGCAGTGACGACAGATCAATTTTATAAGGTTTTCTTTACAGCTTAGAGGCTTGCTTGGAATTATCATAAAACCACATTCATGAAACCTTCTCTTCGGTGGTATTTTCGTTTCACAACATAAGTATGGAAAGGAAATATGGGAAAGACCAAAAAACAAACGAACAAACAAGCAAACCTGAAACTGAAAGATATGTGAAAAGATGAAAAGTGCATCTGACTTCCAGAGAATGAAGTCAATCACTATCTATCAAACCCTAGAAACACTGTGTCTCGCTATCGTCCACGGTTTATTAAAAACTAATATCATTAGACACTTTGTACGTGGGTGCATTGGCATGATAAATTCACTTAAAACTTAAAGTCGTCTGGTGTGCCAGCAATTTGTTGATAATCTTCTGTGGCATTCACTTCCGAAAAAAAAAAAAATCCCACCTTGGTTGATTACTTCATCAATTTCCGGTTGATCGGAATATTCAAGCAAGTGATTTCACTGGTCGTGGTTGGTCTACATGATCCTTTATATAATTGAATTTTCGTGATTGAAAATGCGCTTAAAGTACCATTTTAATATTGCTTTAATTATAATAATTGGCCGACTACAAAAAAAAAAGCGAATTGAAAAGAGCGTAACAAGGCAAACATAGCAAAAATAAAAATAAAAATAAAGCGGCGAGACACTTAATCTAAATTAGGTTTCTGTGTAGCACCAGTTGATTTGTCTGTTTTTAATGCCATATTTGCTGCAATTTATTTTTTTTAGACGAAGTGAATTTGTTAATTTCACCTTCGGTTACTCTGCTTCAGAGCATGGGTGAGTGTGACTGTGAATTGAATTACCTGTTCATAAGAATTCCTGTTTCCAGTATCAGTACCGAGCTTTCCTGATTAAGAATCCCTATAACTACCCTATTGTGATATCAGCCACTTCATAAGAACTGAAATATCAACGACAATTACAAATGAAATTCCCATTCTTGACGCTGTAACTGATATTCCGCGGTATAAATGGTCGTAGGACCTGGGGGTGTTTCATCAACGTTTATCAGCGATGACAATCACGATAGTAACAGTCAGTGACCAGCGCATCTCAACCAATCAAAACTAAGGATTTTGCTGAAATTGTCAGCGCTGACAAACGTTGATGAAACACCCCCCTGAAGATGGAATGTTGTAATTGGCGAACAATATGTCCCTTGATTATCAAGAATAACATAATACCAGCGTCGCTATATGCTTTGTAGCGAATCTATTGCCACGTATATGCCAGGCAATATTGCAACCGCTGCTGTCACAGCAGGGCTGAAATCAGCTCATTTTCTTTCCCCATGCAATTAATTTTATATGGTTCATTTTTTGGGAATTCAGCTTTCTTTGTTGTTTCTAGGTGTCACCGACAATCAATTTCTTCAAACCGACTTTATAAAACGACATGTTGCAATTGATTGTCAAATTGCCCTACATCAACGTGAATAAGCACTGAATTGATCAATGTAGGGCGATTGCATGTATGTCAATCAGTTGCAATGAAAACATCTCGACAGAAGAATTTCATGAATTTGAATAATTACGCAGTACCCACTGCATGCTATAAGGATTAGAACCAACACTTGCTGTCGGGCGAGAGCTCGGTGGTCTAGTGCAGATGACGCCTGTCCGGAGATCAGGAGGTCGTAGGTTAGAATCCTGCTTGAGTATGTACGCCCATGATTTTTTTTTTTTTTTTTTTTAATCATGGCTACTACTAAAACACTGATCAATTCAATGCTTACGTCGATGTAGGGCAATTTGTCAATCAGTTGCAAAAACATCTCGAATTTGAGAATTTGATGAATTTGAAAACTACTTGTTTAGTTTGATTAGTTTAATTATGCAAGTTGCGTATCATATCTGACGTCTAATATTGAAGCGCTTCTCTCAATCATTCCTAATGATATTTGTATCATTGATCATGATCACGGACGAAAACATAACATTTTCCACTGTAATAATTACGTCATACTTTTGTTTAAATAATATGATTTTTTAAGTTTATTGTGTTGGTCAGTGTGAGACCATGCAGCTCCAGCTGTGAGTTGTAGTTCCATGTTGAGACTTGTAAAGCCATGAAATCTTCCCATATCTGTTTGTATAATGCTTTGTTGCTATCACGATGGTCACGATCTCGTGGAAAAATTCTGAACATTTCAATTGAGTCCGGTTTTGATAAAAGGGCTACCATTCTTTTTGCCTAATTTACAATGGTAACAGATATGCATGGTGTGGAAGCACACGTTCATGTTCATGAAACCAGTTATTGTTAAAAGCCTAGGTTTCTTACCGATGGATAGACAAAATCTACCTCTCGTGACTCTATTGTCATCTTGTATTTGGATTGTGACAGCGAAAAGCGTTGTGGAGTAAAAATATTTGTTTATATTTCAATTATGATATCTCACGGCATTGATTTTCATTTTGAACTATTGACAACAATTCTCAGCTAAAACCTCAAGAGACAAAAGATGCATTCTTTTTGATACACCAGGAATTTGTAATTGCTTGCAAGATGATATTAATTTCAGCCAACGAATATGTCGCAAAGCGGGGTTTTACTATGACGTGCAGGACATTGTGCTGCTTTTAATACATGATATAAGCTCTTACAAACTGCACGCTTTAGCAATATAATCTTAAATGTCACAAAGCGGCGATTTTCCTAATAATTTGACGCGCAAGACACTCGTGCTGCTTTATACATGACACAAGCTCTGTCCAAGTACACGCTGAGTTCAGTAAAATGAACTCGTATTCATATTACATCAATCTGCTCTCCGATATACTAAGAGCTAAATTAGATTCAACGCAACCACCACGACTACAATCAAAGGTTATTAACAAAACTAACTTACCATGCTTGAGACCACAGTTACCAAGCTGGACGTTGTCAAACACATGCTCTTCTATCTCCATGCAGAAAACGCAGGAGAACATCAGCAGTTTCAAGTTGAATAAAAAATGCTACAATTAGCAGCGAGATTATGTCCCTGTCTGATTCTGCCCCTTGTTTCAGCGAGTGTTATTAAATCGCGATCGATAGTTCCGAGAAAAATGCGTGACATGAGAGGGGTTTTCGTCATTGGCATAATGAGAGTTGTCATTATGCCACGCTCTCTTTTCTTCTCTCCCTCACTACCCCTCCCCCCCCCCTCCCCCCTCTTTGCGTAATTTTCTCTCACTCTTCTCTTTATCTATCAATCTCTTTCCCTCTCCTTCCCAACCTGTCATCTTTGTTTCACATTTCGGTTTATTAACGCGTTTTTTTTTTTTTAATGCTTTAATTTACCACTTACAAACAAGGCAAGTGTTCCATTCTGACGTGACGAAGACGCAAACTACTAATACATACATAGACCAAGGCGTTGTCTGATAACTTCTTGCATAGACATACTACCAAATGACTGTAAACGTTCATGGACCTATAGTTGCCGGGATGGCGTAGTACTATGCTTTGCAGAGAATCGTGCGTGGTTTGGTGTGCTTGCCAGTTAATTATTTGCTCATTTTTGTTTCAGTTTAAAGGGATCGTATAGTTCTGGTTGAGACCTAATTTCAGGTTTCTAACATTTTTTGGTGAGATAATAAGAAACGTCTTATCAAATTTGAAAGAGTATGTAATTCTATAAGAATTCAACATTTATTTGATGAAAATTGGTTTTGAAATGGCTGAGATATCAAAAAAAGAGCGATTCTAATAATGTGTGGGACCCACACTTTATTACGATCGCTTTGTTTTACTTTGTTTTTGGATGTTTCAGTCATTCAAAACTCGATTTTCATCAAATAAACTTTGCATTCCTCTTAAAACGGTATGCTCTGTACTATATCATAAGTGTTTTCTTGGTATCTCGCAAAAAGTTAAAAGCCCAATTCTCACCTCCACCAATACTGTACTATCCCTTTAATCATTTCGATTTGAAATACACGTATTTATATCAATCAAGCAAAACTGTTCAAATTTCATTTTTTTTTCTAACTAGGGATTAAAATGGTGTTAATATAACAGGGTGCCATTATTAGTTACTGTTACAAAGATAAAAAAAAGTAAGTGGCTGAAAAATCAGTATCACAGATACTACTTGTATTTTTAATCTCGATAGCAACATTGCATAATTTCATGAATGAATTAGATACAACGCATATACACGCACGACTTTCATACATAATTATGTATAAAATCATAAGGGAAACATGTGTAAATATAACAATTCATTAGACTTGACTGGTGTATACAAATAGGGAAGAATATTTCCCCGCTTTTTATTTCTTTTTTTTTAGCATTAGGGTCTTCTTGATACCATTTCCACTTTCTGCTACGTGATATGTCCAGGAAATAGGTCTACAATGCAATACAAGGCATAAGTCGTTCAACGAAGAAATGTTGTGTAGGCACATGACGAAAACGTAGGCCTTGGTTTCCTAGTATTGATGTGATATTGTAACAAAAGGTATGTATCTCTAGACAAAAACATAAACACTTTGAGCGATTTGCAATTAACTCTCAAACATTGAAATTGACACGGAAATTACACGTTTGATAAGACTTAATCAGCATTTTTTGAACCTCAAAGGCAAATCTACAGGATACTTCGCAGACAGTCTGGACGACGCATTTTAATTTGACATTGGGACCTCGATCTCGCAAGATCGTCTTTTTCCTACCCTTCCAATTTCACTTGCATAACATATACGGGATGCGAGACGGGATGTGGGTCTGGGGGCGCTGCCCCTCCCCCTCCGACTTTAGATGAGAAAGAAGAACACCTCCAAAGTCCTTAGACTCAGGATTCTCTGGGATTTTCCGGAGTAGCTCCAGAAAGGAAACTTCCTCTCCTCCTGTATTATAGCTGTCGCTAGTTTCATCTGGTATAGTTCTACGCTCACAATGTCGTGATATATTTTTCAATATTTCATAACAACGCTAATTTGAATGAAAAACACTCTTTCCTATTCAGGATCTGCTGTGGCTAAGCAACACCACTACGTTCTTCTATATCAAACGACATTAAAGAAGAAAACATTTATCCTCTACTTTCCATGTTCTCTACAACTCATGACGCCATCTGTACATAAGAAGCCACAAGAGCTAATCCTCACAACATTATACATTATGCCATTAATTCCCCTGTCACATGTTCCTGTGACATAAATGCAACAGACAACGACAACAAAATTCCACTTTTCACACTTTGAAAACTTTCTCCTTCGGGTGTTCACAATCTCATGCCAGTGGAGAATATCTGACAATATCTCTGCATGTGCTGCGGACGCCTGCCTCCTCTCCAATACGATTAAAGCAATTCCTTCCTTTCTTCTTTCTTTCCTTCCTTCTTTCCTTTCTTCTTTCTTTCCTTCCTTTCTCCCTTTCCTTCCTTCCTTCCTTCTTCCTTCTTCCCTTTCTTTCCTTCCTTCCTTTCTTCTTTCTTTCCTTCATTCCTTCTTCCTTTCTTTCTTTCCTTCCTTCCTTCTTCCTTTCTCCCTTTCTTTCCTTCCTTCCTTCTTCCTTTCTTTCTTTCCTTCCTTCCTTCCTCCTTTCTTCTTTCTTTCCTTCCTTCCTTCTTCCTTTCTCCCTTTCTTTCCTTCCTTTCTCCCTTTCTTTCCTTCCTTCCTTCTTCCTTTCTTTCTTTCCTTCCTTCCTTCCTCCTTTCTTCTTTCTTTCCTTCCTTCCTTCTTCCTTTCCCCCTTTCTTTCCTTCCTTCTTTCCTTTCTCCCTTTTTTTTCCTTCCTTCCTTCTTCCTTTCTTCTTTCTTTCCTTCCTTCCTTCTCCCTTTCTTTCCTTTCTTCCTTTTTTCTTCCTTTCTCCCTTTCTTTCCTTCCTTCCTTTTTTCTTCCTTTCTCCCTTTCTTTCCTTCCTTCCTTCCTTCTTCCTTTCTCCCTTTCTTCCCTTCCTTCCTTTCTTCTTTCTTTCCTTCCTTCCTTCCTTGCTTTCTTTCCTTCCTTCTTCCTTTCTCCCTTTCTTTCCTTCCTTCTTTCTTCCTTTCTTCTTTCTTTCATTCCTTCCTTCCTCCTTCTTCCTTCTTTCTTCCTTCCTTTTCTTTCTAAGTGCCCTTCCCATTTTCTCTAGTTGTTTGTTCTGTCTCAATCTTTCTTTTTCAACTAGCGTTATGTGCCTGTGAGTGTGCTTCTGTTACTCTTTTTTTTCTTTAGTAAGTTCAATATGATATTAAGTGGCCCACATCTCTACAAGCCTGTCTTTTACATGGGGTCTCTTTAGCCAATAATACAATGATTTTTTAACACATAGTTTCATATAATGTTTACTTATTGTTCAATTCAATTCAAAGGTTTTATTTTCACTTCTTTGTTGAATTACATTGTTTGTATTTTTTTTTTAACTGAATCGAAAACAAATATGTGGTATTGGAAATGGATTTCGATTTAATTGAATTGAATTGAATAAGTGACGTCGAGTACAAAGTGGCATGAAAGGAAAATAAAACTCTAACGTCAACCGACATTATGAACCCAATCCAATTTCCTACGAAAAGATAGAACAGAGCTGCAGTGATCCGAACGACTTGCATAGATGACTTTCATAATGCCCAAGCCGGCGCAATTCCATTAAAACGTGTCCCAACTTCCGCTGGTCATTTGTAGCTTCTGTCGCAAAATAACTTCCTCACGTCGATGGCCGACTACCCATGAAGGTAAGCGAAGTATGTTCATCTCTGCTACGACCATACACCCAGGCGTTCTCTGTGACATAGGGGGGATTTCTGATGGGCGTGGCCTACTTTCAAGGCTGTCTTTCTGTGTAAGTCCAGCTGCACGTACGTCAGTCCGTAAAGAAGGAAATGGTCGCCTGCATGAAGGGAAATTTTGTCACGTGAGATCAAAGACCCCATACCCGTCCGTCGTATGATACACCTTTTTTTTTTAAAGAAATCATGTGCATTTTGTGAATAAATCAAATCAAATCAAATCAAATGTAATCAAATCAAATCAAATCAAATCAAATGTGAATCGTAACTGCGTGTGACAGAAACGAGGATCCGTTTATATTTGTATATAATGCTGGTTCTCCACAATTTTGGAAAAAAAATACAATTCAGTAATATCAGTTGTACCATCCATAGAATAATTTAACATAACACTTTCACTGCGTATACATGGAGGAAAGAAAACATTCTTCTCACATGCGACGGTTTCTTTCTTTGGGATAATTAACTCCTCTTGTGTCAATAAATACTTCTCGATTTGTTAGAAAAACATATTCACAAGGAACATAACACGCCTCTTAAGTACACTAACTAGTGTCCAATCTTGGTCAATTAAATGAAAATTTGTTCACCCTTATGGGAGGTGCGTTCAGAAAGGCCACTATCTGTTCAATTCACGTTTGTTTTGTGTTTTTGTTTTCTTCGAAAGATAACATTAGTCCATCGCAAATGACAATTTGAAAAGGAAAGATGAGAACGATGCGAAAAGAAAGAAGATAATTCCGTGCAGACCTAGGTAGGAGAATGCTGATGTGGGGCGACGCCTCGTCAAACCAGAGAACTCCCGATGGCTTCTCCTTGGATACCCATCATCCATCACGCCTCGCCCGTTGTCATAGCGCCACACCCAACGACCGGTGAAGAGGTATGATTTGTCGAGCTCGGCGTCGTAGAGGGCAGCATCGATGGTTACGAAAAGAGGAATCCCCAACTCCGTGACGCGTTGACTATGATGAGTGCCACCGGCTGAACCGTTCGCAACATTCCTGATGACGTGCATGTCGAGATCTGGGGACACATTACATTTCGCAAACAACACACGCTTAGCTGCTGTGGTGACTACAGCGCATCACTCAGAAAACTCACGGTAATTTGTAAATGTATACTATGTGAGACATTTTGTTTTTGCTGCTGTTGTTGTTGTTGTTGTTGTTGTTGTTGTTGTTATTGTTGTTGTTGTTCACATAACGATGCTACGCATTTTCCCGATTGCGTTTTGAATGCATTATTATGAATACTAACCAACACAAAGAATTACAACTTGGTCGGTTGACTTTGGAACCTCTAAATTTCAAATAAGGCAGCGTATGACCGAATGATTTTATCGACCTTTGTTCCTCTATGAAAATAAATACAGGATTTGCCATCATTGACTGAGTACGACTCTGATTACTGAAAAATAAAAACTTACAAAATCAAATAGTCGTTGACGATTTGCTCGTTCAGTAGTCACTAAACGGTCAATGTAATAAGATATGTTAAACTGTATTTCATGCTACTGCATATCTAAAGTTCTTGAGAGGTACTTATCAGTTTTCTTTTGAACTCCTTACAGGTGAACAGGACCCATTCGTCGTCGGAGGCGCTGCGATAAAATGCCGCGGTCACCTTCTGACCCTCCAACTCCACGCCGAAGTACGACCGGAGAGTTTCACGCTGGGTTGACACCGCCCTCTGCCGGTCAGAAATGTTCACTCGCCAGAGATACTGGCCCTGCAATGAAAACGGAAATGACGCATCGGCACTCTTCTGTTATTGAGACAGTACGTGAGCTTCCGAACTTTAATTGGAACTGCACTTCGTAATGTTAAATGAATTGACGATTTAAGAGATTTGATTTGTCGATAATGACTGCCTTACTGCTGTAGGCCCTTTAGTATATACTTAGTACCCAGTTAGCCATGGGCAGTCTTGTCGAAAAAGAGCAATTCTTTCAGCTTTTATCGTAAAGAGGATACAAATATCTAAGCCTACATCCACGTACCTTTAAAAACACAAAAATCTGTGTGCTTTTTTCTCCTTGGATTCCCCGTATGTCTGTTCACATAGTTTATGTCAGGGAATCAAAAGATTTCACAGTATATTGACTCTTATATTTAAGTATGTTTTAACTTTGCTATACCACAGTAAAACATTAGTTTACAAAATGTTTGATAATGTTGAATGATAGCTTGCCATTTTAGACTGGGGAAAAAGCCATGACATTATAGTGACATTTCGTGAGTATCACGATGTCGAAAGTATAAACGTATTCATAAGTGCCTCACCCGGAAGAGGAAGAGAGTCTGTCCGACCGAGTCCATCGCCGTGAAATCATCAACGCAAAGCTCTCTGGGTAGCGCATTCTGATTGACCCCACTCTCCCATGGTAAAGTCAGATAGGTTTTGGCGCCAGAGTTCGGTCGTGCGTTGTAGTTACTCGTGGCTGCCACATGAGCACCTGCTAATGGCGTCACAATAGTGCTCATTACATATTCAACGTTGTCTTGATTTTTAGAGTACTGCGTCTTTCCTGTGATTGGATGTTCAAATGAACTGACCCCCTGCGGAGTAGAATGTGTAGTGGCAATGACCGGTGTCTCCTTTAAAAATGTCGATTGCGTGTCTGAACCCGATGACGTAACAGAGTGGGATGACATGGACACAAAACTTGACGCAACGTCGGAAGGAGTACGTTGGGTCGTAGAGGTATCATTTTCAAGGGTCGTTTCACTGTCATTTTCCGGGGTTTGTTTGGCTGTAGATATGTCTATATTATGTGTGTCAGGTCTACCTGTTTCAACTTCTGGAATGATAGTAGATCTAACTCGATTTTCAAAATGCGTACCCATGTTTTTACTATTTGTCGAGCTGCCATGCGCGGTGGTTATAGAGTTCGTGTGTGAATATGGCAATAAAGTGTTACTCGAGGACGTTTCATCTGGGGACACTGTTGTAACCTTGGATGACATCCACTGAACAGTTTTGGAGGTAGGAGAGCTACCGACTTTCGTATCACTGGATGTGGACCCATCATTTCCTCTTGGAAAGCTGGATGCCGATGTTCCAAACTCGGGTCGAACCCCATTATCTGTGGCATCCGTGATAAGTCCCCGGGGTTCTTCATCGAGTTTCTCGGAAGCGCCGTCTTTGGCAGTGGAGTTCAGCCTTTGCCCTCTAGCGCCCTCCAGCGTTGATGGGTAGGGAATGTTTCCCGGGGTATTTTCACTGTCTTCACTTGTCTCCTCTTGATTCGAATATCCGCTCAAGGCACCACGTGCTCCACCGTATGTGGTTAGAGTTTCTGGAGATTCTCCCAGAGTGCTTCCTGCTCTTGTCGTGGGCGATAACGTTGTATCTATTCCAGTGGTCGTTGCCATGGCAATGTCTGAAGATGTAGCGCTAACTGTAGCTTCTGTCATCGTAATGATATCTGTCAATCCAGTAAAATCTGCTGAAAGATCACAGTGAAAAAAAAAATCACGGGACCTCCCATGCTACTAGAAGCAGTAGACATCCCACACAACATAAGTTTGAGATGAAGTCAAATTCTTCTTCAGGCAAACTCGGAGGGAACGAGCGTGCTTAATCAGTCAACAGCGTGCACTGTGTTTCTGTTAGTAATAGTACTGAATTTACTTATTCTCTTAATTTGGACATTACCGGCGTTAAAATGATATTGTAGATCCGACATTTGAATGTCTACATCAATGGTGATTCAAGGTGCTTGGGCACGTTCTTGGCGACGCTACTTAAACTTAATGTGAAAGGAAAACCTAGTTTCAATTCTATACCTCACCCCTCCTCCCTTCACACCACAAGCACATACATATTAATTTATCGATTTTATGGTTCAAACATAGAGCTAGTACAACATTGTCGCTCGATGGTGTCAAATCATAGTAATATAGCGTCGTACAAGTTGGCCACAACGGCAACCCAAACCTGCCAGATTTATAAACATTTGCTCTGCTCTACACTGAATAACTTTGGCTGAATGGAATTCAGAGAAATTGCAATACTATGTTAATAGTTTGACATTTTTCTTGCATATATCGATTCTGAAGGGTGTTGACATTCTGCATCAATTTCGGACAAACTGACTATGTTACAAAAAACTACAACAGGTATGATAATGTACACAGGCCCGTAGCCAGGGGGGGTGCGTCGGGTGCGTACGCACCCCCCCAAATTCTGAAAGGTCCACTTTTTCATAATAACTGTTTTTAGCAATTCTCAAGATAACAATCCAAATAAATATAAAGACACATTATATGCTACGTAAATGTGGAAGAGTACGTTTAACAATGTTAAAAATAATTGTACGAAACCCTTTTGTTGTATGAACCATCTGATCGTCCCCATGCACACAAACACAAATGTTATGTATCAATTTGTGCGAGCTATTATTATATTGGCACTGCATGCCATGGCCCTTGGCGCGTGTGACCGGTGTTTTTTTTTTTTTCCACTGGCCGCCCGAGTACGTGCGATTCGTGGATGACATTGAGGTTGACACTTGCATTTTTTCACAGGAACAGAGGTAAGTGGATGAAAATCTAATAGCCTCAAGTTTACATATATGATAAAAATTAAAGAAATTTCCTCGAAATTACTATAATCGAAAACCTGAGACATTTTATATCTACGTCTCACAAAGATATAGTACATGTATATATAAGTACATGTTGGCATGATAATGCCTGGGGGTAGATTATTATGTCAACTATTTTCCATTATGAATGCATGCTCCAATCAAATTGTGAAAAGGTGGTCATGAATTAGCATTTCTTACGAACGATCAGGAGAGACAAAACAAAATGAAAGACCTGTCTTACTCCAGTTCTCTTGTAACACTCATTGGGCCATTATGCATGCCTAACGAATTATAATAGCTGCTTTTTCTAGCCCTTTTGCTAGTACCAATATTCGAGAAAAGATCATCTATCAAGTAACTGTACGATCTCCGTGCATAATCTAATGCTTTTAAACACACTTGCCTACTCGCCTTCAGCTGGCATTTGCTTACGGTTCCAACAAATTATTAGTTATACATTTTCTCATGTTGTGACAGTTCGATTGGTTCTCATTTTGAAGTGAGCCAAAACCTAAGAACATTCTCACTTATAATTTCCAAAGAGTATTATGCAGGCACGCAAACTCAATTTAGTTGTATTTCATTTAAATGTAATGGGTAAGAGGGTATGTGAGAGAATGCTGAGCTATGAAGTAAAATGGTAAAGTAAAAAGTTTGTCAGATAGTATTACAAAAGCCTGAATATTGCAAGAGCTCCGGAGTAAAAACAGTCAGGGAAAACCCTATGTATGATAACATTGTGAGAGCGTTAGACTGCATTGTGACGTGTCGTTATTCAATTTACATTCTTTATTCATATTTTTCATAAAAAAAAACACAGGCAATGAGCCGGATTGGGTTAAAATTCTCACTTACAGCTTTGTAGAAGTCTGAGTCAACAGTATCACACAGTACTTCAAGACGTATTAGTACAAACGATTTCTTGAGCCTGCACCGTTTCAGGCTCTGTTCTGGATACGGCGGTAGAAACTCATTCTTTTTTGTCGTTTATTTTATCATTATTTACTAATCTCTTTTCTAACTTACAGGTAGCGGATTTCTTTGCAGGCCAAATTCGGAAATGTACTGTTGATTATTACTTATACATTTTCTCATGTTGTGACAGTTCTATTGGTTCTCATTTTAAAGTGAGCCAAAACCTAAGAACATTCTCACTTATAATTTCCAAAGAGTATTATGCAGGCACGCAAACTCATTTTAGTTGTATTTCATTTAAATGTAATGGGTAAGAGGGTATGAGAGAGAATGGAAAGTGCTGAGCTATGAAGTAAAATGGTAAAGTAAAAAGTTTGTCAGATAGTATTACAAAAGAAACTCATTCTTTTTTGTTTGTTTATTTTATCATTATTTACTTATCTCTCTTCTAACTTAAAGGTAGTGGATCTCTTTGCAGCCCAAATTCGAAAATGCCTATAGAGACAGCTAGTAACCAAATATGCTACTATAATTTAATAGATAAGAAATAACCATTCCAGTATGTATCTTAGTGTGCACAGTAAGACAGATCAAATCAAATAGGAAAACATCTGAGCACTAAGCCTGAGGTCTGAATTTGCACTCAACTTCTTCCAATGGCTAACGGATGTTTAATTTTTGAATTTCACTGACCTCCAAATTTCACAAAGAAAACCTTCTTAGCATGATGGTTAATATGACATTTGACTGATATTGGAGATGTTTGCGAATCGGATCTACTACCTTTAATATTATTAAATCTAAAATGTGAAAGTTCGGAAATGCTGGAAATATCCTACCACAAGGAGGCAAAATATAAATGGTTCACATTTACAATTCATTTTGTTTTAAAAAATTTCTTATTTATTTTCGTTTTTGACAAACTCGCATACCAGGCTTCAGCAGAGACTCCAACCCAAAGTACCTTCTGATCTGGAGATTCTCCCGCCTGAAACCCCTAGCAAACGGGAGACTCAAAGTTGATGTGTGCGAAACGCGAAATTCCCAGGGATCTAGATGCTCTCTGGTGCTATCTAAGGCTTATTTTTTCAACATACGATAGAAATATGTAAAAATCCTTTCCGACGGGAGACAAAGAGCCAGGGCGGGAGAAATTAAATCTCAAACGGGAGAACGGGAGATTTTGCAAAAATGGTTCTTCGGCGGGAGATCTCCCGTCGAAAACGGGAGAGTTGGAGTCTCTGCTTCAGGCCTGCTAACGCGGGTATACAATAGAAAAAAATAAAAGTTAAAACAACACCAGGAAAATCACTATTCTCAATTTTGCGGCGCGCTACGCGCGCAGAGTCTCGAACACAATTAAACTTTGCAACTTCCTGGCAAAATGAGTTTTTACTATTTCCTAGATGAAATACCGTAACGCGATTGCATGCAACAGACAAAAATACAAATCTCCTCGAGACTTTAAAACGTCATTAAAACAGTCAAAATTCACAATTTGCGGCGCGCTTCGCGCGCAAATTCTTATACAACTTTTGTAGTTCGGTCGTCCAAAAAAAAAAAAAAAATATATATATATATATAATTGTGTGTGTGTGTGTGTGTGTGTGTGTGTGTGTGTCATCATTGGTATTGGTACCGAAGGTCCGTTTTTTGAGTGACCGCACCCCCCCTTGAAAAATCCTGGCTACGGGCCTGTGTACAAGTACATGTACGTTGCTATGTTCGTTTTCGATACTTTTTTTTCTCCAGATTATGATGCAATCGACTTTTAAAGAGTAGTAACCTCAAAAAATACTCACCTGTTGTTGGGGATTCGCACGTAAAATTCGGATCCTCGGCCTCTAATTAGATACAAAACAGAAAATATAAGATAGGTTTGAATGTTTCATTTTATTTTAATGTCGTCTTGGTGATCCCATTAATCTGTGGTATAATAATAATGTTACAGTATGATTTTACAAATTTTCTGTTGAATGCTGTCAACTTGTTTGTCTTGACAGAAAATGGCATGACTGAGTAACACGGACAAGATTAATGATGATTATGAGGTACGGTGGTAGAACAAAAGCAATGTTCGAATTGCATGGTGTCTCATTTTGGAATGTCGCTTCCAGAAATGTTGATAACTATATGATTAATATCTACGGTGTACCGAGGAGTGACGGTGAGTCACTTAACACCCCTCCCCCCCCCCCCCCAATAAAGAAATCTTTTAGGTGCCCATGGAAAGTCATGTAAGATGATTAAGAGACAAGACAGCTGTTATATTGTTTCTTCTTTTTCCGTTTCTCTAATTATCACTGACTCGATGGGGTGAACTCCATGGGTGTATTCCTCCATTGGTCTATACATAGACAAACTACAATCATTTTCTGTCATTCGGCAATCATGTGGGAAGGATACATTTTCTTCGCGTAGAATTCATTGTTAAAGAAACATTGAGCACAGACATGTGGGCAAATCATGTGGGAAATTTATGGGATGATGACATCACGAGCCTTTTAATTATTACCGATGTAAAGACGATTCACAAAAAAAAAAAAAAAAATACGTGAAATTTTGTGTTTATATATCTTTCTTGTTTCACTGTCCTTTGTGCTTGGCTTTACTCTATCCATCAAAGTCCACTTAGGCTACAACTAAAGTGTCTCTGACTCTGATGTAGACACGTTGAATAATGTTGACGTACCACAAACTCCACACATGAGTGGACAGTACCGGGGAATGTAGCTGTAGATGGGGCACACGAACGGACCAGGCCAGCCGGGGCTTTTCCCGCAGTATTCGTGGGTGTCCACGCACGGCTCTGCGGCAGGAGTCAAGACATGAACACAAAATAGCATGAATCATCTTGAATGACATTTTCAACTCTTGGTCTGTTCAACCCCCTCATTTATCTCAATCATAACTCCAATAGAATTAATAGCAAAACAGAGATCAGCCTCTTTAACGTTAGCACTGTTCAGAAGATCCTGCTAACAAAACTTCTCATGAATATGGGTCAATTATCCATATCAGGGCACCTGGGTCAAATGAAACATTGTGGGTTGTTCAAGGTTAAAATCACCTATAGAGAGGGACTCGAACTCCGGGTCTCAAGTATAAGAGTCCAGAGTCTTAACCACTACACCTAAGAGCCTTTAATTCCTATAAGTTAGCTGATTGCCATACCTCGTCCCTTATTAAATTTGGAAATGCCCATAGATCTCGAGTACGATCAATCATGCAGGGTTTCCGAGGACAATGAGTCAGGCAGGTACTTCGTTTACCCTGTTTCCCTCGCAGTGGTCCTCGACTTTCTAGGTTCATCCTAAATCACTTATTAGTTCAGAACACCCGTGACCATGTCACACAAGCCCTGGTCACAACTCGCCGTGCGTGCTTTTAGTCCGTACGTTTTTGGCGGAGGCCACGGCATTTACGTTTTTTTCTGAAAACGTGGGGAGGGAGTGACTATAGCAGGGAGGAAGTACGTCAACGCACGACACTCGCACTGTTGCGCAGGGTGTAAGTACGTAGCCCGCACGCCACGCCTGGCCGTGAGGGGTTACGTGCATCGTACGTTGTGCACGTGGTAAGTGAGTTGTACGTGCTTACAACGTAAAATCTCCGTGCGATTGCCACGTTATCTTGCGGAGACTGTAATTACACGTGCTGCTCACGTACGGTATCCCTACTCTCTCGCATGTTGTAAGTGCGTGCAAGTGCGATGTTTTGTTTTTGTTTTTTTCCGTCAGATGTTGGGGGTAGGCCTATAGGACCAACTTCCGAGATTCTTCTGATGTATAATCATACGTCTTCTCCATACGTGTACATGGCAGTTCAATTCATGGTCATAGGTTTATATGCGAAATGTGTGAATAGATGACTCACTGACAGAGAAAGGGTTGATACATCTGGGCCCTATATATTTCATAAAAAGTTGATATGATAGCAACTCTTGCTGGAATTGCAATTGTCATAGTAACGACAAGAATCCATCTTCCTGATTGGCTGTTGCCATTGGAAGTTGTCATTCCAGCAAGAGTTGCCATCCTAACTTATTTCATGAAATGGGGCCCAGGTACACGTGTAAACATATTATCGTGTATACGTTGACATTGTAAAACATTATTTTGGTTTAAATAGCCTAACACATTGGCACTGGAGGTGAGCTGAGAATAATAATTATACGTTTGTTATTTCAGATGCATATGAGTTGATGTTGAAGTCTGCCATCTTTACACGCAGTTTCAGAGGTGACCAGCGGTTCATTTCAGCCATCCAGGCATTTCTTGAGCTAGATTAACAGCAAATTGCTGGAACGATAATTGTAGGCCAGTGGTTTTCCAGTTTTCGCTGAGTCTGAAGGTGTCACGTTTGCAATTCATTTAAGATAATACTGTCATCATAGTAATTTCTTCCTTGCTTAATTTCAAAATATACATTCTCAATTTCAGCTTAACTGAAATTGTGCTGACTTTATCATTGCTCTACAAAAACAATGATGACCAATGCATTTTAACCAAGCTTGTGCAACTCTTGAATGTAACAACATTTATTTTTCTGAACTCCAAAAACCTGGTCACTTCATGCACTGATACTCAGAACTCAAGATTTCTCTTCTTCAAGCAGGTTTTGACTGTCTCTCCTGTTCTGCAAAATATAATATATATATATTATATACTGTATACACTGTATACACATTTTTAATAACCATAATTATTACTCATCGACTGCCAGGCAGAAAGGTCATATGGCATGACATTTTGGTTTGTGATGACAATTCGATAGAGTTTTGAAAGCTCTTTCATGTAACATAACAATCATTTTTCTAAGTATGCGATTTTTTTTTTTCGAGGCAACAATCCTTATAGGGCATTTCTGCCCCCTAGGTGAAGTAGAACAGTACGAATACCTAATTGCCAACATCTTGGAGACGAAAATTAATGACACTCGTCCCTAGGCTGGGCTTGCGTTCCTTGCAGAAATCAGTACGCACAACTTGCGTTGTAAGTGCGGAGCAGGTGCTTATTCGGTACGATCTGCGTGCTCTGTTGAAGAGTTGAACTCATGCAGTGCCGAATAAGCACGGACGACGCACTGATCACGTGCTCAACACGCAAGTGCTACGTGCGCCGTCCCTCGAGCAAGTAACGGCAGGAAGACGCACGGAGTCAGTGCGTTGTAGGGCACGTACGTTGCCCGTACTTAGGGTGAATCCGTAGCCCGAACGCAGCGAAAGTTCCTCGTGACATAAAAGTGCTACGGCGTGTCTGCGTGCTTCAAAATCCGCACTGAGGCGGTACTTACTACGTACGGATCCCCAAATTTTGTCCACGTTTTTGCAAGTAGACAACACGCACTTGCAAGTACAGCGAGTTGTGACCACGGCTACAGGCACGAGGTAACAGATTCTCTTTCCCTTTAGAGAGCCATGTCAGTAGAAGAAGACTAGAAATTTTGATGGGAAAATTGGAAGCAGATAGAAAACAGATGAAGGCAAGAGATTTTATGTATAAAAAGTGCTTTTCCATTGAATAATTGACCTGGGCATGCTCTATCTAGTATTTCTCTAGATGCAGTTTAAAAAAAAGAGGATTTGATGGAATAAGTTTGAATGTATGATGCGCAATGCGATAGAGCATCAATCATCAGTTTTTTCATCAGTGCACATGCAGCCAAGTTTCAGTAATACCAGTTTTCTCTTACGTATTCTTACATGCTCTTGTTTCCCCCACTATGCAGTATTTGACAAAACTGTCTTTGTAATCTTTTCCTCTCGTATCTAAAAATTAGTCTGTACTGTATATTTCACTTTCCCAATACCGGTATTATATTTGTAATTGTGGTGCTTGTATTTCTTACCCTTCAGTGTGAACCCATATATGAAAACCAGTCTTTGGTTGACGAGGGTATTCCATCCAATGAGTGGAAAATAAAAACTGTGTCGAATTGAATTGATTATTTTTGGCACTCGCTGTGGGTATACAATGTTATCGTCTCTTCCTATTTCGATTTCTCTCCTCTTTTTCTGTTAGAGATTTGTCGGACCGTTTGAGAAAGCTTGCTTTTTTTTTTTTTTGCCTCCCCGCGTTGACGACAAGGATCACTAAAGAACATTTTAACTAGACGTGATGGAAGTAGATTGTCCATACATATCTCCAATACATTCTGTTCTCTTTTTTCAAAAACATGTACTGGCAAACTAATACAGAAAACTTTCTTTGGTTGCGAACTCCCTACCCCCCCCCCCCCAAAAAAAAAGAGAGAGAGAAAAAGATCTTAAACCTAATGTAAATTTGACTGGCTAGCTTTTTCGTTGCTATGCATTGAAAAAAAAAAAAAAAAAAAAAAAAAAAAACCTTCTTCCAAGAATTACTGAAACATGGCGGATAGGTCCCACAATTTATGCTTTTTTTAAACACATATTCTGATATTGATTAGTATTGTTTTCATAGCAGACTATGAGAATTACTTTGTGTTTCGTTGTTTGTGATTTTGGTAATGGAGGAAGCTGTTGATAGCGAAGTGGTTCACGTGACGCAGACACGTTAGTTGAAATATGTCTTGTTTTGTTATTGCTGTTGTTATTGTTGTTGTTGTTGTTGCTTTGTGTGTGTGTGTGTGTGTTTGTGTGTTTGTGTGTACTTTGCGTGTTGTTTGTGTGCATGCCTTGCTCTATGCGATCCCGTCCTTGTGTGGGAGTCGCACTCGCTCACGGCCTCATACTTGAACGACGTCGACGAGCTCATTAAAGCACGGATGTGGTTTGTTTTCTACAAGCTATAAAAACATGAAAAAAAAAAACTTTCAGCTACAATAGCCATGCGAACAAGAGCTAATCGAAATAATGATACTCAGTTGCAAAGTCAAGGGCTTTCCAGTAGCTTACTGTATTATGAAAACAGAACGCAGGGTTACTTGCAGTGCGACCGCCTAGTGTGATAATGAGCGTTCCGACTCGCCATTAGTTTCAGAAGCTATACATAATACGAAGTCACGAAGAAAAAACATGTTTTGTATCTTTTCTCTTTTCTTTGGAAGAAGGTTTTAGTTTAGTTTTGTTTCTCTTATTTTGGTTTGTTTGTTTTGGCAGCAATGATGTCCGTCAAAAGCTTTGGTACCATAAAAAAAAAAAAAAGCTTTTGATGAACATCATTCTGTAAACGCTTACGGGTATCTGTCAGTTATATTTTCATCTACAAAAGAAAGGATACTAGGGTCTACTTGAATGACAGGAATAGAATAAGCCGCAAATGATAGATGGTATTCTACCGTAAGCCTTTGCTGTTATAGAGGAGAGAGATAGATAGAGAAAAAGAGGGGGTAGAAAGGGAAAGATCACACAGAAAAACAAACAAGTTAGGACAGGAACTGAATTACTGCGTGTGGTGTGTGTGCATGCGTGTAGGTGTGATTGTGGTGTGTGTGGAAGTGTGTGTAATTATGTGTTTCAATTACAATATATAGGTTTTCATAAATTTCTCCCCCTTCTCTATAAAATTATTAGAATAATAAAGAGTAGAAAAGAGAATGCCTTTACTGTTGACCAAATTATTAAGTTTTATTATTTGCACAGTTACACAATATCAAATATTTAAAAAATATGAAAAAGAAGTATGTTCTAAGTGTGTTCGTGTCCGGAGAGCAACCATCACACCTGCTTTATAGTACCAGTTATGGCGAGCTCGTCCATATACATGTATTATTTAACAATGGGAACCTGTCATGAAGAGGAGGGTTAGAGAACGAGAGGGGTGGGTTAAGGGGGATGAGGCGGGGAGTCGGGGATCCTGTACAATAGATCGTGCGAATCGAAAGTCAAGGTCACTCAAGGTTAGCCCACGATGACAGATCGAGGGATCGAAAATCAACTCGACGCACGACAAACTATTTCACAAGTTTTTTTTTTTTTTTTCGATTCACACTGCCGCTTCACTCGGTCTGTTTTCTCCTTTTTCTCTCTGTGTATTGAAGACATGCCACCACTCACTTTCACATTCGTTGCCATGCCAACCCTTCGCGCAGGAGCAGGTGCAGGTCCGAGCATCCAACGTGCCACAGTTCTGACATGTCAACCTACATTCTGGTGTGTGTAGGAAAGAAAAATGGGAAATGAAAACGGGATTTACTCGCTGGCCTCCCCTTGCGTTTTGCCCTGGTGAAACGATCGCATATAAAACAGGAACATCTTTCAATACATCCTGACGTGTGGGTTGTTTTTTTCCTACCCCCCCCCCCTTTTCTCTCTCTTTCTTCTTTCTTATAACAACAGTCAGCGGTTGCTTTTAGCAGATAACCGTCACAAAATGTTAAGCATACAATTCATATGTGGGAATGCTTACCCGCATCCTGTGTTAACCCTAGAATGCAAATTTATTTTGTCATTGCCCAAAACCTAGGCTGTTTTCACTATATCGCTCAAAACTAGGACATGTTTTTGATCATACGTTGAATGGCATGGGTGAAGACGGTGTATTACAATGATGTAGTTCCACACTTTGCTGGTTTATGGAGGTTCTTCAGCCAAACCACGAATACGACGTGTCGTGCATAGTTGTGTAATACGTTTTCAAGCCTGAAAAGCAGCTTCGACGTATGATGGCGTGGTATTAATTAAAATCATTATGAATTTGGCTTAGATTACTAATTCCATTTCTCTCATTCTTCCTCTGTATTGCAACAAAAAAAGAGACCCCACAAAAACCAAATTTACAAACATTACTAACAACATTAACGAGATACGTAGAGTAGATTGAATTTAGCATCATCTATTATAAAGTCTTCATATTGTACAGACACACGGGTTTACTCATATCCACTGTCAGATGAACCCACTACCGCCCATCATTTCAATTCAATCAAATTCAGTTTCCTCTGTTTTCTTTCCACAGGGAAATTACAAATGATCTTGTGGGTATTGGTTGAGTTCATGACCAAAAAAAAAAAAAAAAAAAACTAGAAATATCGCTATGGCGACTGGTATGCCTCCGCCATAATGCATGATTCTCCTAATAGGTCTATAGTACATGTGGACAATGTGTGATTACATTTTCACAAAATTGGCAAAATATTAAAATGACATGTTTGTCACAAATGTGTTGAATGTTCACCTTCCTTGACCTATGTTTAATTGGATGAATAGGAGAGCATGTGACTTTGACCCTTTCATAAGTTTATGCATTGAGTAATTTTCAGGGTATAGAGAAAAAGTGCAATTCTGTATTGAGCAGTAAATTGTTATAATTTTCATCAGGCCTTTGACCCTAAGATTTATAAGAGCCACTGTCAGACAGAACATACATAAATATGTACTAAGTTTCAAGATAACTTGAGCCACTTCCGAGATATGGAGAAAGAAGTAAGTTCAGCACTTTCACTTGATCTTTGACCTTTTGACCTTAGAACTTCTTGGCAAAAAAAAAAAAAAAATCTTAGAGAATCTCTATTGGGTTATATATGCATACACCAAGTTAAAAAAAAAAAGATAATCCTGCTGGCATTGCATAAATATAAGGGAAATATTAAAATTTTGAAGTATTGCCCTTGACCTTTGACCCCATCAAATTTCCTAGATAACCACTGCCAGTCAGTACATGCATATATACTATGTTCCATGAAGATACCTTAAACAATTTCCAAGATACAGAGAAAAAAGTGAAATTTTAACATTTTTACTTGACCTTTTGACCTTTGACCTCATGACCCAAAACTTTCACCACAGAATCTTAATTGGGTAATACATGTATACACTAAGTTTCAAGAAAATATCTTCAGGCAATGCATAGATATGGAGGAAATAGAGACATTTTATGTATTTGACCTTGACCTTTTGAACTTTGACCTTGAGCATGCGCACCCAAAAGTTGATAGGCACAACTTCACCACCTAATACACATACATACCAAGTTTCATTAGGATACCTCAAAAGGTTTTTAGTTACGCTTGCCACAAAATTCATTACGGACGGACGGAAGGACGGACGGACGGAGGGACGGACGGACGGAAGGACGGACGGACGGACAACCCGAAAACACAATGCCTCCGGCACCACTTCGTGGCGGAGGCATAAAAACGCAACGAATTTCAATCAACAAATGAAATGCATGCAAACAAGGTTTCAGGCTAGACTTGTGTCATTAATTAATACATTCTAACAAAACGGTGATTATCAAAATGAAAAGTAGTGCTGGTTTACAGTATATCATTGAAATTCAAGTATAACTGCTACCCAACACTTTACATGACTCCTCCTTCTGCTATGCAACTACTGCTACTATTACTACACTATAGCTACTACTACTACTACTACTACTACTATTACTACTACTACAACTACTACTACTATTACTACTACTACTACTACTACTACTTCTACTACTACTACTACTACTACTACTACTACTATTACTACTACTACTACTACTACTAATAATAATAATAATAATGATAATAATAGTAATACTAATAATAATACCATTGTTACTACTACTACTACTACTACTAATAATAATAATAATAATAATGATAATAATAGTAATACTAATAATACCATTGTTACTACTACTACTACTGCTGCTGTTTGTTTGTTTGTTTGTTAGTTTGTTTGTTTGTTTTCATTTTCCATCTGACAAGATAATCACAGGAGCCTGATGAATCATCAATGGTTATACTACCACAACCCCTGGAGTAGAGTGCAACATTTTGCTTAGCACTGCAATCACCACTTCTTGCTAATCCTGCGACTACAACTAGCTACATAGTATGCTCCGAGATGAAGCCAGAACGATGTGATGACATGTTATTTTCACTCACCGCATGGTCTTGAATGGTCGGCGCACGGTCCTGAAAATGTAAGGGAATGTAACATAATCACTTTTTTACATTTGATATTGAGTTGAAATAATGAACTCCGGTTGTTTACATATTTCCTATAAGATTAATGAAAATAATCTGGCATTGTAATAATATTCTAGCACACACACACACACAAAAAGATACACAGCACTATGATTTGGAGTTGCTAAAAGGATTTGAAACTTGAAAGTTTTCTACGGCCAAGCTTGCAATAATAGTTCAAATGTTGCATCAGCTTGTAACATATGAAATAAAGTGGGAATAACGTGGAAGAAAATACATGCAATCCCCCCCCCCCCCCACGAATGACAGGGAATGGGGACATAAAGACTGTAGCTGAGGTCCAGGATAATAAAGGGTGACTAAACACAAGTATCACTTATACCCTTGATATAAAGTCATAATCATAATGATAATCAAAGTACTAAAAAAGGATAATAATGATAATGGTGATAGACATCATCACCATCATAATCACCATGATGCCTTATTTGTATGATAAATGATTTCGATTATTGTACAAAAGATGTCTATGTACTATTTGCTATCTAAAGATGAAAACAAGGGACGGATAGACATTATCCATGTTATCATAGAACTGTACCATCAGTACCATCGCTCAAACTTGAGTTTGCATACTACAAACACTATTCAGTCTCTTCTCAACGGTATAGGTACATCCTGCGTACTTTACCCATCCCTGCCGCTGATATTCTGTAACCATTTCCGATTTCCAACGAATCTAACTGTGGAAATGTCAACTGGTAATGGCAATGAATATGCCAAATTCTTGATCAAATTTAAGTCAAGTTTGGCAACGCGACGTGAAACTGTTATTAGGATTTCCTTCCATTTCCCCATAAATTTCAGATCGGCTCTCTAGCTGTCACCTAGGAAAATGGCTAGATTCACGTGGTTTAACAGACAAAAACTCTCAGAACAAGTAAATACCGTCTCTAAATGACCGTCTTTCATAATACAGCCTGACATAAATCCTTCTGAAGAAAATGTTGTTATTACACATGTACATAAAGGGCCTTGACATTTGGAAAAACAAAGAAAAAAGGGTGAAATTACGTTCCACTTCTTCGGAGGTCGTTTTGTCGTCTGAAGGTAAAGTCATGTTGGGTTTTTTTTTTTGGTAAATAAAATTGTTCTTGGCCATATTTCAAAACTTTTGATGTATTTAGCGCATGTGTTGTCATTCTTTCCTAAGATTTCCCACCCCCCCCCCCAAAAAAAGGAGGAATGACAGTAAAAAAGAGGCGTCCTTTAAAAGGAGGGCATTAACTCCACGGGATGTTCATTTTTCAGATCCCAGACTGATACGGATAGATCGCTCCTCATATTTTATTTTGATTGACAGACGAAACCCGAAAGCCTTCCGCATTCTGCTTATTTGTCTCGTTCCGTTTAGTACTACATGCACGGGACAATCAATTGATAACATTGGATAAAGAGCGAAATTCCCAGGGGGTAATGTATCGACTGTTAACATTTTGACTACAGGAGACGAGCAGTTTATGAGAGTTAATGTCAACGCTGATATAAGGTGGACTGCCTTTGCATCAAGCGTAGAAACAACTAACCAAGACTATACGACACCTGTCACTATAGCTATGACGCTTTTCAGTGCAACATTTTCACTGATAATGAAAAAAGATGAACAATTAAACAGCAGAATTTTGTACTTGTAAAAACCAGTTACTATCCTTCTAATGACGAAACGAGCGACTTACGGCACATATTCTCGAAGCATTCCCCGTTCCCGGAGGCACACCGCGTACAGCTTGGCCCGTCGACGTAGGGCAACATTCCACGAATATTGCCTCTGTGTGTGAAGATGTGAGTGCAAATATTTCATCGCTGTTATCATCTACTACGGTTTACACAATATTTGGGAGGAAAAAAATGTCAAATACTTCCCCCCCAAAAAAAAAAAAATCCAAACAAACAAACAAAAACAAAAAACAAAAACAAAAACAAAAATAAAAAACAACCTGACTAGTAGAGAATGATGTCCTTAAAGGGAATAGACGGTATTCGATGAGAAGTATAGCGGTAATAATGACAAAAATTATAACGTAATTGATCATCATCATGATAATGACAATGTTTGACACTAATGATAACAGTAACAGTCATACTCATTATCATAATAGTAAAAATATTGATAATAGTAATAATTATAACAATAACATCATCATCATTATCATAACCATAATCATCATCATCATCAAAATGATAGATAGATAGTAATAGCAACAGTGATAATAGGAATGACAATGATAATAATGGTAATAAAGGTAACGATCATGTCAAAAACATACAGTAGATCCTGAATCCCCAGAGAGGCCATTTTAGTCTTTTAGTTGTTTGCTGATTGCAATGAAGAGCTGATTTCCTCTTCTAATCATATCTCCCGATTCGTTTCTTGCGTAACCTTGCACAGCGACACCAGAGTTCCGGTTTCTAGTGCCATCATTATTGGGGTTCAACTTGAGTTGAAAGACAGTTCCCATGAAGGACCAGGGAGGTGAGACCCTCCCTGGAAGGACTAAGCGATGAAGTAAAAGTGTCCTGCCTGAGAACGCTACCACTGTCACCATGGGAATCGAACCAATGATATCGAGTCTATTTGGTCTTGACCACCGATTCAGCTTCAAAGGGCTAGTCATGATATATTTAATTGTCGTTATTTGCATCCTGTTATGGCTATTTTATTATTATTATTATAATCATTATCATTATTATCATTTTTATTTTATTATTATTGCTGTTATTATTATTATTATTATTATTATTATTATTATTATTATTATTATTATTATTATTATTATTATCATCATCATCATCATCATCATTATCATCATCATTATGACGATCACTACTGCAGGGGATAATACTCAGTGATTATATGCATTAGAGATCATGGCCTCGAGAATTGCTTATGGTGTCAGGTAATTCAGGAAAAGTCTATTTCACTTCCCTTTTGGGACTAATCGAAAGTGTAATCAATTGAGTGATTTGTCAATAAAATCGTTGATCTGTTGAATAACACTTCAAAACCGGGAACGCAATAGGCGTACCCGGTTATGTGTGTGCCCGCGGGTGCACGTCACGAGACCGACACCCGCGAGTCATACAGCCCACGAGTTATACAGCCCAGGGCCCTGTTTCATAAAGCTGTTCGTAAAGTTACGAACAACTTACGAGCGACTGGTGATCAGTTCCGATGTGCTATACCTATCAGAATTTCAATAATTCAGCACAAGATCTGATCACCAATCGCTCGTAAGTTGTTCGTAACTTTACGAACAGCTTTATGAAACAGGGCCCAGGAGTCATACAGCCCAGGAGTTCGACACTAAGCAAACAAGGCCCACAAGACTGACACAACGTGGGCTGTGTTTACCTAGTGTCAAACTCGTGGGCTTTATTTGCCTAGTGTCGAACTCGTGGGCTGTATGACTCGTGGGATGTATTATGACTCATGGGTGTCGGTCTCGTGGGATGACCCCGTGTGCGCGACATGAGTGTATATAGTGCCTGTGTACAGTGTATGAGCGCTTCTGTCGTTGTGTATTGCAGGGTTTGAATTTATTAGCTTTCTGTTTATTAGCTTGAATTCATATTCTACTCACCCGGGCAAATAGTTGCAGACGACGATCCAGCGATCGAAGAAAATGTTATCGCCAACGGAACAGCGAGCTCTGCCACACCCAACCTTATTGGTTGAGGCCCACACGATCTGCATGAATATTAAGTAATAGATAAATTTGAGAGACAAAAGACAAGTGTTAAAAAAACAAAACTAATGTTTTATGCTTTCATTACACCATGAACTGCTGATGATTTTCCGACTGTTTAACAACAATTTACACGAGAAGTCACGGTACGCCATAAAATTCGCTACTCGATATGAATTTTTTTTGAAAGAGATGAATAGATCGTAGAAATTTACTGCATTGAACTGTAAGACCGTGTATTATTTTCTCATTTTTCTTCTTTTTTCATCAAATTAGATTTACAACTTGTTCAATTTATTGTTTGTTTCTGTAATAAAATTCAGTATATTTTGTTTTGATTATTTTTATTTGCTATATTTAATATATGTTGTTGTTCGTATTTTTTTTATACACGGACTCACAAAAGAACAAGTATAATTGACTGAAGTGAGCGAACCCATGTAAGATAAGATAAACTCAAACTCCTTATGAATTCTGTTGCTGCATTAATTTACTTCCAACTATGACATACTGTGGCGCAGTACTTGAATTACGTCACTTATCCATTCGTTACGCACCTGTGTGTAATGACCACAAATTTGTCCCTCTGCGCATGTATTGGTATCGTAGTCGTAAAACCGGTCTTCGTTAATCCAAGCCATAAACGGACTAAGAAGATCTGGTGATCTGTTCCCCACCAGCACGTAACCAGCCCAGATGTTCTGGCCAAGAAACCTCGATATCGTGGAGTTCTCTGGAATGCCGTGGGTCAGCGTGCAGCGGGCAGCCCACGCCAGAGCTGCACTAGCAAGGTCTTCGTCCCAAGACTATATGACAGGGAAAACGTATCGTTGAGGTCAAGTGTATTTTTGAGACGTTACCCTTTCTGAACGTTCATAGAGGCTTCGCGGATTCAGCCACTTAAAGGAGGTACAAATATTTTGGTTATCAATCACTATCATGATATGACCAATCTCTGGGTCGTAACGTTGTATACATACAACGTGATATAAACGACGTCGTAGCATGGCCAATCATGGTTGTGTGAAAGAGAGGAAAGTGACCTACATAATTTTGAAAAGCAGTTTAAAACATTCTAATCATATTTTGATCCATTCCGGATCACATTAAGCACACATACTCACTATCTTAAGCCTGCCAGGTAGTGAGTTCACAAAGTTGAACTTGACATGCTGTGTAGTCAATACAGCACTCCGTAATCTTTATGTGGATTGAGTGAATGTAGCAATATTTTTAGTAGAACAAATCAGTGGAGTTATGGGAAAATCGGATAGCTCGTTGAGAAGTCATGAAGTTTCTGTGCCGTCATCGTTACTTGAGAAGACTACAACAGTTTGTTACATCACTGCAGAATAGCGAAGAAATATTTTTAAAAATAACGAAAATTCCATGTTTTTTTTTTTTTTCTGGCATAATCAAAGAGCAATCGACTTACATTAACTATCTTAGGGGGTGTTGCAAGAAAGTCGAGTTGCAATTAATTGCAACTTTCTTGCAACACTCCCTATAGAAAGCTACGGAAATAATACTCTGTATTACTCTTAACATTAGGTCAGTAACAAGGCAAAGGGATTAGTGTTTTTTTTTATTAATATACATATTATTCTTTATATCGTAGCTCTGCGGTGACACCATGAACTGTCATAGTATTTTCTTCTCAGTTGAGCATAACAGGCCCATATCCTACATAATGTATCAAGGCTGAAGCTGCCGTTATGAAAAGGGCTACGATAAACGCGGATAAAAATGGCACATTCTTGCACAAGATAACGCGTTACGAAATCCAAGGTCCCACGCGTCAAGTTATGAATGACTTTTGACCGGAGTGAAAGTGAGCCATGACGAAGCAGCAAGATCCCGAATATGGATGTATAGGCCTATACATGTGTTTAAAAATAAAAGATACAATGCGAGGTTATTAACTGGTAAGTAATGTAAATATTTTGATGGCTGCCTTTAACGATTAGCAACATCGTGTCCATTTGTCTTCCTTGAACTTCCCTCCCCCCCCCCCAAAAAAAAAAAAAAAAAACCCACCCCCGCACCTGTTAGTCCATTACACATGCAACGAGTTTGACATTTATATTGCTGTCTTCCTTTTTTGAAGCAAGTTGGATCCGGTTAAAAACTGAAGTAACATTGACCTGCGGCTTGCAAAGAACTGGACATTTTCTAAAGGGCAGATGATGTGAAATTTTGTCATTCATAGAGAAGAAATCTGGCTGGAAGGTACCCTTTCTTACAAGTAATATGGATCAGAAATTAACACGGCAGAAGTTTTCACAGATACATCCGTCGAATTCATTTGGGTTCTGAGACCTACAGTAGAGATAGGATAAGATATGGAGGGGTAAGGGGAGGGGCTTGCGAGAAAAGAACTACGATTAGGTTATTTCTGTAATAAGTTTCGACCTACCATAAACTCCATGTTTGCAGCTGACGGTGTCACGTTTCCCCGTTTCTGGTTGTGAATATCGACAATTTTGCGCGCCTCTTCAGCGCTGTAAGGGACAGACCGCCCATTGTCTCCCATGGCAACTGCTACTCTCCTCCGTTCAGGTGGAGAAGAGACGAAAAACAGGATAAAGATCACGAAGCGAACCCACGGAGACATGTCCAAGACCACTATAATAACGCCCAATACTCACATTTTTCTCTGGTAAGGGCCAGAAAGAGGTAGTCGTTTGCAAAACGCACTGAACTGTCGACAGAGCATTGTTTTTTGTGTTAAAGCACCTGATAACTCGCGATTTCCTGTTCTCCTGTAGAGTTAAGTCCACGGGTAATCAAGGAGATAACCAGACGATTGCCGCTTTCACACTGGTAACCATAGTCACAGACTTATGTCATGCGCAGAGCGAAACGTCACAACTGATAGTCCACATAACTTTCGTTCGTATTCTAACGAAGTAATATGTGTCGATGTGTGTGTGTGCACCCATTGGAATCCCTCCCTCGCCCATTCATGTTACGTCCCACACACGCTCTGGCGGAAATTACAAATCCTTTAATGCTAGCTCGGAGTAGCAAAGCTATTCAACTCACTGTCTGCGGGCTTCCTCACTGAGCCTAAGAATCTGGGAGGGAAGAATTTTCAACCCCATGCTCGTATAAAAGGTTATCAAAGTCCAATGACTAGGCCGTGGGAAAATATTGCTGATGTTTACAACACAACGGAAATGAGCTCGACGTTACAGTAAAAACAGCAACAACAATGACATTGTAAAAGCAACTACGTTTGGATTTATCCATGAAATGAGGGGGGTGGGGAGCACAAAAATTGAAGCGAAACTTGACTTGATTTTATTGAGGACACATGCCTGCGATTGGTGCGAGTGAAATCTTGGCACGGGCCGAGAAGATTAAGTCATTACCTCTCTACTGCACTGACACTCTAGTTTCACGCTAGGGAATTGGTATGATCCCCGGGGGTGCGACGCCTCGAGGGTGCATCACCATTAACCTCCAAGGAACCCTGAGGACCAGAGGGGGTTTTATTATCTCTGTTTCACCCACCGCAACTGGTTATCGGGCACGATTTGCCCGTATAACTCCTTTCCGAGCCGGTTGAAATGGCATATCTAACATTTTATCATTCACCAAAACATGGATACGAGTTTACTCGATAAGGATATATTTCTTTGACGACATATGAAATTTCACTCACTCTAATTCTTTGTATCGTTCTACAATAGTTGCTGTGACATCGTGGATTGTTGTTGCCGTCACAACTATAGAGGGCAGCACACGGAATTACTGGTAGTCGTACATCATTGTGA
The DNA here is from genome assembly GCF_964275005.1 of Diadema setosum. Classification (NCBI taxonomy): domain Eukaryota; kingdom Metazoa; phylum Echinodermata; class Echinoidea; order Diadematoida; family Diadematidae; genus Diadema; species Diadema setosum. Next base: position 4,795,095 of record NC_092692.1, on the reverse strand, counting down.
GGAAATGATCCTAATAAGTGCCTACAAAGCTGTAGTTTATTTTCAAGATATCTGGATGATAACGCTCCTTCATAACAGAAACTTAATCTACGACTGAACAAGAACGGGAAGCTTAGAAAGCCCGCATAATGCGAAAACAGTTATCTTTAAATGTCTCGTTCTTTCATGTAAGATTTAATCAACATTTCCATATCGGTCCATTTATATTTTTGTCATCAAAAAGGAAAATCTTGAATTTACTGTTTCTTAGAACAAGCTGCATATTGTCCTAGCACTGTAGCAGTTTGAGGTAAGAAACCGGTGATGATCATAATATAATATTATGGTAGTCTGGTAGTTGATTGTTTCAATAAATAATTTATTGAAATACAACCATTAAAAAATATATATATAAATATATAATGATGACAAATGTTGTATGAACTATAAACCTAGAGCTAATCGTACAATGTTGTTCGAAATTCCTGTAATGCCCTCTGCGTCTATTTTTTTTTACACATCTCAGCCAATACTTATCTCAATCCACCGTCCTACAGTGACCATACGTTCTCTAGCACTTGAGCTGAAAATATTTTTGACATCGGTCGTAATATCCTGCTAGGCTCGATGTGATATCGACAGGGAAAATATGCGCACAGCTGTTATTTTCATTCAAAGTTTACAAAACCGGACTGCTTATTTCAGCATTTCAGCCCTGCAAACAGTAAACACACAGCATAGATATTCTCTATTACATATTTCTCTCTCCATCCATCTGTCAATCTCCTTTCTTTCTTTTTATTCTGGAATGTAGGTATATCGCCACCAAATCTTCATGGGAGCGAAGATAATAGACTTGTTGACAACAGTTGTTTGTGGGTAATGAATACGTACGACATCGGCATAATACCATGGTTACATGTTCTGTTGTTTATAGGATAATTTTCGGTCAATACAGTTATCAACGAGAACCTCAAAACTTGAGTGGATGTGATGACAGTGTATTATGACGTCAGGGAGAAGAATGTCGTTCTTGAAGCTGGCTTGACGCGACCTAGTTTCGGGTAGTCTTACCAAACAGTTTATATAATGAGTACTAGTAGCAAGTAAAGTCTCTTTGGTGTGGACGATTGAGATGATGCGACGCACGCGCAAAGCTTTAGAATGATTAAAATGGTAATAATTGTAAATTTATATCACGCGGTTTCTATAAGATATACTCAACTCCGCATAACAGTATACAAATAATGACTGCTATGAGGGGCACAGTTAAAATTATGGGCCCAAGGTGATGTCAAAACCATAACTATGCCCGAAGCGAAGCTGAGGGCATAATGGTTTTCACATCACCGAGGGCCTACATAATTTTAACTGTGCCCCGAAGATCAAGCTGTCATTATTTGTTTTATATACCGAAAATATAGATTCTTCTTTAAAGCTATTTAAAGATTATAGCATCAGCTTTATGAGCGATCTATGTGTACGGGGTTGCGACTGTCTCCAAACCTATTTACAAGGCACAGTTGATTATATGCACCGGGCACAGTAAATCATGACGTCATTTTGATCAAAAATGGGGCACAGCTATTTTCATGACTCCACTTTTAACCAATCAGATGAGAGGAATCTATATATGAGGTATATAATTTGATATAATCAAAATAAAATAATGATAAACAAATATCGCAATTTAATTCTCAACAGAGAATCTTACAATAAGGGATATAAAAATTGTGAGTTTATATTGCGCAGTTTCTATGAAATATACTTAACAGCACATAACAGTATAAAGGGAATCAAAATGAAATAGTCATAAACAAATAGCGTAATTGAATTCTCATCTGAAAATCTTACAATAAAGGATATAAACTTTAAAGATGTTGATAATTACATAAATCATAGCTCATAAAAGATATCTGGGAAGCATGCAGGGATGTGCTGTAACATGATTATGGAAACCTTTCCTGAAATACATGAGTTCTAAGAAGATTTTTGAAACTGTTGATTAATGATGCATGCCTGATCGCGAGAGGGAGATTATTCCAAAGTTTTGGTGCAGCACTATAAGCAAAAGCACTAGCGAAGCCTGTAACACCAGGGAGGTGGGTTTCCACCTCCCTGGTAACACTCGCCATCACGTATAGTATTATCTCCCAGCTGATTGCCTTTGCGCTTGCGCTGCCGTGTCTCTATCACATGCATAACAAAGTGGGCTTGTATGCACCTGGCACCTGGCATATCAGTAACCTTGTGACAGACATTGATGATGCTATTGGTGGTAGCCTTTGCAGGGGAGGTTTGCGTAAACTTCTGAGACTTTGGTCAAGTCAGAGCCTTCTATTACATGGCTCTGGGTCAAGTGATCTATCGCCATCTGTAATTACGATTGTAGTAAAACTCGCCACTGCACCAGTGTTCGACTTTGACGAGTCTTTTGCCATGATCGCTTGGCAAAAAGTTACAAGGATTCAAGAGCCGAACCTGAAAGGCATACCATTGAACGAGTCTCCTCCTTCTCCCGTGCTTCACCCAGCCACACACTCCACACACACAAACACACACACACGTATTGTCTTTCCCTATTTATGGCATACATTTCATTCTCCCTTCTTCTCATTCCTCCATTTAATTCTTTAATTTTTCTCTCCTTTCTATTTCTCCATCTCCTCCTTCCAATTCGTCATCTGCTCCTTCTTTTTGCATGGTCGCTTTCTCTTCTCTTTTACATTGCTTATACAACACACTACATGATGAGAAAACGGTGAGGCGCACAGTAACGTTATACTCATACAGCCCCACAGTCCATCTACCCAACAAATTTTGATAAAATAGCGCCCTCATTCGATTCCGTCGGTTGTGCTGTCCAGCGCTGGGATAGCTCAGGTAGTTGAATACCTTTCTCTGCTCTGCTTGATAGCCATCTCGGGCCAATCATCTCGACGAACAGTTATGTGGAAGAAAAACCCAAATAATTCGTGAAAGAATTGTTTCCTCCATCTGTCTGAGAGACTTGAGTATTATTCAATGAGATGATGCAACCGATGTGACTTTGTCTGGACACTAGATAATCTTTACCTTACTTTTTTTCTTTTTTTTTCTTTTTTTTTTTGCCCCAAAGGTTTATCGCCACAGACGTAGACAATTTACAAAGGAAAAGTTATTGTTGTTGCCGTTTTGCCTTAATCCAGGTAGTTTATAAGCAATTAAAACCTTCCCGCTGATTTTACGATTCGTGAAGAGAAAAAAAATCAAACTCACTGGCTCTTGTCAAATACCAGCACAAACTAAACAAAACCAAGACCATTATTTCGCCTTTACCCCAAACCTCACCGTATAGTCATGTTTTATATCGAAGCCAATCCTCACCTTTGAACATGCTTCCCAGACGAGAGGGGCATTCAAACAAAATTTGAGACCTTTTTCTTTTTTTCAGACATTGCTCTTTGATGAAAAAGTTGCTTCTAAAAGGAGGGACGGATTGATTTCAAGATAGGCCTATGTACATTTAGATAAAACTGTGTTGTGTTTTAGTGATAACGCTTATCCATTCAAGTAGAACCTTTGTGTAATGTTGATTCATCATTGCATATGTTTTTGTAATTAGTTCTAGTTTTGATTTGTATTTGCTATTGGTTTTTTTTTTGATATATTTTCTTGTGTAGTGATATGTACTGTATTTTGTTGTGAAATATGAGAAACAAATTCAGTTCGACTGAACTCAAGAAACTTTAAGACCGTCTACAGAATGATAGTTGAAAGAACCACGTCTTGGGCATGTGACCTTGTGACAGTAAAAGAAGACTATGTTATGCTAGATCCATGAACTCCACTTATTTTAGGTAAACTTAATTCCGTCGGGAAGGATAAGCCTAATTCAACTCGACATTTGTTGCGATGTTGTTGTAATTCGCCCAGGTGTTTCTTGGAAAGCTCACCGCGTGCATTAGCAAGAAATCTAGATGTATCTCTGTTCTCCCTTACCATTGAATATTCCTCCACGAGCTTTGTGCTGCGATACTCACTATATCTAACAAGAAAGTTTTTGCGACCCCTTTCAACGAGTAGCCGTAAACAGGAAATGATCCCGCACGGCGGGAAGAATGTGTTAAGCAATAAGAGAGCAAGAACAAATGTAAAACTTTCTTTAAATTTTCATTTAATGTTGTTTGTGGCTTCATTTCGGAGAAAGAGCTCAGTGGGAACGACATTGTCAATTTTTGGCCCATATCTGTCATTTTCTTAGTCTGTCCTCTTTGTTAGTAGACCCTCATTGTCATAATTCGTTTATCTTGGACGTGACTACGACATTCATGCTATTGATGACAAAAATAATAATGAATGCAACAATGACGAGGATAATGATAATACTGATAGTGTATATAGACATTTTTATGATAGTGATACGAATGAATACGATGATACGAATGATAATACGTGTAGTAGAAATGGTGTCAAATAAATTTTGGATCAGTTTACCATATAGGCTCACTAATCGTTCTTTATCTCCCAGTGTGTGAAGATTTTTGAGAAATTGATGGGTTAAAGAAAACAAAAGTCACTATTTATATAACCTATCGCTATCATCTGTACCCATATGCACATAAGCTAACTCTAAACTGGCATATATTCACAACTGAAGCGGGAGAAAATTGGGTTACTTATATACATTTGAAATGATTATACATTGAATATCATTTTTTTTTTCAACACGTATCTCTACGGTGAATTATTCACAGTTGTAAGATAGAGGGCCTCTCATCTTAAACTTATAAATATTAATTCCCTAACACTAAACTTGGATTTAGTAAATGTAGAAAGATTTATTGAAACGCTTAGTTAAAACTCGATGAAAATCAATAAAAGTTTGGTTCTTTCCACATACCGCCCTCACACGATGGGCATTCAACAACAATCGATGCTTCATGTCAAACTATAGGAGAGCGTTAAAGAAAATATGTAAAAAGGAATTTTGTAGAACGTTTTAATTTTCATGACAAGAAGACATTCCCTTCACCATCGACTGAGCCTTGTGCTATGTCTGCAGGCACTTGTTAAGTGTACCTCCTACGTCATTTAAAAGAATTTTGGCGACATTCTCTGTATGTTTTCCTGATATCGTTCTGCTATTGTGACATCACGAATTATTGTAGGTTCCCCATCTAGAGAGGGCAGTATAATTATAACATAAAAAAAAAAAATCATAGCAATACAAGGCATGATTGTGACATTTTATGACAATTAAGGGACAAGTGCGTTCAGTCGTCAAAAATCATTTTCAGCATCCGCCATCCTCTTTCTCAGTATAAGGAGATATTACTGCCACCACTGATTTATGAAAGATTTCAGTCTGTAAATTTTTCAAATACTAGAGGTATGATTCATAGCTTTTACTGTGTTTATATTCTGATTTTTCTTTTGACAATCATTATATAATTTTTGTCAATTAACGGAAATCAAATCAATCCAACAGAGCTCAAACGAACGGGGTTAGTGACAGGTAAAACACATACTCTATTCATGTTTCATAGAGATGTCATTGTTTATATATATATAAAAAAACAAACTACTCATACATTTCTAGAAAAACAAAAACATTTTTAAATTCAGCACACCTAAAAGTATACAATTCCAATAGTTACAATATTATTGACAACTACAAATATTCCTTCTATCCGCGATCTGTCTGGATATTGAACCACATACTGCAGTGACAGCTCCAACAATCACCACTTTCAAGGAACTTGCCCTGCCCGCCATCAAGAGGATGCAACCTCCTACAGGATCCAGGATGTTCTAAAAAACCCAGAGTCTGGTTAACTCGCACGTCTACACTCTTTACTCAAAAGTATTGATATTGCCATTGTCACTGCCACCAGACCTACACTGCACATTCTATCCCAGTTTAGCTTTATGGAGCTGGTGCAAGGGATTAATTCTTTCAAGGTTTTCTCATCGCTGGAAAACATATTCTACTTTTGAGCGTTCAATTTCATTCGTCCAAAATCATTCAAACAATATACTAAGTTCTGAATATTTGCAGGGAGACTTATAATGTGGATCATATTACATATCGTATGCGTGACATGAAAATTCCCAAATTAAGAGATGCATTATCATCTTCCATTCGATTTTCTAGGAACGTGTCGTTTGTTTGATCTACCTCAATATCATATGTAACACAGGGCCTATAAGTAAACTTCGGATTCTGTCGAGAGCGGCTCAGCGGCTCAGTGGCTCAGTAGGCAGTGTGTCTGCCTTGCCAGAGCTCGAGGCACAGGTTGGGGGCGCTCTGAGCCCATTTTAATCTCACTGGCTTGATGTCATCACAATCATCATGTCTTGTTCGTTGACCTGTACACATATCTTCACTAAATTTGGCTCTCTTTATGTTTGACACTGTTTTGCACGAAATCAACGAGAATAATCGATACACCCTTTGCATCAATTCTTTGTAGTTTGTTCCATTCCAGTAACGGTGATTTTTCAAAGGGAGAAAGACTGCAATTTGACCCAAATTTTAATACTTGCGATACTTTGTGTACAAACAAACAGGAGAATTTTAGGCATTGCCAACATCACCTCTATACTGGAGGATGTATAATATGGACCAATTTGACGCTTGTGGGAAAAAAATTTTTGATGTCAAAATTCCATAACTTTCTAATTTGTATGCCCGACTTTCATGGAACGTCTGATAGGCCTATCAATCTGTTCAATTTAGATATGGTGTAGAATTGTGTGTTGTTGTTTTTTTTAACGCTTGCTTGACACGTGACATCGAAATCCGCATTCCGGTGTGTAGTCTGATAGGCGTATTCAGTAATCTGGGCGTGGTCAGAGGACCCTTGTCGTCATGGACGCATTATTATACTTAGGCCTACATGAGTTCCCCGAGGATGGTCACTGCCTGCAGTTGTCCGTTTATCAGTGCACTTTGGTCATCTTGATCACAAAACCTTTAAAAAAAAAGACAACCGGTATCTACAGGAAGAAACATACCGAAAGAAAATTTGGTAATTTGGGGAGACGCCAGGCAACGAAAATGGTCCATCCTTTCCAAATCTTCCTGCTTAACAGCGCATCTCAATTTTTCCATATCACAAACACCGTCAACTATTTATCTCCTTTTTTCTGTCTCTGTAATCAAGTTATTATCCAGCATTATTTTGTTCTAAAAACAATCCCCAAGAGAAAAGAGGTCGAAATGAAAATGTATGTTTGTCGGCCTTTATACCTCATCTATGAAATGGTCCTTAAAAAAACAAATAAAGATGTACTCGAGTTTCAGAAACTACTCTTTCTTTTCTTCTGTTGTCTCTGGAAGACTTTTCTTTATTTCAAATCAGACCGTTCAGCTCTACATCCAAAGCTGGTAACAAGTTCTTTAATCCCGAAAACGCTTCCGGCTACACATACCTCAAAGCTATTAAAGCCCGCTGGTGGTACAGAATTCTGTCGGATTCTCGAGGACAACCAATGTTTGGCTTCATCATCTTTTGTGTCCCATTGTCACTGTCCTTCCGTTTCGCTTTCTGCGCTAAACCTCAGCAAATCCTCTTCACTTGTCTGTGCCATCCCCATGCTTTTCTTTAGTTTCGTCCTCGTATCCTTGTTTTAGATCCTTGTCTCTCTCCGCAGACAAGGCCGTGCGGTGATTACGGATATCTTATTTGCTTTCACCGCAGTGCATCTTCTTTTATTTCTTTTTTTTTTTGTCAATATGTTTCTCGACATGTGTTCGACAAATCATTTAACGTGAAGAGGAGGAATGAAGCAATGTCGTCTTAGAAATTTGAAAGCCCACATTAGATTTGTTAGTTGTTTTTGGTAGTGGTGTTGTTGTTTTGTTTTGTTTTGTTTTGTTTTTGGGGAGTATGCATTCGTATTGGTTGGTGAAGTCAACGGCATTTTTTCAGCGTTATAATCGAAATTATTTGATGGATCCATCCATCATGATTTCTTTGATACATTTTTGCCTTTACAAAATAGATTGAAATAAATGAGATATGCTTGACATTTCATATCGTAGCTACGAATGCTCATTTAATTATTTTGATGCATCTACTAAAGTCGAGCTAAATAGGTGTCGTTTGACCGTCTATTTCTTTTATTTAGTTTATGTCACAATATTTGAGCAACCATTATTCTTGTTGAAAGACTCCTAATTCGGATTTGCAGTCAGATAGGGAGAGATTGAGAGAGAGAGAGAGAGAGAGAGAGAGAGAGAGAGAGAGAAGAGACATGAGAACATTAAATTGATTTTTAATCATTGGTTTCTAAATCATTCCAGTATATCCCTTTTTGATATAAATCTGAGTAAACACTTTGTAAGATTCAAGAGAAACACGTGGCGTAAGTTTAAAATGTCGCATTATCCCTATAGCACCACGTACGTATAGGCCCTGATATGACATCGTTCACTATTTTTAAAGGTCCAGCTTACCTTAATGTTCAAGATATCACTTTTGATGCATATGTGTATAGTAGGTAAGTTGTATCACAAAGCACCCTACCATATAAATTTTTTTTACAATGAAGCCTAAAATATACGGAGATGTCACTATTTTTCTCATTAAACCATAACTGTAGACGGTTTAGTCTGGAAACATTTTTATTATAACTATTGTTCACATTTTGTACATTTAACAATACTTAACATCGATTATACTGGTTCAGATATTTACATTGGTTGTTTCTATCCCTAACTCACATTTTAGAACTATGTTGAAGCACTGACACTGACTAATGTTGGGTTTTTGTTTCATCTGCAAATGGTGTACGTGCTTCACGACTCATAGTTCCAACCAAATCTCCTTCCAAATCATCCCACACCTCTGAATACATTTAATTCCTTACAAAATTAAATGCAACTAATGTAATTTCTCTGCTGGTCAATGCGATGCGTTGTCCTTTCCACTTGCTCCGGATGTTCGTTTCAGAACGGGTGGCCAGTCGCCCTAACCTCCTCCTCTTCTGATATAAATTGCTAAACCCAGTCACTTCGCTTTCGCTCTTCTCAAAACGCTTCTGATTGGCTAAAGTGTAATTGAAAGAAAATGAATAATCCAATCTCCAATTTTCTTACTTGACGAGATGAGCCACGACGTCTCGCTAAAGTGCCCGCCTACGGTTTATTGGATAAACGGTTCCCACTGACGATTGTTAAACAAATCACCTAGCCACTTCCATCTTGTTCTGCCAAGACGTCATGCATCGAGCATATGTAAGGGATTCCCCCTAAAGAATCTGAGGGGTACAAAGAAAGAGAATAGAGGCCCTTTCCCTAGAAAGAGGGGGTTAATCATTTATTGAGAGGGAGAGAAATGTCTGGGTGGTTTTGAAACTTTTTTTCCAGACTGCCTTGGACAAATGTCAAGCCTAAACTTTGTTTTGTGTTGAATTTGCAGTGTCTTGTTTTCTACCACTTTTGTGCTTTTGATTTTATTTTCGCGCTTGATTTGTTTGACTGTTGGATCGCCTGTCAGCTCTGCTTAGCTTGGGGCACCTCATCCTCGCCCACTCGATTCTTGCTCTGCCAGGGATCACGGAAGAGTGGCAGAGTTAATACAGGATCACTCTTTTCACTCTTTTATCCGGCTAGGTTTAAAACCAACAACTACAACCCCGAATGTGAGAAATCTAGCGGCGAGAGTTTAAACAAAATATGGATGATCTTATAAAACTTAAACCTATCGTACAATTAGTTTGATAAAGTTTCATTTAAATTGTTATGCTGCCCTCTATAAATGACAACTCCACTAGGATTCCGTGAAGCGATGAGATTCTCAGATATGGCTTTGTTCCTTCGCTCACCTTATCAATATTAATGGATAGAGGTTCTTCTTCAGCGATCATACAAGGTAGCTTTCCGTTAATCAGAAGTTGCTCAGGCAATGAATATTACACCAATGTTGTGTTTGTGTACAGTAATGTCTAGCAGGATGTACGATGGTTTCTATTCTAAGCCATAATCAGAAAAATATTTGACGCCATGATAAGACATGACAATGCAAACTGATTATCATTATTATTATCAAAATTTTATTTGACCAGGTAAAGAGCAGAGGATACATATCATAAACATTACAAACATGAAACAAAAACTAGAGTGAACATTAAAAGGAATACACTGTACTGTACATGTAACACAAAACGAATGAGGAATAGATGGTGACAGCATTAAGGTCAGGGCACACAAGAATAACTTTATTAGAGACATTCGCTATTGACCTTAAGCATGATAAGTGATTACATGGTTAGCCAAATGCGAGGAATGTAAACACATTCCAAATATAGCTTCATTTTATTCCTCTAACAAGAATGAATGAGTTCGTGAAAGAAAATCATCATACTAAGTAATTGTATACCTCCTACATGCAGGCACGTCCTCCTACTACCTTTAAGAAACAGAAAAAAAAATGAACCAAACGGAGAAAAACATACACAAACCCACGTGCCAGCATTTTCAATGTGTCAAAGGGTGGCCAGGAAATGTGATGTTTAGGGAAGCAGTTTGTGACCAAAATGACAGAAACAGGTGTTCACCGTGACATTGCTTCTCCAACTGCGGAAGACATGTTTAATGATACGTGGAACGAGTAACAAGCAGTGAGTGCATGCTCGTTCGCCCGACCGTGACCCACACCGGTCTACAACAACGTCTCCACCGGCTGAACCCCGGCCGACTTCTCGGTCAGTGCCGCGCTCTTCATAGACTCCACACTACACTCGCCACTTGATGTTCAAAGAAATAAAAAAAGACCCAAGAAAAACACTGTTTAGACTCATTCTATCGGTCAAGGAGGAAAATGCAGTAACCTTGAATGTGTCCACTTTATTTGATTTCCAGGTGACGAGAAGCTATACACTTTGCGGTGTCGTGGATAGATAAGGTTTACATCAAAGATCTCACACACCTAGATTCAATCTCAAGACAAACACACCCACACCCACAGACACACACTTGACATGCTTGATATAGCGCTTGTTCATTGTATACTGTCATTGATTATACTTAGGCCGACGCGTGTCTGATTTTGTGCGGTCCATCTTCTTGAAGCATGCACGTACCTTCAAAGAAGATGATTACCAGGGTAAGATTTTGACAAGTTCCTGTTCTCTTCAGTATTTCTTTTCTCTCTCTCTGTCGGCAAATGGAGTTCTTTAGCAGGCATATGGCAGAACAGTCAAACATTCCCTAGCGTCTTAGAGAAACATCAGACATAGGGGATGTCCCGGAATGGAAAAGCCACCAGCATGCTCAAACAAAAAGTGAAAAATCGACTCCTTATTGGAGGAACCCCCTCTCCTTCTATATTTATACAGAAGGTATGTTGATTGAGGATAATCTACCCAGGGAGGTAGAACGAGACGTTCTTTTATCACAATATGATGTTTCTCACCAAACGTCTTGAGGTTGTTGTCATTTTTTTAATCTATTGGCTTGTCACTCAAGGATTAATATTTTGTCAATAACAAGGTCCTATAGATATCCCTTTTCTCAGTTTAATTCCGGATTTGTCTCTCACCACAATCTTAAAGGCCTTGATTGATATCCAGTCTAAGGAATTTAGAGGGTACTTTTCAAAATTTGGTGTAGGGTAGCTATCGGTCAGAGGAACAAAACCACTGACAAAAGGCATCACCGGGCTAACCAAGCTCGGTACAATGAGCACAGGCTTTTCAACTGGGCAAAGTCAGTCTAGCCCCCCCCCCCCCCCCCTGTACGGTGTGCCTGGTCGATACTTCCCGTGATACTGGAAACACAAACCAGATATAAAAGTATTCAAAACATTCTTCAAATCACATTATAGACGTTCATTGAAATGAAAGCAAGAACATTTAGGCGTAGGCCTGTAAGTGCAAAGTGTAGCTGTTTCCTATAAAGATTAATGAATGTTACTAGATACCCCCATATACCTGACTTGCATTTTCAAAACATGAAATGCATTGTTTTTTTCTTCAGAAGAGAAAAAGTCTCACTGTCTTTTTTGCGTAATAAACTATAGTGTTTACTGGTGTAAAGATTCTGATGAGTTCAACGAAGCAATGTTGCTTCATTCATCACACAGTCCCGTATTTGACATTAACCATGCTCTCGGGATCAAAATAAGCATGACAAAAACACAGAAAATGATCAATATTGTCGGTAATTGTCCCTCACAATTTGAGACAAAGGCGAATCAACAAGCGTCCAGCCATTAGGCTATTCCAGAAGTCGCTGATCACAGAAAAAAAAAAAAACCTTCATTACCACCACTTCCCTTTCTGTGCCGTAACGCTGTTTTGCGAGCTGTATTTCATGTTTTCGGTCAGACAACTATAATGTGACATATGAATTGCATCCTCTTTCATGAATGTAAAACACTTGTGTCCAATTCAATCTTTATTTCCGATTCAATATACAGTATAGATAAAAAATACATGTAAATATGAGCACATTGTGCAAAGGTGCAGAAATACAAACAAAAACAATGAAAACATTGACAAAACAGGAAAGTATTATGAAAAAAAAAATAAGGAAAACAGATAGAATATAGGTACAATAAAAACAAAAGCTCATTGACACTGTGTATGTGGTTAACCAGAAAATGGTATGCGCGTAGAAAGCCAGAATAGGCTTGTTATGTTGCACATACCCCGTAATAAAATCGTTATAAAAACTAACTCGAATGCTATTGTGATAACATTATGTACCTAAAATCAATAACAGCAATGGATATACTTTCTACAACATACAAATAAAAAGAAGACTAATTATCCATATCCAAAAATCAATACTTACTAATCAACATCTTCTTATACTGTCTTTTAAATGTATTATTAAATTGCACATTAAGTTTGCTCAAATCTAGCGTGTTCCAAAGAACAGGACCAGTATGACGTAACGAGTATTTACATTTGTCAGTTAAAAAACGCCATCGATGAAAATGAGTTGAGGATCTCGTATAATAATTATGTACATCAGAGTTCAAAGAAAACATATTTTGTATATAAGGCGAAAGAGTTTTTGCATGATAACGTTGCATTAAAGAACATATTTGCATTTTATTTACATCTTGCAATTTAAGGGTGTATAATAATTTAAAAAGTTTAGATGTTGGAGCTCTATAATCTGATTTTGTACAAATTCGAATTGCTTTCTTTTGAAGTAAGAGAAGTCTTTGTGTTTGGCAAGAATACGTATTTCCCCAGATAGAATTACAGTAAGATAAAACGGATAAAATATAAGCATTATAAAGAGTGAACAATATGTAACCTGGCACATCATATTTCAGTCGATTTAAGATGCCAATAAAACGAGAAATTTTTGTACATACAAAATCAATATGATCATTCCAACTCAACTTACTATTAAGTACAATACCTAAAAAATTTACAGATTCATAAAATTTCAAACGAGTTTCACCAATTTTCAAAATTATATCGTCAGTATTATATTGTACATTTCCGCGTTTGAAAAATACACATTGCGTTTTACTTATATTTAAAGTAAGCATGTTGCACTTGAACCAGTTATGTACTTGAAAAAGACTTTTATTTACAGATTCAGTCAAAACGTTAATATCATTATGTGAGGCAAGAAGTGAGGTGTCGTCTGCATATAAAATGAAATGAGATTCATGGCAAGAGCTTACAATGTCATTTATATAAATTAAAAACAGTAAAGGTCCAAGAATGGATCCTTGTGGCACACCCGTTTCAATATTCCTAAGAGACGAGCTAAAAGAATCATACACAGTAAATTGTTTTCTTCCATATAAATAAGATCTAAACCAATTAAAACACACACCTCTGACACCATAATATTGTAATTTTTGTAATAAAATTTTGTGAGAAAGACAGTCGAAGGCTTTAGAGAGATCCATAAATACTGCTAAAACATTTTTACCACCATCAATTTCTTGAATTATTCTGTCCTGTATTTCTATGACTGCCATATCTGTAGACAGGTTTTGCCGAAATCCATATTGACTTTCATATAATAAATCATGCTGGAGCAGAAAACCATAAAAACGAGTAAAAACTATTTTTTCTAGTATTTTTGAAAAACAAGGCAGAATAGATATCGGACGGTAATTTGTAAATATTTTGGGATCATCTTTTTTAAAAACAGGTATAACTTTTGATACTTTCATTTTAGATGGTACAATACCAGTACTTAACGAAGAGTTACATATATACAAAAAAGGTTCAACAATAAAAGGCAAAACATGTTTGACCACAATTGAGTCAATATCATCAAAACCACAACTTTTTCCAGATTTCAATGCCTTTCCAATATCTAAAATTTCATCTACTGTAACTGGTTTAAAAAACAAAGTATTAGTGACAGGTTCATTCATATAAGTAAGAAATTCGTCAGTATTTGTATCAGTTGTATAACCAGCGGATATATTTGATCCAATATTGATGAAGTACTCATTAAAATGTTCAGCAATTTCACTGGCATCATCAATATCAGTCCCGTCATACGAAAACGTTTGTTGGTCATTGGTGTCAATCTTTTTTTTCCCCAAAATAGCATTAATGAATTTCCATGTCTCTTTTGTATTACTTTTAATCAAATCACACTTCTTCAAATAATAATCTTTCTTTGCTTTGCGTAAACAAAGAGTAGTTTTATTCCGTATCTTTTTATACCTTCTATTATTAAATTCTGAGGGGAAATTAACATAAATCTTATAATATTTATTTTTCTTTTTGATATACTTTAAAAGTTCACGTGTGACCCATGGTTTTCTAATTTCTTGATTCCTTTTGTCCTTTATTTCTCTTTGGGGTAAATGCATATCATAAAGATTCATAAATATATCACAAAACACGTTATACGCCCTCTCCGGATCATTATCTTCATACACTCTTGACCAATCCGTGAGTGCTAGGTCGGCGGTAAGGGTAGCTAAGTTGTCTTTAGTAATTTTTCTTATTGTTTTTAACTTCTTTCTATTATGTTTCTCCTCTGGATATAATGAAATATGAAATATTGGTAAGTGATCAGAAATATCTGTCATCAGGATGCCTGACAGGCTGGGGGCGGTGTTATCATTTGTAAATACATTGTCAATAATTGTGGCTGACGTAGCACTGATACGAGTTGGTCTGTCTATCAATGGGTGAAATCCAGAAGAAATGATTGTGTTCAAAAACTCCAATATGGGTGAACTTACATCTTTTTTAATCAAGTCAATGTTATAATCTCCCATCAAATATACACAATTATGTTTTATATTGATTTCACTTATTATCTTTTCAAAATAAGGAGTGAATGCAGAAACTGAATAGTTTGGTTGACGATATATCACTCCGACTATAATATTTCGAAATAATTTACAATTGATTTTTATGAATAAATGATCAACTCCTTCACAATACTCCGTAGGCTCGTAGAGTGTAAAGTTCAACCCTTCTCGGATGAAGAGGCCAACTCCACCTCCACGACCGGTTGGTCGGTCAACATGGATGAATTTGTATCCTTCAAGAGTAAAAGGAGCATGTGTTGCTGAATTTATCCAAGTTTCAGATATACCTATCACTGAAAACTTAATCTTAATGCATGAAAGGTAAGTATGAATCCTATCAAAGTTCTGAGACATGCTCCTTGCATTGAAATGGATCATACTGAAGTTGTTAGCCATTGAGTATTTTGCTACGGCTTCATTAAATTCAGAAGTCAAATAGTATTCAATTGGGATGATGGGATTAAAATTTTCATCTTCATCTTGGTACTGATCAGAATCTAAATTTAGAAAATTCAATAATTCATGTTTGGATATTTTTATCGGCGAAAATAAGGACTTGAATTCTGAGTCTCCAATTTTTCCAAAAGGTAAACTAGTCAAATGATTACTTTCATCGTTCAGATTTGAGCATAGGATTGTATCAGTTACATTGTACATCTTCATATTTTCATTTTGTTTAATACGTAGGTCTTCTTTTATCGCAAAGTCGTTTGACATTTCTAAAGAGTGAAAACACAGAACGAAAATGAATAACAGGACAATTGTGAAACAAAGAAAATGACAAAACAGTAATGCACTGGAAGGAAAAGTGATGATGAAAAAAAAATACAAATATATATTTCCCGCCTATGATCAAAAAGTATTAAGGAGGAAAATTAATGAGAAAAGAAAGGGAAAAAAGTTATAACGTATACATTTTTGGAATGCGTCAGTAGTGATATGCATGGTTTCTAGTGACGTCAGAGTTTGTCCAAGTCTTTTTTGCTGTGTATTGTTCTTCTGATCGTTTTTCCATTCGTGGCAGGTAACAGAACAACGATTCTTCCATCAGTGGACCACGCTTCCTTCACCTTGTGATGACCCTTTGCGGCCCGCAAGAGTTCCTGATTGGTGCTCGTCAGAGCCTCATCTATGCCCATGCCAGTCCCTTTCAGCTTCCTCCGAGCGCGAAGCACCGCACTGCGCATGCGGTATGAGCAGAACTTGGCAATGATTGCGCGAGGCTTCCTGACATTTGAGTTGGTTGATCCCGCGCGTGAGTCCGTCGTGTTGTTCCTTGGAGCGATGCGATGCGATCGGTCAAGATCGGCCATTGTCAGGGGGATGCCAAGGCGTTCGGAGGCTAATTTGCAGATGACCTGATCGGTGTTCTCGCCGTCACTCTCTTTCACACCATAAAACTTCAGACAATTGCGCCGCGAGTATTGTTCGGCTTCGTTCATGGCGAGTGTCAGATTATTGATAGACGTTGCCTGGGCATCGACAATGCCGGTTAGCCTCTTTATCTCAGCTGCCTTGGCATTCTGAGACGACTCAAGCTCCAATGATTTCCCATCGATGTGTTCTAATCGTTCCATTATGGTGGTATTGGCTTTCTCAAGCTCATTTATTCGCAGAGTGAACTTCGCGATATGTTTGTCAAAAGCCCTTTCAACTGCGCTCTCGATGGCATCTAGAAAATCTCCACTTTTGAGGTAATCCTCAACCGCTTGAATGGCTGCTGCTTCCGCGGTAGCTTTCGCTTTGGCCGACATTTTGAAAATTAGTCACCAGTTCGTTTCACGACTATGGCAGAGACACAAAAATATTCCAAATTCAACACAGTTTCGAAAGACGTGCAAATTGCAAGGTTCGTGGGAGCTCAATTTGTATCACGCACGCATGGCTATAGATAATGTAGTTTAGTTTATAAGCTTAGTCATATTCGTCTGTTGCCGATCACAATAAAAATCATGTCGAGGCAATAGTTACGAATGAATGTCATGACATCTGTTCTGTTTCAATAAAAGACAGAAGGCACCTCACAAATACTGCACACCGACACATTCCATGAGTGTAGGTTTATCAATTTAAAACATCGCATTCACGGAGATGAGTGTAATACCAATACCAATGTTACCTCATTTTGTCAGTGCTGACGAGAGTTTGCGTGTCCTCACTTCCTATACGCATGGGACTACATACGGTCTGATGCGTAGGCGATCTGTGTAGACACTCTGGTTCCGTCAGACACTTTACTTGGTCATTTTGCTTCATCTGGATACCAGAGATTTTCTTTTCCAACTGGAAATGGTTTCCTCCTCTGATCTGTATACTTTCCACTATTTCAGGTTCGCGTATACTATAGAGGCACTAAATTGAGGCACTAATTTGAGGAAGAAGATAGAAAGTTCGGTAACCCCCTTCGTACGGACACAATGTTAATTCCTAATGGGACATAGAAAATGCATTCACTTTGTGTCGTGTGTTCATCTTATGCGTGAGGCCACAAACACCGTACCGGAAGTTATCGTTTTGACAGAGTTGTTGCTCTCTAATAAGTCATTACACTCAAGTCACATCAATGAAATAGGGGTTAAAAGAGCATAGCGCCTTCTCCCGTAGGACCTCTGAATTACCATAGATGGTTTTGTCTGGTGACGTTCTCCGTTTCTAGAAAAGCCATGTGTCAAATCTTTTAACTAAATCACCACCTGGTTTATCAATGCATAATTTGTAATGCTCTTTACACAATGTTAATTCCTAATGGGACATAGAAAATGCATTCACTTGCATGAGTGTAAAGCACTCGTGTGTTCCGTTTTAGGAAGGCCACAACCCCAACTGACCTTACCGGAAGCAATCTCTAGCCTTCAGAGTCGTCGAATTTCGAAAGTCATTTTTTCTCATTCACGTCAATGAAAAAGAGTTAAAAGAGTGTGTAGATCGACTTTCTCCTGGGTCCTTACAGTTATAACCCACAGCTTAGAAAATCACGTGTCAAATCTATCGACCAAATCTCCATCCTACTCGTATTTTGGCAACACAACATTCCTCATTCAGTCTTTGTCATTGCCGTATAGAATAAGTGCAATGAGGGGTATGAAGCAAGGTATGCGACCCAAGCTCTTACAAATGTAGCTTACATTTCGCTGCCATGACTTAAAATGTTTTCCCAAACATATTCTCTTGTAATAGTTACAATTATATAGCGGAGGCAGGAAGATTGGTGAAACACCCAGTACAGTTTGAGGAAATATGGTCAATGCATTCAAAAGTTACAAATTTCAAAAGTTTTTATAATTCTATGTGACGTCCTCTCTATATAGACGAGGACTTGACACCAATCTGTGACGTCACATCAGTATAAGACCAGTACATGCACAAGGAATGTTTCAAAGAGAAATTCACAATATTGCTCCTCATATCTCATATCGAGAGTGCATGTTGATCTTGATATTTGCCCTAACATTTCTCAAAGCATTTTGAAAGATTTGTTTTTCTTTCGTTGTGAGATTCAGATCATATTTTCTTTACGTAATCTTAGTTTCCCCAACAAACACAAAAATTCAGGAGTACATAGGTTTACGGATAAACTACTTGAACTGCAATATTATTCCTTCTCAATATCATGCTCCAGATGAAAGAAAATTGTGTAGAAAATTGTTATCAAATATCACAACAAAGACCTCGATGAAGACATAAAGAGTTTTCATCGCCATTTTCAAGCACTTTAAAGGAAGTCTACCGTCAGATATGGCAAAGTAAATCCTTTCCAGTGATATCTCAATTATGATTATAACAAGGATTATTCTTGAAGTTATGATGAAAAATATCCCATATTTTCTTATTATTTTCTTTATTTCTAGCAGCTTCAGTAGCAAATATCTCAAATGGACAAGAATGGCGTTAACTCGTTTCGGGATTTAACTCTTAACATGCTATTCTATATGTAAAAGAGCAAAGTTTGAAAGAGATCTCAGCACAATTGACGTTATACACCACTTAGAATAACATCAAGGTTCCCGTGTGGCCCTTGGCAGATAAAACTATCATTTGACATTGTTCTATCATTGTTTGATCTCTCTCAGTTTATCACAGATCTGAAACTGTTAGCATCTCTTTTAATCAAATAGAGATAACTTTCTCCTTGGGTAATGTCTGTTGATACAGAAAACCAAACCGTGACACGGATATAGTACCTTAAAGGCGGTATCCGCCATTTAAAAGCATTGGAGGGGGGGGGGGGTGCGCTTTCGAAGAATAAGAATGTCGATACAAACCTTAAGAATCAATTTGTGCAGGAATGCACGCAAGCAATTATTAGATAGTGATTCAGACCCATAAACATCGCTTTTTAATCTTAATTGGATGATTATGATAATGATGATGCAATAAAATTCCTCATACTTTACCTCACTCCAGATAATATTGTACATTTGTGATCTCCACTAAATGGGATCCACTTATCTGGTAGTACGCGTCATTTTCAGACGAAACTAACTTTGACTTATTATGAATTAGACTATGGGTAAAGATGGTCATGCACACTGTTTAACCATATCACCGCATTTTCCGATCTGTTTGTATAGAATCTCGATGACAGTGTAACGTTTTTGGTCCAGAGGGGGTTAATCAATCATGTTGTACAAGTGAGTCAGTCAATATTACCGACCGAACATCTACAGCGATGCCTCGTTGCAATGCTCGAACCGGGAGACTACCCGGCGACGTCCAATGCCAACGTGATCTCATTATAACCACGTGACTTGGCGCAGAAAACATAATTACCATGATTTATCGCTGGAGTTTAGAGACCACATCCCTACTTGTTAAGGTCATATCAGGACAGATAACGGGAACATGATAGTTCACTTTCAATTTGCCTACAGGTATGGAGTATTGCATGCTTATTTTTAATGCTATAGTATGATAGAATCATCCCTGAAAAATCAGATTACCCTCCCCTCATAAAAGAACTAATGCAATTTACCTGTTTCCTTTTGTGGCGCTCCGTCCGAGTGAAAAATACTATACGTCTATATATTGACGTTTATAATGTTCTGTAATAATATACAATTAGGTTTAAAAGGTTTAAAGGGACTGTACGGTACTGGCTGAGGTGGAGATTCATGTTTTGAACATTCTTAAGTGAGATAATGAGAAACTCTTATGAAATAATTTATTATGAACGAGCATGTAATTTTAAGAAGGATTCAATGTTTATTTGATGAAAATTGGTTTTCAAATGGCTGAGATATCCAAAAAAGTGACAATGATAAAAGGCGACAGGCCACGCCTTTTATTAGGATCTCTTTATTTCACCTTATTTTTGGATATCTCAGCCATTCAAAACCAATTTTCATCAAATAAACCTTTGATACCCCTTAGAATTGCATGCTCTTTGACATCTTATAGAGTGGTTTCTGAATATCTCGCAAAAAGTTGAATGCTAAATCCTCACCTCGACCAGAACTGTACTACACCCTGTAAAGAGGATGGAGATGAACAAAAAAAAAATAGTTATGATCGCAGATCTGGAAAGGAAGGCGAGCTACCAATGCCGCCATGGTCATCAAACTAGATTTTAGTGCGGTTTTGTCTGATAATATCATCAGCATGTATCTATAAAGACATTATCGGTTTAAAACACTGTAACTTAATACATGTCGGCAATAAGGGGGGGGGGGGGCTTCCAAAATAAGACGAAAAGAAATAGATATCGCACTGATGAGTCAGCTGCATTGTTATGCCAGTGCATAAATCAACTAAATTGTTTCATAAAGGCGCCCCCCCCCCGTTATAATGACTGAAATAGACATTAACATTAAAACAGCACCCAAACCGAACAAGTGATAGCGAATCAGGGTAAATGAGACAAACCTGACGATCATTTCAGCGATTTTGCGAAGATGTAACGTGAAAGATAATGCGATATTGTTTAAAGGCAAAGAAAGGTCCCTAAAGTATTGACCTTCAGAAATGCAATGTGGTATGAACACACCTTTTCACCTCATTCCTAATAGAATTCTAGATTCTATAGAAAACGAAGTCATGGTCTTTACCTTGTTTACCAAAATATTTTCTTCTTTTTTTTTTAGCTCATTGATACTCATTTGAGAAAAAAAAATGAGGTGGTTGTCTTGCTTTTCCAACTATCAATATGATAACTACATGCCAAAATGGTCTAAGCTTTACTGACTCAATTTTACGGAATTTTAAACGGACGGAAAAGCCTCAACCGCATCATCCTCTTTCATTGAGGTGTAGTAAAGGGTATGAAGAGTTCATGGATGTCATATTTTACGATACCATCCTGTTTGGTTTAACAGCTGGAAGGCTTGTCATAGCGATAGAAGCATGATTACTGGGGAAAGTTAATTGCTCCTCTCCTATTATTCTCGTTTACCCCCGTGCCAAGAATAAGGTGCAACGTCTGGCCGGTAATTTCATTTCATATAGCCATGGGAGGAAAAAACAAAACAAAATGTCCCAGACTTATCTAAATGTTGTGTTATAGTAACAATAATTCCTTCTTCTTCTCCTCCTTCTTCTCCTTACTCTCCTTCATTTTTCTTCTTCTTTTTCTTCCTCTTCTTCTTCTGCTTCTCCTTCTCCTTCTTATCCCAGTTTCATTACTGCATGTGTTAAAAGGAATGGCTAGTAACTGATCAGTGGGAATCAGTGGGAATGCTGGGGGATGATTGTTCCAATCCTTGTGGGATTCATTTAAGAGTACATTATGTATCTATTGTTGTGTGAAAATTATTTGCTTCAGAATGGTCTCATATTCAAGTAATGTGTAGTTTAATGCTCCGACACTGTACAGGCATGCTAACCTGCAAACATTAAACTGCACATTACTCGAATATGAGACCATTCTGAAGCAAATAATTTTCACACAACAATAGATATATAATGTACTCTTAAATGAATCCCACAAGAATTGGAACAATCATCCCCCAGCATTCCCACTGATTCCCACTGATCAGTTACTAGCCATTCCCTTTAAAATAGAATTCATGAAATCACAAGTCAGATTGCTATTCATATCATATTGATCCCTCAAAATACGAATGGAGGATCTTGAAGAACTTTATAGATTTCGATCGCTCCCTCCCCACCGCCTCTGTCTCTTACTTCAAGGGTTATATAATGAAAACCATGGATGTTAACAAAAATAAGAGCTACTATAAACAAATCCCATGGGAATAGATCGGGATGCTACATTGCTCCTGTAATTTTGACATCAAAACAGTTCTTTGATCTTTTGAGTAGATTCATCTTGATTTGTTTGTGCTTGTTTGTTTGTTTGTTTGTTGTTGTTTGTTTGTTTGTTTGTTGTTGTTGTGTGTTTGTTGTTGTTGTTGTTGTTTTGGTTTTTTTTTTGTTTGTTTGTTGTTGTTGTTGTTTTTTTTGTTTTTTTTTTTTTGGGGGGGGGGGTCAAGAATAGCAGATAAGCATTACAAATACCTAATACAATGTATATGACTAGTATTTCTTTTTGTTCAAACCCCGTTATGCGACCGGATAATGGTGCCTGGAGAAATTTGACTGAGCATAATGAGATGGAGCGATGGCATACTGATATTTGCTATTTTATAGTCTACTTCAGTCTTCTAATCCGATTTATTAATTCAGTTCAATTCAATTGTGATTCAATCAGTTCAATTCAACTTCATTCAATTTATCAACAAATAATGATTTCACAAATACCTTTTAACATAATTGTTATCAATCTATGTAGGAGCTATGTTTATTCAGTAAATGCGTTTTTGTGCTTCATGATGCTACAAATTGCTGGTTTTACTGTTCTCTCCCCACCCCCACTTTTTTTTTTCATGTCGTCTGCTCAGCACTGAACATCACGGCTCTGTGTAAGGAGTAGGACCTGTTATTGCCCTTTACACCTTTGAACAGGCAAACTTGTGTTTACCTAGTTTACATCCTCCTAAGTCGGGTGTATTAGTGAAACCTTTAATTGATTATCTCCGGTTGTGTGTATAGCACAAACACAACTGTCAGAAGTTGGTTTACCATATACCCTGGCACATTTTGACTCGAGTTGTTGTTGTTGTTGTTGTTGTTGTTGCAATTTCAAAAGAACCCATCCAAGCAGGAAATCAAAACGAAATAATTTGGCCGAACCTTCACATTTTCCGAACGATGACGGTTATACAAACAAGTTATGACGGGCCATTGACCGTGAAGTTAGCGACTGTATAGGTTTGGAATTCTTCCATTAGCAGCGATATTTTTACATCACTCCAGATATTCTAACGATTTTAATTTACATCGCGTGTGTTCGTAGGGTCACACTTGGTTATACAAGTGAGATATAGACTGAGTTTCAATTACATCTTTAATATATGAGTTTGCTTGTTACCATTATTCGTTTAACCTAAGGTAGTTATAATCGTCGTTTTCTGAAGGACCCAGACTCCAATCAGTTGGTAAAGACGTCACGCCCGATGGTGCACCTGCATCATCACAACGGTTTACAGAGAAACAATAAATGATCTCAGATTTTAAAATTCTAATTTCAAAACTATGAACCCAAACAATCAAACTCATTGGCTCTATTTCAAGAATTGTATTGTGTTGGGGGGTCCCTTTTAAATTTGATGAGTATGGTGATGTTGATGATGATAACGATGATGATGTAATAACTATTATCATTATCATTATTATTATTATCATTATTATTATTATTATTATTATTATTATTATTATTATTATTATTATTATTATTATCATTATTATTATTATTATTATTATTATTATTATTATTATTATTATTATTATTATTATTATTATTATTATTATCATCATTATTATTATTATTATTATTATTATTATTATATCATCCTTATGACAGAAATTCTTCAATACAAAGTCAGATGAACGAGTCCATCTCGGTGTTGTCTTATTTCCCTAAGTTTCCTCGTCAGTTGTTCCATTCTCTCCATCATAATATTCCTCTCTTCCACTCCCCCTCCCCCCCCCCCTCCCCCCTTTCTCTCTCTCCCTCACCCCTTTTTGCTTTCTCCCCAAGTTTTGTGTCATGACCGTTTCTTCTCCCCGAATTAGATCACATTAGCGGCCACCAGGAGTGACGTATCTCACATAAAACACCGGATGCCAATTCTCTTTACGAAGAAAACTTGATCAGACAACCGGTCCCTCGGGATTTCTACACGTCTCATGAATAATGTAGCCGATGTTCGTCCGTCACGTATCCGTCAAGGCTGTTCCTCGAGTCTTAAAGTACTTCCGACCCATTCTGATTGGTCATTTTGTTAATCTTCAAAGTTAAGTCGCAATGCGTTATTATTGTGTTCTTTCCTGCGCTCATATTACACGTTGACCACGTCAACCACGCGTCTGTGGCAAGAATGCCAAAACTGAATCAACAGTGTGAACTTCTCAAAGTGCATGGGGATAGTTCCGGCGATTCATTCATAATTACGTGAGCACACCTTTCCTTATTTGTAAGCGGATGGTGACCCTAGAAACCACAATTTGCCAAAGAGATGCAATTTGCCCCGTAGCGCGCGCGCGTTCACACAGACGCGCACGCAAACACGTACACTAATGGCACATCCACGTGCTCTCACAAGCGGGCACGCGCGGAATCACAAACTGTCGTATTTCACAAGTTTTTTCATAAGTTGTGAATCATTGTTAATCATTAGATCTGGTCTCTCAAATTTAGACTTTTATGCGGAGTGTATGTGTTTGAAGCTCTAGTGATCCACCTACTCCATTATGCGTCATGTTGCAACCGATTAAACATATCTACGATAACGTATTGTGACAACATGAAAGATACCTTTCTTCGAACGTTACTCTTTCTTTTGTTTTCGGGTTGTTAGCTGGCATCAGAATCAATTGAGTCTAAGTAACCATGGATACGGTCTGATTACAACAATCATCCAATTGATATAATCATGAATCACCGAAAGTCATCATTCCCCAACAATACAACGATATCTACGCAACACGTCTCACCTCAAATTCTCTATTAATCTCTCTCTTTCTTTCTCTCTTCCCTTCACCCACGCACCCATCTGCACACACACACACACACACACACACACACACACACACACTCACTCACTCACCCATTCACAGTGTCCCTCTATCGCTTCCACTCTTCCTCTGTTTTTTTTTTTATTTTCCGCCTTTGTTTTTGTACCTTTCCTATCCAAGTATGACGTGACGCTCTTTCGCGCACCATCAGTCAGGCAATAAAGCTGATATCGATAGGCGCTATAGCGATACTATTGTATTGACGATGCAATTTGCTGTCTCTGCAAGGAAAGGTAAACAATGTGTCCTTCTCAAAATGTATTTTGGGCGAGACGCGTCAGGAAGGCAGTTAACATAATCGATAATGTGAGCAAAATCACCGTCAGAGCAGGGGGGCGTTTCATCAACGAGTTCGTCGGAGGTTTTCACCGACGAATTTGCTATCTGCCAATCAGACGCAAGGATTTACACTGACAACTGTTAAAAGCTAATGAAATCCTTGGTCTGATTGGCTGATAGCAAATTTGTCGGTGAAATCTCCGACGAACTCGTTGATGAAACGCCCCCCAGGAAGGATGTATAGCGCCCTCTCAGGCAATACTACACTAATACGTAAACTATGATATTACTCGAAGTTGCTGCACAATACCATCTGTGCCTTACAATCAAGTACTAGTAGCAGTCAAGGAGGTATACCTCTTTGGTTAAACTGACAAACTTTATCCTGGCTCCTTGAAGTGAACTGCCAACGGGCAAAGTCGTTTGATCTGTCTAGGCCAAGCTATATTACCCGTCATCAAAACACAGCGGATGGCGAGTCACTATAACTACTTTGATTCCGGGACCGTTGTATTTTGACAACCCGACACGGATTTACGGTAACATTCTAATGGGTTTCCGGTCAACAGCTATAGATCATGCTGAAGTAGGTCGAGTGATAACCCCTCTTATTCATATATATATATATATATATATATATATATATATATATATATATATATATTTATATTTATATATATATATATTTGAAGAGTTTGTTCGCAAAAACCGATAAGTCCATTTTTGAAGATTTTGAAGTTCGGTCTCTGACATAAAGTACAAAATGATACCTTTTAAATTATATATTGGTCACTACATATTAAGGTACATTTTTGAAGTTATGGTCAAAAGAAGCAAAAATTTTCTTATTATTCTCTTTATCTTTCTTGAGCTTTAATCGCAAATATCTCCATTTGGCAAATTTGGACTTATCGGCTTTTGCAAACAAACCCTTCATATATATATATTTTTTTTTATTGCATTTCAGTGTTGTTTCTGAATGAAATTCTAAGTTTAAAAGAAAATCAGAAGCAACGATTGATTATTAGTTCACTTTTTATCACAACACACATAAAGCCATGGAGCTTACATAATTTGCCCTATTCGCAACTCCAGCTCTGTCTCTGTGAATATCAAGATGCTCAGAAAAGTTCTAGGTCACCGCGGAATCAGTGATAAGTGGCCAAAGGACAGCCACGACGACCTTTAGTTTCCTTCCTGCCAGATAAAAACAGAAGATAGCATTTTTTTTTTTCATATTTTGCTTACCTCTTTCACCGATACTTCGTAATGTTAAATGCCAAATACCAGGTACCTCCGTTGACTTACCTTTCAAACTATAATTCAGCGCCATGTTCAAGTATCTTTCACACAAAATATAGGAAAATCAGAAGAGCATAAACTGTTCACATATTTTTTTCTGTCAGAAAATCGAACATAAGATTAGAAGATAACATCAGGAAATCTTGAAGTTTCAAATCTATTCGAAGCAATGATAGTATGAATAGGAGCCAAAGTGACCCAAAAGTGGTCCATGGGAAGCAAATACCACATACTGGAAGAGTAAGATGCCGTCATCAACTCTCCCCTTCCATTGGCATGCAATGTTCAAAATATTTGCTAGAGTCTAGTGTGTGACAAAAATGTCATAAATATGAGTGGTATCTTTTGTACATTGTTGATTGTATTGAACTATTGTAGTTGTGTGATAACCTAGCAAAGGTGATTTTTTTCATGATGAATAGTTGCTGAATATGTCACCAAGAAACAGTCTTTAAATGATATTTTTGTACATTATAATGGGTGTGTTGTGAGGTGGTGACATGATCGCTTCAATCACAGTTTAAATAATAATAGTTTTATCGAGATTGCTGCTAATTTCAAACCACTTTGAAAAATCTACCAAGCAGGTAAATTGATGGCATGTATATAGAATCTTTCTGTGCGACAAAACCACCGGCTTCATCTTGTTACCTCTGGGATTTTGATCGTTTTGGTTGACAGTATAGTAAAACTAGAGACAAATGCGGGGGATGGTGCAAGGTTGGCAATGTTGAATCATAATCAATGGAAAAGGAGAGGTCACATGTGGCGAAATCGATGCACCTGGCTAGGCCTAACAGTTACTACACAAATTGTTTTTTTTGTAATTTGAACATAAATTAGAATCTTCTGAAAAGAATGACACAAAAAGGTCTGATGATTTTAATGATTTTATTGATGATAATGATAAGATATGATATATGTTGAGAACAATGATTACGTGTGAGTTGCATGGTTATACTTTTCATGAAACAAAACTTGTTACGAAAATCATAATTATATCAGTGATGATTATTGCTATCATTATTCTTACTGTCATCCTAATTTTTATCCATTGACATCATAAGAATTTGGATAATTATCGTAATATTGCATGAAATTAAAATCGATATATTGACGGACTTGTAAGGCTAACATCATTATTGCAACTGATTGACAAATTGCCCTACATCGACGTAAATAAGCACTGAATTGATCAGTGTTTAAGTAGTAGCCATGATAAAAATCATGGGCGTACATACTGGAGCAGGATTCGAACCTACGACCTCCTGATCACCGGACAGGCGTCATCTCCACTATACCACCGAGCTTTCGCCCGACAGAAAGTGTTGGTTCTAATCCTTATAGCATGCAGCGGGTACTGCGTAATTATTCAAATTCTTCCTGCTCCAGTATGTACGCCCATGATTTTTATCATGGCTACTACTTAAACACTGATCAATTCAGTGCTTATATACGTCGATGTAGGGCAATTTGTCAATCAGTTGCAATGAAAACATCTCGACGGAAGAATTTCATGAATTTGAATAACATCATTATATTTTTATGATAGACACGATTCAGTAAAACATCATTTATTCTAAATATGTGAATGTTTCTATAATTGTCAGTATCATTCCTCTATTTTGATTACAATCCATTAACATTAGAATTTCCATGACTACAGTATCACAATTAGAATTAAAATTATGATCAAGTTAATATCATGGAGACCTCCTTGACAAACATCACATTTAACAGTAATTGGTACAAAATATTGAAAAT
This sequence comes from Diadema setosum, assembly GCF_964275005.1. NCBI lineage: Eukaryota > Metazoa > Echinodermata > Echinoidea > Diadematoida > Diadematidae > Diadema > Diadema setosum. The sequence continues at coordinate 4,766,458 of NC_092692.1, read as the reverse complement.
TTAAATTCTGAAATACATAGATATTGTAATTTTCCAGGAAATCAATATCATTGTAAACTGATTTAGGTATTATCAAGTGATGTATATACCTAATTCAACAAAATATTGTCATATTCATTGACTCACAGTCTTATGCAAAAGAAAGTTACACAACATGCCGAATATCTTTATACATTTTATTGTACTACATTGCCAAAAACAATGATGTTATGATTCTTGCCCGGATTCTTGCTATCAAGGAGGAAGAGAAGATCTTGGGATTTTCTCTTCTCATAAGAAAATTAAAGGTTTGTAAGTATCTTGGATGAAAATCTAGAAAACCAAATGCTTGTATGATGAAAATCTAAAGCGCCGGACCACAAAAATCCTCAAGACAGTTCTCTTTTTCACAGCAGTGAATGTCTCTCACTGGAGAAGATCTGATTGGATCAAACTGTTAGTGACTCTTCTTCGATCAATACAGCCAAGGTTTTCTTCTTTCCTGCACATGCTGTGAAGAAACCAGTTAAAGGGCGGGAAGTCCGCCTAGCGTGTCGGAAAAGGTTTTGAATTAGCAGCTAAAACGGATGGGACGCGGGGAGCGTCGAATGTTTTCTCAATCACATCAGAGGCGAAACGGATCTAAACTTCGTGTCCAAGGAGTCACTCCATCTACGCAAATCGGAAGTCAGCCATTACCGGTCTGTCTGTGATAGGTCTTTCATTAATTGACCGTTGGTAGAATGACAAATCAAAATAATAGGACAAAGTTTGACCAAGATTTTAATTTCTGGGTTTTTTAATATTTTGTTATAACCCATAGCGTGCGTTCGATCTCATAACTGATTTCCGATTGGTTTTTGTTTTTTTTTTTGTTTTTTGGATTTATCACGTTGGCGACTCCAGTGGCAAACGGGCGGCAAAGTCAAAACAGAAAGTGGGCAAGGGATTTGCAATGATTCTGTTTATATCAAAGTTCGCTTGAGCTATGCAGCTGTATAGTAGGTTCCAATATGTTTTGGTGTATCATGATATAGCTCTGCTGTTCCCGCGTCTGTACGCGCAAGGACGATGGAAGAAAGAACTTCTTCCTCTCTGAAGGCATGTTTCAGCGAGTTGCTGATCACTGCTCATAGTCTTTGGCCAAAACTTTGGAAAGTTACAAGCTCAAAAAAGCAAGATAAAATGGGATAAATGACAAGATAGTAAAATAATACAATGATCAAAATACTCAGGCATTTCTACTTTTTGTTTGTTTGTTTGTTTGTAATTTCCTTCTTTCTCCTTCCGGATGGTCGGTGAATGAAACTATAGTTGTTGTTACAGACTGTTTTTTTTTTTACGACTTTCTTTCACTCTAACAGTTAATACATATTATGATTTACATGCCCACGATCACTCAAAATAGATACAAATAATGTAATTGTACAGCATTCTATTATGGAAAATAAATTCCTGTGAGTCATGCATGATGGTGACTTAATAAACGTTTTTGATGTTATTACAGTGTTTATAAATCTTTGACACCCAGAGGTATTCATTGACGTAAATTTCTCGCTCACAAGAGCAGAAAACAAAATTCTTTTTTTTTTAATTATTTGTGACCGGATGTGACGTAATCATTGCTAGCTGGATGATTGGACGAGACCGAATTTAGTAAATTATCAGCCCTGTGTCGATGAACATAGGTGTATCTGTACTCGAATGACCCGCGATGCATCTAAACCTAAGCCCCAACCAAACCAGCTGGAGTTCCGTATACATCTTGCGCAAGATTTCTCGTCAGTGACGTGTGGGATTGTTTTGGGTTTAGGAGGAGGAAAGGAAAGTTATGGCTCATTGCCAGTGTGGTGCTGGGATTGACTAGCAGGTGCAGAGAAAAAGGTCCGCTAATCGTAGAATCAAAGAAATTGGTCATTATTTGATCAGCGCGGCAAGGGGGGTGGTGGATCCGCATACGACTTGTGCGCATGCTCAGCATATGCACGAATCACACGCAAGAACCTGAGTCTGCCTGAGCGAACGTTTAGTTTCCTTTGTATGAAGTCCACCAGAAACCGCCACCGCGCACCGCTCATAATTTCGCGATGACATCACTCCTTGGTTCTTATAAAAGGCGACGGCACATGTGAAATGGAGTAAGAAGCGTGCTAACTCGCAAACGAAAACATGTGTGTCTAGTTGAAGTGCTGTTGTGAAAGCAGAAGCAAATGTTAGTTTACAGCAAGCATCTCGCCACGCCACAGAGGCAGCTCAGCTCACGTTAACAGCAAGAAACAGTGAACACAAGGACGGTGGGATTTTTAGTAATCAACAGTCAGGAGACAAACATCGTACGGACATCTCTTTCCGAACAGACGACAACCACCAGTTAAACAGCAACGGGCAGAAAGGAGCCAGCGAAGCATCTCCGTTTCTGCATCCTTCTTCCATTTTGATCTGGAAGCAAAGTTGCGTCTTTTTTTTGTTGTTGTTGGGATTACTGACTCGATAACAACAAACTGCAAAATGGCAGGGAACAGAAGTTCAGCTGTGCCATTAATTTTCTCTTTGTTACTAATTTTCTTCGTGACGGCAGACGTTAGTGGAGCGCCTGTTCCAGAAACGGAAGAAGCCAAACTGGCTGCAAGTTTGGTAAGTCCATATTATTTCTTTGGTTTTTTTTTTGTAAGTTTGTTTGTTCGTAAGTTGTTGTTATTGTTGTTGTTTTTGTGTGTTGTTGCACTTGTTCTGGATTGTTTGTTTTTAATTGAAACTTCTTAATTCTCACTTTTCCGTTTCTCTCACGAAAAGATATCAAAAAAGCAAACTGCTTGCAATTACTGCTTATGCAAATATTCTATTTAAAAGTAAAAGGCAAGCTATATAAATCTGATGATTAGTTCAATCAATTTGCGTAAAAATTCAGGTACAGTTATGTGTGTGTGTGTGTGTGTGTGTGTGTGTGTTCATTGTATCAAAGAATGGGGGTAAAATAATATTTTCCGTCTCTTTCGTTCTCATGCAGGCCACATTTTGCTATAAAATCCAGACTGGTACAGAATGTATTCTCGCATTTTGTTTGTTAATTGTCATCACTACGATACCATTTCCTTTCTGTGCTCACTTGTGAGCGGACTGAGTTTTAATTGAGTCAAGTCATATCAAACAGGAAAATGCTTGGCGTCACGTTCTTGTGGTGCATGCGCACATGAATGCTTTGCGGATAAATGAAAGTCACGTGCCTTTATTATGTGTCGGATGACAGTAAAACTAGGTTGTATCATTCAGCCTTTATCATATCGAACCATAATAGAACACTATACATCGCAACGAAATGCAAAATTGAGACTGGGTGCAGGGGTTCTGCTGTGCAGTGTATTGCTTGGCTTATTGTTGTTATAGAAGTGGTAGCATCGCCACGCCTGTAAGTTATTATTCTTTAGGATATTTCCCAAAGGCTGTAACTACCATTATCATTGTAACACTTGTCGCTTTTGTCTTTTCCCGCACAAAAGCAGAAATTGGTCATTTTTATAGCCACATTATAACTAAGATTGGGTGATTTCCCTCAGGTCTTCAATTCGATGTTTTTCCCTTTATCTGCATTATTCAAAGGAGGTGTTTCAAAAGCATTTGCTACATTGAAAATTATGTTATACATTATGAAAAATCAACTTGCTTGCTCACACTGATATTGATTCGAATAAACCAGTTTGTAACATATGTTCTTAGACAAACATTTTTTAAGAGGTTGTTCCTGACAACTATCAAGCTTGTTTGAAGCTTGCCAAGCATAACAACAACTAGTGTATGAAACCTGGATACCAGTATGAAAAAAATTTACATACTACTAGTATCAGGTCATATAGAAATAAAAATGCCTGTCGTGAGATCCTTTTGACATTATCATCGCTGAGTGAAAAGCAAAGTCAAATTATCTTTGACTTCATAGTACCTTTTGTTCTGATTCTCCTCCTGCACGACGACAGAAATTCTTCACGGGGTATGGTTACCTAGGGCAAGACGACATTGAGCCGGGCAAGACGGCGGGGGAGACGTTCGAGAGCGACAAATTCGTTCGCGCCGTCCAGAAACTGCAAGTGTACGCCAACATTGAACCCACCGGCGAGCTGGACGAGGAGACCGTTCAGATAATGGGACAACGTCGGTGCGGTATGCCGGACCCTGATCTCCAGGAGCAGGTCGATACGAGCGAAACGACGGGGGCGGCGGCGCGGAAGCGACGCTACAGCGTCGCCGGCGGCAACTACAGGTGGAACAAGAACACACTAACGTACCGCATCATCAACTACCCCGGACCAAAGTCGAACATCAGTCAGGCCCAAGTCCGGTATGATCTGAGGGAGGCTTTCACGCTTTGGAGTGACGTCACGCCTCTAGTGTAAGTCTCAAAATAAATGAATATCAACAGTCTTATACCCTCTAAAAACATTCTCAAAGTCTTACCCTGACAGTTCAATGCTAAGTTATTATTTCGATTTAAGTGATAGTATCACTTACCACTTTAACCATTTAAGGACACACTTTAAAAGCTAATTTATAGACATTGTACGATGTGGAAGTCGTCAGTAAAGAAGGAATCGAGCTGTGAGCAGCGGGGGGGGGGGGGGGGGCATATTCCGAGGGACTAGGCAATGAGAGGGATAAAGTGTCCTGCCAAGAGGAACACCCGGTGCAGCCAGGGGGCTCGAACCCGTGGACCTGCCGTAGAGTGTGCAGGCAGAACTTTCCATGTTATGTGGTTACGTGGTCGTATCCGCGTGATTTCATACCTTGGAAATCATACCTTGGAAGTGAGCTTAAAGTTATATCAAACTTACTTGCCCCTCTGCACAAATAAAGATGGTTAATTTCTGTGTGATAGGCTCTGTGCAGCTGGGGTACATGGGCATTTTAAAACTTTATCAGCGTTCGAGTCATGTATCGATACCGGAACTTGCCCCAGATTTCTTGTTGTTTTGAATGTGTTGACTGAAGTGCTCTGTACTACATGTATTTTGATTACGGCTCCACTCAAACCTGGAGTCTATCGACCTTCTCTTAACCATGGTATAACATCATTATCTGGTTGGACTTCCCGTGGTTTGCTGCGTCAATGAAATTGAAATAGTTCAATTGCATCAATAGTCGTAGATTGTGTTCTGACGCCTATACACGTACTCGTGTATAACCAGGGAGGTGTTACAGAGATGGAGTGGCAACTCTTCGTAATTCATGCAAACACATGTTTGGGTACAAGGCGTTACAATGGGATGTCTAGCATTCCACTACGCTTTGAAGTCATGCTCGGCACCGCTCTGGTTGCAAGACGAAGTTCGGAGACGAAGAACGCATTTCACCTTTCGTTGAATTACAAGCTTTATTTCACCGCAAAATTTTAAATGAAATACTCGAATTGATTTAGAATAGTTTAGGAAAGAATTCAATATTATAAACATGTATTTCTAGTTTCTTCGTAATTAGCAAATCGAAATGAAATGAAAATTAGGCCCTCTTAAAAACATAATATTTTTCTATAATGTGCACATTTCCGCATGTTAATTTTCTATCTTTTAATAAGGGATATTTTGATCTTTCAAATAAAGTCTCCGCTAAAGCGTGTTCCAGCGTGTTTTTAAACTATTTGCTGTTAAAATTGTGAGTTTCACATTGCATTTTTATTCGCTGCTCCAATTCAAGGTACACAAATTTATTGTTGCCATCACATTGAAAGAGAGAGCGAATTGCAGTAGGAGCAAGTATTTCTAGATGTGAGAGCGCTAGTCCCGATTATTGATGCTCTCTTTTGTCAAAGCACATGGTTAACACCTGTAGTTGAACGCATAACTTCTCGGCGGTGCCGCGCATGACTTCAAAGGAGAGCAGTAGTTGTCTCTCCTTCTCTAGCACCTCCCTGGTATAACCATGCGAATTTGTCTCAAGAAGGTAACTTATCTGAATATCATAACTGTATCTAAGTACTATGTGAGTTTCTCTTTTCCCGCGGCTCCAGGTCACATAAAGAAAAAGGATCAAACTGTCTGTTACAAAGAGGTATTAGACCGACAGGTTAAACGCGTGTAAAATGCCTACATTGTCCCCAAACAATGTCCGAGGTCATGTATAGCCCCGTCCACCAGTGTACAGGTCAAAATATCTAGCCTGTTTACAAAATAGATTAACCAATAGAATTTTTTAAATAGATATGCATCTAGATTATTTGCAGGAAGGCTTGTGATCCTTTTAGCAACTGCGTTCCATTGATGTCTGTGGGATCTAGACCTTTTAATTTAGAGAGGGGAAACGATTGTCTTAAGAATAACAATAGGAGGCGCGCTTTGTATTAAAACAAAACAGCAGAAAAATCAATGCTGCGCTAGTGCGGGCCTATTCAGTGAAGCACTCGGTGATGTACTGAAGTACAATGTTGAATTTTGAGTTTATGTCCTCTCTCAGACAACGATTCGCTTCAAAAATATAATATTGTTTGTTGAGTGGTTTTCAAGTTTTGCTGAGTCTCCAAACCCAGTTTTTTTGCGTACCATACTGGCCAACAGATATCTGCACTAAGTCACTGCATGAAAACATGGAAGAAAATGAAAATAACATCTTGTTTTTCTAAACATTAGAGGAAGGACAAACAAAGCACAAATTTGACGCATTATTACGTCAAATTCTTCAGGTTATTATATACACTTCAGCTATGAACTGAAAAGAATAGATTACAGTGACAAATGCAGCAGGAACTTCAAAATAGAAACATCTTATCCAGATTACAACCACTGAACTGAATTCCTCGGTTGTTGTCAGCTAAACAATAGACGTACCCAGAACTGAAGTGTCCCAAAAACAGATATCGCTCTGTCAATTATTGAGTGTTGTGTTGACGTGTATGGAATGCCAAGAACGACACGATAGTTGTTGAGCAAGCAAACAAAAACATTACTACGCTGTGGCAGACATTGTTTGTTATGGGGCTGGGTTTCGAGTTCGTTCGTTTGCTCGTCAAACTCCTGGAACTTACAATTCAAATAAAGTTGTAGAACTTGTAGCTCGCACGTCATTTGCGTCCTTTATGGCACCAGTCACAATTTCCATTAACATGGAATTCGACGCAATACTTTTGTGGGGGAGAAGAAAAGATGAATGGATTATAGAATTATTCATAAAACTCTTTATTATTTTCTTCAAAAGAGTATGAATCTTGTATTCCCCCCCCCTCTTGTAAGTAGCTCTGTAAATATTTTCTTATTTGTTGTGATGTCAGCACAACTGCGTAATATGCGCATACCTCATTGCAGTGGACACACAAAGATTGTATTACTCAAGTAGTTATGTATTTCTACGCGCCAGAAAACACGCAACTTACTTCTGATGATGGACTGTCACATTGTCTGAAAATCACTGTTTGTTTGTTTGTTGCTGTTGTTGTTGTTCTTTCTTTCTTTCTTTCTTTTCTTTGGGGGGGTTGTTTGCACCCCATTAATAAGCCTTTATTTGGTTTGTGAACTCCCCTATAGATTCGCGGGTGTTTATTTGGTTGGTTTTTTTTTTTTTTTTTTTCCACCGGTGTATAAGCAGGGTCCACTGTAAAGGAGCGACGGGCTTATTCTGCCAAAGACATAATCATCAAGTAATATATGCCCTCGTCATTATACGAAACGTTGATATGCATGAATGTTTTCGATGAAACATATACTCCAACAAACAACGTACATTGTTTTGAATGTTTCGAGTGGCTGCCATTGTTCTCAGGTCAGCAAATTTCGTCCATCTGACCAGGGACCACTGTTTGGATTCTGCGAATGGGCAAGCGATGACCAGTCGACTCAAAAATCGATTTCTCCCCCCCCCCCCCTTCAAAACATGAGTAGCCATCAAGGAATGCACGACGGAGCTCAGTAACCAAACAGACATTTTCTTTAATGACTCAACGTGCGTGGTGGGGCGAATTCCAGAAATGATTAACGCTGACCTCATAATACGACCGTTACTTGCAAACTTTATCTCATTGCCGAATGTAATTCACCTTGATGAACGCAAACAATCTTTCTTCAAGACGTCATCCCGAGATAAACGATTAACAGTAGAGGAATTACAAAGTATTGAAAGACAAAGCAAACAGCTCCAACATTATTTACTGACAAATAGATTACATTTATATTTAGAAGCTTCGTGACTTTGAAGACACAATCAAACAAAACTTTAGTGCGCAGAGGTCAGGATGACGGAACTTAGATAGATAGATAGATAGATAGATAGATAGATAGATAGATAGATAGGCAGGTAGGCAGATAGATAGATGGGTAGATAGATATATAGAGAAAAAATGAATTTATTTTTTATACGTATATAAAAACAAACGTAAGAAGGAGCATCCATTAAAATATATGCATGTCAGATGAAACGAAAATAGAGTGGTACAATGAATGCTACAATATAAGCGTAAAAGCGATTAAAAATGGTAAGATATGAAGTGATAATGGGGCATGGTGAGAAACGTGTGCTATCAAATCTGATCGTATTATCGTTTTGGAAGGAAGCAGAGGTAGATATCCCATATTGAAAAGTTTTATCCATATACTGAATACTCCAAGGTGTCTCTACATGTATATTTGCTAGTTTATTTTTCATGACAATTCAGTACTGCAACCCTGAAATTCCTTGTCATTGTTTAATGTGATGCGTCATGTGTTCCTCTAAAGAATGTAGATCAGGAAGCCCCAGTCTATAGGTAACTCTCACTCATGGGCAACCCTGATGACGGATTTTCATTTAGCACCAGAGGAGCAAGCATCCATGGCTTTTATGTCGCTTCATTTATTTCATGATCTTGATTCACAGTTTGGCCTGTTGGTTCAAGATCCTGAAGTCTTTACGCGCTTCTCTCAGCTCTTGTCTTCGAGATAACAAAGACATCGAATAATCAGGTCAAAACTAACAAACAAACAAACAAACAATGCCAGCATATAATTGCCCACCATCTTGGACACACTATGATTATGGATATTCTATTATTCCTTACCCTCGGAGGTTATTAAGTGATTAAGATGGTGGAACTAAACGTAGAAAAGATGAGCGAAGCCTTTGCACTAACAATAAAAGATGTGGGCGCATGATTTCAAGAGGTCGCGTGACAGCAATTATGGTGGGAAAAGAAACATTGATGACATTAATCGGCATTTAGTTTGCGTCCCATTTGCAGTTGAGGATACACACAATAACGCAGATGAGAACAATCAACTCAAGCTGGTGATAATTTAGTCATTTTACATTATTTGGTCGACTCTTCTTTTTTTTTTATCATCCCCACTACTAAGAAAGCAAAAAAAAAAAAAAAAATGATGGAGGTAAATGAAAACTGCCTCTTTTCTGCTTTCCTTGAAAACTAGAAATTAGTAAAAGGGGGCAGGGAACATGGACAATAACCTATTCAATAATTCTAACCTATTCATGAAAATGAGAACCCTCCATACGATATATTTCCATCCCTGTAACTATCCGTTCAATTACACTGAAAAATATCTCAACAAAAGACTTAGTGTAAACTAAAAGGTAATATCAGATGTACTCACTGGAAAAAAAAAGAATTAAACAACAACCTGCATTGATTTATTTTCTTTAAAAGGACCTGTCACAGTCCATTAAAGGTTCAGCACCACAAAGAACAAGCTATTAGTCAGATACACTTCTATATCGTAAATGGTTTGGGATTGGGGCAATTTAGAACACAAAGACAGGTTGAAAACAAAATTCTGTATTATGGTACTTAGCATGCTTTGTACACTTTTAAGTGCTCCTGTTGCTGCTTATCATCTCTCATTGTGTCTCGGTAATGAGCAAAGTAGAAAAACAAGTTTCTCGTCTCTGAATGGGGAACGAAAATAGCCCGCTGACTTAATGTCAAAGGAATGACAAGAGATAACGTCAAAAGCACACGCATACACACATAAAGACACGTGTAGGCAATACATACAAACATAACAGAAGTAAAAGATGACTGTTGTCTTCGCCAGTTTCCAAGTCCATGCCATTGTCCATTGTAGTGCCTTTGTGTGATTTCGTTTTGCGCATGGGTTGAGGGTTTGTGGCGTTGCGGTTTTTTGTAGTGGAGTTGGGGAAAAAACTCGGACAGTCATTCTCTCGACATGTTATTTCAATCTTTAAATGCGTACTCGAACAAGAAGGGATGTAAAGTTGAGCGAACTTTTTCGTGGAGTACGATCAAGATGAACGTCATTATTTTGCCTGTTTCTCCAGAAACGCTTCATGACCTAAAAGCTTGTAATTGTTTGTCTTTTTTTTATAGAATACTTCCAATTATAGATGAGTTGTGTTGCTTTCAGCAAAATTATTTTCTTTCATTCTCCTTGCTAGTGCCAGTTCTTTTGATAATCATAATAATAAGAAAAAAAAAACACTGCAAGTGCAACAAATACTAGAAGTTGTGCTTATCGGGTTTGGACGTAATTATCATCATAAGACTATAGGACATATTGGACATCATCTATTACTAAATCATATATTTGTGACAGTGTTATATTAAAAAAATCGAATTGCAACCTTTTCATTAGTAGCAGAAACATCCCCTTTATTACTTCTGTTCAGGTATGAAAAGGGCCAAAGGCCTATTTGCATACAATGTTATAAAAAAGATGGATGACCGAATTCATATAGACCTGTACAGAAAATCTTTATCATAAGAGATGCCAGCGGCTTGTTTATCACCGTAGTGAGTGGAGTAATTGTCAAAATTAATCTTAAGGGAGAGAAAATCCTGCCGTTTTCTCTTTCGTTTTACACTACACTGTATTATCATTACTTTGAAGGGACTTTTTTCTGCTGATGTACGGGGCGTAACGTTTGTATGCAAATCGTCTGTGGCAATATGACTGCTGTGACGCAGAAAATTAAATTGCTTTCTTATTTGAACACTGAATGACTCGCCATTCAGTAGTCTTGATCCCTAGATGTTTCAAACCAATTATGACTCAACCATTTCGGCAAACAACATAAACGTCGAATGGGGAGTTCTATTCCAATTTGAATTAGTAGAGCAAGCTTCTCCCACCCACCCCCGTTAATCGACTTATATTTTGGTCTCCTCCGGTGACATCGTAAGGTCATCCCAATTCAGTTTGAGGTATCATTACGGATATAATCATCAGATTCTGTACCATTTACTATAGACCCCCCCCCCCCCTTCTTGGTTGTATGATTTTGACACTACATTGTGCGGGATTCAAAGCAAGTTGTGATTTTACTGTCCCGCTTGGCTTTCCTGGTACAAGCTATTAATAGGTTGAGCAATATGGAATTATGGTCAGAAGTCTCTTGCTGCATTAGTCTTGATCGAGACAAAAAAAAAGAAAGAAAGAAAACTTAGATATCGATTTTCTCCCCGCTGTCGTTATTTTCTCCAACCCAACCCTTTTCCTCCCTCTCCCTCCCATTGTTGTTGTTATTTTTTATTTGGCACCACTCTCAGACGGAAAGCTAAATTTGTAATATTAAAAAAAGTTTTTCATTACGATTATAATCACTATTTCAGGATAATCGATCCTGGCGCATGGAATAAGACTAGTGGGCAATGACCTTTGTGGCGGTGGAACTACCACTCACATAAAAAAAAAAGAAGAAGAAAAGTTTAGACAATAGAGACGATCTCACCATGTCACGCTGAGCGTAAAAATCGCCAAAGCCATATTGTTTCAATATTGTGTATCGCCACTTACACACTGATGAAAAAAACAAAAGATTCGCGACTTTCACCGATCGATGATAGTCTAGCCTCCCTCTCACCATCACAGGACTGTAGAGGTCGCGGTCTCAAAAAAAAAAAAAAATGCGTCAGATAAGTTGTTTAAAAGTTTTGCAGGTTGCGAACTTCAAGGCAACAGCGCTCACTGATTTGCCGCGAGGTGGAATATGATGACAGGATAACTGGTTTACGTTCTGCTGTATCGATTGGATCACTTTGGAGGAGTTAAGGCGGGGGGGGGGGGGGGTGGGCATGGATAGTGGGGGCAAGTATAGTATCACCCCCATGTGCAGCTTGCTTTACCGCGCTATTTATAATAGGGTTAGGTTAGTAGATGGAAAGTAAACAGCAATCATGGTATTAGAGTACAATATTATAGTACAATGTATAAGATCAACAAAGCTTTTCAAGAAGAGACAGTGAAAACAGAATAGGTTAATATTATTTATCACGGTGTACTGATATGATTGTAGAACAACCTTGTCAGATTTTCATGCAATTTTGATACTGTTCCTTTTATATGCGCAATTGACATACAGTATACTCGTATACCTGATGTGTTTTCCTGTCCAACAAAACACTAACCGCGTTTTTCCCTCACCACGGCTGTCGTGCATTCAATATCGCTCTTTTGACACCACCTAATAGAATTTTATTTTCTGTTTATGGTCGGATGGCCGTATCATCCGATTTTGCCCCAAATAGACTAAACCCAAAATTACCCTTTTAAACTGACCAACTTACTTGAACTCCATTTAGAGTCAAATATAAAGCATTTAAACGTAATCTTGTGTATAACCAGAGAATAGCCCAGTAGTCCAGGTCAGATCAAGGGGTCAACAAACCATGATAATACCAGTTTGATAATATTTCTTATATTTATGTGTTCCCTTCTTTTTCAAAGTCCTAAAAGCCTATGGAAAGCTTTTAGATTTCAAATCCCTGAATTTACAAAAGCTTTGACATTTATGCCATAGATTGATGAGTCAGGGGTAGCAGAGTCCCTTTGTGTTTATGAGTGGACGGAGCTAAATACTTATTCTATGGTCTGACCGACACATACACTCTTCTGGCCCAGGTAATGCCCGATGTTGAATAGAGTCCAAGATAATGGATGAGTTTTGTTTTGATTATAATGTTTGGCTTCTTCGTTGAGTTGGTATTAAAAAACAAACAAACAAACAAACAAACAAACAAACAAACAAACAAACTTCTGACCCTGTCTGAGATTGGTGGATGCATTTAATTCAACTCTTATAAAAGCGACAACAAAAACAACATCAAGAACAATAACAACAACAACAACAGCAAGAAGAAGAAGAAGAAGAAGAAGAAATCAAGAAGAAGAAGAAAAAGAAGAAGAAGAAGAACAAAAACAAGAAAGCCCTGTTTGCACAACATGTGCCATATTTTGTAAAACAATAAATAATCGTTGCTGTGGCATAGGAAGCAATAAGACATTTATTCATCAGCGAATCTGTATTAATCTGTTTGGATCAGTGCTCTCAGTCAGAGTGAAAATGTTTTAGTGTGATGTAACAGGTAGACAATCGCCTAAATATGCAAGGATGGCACGCATGATCAGCGTTCGGAAGCCGAGCTGATACAGTTCTACCCGTGACAACAAACACGCAGCTCCGAAGAGAATGGTATAAAGCGAAAGGAGATTATCTCTTCGAGGACAGCGTAGTGCTTTGATGGGCTGTGTCATGTGTGCGTGGGCTATTATTTCTCATAAGGTCATTTAAGTCTTTTATGTCATTAGCTGTGAACCAAGACGCTGCATTCGCTTGCCACTTGTAAGGATTCAGCTCCCGATTCAAGAATTTGTATCACGTCAATCAAACTGATTGCAGGCACTTCGTAAACTACGAAAATGAGCAAAGTGATCACAAACAAACAAACAAACAAACAAACAAACAAACAGTGAAATAACATTACCCCTTCATGATATTATATTGCATTGTTATGAAAACGGAAAAATCAGAGAAGTAAATTAATTAAAGTTTGACCCCCCCAAAAAAAAAAAATAAATAAATAAATCTGATGCTAACTTAAAAACGCTATGAACTTTAAAAGTATTAGAGAGCAAGAAAAGTGTGTCAACTCTGTGTGATCACTGGTGATCTAGGTGATGAGCAGGTCTCTATTTGTTTCATGCACTTTAATGTCACTGATCACGTTTTTGTCTCAAATATAGTATGGCCACAGACAATACGTATTCGCCGAGTAACAGAATATCTGAAAATATGAAATTTCAGTTTGAGTGTAATGAAAACCTGAATGAATCTAGTTTAAAGATAAAACACCTTCCAAAGAGTTCACATAGATATTAAAACAAAGCAATAAAAACCAAGGTCCAAAATTATATCGTTAATCAAAATAGGATAGGGCCTATAAGATATGAATGAAACAACACCCCTTTTTTGTTTCCAAATACTCGTTTCCCCAAATGTCCCCCCATATGACAGAGTTATATCCCTCTGGCAATCTTTATCTACTCCTACATTTAAAGCTGGCTGAGTGTAGTTGACCTAATTTCTCTTGAATTTCATTGTACAAACGGATTACGAGGGTCCGAATCGTGCTCTTCTATGGACTGAAATCTTACAACAGCCAAACGGGCAGCACGTACGATGAAAATGTGTCTCTGACCCAAAACCACCACCCTTTAGTCGAAACGGGTATCTGTGTCAGCAAAAGAAAAAAAGTACCTGATGAAATATTACAACAGATGCGGGCAGAATTTCTTACGAAGATAAAACATGAAGACAAGTCGCTCACAATCCCGCACATCTCGACTCCATTATAATATTATTTTATTAAAGTTGATTATCATGGTGAGGAATACCCACTTCTTGGTATAAAAGTCTGATCGGATCAAGCGACTTGTCACGTTTGTTTGTTTGTTTGTTTGTTTGTTTGTTTGTTAATTCATTGTATTTGTGTCTCCCATGCCATGCCGTATGAAAATATCGAACAAATATTTTCAAATGCGCATGTGTTCTGTCAATATTATCTAATACTGAATGAGAAGTACATGTAAAATCTACGTTTGCAAATCCTGATACTGTGTTCAATTCTATGAAAGTGCATTAGCTGTGACTCGTGGTATGATCATCTCCTGATGAAAGTGCAGATGTTATGATCAAAGGTTACTCAATGACACAACCGGGTTTATTGTTGTTGTCCCATACATTTTGTTTTGTTTTGTTTTATTTTTTGCCCTAGTTTCTTCCAAGAAATCGCATCTCCCGTGTGATATCGCGATCCAATTGACCTTTCTCCGGTCATGCTTGTCTATTTGGCCATTGCTTTCTGAAGCCTGGATTTTCATCCTTGAAAGTTCAAACTCTGTTGGTTGCATTAGGAAAGTGCGACTTAATCCAATCCCTCTATACAACATAATTATCAGCATGATTTGTACAACGCATCTTGGAATTTTTGCATTGACTTACTAAACATGTGACTCATTAATTTACGAGGGGAAAAGTGTAATGAAAAGTACAACGAAAAAGAAGAAAACGTATCTATTCTACTCAAAGTAGTACGCCTTAAATCATATTAGTTTGAGAAAATTCGATCTCGCTATCCATTGTTTTTCTTGAGGTGCATTGACTCGAATACAAAGCACAAAACGGGATATGATTCACTCTTACTAAGAAAGGAGTTTAACGAAAGGTCATTCGTTATAAAATTAATGTCCCGAATCAAGATTCAAACTTACAAAGTGCGAAGGATCGTGCCAATATCAGTTCACTTGTGGGCATCTCTCCTTTTTATCTCCTTTGACGTATTTTGCATCACCTTTCTCTGAATTCTAACAATACAAATTATCCTCATGAATATAGGCACGGTGTCACGTGACGTGTCGGTAGATTAGGCAGACTATTACGAGACATTTCCGCGCGCGTGACTCATTATACGGTTCAAGTGTAAATACAAAATTGTCGGCTATTATACTGTAGAGTAGCGATAATCGAGCGATTACCCAGGAAGAAAAAAAAAAAAGATGAAGAATGGGAGACTTTATCAAGTGATTGCTGATTATACAATAGGAAATGAACCGGAAGGCACGTGATGGGAAGTGTTGGAAGACAGTCGCACTTTGATGTCGTAACAGAATGGGCCGGATTAGAGTTCACCTGATGTAAAATCGCCGGAGACTGGCACTGAGACTAGCAAATAAAATTGCTGCGATCGAACGGGCTTTAACTATTCAAAAAGTTACGCATACCTGGTACTCTATTTACCAAACAAAGTTATTCTTTACAGTTGCTTATTAACTGATTCGAAGTGAGAAAAGGAAGTGTATACCTATATCAACGATTTCTTTGCATGCATGACTGGTGTAGGGATATACCAACCTTCCTCAGTTGGTGGTAGCGCCATACTCACTATTGTTATTGATCTATTTGAATTGCATGTAATACATTTGCTTATTTTCATGAGTCATAATTTCAGATCAGGATCAGCATATTTTGAATTTTTTTTTTTCTGGGGTGTCTTGTAATTTGGAGTATCTCCCGAAAGTTAATGGCCTGAAACTTCAACAATTGTATTCAGGTGTTTTGTTGTTATTTTTTTTTCTCAGATTCGTGGAAATCTTTGAAGGCCGCGCCGATATCGAGTTGCTGTTCGGAAGCCGACGTCACACGGAAGTATATGGCGATCCGGCCTTCGACGGTGAGGGCGGAACCCTCGCACACGCCTTCACACCCAACAGCGGATGGGGGCTGACGAACGGCGACGTCCACTTCGACGACGACGAAAACTACACGCATAAGATGAGAGCAGGTAAATTCGAAGGCTTGCCGCGAAACCATTATATGGTATCGTTACACGACTGCAGGGCCCTGTGATATAAAAAGATGAAATCAAACATAAGTCAGAAATCAAACATAAGTCCGTTATCAGCCAATCAGAACTGAGTATTAGGGACTTATGTTTGATTTTAGTGACTTATGTTTGATCTAAACTTTTATGCAACAGGGCCCAACGTCTGTATTTTCTTTCACCGTCTTGAAAAATTATATAGGTTATGACTGCATGGCTAAAGACATATGTTTTCATATTATGTTTTAGACTTGCAGCCAAAGAAATTTGACGAAAATCTCTAAACTTGCTGATGACCCCGTTCAGCGTACAATGCCAACTTCAACATTTTTGTGATTTTGTTTTTTCGTTCCCTTGATTGCCAGTCATCATCCCCAAAGTGCAATAGGCTTTTAAGGCGACATAACGATTGTCCAGGGTTTTCGTGGAAATATAATGATAGGAGTGTATCAATCATGCAGACGTTTTATTTCTTTTCTCTCTTTTTTTTTCAATCGAAGTTAACTCGTGTTGTTGCTTTTTCATACCGTTTCCCGAAACTTTACTCAAGTTCACCTTTTTTTTTTTTCTTTTTTTTTCTGGAATCGGGAGTGTGTTAAAGAAAGACGGTGTCCGCTGCTATGATATAGTGTGTGAGACCAAGGCGGCCTTTGTAAATCGTCAAGTGCTTTCTTGGAAGGCAATGTGGGTCACTATAGTCGCCAAGCCTGTCGAAAATGGGCTCAAGGCATTTCTTCGGACAGTTCAATGTGAACCCCCTTCTCCACTCAGTCTCCTTCTTTCTATCTGTGAATTTCTCCCTCGCTTTCCGAGGAAGGAAGGAAGGCTAAGTGTGTCTACACGAGATTGACTTCGAGGATGACAGAGATTCGTGCGTGTTATCATGACCGTGTCTTCATATCGCCTGAAGTCCATCTTGGTATACTTGATATTCTTACATCATTTCCTTTGCATCGGGAGATCTCGTAATTACAGTTTATCAAAGTTCCTAAATTATGTTTGATGTGTTCAAACAGAGTATACACACAGCAAAAATTCCCAGTATAACATACAACAATTTCAGTGTCTTAAAAGTGATAACACTGTCCTTATCAGCAAGCCTGTATTAGATTTAAACTTCCTTTTCCGCTAGAAAGTGTGATACATTATTTTTTAATGGTTAGACGGGACCATGATTACCTTTAGACTATGGGACTATCACTTGTACTTTAATTATTTTTTCCCCCATCAGGCGTGAATTTCTTCTACACCGCCGCCCACGAGATCGGGCACGCACTCGGTCTTGACCACTCCAAAGACAGGTCCTCTCTCATGTGGCCCTGGGACAAAGGTTACATTCCCAACTTCAAGCTTCCTCTCGACGACAGGCTCGGCATCCAGGTCATATACGGTAAGTCAGTCGTCAGTGGGTCATAGCGTCACGTGCTCACGGTGATGCGCGCGCATTCCCAACGTCACGTTCACGGATGTTTCGGTCGTTGAGCGCATGCGCACTCCTCTTTCTTCGTCCTCCGTGTCTCCCTCCCCTCTCTGTCTCTTACATAAGATCCTATGTCCTTTTCCTAGATAGTGACCATGGGTGCTATGGAAAAAAAAAGCGGGGCACGCGTATGTCGTCCTCATCTGTCACCATACATACACACAATTTGACGTAACGGACAGGATTTAATTGACAATTTTATTGACTCTGTCCCTCAGAGACTGTTACGCTCATGGGAAATTATTCTCTATCCGATTTTTTCCAATATACGAGAGTATGACGGGCGGTGAGGAAGAGTGCACAATTATTTGAGGCAGCTCTACACGGCGTTTTTTTTTTTTTGGGGGGGGGGGGGTGGAGGTGAAAAATCTGTCACATGATATATTATACTCGCCATTTTTTTAATGTTTTAGCTTTCATATTTTGTGCGTGTATAAGAATGCAGACAATAATTTCATAATGAGAATGTTTATATGGCTTATGTTTGAGGAGAAAACAAAGTTCATGAATTCAATCTATAGCATTATAACTTATGGGATAAAGTGAAAAGAAAGAGGAAAACCTATACTAATTCACCATGGGGCTACTTTATTACTCGGATTGACTTTTGGGCTGATTATATAGATGCAATGGGTTTATCTGTCAACAAAAAGTTCGCATTATCACTACATGTGGTGATACTTACAAGAGTTTGCTGTATACCCACCTGCTCAGGCATCAAATCAATTTAGTGATTTCCGATGAAAAAGACACATTAGTCGTGTTCTTGAAGACTAGGTAGAGGACATTTCACTCTGAGCCAAAGTTCGTCACTGCCCCCAAAGTGTGTCAGGCCTGTCGACAAAAGTAAGCCCGGGCTTACGTTTTCTTGAGTAACTTCTGTGAAAAAAAAACAACAACAACAACAACGAAAAAAAACAACAACCCCAAAACAACAACAACAAAAACAAAACAAAACAACAACAACAACAACAACAAACAAACGCAAAGGCAAGTACAGGGCATCATCAAACAAGGCAGTTACTCCTACCCAGTAACTACATGAGCTATTGTATATTTATAATTAGCTCTCCTAGATGAAGCAAAGTTAGGAAACTCTTTATTGTTCGCCAAAGGTATTATGTGTGACAGACACGATACAGTACATGACACACTTGTTATTATCATTATAATTGTCATTATTATACAACCAATCTGATTTTGATTTTTTAATAACGATGATGACGATGATGGTGGTAATGATGATGGAGATTGATTATCATTACTATTTTCATCACAGGAAAGCACCCATTTGCCGACCTGGAGACCACCACTGTCGCTCCCACGACGACGCCCACGATTCCGCCTGTCATCGTCCCTCCGTACTGCAACACGACAATCGACGCCGTAGCCGACATCAGGGGAACAGTGATGGTGTTTAAGGTACATGTACATTGCTTCTTTATAGAATAAGTCGTGTAATCCCCATGGTGTAGTTCATACAATATATCCAGGTTTGTTTGTCTCTCATAAGAACAACACTATTACTGCTACAACAAACTGCGTCTGTTTCTAATACGTGTACTACTGCTACTCTTGGCTTCGATATTTTCAATAAGACTTGAATATTTACTTTCAAATTTTAATGAGACAATGTATTGAAAACTTAATAGGTTTTCAAGTTTTACAACAATGCTATTGCAAGGCTGTAGAACAAAATTTTAACCATTTAAATGTTTCTCTTTCTTCCACACGAAGAACGAGCGTCTGTGGAGGTTTAGGCCGCGCTACAACTCGAACGGGTCTCCCGATGGTACCTTGCCGCTGGTTCCCGTCGATATAGACAACGGCATCTCGGTCCTTTACTTCTTCCAGGGGCTAAAAAGGGGCATCAAGACGGTGTATGAACGACAGGACGGTCGTATTGTCTTTATCAAAGGTACGCATTGATGATACCAGCCCTGTTATCTTTGAATTCATGATGAGAATCCAGTTGCTATGATTCTTTGAAGTTCTTCATTTAGACATTCTTCCTTTATATTCCAGTTACCGCGTAGAGACCCAGACGAATCACAATGCATCACACCATATGGACGATGATTATATTACTGAACATTGTCTTAGGAAGACATTGAAAACAACAACAACTATACCCTCTTGCAGGAACAAATTAAATTGCATGCGACGAAATCACAAATGAGCAACAATATCTCCCTCACGTTATCTACGAAGTCTCAAGAAGTCATCTACCAAGAGTGCCCTGCCACAGATTTTGGAAAACTTTGAATGAAATTACTGATGCAGAATAATCTCATTGCATTAGGTATTATTATTTTTACATAATGGTTACATGTAACCATTATGTTATTACGACCGTTATTACGACCAACTGCTGCAGCAGTTGGTCGTTTGTACAAACGTACTGTGCTGTACAAACTGTTTGTACAAACGTACTGTGCAAAATAAGTATTTCATTCTTCCTCTTTGGAAAAAAACAAACAAACAAAAAAACAATAAAACGCACTGTATATTGGAGTGAGGGTAAATACATGTAATAACAACAGATCAATTTCCTTTAACAGCCCGGAAGAAGTGGGTATATGACGGCACCACGCTGATTGAAGGACCCGTCCGCACAGGTGACGCAAACACCAACTTCCCTTCGCGGGTCAATGCTGCCCTCTACGATCGTGCCAGCGGCAAGACCTACCTGTTCAAAGGAAGTAAAGTGTGGTTGTACGACGAGTTGTCTGGACAGGCCGACAGGTTGTCGACCCAGAAAGTGTTTCGCGGACTCCATCCATCAGCGAACATTGAGGCTGCATTCTCATTTTATGGTAAGGAGCAGCGAAGAAAAAAAGAGCCACAGAAACAGAGAAATTTGCTCATACACTTTCAGAAACTTTCTCATACCTTATGTTAGCATCTATGAGCTGGCAGTGGTAAAAAGACTTTTGTGATATTACATATTTGTTCATAAAGAAAATTTCCAATTGAAAGCATTCCGTATAGTACTAAAATGGCTAATATAATTATATTAATCCTGGAAATAGTGGATACTCCAGAATGATTATAACAGTTGATTATATTTGATAAGATAAAGTAAATTTGTATTGGAAGTTTGCAAGTGGGAAAATTACAATCCAGATTATTATTTAGTAATTACATTCTTAAAAAAGTTGCATTCACCATTATCTAATTTCCCTAAATAAAACTTGAGGCTTTCTTTGCATCATCATTGCCTTTATATACCGTGTATTCATGTGTTAACCTGTTTGAGCACTGAAACACAGGAAAACTAGTTCTTTTCTTCTTTATGGTGTGGTAATTTTGGTAGAGATGCATATTGACTTGTACAGACAATATGCACATATTGTCTTCGGCATCCAACAACATCCATTTCAAAACACAAGTTCATTTATTGTTTTCCTTGTCCCTCTCTCCACTATTGCAGGCAGGAAATTCCTCATTGATGGACCCGACTACTTTGAAGCCAATGAAAGAAACTACGTACCTTACGTCGGCAAGAGGAATTTCGGGATCGACATTTTGGGCTGTCCGCCAAATCAGCAACCTCAAATACACTAGTGCAAGGACAAGTGCAACGAACTTGACTGTTAACTTCATCGCATAGCCACAGGACATACATCATATCATGCAAAAGCCCCAAGGAAAAACTTTAACATGAGAAGCGTTATTGCTTAGTCCCATCAACTAAGAAAATCAGCGGTGTCTTCCATCCTCTTGCACGTTGTATATGACAATAGGCAATTGCATTTGGCCTATTTTCATCTTTTCAAAACATTTTGATATGTCATCTGGGTTTTTGGATGTACCACACGCCCTGTATTGAATGGGGGAAAATTAACCTTTTATCAAAGTCTGTTTACATTTCACACACAAACTTGTCAGCCATTCACATGAACTCATCACATATTTGTAAATCGAAATATGATACTGGTAAAGTAATTATCACAAACACATTTATCTTTCGTACCTGTTAAATCCTGCAAAAAGAATACCAAGTATACTTCATGAAAATTCGTTTTTTCTTGCTGAACGGAACTTGTACAGCATTTAAGGGCTTATATTTTTCCCTCACTTGTGACTTCCATGAGTGGTGAATATCATTACAAAAATGGTTAAATTTGATATTTACCTTTTTTGCCATCTTGTAGCTCCTAATGATGACAATGAGGCTGTTAAACTCTGGTGCATCTCTGGTGTGTTCTGAATATTTTGAAGAATTGAAATTTGTGTTGTCATTGTTTTTTAATATTTTCTACACATATTTTTGTTTGAATTTTGTTTTGTTAATAAATATTGCACCTCAAAAAACAAAGTTTTACCATGACAGGGTTATACAAATGTCTGCCTATCATATCGATTACCGCGGCGGCAATCTGTATTAAGGAGAGGTATGCAATTGTACTCAAGAGGGGTGGATTTATTACCCTCTGAGCAAACATCGACTGGTCTTGTGTTGGCTGGATTAGGCAATTTGTTTGACAAGAAATCATTTTGATTTGACAATTTTTGTTCATTTTTTTTTTTTACCATGATTCTCTTGTCTTATCTCAGGAGATGGTTTGTGCCTTTGTATGATAGCAATGAATTTTTCAGCTTCTTGTCCAACAAAAAGAACTGGATTTCCAACATCGTGTTTGCCTGATGGTCATTTCTGGAGGAAAAAGTGTATGAATATATCTTGACGTGTTTGTTACTTATCAGAGTAATGCTTTAATCCTACTGGGTTGAAAAGGAATGGTGGACCAAATTAAGATGGGTGTCGCATGTGTGTGTTTGTACTGTTGTATTCATACGCATGTATACTACTGAAATAGTAAGCTTCAAACCAGGCAGCAGCATCTTGGAAGATGTACACAATATCTATGCTCATTGAAGCACCAATGGCAAAGAATCAATTCACGCTCTATGTCTAACAGTTGAACACATCTAAAAGGAAAATAATATCAAAATGATTATAATATCAAAAATGACAATGAGAAAACACAGTGTCCACAGAGATCTTCCCTTGGATGGGCTATTTCACTGTCGAGGCTGCTTTGGATTTCTAGATGAGTAGTCAAATGTTTTCCGCTACCTGGTTCTTTTCCATTTTTGATATCAAAATTACCTAATTCCAACAAACTCTACCATAGTATTTGATAAAATAAGTGGATGTAAATACAGGTAATGCATTTCTTTCATATTACATAAATTTATGTGCATTATTTTACATCCCAATCAAACAAAACAACCACATCCATATCTGTAAGTCCTGCATTTAATTCATTAAAAAAAAATGAGGAAAGATATTTGAGAAACAATTAGTTTAACACCTCTTTCTATCATCCCTTGCAATTTGGTTATTGAAAAACCAATGTACATATGTATGATAAAAGTGCACACCTTATGTCTTATCTGTAGTGGCTATTGAAATATACCAAGTAACTGGCAGGTGAAAACCAGAAGAGCCGTAACTCCGTCCAAAGTATCTGCCGAGTTAGTGACCTTCTGCTTCTCACCTGATGACACAGTGAACTTGTGACTGTAAATATTTTGTTTTAGTGGAGATGGGAAGATCCACTATAAATTATTTATTTATGCAGCTTTTTTAGAATTATGTCAAACATTTACTCTCAATGTGGTTCGTTATTGTTCTGAATAAAAGACCATTTTGTACTTCGACAGCAATGTCTCCTCGCACAATTCATTTGCTTCTGAAATGGTTCATGAGATGCATGATGTTCAATTCATGAGTAAAGAGTATGACTTGGCGAACATTTTGGTCAGGCAACATAAATGGCGTCAGTATTTATCACTGTGATTGTGACAGTTATGAAAATGGCATAGGTGTTTGGAATGATATCATACATGTACTACGATTCCTGCTACTGTTGCTGTAACAATAATAACACTGCTAATAACAATTATCATATTATCATTAATACAGTTACAACTAACGCTTGAGCAATAACATCCACCATGACTACTTTTATAATTATGAATCAGTGCTATCATCATTGTCAATACTGACATGGGTAAACAAAATATTTGGGGTTTTTGTTGAGACAACAATGATTTACAAACAAAAACAAAACATTTCATGGTACAACTTTGTAGATGTGGAGTTTATTTATTTTTTTTAAAGTCATTTGTTAAAATTATACTTCGCAGACACTGACAATATTACTCACTGGGAAATCAACATCTAGTGTGTTTATTCAGATGTAAAGTTAAAATTGTACATGGACATTAAAATTCTGCTCACACATACCAGAAAAATATGTTTTTCAAAAATTGGTTTTTCCAATGCAATGCAAATACAGACAATTCTTCCATGTGTGGGCAAACAAATCACTTATCACTGTGTACTTCGGCAAATAAATAAGATTTTTGCATTTAAATATCAGAAAAAAATAAATCAATATGTCTTGCATGTAAATGAGTCTAAAAGCAGGCCCATCTCAGAAAGAGTAACAATGTATGGTGCACCAAAAAATATCCTAACATGAGCAATGCACCTGGAACCCTTTGAAAATGATACCACATGCAAGCTTCCACGGAGGTCACAGCTACATCATTCAGAACTACAAAAGCCTACCAGTTTATAGACTACCGGTGACACAACATTTGCTCCTGCTACGATTGCTCTGGTCTAATTTTCTCCAAGGACTTACGATTAGGATTAGAGTTGTAATGGGGTTTTAGGTTTAGTTTGATGTGAGGATTAGGGTTAGGGTAACGTTTGTGGGTAGAATTTATGTTTGGCTTAGCATGCAGATATTTCATGGAAGCAATTGTCACAGGAGCAAATGTCATTGAACCTTACACTACTACAATCAACATGGCCAATCCTGAGACGTTCCCTGCATGAGGCATCACATAATTCAAACAATCACAGCTTCCTGGATATTCAGTCCTCACATTTCAGCTTAAGCTTTCCCCTTTTAAGCTCCAAACTTCCTAATCTTTGTAATAACAATACCACTGTCATGTTGAAGTGAAATCCTTTATGTTGAACACACACAGACAGCCGCACACTGAGACATAAACAAAAATGAAATAAATCAGCATATAAATATGCATTTAAGGACTTAAAAAACATCATAACTAGCTTCTATTTCTCACACTTTCAAATTAAATTGAAAATTTGATTAACATTGATGCCCAGCAGCTTTCACAGAGCCCCTTTGATCATAACCATACAAGGCTCCCACTTAGTGTTCATGAGTTCCATGTGATGCACAAATGTGGCTCATATGATAAAAACGTAGCATTATCAGTTTGCATAATTATCACATTGAATCATTGTGGTGCTAGTGCAAGTGTTGTCATATTCATACTCATTTGCTAAGTTGGCATATAAACAATCTTTGACGGTGAGTTGGTGTCATATCGTCACTGGGGTAACGAGACTTTGTATCTCAAATTTTGGTAAAAATGACTTTCTCTGATGAATGGACAGATAATCAGTTCAGTGATGTCCCGTCCAAATCCTAGCTGTCTTTACCCCAAAAATGATGCCATCACCGCACGTCAAATAAATGGCTATCCCATTTGATATGGTGCTTTGGCTGCCATGTTTTTTTGCTCTCCTAAACATTTGACATTTTGTAGATGCGGGGTCTTGTTGCTCCAGTGACGATATGTCTTTGTAAAGGGTTTTTCATATTGAATGGGCACAGACAACATATTAAACCTTTGAATATTATCTGAATTGTGCAGCGCGAAGATTCACTTGAACAAATGATGGGCACAACACAAGGATTTCAATAAAACATTGATCCTTCTTACAGGACCTTTAAGTTACTCACACTCATCTACAGAAATTGAAGTAATCTCTGTGAAAAAATGCATCGCCGTAATATCGTCCTTCTTCACTGGACATTCCGCCTAATTACGAACAAGGTTACAATCTGTCCACATCAATATTTTGAGATGGAAACACTTTTTTTTTTTTTTTTCAGGTCAGGAGGAGGAAGAGGAAGAGTTTAGGGTTTGAATGATCTAGTTGACCATCTACGGTCAGAGTCAATTTCTCTCATGCAACCGACTGGGTGTCTGGGAAATATTAAAAAGTAAATCTTGTATGCATAATTGAGCTCTTCCTATCAGTTGAAGGTGCATTCATACCCTCAGGCAACTACAGCTTGTGTTGATGGGTGAATTTGTCATTTAGCATGTACAGAAAAACTTGTTCCTTTTACCTTCATACAGATCAATATATATCCAGAATGAATTTCATTTAAGGGAGAAAGTAGTTGCAGAATATTGCTTTGATAAAAAAAAAGAAAAAGAAGAAAAGATATCTACTTCTGAAGTCTGCTGATGAAACACTTCCTTGTGAAAATTCATACCAAAAGTTTAGTGCATCTTTTTACTATTGATTTTGAACTTAGAGTATACTTAGTACAGCACAAGAGACATGAGACATAAGAACACTAAAAAACTGGAACCGACTCAATGGCCCAAATTCACAAAGGTGGTGCAATTGAAACCACGGTTTAAACCATGGCTTATGCAAATTTCTTCTGTGTAAATACGATTGACAGATTGCGCATGCCAACAGACGTCCAGTAGCAAATGCGCATTGATACACGCATGTCAAAGGTACGCCTATTTTATGCTTATTTCAGACCATAGTCTGAATTTTTACCATGGTCTAATTCAGGCCAATATGTTTCATGTGCACTTAACAGTGTGTCAACCCTTTCTCCATGTGTCTATTCTTAGATAACTTGAAATCATGATATCAAAGTGACATCCCAAAGAGATATTACGGAGATATTTGTGACCCGCTACAACAAAAGGATCCTAAAGTCGCTGACAGCTGAGCCGAGAAGATCGAGTTTGAAGTCACATCATCAAAATTGGTCAAAACAATCGGATTTCTGTTTTTGGCATAATTTTGTAGTCTAATGTTTTCTCTATCATCTGCCGAAATTTCGAGGCTAAATGATCAAAGGAAAGGCAAGAAATCAGCGTTTTTCTGGGCCATGATTTTCCAACTTTCTACGTAATAGAAACGTGTCCGAAGATTTGGATTTAGCGCCGCAGTTGGACTCCGCCCCTAGCAACGACAGAGTGATCTTATTGGTCAGTGCTAGGCATCCTGATTACTGATTGGTCGTGCATAGACTGCTGGCGCTAAGCTTGAATGAACATCGCGGAGGTCGCTAGGAGCATGCCTTTTATTGTCAAGCGATGAAAACTGTCTCGCCTCCCCTTGATCATGATAGCGTCGGAATGAAAACTTTGAAGGCATTTTTCTCAAAACTCTCATTTCCTCAGCCACTTGACATGCGCTAATAAAATCATCGATATCTCCGCAACCGAGTACTTTATGAGTTGTGCTATATATGAAATTAAAGTAGAAGAGTAAAGGAATAATGTCATGCCATTTTCAGAAAATTGTACTTCCGCGACTTTAGGATCCTTTAGTTGTAGCGGGTCACATTTCTGAAGGTGACTCGACATTTGCTCCTGCACGAACTGCTCCAGTCTTATTTTCTCCAAGGACTAAGGGTTAGGTAAGGGTTGTAACAGGGAGGTGTAAGAAAAGGAGAGACAACTCCTGCTCTCCTTTGAAGGATGCGCGGCACCGCCGAGAAGTTATGCGCTTAACTACAGGTGGAAATTAGGTGCTTTGACAAAAGAGAGCATCAATAATCGGGACTAGCGCTCTCACACCAGAAATACTTGCCCCTACTGCATTTCGCTCTCTCTCTTTCAATGTGATGGCAACAATGACTTTGTGTACCTTGAATTGGAGCGGCGAATCAAAATGCAGTGTAAAACTGACAATTTTAACAGCAAACAATCTAAAAGCACGCTGGAGCACGCTTTAGCGGAGTACTTTATTTGAAAGATCAAAATATCCCAGATTAAAGGATAGAAAACTAACATGCAGAAATGTACGCATTATAGAAAAATATCAGGTTTTTAAGAGGGCCTAATTTTCATTTCATTTCGATTTGCACATTACGAAGAAACTAGAAATACATGTTTATAATATTGAATTCTTTCCTAAACTACTCTTAATCGATTCGAGTATTCGATTTAAAATTTTAAGGGGAAATAAAGCTTGTAATTCAACGAAAGGTGAAATGCGTTTTTCGTCTCCGAACTTCGCCTTGCAACTAGAGTGGTGCAGAGCATGACTTCAAAGCGTATAGTGGAATGCTAGACATCCCATTGTAACGCTTTGAACCCAAACATGTGTTTGCATGAATTACGAAGAGTTGTCTCTCCTTTTCTTACACCTCCCTGGTTGTAATAGGGTTTTAGGTTTAGTTTGATGTGAGAATTAGGATAAGGGTTAGGGTTAGGGTACGTTTGCGGGCAGGTTTTATGTTTGGCTTTAATAATAGCATGGACAATATTTCATGGCAGCAACTGTTGTAGGATTTAATGTTATGGAACCATTTCTGTTTACATGCATCTCAGCAGTCAAATGCAATTTCCCAAATCAGGCAAATATTCTTAATCTAATGTCATAACATGCAGAGATATCCACTGTATATACCAACTATTTTGTGAGGTTTTTATTTTTGCAAATTTTGCGAGCTGGTTGTTATTTGCAGATTTACAAACACGCATAAAATGTTAACCCTGATTCCCATATCAATGTGACGTGCAAACATACTATGTACATTTCTACAGTCAGTACTGTATTTCACAATCACAAATTCAACCACTCGCGAAATGGTCAAGTCCTGATTCACGAAAAATTAGACTCGCTAAATATATGGTGTGTACAGAATTATATCAGGGAGCCTTCTGCAGAATCAGGGAGACTTGGCCACTCTTCTTAACAGGGTTCCAGTCTGCTCTTGACCAAAACAGCAGCACTATGAAGAAAATTCCTCATTTAGAAGACAAATCAGTGTCAATTCAACTTGCGCTTTTACCAACCAGCTCTTGAATAATACTACTGTAATAGCTGTTATTTTCTTGAGGTTTAATTTTCACAAATTTTGCAAATCACTGCTGGGCCTAGAACTTAACAACACATGAAAATATCGCAATTGGACAGGCATTAGTGCACTTACGATAGCTGTGATGTCAAATCGCAAAAACAACATCTTGCGAAAATGTCTGTGAACTCCTCATTCGCAAAAACATCTGTACGCCATGAACAGCTTCTACAGTATACTTCCAAGAACTTTTAAAATCCCCCCAAAGCAAAAGCACAAAATTTCTCTTCCCCTACTGATGTTACTGATATTCATATGCTGTTGAAGATACTTGTCAAAGAACTATACTAGTGATAACACCTCATGAAAGTAGTCACCTTTACCATTGTTATTTCTTTCTTTTTTTCGTCTCTAATCAAGAGTTGACTTTACCAGGAGCACGAAATGGTCTACAGCACCACAACCTCCTCATGGTATTGTCTACAGTAGCTTAACTCACCTTTATATAAGCATGCTAACTTTAAGTGGCATGGTATATGCATCATTAAAACAATAACAATTTTGTCTTACGGCATTCACCCAGGAAATTACTGATTTTTGACTGCTCCAATATTTTGTCTGAAGAACTAGAATCTCTGCCTGGCATCATATTGGCAGTATACTCAATACTCAATACGCTCACTGAAAATAATATATTTCATCTTCAATTTTTTAGTAATATCTCATGGCTTTCATGAGAGAAATTGACTCTTTTTTTTTCATTAAATCCCCCAAATTTCTTCCTAGTATTACATTGGCAGCCTACTTCACTTCTGTCCTAAATACATCCAGTGAAGGCACCCAGTGCATCTCCAATATGGTGACATTGTCTCTCAGGCATTAACCTTTTCTGTGCCAGGGACTTTGGACAGCGTGTACAAAGCTATGGAGTTTTCTGGGCCGATCAACACTTGAAGGGTACAAAGGGTTAACAGAGGTTTAGAGAACATCCGTCACCGCTTTGGTCTCCTTGACGACGAGCCGCGCTTGATGAACTTCCCCAGAGTTTTCCTCTTCATGCTCTTCATCTTCCGCGCCATGACCTTCGACCCTTTCTTCTTCCTCAGCGCCTGCTTCTTCAGGAGCCGCCGTTTCTTGTCGCACATTGCTCTGGAAATCAAGACATCAAACGGAGGCAGAAAACATAGCAGCTATTTTTACACTCAGAAGTGATAATATTGCAAACAAATGATGATAAAATGATGATGATGACACTAATAATGATGATAAGAGCAAAACAATGGAAATAATGAGAAAAGAAATGACAATACTGATAATATATGGTAATAATAATCACACTAACAATACTCACGAATAAAATTCTGCAATAGTGTCAATTACAGTTCTAAATCATTATTTAACTTGAAAAGCTTATACTAAAATATATATCATGGGACACTGTCATAACTCCAAGTCCAGCCCTCACAATTTTTTAGACGTTCAAACTATTTAATGGACAATTAAAAATCATAGTTAAGATAGAATACACGAAACGACATATCCTTCAGTTCCTTACTCTTGTTACAGAATAAAAGAATAAGTTACCTTTACAATTCCTTCAAAATTCTGAAATTCTCAGTCTTTGATCCAGGCCCGCTAGGTTTCCATTGGTAATGGGTTAAGAGTGTTAATATGGGGCGCTCCATAATTGAGTGAACTTATAGCACATCATTGCTTGTAAGCAACACCCAAGACTAGCTGTATGTATGGTAGGCATGAGGCTATTCACCTACTACAGCAGCTTACCCCCTCCCATATGCCTCAAATCCACCATTTTGTACAGTCTCCTTTCCACCAATTTCACATCGTCACAATCTTTTGGCCTGCATGCTTGGACTGCCAGTAAATACCGAGATTAAGTGATGAAGTTTTTTGTAGGGACTAACACAAAATTGCCTCTGATTATGCCATCTCCTTGCTACACACCTGCCTTGTACTTGAGTGGCAAGCACACGTGATACCTCCAATCATGACTGAGCGAGTACTCACTTCTTTTTATCCTGCACTTCTCTGTTCTTGGAACTCTCCTTGTGTGCCTGAGCATTGCTCTCCTTCCCTGCTTCATCCTCGGATTCACTTCCATCCAGGCCGGCTTGCCCGACATCGCCGATGTCTGGATCATCATCATCGTCGTCCTCATCATGTCTCACATTGTCCTCATCAATGTTGTCACCACTGTCTTCATCTTCATAGTCAACCTGAAAGGGAAATTGATTTTCAAACAATCAGTCCTTCCATCAACTTGTGACACACTAAGCACTGCCAACCTCTGTAGAGTTGAGCAGTTTGATTTGTGAAACATCTTTTCACACTCCACTGAGAGAGAGTCAATATTCGTTACTTCAAAATTTTACTGACTTTTCACTTGTTATTAGAGATTATACAAAATATTTTTACGCTTCACTTTTCACAATGGAATGACACATTATGACTTGCATGAAAATGTCCACACTGGGAAATGCTTAATGTTTGTTGTTTGTTTGCTTTGGGTGGACAAGTGTATTTTTGGGGTGTATGTGCAGGGGCAGATCCAGGAATTCCGTAAAGGGGGGGGGGGGGGAACAAACAATATTTCTGGTGCTACTTCTGGGTTTTATCTCATTTTTTCTTTTTATTTCTCTTGCTTTAACAACAAATAAAGAGGCGGCGCCTGCCCAGTGCGCCCCCCTCTGGATCTGCCATCGATGTGTGTGTGTTACACATAAACTCCATCACAGGTTGATTGCAAAAAAAAGGGGACTGTTTTGGCCCTGGATACCTTGTTGCCTCCCACACCGCCATGCTCCTTCTCCAGGTCCAAACTGGTGATGGACGTCACGGTAACGGTGTGCTCTGGGTGATCAATGACGGCCACATCTCGCTTGGCCTGCTTGGTCTCGGTGACTTCTGATGGATGTATGTCATTATTGCACACAAATACAAAATTGTTATCCAGTAATCCTTCCAGTTCATACACTGAAGGCTTGTGGCTGCAAAGTGCACACACATGATAATATCAAATCAGAGCAACCACATGACATGGATCATCAAAAAACACAAGAACAAACCTGGAAGAGAAAACTACACAGTCACATAAACATTTTGTTTAAGTTATTTGTGCATTTGACAGGTGTAGGGCTGGTGATAGGGTCAAAACTCAGCTACAATGTTAGCATCCTTTAACCCGCTGAGTATGTGCTGATTTTACTACAACACGAATTCCCCATAGACAGCTGCCCGAGTATAATCAGGACTCGCCTTCAACGGGTTAATAAGATATCAATGGAGATTGCATCCTCTCTCCCCCTTGGATTAAAGATCTCAGGAAAGATGTGGACGTGTTTTCCAAATAATACAGCATAGCTGTCAGTGTGGGAAACATGAAAGTGTGGGAAGGCATTTACTATCACACTCACTGATCATCAAACAAAGTCATTTTGACTTCAATAGTCTTGCAACACAAATTACATTACTTGGCCCAACTACCCAACTCTACCCAGCTACATGATGCAGAAATATTTGAGTAAACCTCATTTGGAAAGCAAGAGCTCTCAAATAGAAATTTTCTGATTAGAACCTGTGGTAAATGAGCCACACAATTTATTCAGCTCCACAATGCAAAGCAAAGAGGAACGTGTCATCATTGCTTTCTGAGGTATAATGAACAATGAGTGGAGCATACAAAGATAATGACAAAAACTTCAAACACTCCTCTCAAGTTGACAAGTTGGAGCACACCATGAATGACTACACCCATCTTTTCCAACTTTACAGCTGGTCAGAGCAGTTTCTTGTGAATTTTGAGGAAATAGGGGTAAATGTTTCTTGATGTGATTTCTCTACTATACAAGAACTACATGTAATATCGCAGGGTGCGTCCGAGCGCTCTAAAGCGAACCAAAGCGAACTAAACTACAGCGAACCATACCGTACCATGCCAGTTTTGGAGCGTTCGAGTGCTCAGTTGAGAAAGCATACCTCACGAGTTATTTTTAGAAAAGGTCGCGCATGTTTGTAGCAAGAATGTCATTCACCTGCCGCTTGAACTACTTACAGCTGTCCTGAACAAAGAGAATGATGTCTTTGCATTGTGACGTATGCGCATGATACGCGCATACTTTACAGCAAACTTTTGGTACGCATTTGGAGCATATCAGGAAGTGGTCCACTTTTGGCTCGGTACAGTACGGTATGGTACACTTTAGGAGCATTTGAGTGCTCCTCTGGCGCGGGTACGGTAAGGTACGGTTTGCTTTAGGAGCGCGCTCAAACGCACCCCTAGAGTGAAAATGAGCAACACCTGGAAGTCTGATGCTCTTCAATTCCTCCTCCAGGGCGTCTCTCCTTTCTTGTCTCTCCTTTCGTCTTTCTTCTCTCCTTTTCTCCTCCGCCTCCTGTTGAGCAATCTTCTTTCTAGCCTTCTTTCTTTTCTGAAAACCTGTTAGAAAATCCCTGAGAAAGAGAAGGAGAGAGAGAGAGAGAGAGAGAGAGAGAGAAAAAAAATGACAGCCAGTCAGGTTGTGTAAATGATTCTTGTCAGCATCATTAAAAAAAATACCAAAGGCTAAACCCATGCAATGCAAATGCCATCACTCAGACAATCAAGTAAGGGGTGAGGTAAGAATTTTAAAAGAAACTTCATCTTCATGGACATGGAGATTATCCAGTATCAGAGCTACAGAATTAAATTCTTTCATATTTCATTTGACGAGGACCATGTTATTAGTAAATTCACATGCACTGAATAGGAATTCACAGGGTGCACGTCACACCAGCTGTTATATATGGATCATGTGGTATCAATATTGGTACTCCAGCCAGTGCAGTGGCACAACTGGAAACAATAAGCCATCAGATCGTACTCGTAGATCTGGTTTATTCCCTCTTTATCATGTTTATTAAACCTCTTGTCCTGATTCTGATTCTTATATATATTCTAAACTTGTAAATTTGAATTTACTCACTTTCTACTGTCCTCGTCGAAAACCAGCTGAAACTTGGTCTGCTTATTTTTAGGGTTCCGCTGCCGGAACTTGTCACTGGGCATGTTGATCTGGTGTCTGTCTGTCAGTGGGCGCTTTTCATCGTAGGCCTAGAGAGAGGGTCTAGAAGTCTAGTCGAAATATAAAGTGTGAAAGAGAGGTTGATAAGATTAGATAGAACTCGTCGAAATCGAAGAGGCGGAACAAATGGGGCACGCTGATAAATGAGAGTTTCTACTTTCTTGTCACTATATAGTAACAGGTCTATAGTAATTGTTCCTTCGAAAAATGGTGCACCGATGCAACGTAGTCCGTTGTAGTCCGGCCGGCGTCCGATAGTACGTCAGTAGTACTTCACGCATCACATGTACAATATTGTACGCATATATGCACATGGACACAATACATACAGCATCAGTGCGCTAAGAGCCCATACTTCTCTGTACGTTGTTTACACCATCGAGACCCACGTGTATCTGGCCGGTATGACCCGAACCATGTGACCATGGTTTCGCCAATTGCATCGCAACGACTGCGTGACCTTTACTTTTTCCAGGTGGGTATTCGTACGTACAAAAACGTACGGGTACTGTACGTGTAAACTCTACATTACATTCCGGTACATTTCTACCGACGTAGACGACCTATTTATGTTCTGCGAATTCTGTTGGGTGGGGATAATATTCCTTCGTTTTCCTTGTTGCAACAACACGGATTATACGTGGGTAATGTACACTTCTTTTGCGTTTCTTGTAACGTCTAGCAAGGTGAAAATGAGGGTTGTATCTCGCGTACTTCTACTTGTGACCTTAAAAAAAGGGGGAAGACACGCAATAATTTTTTAAGGTCATTGCCACTGATTTTTTGTTAGACCACAGTTCTAAAAATTATTGGCAGTTTACAGACCATTTTTTTCTGTTTTGTAATTGTTGTGGAAGTCATCTCTTGAGTTTATAAATGCGTTCGCTAAAGTTATAGGTGGGCTGCTTGATGTATACTGTTGCATTTCGGAGCTTGCTTTGATAGGGAGCAGACTCGGCTCCTCGGACATGTATGCCTACCGTGCTGTGTGTACTATACTACCTAGTAGTAGTATGTGGTGTATGCGGGGCCCGCAGAGGAGCCGCGAGGTACGGGGCGCGGGGTTGAGCGCTCACCAATGATCACAACCCTGCGTGTACGAACCGGGCGGTCACTTCACAGAAAATGCAGGCCAAGCGCAGGAGCAGGGGTACCTACCGACAATCACGGCGCGTGTGTGAGGGCATGGGCAATGGGCCGCGACGAGAAAGCTGTCTGTCCGGCTGGTACACTATGGTATGGAGCTCTGGAGGTGGCATCCATCCAATCTCTGAACCTGCTAGTGCATAGTGCTATATTCCCAAAGCTATACAAGTCAATGCAGGTAGCATTATAGCAGGTGTACTTATTGTGCAATGTACTTTATTTAATTTAGATGGATGGTACAGTATTGGTGGAGATGAAGATTGGGCTTTTTAAGTTTTTGCGAGATACCATATACCTACATGTACCAAGAAACCAGTTAGAGGTCTATGAAATAATACAGCGCATACCATCCTAAGAGGAATTCAAAGTTTATTAGATGAAAATTGGTTTTGGAATGGCTGAGACATCCAAAAACAAGGTAAAACAAAGCAATCCTATTCCTAATAAAAGGTGGGTCCCACCTTTTATTGGGATCGCTCTGTTTTGGATACAGTGTATCTCAGCCATTCAAAACCAATTTCCATCAAATAAACATTGAATCCCTCTTGGAATTACATGCTCTTTCTTTCAGAAAGAGGTTTCTCATTATCTCACCAAAAAATGTTAGAAACCTGAAGTTAGGTCTCAACCAAAACTATATGATCCCTTTTGTGTATTTGCCTGGGAGATCTTCAGAAGAAGGTGCAACTTGTGAGTTGTACCTTAGATGAACTTCTAGACGGTCTATGTCACCTGTTTTTTCATGTTTTTTGTTTTGTTTTGCTTTGCTTTTTTTTTTAGCTGCACGTCTACATGAATATGTCATAGAAAATTGTAGAATTTAGAGGATTTTCAACTGCACACTTTACACCCAACACCTCTTCCTGACAAGCATTTCAAAGGTACCTACAATGATGCACCACTACCAGCCGTGTGTGGACTGTACCAGGCAGGCAGGAGGCACGTATTGGCTGTCTGCACTATTGCTAGATTTAAATAGATGTCTGCATGCATGTAGGAAGAAAAGTACTTAGAAACAGAGAACTCTCTCTCTGTTCTGCCATGGACGTCACTGCCCGTTGGCAATCACTGATGCAGTATGCCTCCTCCAGCTCCCTCTATCGTCGCACGAATGCAGCAATGTAGATCCTCTTTCGCCAGCTAATCTAGCCATTGCGGAAAGGAAAGTGAGTCGCTGTCGTCCACG
This sequence comes from Diadema setosum, assembly GCF_964275005.1. Classification (NCBI taxonomy): domain Eukaryota; kingdom Metazoa; phylum Echinodermata; class Echinoidea; order Diadematoida; family Diadematidae; genus Diadema; species Diadema setosum. The sequence goes on along the minus strand of NC_092692.1, from coordinate 4,730,106 downwards.
TGATCTCTTTCCGTTTACACATCCAGTCAGGAATAGATGTTCCGTTTGCCTCTTCCTCACGACATGACCCAAAAACTGCATCTGGCGTTTCCTGATGGTCGAGAGCAGCTCACATTCAGCCGACACCGTTTCTAGTACTTCTGTGTTTGATTTTCTCTCTGTCCATGATATTTTCAACATTCTCCTGTAGCACCACATTTTGAAACTTTTTTTTCTATGTCTTCAAGAACCGTTTCCTGGTGGCGATGGACAATTTGCGGTTCGTCATCACCTTGCGCATGTTCTGAAACGCTGTCTTTCCAATGCCAATTCTACGCTTGATTTCTTGTTCTGAGCGGCTGTCTGAAGTCGGAGAACTAGTAGACCCAATTCAGTGCAGGGCTGGACATTACATTGTAGACATAGCGGTGGCTCAGGGCCACTAAAAATTGATGTGGGGCCACAGAATTTCAGTAACTATTTGTCTTTTAATGGCCTGATCGGGCAACTCAGATTTAATTTCAGAGTGGATTTTTACACTTGCTTTTATATTGGGCCACTACACATCTTTTTCGGGCAAATTTCAGATGTTAAGATTTTTGGTCACAGATATGATATTTAGTCTCAAGCCCTGTCTGTAAAGACTACTAGTATTATCTACTATTAAAATGTGTTAATATAGAGTTCAGAGTGTTGTTGGTAATGAATTGGCACCTTGGTGAACTTCTTTCCATGTACAGATCATGTGGATGAAAACAGTCCACATAAAATGTAAACATGAGTTATTTTGGTGTTTTGATCCATTTCCGTAGCATGTGTACAGTGTATATCTCCTGAATGTTGTATTTTTGCTTTTACAATGCAATATCTAGAACAGGTCCTTGATTCACACTCCGATGTTAACAAGATATAAGTCAGTTCGTAATTAGCTTATGTACACTTGTACACCTTGGTACAAATGACCTTTCTTTTTTCTCATGGTTAGGCACTTCACTTGTTTTCAAAGCGGTATAATGCATTATAAGCTGCCTGACATAACAATTTATGGAATTTGTGTTCAAACAAAGTATGAACTTGTATTTAGACCAGGTGACCAGAATAGTCCGTCAGTTGACACTTTAGCAGGCATCTACTTCATTGTTTCGTATTGAATGCAATAGCAACCTTTTTCTTTTGATATTGCCAAATACCAGGCTTGCTGTCAGGTGGATGTGCTGGTAAGCACTATTTAGATAAGGATCACATAAATAATCATCACATCACAGATGCTTATCTCGGTGAATTAATAAACCAAAATTCCTGTTGGTACAAATGACCTTTTTCTGCTCATGGGCAAAGTGGAATTACGAACTGGTCTATTGTACATAAATTGTTCAAAGCTACATGCATGTCTGTCTTGGTGTAATTACATGTAGACCACAGGGGAGAGAAATCTAAGATTTTGGTTTACTGAGTTCTCAAAATAAAAAAATCAAGAGTCAAGAAGTGCAATTTTCAAGATTAACCATCTCGTTGAGGGTTAAGGAGCAATATTAACTTTTGTTTCACAACATTGTAGAGGGCTATAGATTTTTAGCTACAAAATGAAGAAGAAAACCTGTTTGAGGATTTATCCAACACTAACCAATCCTACAAATAACTTATAGTAACACCAATTGAAACAAATGTTAGAAAGAAAGTTTTCTGGTGCCACTTTCGAGTTTATTCAGCTCACAAGCAAAGAAAAAGAGTTTAACCACATTTTTCTGGTGCAACTTCAAAAAAAGGGGGCCCAAGGGGTTAGACCCTACAATGTATGTATTCCTTTGTATAATGCCCCCCCCCCCCCAAAAAAAAAGAAAAAAGTTCTGTTATTGTTTGATAAGATATATTCTAAATCTAGCCAGTCTTTTGCCATTTTACCAGTGGCTGAAAGACAGAATATGGAAAACTAGTATAATGCTGTATGCCTTTTGCCTTTCCAAGATATCTCATTTCTGAGTAATCCTATAGTGTGGGCATGAGACAATCCAGTTGTCAGCTGTATATAGTGCATGGCTAATCTGACTTTTTTTTTTTTTAATCAAAGAGGAGATGCTTACAATGGGTCACTATAAATTCTCAGTTGATTGCATGCATTAGAGCAGGGCGTGGCACTAACTTTTTTTCTCTGGTGGCCTGTTACAGCTACTCAAATCTTGAAATGGCCCTGGGCTTCTGGGTCACCGGGCCACAGCTAATGTCGAGCCCCTCATTAAAGTATGTTGGAGATTAATGTAGTGTCTGTGACTGTGACTCACCAACCTAATAAGGCTTTTTCAAACATCTTTTTCTTTCATCCCTAACATGATTGAAGGACTTGTCTGAACTGCCATTCATTTGTCAATCCTCCGTCTCTAACAAGTTCAAAAGTACAACGGTAAAATCCATTGAGGCCTCACTGTCAGGTTGTATCAAACATCCACGCCAAATGCACCAAACCAAAATAGCATGGACATGTCTATTTAAAGGTCCTGTTTACCTTTGGGAGCAGTGATTTAGAAAATGTTCAAGATATCACTTTTGATGCAGGTCAGTTGTATCACAAAACATCCTACCATGTAAAATTTTTGCAATAAAGCCTAAAATATAAAGGAGATATCACTATTTTTGTCATTAGACCATAACTGTAGACGGTTTAGTCTGGAAACATTTTTATTACAACTATTGTTCTCATTTTGTATATTTAACAATATTTACTTAACATCGATTATACTGGTTCAAATTTTAACATTGGTTGAACCTATCCCTAACTCACATTTTAGAACTATTTTGAAGCACTAATGCTGGGTTTTTGTTTCATCTCCAAATGGTAAACTATGCCTTTAAGGTATAATGCTGGTTAAATTGCCAGATTTGGGAAGTTAGGTTTAGGGTGAAGAGAGAAAAGACACACACACTAATGGGGTTAAATGTGTTGAATATTGTCTGAATGTATTCATTTTACATTATTGGCTAATAGCATGGACCATCCTGCTCAAAAGTGTGCAAAGTGCTACATTTTAGCTGAGTTTAATACTGACGTGTATTGATGTATTGAATTTACATGAACCTGAGAAAATAACCTTTTGATAGGTACCCATGTATGACATTTGTCAATAATAGTACATGAAAATGCATGTAATGTGATGCTTGCACTGTGTACAACTTTTGCAATATTGCCTTCCAAACTTTACAATTCTTACAGTAAATCATCAGCTGTGCTGTCAGTGCAAATCAAAGTTGACTGCTGAGGAAATACTAGAAAACTTTTCAAATGTATGCAGCAGGATATCTGCAAAAAAAAAAGAAGAAAAAAAAGATAATGATATTCATAGAAATATTCAAATGTATCATGATGGCTGAAGCATCCTCAAAATATCATATGGCTATTTAAGATTGCCAATTTTTTTTTTCATGAATAATGTATGTTAGAATTTTTTTTTTCTCTCGAGCTTCTCTGCTTATCTATCTACATGTATCTATCTATCTATCTATCTATCTATCTATTTATCTATCTAACTTATCTACTGCGTATCTCTCTATCTATTATGCATAATCTATTATGTAAGAACTATGTAACATATTATACAGTGAGTATGTACAGCTTTACATGTACGATGTACACAGACACTGTACTTGTATGTAGCCATCTATCTACAACTGTATCATCTACAGTATCTATCTATTTATCTAGATCTATTCATCTATCTATTCATCGCTATCCAGCACACTGACCTTGTTTCTGTGTTTGGATGTGATACAATGTACTTCCCATTTTACTGTAGTCATAGACTGTATCTCATGGAGTAAGTCATTAACCTTCTATTTATGAATAGCTTCCACTCTTGCTACATGGTATAATTTTATTCTATGTTCATATGACTTGACATTTCTAGTGATGGAAGATGAAATCAATGTCAATTTCAGGCTGTTACACTCATACACTTAGATCCCTTTCCCATTAATAACCTCCCTGTTGTCTACCATATTTTTAATACATTTGTTTGATGTTGACTTGAACACAAAATTCTAGACATCTTATACTAGTATCAAATCTAGAAAAATACCCGCAAGCCTTGCAGTTAGAAAAGGAAACCACTTCTGCAAGTTGGAAGACACTTTCGCTTTTCTTGAATGCCGTGCATTGTCACAGGAGACTTTCCTCTGAATGTGGGGAACGAAAGTCCTCCCTGCGACTTGGATCTTTTCTATATAGTCAATGCTTGACTTTCTCCAAATGCAGCAGATTGTTAGCAGACCATTCATTCAATCAACTCCTTCGACTTGTGCAACTCATGTGCCTCAAAATAAGTGGCCAATCACACAATATTCGTACAATATAACAATCAATTTATTTATTATACTGGTTTCAAAGTTGTGATGGTTTTACAATAATAACAAGAGTACAAACTTGAATACAGATTTCCAATTCCACTTGGTCTTGAGCTTGGTTGCTCTGCTCGTTTGTTAATTCTAGATGCTCCTTTGCTTGGTTGCTCTAGGCTGTCGATGATGCCCTGCCTGAAGTAGCGGGTCGTCTCCCCTTTCTGGTCGTTGGCTTTCCAACTTCAGTCCTTGTCGGAACCCCAAACTTTGGTCCTCTCTGGAACCCTAAACTGTGGTCCTCTCTGGAACCCTAAACACCAACAGTTGTTGGTGTTTAAATTCGAATCCTCCTAGATTCTCTTCTGGACAGTCGGGCTGTCCAAGCCGAAATGCAACAATCCCTGAATCACACTGAATCCAATTAACACTCTGCTACTCTCCAACTTCGCAATCTCGAAGTAACGTAGCCTGGTCCTGAGTGTTCCGCAAATTATATGGCTTCTGAACTTTGCGCCTAAACATTGCTATTTGTTGGGCCATAGGTCTCCAAGTCCTGCCCCCTTTTCTTATTGGCTGGAGTTTTCTCCCTGTCAAAACTTTCCTGAGTATCTCATTTTGCATTGGTCAAGCCTCTGCTTGACGTCATCACTTCCTGTCCACGGAAACCAGGATTTCTTTGAAATGGTCCTGTTTTGACCCACCTAGAAACTTGTGTTTGACGTCGTGAATGACGTCCACATTCCAGACAGTATGAGGCAGGATACCCTTTTCTCGTATCTTGACATCACATAGGGTCTACTCATCCTTAAAACATTCAATTCCAAAACACTGTCTTTTACTTTCCTTGTGCATTGCAAAATCTCCTTATTTGGTAATCCTATGCACGCTTTTGTCTTTAATGTTGCACTTCTTTTGTAACCATTGCGATAACATCAATTTCTTACATGAGCTACATGATAAACATTAATAACATGAGACAAATTATTACATGACAAATACAAAATATGTCATATCATGACATGCATTACACGTGCAGCACGGTATATGATATACAACATGTAGGCCTATATAGGGATATCTTCTTGTTACTCCAGGGTACAAGGAGTCAAATTATGTGAATTTGAAAATCTGAGCAGTGTATTAATTTGTGCCATTGACCTATTAAGGCAAATTAATGACTAAACTACATCACTTCTCAACCTCCAGGGAGATTTAGAAAAGTGGGCTGCCCCTTGAAAAGAGAACAAAAACGAAGCAAACACGAAAGCAAAGCTTGGCAGTTACTAAAAAACAGAAGATACTGTATGTTACTGTTTGCTCAAGTAATTCTTCATGTGATTATACAATGTATACAATGTATCTTGTTACATGTAATTGTAGCCATTTTGTCCTCTTTAACTGATGACTGAAACCCACAAGTAGTGCTCTTTATATTTTAGGCAAAAAATAAAAAATAGAGAAAGATAAAGGGGGGTGGAGGAGATGCCTTACAGCAGAAAATCAGCATTAGGGTTGAAGCATATTCTGTGGCATTGTGTCAGCCTTTGAGTTGTTTGCCTTGTAGTTTAAGTTTAACTGCTCATTAGGTCTGTTGAAATGCTTTCCACTCCAACAGAATATACAAATGTATTATAAAGTCAATATTAGGATCATACAGGCTGTGTATGTATATATACTGCTACTTTGTAGTTTATTCTGTATTACACTTCTACCTCATGAATGCTTCAGAGGATTGTTGGAAGAGTTAAATTATTCAGCGTGTTTCTAGAAGACTGAGTTATCCACAGCGTGGATCTGTACAGCCATTCATTTTTTTTTTTGCCTGACAACCTGATTTTGCAACCATCGGGTAAAGGACTGCCAGTTCAGTAAAATGGTATTCATATCGTATTCACCATTATGCCACACGATCAATATGTTGTTGCCATAGTAGCATTTGCACAATTTGTAAGAAAGAGACACAATGCTGAAATCAGGACATACAATGTATCTCACATACTCAAGTCTTTTTCATACCTGTATGCTCACGATGGAAAGGCCAGACTTGCATAGAATTCTATGATTCTTTCTGTCAATCCAACTTTCTCAGTCCCTCCATCTCTCATCTGTTCCACCTCTCTCTTTCTGTGTCTCTCAATGAAGCCTTTCTTTTATAGCCTCTCTTCCTTAAATCTTTTTCATTTCTTCTCTTCCTCAATTCCATTCTTCGAACAGTTGATGATTCATGCAGCTGTTGCTTGTAGCTCTGTACATATTGCACATGTGTGTGATATGCTGAATTTGGAGCCTGAATTCAGCAAATTTGTATGTTTATTCCTGCTTGTTTGTTACAACGCTACTATGGCCGAGTGGTCTAAATGCTGTCAGTGATCATTACTGGTCATGTACAGACATTTCACATCATTGAGCTGTGGTGGATCAGTGGATTAAGACCACTGACTATCAACCATGAGGTCCCTGGTTCAACTCCACTGCCTGCAGTGGTTGTGCCCCTAGGCAAGGTTTATCCTCATTACCTGGGTCATTTGAAGGAGACTTCAAGTCGCCTGTCCCCTGGTTCCTTGCTGACATACATTCATTGTTTTTTAACAGCCATGGAAAACAAATCATGATTCAAATTCATTACTACGTACACTGCAAGATGACAGGTCATCATTGTTTTCTGTACTGTAAAATCTGTTATTTTCACGAGGGATTATTTTTGCAACTTTTGTGAATCACTGTTGGGCAATGAAAAACATTCTTAATTGATGGCAGAGATCGCTTGTTTTGTAGCAAAGCCAATCTTTGATAGAAAGTGAAAAGAACTGAACTGTTTTAAAAACTCTATACTACAATCTTACGTTGTATCACGAAAACCGTAACAAGTTTTCAGACACTGTTTATTTTGTACCAAGTTGACTTTGCCTGATAGCCAAAGTCAACATGTGAAATCAAAAATGGGTCGGTTGATAACCTTTATTTCTGTCCAAGACAAATTTAATCACACTGTACACGCACACACACACACAACTAAACCAGATTTCAGCATTCCTTTTCTAACAAGTTGGCTCTTTAATCTTTTTGTCTTTTTTTCAGCGCAGTCACACTGTAAGCCAGTAAAGCCAGTAAAGTGTACTCTCCAAAAAGTCGAACTAAAATGTTTTGGATATTAATAGATCTTGCAATGACAACTTCTTCCCCTCTAGAGCAGGGAGATCACAGAGAGCTAGTTTAGTAGCTGTCATTACCACTGAATCATATTCCTAAATAAGAATGTTTTTTGAGTACAGGACAGTGTGATTCAGTCGTTAATTGTGTTATCGGCTTGAACCCTTCAGATTCTCTCGCTGCCTTTGTTGCCATTGTGAGAGTTCATGTAGATGAAATGTGACACCCTTCTGGTCATCAGGATTGATCTAGCGTCTCAGTCGCACTGCTGCTGTGCTGGTAAAACCAGACTGCTACACCCATTTAAGTTTCTAGCTGCTTCTTTGATGCAGGTTTGGTGTTTTAGGAATATGATCTGTAGCTACAGACTATGCATTTGTATGTTGGAAGTCATCTCATTCTGTTATTAACTGTCTGCTGTTTTACATTAATTCCCCCCCCCCCTTGGAATTTGGAAAAAGATACTTTGCATTGATACCCAGGTAATAATGCTGCTCTTATAGTAATGGAATGAGAAATAACTTAATGTCAAAGGACAAACTTGACTGCGACCCTTTTCCCCATTTTACTTTTTTTTTTCAATAAAGCTTTAATTTAGTGTACGAAATGTGTTTCTTTTTTTCGCATTTTGAATTTATGGACAGCCTCTTCAATATTAAAGGCCGATAAAGCATAGACATAAATATTTGTATTAAATAAGTTTGATCTATGTGTTAGACAATTTAAGAACCTACAATTGTAGGGTCAATCCATCAGGCAAGAATTTTTGAAAATTACTTAGAAAGTATTTTCATTACTACTGTTTTGCCAGACCTGTTTTAAGTCAGCAACAACAGCAAAAGGCAGAAGTGATATGTATTCATATCTAGTACATGGATATTTATTTTTGGTCATAATTCTTCATTTTGTGCATTCAACCATGCAGAGGAAGCCATCCCACACTGGTTGAGGACCACTGAAGCCACAATCTGTGCTGCACATCCCTTGGGAGCACCATCCATGATCTGTGAGACCGCATGCCGAAATGGCCACCAGGTACGATCCTGATCACCTCACAGGCCCTCCTGATTCCCTAAACTCAGTTGATATTAAAGCCAAAGACAGCACCAGCATAACTCGTGTCAAAGTTTAGAATGCAATATCATCAAAATGTAGCCATCACCCCCCCCCCCCTTCACCATGGTACTTTATTGCTAATGACAGTTCTGTGAGGTTAACTCTAGACAATGTAGAGAGGTATGGATTTAGATAACAAAACAGAATTTATTTACGTCTTATTATGTCCATGTAGAGCAATTTGTTAATCAGTTGCAATGAAAACATCTTGACGAAAGAATTTCACAAATTTGAACCTTGCTTTGCTGTACCCTATGATATTATTTTGTCCTGTGAAATTAGTCATAGCATACATATTCTTTTTTTCTGTCAAGTCAGAAATTTGTGGCTCAATATTGACCAGGGTAACCTGCAGATTATTGGTCACTATAGTAACCCTTACTGGACAACCATCCTGTTGACGCTGGCTGATTTCAAGTTCGGTACCAGTGCTAGTGTGAGTGCTAGCAGTATCTCAACACTAGCACTGGCAATAAAACTGAATTCTAGATCAGTTGGTATCAGCATGTTTACCTTAAAATTATGACATGCTTCTGGTAGCTGGTGTTGGGCCTGGTATTTAATATCATTTGATGAGTCGAGCTCCACTGTTTGTGTTGGCGATATAATTTGTGTTTTTTTCCCATTGGCTAATACTAGCCTCGAGGGGTTATCATACAATGTTTTGTCATTTCAAGTTCTGTGTTGGTGTTTGTGTTGCTACACCTGTGTGAGACCCGCTTTCATATCCATGGATGCATGTTGTATGTGCATTTAAATCTATGCTATTAAAATGTAATGGTTGCCCATGGAATGTACACGGACACTTCAGACATGGTTTCATAATCTGAGCTTGTGAGCAAGACGGTTGTATTTTGGAAAAGGGATGAAATTTGTCACATTTTAGTCCGCCTTCCCCATTATGTGTCTAAAACTACAATGTAAGCAGTCATGATGACATCTTTTGATATAATTGACTTGAACCACACACCATCATTTTTTCTTTTTTATAACGCAATTCCAGCACAATCCCATGCAGACTTTGTGGCAGTGTTTAACATAACCCTAGGTGTTGGGATCAGTAATTGTGATCAGTATCGCTTGTGTTAATCTGATCATCGGTGTTTGAGCTCGATTCATTAAAGGCAGTTTGGGAGATGGCATTAACACCAGCACTAACACCAGCACTAGCACCAAACTTGAAATCACCCACTGTTTGTAGACACCTTGCCCACAGGAATGAGAGAGTTAATAAGGAGAGAGGAGGAAGAGATATATGATGCGAGAAGGAAGCATCACTACATAGCCGGACGTATAGAGGAAAGAGTGGAATGTCTTGTCTGTCTCCACTGCTAATTGGTTGGAGTGCTGAGCACTCATCAATTACAACTTGAGACAGAAAAATACACAGACACATACAGTGCATGCCATACACCACTTGACACACACAGACAGGTCTAGACTACAGACATTTGCTGGAAATGGCTCCCTTATATCAAAACTAATGTTGTGAAGTTTCAATGGATTGCAACTAAAACATTGCTGCAAAAGGAAGCTGCCTATTACATTTCCTCGGTAATGATTGACCACTATGTAAATATCACTGCCTACATTCAGGTTGCATGTGAAACTACAGATATTAATGGCTTTTAAAAACACAAGTGAGCCATTAGAGCTATACAAACCTTGCAATACAAGTCATATACAGTGCCTCAATCACTATTACATCTGCACTCTAATTGTATTATGGGAAACTACATTTGTGTAAGGTGTATTAGAGAGAGAGAGGGAGGGATTACTGTAGCTATTGTTTTCCATAAAAATCTAAATGTTATACATGATCATAAAAAGTTGGTTGTGCATTCTGCCATAGATATTGTCTTGTCTTTCGTATAAATAGTTCTACCCTACACCTAACTCTTTCACATTTTTTTTTTCTTCAAGTGTACATGTATTGTGGCTAACAATAATAACAAAAGCTAAAAAAGGAAGTGGCCTAGTAGGCTGCAGTCTTTCTGACCCGGGCCATGTCATTTAAAAAAAAAAAAAAAATAGATCTCATAGTACAAAATTGTATGTGAGCATTTGATATCTGTCGGAGGTAAAATTCTGTCTGAGTAGACAGAGAAACAAATTTAGCAATTTAATCTTTAAACTTGTGTATGAATGTATGATGTGTAGATATACAAATGCGCGTTTCTGTAATGATTTACATGTATTATGTACATTTGCAGATAGTGGCATTTTTTTTTCAAGTTTCATTGTCTTTGCTTACATTAATATGTATTTGTGTGCGAGATGATAGAATGTTCTTTTTTTTCAGGTTTTAGGATTTTAGGAGTGTTTCCTGCTTGTTTAGAATAACAGTGTCGCAATAGAGCACACATTGATTGCAAAAATATGATGTACAATGTAGCCCTACATGTACATGGCTCTCTTGTGTTTTTTCATCCTATGAAGTGGTGAGTAGAAGAAGTAGATTTCAGACACAGTCTCAACCTTTTATTGACTATGACCAATTTCTAACCCTGGATCACGCATTTTATGTGATTTACCTGTTGTAACTGCCCAACACTTAAAGGGATGGTACAGTACTGGTGGAGATGAGAATTGGGCTTTTAACTTTTTGCGAGATACCAAGAAAACACTTACAATGTATGATATAGGACAGAGCATACCATATTAAGAGGAATTCAAAGTTTATTTGATGAAAATCGGGTTTGGAATGACTGAAACATCCAAAAACAAAGTAAAACAAAGTAGAACAAAGTGATCATTATAAAGTATGGGTCCCACACTTATTTACAGTCGGAGAATCGCTCTGTTGTGGATATCTCAGCCATTTCAAAACCGATTTTCATCAAATAAACGTTGAATTCCTTATAGAATTAAATGCTCTTTCATATTCCATAAGAGGTTTATCCAAAACTGTACAATCCCTTTAAGCTTGATTTTATGGGTTATGTTCAGAAGGTTAATTATTTCAAAATGCGCCAATTTAATATACCAAGATGTTTGTTAGTCTTGAAATGAAATGTGATTTGATAATCCAAGTTTTATTATTCAGAAGGCTCATTAGTCCTAAAATGAAGAATTGTGGTTTTTTTTTTGTTTTTTTTTTCCCAAAGGGTTTGTTAATCAATAAAATGAACTATGGTTCATTATTCCAAAAAATGAAAAAGGATGTGTGCTAGCCAACCTTCGGAATTACAAGCCTTGTATTGTTTTCGGATTCAAGTGAACCTTCAATATAACAAACCTTTTGAATAATGAACCTTTGGAGGGACTGATTTTATTTGAGTAACCTGTTGTGTCCTCTCTAACCCAGATTGGACAGGCTGTTTCTCCTCCTTGATACCGGCTCGACGCCCGTCACCAGGAGAGCCGCCGCCCAGCAACTGGGAGAGGTGCAGAAGCTCCACCCCCATGATCTACACATTCTCCTGTCCAAGGTGAGTCAGGGTTCACTCAGTGACTCCCCCTCCTGTAACCATTGAGGACGGACTTATTTTGCTACAACACGCATTTCCCATAGACCCCTGCCTGAGTACACTCGGGGACTCGTCCTCAACAGGTTAAGAAGTTTTTTAACAACAGACAGTTTGGTTCATGATTTACATACTCTCTGCAGCTGTATGTTGTGCCTGACATAAAAAAAAAACAAAACAAAACAAAAACAAAAATTGATCTGTCTTGCTTTCAATCTGAGTTGGTGAATAGTATATGTCTTAAAAACAAGACAAAAACATAACACACATTTGAGCACTACAAATGTATGTTTGAATACAAACCTCTTTTAATATCTCAGTGCTTTTCACAGTGTATTTCAGTGTTTGAACACTTTTTGTAGCAGCTCAGCATTGTACTATTTGTACTGAACTGCAAGGTATCCATATGTTACAGACGAAACCCCCAAAAGGAAGTATGATCATTTTAATGAAAAGAATTTTTAAGTGTGTATGCCAGAAGGTGTCTCTTCTGGCATATGTACATGAACAGTAGGCAAAGTGTTCATTCATTCTGTACATCAATAAATGTTATTCTTTACAAGAAATAATTTTCCTGGTATCGCATGATTCACATTGTGATTTGCCTTGCACTTTTTATACAGCTGCTGCACAAATGATATTTTGTGTTTCTGTTTTCTTCCATGGAAGTGTACAGGATACCATTTGAAATATTATTCATCAGCTGATACTGATTTTCTTCCATGGAAGTGTACAGGATACCATTTGAAATATGTGTGGCGCTCCGACAAAATGAGTCATAAGTCGCACGGGGAGTTTTCCCGTAATGAGCCGAAAATGAAGGGGAAGCACTACTCGGGTCGAAATTTTTTTATGACGGATTTTGATTCCTTTATGTTTTATCTGTTTGTAGAGAAAATTTCAGCGTGTGAAAATGAGTACAAGTGTCTCAAATCACCGTTTTTCTGAGACAATTTTTTTCGGTTACATTTTTTTCGAACGCTCGCCTTTGCGTTGCGTTTCGCACCTATTGTTCTTGCCAGATCGAGACTCCGCCTCCGTTGCTAGGGTGTATGCTAATGAGGCATTGCTCTTGACCCCTTTGAAGACAAAACAAAGCATGGTGCGCGCGGCGGCGTCGGCGGCCAAGCGGCGAGGGCTATAGAATTACGCAATAATAGTGAGCTGACCAAGGCTATTGATTGCATGACCAGCGAGTTTCGTTTGATACATGCACTCCATTTCAATGAGTGGTGATTGACATGACGCACAAATCGCACTGAAAAAAAATAATTCCAACGAACGATCACGCAAAATTTATGATACTTTATCTATGAGCTAATACAATGATCACATATCGAACTCGAAACATTTTTTATGCGTGTGTGTACTTTTACAACGGTTATTAATTGGCCTCATTAATGAATTTGTTCAAATAATCATAACTTTCGTTCCCTGGTATGTGACTTGCTGTTTAAGGTTCATCTCTGGAGATATAGTAGGGCCTAAGTTGTCAATTATTCTCGTTTTTATAAAGTCGACAATTTGTGTGATAATTCGCCAAATGTATGTAATGCGTACTATTATTTCCCTGGTTAATGAAACTTATTGCCTTATTACTTATGATGGTTTGGGCCGTGACGGCATGGAGAGAAATAGGAAGACAAACATTATTAATGCCCAGATAGCTCGTGTTCCCTTTGGAGGATATTCTGACTCTAGTCATCTGTGTATTTTTTTAGAAGTAGGACCTATTTGAGAAGGGGACAGAAAGCTGTGTCGCTACTCAAAAGTGTGCTTCTTCATTTTGTTTTGTTTTTTAATCAGAATGTTTGTAATGAAAGCTGTTTGCCGTGTATTGCGTGTAGCTGACATGTGAGAGGTCAAGTCTGCAAAGAATTGGGACAATTGGGTTGGCTAACAGCTTTGCCAAGTAGCAGCGCTAATTGCCCATTGAATTGCGTATTCTGGGGAATTTCGAATGAAAGAACTCGGACGGCAATGTTCACGCCTTGTATCCGAGTAAACCCCGCATCAACGAAGCCTTAAACAATGAAAGGTAAACTTCCTGCTATCAAGGGGTGGATAATCACGCAACCAGTATTCTTTCTTCGCCATTGATAGCAGAATCAATGACGGAATGGAGCAACAGTGTTGGAGGATCGGCATTATGTCTGCTAATTTGTAAAGGAATTTTTCAGTCTCCTTTTGTGTTCAGAACCACAGTCAGTGACGCTAACTTACTCTATCTCCTACAAGCTATCGTTACCATCTTAAAACGTGAATTTTATGAAAGGCTAAAAGCGATCACGGAATCAGTTCTTCCGCGTGACACATGCAGGCTTTTATAATAGCATACCAAGCTCAAATCGTTTACCTGTATAGAAAGGGCGGGGATACACACTTATCGCAATCATCCGGATTTGAGAGTGATACACTCTACTACTTTTCTTCATCTTTCCCCCGACAAAGACCATGGTAATTCAAAACAAACAAACAAATAAACAAACAAACAAACAAACAAGCAGTTGATTTATATCAGAACGTAGAGATTTTTTTTTTTTGTGTGTGTTTCATGTATGTATAGGTCATCTCTTGATGTATAGTAGGCATTTGTTGTCGTTTTTAAAGCGTTTCCTAATAAATGCCTATAGCGAAAACCCAACAAAACTTCTATCAAGGAGGGAAGGGAACTTAAATTTAAATATCACATAGTTTACAGAAATCAGACATGTAAATAAGGCAATCATATACATCCGCACGGCCGATTGTAATCTCTTACTATGATTATCAAACATGATCGCCTGCATTTACGTGCTTTTTTCTAATTTCTTGAACTTTGCCTCATTTTCTCTCTTTTTTTTTAAACAATTGCTCGAAACATTTAAAAATCGTAACACAGTCTGCTATCCCACAACATAATATTCCATTTGATTTGTCACTTATTGTTGGTCGGGTGACGCCAAATGTTGGAATCTCGAGCGATGATACACGGCATTTTGTTTGTTGGTTTTCGTCTCATCGCTCAAAAGAATTTTGACTACGATTACAAGACATAACTGATGGTTTACAGAAGTGATCATTAATTCAGTAAGGATTAGTCAAGTCATGAATTCACTTTACCCATCATGACTGTCTAATCGAACTACGACATTGTTTGGGTAATCGCGCCTTTTTATTCTCATAGTTCAAACTAATTCTTGACATAATCAAAACAAATAATTCTTTATTAAATTTCTCAAAATACTCAATAGACAGCCTAAGTCAAAACTTTCTACAAAGATTGCCTGTACGGCAATCTTTACTAGCCTAAACAAGTTTTCTAGAGCTATCAGTTCCCCCTATGACAATGACTTCGATCGCGTTTTGAACTTGTATCGAACTACTTTCAAAACAGCTATTACCTTTGTAGTTCGATTAATAAACCAGTCTTTTGAATTCATAACCAACATTCGTAATCGTAACAATACAGTAACATAGTACTGCATGTCAATAAAAGTTGGAAAATGTAAATGCTATAATAGTAGCGCAAAAAAAAAAAAATGAGTAACGATTATCTTCATACATTCTAATTCCTAGTGATGTCGCTACGAAAATGACACATGGTTTGGTTCAAGCATATAAAAGTTAAAAGGAATGGGATATACTTCTAATGATAGTACCACGCCGTACAATGCATTTCACTGTATTTTGTAACATTTGGTTACGTTTCTGTGCGCTTTACGTATACGAAAAATAAAAGGCAGATTGGTGCTATTAACATGCTAACACGCAACGCATTCAAAATGTTTTTTGAAATACACCGTATACAATATAATGTTTTAGTATACGGTTTGAAACTTTGAATTTGCGAGTCTTTATGAAATTATGAGCAGGGTTATTACATTATCAAGCAAAAATTAAAGTATTTAGGGATTCGGATTTGCGCAGGAGACTAACAATGCTATATATGGCGATCGTTCGCAACAGAGACAATCCTCTTCAATAGATATACAATGTAATTCTGTTTTCATGAATTGAAAGAGAAACGAAAAGAAGTCAACTTTTTAACTTCATTTAGCTTTCTCACCAATTGAATTTGATTTGATCTGCCATGCATGATATCGCTGTGTGCTCTATTAATTATATTAAATCATTTAATCGGCGTGCTTGTTTTTTACGCAGAATATCACAGGTAAGTTTAATTCATTGAAGTTCATAATGTTTGTACATATGGCGTGTTCGTTGTTTTCTATTTTCATTTTTATAATATATCACGTGTCCATTATCTGATTCTGACCACGAAAATATGGCGACTGTTTAAATGCGGAGCACGTACTGGAAAACTGTAATGTCTCCTGCCAGTATAGACAAACTAATTTCTAGTCTATCCCCGCTTAAAATTGAAATGAAATTGAACAAAAAACAAAACGAAGTTCGACTTTCAGTAGATTTCAACCGTTTTTTATAGTGCCTGATTCATGTAATGGACACAATTCTTTAGCACATAAGCAATCACACAACTTTCGTGAATAGATGTGTCTTAATGATTGCATCTCATGGAAGAAAACTCGTCTCCTTGCCTGAATTTTAGCTTCTTCCTGTTCAAGCTCGCGTGAAAGAAGTAGTTGAACATCAATCGCAATCATTAAGAGAGGCACATCCTTAGAAATAAGCACAGGAGTACTGAGACACACTACGAAATAAAAACGGGCCTTTTATCGCTATTGACAACGCATGACATTGAAATGCTTTTTTTTTTTCCGTGGGGGAGGGGGGTAATACAATTGATTATTCTGAAGGTTCGTTAATCACACAATGAAATATGGTTTGCTATTAGCTTAGGTTCGTTAACAAGAAAATTAAATGCGGTTCCTTTCCGGTAGTTCCTTTACCCGAAAGTAATCAAGCAATCATTTTTTTTTTTCTGATAAGGTTTGTGAATACAAAACGAAGTGAAGAAGGCCTAAGTATTAATTCCGAATATTTTTTTAATATTATTATTTATGATCCACTTCTCAAACGCAGAAAGATTGTAACTGCACATGTGATGTAAAAAAGAAAAATCCGCTTAAGCTACAAGTTAATTGTTTTTTATATGCTATGCTATTAGAAAAGTGACTGAGAATCATTGTACACCCAACGTGAAGCTGTCAAGCCTACATCAACCTTTGCTACTGATACTTCTGATGTTTCTGATAAGCGATAATTACTGTGCACGCAACGCCTATAAAGGAAATGTGCCTTTAATATGGCGGGAATTCATAATGTTACGGCTGTATACAGCTGCAGCAGAAAAGACGCGAAAGCAGTTTTTGATGCTCTGCAACATTACGACCATGTGCGTAATTTGAGGGTTTTAAGTACACGCAAAGAACACGATCTCAAATGACGACTATCGTTAATCAACTTCATTGACTTTTTCTACCGATGCTGTCTTTTGAACCCCCGCTTAGAATAGGTTCTCAGGTTCTATTTAATAGGTATTGGTACTTGCTAAACGCATCCTCTTTAGTTTCCATTGACAACAACATGGGAGGAGAATGGAAGCGATGAACGCCCTCGCTAAAAGACGCTTCTCGTATAAAGACGCATTGCGTGCCCGCCTGCAATAGGTTCTCAGGTTCTATTTAGGTATTGGTACTTGCTAAACGCATCCTCTTTAGTTTCCATTGACAACAACATGTATGGGAGGAGAATGGAAGCGATCAACGCACTCGCTAAAAGACGCTTCTCGTAAGACACATTGCGTGTCTTCTTTTCTTTCTACTGTTTCCTATTGTTTGTGAGTTAAAAATTGCGGCAAACCACAACGCAGCCGACACACAACGCGTACCGACTCATTCATGCGGCGGCAGCGGCACGGACACAAACGCGCCGAAGTTTACATTCGGGCTGCCGTATTGGTCAGAATCGTTAATGATAGACCTGTCCTGCGATTGGTTGATTATCTTACATACCCAAGCTATCGCCTTATACGGTAGTGCGTGCGATGGAGCGTAAACGCCGTCGCTAAGCAGGACAGTTGTATTGTTTCGTCCCGTGAAAGAAACAGGTTGTGAGCATGAACATAGCCTGAACTTTGAGAGCGATTTTCTCCGTTATTTAGAAAATCAACTGACATAACAAACGTGGTTAATATTCGTTTTTATGATCTATAGGGATGTCGAAATGAGTTGTATTACATATCAGTGTAAAGCTTAGAGTTTGTAGAATTCACTTATAGGCATAACTACGATTTCATTTTTTGCGACTTTTGACTCATTCCGACGGAGCGCCACACATATTATTCATCAGCTGATACTGATTTGAGTTGGAAAATTATTCCCAGCTTTAAAATGAAATTCTGAAGTCCCAAACAATTTGTATGAGATGTGCGAGGTACCCATTGGCAAGGAATCAAGTTTACCAGGTATTCAGGAACAGGTGTCTCTTGTGGCATATTATGTACTCAAACAAAAGTTGCTTATCACTAATTATGTGTATGTACTTTATGACTCATGCGCTTGTTATGTTAGTTAATGTCCTGTCTATGTGTTTACATTGCAACCAATACTGCAGACATGAAACTTTGGACATTATCACCATGGTTGCTTTGTTTTGTAACCACTGAATGTAGGCATGGGTGTTTACATTGCAATATGCCGAGAGACAGGCTAGAATAGGCTAATTCACTGGGTACCACTCACTGTTATACTCAAAGAGGAAACTGTCATGAAAAAAAAAGAGAGCTTGAAACACATTGTTTCTGAAAAAAAAAAAAAAAAGAGAGATATATATATATCGTCGCTGGGGTGACAAGACCTTGTATCTGAAATTTTGATGAAAATGACTTTTTTGGGGTTAACGGTGAGATAATCAGTTAAGTGACATTCTGCCCAAATCCTAGCTGTCCTACCTCAAAAAAGGAAGCCACCAAGGCAAGTAAAAATAAAGGCTCTCCCATTTGATATAGTGCTTTGGCTGCCATGTTTTTCTGCTCTTCTGAACATTTGACATTTTGTAGATATGAGGTCTTGTCACCCCAGTGACGAAATATAGATATAAATGGGGCCCTATTGAAAAATAATTTGCTCCTACAGGCAATACTGAGATCAAATCAGATGATATAAACAGCTGTAACATTGATTTATTAGCTGAAAACCCATTGTCCATAATAGTAAAAAGGATATAAAAGATAGATAAAAAACTATGATAGTATGTTGACTAGATTCTATTTGAACAAGTATTAGATAAATTTGTCCATAATTGAGTTTTCCTACTCACATTCTTGTCTGTGTAAATAATATTCTGTTTATTGATAAAAAAAGAGCATGATTGACAGGCACACAGACAGAGACAAACAGACAGATATATAGATAGATATACATGTAGATAGAGAGATAGATAAATAGATACACAGATAGATAGATGGACAGACAGACAGATAGATGGATGGATGGATAGGTAGATAGATTGATAGATAGATAGATAGATAGATAGATAGATGGATAGATAGATAGATAGATAGATAGATAGATAGATAGATACAGTAGAGGTAGAAAGGTATATGGAAAGAGAGAAAGATAGATGAATAGAAAAACAGATAGATTGGTAGATAGATACAATGTAGGTAGATAGATTGATATACTTCTCCTCACTGCCGCAGCATGAACTGGTTCATGAGACATTTGGCCAACTAACTTTCTACAAACTTTTTGTCTGTTTGAAAATAAAGTGTCCTCGTTTGATGCCTCTCCCATTTTGTGTTTAATACCAAAAGCCTCCACTATGATATTTCCTCCCTCCTGCAAACATCCACCCTGTGCATGCAGGTTCACATATATCTGAAGAGCGGATCATGGGAAACGAGAATTGCAGCCAGCCAAGCGGTGGAGGCCATTGCCAAAAATGTGCCCCAGTGTCGCCATGACAACAGGATAATCAAACAGGGTTCGTTTGCAGTTCGCTTCATTATTTTTCCGGGATGTCTGTCGGGGACAGGATACAATTCTATGAATGTGACATTATTTTGAGTTACTGAATGATGTTGTGCACAGACATCTTCCACCTAAAGATTTAATGCAATATTGTGATTATTCCTATTACCAACACTTAAATATATTATCCTTTGGTATGACATTGTCATTTTTGCATTTGGATTTTTTTTTTCTTTTTTTTACCATTACCACTATTCTTAAAAGAACATTAAATTGTCAGCAGTTTAAGGACTTCCTGCTATATTCAGTCACTGTCAGTCCAGTTCTGCCTACGCCCAGATGGTTACCTTCATCAGATCAACAGTAACACAGTTATATGATTTCCATTGCATTCTCTTTTTCCTTATTCCTTCAGAGCCGGGAGAAGGAGTCCCAAAGATCGGTACACCTGCCATCCAACGCGATCCCTCGAGGCTCGAATTTTCGAAATTTGATGTGGGCAGGGTCTTGATGCAGGGAGCGTCACTCCTTGGGTCGGCCGGGTCGGAATATGAGCTAGAAGTTGATGCAGGTAATCCAAAAAGACAAAAAAAAAAAAAAACCCACAAAACAAAGTCTTCTCAGTAAATTGGTTCTTTACTGCACACATGCTTCTCAGAGCACTAATTAAAGATTTTTCTGACAAAGATTAGATTGAAGATGTCTGTTTCATAGATGTGATTGAAGATGTCTGCTATTTTTTTTTTTTTTTTTTTTTTTTTGTGTGATTCCCCTGAGATGTGTGGAAGAGTTCGAATGCTTTCATTTTGTAAAGTTTGAGTCCCTGGATAAACATTTTCATGTGCTCTCCAAGAAAATTGTGCCAGCGAGCTGGTAGTAATATGTAGCATTGAGTAAGAATGGAAAACCCTTCAAATCATTTCAATATTATCCGCTTCATGAAACAGATCCAACCCATTCCTCATCTGCATTTCGATAGCAACATGTGATATCATTCGTATAAGCTGAAGTATGAAATCTGTTTGAACAAATACTCCAACGTGTCATCTCAAAACTCTTGTAGACTTTTCCATTAAATCATCTTGTGGTTGATGTTCTATGCAGGTGGGGATCCCAAAGAGAGACTCGCCAAGCAAAAAAGACTGCTCCAGAAGAAACTAGGCCTGGATGTTGGCATCGTTGGCATGGAAACGGATGATTTATTCAACGATGAGGACTTGAAGTGTGTCGCCCAGAAACCATCGACATCCAATCTTCTCAAACCACCAGTGAGTGGCGTGAGGAATGTCTGTGGAATGTGAAATGGGCAAAAACCTTTCTTGCAAGTTTCCAGTGATGTATTTTGTCTGCAGACTGCTGCAGGTATAGACCTGTTCAGTTTTAAGACACTGGAAATTTGAATCTTATTTCTAGCTTTCAAAATAAGAAGGAAAGATGATTCAATGGGTTAGGCATGTGGTTATGTCAGTGCATAAATAAGAAATTGTGTTTGGCATATATGACTCCCCCCACCCCCCTGTTGTGGTTGAAATGAACAATAACATTAAAAAAACACAGCACCTGAGCTGAACAAGTCTATTATGAACAACATAAATATGGCACATACAGTGTACATGGTGTAAGTCAACACAAAATTTAAGGCCATTCCATGTATTGTATAATATGCAGGATATTTTACAGTGTTTTTTTATATAAGTTTGTGAATTTCATTGGTTAACCAAAATGTGCAAAATTAACAACTCTTGAAAGGGTTGCCTCCTTTAGCATGAATGTGTTATATGTCATCTCCAAGATGGGACATAACCAACTTTTTTTTTCCTGAGGAGGATAATTATTACTTCTAATTTCATCAATGTGGTCAGTGATTGTGAATTCAGCCACTTGGAAATTGTTTGACAAGTCCTAATTCCATGAATACCATACTTATAAAATATGTGTCACATTCAGTACTCAGTGGTTCCTGCCTGCTTTTCATCAAAATGAATGGCAATCAGGACAGTTGATTTTACAATATTTTGTTGACTTGATTTTTGTGGTTTTACAATATTTTGATTATTTGATTTTTGTCGTACAATTTAATGATAAATCAGGCTCAGAAAACAGTGTGAAACAGAGCTTCCTGCTACTCCTCATATCTACTGGGAAAACCCCCCAAAACAAAACAAACAATGAAACAAAACCAAGAGGCAGTATCAACCCAAAACAGATCAACATCTATGTTATCAGAGTACTTGCCTAAAGAGCATCTCTGACTTTGTTATCTTACTATGTTTACAACTGGTACATTATCTTTGGTATGTTAGCCTTTAAAGGGTTGGTGTAGCATTGGTTGAGGTGAGGATTTAGCCTTAAATTTTTTTGCAAGATACTTTATAAACCATTTTGTGTAATGTTAAAGAGCATACAGTTTTTTGAGGAATTCAAAGTTCATTTGATGAAAATTGGTTTTGAAATGGCTGAGAAACACGAGACAAAGTAAAACAAAGCACTCTTGATAAAAGATGAGTCCCACCTTTTATTAGGATTGCCTTGTCTTGGATATCTGGGTCGTTTCAAAACCAATTTTCATCAAATAAACTTTGAATTCCTCTTAGAATTATATGCTCTTTCATATCTCATAAGAGGTTTCTCATTATCTCAAAAAATCATCATCAAAAATCGTTGGAAACCTTTAGCTCCATCTCAACCGAAACTGTACCATCCCTTTAACTCAACTGCAGTGCCTCAGTCACCATATGAAATATTTGTGAATGCCACAGTTAGCAACACTGTGAGTTGAATGAATCTATACAGTCACAGAATGGTGAATTGTGCATCACCCTTTTTCATGGGTAAGCTTTGTCCTGAACTACCAGTATGTGGCACTGAAATATTGATATCTCTCTTGATGTTAGGCCAGTGCAGCTGACATTGTGGCCCAGGAAATGGCCAGTCTTGGTCCTGGTCTTAGTTCCAGGGAGAAGAACCGGGCCAAACGGAAAGCTAAGCTGATGGCTAAGCAGCGCTCCAAAGACGGTCTGGAAGGAACCAGGTAATATTTCTCTCTCTCTGTGGGGCATGTGGTCGCAGTTCCCAGAACCAATATAAATCTCTGTTGAGTATGAGTGCATCACAAACTTTCAGTACATGAACACATGCATCAAATTGTCTTCTTATATCAAATCCTACAAAAGCCAGTCCTGGTACCAGTATTTTGAAAACAGATCAGAGATATTGCACTAGAAAAGGAGACATTAGAATCATTCATTCTTGTACATTGATTCTTTCAGCATTTTTTTTCTCAATATTTCATATGTAAATATTCATTGAGTGTGATGTGATATTATTCTTCACCTTGTGCCATTGTTAATGTCAGTGTCAACTCAATTCACATTTATTTTCATTTTCGACAAAAACATAACATTTACTTCACTCTCTTTTGTTACAAAGAAAAATTTAAATAATACATTGTGAAATGTACATAGTGTACACTAATAGCGAAACATTAAGAGAATGAAACATTGTAATGAATATTTTTTCTGCATCTGATGTTTTCTCTGGAGTAGTCTTGACAAGGACGAGCCTAGCAGTAAGCGTCTAAGAGCAGGGAGCACTGTGGGTAGCCAGGGCAGTGTGTCTTTTGACAAGGGGGCAACAGAGAACATCGACAGCACAATCTTCCTTGAAGAGGTGAGTTCACAAAAAGAGATCAGAATAAAATAACATACCCTCTACATCTATCTTTTACCATCAAAAGTATGAATTATAGATGATGATGATGAGGAGAAGGATAATGATGATGACAATGATGGTGATGATGATGATGATGGTGGTGGTGGTGGTGGTGGTGATGATGATGATTAAGAGAAGGAGGAGGATTATGGCAGTGACAATGATGGTGGTGGTGATGATGATGATGATGATGATGATGATGATGATGATGACGATGACGATGACAATGTAGTTACCTTCTCAACCACATCATGCTGCTCAAAATGTTACAAAATGTTGTAACCTTTGACATTGGAATAGAACTTGATTGCAATCACAACACTCCTAGCCCGGCATTCTAGCCAGGCTGCCACTCTACCAGTGTGTAGGCTATGTCCACCCATAATAATGTTCAACTTCTTTAACTAGGCATCCATTTATACACCTGGGCAAGAAGGAGTGTAGAGAATAAAGTGCTGCCACAAAACTGAAACCATGAAACTTCTTATCAAGAGCACAGTGAGGATGGAATGTCACATTTCTTAGGCAGCTTCCTCTATAGGAGCTATGTATTGTGTTCTGAAATATCATTCAGTGTCACAAGAAGAGACTTTAAGCAAATGCAATAACATGTGCATGAATGCACTGTAATAAAAGTATACATCAAATGAGATGACAACATGGAAGTAGGCAAGAAGTTCAGGATAATTGTTGATAAGATACTGGTTAATCTTGTTGTGTCCCCAATAACTGAGCCTCCCTGCCCCAAATCTATCCATAGCCGGGAGATTGGCCATTCACGTCATTCTGTGAGCAGCTGACCAATGACCTGTTCCACCAGTCCTGGGAGGTGCGTCATGGGGCGGCCACGGGCATCAGAGAGGTCCTCAAAGTGCACGGCCAGAGTGCTGGCACATCGGAGGAGAGTCCACTGGATCAGGTAACCATGGCAACCAAATGAGGTGATGATGAGAGCACTGAAGCTGTAATGATGATCATGAGGAGGAGGAGGAGGAGGAGGAGGAGGAAGAAGAGAAAAATGCCAGTTTTATGTGGTTTTGAAGCAAATAGGATGATGGTGATAATGATGGTTTGATGCTGATGATAATGAGCAGGAGCAGAAGGATGCTGCGGATGAGATAGTGACTAGACTCGTTGGCAGTGATGATAAATATGTTTGTGGGTAGGAGGAGGAGGAGGAGGAAGAAGAGTACAGAAGAATCCTCATGAGGATATGATGATGGTGGGTAGAAGTGATGAGGAGGAGAAGGAGGAGCATGGCAACAATACTGTGATGATAGAAATAATGATTGCAATGCTGATGTTGTTGACAGTGTGGCTGAAAAGAAGGAAACAAAGAAATAGATCTTCAGTGCATTCTATGATCATGATGATATTGATGTATTTGTAGTAATGATATTGTGGCAGTTCTGTAAGATTTCTTCTTGTTACGTGAACAGCAAAAACAGGAGTAAGTGTATATGAAGAAAGTTAAACACCACGAATGTGTATGAGTACAAAATACCCATTGAGTGCTGTAAGAGGATTGAATTCTCCTCTCAGTTGAATGCTGAACAACATCACAATGGGTGGTATTCATCTTCTTTTCAAGCTCTCATTCTAGTCAGTACTCATTGGATTAGCTGGCCTACTGAAACCAGCAATGTTGTACCATTCTGAGTCTGGTCTGTTTTCTCACTTTCACAGGCAACCCTAAATGACATGTTTTTGGAAGACACTGCATTGCGCCTCCTATGTGTGCTAGCCCTAGATCGCTTTGGAGACTTTGTCTCAGATGAGGTATGGATTTTTTGAAGAACTACTGACATTTTCTTGATAGGTCTGTTTTACAGTCGGCATTTAATGAGTTGTATCTATCAAAGAATGTGAAGAGTTGTAATCACTGTCTGAGAGTTTGAGGAAAGTTGTAATATGATGTCTGTTGAAAAATAATGCACCTATTCCACATCACATTGCCCATGATGTTTATTTATTTATTTATTTATAATTTGCTTTATTTTGTTTTATGTATACAGGGTGGCCCCATCAGTAATTGAGTACTGTTTTCCAGAGGGCCCTGTAAACAAATACATACAAGATAACAATCATAGCAAATGACATAAACATAACTCAATACATCAAACAGAATAGAACGGTATTTGATTTTAAATAAGAAAATGAGGAATAGGACTACTCGCGAAAATGCCTGTGACCGCTTCATTTGCAAAAATATCTGCACCCAAAATAACAGCTTATACAGTAGTTTCCATGCCTGTATAGCAGATTTAGCAATGTATCTGTCTAATCTATCCCAAGGTCGTTGCCCCCGTGAGGGAGACATGTGCCCAGGCGCTGGGTGTGGTCCTCCATCACATGCGGCGGGATGCGGTCCAGGGAGTGAGGACCGTTCTCCTCCAGCTGCTGGCCCAGAACCAGTGGGAGGTCAGACACGGGGGTCTGCTGGGACTCAAGTACCTTCTGGCAGTTAGAAAGGTCAGTTGACTGCAGGAGGTATAACCTCTCGCCCTTTCATGAGAATTAGGCGAAGTATTTAAATGGTTAACTGGTTTAAGTGAAATGATTAGAGTGCCATAGATAAGCCCCTCCTCTGACTTCTTGCTTCTGTAAAATTGTGTGAGGGGCAGTCCTGTTTGCTATAGCATATATTTTGATACCTTTTCTTACTTGAGGAAATGCTCTAGTGAAAGGTCATGTTGAGTATTTCTAATCAGAGTGCTGCAGCTTGTCTTGTAGGCAAATCGACCATAGACCACTGTACAATGCATGTTTAGGGTTATGCAGTATGTATGTGTGATCAGGTCATTTTATAGAGTTTATTGCTAAAAAAAAATGTGCATAGGCACATATGGCAGACAGGAGTGCCGTATATGACTGTATGATACAAAACACACACAAAAAAAAAACCCCAAAACAAATCTTTGTTACGTACTGTATGTATCAGATTGACTTTTCATACCTCTGTATCAATGGTGCCAGGAACATGATATACATTGAAAGAAATGTGATGACAGTATAGATAGACGAAAAGCTCTGATGATAATGTTTTAGGTATGAATGTCTTCTGCATAAAAACCAATCTGTAATGAAAAGATTAAGGACTCATTGAGGAGGCTGGTGGAATGTTTGATGGTTTGGGGATACTGAGGTCACATCTCTTTGCTTGATTTTTACAGGAAATGACGGAGGAGCTTCTTCCAGCTGTGCTACCCTCTATCATTCAGGGCCTGCAGGATGTGGATGACGATGTGCGTGCGGTATCAGCTGCCTCCCTACTCCCGGTCGCCCATGTTCTGATCAAACTTTGCCCTCAAGAGGTATGACATGTGCAAGTTGCATTGATACATTCCAAACTGTACTTCTTTTTGAAGGTCAAGGCTATTATCCTTAACACCTTTCAACAGCATTCAGTGGTGTAGAGTCTGCATTTCATGGCACTGTATTGTGTTGAGATTTTAGGAAATGAAATGTTGATTGAGTGTACCCATAGGCAGTGTATGTGTGGTAACTGAACTTTGTAGTTCTGTAGTGTGTAAATCATCATTATGCTGAGGTACTATCTATTTATAGTGTAAAGTGTCTACACTGCGAGGTATTGTGTACTGTTGGTGTTTTAACTGTTCTATGAATCGTATGGTGTTATTGCCAGCACCCAGGGCCTGTGTAGTTTTAAGAACTTGTGATATGAAGAAGTGAAATGTTAACTGTACATTTTATGAATTGCTTAAATTGCCTGAGCTCTCAGGCTGTTTGTAGTATTGAATAACCATATTTTGTTTCCTCGTCAGTGAGGCAAAGAGATACTGTAATGGATGTGTTAGTGAAAGAATTATGATAGTTTGTATTAAAATGCAATTGTAATGAAGGGAAATGCAATATCAGTGAAAGGGTTTAAAAAAAAAAAGAGAAAGTTGTAGACAATCATAGAATAATCTATCTTGAGAGAAAAAATTGGTATAAGGCTGTAAAGCAATGGGTGGGGAAGGGTGGAAAATACAAAGCTCAGTAACATGATACAAGAACATGCCTTTGTTGTCATGGCAACAGGTGATGCTCATCCTGCACACTCTGTGGGAAACACTGGTGGAGCTGGATGACCTGACGGCCTCCACTAACAGCATCATGACGCTGCTGGCCACCCTCCTCTCTCACCCCTCGGCCTGTCTACAGTCCAGCGCCAGCCAGCCCCTGGCCACTCTGGTCCAGCGGCTCTGGCCATTCATGCGGCACAACATCTGGTCCGTCCGCCGGGCAGTGCTGGATACACTACTCACACTCCTGTGCACAGACAATCCACAGGTATTACTTTCCTAACAACCTCCGTTTGCTTTCTTTATTTCTTAACTGTTGTTCTGTTCTTCGTGGGTAGTCTTAAAGGGGTGGGCACCAAAAGAAACATATCAGTCTTGTATGTGTAACTGTGCAGAACTTTGTATGAAAACATGACATCTTCAAACATATCTAGAAGTCCAAAAAATACATTTACACTCGGTTTTAAAAGAATATTTTTCTCCTTATTCATTTTGATTATTTTTAAGTATCATGAACAATGTCCTGTTGTTGCGTAAGAAATGGTTGTTTCCTTTTAAAGCAGCCACAAACACCATTTAACAAATATTGTCACCAAGTATTGTTTGTGCTGTTATTAGTAGTGTCATAATTATCATTGCCATACCATCATGATTTTTATGCCTCTGCCACGAAGTGGCGCCAGAGGCATTATCAGTATTATCATCATCATCTTTACTTATGCAGTTATTGTTAATGCTACTATATATATTTGTATATCATGTTGATAGTGTAGATCAACCTGAGAATGACTATGTTTTTCTTCCTTTGTGTTAATCTGCATAGATGCCTGTGGCGGCATGGCTACCTCCAATTCTTACCGACATGATGCGACATGTCTACCAGCGTTGCATCCTCGAAACCAATGCAGAGATCCTCGAGCTGGTGCAGAAGGTAAATTCAATAAACTTGGCATTACAAATGTCAATAGATATGCCAGTGCATGTCCAGAATTCAGTTTAGAAGTGTAACCTTACCTTTGACTGGTGCACATCAACATCAATTCAAAATTAAATGAATAAATTGCTGTCATAGATATTTTATCCTATGAGGTTGACCCAAATTTCATCAAGTATACTCTGGAGTAATGTAAACGGAGCAATGTAACTGCTAAGTTGATTTCTACCTTTGACCCCTTAACCCTGACCCTGGATTTTTCATACCCAAAACTCACCTCAGAAAGATTGCTTCAGAAGCATTTACAAGTCGTTGGGTTCCAATAGGTTTTATTAAAGGTTAATGACATTCAATTATGGTACGGTATGTTGCTATAAATCACACTGGTCTTGAACTTTCACCTTTGAACTTGTTACCCAATATTCTGAATCAGATGAAATGAATCATTGTGCTGTTGTGTCAAGATCTCAAGCAGTATGCCTAAATGTCTAACAAAGTGGCCTTGTCATTGTTTTTGGTAGGTCTGGGATGCCCTGCTACAGAAGGTGCCGTCGGACGTGGTCGTCCAAGCGTCCTTCCCGTGGGTCAGTGCCTGGCTGTGTCTGGCCATGCAGCCGGCCAGAGTGCCCATTGACCCTCAGATGCTGATTGAAGCCAAACACAAACCCAAGGTACAGTCTATCCCCACACAGACCTACACTGGCGAATCCAAGCTGTAAGCAGCAAGGGTAACAATATGATATGCTAAATGATGTACACTAAGCTGTTGCCACAGTAACTGTTAATTATTACCTCCGCCAAGAAAGGAGGTTATGTTTTCGTTGGCGTTTTGTTTGTTTGTTTGTTTGTCTTTGTGCAAAATAACTCAAAAAGTTGGGAATGGATTTGGATAAAACTTGCAAGAAAAGTTGATACTGACACAAGAAACAGATGATTAAATTTGATAGTGATCTGGGAATTTTTAATGAATTTTCGAAGGATTTTTGGTAGTTCGGCAGATAAGGTCAATGAGCTTGGGAGTTCAAGCTGCGCGTTTTTGAGGTTTGCATATACGCACTAAAGCGCATGCTCTGCTCGGGCCGGGCGCCGCATAGCTGGAAGCCGATGACGTAAACAAAAGGCTTCTATTTTGGGAAATTGGGCGATTCTTAGCTTGTGTGTATGGGTGGGAATGAGCTGCTTGGTGGAGGTCTGCGCTCTTAAGAGTGCTTTTCTAGTTTGTACATTGCAATGAGTGTGAGCCTCTGTGAAATCTTTCCTGTGATGTAGGATGTGACCCAGACGCCTGGCAAGTCATCCTGGAAGAGTCAGCAGACCATCCGAGAGGATGACGTGGAGTACATCGGAGGAGACATCTCCATGGCAGGACCCCAGCAGGACCAGGAGGAGGCTGTGCTGGTTGCCAGGGCAACCGCAGCCAGGTACGTCATGATGATGACTTGACCTATACACAAAGTCCTCTTGGCATTTTTTTTCTCAAAACATCTTGGTAGAGGAGGCTTTCAGAGACAAATTGAAATTTCATGGTAGGGCTTTTCTGCTGGGCAGGTGACGATACACAAGTTGGTATGCAATTGGAAGGGGACACAGATAAAGG
This sequence comes from Diadema setosum, assembly GCF_964275005.1. NCBI lineage: Eukaryota > Metazoa > Echinodermata > Echinoidea > Diadematoida > Diadematidae > Diadema > Diadema setosum. The sequence goes on along the minus strand of NC_092692.1, from coordinate 4,699,921 downwards.
TACCATGTTACAACTTTGCAATATAGTGAAAAATGCAGTTGGCTTAAATAACAAAATGAACATATCAACCCTGTTCCAGCAGTAAAAGAGAATCAAGACCAGGAGAGCATAGTTTGTGGTGAAGTATAGTTCTGCATTGAAAGTGTTAAGATTTTCTTGTCTGAATTGACAGCCTGCTGGGAAGACTAGCCCCCCACCTGACAGCCTGCCTGGCTCCCACGGAGGAAGGGGGCATGAATCCCTTCAGCCAGCTTCTGCACTTCCACCTCAACACCAAGAACTCGGTCCAGAGGATGGTAGCTGCCCTGGTGGTGGAGGAGTGGGCCAAAGCTGGGCAGGTGAGGTGCTCTGAGGTTTCCTCTAATGTGTTCTGAACAGTGGCAATAAATGTGTGGCTGATGCTGATGTGATGACCGCCTCAAGAGTAATGATAATGATTTCTTGGTGGTTTGACAATGGTGATGATGATGGTGATGATGATGAGGATGATAATCGTAATGATTATGATTATGATGATGGTGATGATGATGAGGATGATAATTATAATGATTATAATTATGATGATGGTGATGATGATGATGATTTTGATGATGATGATGATGATGATGATGATGATGACATACTGTTGATAGTTATGCTGATGATCATGGTAATAATAATGATGATGATGATGAAAATGATGATGATTTTGATGATGATGGTCATGATGATGACGATGATGATGCTAATAATGGTTGATGGTTAAGAAGGGTTGACAGCCAACAGTTGAGGTAGTATAGGTTTATGCAGTTGCCCTACTTCTCATTGGCTTAAAGGGGCTGTACAGTACTGGTTGAGGTGGGGATTCATGTTTTGAACATTCCCAAATGAGATAATGAAAAGACTCTCATGAAATATGAAAAAGCATGTAATTTTAAGAAGGATTCAACGTTTATTTGATGAAAATTGGTTTTCAAATGGCTGAGATATCCAAAAAAGTGCTAATAATAAAAGGCGACATGCCACAACTTTATTAGGATCTCTTTGTTTCACCTTGTTTTTGGATATCTCAGCCATTTCAAAACTGATTTTCATCGAATAAACTTTTGATACCCCTTAGAACTGCATGCTCTTTGACATCTCATAGAGGGATTTCTGAATATCTCGCAAAACGTTAAAAGCTAAATCCTCACCTCGACCAGAACTGTACACACCCTTTAAAAGTGGAAAATTTATCAAGACAGGGCCTATGTAAACTACTGTAAAACGAGGAATGTTCACATGCATTTTAATTTCGTGAATTTCACGAGCGCTAACATTCCCAAAATTAAAATGCACGCGAAAGTTCTTGTCTGAACTATATGCATTGAATGCCAGTGGCAGTTCGCGAAAAATTAATGCCGCGAATATATCATGTTTTACAGTAAACACAAGTGCTTGTTTTCTATCCCTACCAGGAGTGCAAATGCCCCGATGCCCTGAGATCGGCTCTGGTCGAGACCCTGACCAGCACTCCATACTATGACGAGGTGACCAACCCATTCATGAGACTACAGTTTGAGTGCAAGGTAAATCCTCCTGCCATACAACATGGTTTACTTCCATTGTATGTGTTATAAAAGTAGATGTCATATCTCTGAAATACGACAGTATTAGAGAAACTTTGTATGAATTATAAAGGCCCATCATATAGTGTATGTAAAATTCTGTATGCTTTGTGAGATTTGAATGATCTTCTGTGAATAGAATCCAAGGGCTGACAGGATTTCTGGTATACCAGACTTACTGGTTCATATAGTGAGAGGGGCCCCATTGAAGGTAGAAAATACTTCTGGCACATTTTATGCCCGAATGGGGTGTGGTGGGGGTACAAAATATGACTGAGTTGTGCAAAAATCTGGTGTTAAGTATTGAGATATTTACAGAAGGAAGCAAAGATTTGCTGGTTCAGTGTACTACATGCGTGACTGAAGCATTAGTGCAGGTTTTCTTGTGATGTGTTGGATTGGATAATTTGTGTGTCACTGAGACATAATTTATTATACTCTTGTTGTACGTCTGACTTTGACAAAACAAGGAACCTGCCCTAATGTGAAACAGACACCCATCCTTTTGCACATCAAAAGGCTCGTGTCCACAGGTAGATCTACCCCCAGCCAGTCGGATTCTAGAGATTCTTGAGCCCTTCCAATGAGATACTCTGCCAGAATTCAGTCATAGTAATATCTTTAGACTAAGCTGTGTGAAAAAGGAGTAGCAAGTCTGCCAAATATTAAGGTGGTGAATGTTGCATCACTTAATTTTTGACTCTCAATAACATGACTTCACTCTGCATTGTGCCTGTATTCAGGGAGTTTGCAGTGAGCTCTTGACTGAAATGTGCTGCAACTCTATTACTACTCTGATGTGATGTGATTTATGTTTTGCTCTCATAGAATTTAGTCACCATTTGGAGGACAGTCCGACCAGACATTCCTGCCTCCAGTTTTCCAAGGTAAGGTTCCTGTTATTTTTGTTGTTGATTTGTGTTGGAGTAATCCTCTGTGAACAGAATTGAATGAAAGGGGATCAGGGGGTAGATATGATTCATATAGAATATCTTAGATTTATTGTAGTTGGTAGAAGTCTAGTGTTTGTAAGTGGACATACAGTAGAGGTTTCACTTAAGTTTACAAAAGCTTTTGTAAACATCTCAGTACATTTTTACAGTGCATCTCCCATCTCCCCTTTCTCCTCCTCCTACCAACCTCCTCCTCCTCCTCCCCTTCCCCATCTGTATTTTTCCTCCCTCTATTCCATCTTCTCCCCTATCTCCATCCCATACTCCTCACCCAGTGCCTTTACGGTGGAGCAAGCCAAGACGCTGCATGACTCCATTCAGCATCACCTGTCTCGGCCCGGCAGCCAGGGGGAGCCCTACCCCGAGCTCCAGAGCAAGGCCAGACTGGTTCAGGCGTCAATCGCTGAGATCAACACTCAGCAGCAGAAACTCAATATCAGGTATTGCCCTCAAGATAGAGAAACTGTTGAATTTAGAACATTTAGGTACATTGGTCGTAAACATATAATTGATGCGTTTTACACACTTCAACAGAATGCAATTGCAGTGAAAATACAGAGAAAATATGCAGTTTGTTTAATGAAAATAGGCGGAATTTAAACATTGTATTTTATGCATCTCATTTTCATGCAAAAAAAGTCAACGGATGAAATCAGTGGAAATTATGAGGGTTTTAAAGAGAGAGATTCCACCCAAGATTATTTTAAGTCTGAGAGTGTAGGAGATGACAATGAGAATGTTTTGTCTTTTCTTCTCGAGTTGATGAAAAGTGTTTACTTTAATGTGGGCCAAGACAAGGCCAGACAAGAAAAAAAAAGAAAGAAAAGAAATATGAAGTGAAAGCCCAGATGAATAGAAAAATATCATCTGGAGACCAAGTTATTTAAATTTCTTGAGACGAAAACAGCAGTAAATGCCTGATCATATTTTGTTAAGAAAGTAGGTGGTCGTGATGCAGATGGAATTGCTGCATCTTCTACACAGATATTATGTAATTTGTTCTTCTTTCCTTCATTTAGTTTTTCTTTTCTTTGTAAATACAATTGTTTTTGTTTTTTTTCATTCACCAGGACCCAGTCCTGCCTGACAGCGGCGCTAGTCTTGCTCCAAGCCCTGCCAGACAAATTGAATCCTGTGATCAGACCACTGATGGAAGCGGTCAAGAAGGAGGAGAGTCCTTTCATGCAGGTCAGTGGTCTTTATCCATCACTGACCACACGAGCCAATAAATTTTTGTTTTTGTTTTTTTCATCCACAAGTTTTTATGAATCACAAGGATACAGACATTTTAACAAGTTAGTCTTGCGGAGTAGTTTGATAGTTTTCCACCACCTGAAATCTTATGCAAGGACAAATTTCCAAAGCATCATGTGTAAGTGTGTGCCCATACCTTATTGTTTTTAATCTGCTTGCCAGGTTCCACAAGATGCAGTAACTGGAGTGAAATGAGCTGCTCTGTTTAATTAATGTAATTAGAAATAATAATAATGATTTGCTTGTGTTGAGTCTTATGTTTGCCAAGTGTATGCTATTCCAAACATCCATGAGGCTGAGGGTAGGACAGCATCAACACACAGTATTTATGGTATATTTTATTAGTGCATTGTTCTTCCCAACTGACTAGATTCTCAGGATGCATTTAATGCTTTGCAAGTAAGCCCTTTTGCCTCTCACTGATTAGTTTCTTTTACTCCTCATCTTCATACCCCCAGAGGAGGGCAGCAGTGAGTCTGGCCCGGCTGTTGGAGCTGTGCTCCTCCCGTCAGCCCTGCCCCAACCCCAAAATCATCAAAAACCTCTGCACCAGCCTCTGCTCCGACCCCTCCATCACCCCCTCCGTCTCGCAGCCACTCAAGGTGACCTCGGCCGAGCCCAGCTCGAACACCCTGACAGTGCCGGGCGTCGCCCCTGGTGGATCGCGACCCTCATCACCGCTCACCCTGGGAGGGGGAGAGGGGAATTCCCAGAGTGTGATACAGTGTGACAAGTTGCATGGTGTTTTGACGTTATCCAAACAGCAACAGGTGTGTTACATATGATATTATTTCTAATCGATGAAAAAAGTGTGTGCATTAGTGTCTTTTCAAGTTTTTTGTATTCACAAAATTACCTGCTAAGAATCTGCTCCAATACCAATACTTGCAATGTTTCTAGATGTAAAGAAAATCCATTGTTCTAGCAGTTATTGTATGGGTGTTTTCTTTTTTTCTACTTACCTCTCTTTCTTTCTTTGGAGACAATAAACCGGACAACCTGCTTCTGAATGCCTTTCTTTGAATGGCCAACTTTAGTGTTGTGTCAATATTGATCAATTACTGCAGGATCCCCAGACTCTGAGAAGTCTGCTTTTATAACTAATAATATTTCTAATGAGAGCGAGCAAAAGGACCTCGAAACCAACAATATCATTGGCCTAGTTCACAGATTGGAATGAAATCCAGGTGGAAGAAAACAAACACAAAAAGTGTAAAGAGCTAAGGGTGAAAAGTGTTAGATTAAAACTGGACGGGGACAGGAAGTAGATTCAATGATAAAGAGAGTGTTTTACAGCATTATGAATTAAATGAAGCAGGTTAAAATGACCCCTCCCAAAAAAAAACAAAACCCAACAACAACAATTAAACAAACGAACAAAGAAACAAACGAACAGCAAACTCTTTCCGTACAGTACATTGTCACAGTGTGCACATTGAGTTTGACTTTAATTGGTCATCCCATTATGTTTGACAGCAAGCTGCACTTACCGCAGCCAGCAGGCGAGCAGCCTTCATGAAGTCTCGGAGCCGCGATGGCAGCTTCTCCGATACTGGGATCAACCTGAATGACCTGCGCGATGGCGAGGGTGAGAGCGCCCGGCAGGTGAAAGTCCAGCAGCGGGGAGCAGAGATGGCACTGACCACTATCGCTGGTCACTTTGGCCCCCGGTTGGTGGATGCAGCGGGCAAGCTATGGGAGTCTATGACAGCACAGATCAAGACACAGATTCAGCCGGGAAACTTTGGTGAGAGAAATGTTTTTATTTTTAGATTGCAGTGCAGAAACATTTAAACAAATTCAAGGGAGTTTGTTGATATAAGAGCAAGTTGGATTACATAAGTGGGTGATTATACCTTTACTATTGTGTTGTTTCAAGAGTTTAAAATTTGGAGACATTTAAACCCATCGCTGACTCTGAACTGATCTGTTGGATTGACCAGTCATAACTGTTAGAGGAGGCAAAGGCCTTGCATAATAGTTGTGGGAATGTAGGTCAAAATGGCATAACTTCTCTAGCCATAGGGGTCTTTTGGTTTTTAAATGCCAAGTTGGTGATTTCTTTAGTGCTTTGTGTCAAAACAATACTGTTCTTTGTATCTTCACAGTGACTTGAAAGACACTGTGATAGACCTGTTTCTGGATGGTTTGTTACGATATTAATTTAACATTTCCAAGTTCATAATTTTCAATTCAATTCAATTCAATTTTATTTCCACATAATCATTAAAAGGATACAAAGGATACATAAAATGTGATATAATGAACATCAATTGGAATATACAAAGTAAAAGAACAATACACATACATTGTAACATACCATAGTCAGACATTTTAATGTCTATGAGAACATTGCCCACGGGAAGGGAGAAGGGCAAAGGACAAGGAGAAAAGAAGGAGAAAAACTATGGGAAGGAATGAAAGAAGGAAAGAGAAAATGTGAAAAACAGCAATGATGTAATAGCACACAGTATATAAGCCAGTTCGGGGTTCCACTTTGAGCATGAGCAGAAAAAGGTCATCTCTACCAGCAGAGCATGTTGGTTTTTAAATTCACTGAGATAAGCATCTGTGATGTAGTGATTATTCAAGTGATCCTTATAAGCGATGCTTGCCAGCACATCCACCTGACAGCAAAAGCGGTATATGACAATATCAATAGAAAGAGATTGTTAATACATTCAGTGCAAAATAATGGAATGGATGCTTTCCAAAATGCCAATGGAAGGATCATTCAGGTCACCTAGTCTACGCAAGTTCATCCTTTGTTTGAACATGACTGATGAATTCCATAAATTGTTACGTTGGGCAAGCTATGCCTTCTGTCATTTGAAACTAATGGAGTGCCTAATCAACTGAGAAAGAAGAAAGGTCATTTGTACCCATGTGCCCATGAGCTAACCCCGAACTGGCTTATTGTGACAGCTATATAATGAAGTGGTATCTCTAACTTGTTTTGTAGAATATCATGACAGTATATTGTTTTGGCATGTTTGATGATTTGTTTCATTGATTGGTTGATATGACTCTTCACTTGATTGACAGATCAGTCCCAATTCCTTGACAAGGACCAGCAAGCCCAGGACCTGGTCACCACATTACAAGTCTTTGAGACATTAGCTCCGGTCATCCATTCCAGCCTACACCCAAAGGTCAGACATTCACACATTCTAGGAAGTCTCTGTACAATAGTTTGTTGCCATATTCACTTAGCGCAGCCTCACTGAGCACTACCACTGCTCTCCCCAAGTTCCCTGCTATTATCTGTACCCCAGCATGGTGAGTGACACATTTGTAAATCTCGAACAAAAAGGGTCAAAGAAGATGATTGTACCATCAGGAATCAAACCCAGGATTTCTTGTAGAAGACACCAAAGTCATTGTGACATACAATAGTGCTCACACAGTGCATCAGCCAAGTCTGCTGAAACATTCATTATCTATCATAACTTGTTTTACTCTGAGAAGTGATAGTGTGTACATGAAATATTTTGGTTTATTTAAAAAAAAAAAACTACTGGATTTACTAAGTCATTTAGCATTGATTTAGGGTTCATAGAATGAGTATGCCAAGTGCACTTTTTAGGTTGTCAAGGTATTTCACCATGATAACTGCATCACTCACAGCTAGAAGAGCTTCTCTCACCGCTGATCACAAGCTTGGAGCATCCGTACACCACCGTCCGGCACATGGCCGCCCGCTGCCTGGGAACGCTGGGCCAAGTCATCACCACGCCAACGCTGAACCGCATCCTGGTGGAGGTGGTCCCAATGCTTGGGGCCCAGGAGGATGAAGTCAAGAGAGAGGGGGCCGTGGAGGCCCTGGCCTGTATCCTTCGTGCAGCTACCACTCACTCTCAGATAGTTACATTGTAATAATAGTGGGCTCTTGTAAAGTGCTGAAGTACATTAGAAATGACGCTCATGGCGCTGTAACATAACCAGCATGAACAGTACATATACAACCATGCGATAGTCAAATATGATAATTTATTGGAACTATAAAATACAAAAAACAAAAACAAAAAATGCTACTTATATATTATGAAAATTGATGTCAGAACATAAGAAAAACCAAACATACACTAATATTGCAGTAATGTGTAGGCCTACAAAAAGACATCACATTGTAATGATCATTTTTCATTCACAATTAAGAATTGAACAGATATGTCTTGAGGAGTTGCTTAAAGGAAATGTAGACCAGTGAAGGGACTGAAGAACGGGAATTATGTGACAGGGTTTCGTAGTGAGGGTGACGATTCAAGCTGCAGAGTGTTGGAGGTGATGAAGTTTAGAGAGTTGTCGTTGGGAAAGGCCGAGCAGAAGAGAGTTACAAAATCAAGGTGAGAAGAGATGAGGGCGTGGACAAGCTGTTCTGTTGCACTCCTGGTCAGATAACTACGAATGAAGCTAAGGTTGCAGAGTTAGCATCAAATAGCTTGATGACATTTCTCAGGGAAAGGGCTGTAAGAGAATACTAGTATTTCACTGATGAGTACAGAATCTAAATCTCCAAATTGAGGAATGACTTGAAGAAATGAAACCAAAGGTGCATTGTTATTGTGGAGGATGAGGCTTCCGTCAGTTTTGCTGTGCAATGTTTGCTTCCACTCCAGATGCATACATAAGACCTGCACTTCACACAAGGTTCAAATCATTCATTCCCACCCCCCCCCTTGATTACTTGAATTTTTTGTAGAGCTCATATTTGACAGCTTAAAAGTTTATATCTTACATTTCTCACTGTGGATTGCAGATTAGTATTTGAGTGGTTTGATTGATGTGGTATACAGTTAATAGCACAAAGCTTGCCATTTCAGGCAGGATCAGAATAGCGCCTTAACCATGTCCACCCCACCAGGCATCATAGACCAGCTGTCCATGGACATCGTGCCCTACATCGTCCTCCTGGTCGTGCCTCTCCTTGGGAGGATGAGTGACCAGGTGGACAGCATTCGTCTGACGGCCACGCAGTGCTTCGCCACGCTCATCAGACTCATGCCGCTTGAGGTCAGTCTCAATAATCTGTCAATGTCTGTCAATCAATTAATGTCAACCCTACGACCCCACAACCCTACGACCCCACAACCCTAACAACTCCAGTTACCTGTATACCAAAGACAACTTAAACTCTCTGTCAGGCTAGTGAAATATTTAGACACTTGCCTGTTAAAAATATTGGCTTCACCCCAAATTCCCAGTCAGGGCACGTGGATGAATTATTTTTGTTTGTTATGCCTTACAAGATGTTACCTAGGTGCCTTCCAAGATGTTGCCTAGGTCCTTTTGGGTGGTTACATAGATTGCCTGCAATAAATTAACACCACATTTACAGCTATAAAGGTACTATATGTCTTCTCCCTCTCTTCAGTATTTATGGTAGATCAAAAGCAGAACAGGAAATGTACATGCCTGATCCGGATGATTGGGTACTCTGATATTTGATTTGTGATTAATACGTTATGTTTCCTAACCCGAACAATCTGCTGCTCACCCTTCATCCCTATACACCCTTGACCTCTGACCTACAGGCTGGCATCCCTGACCCTCCAGCCATGACTGCTGACCTCGTGGAGCAGAAGACGAGGGAGCGACACTTCCTTGAGCAGCTCCTCGATTCATCCAAACTGGACAGCTACAAGGTGCCTGTCCCCATCAAAGCTGAACTCCGCAAATACCAGCAGGTTAGTCACTCTTTCTGACCCTCCTTGACTGAGAGGTCAAAGGTTGCGACCCTTCTCCAAAAAAATCTGTCCTTTGTTATCCATACCTGTGGCTTGGAATGTCCAGTAGGAATATAATGTGATGGGAAAAAATAGTTGTACGATTATTTGGAGGGAAAGATTGGGGTCAAGTACACACTGCAATAAATCATTAAAAAATGTGGATAAACATGATGAAGTTACTATAAAAAAACAGGATATAAATTTGTGTCAGTTGAATGGTATCTGCCACTGATTCTGCATACACTGTCGAAATCACACATGGTATGAACAGAGATGATTTCATGGCTGCCCAGGTATGCTTTTTGTATATGTGCAGCCAGCCATTTTTTGCAAATTCCTGATTTCTCTGTTCTAAAATGAAGTTAATTCATTTTATGTATCTGTTATTACCAATTGTGCATTCGATTAGGCGTCAAATACATACCTCTGTCAAGTATGTTATGTGTTACTAGGCAGCATTTGTTGTGTGTTTTTTCGTTTACTTGATGCAAACAATGTTGTGCAAAAATTTATAAATAGATTTTAATGGAAGATATATCTGATGTGGTAAAAGGGACAATTTATTAACCATTGGTGGTGCTCCTTATAAGAATCCAGATCCTAAGGATATATGCATAGTTTGAATGGCATGAGGTGCATAGTTTGAATGGCATGAGTGACCTAGTGGCCAAAGGTAAGGTTTGAGCTCTCAGAGTGCTTCTAGTTCATACAAATACAATATCAGTGGAACAGTATTCAAGCATTTTATGTCTGTGCCAGTGTTTACTGAATTTCTGCTGCTGCTTGCACCCTAGGACGGCATCAACTGGCTAGCCTTCCTCAACAAATTCAAACTGCATGGCATCCTGTGTGATGACATGGGCCTAGGCAAGACTCTTCAGTCCATTTGCATCATGGCTGGGGACCACCATCACCGGGAGACAGCATATCGCAAGACGCAGAGTGCCGACTGCTCCCCACTACCCTCCATCGTGGTGTGTCCCCCCACGCTGACGGGGCATTGGGTGTACGAGGTGCAGAAGTTCTGCCCCAAGCAGTACCTCAACCCCCTGCACTACACCGGCCCACCTCTGGAGCGCACAAAGTAAATGGTCCTTCCATCTGCAGCTGTAGGGATTTTTTGTTTTATGTCTTTGTTTGTTTTTTAAAGAATCCTTTGGTGCAGAGAAGAATTTTGCAAATTACTTATTGTAATGTACACTGGTTTATTTTGTGTAAAACAAATTCAAGTCTTGTTCTTTTTCTTTGTAATCTGTTTTTATTTTGTACATATTGTAGTCTCTCCGTGTAGTCAGTCATTTTATTTAACACTCAGCAGCCAATTACACTGATGTATCCCCTTTTACAGGAATAAAAGACATAACAGCAACAGGAACAATTTTATCTGGCTGAATATAAACTCTCTCTTATATTTTCTGATGTTGTTTCCTTCATCTAGATTGAGAAGCCGAGTGAAGAAGCACAACCTTGTCATAGTTTCCTATGACATAGTCAGGAATGACATTGACTTCTTTAGGTAAGCTGGTGTTAGATGTAGATTCACAATTTTTCAGGCACTCTACAAGAACCTCTTGAGACTACACGTCCAGAACATACAAAGGCATCAATGATTTTGTGATATTGTTGGGATAGAGCTTTGCATATTGATTCATCTTTGCCATACTAAAATACATATTAACCCTAACTTACCTGGGGGGGGGGGGCCATAATGGCCCCCCCCTCGACAAATTCCGCGACCATTCCGCCGCGCAAAATTTTTTGACCGCGCCGCTCACTGACTTTTTACTTTCAAGTCTCGCGCAACTTTTGAGACCAAATTTGTCGCGACCGGGCATACCGTTCCGAAGCCACGCCCCTTCAAAAAATGTTCGTCCACCCCAAAATTGCTCAAAAACGTGATTTTGTGTACAAAGTCAATACAAATTGTGTTTTTTCAATTAATTCATATAAAGATTCATATTTTTAATTTTAATGGCTGAAATAAATGTATTTTAGTATAGCTATGCTTCTAAAGATGTGTATGACAAATTCTGCTGAAAAAAACAACAAAAACAAAAGTTCGAAAAAACAAAGAAATACATTAAAAAATGATAAAACAATAGAAAACATAGGAAATTAATTTTGATACTGATTTTCTTTTTACGTACAAATGTTCGGAATGTCACTAGGAAAATTAAAAACAAAAATCAGCATTCCATAAGCTTTTATAAGCCAATTATAGACGAAAATGAGTTTTTTTGCATATATTTGCATAATTAATTAATTTAAAATAAAAACTGCAAATTTTTTGAAAATTGAACTTAACAGTCTTGTAGATTACATCCGGCTTTATGTTCATGCAAAATTTTGCGGCGATCGCGCGATCAACGGCCGAGATCTGAAGGGGGGGCCATAATGGCCCCCCCCCCCCAGGAATTCAAGCTTGCTAAATAGCCCAGGTAAGTTAGGGTTAAAGTAGATGTTGAGTTGAACCTGTTTAGTGGCTTTTGTGTCTCAGTAATCAAACCCATTAGACAGCAATATTTACCTCTATATTGTAAACCGGATTTGACTTCACTTTGACTGATGATAGGACTAGGTTAATTCAGAAATCGTATGACAATTTTGCTTTCACCCAGCAATACCAACAAAGGAGATGAATTATGTACAATATGTGAACAAATGCTCACGAGATAAACTGACTATATAATTAATTTTATCCAGGCATCAAAAATGTGATAACTGGTCTGAAGACAAAATTGCCCCAAATGGGTGAAAAACTGGACAGATGAAATAATTTGTTGAGAGCAACAGTATGAATAGGTGAAAGAAGAACTTACATAGTATATTACATGTCAGAAAAGATATCCCTGCTTGCAGCAGCAGCAGAGAGGACAGTTTTCCTGACTTTACAACAAGTCCCCTTGGCATGAGGCTTGTCATATCTTTTCCCCGTTACTTTCTTTTCTACTTTGAAACACCATAGGACGATAGATTGGAATTACTGCATTCTAGATGAGGGCCATATCATCAAGAATGGCCGCACCAAGCTAGCCAAGGCCATCAAACAGCTCAGTGCTTGCCACAGACTCATCCTCTCTGGAACACCCATACAGGTAAACTTGACCAGGAGCTAACCACAGTATTTTGTATTCAGATGAACAATTGCCCAAACTGATTTATGAATTGGTAAAAATGAATGTGGTGAATCGCTATCACAACACCAACGTACTCATCGTGATGAACATATCTGTCATTGTCAAAATTGTAATCATTGATCTTCTCCTCCTTTTCCTCTTCCTCCTCTTCCTCCTCCTCCGTCATCTTTGCCTTATCCCCTTCTCCTCCTCCGCCTCTATCTTCTTCCCCTCCTCCTCCTCCGCCTCTTCCCCTCCTCCTGTCTTTTTTTCATCTTCTTCTCCTCCTCTCCCATCTTCTTCTCTTCCTTTCCTTCTTCTTCTTTGTCATCTTCATCATCACCATAAATACCATCATCATTATTACCACTATGATCATTTGTTTTTGCTTTTACCAACTTAATTACATTCCTCATGATCCAGATCCTTACAAGGTTGAGGTAAGTGGTTCTTGATACACTATGTTCTGCTTTTTGACAGCTTGTACAGCTTGGAAAAAAAAAAGGGGGGGGAGGGGAGTGAAGTCAGTGAAGGTGTGATCGTAAATGAAATGAAGAAATCTTAACCCGACTCCCTCCAAACCCCTCTCCTCCTTGCGCTGCATCAGAACAACGTACTGGAGCTGTGGTCTCTGTTTGACTTCTTGATGCCAGGCCTGCTGGGTACGGAGAAGCAGTTCACCGCCCGGTTTGCCAAGCCCATCCTCCAGAGCAGAGATGCCAAGAGCTCCTCTAAGGAGCAGGAGGCAGGTGAGGATGCTGATGTGATCCTTAACAGCACCATCGGGGGTCAGGGGGAGTTTTTTCTTTTAGATCACTGCAGGGAAGTCGGCGCATGGCTGTACAAGGTGGTGACACAACATTTGCTCCTGCGACAATTGCTCCAGTCTTATTTTCTCCAAAGACTTACGGTTCGGGTTAGAGTTGTGGTAGGGTTTTAGGTTTAGTTTAACCATCGATCTATGCCGCAAACAGGTGGTGAACTGGTCGTGTGATAAACTTCATGAAGTTTCACTTGCTAACTTTCACACTGTCCAAAGGTCAAGAAGATTGGCGGGGTTCTGGGAAGATTCCCTAGTTTTAGTAGAAATTTCGCGAGAAGTTTTGTTGGAAGTTTACAATCGTACTGGCCAAACTTCAAGACCTTCAAGATTGCAATCTTAAACTCTGCAATCTTTTGCCAATGTGAATGCGGCTACAGGCACATTCAGAGTTATTCTGTATATGCTGTTATTTTCGTGTACAGATATTTTCACAAATGACGAGGTCACAGACATTTTCGAGAGATGTTTTCGCGAATTGACGCCGACGCTTATGTTAATGCTCTATCAACAAAGCATGGAGGCATTTTGGTGTGTTGTTAAATTAACGATCCAACTGTGATTGGCAAATTTCGCGAAAATTAAACCCTCGCGAAAATAACAGCTTATACAGTACCCTGTTTGTGTTTGTAAATGTTATTGCTTTCACTGACTGGCTCATGGTTCATCTTCCCACAGGAGCCCTGGCCATGGAGGCACTCCACCGTCAGGTCCTACCTTTCCTCCTCAGGAGACTCAAGGAAGACGTCCTGGATGACCTGCCACCTAAGATCATCCAGGACTACTACTGTGAGCTCAGCCCCCTACAGGTATGCCACGCCTCTTTCTAGACCCATACTGGTGCTGACTTCACACATCAGCACATCAACTGGCATACATCTTTGAACACACATTTGTGACTGTGCATCACAAAAGCAACAAAATATCACACGACCCAATTTTACGTGACGACTCGTAATTGGTGAAATGAGTCAATCTAGTAATTTTTTTTTTGATATGTATTCTGAAAGAGCAATTCTTTTGCAGTGTTCTAGCACCTTTTTTATTCTGAGATAGTGTGATTATGAAAATATGCCTTAGAGGTCCTTTTTTAATTTCTTGAATTGTTTTTACACTCTCTTCACTTTTAACTTATAAATTTTGAAAGGATGATGCAGTTGCACTGAAAGTTGGCAGTGGTCACAAGTAGAATATATACTATATAAAGTGATTACAAAATTTAATCTTTATTTGACAATCCTGTCGTAATGTGTGCTATAGAATTTCATATCTTGATTTTTTGTCGTATTCATTGCAAATTCATTGCCGCAATAAAATGCTGCCTAGAAATCTCAAGTGAGTGGGTATGGTCCACAGGGGAATTGGTATGATGGGGTTTGTAGTGGACATATTGCCAGGTCTTCCTGACTCGACAGAGAACTCAACTCTAAAATTGAATATCTATCCATGTCCCGACAGAGAAATGTGAAATCTTCCTTGATTTCGAAAATAATTCTGTCTGTAGAAATGCATGTACTGCACCAAACGTTTCCCTCATGGCTTTCTTGCATCTTCCGAGATTGTGATGGTGTGAATGGTAGCAGCTCTGCATATCATAAACACCTGCTGGTAAGATGCTGATCTTTCCTCTATCTCTCCTTCCCACAGGTGCAACTCTATGAGGACTTTGCAAGGTCCAGGGCCAAGAAGGGGGTAGTGGATGCCATCTCTAAAGAGGACGAGGACAAGGGAGCCGTGAGGGAGAAAGCTAAGGCTCCGGCCGCGGCCACTGGACACATCTTCCAGGTTAGCCATTTCATGATGATTGCAGATGGTCCCTGGACGGTGTAGACTATTGCTGTCCTTGTTTTGTTTGTTCGCAAGCGCAGGTGTCCAGCAAGTAATTGTCAATGAGGAAGAATCATGTAATCCTTCCAGTCCCTGTTTTATGAGAGTGGTCTTGTGGGAAACCGTCAATTTCTGAGACTCAAGTAGGCATATCGAACTTGACTTTACAGCCAAATGTAGAGGTAAAGTTACAATAGATGGAATCTCGATCAATTCAAAGGAAGGAGAATATAAAAGCACTCTCTTTGGGGAAATATACATACCTTTGTAGATGTGTGTAACACAGAAGTTTCTCTCCAATCACTCCATAGAATCTCTTTAATATTGATTTTGTAATGTTGGTAGCCCTGAACTCTAAATGACTGCTACAGTCAAAAGGTAGAGTTGATCATGAGTAAGATTACTGCATGCTAATGATAACTGGATTTTAAGCAAATGTTCTTTTGCCAATTCAGAATTTGAGTATTCAAGATTGTGCAGCCTCTAGTTGTTTTGATCACTCCACCATTCCAAATCAGGATGAGTAACTTCAGATCATTGTGATGAAACATAAAAGTCCCCCCCCCCCCCTCTTACCTCTCCTACAGGCCCTGCAATACCTGCGTAAGGTGTGCAATCACCCACTGCTGGTCCTGAACAACAAACACCCACAGTACGACACCATTACTGAACAGCTGAGGAAGCAGAACTCATCCCTGCGTGACATCAATCACGCCCCTAAGTTGACGGCTCTCAAGTGAGTACCCCCTTCTTAAAGACAGAATGAAATAAAATAAGAGAAATTGTCACCTCTAGGAGTCAAAGATGTAAGATTGGAGTTATTAACAAGTTATGGTTTACAGGCCCAAGTGTACATTTTTTATTTTTATGCCTCCGCAACGACGTGGCCGGAGGCATTATGTTTTCGGGTCGTCCATCCGTCCGTCCGTCCGTACGTCCGTCCGTACGTCCGTCCGTACGTCCGTCCGTCCCGTTTTGTTTTTGTCGATATCTCAAGAACCGTGAGGTGGTTTTACATCAAACTTGGTATGAGGGTATATCCTTGGGGGATAATACTTTGTGTGGATTTTAGGGTCACAGGGTCACAGGTTATTTTGTGAAAAAAAAAATTGAAATTTCATGTTTTTCTTTATATCTCACAAATGGTTCAAGGTATCTTCATGGAACTTAGTATATATGCTTGTACCGATGGGCAGTGATTATCTAGAGAAGTTGGGGGTCATGGGTCCAAGGTCAGGGGTCAAAGGTCAAGGTCAACTCCTCAAAATATCACTACTTTCCTTATATTTATGCAATGCCTGAAGGTTTTTTTTTTTTTTTTTGACTTGATGTATGCATGTATTTCCCGATATATATTCTGTGGGAAGTTTCTTGCCAAAAGGTCAAAGGTCAAAAGGTCAAAGGTCAAGTTAAAGTGCTGAATTGCACTTTTTCCTCCATATCTCAAAAGTAACTCAAGGTATCATCATGAAACTTACATATTTATGCATGTTCAACCTAACAGTGATTCTCTTTGGAACTGTGAGGTCAAAGGCCAGGTTTAGATAATGCTATTTTCCCATTTGATACTGAAATTATACTTTTTCTCAATACCTTGAAAAATTACTCAATGCATAAACTTATAAAAGGGTCAAAAGTCAAGTAAAAATCATCAGTTCCCCAAATACCTGCACTCTGACATTTTAATCATTCATCCAATTGAACCTAGTTCTAGGAAAGTGAACATTCAGCACATTTGTGTCAAACCTGTCATTTTAATATTTTGCCAATTGTGTGAAACTGTCATCACACATTGTCAAGACATTGTACTATAGACCTATTAGGAGAACCATGCATTATGGCGGAGGCATATCAGTCGCCGTAGCGATATATCTAGTTCAATCTCTTGAACACTACATTGTATGTTTTATAGAATTTGCAAATTATATTTTGCAGTTCCAGCAACTTCTGTACACGCACACACACACACACACACACACACACACACACACACACACACACACAAAATCATTTATTACAAGCTGTGGCAGCCTTTTTTGCATACCCGCATGGCCTACCTGGTATGCAAGTCTTGTAACATTTTCATGTGAGTGTGGAGAGGTTTTTCTCCTGTTAGCAGATCCAGTCAGGAAATGCTTTTTTTTTATGATAAGTGCTGATGAAGGACATTAAATAAAGATGATGATGTAACTACTAATTTTTTTTTTTAGCTCATCATTCCTGTGGCAAGGTCTCAGCTTGCTTGAAGTAAAAGCAAATGAGAAAGTATGAGGTCAAAAATCTATTATTAACAAAACAAAATGCTGCAATTAGTTGATATATGATATAGGAATTGTGACTGTTTACTGCACACATTTTATATAAAGCTTTTCTTTACAGACACTTTTTTCCCCATGTCTGATGTGTGATGTAACAAATATAACACACACAAAAAAAAGATTGTCAATTCTTGGTCTAGACATGCAGTTCAGCTACCACTTTTATACCATTTGTAACATAAGCCCAGGAAATGAACTTATTCTTAAATTTAGTACAGAAATGCAATATTTTTTTATGCCTCCGCCAGCGAAGTGGCCGGAGGCATTATGTTTTCGGGTCGTCCGTCCGTCCGTACGTACGTCCGTCCCGTTTTGTTTTTGTCGATATCTCAAGAACCATGTGGTGGTTTTACATCAAACTTGGTATGAGGGTATATCCTGGGGGGATAATACTTTATTTGGATTTTAGGGTCATGGGGTCGAAGGTCAAAGGTCACAGGTTATTTTTTAAAATGTGATTTTCAGGGTATTGGTACACTTTAACATAAATGCACAGGAAGGATAGTACACTGTTAGCACAATTCCCGCCATGGTGTCAATCTTATGGTAGTGCTCTGATCCAGCACCTTACAATGCAGCACATCTATATGAAGGTCTTGGTTTCACTTTATCCAGACTTCGGGAATTTGTGATGATGCATGCAAAGGAAACAAGCCAAATAGCTCTATCACACACACACACACACACAAATCCAACTCAATAAATTGTTGATGGTTTTGCAAGCTCTGTTTGATAGCCAACTGTATGTTTTCCATCTGAAGAGGGCTGCATACCTCTACAGAGTTCAGAATAACAAGTATTGAGTCATTGAACTGTACATGTCTTTCAAGTATTGTTCAATGGTGTGATCTTTCTCCATTGGCTGGTTCAATCAAGTAGCATACTGTACACATGAATGTATGCCATTTATACATGCATAAAGTTTGCTATATATGAATGACTACAGATCTGACAATGTAACAGAATGGCTGATCACATTGATATATTCATATATGATAATATATATATTCACATACATTGTATATATTCATATATTCATATAATCATATATTCATATATTCATATAATCATATATTCATATATTCATATATTCATATAGTCCTATATGTAGTATGGACCTGTCGATCATTTGTGATTATTTGTAATTATTTGTAATTATACAGTTACAGACAAGCCTGATTTCACATAGACCATGTACAAAGTACAGCCGGGCCAAAGGCGGGGCCTAAGGCCGGACCCAAGGCCACGGGCCTTAGCCCGGAACCAGGGGCCCAGAGCCCAAGTGGGCCCAGGCCCAGGGGCCCATAGCCCAAGTGGGCCCAGGCCCAGTGGCCCAGGGGCCCAAGCCCAGGTCGAGGCCAGGAGCCTAAGTGCTGGCCCAAGGCAGACTGAGACCACTAAGAGTACCAGTCATGACTTGCTGTGATAATGATGTGACAGGCCTGTGCATACACATATTATGTAAATACACTGTACAGGGCTGTGCATATTATGTAAATACACTGTACACTAACTATACACAGTCATGACTTGCTGTGATAATGATGTGACAGGCCTGTGCATACACATATTATGTAAATACACTGTACAGGGCTGTGCATATTATGTAAATACACTGTACACTAACTATACACAGCCCAGTCGCTGTATATATCGCGACAGGGCTGTACCTGAGCAGCCCACAACACAGAGCAAACACAAAGCAAATTTTACGATTGCATTTAGTTTTGATACTTGACATCATTTTTTGTCACCTCAAACGCATCAAAGACAATCTTTATTAATGAGACTTCATACCGTACCTGTTTTCCTGGGGTTATTTGTGGGAATTCTGCGATCTGGGTACTATTCGCAAATCTAACATATGAAAATATCAACTCCTGATCATGTAACGTGCATGTGTACATTTCTGTGTTTACTGCTGTATTCCATGAACATGAATTCAACAACTACTGTTATATCCTGTAATATAAGCTGCCAGTACAAAACTCACATTCGCTCTGATTCTGTATAGCAATCACTTTCAAAGCAATGTATTGATACATTTCTGCCAGCTAAAAATTCTTAAATGTTGGTTCACCCATGTGAACGGGTACAGAAACTGAAGCCTAGGTGGTGGGTTAAGCAGAATTGCTGCTGTCCTTGCAGTCTCACTCATATGTTTTCGTGTTAGTCTAATGCTTGTTTGTGGCAATAAGAGAGTGTGCCAAGCAGTTTGCCAAGCAGGGATTCAGCTGGATGTCGAAAGTGATTAGCCATTCTGATACTTGAATTTAACAATACCATTTAACAATTCCACACCACCTAAAACCCCAACCCTATCAAATTCTTTAGAATTTCTGCTATCAAAACAATGATAGGATAATCTGCAGACAAAGTAGATTTTTTCTGTCACAAATCTGCTGTTACTGTGTTATTACCTCCGCCAAGGGGGAAGGTTATGTTTTCGTGACCGTTGGTTGGTTTGTTTGTTTGTTTGTTTGTTTGTTAGTTAGTTTGTCTGTGTGCAAAATAACTCAAAAAGTAGGTAACGAATTTGGATGAAACTTGCAGGAAAGGTTTAGATTGATACAAGTAACAGATGATCAAATTTTGGTAGTGATCTGAGAATTTTGGAGGAATTTATGAAGGATTTTTGATATTTTGGCAGGTAGGGTCAATGAACTTGGGAGTTCAGGCTGCGCGTATTTGAGGTTTGCATGCGCGCACTAAAGTGCATGCTCTAGTTTCTGCTAGGGCGAGGCGCGCCATGCAGCTGAGGGTTTATGACGTAACAAAGGCTTCTATATTGGGAAATTGGGCGACTTTCAGCACACAATGCTATAAGTATGTATGGGTGGAAATCACTTCTATGGAAGAACAAGATCAGTGGTGGAAATGAGCTGCATGCTTGGCGGAGGTCTGCGCTCTCAGAGTGCTTCTGTAGTTTTGAATGTCTTCCTCTGTGAAAAATGTGAAATCAATGAAAGGAAAAAATATGGTACCTGGTAAATATTAATAGCTGTGCACATTATTCACACATGTACTATACAATGTATGACAGTAGCATATATTCACTCACAAAAACACTGATACATGTAAAGGAGTTAAAGAATCAGCAGACATAGTTTTACAAGATGTATTGCAGAGTTCAGTTAGTATTAGTATTAGTAGAAGTAGTAGTAGTAGTAGTAGTAGTAATAGTAGTAGAAGTAGCAATGATAATAATAATGATAATAGTGGCTACTTGTATAGCGCACAGGTCCGCTTTTTAGTGCTCATGGCGCTTCATAAATGAAAAGATAGATATAACACATGTTCAAACATGACAACAGAGAAGAAAATGGCAAACAACAACAAACACATACCAGATAAAGAATACAATTGTTCGAACATTATAGACTGCAATTATAGTCCTCAGTGTGAGAGGAATAGGTAAAGTTTTGAAGTTTGGATTTGAATGTTTCTGTAGATGACAATTATAGCTGTACACACAGAGAAAATGTTCCAGTTAAAGAGGAACGTAGTCATACAAAGTGTATGTATTTCACATTTTTCGGTATTTTCAATCTTTCATATCCATATGCAGTGGGCATAATGGACTCATTTGAATATCATTTGCATAGTATGCTATCATGGGGTGTGAAAGTATGCTGAGTGTTGACACATAGGTCATCCACTCATTGTATCCCCCGAACAGAGTTCGGAGGATACTATGGATTTGGCCTCGTTGCGCCGCGTCCGCCGCAGAGAGATTTTCTTGTGAGCACTCTACTGGCTGCAGTTCTTCTTAGATCATCTTCAAATTTGGCATGAAGGTGTGTTATGGTAAAACAAAGACGCCTATTGTTTTTGGTGATGGTGCCCTCGCTTGTTTCGTCTTTATACATGAAAAAGTAAATTTAACAGGGTCTGTTTGTGTGTGCGACGCTGGCCTTGCTTCGTGACCAATTTTTTTTATGCCTCCGCCAACAAAGTGGCCGGAGGCATTATGTTTTCGGGTCGTCCGTCCGTCCGTACGTACGTCCGTCCCATTTTGTTTTTGTCGATGTCTCAAGAACCGTGTGGTGGTTTTACATCAAACTTGGTATGAGGGTATATCCTGGGGGGATAATACTTTATTTGGATTTTAGGGTCACGGGGTCGAAGGTCAAAGGTCACAGGTTATTTTGTGGAAAAAAAAGTTGAAAATTCATGTTTTTCTCCATATCTCGCAAATGGTTCAAGGTATCTTCATGGAACTTAGTAAATATGCTTGTTCCAATGGGCAGTGATTATCTAGGGAAGTTGGGGGTCATGGTTCAAAGGTCAGGGGTCAAAGGTCAAGGTCAACTCCTCAAAATATCACTACTTTCCTTATATTTATGCAATGCCTGAAGGTTTTTTTTTTTTTTTTGACTTGATGTATGCATGTATTTCCCGATATATATTCTGTGGGAAGTTTCTTGCCAAAAGGTCAAAGGTCAAAAGGTCAAAGGTCAAGTTAAAGTGCTGAATTGCACTTTTTCCTCCATATCTCAAAAGTAACTCAAGGTATCATCATGAAACTTACATATTTATGCATGTTCAACCTAACAGTGATTCTCTTTGGAACTGTGAGGTCAAAGGCCAGGTTTAGATAATGCTATTTTCCCATTTGATACTGAAATTATACTTTTTCTCAATACCTTGAAAAATTACTCAATGCATAAACTTATAAAAGGGTCAAAAGTCAAGTAAAAATCATCAGTTCCCCAAATACCTGCACTCTGACATTTTTAATCATTCATCCAATTGAACCTAGTTCTAGGAAAGTGAACATTCAGCACATTTGTGGCAAACCTGTCATTTTAATATTTTGCCAATTGTGTGAAACTGTCATCACACATTGTCAAGACATTGTACTATAGACCTATTAGGAGAACCATGCATTATGGCGGAGGCATATCAGTCGCCGTAGCGATATATCTAGTTTTATTCTTTTTTTAGTGCAGGAATGCTGTCAAATGTTTATAGGAAAATCTTCAAATGTAGAATACTTATTTGAATCTCAAATTTGTACTTCGTCTGTAATATGGCTGTGACAGGACATTAGAATAACCATCTATTGCTGCCTCTTGTTTTGTTTGTGTGTGTGTGTGTTTGTTTGTTTTTTACAGGAAGGTGACAGGTAAGTATTTCTTGAATTTAGGGAACGAAGAGTTGTGAGATGTCTTTCACACTGTCCCTCTGTGTATTGCCACCCCTTTAAGTAATACCAGACTTCTCTCAGAATATGCTATGTGCTGTGGGAAGGACTTTGTATTATTATCATTATTATTTTCATCATTATCATTATTTGTTGCCCAGGCAACTGCTCCTTGACTGTGGGATTGGAGTGGACAGTCTAGGGTCCAGTCCCGGAGGCGAGCTGACCCAGTCGGTGGTTGGTCAGCACAGGGTGTTGCTGTTCTGCCAGCTGAAAGGGATGCTGGACATTGTGGAGAATGACCTTCTCAAGTGAGTATTGCACTGTGGCGTAGTGTCCTTTCAGATTGACAAAAACAGCTTGTTTGCAAACATGTTTCTAGAAACATGTCTCATGTTAATAGTCCATGTACTTTCTCACTGCCAATCTGAACCTAGTTTTTTAAGTCTAGCTTGGTCGATGATGGTATGTAGAAATTTTCCGGTTCAACCTGCTAAGGATGAGCTGAATTTGCTATAATACACATTTCCCATAGACACCTGAACAAGTATTCACAGGACTTGTCTTCAAGGGGTCATTTTTTTATTTTTTTTATTTTTTTTATTGCGATCGCCCTTCGTCCGGCGTCCGTCGTGCGTCGTCCGTCGTGCGTAAACTTTTTACATTTTCATCTTCTTCTTGAGAACCCCATGACCGATTCTCACCAAAATTGGCAAGTAGCATCCCGAGGGGGATAGGATCTCAATTTATTCAAATGGGTGCCATAGCCCACCTGGGGGCCCCCAGGGGGCCCAAACCCCCTAAAATTAAGGAATCTTTAAAAAATCTTCTCTAGAACCAGAAGTGACAGGGCTGAGATAATACTATCAGTTAGTACATTGATGACTGTAGTTTCAAGTTTGTTCATAGGATTGGCGGAATCAGGGGTGCCCCCCCCCCCCCCCCCCCCCCCCCCTTTGGGACCCAGGAGAGGGGATGGGGATGGGTCCTAATGGGACCTGAATTGTACATGTTCATCTTCTTTTTGAAAACCTCATGATGAATTTTGACCAAACTTAGCAGGTACCATCCCTAGGGGGATAGAATCTCAATTCCTTCAAATTAGCACCATGTCCCTCTTGGGGGCCCCTAGGGGGCCCACCCCCCCCCCCCCCCCCCCCACACACACACACACATTAAGGAATATTTAAAATCTTCTACTCTAGAACCAGAAATGATAAAGCAAAGTTAATACCATGAGTTTGTACATTAATGAATTTAGTTCCAAGTTTGTTCATTGCAAATCCAGGGCTGCCTGCCCCCCCCCCCACCCTGTAGTTGAGGAGGGGGGATCCATACATGCAGACAATGTTCTCAGGTATGAGTGTGCAAGAATGCATGGAAGGTGAAATTGCGATACTCAGGTGAGCGCGTGACCCCCGGGTCTCTTGCTTTTTAATTCTCACCGTTCGTTTGAAGTCGGAATGGGCTGACCTTTAAAATGAGGAGACAGCTTAGTTTGACTTGCATTCACTTTGTCATTCAACTGCACACTTTCTGGCTTGCGGTTTATGCTGCATGCATGTGGACTGGGTGTTGTGAATTTAAGGAAGCTGTTACAAGGCAGCTATTTAAAACATCAACTTCAATTTGCAGTTGGCACAGAAGATACCTATTTCTGTTTTTTAAATGACTCACAACTGACGAACATGATTAGAAACATGATTATGAACAGAAACATTTTATCGTTGAAAAACATACAAAGATCTTCATGAGGCCGGCTGCTTATTGACCCCAAAAGAAGGGTACGATGAATTCATCCAAAACTTCATCCATCTCGGCAGATTTCCACCTTGAAAACTTGACTGGAGCTGGTTAGAGGGTGACAAGTGCTCTATGTCATAAAACTTTTTAGATGATTAAATATCGATGATAGAAACCTTGATCAAACAGTTCCTAAGTTCATAATGTAAAGATCTATCTACTTTCATATAAGAAGATGTCAGCTTGGAATTTAGGTTTCAGGTTGACCTTTAACCTTTTAGGCACATCTAGCCCATGACTGATAGTTGTGTATCTTCTTTCCCATGATAGATCGCAGATGCCCACTGTGACCTATCTGAGGCTGGACGGGAGTGTCCCGGCTGGTCAGAGGCACGACCTCGTACACAGGTGAGCCATTATCCTCCCCTCTCAGCAAGAGATTTATAGAGTATTGGTGTGTGATGTCATAGCCATTCATTGCCATGGAAACTGGTTCTAAATAGCCTCACATAGCCCTAATAACTGAAAACACAATGTTTGCTAACAATGCTCATACCTGGATCCAACCCACTGCCCAAAGCCTTGTGCTAGAATATCTTGTCTGGAACCAGCACTAGTTATAACAAAAGCCTGTGACATCATCACTTTTATACTCTGTACTGGGGTCATCTTCACAGAAATTATATTTGTTTGTAGACAGCATCATTTTTTTTTTTTTGATTGGATTACTTATTTATCAATTATTTGTTCTTTGCTTATTTTGTAAACTTGTTATCATATATCATTGACATCTTGTTCAAATACTACATAGAAATCCTTTCACTGGATTATACTGATAAGAGACAATCTATAAGCATGGCTCAAGGCCTTCAGTAAGTCTTATTGGTTAATTGAAAAAAAAAACCCAAAAAAAGCCAAGTTTGCTTTTAGCTGGCACAAGATTAAACAAGTATGTCAATGTCTGGAAAGGGTGTGTTTGTTTGTTGTTGTTTTTTCCTGAATGAATAGTACTGTAGGATTTTCACCAGAAAATATGTGGAAATTTCTTTATTGATAATTTGAAGGGCTAATGAACAAATTTTTTTTAAGTATGATGAAGGAGGAAGTTGCTGTTAAGGTCATGTTGTGAAAAGTGATAGGGGATGAGCAAAGAATGCATGTATAAAATATTTACTTTATGACTCATGGTTTACAAAGTCTAGATGACAGACAGACGCTGTGTACATTCTTAGAGCACTCGGCCAAGAAAAACCCCACAAGAAGTGAATTGTACACCTGCTGCAAACAATACACCATGTAAACTCCATCATAGGGAAGTGTACTGTGGCAATCCTCTGTTATTTTTGTCTGTGTTATTGTTATCATTGAAAACTTTTGCACCATTTAAGCGAGACCTTGATAAGTAAAATGAGACTAGCTGTATCGAAGAAGTGTCATGATAATCAGACATAGCATTTCACCTTCTATTCAAGTTAAGTGTGATGATTAGTATCTATACAACACCTAAAAAGACTGGAGCAATCTGATTCTCTACTGCCCATCACGTGACATGCAATAAAAAGTACCACTGCGTGCTGTCGCTGTTAACCATGCAATTTCGTTTGAGCAAAAATGGATCTCGCACGACTGACGTCACCAAAGTCCATAGACTCCTGTGTTCAACTCATGATCGATTCTTAGTTTTTATTCCAATGCACGGCTCTCATGTCACGATAAACAAACCTTTGCAGCGTGCATTCTGTCACTCCTTTAATCGTTTAATACTGTAAACAACTTCAAGAGATCAAATTTGCACACAACTGACAGTTACTCTGCTGCTCATTAACCTTTCACACCCAAAAAAATTAAAAATATGATTTCTATTTCTGTACTAACTTCAAGAATCTGTGTGGACAAATCTGTTGATGTCTCTGTGTTGTATAAAACAAATAGTGTATGGTCTTTACTTGTGCAATGAAACAAGATTTCACACTTGGTGAAAGATGAGGTGCACTGTTCAACTCGGCTTTGCCTCATTGAATAGAGCGCGGTTATCTTTTACCTCGTGCGAAATTTCGTACTATCGTACCTGAGACTGTTCACTATTTGTATAAAATCAGGCAGAGGGAGAGGTAGGAGTTTCGTCAAATTGGGACAAAAGTTTTACAACATGGTCAAGTTGACTTTGAAGGCATTATTTACCATTTGCAGATGAAACAAAACCACTGCTTTAGTGCTTCAAAATAGTTCTAAAATGTGAGTTAAGGATAGAAATAACCAATGTAATAAATTTAATCATTGCAATCACTGTTAAGTATTGTTAAATATACAAAATGTGAACAATACTTGTAATAAAATTGTTTCTAGACTAAACAGTCTGCAGTTATGGTTTAGTGAGAAAAATAGTGATATCTCCTCATATTTTAGGCTTTATTGCGAAATTTTTATATGGTGTGATGTTTTGTGATACAACTGACCTACACGTATGCATCAAATGTGATAACTCAAACATTTGTTAAATCACTGCTCCCATTTGAATACAATACCTTTAATTGTTTGTGTGCCACACTGTAGACCCCTTTGTGTGCCACCCTATTCTGACACTGTTGAGTGCTTTTGGAAAACATTCTGTTTTTCTAAGCCGTTCTGGTGTTTTCGTAAGGTAATTTATGCTAGAAATGCGCTGTACAGCAAAGTTGTAGAAGAAATTGCGTGCTTTGATCTGACAGATTGGACCGGATTCAGTAGTTGAAATATTTCAAATTTGTCACAGAGGTTCATTCCAAAGCAGCTGTCCCGCATATGCAGAAACTTATTCTCCCTTCCCCTTTGAATCAAATTTGTGTTTTCGATGTAGTTGGGTTTTTGTTGTCGTTGTTGTTGTTTTTCAGAATGATCTTGTCATATCAAGTATATGAATTCCGTGGGTTTCTTGTGGCCCGAATGATGTTAAAAAGCCATGTGGAAAAAACAAAGAATCACTCTTCATGTCATTGACATAGAGTTACTTTTTTCCCAATGAAAAAGGAGAAAAATTCATCTAAGAGTAAGTGGCTGTTGTTGTGTTTGTGTTAAAGATAGTGTAGATAAGTATGAGAAATGCTTTCACTTTGAGCTAAAGTTTGATACATATTTATCCATCCAATTTCGTGATGGATGCCCAGATTTTAGTTTTCACTGCTGCGGTCACACTGAAAGGAGAAAGTGAAATTGTTTTGGGTTCGATAATGTCAGGGTATTTTCGAGAATCGTTACTTGCGATCTTTACTTGTCACGTCCGCTTGTCAACGTGGACACTTGCCAGTTTTCCCTGTCAGCAGAAAGCCATGCATAGATCGTGGTGCCAGTTATCTGTCAGTAAACACACTATCCTGATATTTGTTTTGAGCAAGTGACAGCAACTTGTCACATTTAAAGGGACTTTTGGCTCCGCGATCGTGCAGTGTCATAGGGAAAACAAAAATGAAAGCTGTGAAATATAAGCACAATGGCAAAATTTTCAACCAAAAACAAACAAACAAATAAATAAGAGACATGTTTTATGCATATGATTTTGATATGATCTTTAATCTAGCAGCAGTAATAACTTGAATGTTTATCTATGTGTAATTGTTCCATTGCTTACATGATTTTCATAGTATTTGGTCAAATTTGAATATTCAAATGAAAAACAAAAAGAGGTGCTGAGGCAAACTTTTAATGTTGACAAGATATTTCTTAAAAGTACTCAAGATCAAGTACAATTGTATGGTTGTAGAGGCCTTGAATTGCTTCAGCTACAATAGTGTCCAGTGTGATAGTACTGGGCAGTGGCTTTAATCTCAAGGGTAGCACACCAGCAGTTGAAAACAACACCATGGTAATATCAGTGTCATATGTCAGTCATTGCTATGACTAGGATGTAGATAAAGTATCAGCGCGAAGCCACTCTGTGACTGTATATCCTTCCTTCTATGAGCTTCTGAGGCCTAACTCTTCAAACTTTAGTCTTAATAACAACAAGAAAACAACTTGATACAGTGCGATTAGGCTTGGGACAAGGTAGATAATTACGTATGGATGTCAGCCTTTCATTTCCATTACCAAGTAATGCATATAAAGCTATTGTCTGCCCTGAGTGATGTTGACTATTTTAGCGTCACATGAGTGATCGCAAACATTGGGAATTCTGTTTTTTCTGAACCTTGTTCCAAGCCAGAAAAAAAAAAAACAACAACAACAAGAATGAGCCTCATTCTACACATTTGAATACTCTGCATGGTTTTTATAAATGCATTTCATACTACTCTCTGTGTATTGATTACAATGTTGTATGTTTGTTTTGCAAAGAGGAACTGCAATTCCATAATGGGAAGCATGTGGTCGCAGCACATGTGGTGTCGTGTGTTGTGTAGCCCTGTGCCAGATTTCCTTTGTATGTTTGTCGCTGTTGGTTTTTTGATGGTGTGTCATTTCATAGGTGTAGGAAACATGAAAAAGGACATAAACGAAACTTGAAGCATCATATTTGACAAACATACACCAGGTCATTTGATACCTGATTAATTACCAGGCAGTGCAGTTTTTCTGACTGTTGTGACTGTGTGGAATAAGTTCACATCAGTATTTGACAGGGAGGTCTTTCAAGTTTTATCTTCTGTATATGCCAGAAAAAAAAAATATGGAAGTTGAATTGCCAGTTGCAATGGCACATTGCAGGGCCATGAGCAGAGAAGTCTTCCTGACTATGCAGATCAGCATGAATTTTGAAGCAGTATTTTGAAAGAAAAGTTTTAGCTTGATATTCTTGTTGATTTGCCAGGGAGAAAAAAAAACATGGGTAGGGAAGTCTACCTGACTGCATGCCAACAAGAATTTGCTTTCCTGGATTTTACAGGAAAGATTTCGTATGATTTCTGTCTGAACAGGGGATAAAAACAAAATGTTGTTTATGACATATATTTTGTGGGGGGGGGGGGGGTGCACAGATTTCACGCGTTGGGTGCTATTCATGAATTGTTAAACATGTGAAAATATCAACTCTGATCATAACATGAATGGGACGTGCACACATACATTTCTTTATTCTTTGCTGTACTCCATGATTGTGAATTTACATTGTAGCTCGTGAAATTGTTGGGAAGTCCCGATTCTCAAGGAATTGGACTCGCTAAAAACATGACGTATGCAGTAGCATTTGAGCAAGCCCAGTTCTTGTTACATTCCATGTTTACAATCATGGATTATATTCGCAGGTTCAACAATGACCCGTCCATTGACATCTTGCTTTTGACCACTCACGTGGGAGGACTCGGTCTCAACTTGACCGGTGCCGACACGGTCATCTTTGTGGAACACGACTGGAATCCGACCAAGGATTTACAGGTGAGCTTTGATTAGATGTTTATAAAATATCTTGTTTGTTTCATTTTTTTCAAGTATGAAGTATTATTTTCATAAATCTTAATCATAGAAGGAGAATTAAAAAGTTTTGAAGTTGATTGATATGGGATTGCATCACACTGTATTTCTATCAGAACCATACAGTGAATAATTATGTAATGAAAGGTTGGCTTTTTTGTAGGAAATATTTTTAATGGTTTAGGCATGAATGGGCAATGATATTAGGGGAAAATGATAATATTTCAATAGAAAAGTCAAATGTTCTTTGTTGCTAACTTCTTGGCAAGTTCTAATGAGCCTTTGATACAAGTACATGCTAAACACATTTCTACGACAGTGAAAGTGAAATGTGACATTACTCAGAATCTGGTATCGACAGGATGTGTTCGGTAATCTTTGAGGTCACTGTAGAGCTGTTTTCTAAAGGTTTGATGCTTATAATGATGTGATGATATTGCCATGGTAACAACTTTCACCCTCGACCATTCAATTGGGCTGCAGGCCATGGACAGAGCTCACCGTATCGGTCAGAAGAAGGTGGTCAATGTCTATCGTCTTGTCACCAGAGGCACGCTGGAAGAAAAAATCATGGGGTAAGTTGACCAACGAGCTCTTTATTGTTGTGAAGTTTAAGAAAATTCCTACTACTGTATATGCTGGTTCCATGACATTTGCTCCTGCAACAGTTGCTCCCATGAAATATCTGCATGCTA
This sequence comes from Diadema setosum, assembly GCF_964275005.1. Classification (NCBI taxonomy): domain Eukaryota; kingdom Metazoa; phylum Echinodermata; class Echinoidea; order Diadematoida; family Diadematidae; genus Diadema; species Diadema setosum. The sequence goes on along the minus strand of NC_092692.1, from coordinate 4,669,355 downwards.
AGCCAAACATAAAACCTACCCTCAGACATAACCCTAACCCTAATCCTAATCCTCACATCAAATTAAACCTAAAACCCCATCACAACCTTAACCCTAATCCTAAGTCCTTTGAGAAAATAAGACCAGAGCAATTGTTGCAGAAGCATATGTCGTGTCACTGTATATATGCCACATATATTTTTGCTGTGTCTTTCTTTTAAAGATTTCGCTGGTGGATGGATATTTGTGAAAGAAATAACTGGTAAAAGATCAAAAAGTCTCCTGTAACAGAGATTTAATGTTCATCATCTCTTTTCCTCATATATTTGACAAGAAATAGTACTTATTTCTTAATTCCATTGCGTGGTTCACAATTTTGTGAATTCAATGACTCGTGAATTGTCTTGCAAGTCCAGCTACGTGAAAGATTATGCTCGTGAATTGAATTACCTCTCTGTATAATGGCTTGGAAGAATTGGGGGGGGGGGCACCTTTCTTGGGTATCGTACAGCCAATCACAAGGTAAGAAGATAGTGCCCTGACCTGGTTTAACATGGTATCCATCTAAGATCTCTAGCTACTCTCAGCTCGTTTGCTTGTACACTTCCTATGTAAAGGATGATTGGAATTATCACAATTTTTACATAATCATGAAAAGGGAAAAGAAGTTGTGAAGGCTCTCCTTCCATCACTGCATAATTTTGCAGTGCATACCATTAGCAGTGATTTCACAATGCAAAATTAGTTTAATTGGACAAGCAGGAGTTGTCTCTACTGAGGAGAGTGCACTCAGACAAACTAATGGTGAAATTTGTTTGTTTGTTTGTTTGTTTTTTCCAAATCCAGTTAAATGAAGAAAGTGCTGGATTTTTAAAAAGGCGTTGTTGCACATTTAACAAGGTAGTGCTTTTGGTTACAATCACATGCTGCAAGTAGAATACAAAAGTGGTCTTACGCCTTTACAACCCCTTTCGTTCTGGTTGTTCATGAACATAGTAGAAATGTGGGGTTTTTTTTGCATTGGTCAATAATTGAACAGCCCACAGCGAGAATTGAACTCCCAATGGTAAATGTAGTTATTTCTAAATTATTTACTTTAAACTATGGAATAATTTGATACAACACTTTGATATCTACAGTTAATTTTCTTAGAGGGCTTGTGTGTCAGACGATGGGAAACTAATGATGTGGTGAAATCATTACTTCATAAAATTTGCTGATCAGTGCAAGTTTGACCAATATCGCTGCTCTGCTAGGATGTGAACCTTTAAATCTCTCACTTTCTAACCTTTTGACAGAATTTTGATGGAGCGTACACACTATTCAAGCTGTCTGATCTTCCTGCATTTTGTTATCGTAAAACTTGAAAACGAAGAAGAGTTTCACTTTCCGCCAAAGGTAGTGGTGTAGCTTCACCACATTGCGAGGTGACCGCGAAATGAAGCAAATGAGAAGTGAAAGCATGAAGATTTCTGAAAGCCTTTCCCCTAAATTTCTTTACGAACAGACGTTTATGTCTGATATCCACTCGTCATTCTGCTGGTGAGGACAATTTTTGGCTACCACTGTGCCGGCTGGTATTGCTTTTTTGTCAGTGGGGAGTGGAGAGGGTCAGCCAGATATTTACTCAAGGCTGTTGCGCAAAAGTATCGGTTTGAGTTTTCGTAGAAGTGTAGAGACTGCGACTCAAGTGGCAGTAGAAGGGGTGGGGATGGGGTGAGGTGTCAAATTTCCAAAGCTTGGTCACTCTCTCTAGCACAGCAATCTTTTCGAATGGGCGTCAAGAAGATATTGGCCCCTCCAAGATTTAAAACAGCAAAGAGACAAAATAAAACAGTACACTCATGGAGATTTGGGTCCTAAAAATTCTCGATTAAAAAATGGGTTGTAAACAAATATGTTTTACTTCATAAATTTTTTTTTTTCTAAAATGGGATTTTGCATGACTGCAGAGTGTAATGCAGTTTCCCCAATTTTTAACCAAAAGTGAGGGTCTTTTGCCTTTAAACTACATGCTTTGCTGTGTATCAGTGTGTTGTTTTGATGTGCAGACTAGGAGGTTGACTACCCTGTCTTTGCTTGAATCGACGTATACCTGAAACCGTTGTACAGCAGAATTAAATGAAAAAAAAAGGCCACAAAAACCAAAATGTTTCAATCACATGTTTCCTACATCTTTTTCTTAAGCGTCATTGAGTTCATGGTTGTGTTTTTTTCTTATTTTATTTTGTGTAGTCCTAAAGCATTAAAAAAAAAAAAAAGCAAACAAACAAAGACAAAAGAAACATATAGGGTGTCTTGTACTCCATGCAAAGCACGCAATTACATACGTTTGTAATGCCCCGTCACACTTTGCCGGATATGGCAAACGCATTAAAAACAAATTTCGATTTTTGGCATCCGTTGATATCCGTTAAAATGCGTTTCATGTCCTTTTTATTCTTTGGAGGGACATTCATCTTCCGCTGATTTCCACCAGAGCAGCCAGAATACTTTGTGCATGCACAAAGTTTTTTCTCGCCAAGAACGGGTAGCGCGATCTGACCCTTGTCCGATAGTTGTACGTTTTCTCCTGTTTCTGTTCTGTGCTTTGTCGTTTTCCACGCGCTTCCATCCACTAGGCCTCCTGTAGAGTCCGTTGCTGCGAGAAATGGAACGGATGGAACGGCTATGTACAGCACAGTAAACGCGTACGCATGGTTCTCTGACGTTCGATGTGCGTCTCATGCGTCACCCATTTGTTCCTCATGCGTTCTGTCCTCTGGGCATGCGGTTCTTATTCGTTTCTCATGCATTTGCGCGCATTCCACTGTCCTGTACACAATCGCCCAAGGTGTGTTTTGTTCGACCGCTAGACCATGTACACTGTATGTACGCTCATCTGTAACGAAAAATTTACACTTTGTCCTTCGGATTGACAAGATTTAAACAGCGGATGAGCAAAATCTCACCCGTTTCTTTTACGGAGAGCCTTTGCGGCAAAGTGTGACAGGGACTTCAGCTGCAAAGCATTTCTTAATACTCTTAATGTACACGTATGTATTATGTCTTTATTTTCATATGTGCAATGTAAAGGGTGTCTTTAAAAGGATGGCGACTGCCACACTTTTTTATTGTTATTGTTGTTAAAGGCATTGTTTAGCATTTGCAGAGGGAACAAAACCCAGCTTTATTGTTTCAAAATAGTTCTAAATTGTGAGTTAGGGATAGAAACAACCAATGTAAAGATTTGAATCAGTATAATTAATATCAAGTATTGTTAAATATAAGAAATGTGAACAATAGTTATAACATGTTTCTAGGATAAACCGTCTACAGTTATGGTTTAGTCTGAAAAATAGTGATATCTCCTTATATCTTCAAGGTTTTATTACGAAATTTTTATATGGCAGAATGTTTTGTGATACAACTGACCTACACATATGCATCAAATGTGAGATCACGAAAATGTTTCAAATCACAGCTCCCAGTAGTAAACAGTACCTTTAAATAGCAGCAAGCAGTTTTGGCACAAGGCTAGCCAGCTTCTCATGAATCAGCCCTGTTGCTACCTGTTGCCAAGGTCTTACAGCAGGTGCATTAGCCCTTTACCATTTTGAGGTACAGTATTCATCGCATAATCGGGCATCTGATAATCGGGAACCTCGCTTAAATGACAAACGTTTCCCAGAAACATTTCCAATGCACGTTATATTCACTGGATAATCGGGCGGGTACCTCTGATAAACGGGACAATTTTTTTTCAAGCGATCTTTGATTTTGTTGATATTTTACACAAAAAATCTACCAAAATACCACAACAATATTTCAAAGATTCCCTATCAGTTGTCATTTATATCGAACTTACAAAGCAAGCTTCGGACTGGTGTGTTTTGATCTCCGTCCATCCAGTACACGTACATTTCAGCTCGCTGCCCGCCTTCGCTTTTCTGTACATGTGTATATATGGCGAGCTAGATCGCTACATATTGACAACACATGTACAGTGCAGTGATCGCGGCAAGTAAACAATCAAGCCGTGATGATTGAATGATTGAAGGACTTTTCATTGATGTTCCCACATCAGTTCTGGGTAATCATTTCCCATGGTTGTGGATATGTATTTATACGGAACGCCCTACGTGTCCAAGAATTCTACGAATGTTTAAGAAAGTGCTAGAGAGGTGACAGAAAAAGAACCCGTTTGCGATTATTCTACATCATTGCGAGAATGCAGGGAGAGCTGGAGGGTCGCGCCGAGGGGTAGCGTGATTGTGTATTCATGTACATGTACAGTACGTCAGTATGCGTGTGTGTGTGTGTGTGTGTGTGTGCACTACATGTACATGTCGTATGCCGTTAGTGTATGGTGAGTGCTCATCGCGAAATCGGGCACCCCGCCTAAAGGGGCCGTGTTTGCTACTCCCAACCTGTCCCGATTATGCGATGAATACTGTACTAGGGATACCGATTGCACAAAGTCAGAAATTAGAAGGGGTGGGGTAGAGGTGTGGGGTGTGCAAGGGGCAAGGGGCAGGTGGGGGGGGGGTTCAGCACTGTAGCAACTTGAGCAGGGATAGGATTGGAATCATACTGAAGATGCATTGTCAATGAAGAGTATTAGTAAAAAAAAAATATGGCCATGCCATCTTTCATGAATCAGTGCCCTTTGGCAAAATCACTTGTTTCCAGAAAGATTATGTAACCAGTAGGCAGCGATTTTACAGACAAACAGTTAATCGTGAATGAATTTGTGTGTTTAAAATGTCACACAGTCAGTCCCAAATGTCCATTGAGCAAGAGGGGGTGTGGTACTCAACATACTGTTAAGATGAATTAATTCTGTGCTTCGGTGGTTTCTTGACTAACAGACGAGGACTTGTTTGCTTTTCTGAAATGATTTGCATACACAGAGGTTGCCCCCAAACATGTTAATCACCATTCTATGCCTTACACAGAAACATACAATGTATGCTTTAGATTTCATGATGGTGTATAATCACATGTTGTGTGTTGTGCTATTTTGTGCTATTTAATATGTGCGTCTAGAAAATCATATCCAGTAGGTTAATGTCATTTCGAGATTCTTTTTTCTTTTTTTTTTAATTAAGAGTTTTATGACTTTGCTTTCTTATTGCCGCGAAGGTTCTTAACATGAGACAGGGAAAACGATATGATGAAAAAAAAAAAAAAAAGAGAGAAAGAGAGACTCCAAGAAGGAAGGGAGGAAAAGTGATGGGGAAGAGGAAAGAAAATTGCACTGGGAAGAAGGAGAAAGAGAAGGAGACATTGGTTAAGAGGATATAAATGGAGAGGAAGGGAAAGGAGGAGAAGAAAAGAAAAAGAAAAAAGAGAAGAAGAAAAACTAGAGGAAAAGGAGAAATGGAAGATGAAGAAGGCAAAGCTATAAAGCTGTAGAAGAAGAAAATGTGGAAGAAAAGCAGGAAAAGAAAGAAGGACAGCAAGTCAAAGATGTCAGAGACAAACAAAAACTAAAAGGGGGAAGGAGAGTGAAGGGAGAGAAGAACAAAAATATGGGTTTCTTTTTATATTAAAGGTCTGAGCCTAGACTCGTGCAAAGTTTGCCAAAGATCGTGCCAGGCCCAATTTTCAGCAGTGGATAAACTTTTTGCAGACAAGACGGGATGGTGCGCTTAGGTAGGATGCTGCCTTTAAAGGCTAACCAGTGTCACTTGACTCAGGGGGTAACCGTGTTAGCGAAAAATCCACACGGGAAAACCCCTGGTTCATCGTGGTCCAAGAAAGCGGTGGAATTACCCCCAAATCATTGTACTTCCCACTGCACGTGTAAACAGGATATTCGATATTGGAGATGGCGTGGACTTTGAATACACAGCATTTCATCAGCCTGTGGGGTTGTATGTGCATTGCAATTCATGCGGTCACAGTGAACATTCCCAGAATTTTTGCATCTGTTGGTTATCGTGAGGTGTTGATATCTAATCATCCATTATGAATGTATTATGTCATTATTCTTGAATTTTATTTTTTTTTTTTGGGGGGGGGGGGTGCAAGAGGAGAATGCAAGTCAGCATCATTTCTGCCTTGCACCAGTATGAAATGCAAACAAAGAAAACATTGTTTTACCGATAGAGAATTCCTTGGCTGTGAGCACAGGAAGAAAAAGTCAGAGAGACAAGTATGCCTCAGTTTAAGACGATAATCTACAAGGAAAAAAGAGATGAATAGAAGGTACGACTGTGGTGGTACTGGGATCACACACACACACATTTGTATGGAATAGGAATGCTCGAAAATTCTTCTAGTAGTATCCTTGAGCATAGAGTTTAGAGGAGCTTACGATTCAAAAAACAATTTGTTATAATTTTTGGTGTAACTTTGGCCATTTGCTTTAGGGGAATAAGATTGATAAAGACTAGGAGTACAGTTATTTAAAGATATTTGAGTGATACTGAATATAAGATGCAGAGATTGAACTCATGCACTCCTTATCTAATATGAATGCTCCACGATTCTTTACAGAGAATGTCGACACTGGAAACTGAATTCACAATATTGAGAGCAGACTCCTTTTTCTTCCTCTTGTGGCACATGCATTTGAAATTGTTCTTGTAATAGATGGGTTCTTGTTTAGTTAACAATGCCTACTGGTTTGTTTTCAACAGGTCTAGGCATCTTCAGAATACATTGAATTAATGCTCAAGAGCTTTAGATACATTGGGTTTTTTTCTCTCATTTCTAGGTCCGTGTGATCGGGAAATTGAAAGACTAGATGGCATTGTCAGTAAATGGTACACCTGTAACGTTGTGTTTTATTTTTTGATGGAAAACAGGAACCAGTGAAAGTATCAATGCCATTGTTGTGATGAAAGCAAGGTTCAGTGTAGCGGTTGAGAAGGTGCCAAGGCAAGTGATAGCACTGTTACAGTCTCACGCCACATAACAGGTTCTGAGCTCAGCACTTGTTATAGTAGGACCTACATGTACATGTATACTGTTCAGAGAATTACACATGTATGTATTCCCAGTCAAGACATGTCAGTAATGTCAAAAATATGTAAGGTGTCAAAATTATGACGAGAGACTTGAGCCAAAAGTTGTGAAGCATCTAGCAGGGTAAATGGTGATTTGGGTGATGAGGGTACTGGTAATGAAAGTTATAATTACTATCGATTTCATGATGATAATATTGAAAATGATGATAATGATAATGTTAACAACAGCAGTGATGATAATGATGATGATGATGATAGATGCAGTCTTATGAGAAGAAGGAAAAGGAGAGGAAAAATTGAGTCTTGTATCATGGTGTGTCTGTCACATTTCTGTGACTTGAAAATGTCATCTATTTTTTTTTACATTACCAAAAGTGCTTAAGTGCACAATATTTTCATTGTTGTTTTTGTTTTACTGTTAAAGGCTTCTTTCGGTTGCCTACCAGTCTTTTAATTCTCCTTTTTTTTTTTTCATGTAGAAACTTACATTGATTGATACTGATTGCCACATCCAGTTTTACATATATTGTATGACAATCTCATCTGTTTAATTCTTGTCAATACCTGGGCAAGGTGTTTGCATATATATTCCATACAAGATAACATCAACATCATCATCATTTGTGTTGCTGTGGAAACAACTGACACAGAAAAGAATAAAGGTCAACTCTATACTAGTAATTCTCTGTGTCTTGACGAGACTAATGTCCGAGGGCACGCATTACTGGCTACTACTCAAGGATGTTGACCTCGGCCACTGCCTTTAACTCAAAAGCCAATTAGCCCGCAATGATGTTTGTTGTAGCAATCATTTCATAAATATGGCCTCTCCATGTTGGCCCTTCCCTTCCCTCCCTGCAGCCCAGGGGGGCAGGAAGGTCATTCCAGGGGGAGGGGCTCCCTGGGAGTCATGTGACAGGTCAGGTGGTCAGTCATCTGCCGCTATATTTGGCTCACATAGTGTGGTTTGCCTCTTTGTGCCCCTTTGCAGCAGGGAGGTACACGGACTGGTCAGTGGGTGATGAGTATCACTGCTGAAGGCTACTCTAACTTGGCATCGTGCAAGTGCCCTGGGGTGAATGATTGTGATCATGTGACTGTCACATGGCATACATGCTTCTGTCCACAAGATTTCACATTTGAAATATCATCTTCTATGCTTTTTCTAAAAGGAAAAGTGTTTATCATTACTGTATCATATTTTAGTCGGGAAAGTTCATCTTTACCATTCTTGGCAGGGATGTCTTTTTTTTCTTTTTTCTTTTTTTTCTTTTTTTTTTTTGGGGGGGGGGCAAGCCATATAATGTTATTTTTCAATTGATTTCTTCATCTACAAATTTCTTTCTATTTCACCCAACCTGAAACAAAAAGCCTATCAGAGTGTCAACCTTTTCTGCACATTGAGTATGAGTGTGATGCAAGCAGTGATTTTGTCTGTGATCAAGATTACTCATTTGAGTTGCCAATTTGCTTACCACACGAGAAGTCTTCCCGTTATGAATTCACCAAAAAAATGCAAGCGCACACAGGTAGAGTTTGGTATTTGCCCAAGAATGTCCTGCCCCATGTAATCACCCAAAGTCCCAAACATCATGACAAGATCTTACATGTGGTGTGAATCAAGTGTCTACTTATATTATTTGCTTTCCTTCATTTTTGAGAATGTTCCCGTGGGAGAGACCCTGACATTTTCCTGACACAATGATTGGGATTGATGCCAATGAGTGTCATTTAAGTGTCATCTCCTCTTAGGCAAGCTGTGTAAATATCAACATCCGACTTTTTTTTTTTTTGTGGGTCAGCTGGACGAGCATCAAGGTCATGAAGTTTGCTCGCTTCTATCGTAATGTCAAGGGGGGGGGGGTCTTAAATTGGCAACAGTGCTTGTAAACAGGCACTAGGGTTTATGTCATTGTGCTTTGTTTTGTAGCTGTCCCATGCAATCCTGAAGTCCCAGTTGGAATACCTCAAAATTGTTGGTGCATATATGTAGCGTCTTAACACTTAAAGGTAGCCCGTCCCTTTTGCATGCAAATTTTTGAAAAATTGGTGAGAACACTTATTTATTGAAGAAAACAGTATTTGGATACCTCCTGTAAATTTTGAACTCAAGTGGGTCTTTATTTGTTTAGTTAAACTGACCGTTAAGATTTGAATAATTTTTGCAAACTTCGCAAAAAGTACAAATCTAAATACTAGTCTAGTTTTACAGACCTGTGTGATGCACTTAGTTGTACATGTAGTTCATGTAAGTGGTGTGTTGTTATTTGCCATTGATAACAAAGTAAGAGAAGCTAGTGAATTCAAATGACCTCCAAACATGCACAAACTCACCTTAGTTATTCAGTAACCTAAATACTTGCATCTGAGCGAGATTCAAGTCCAGTAGAAATGGAATTTTCACCATTTTGTCATTTATCTACTTCTCGGAATAATCTTGATCGCAGCTACTCGCTCAGCGATAACTGCGTTGCACAGGAGCAGACAGCGCAGCACGATGTACAAAACACACGGCAGCACAGCAGCGAGCACCGCGATTGATCTGAATGTAGCGGTGCTCGCTGCTGTGCTGCCGTGTGTTTTGTACATCGTGCTGCAGCTGTGCCTAGTACACAGAATACGTTACGGTGAGCGTTTGGTGCATTATTTGAATTTTTATGGCTAACAACCTTCAAATATCACAGAAATGTTAAAGATTTACAATAGTCTTGTCATTCTGGTGGAATATATCACGTTCTGTGCTATTTGGGAAGGAATGCAAAAGGGACAGGCTATCTTTAATGTCCAGCCCCATTTCACTTTTTTTTTTCTTTTGATGTTTGTTCTCAAGTGTCTTCAAGTCACAGAGAAAAATATCTTTTTGTTTCCTTTCAACTCTATGTGCGAATGCCTCTAATGCAGAAGCAAGATCCTCTTTTTCTCAGGGTCAGGGGCAACTCTTTGACCAGTCAATACAAGACCATCCCCTGTAATAAGGAAATTTTAAGGAGGGGATGGGGGGGGGATGGGGGGGGGGATGAGCAGTGGCCATTAAAAGTGATTGCTTCCATATTCAGCCTGTATCTGAGACTGAAGATGCAAGTGTGAATGCAAAACATCAAAGTCACTGATTTGTGTCATAGTGTGCTAACTAGTGAGATCATGGTTAGATGTGGAATGTCTGAACATGCTTGCCTTCGTCACAATGACCTACTGTGGCCATTTTCTTCTTCTTTAATCTAATAGAGGTGAGATTGATCATGATACAACCATATGTGGCCATTTTCTTCTTCATTAATTCGATCCTGATATAGATGACGACATGCCCGGTCTTGATATCCAATCACCAAGCAATTTATCTGACAGCATTTCCCTGTGTAATCTGATCTGCAAATGTGACACTGGTATATTCAGAACTTAATAACTCCCTCTTGAAAACACACACACAAACTCCCGTAGATAATGCAAAAAAGAGAAAATGATACTGAGAGCCTGATAGATGCCCTTGTAACAAGTGCTCAGGAAATGCATCTACAGAAACAGATTAGTTTTCACCAATTGATAATGTACACTTCCAATTTATTGTTGTTTGTGTAAACAGTGCTGGGCAGGCAACTGTTTTTGATGCGAGGAAATTGCAGCAAAAGGTGATACAGATACGTGACACTTGCCAAGCTTGTGTCAAATCTGACGTCATCTGTGTGTGGCGTGTTGAACATTCTTGGAAACAAACCAACCGTTTTGTCACAATTTCGGTATCAAAACACTAAGTTTTGATTGCCCTTGATAAGGGAATGAAACTGAATATGCATGTAAATTGGGTGAATGTGGCAATATTAGTAGAGCACATCAATGTGTGAGGATAATTGGACAATCCTTTCAAAAATTACGAGATTTTAAAAAGTTTTGGTAAAAGCCGTTGCTGGACAGTACCACATGGCTGGAATAGAAGACTACAACAGTTTGTGATGTCAGTGCAGGCAACATTATCAGGAAAATGTGAAGAGAATACCACAAAATTTGATTTCTTACAAAAAGCACACATTTCCTCGACTTGTTACTGACATACATGTGTGTTACGGGGAATACTATTCCCCTTGGCTTTCTGAATGCGGTAAGTGCTCTTTCATTATGCTAGAAAAGAAAAAATATATTGAAATCTCGTTTTATTCTCTCTGTATCACTGACTTGCAGTGACGTCATGAACTGTTGTAGTCTTTTCATCCGGCGATGATGGCATCGAAACTTTAACATGTCATAATTTTAGAACGGATTCTCTGACTTTCCTCGAACTGCAATGATGTGTTCTACTGATATTGCTGCATTTGCTCAATCCACAAATATCTTTGGGTTTCATTTTCCTTTAAGATTCCTTTAAGTGTGTGTGTGTGTGTGTGTGTGTGTGTGTGTGTGTGTGTGTGGGATGAAGGAGATCTCCACAATCAACTCCTGATCAAACACATCGTCTGCAGAAAAGAATGATATTTTTCTCTACGCATTGCTGTCAAGCATAGAACCATTCTTTCTTAAATCAGCACATTGCGGTTGGTTGACCCAGTAAAAAATTACAAATATACAACAGAAATCTTATAGGAAAAAAAAAATGATGGAGGAAACTAAAAAATATTGCCCCCCCCCCTCCCAAAAAAAAAAAAAAAATTAAGTAGGCAACAATATAAACATATTATATATATATATGTAGCGCCCGCCCGGGGAGGGGGGCGTGTCTGAATAGACAAGAGAAGATAAGACACTGTGTCAAGCTTGGATGCGTGGTACAACAGAGTCATTTTATTCTATATCTCTACTTCAACAACTAATAATCATATATCGAAATGGAAAATGTATATTTACAAATGAATATTTACATAACAAACACTATAAAATGTACTGATGAACGTCTCATCATAACTTGTAACGCTTCATGATACGAATTGTATCGATTATACCATAATAACGACAACAGTAACAATAACCACTCCTTATAACCCGAAACACTTCATTCTTTAAAACACTATTAACATATCTAACAATCCTCCGATATATCAGTCTATCATTCCTTGGAATGAACTTTTCATAATTCTTGAAACTAATCAACCAAAACTCATTCTTAACTCTCAGATTACCTTTGTAATCCTTTTGCCTTTAAAAACAAACATAACCAAATTAATATTAAATTCACAAAATACAAATGTAAAGTCTGTACCTAATCAGCCATCATATTCATGCCTTCAAAATAACCTTGTTATCTTGCATGAGTAAACCTGACATCTAACATGTATTTCACCATGACTAAATTGTCATGAAATAATATACTAAAACATATTCTTCTTTCAATCTTTAACTCTCTTTTTACTTTCAGCAACTCAATGAATATAACTACAAGAATGTTAGCATTATCATCCCTATAATTTCTACTCAATGATTTACTATCTTTAATCTCTAAGACTGCAGGTCATTCGTGCGCACAAGACCCTTGAAATAATAATATTTCACTCTCAGTCTTCATTATTAACACATAATCATTTGCTCTGCAAATGCATTTCTTCATGTATTCTAGAAGCTATCATAACTTCGCATAACATGACTAAACGCTGAAGGTATAAACTGTACCTTGCCATTACTTCTAACTCTCATGACTTTAAATAAAATATATATTAACCTTGCCCTTCTGAGGCCAGACATACGCTATTCACTATAGCATTTATATATACAAGCACTACAAGGTGACAATAAACTAGACATACACAATGTAACCAACTACAACACTACAGCATTCCCACACTCTGGTAGGGGCTTAATCCTAGAACTAAACAAATCACAGACTGCCCAAACTTCCTGCCTCCACACTGAACACAGCATCTCAAACAGCTACTTTTATTCAAGACTGGTAATACACTACATCATGCAGTCTCTTCTCTTTCAGGTGAGGAGAAGAGTGGGGAAATCTCCTCATAAAGCTCAAACTAAAACAAAGAGACTGGCTGACTGTTCAGCACCGTTTTCTCAATGAATAGAGTAGAGGGACAGAGTTAGGGAGAGAGAGAGAGAGAGAGAGAGACAAAGCAAAAGAGGGGAGAGAGAACTAAAGCAGGCAGTTACACTAGTCTATGTTCAGACCCTTTTTGCTGAAAATTCACTAGCCATTGGGTTCACCCTGTAATACACTATATTTACATTTCTAATAATTTAAAGATGAACAGGTAACATACTGTAACACCAAATGCATCCTCAAAGCTGTAAGTCACATCAATGTTATATCACCATAACTTTTGCACATATAGAAATACTCCAAGTGGGTCTAGATTGTGAGACTAATCTCTTACTTGGAGAAGTTCTCATAAAGTTTCTTATCAGCATTGTTTCTCACCCCTGAAGCTTTCTGGTCAGTTCTTTGTTCTAGTGTGAATCATGGGGGTGCGTTGGCACTCTTTTCATTACACTCTTTCAATACTCTATGTACTACCCTGTGCTGGGTGTGTTCATACTCAAGGAAGGTATATACAATTCTAGTGCTGCATGCGTAACAGCACTGCTTCTGACCCAACGTGTATCAAACTATTTTGGATCACACACTATATACATAGTACATTGCCGATATACATTCTCATAAAACATTAAGTCTCATCTTCTTGACAGATGGATATTATGACATATTATCTTGGTTGAGATGGGACATTCTTGTTTCACCAACTTCTCGAAAACTTAGATGGAGAGTGACATGGAGCTTTCATTCACTCAAGTTTCTTATTACAGAACATAAAATCATTGCATTCTGTTCACAAAAGCATCTCATCCCGTTAAAGCTCTCATTATATTTCTCAAAACATGTTTGGTTCAATAATCATTCTGAGAGAATAACTATAAAAAGTATGAAAAAGGTATTTCTTACCTGAATAGACAAGAGAAGATAAGACACTGTGTCAAGCTTGGATGCGTGGTACAACAGAGTGAAGAACCAAGCCAACATCCAAGCTGGTTGGGCTTTTCTTATCTCTCTTCCAAGAAAGGGGCTGGGCCACTCTCCAAATGGGGAGGGGCAGCATCTCACTTTGAGGGACAAATAGCTATTTACCTTCATGGTCACTTGCCATTAGGACATAGGGGAACAATATAGTAACAACAAAAAAATAGGGGGGGGGGGCAATTCTGTGGGGCTCCACACCTTCCCCTCCAAAAACAAAATGTCCCCTGGACATTTTAAACCTGATGATCATCTAAACAATTTGGGAATTAACGAAGAGATGCATGTGTGAACGTCATTGCTCTGATCAACATAAATTATCATCATTACCTATCTTTATAACATAACAGCATTACACTCTACAGTATCATGATAATTGTATCATTTTTGAATAACTGATGCAATATGCTGGATATCAGTGTCTTCATATTTAACTGTTCGAGAACGCTGTTCCCCCCCAAAAAAATTCTTTAGTTGTACTCCCCGACACTAACTTTCAGAGGATATCATGTAATTTTCTTCCTCACAGTGTGCCAAAATTATACGCCCAAAGCACCATTAATTTGATTTTTGGTGCATTTTGCTGCATTACATCAATTTCATTATCATACCAATTAAACTATCATTTCTTTCATGTTGAATCTATCCCTTGAAATATGAATCTTAACAGTTTCTCCAGCGCTTAACGCAATTTGATCACGTTGCTGGCATGGCAGGTCCTGACATCTCCCAGGGAAAGTGATGTGGCTGGAAGTCCTGCAGATCTCCGGGTCCCGGTGTTGGCCAATGGTAGGGAGGTCTGTAGTACATCGACAAGCCTTGCGTCCGCGACTGGGGTACAGGTGACGTCTGCCGCTGCTGATGTGGGGCAGGTGGTCGTGGCCCGGGTTGTAGCGACGGTTGAAGCGGTAGTTGCGTTCGTGGTTGCGGTGGTTGTTGCAGTGACTGGTGGATGGGGAATCGTGGAGGTGGGTATGGAGTGGGTGGAAACGGTGGTGGCGTTGAATGGTAGTGTTGAACCGGCGGCCGAAGTGGTGGGAAGAAGCTTGTACAGTTCGTAGGATATGGAGTATTTGACGTCACATTCTTCTCCTGGTGACCAGTTACCATGGCTACATTCTGATTTTCTGCGTCAGGATGTATGACAGGCTGACCTAGAGTATCGTAGGTGAAGGTTGTTGGTGTTCTCCTTCTTCTTGAACTCCTTCGTAGAACAGCCCCTTCACTTTGCGGTTCCGTGGTATCTTGCACATCCTGTGATGCATCACCATGACCTAGGTGTTGTGTCAGTGGAGCTCCCACATTGGAATCATTTTGGTCAGCTGAGTCAACTTCAACATCTTGGGTACCCAAATTCTCTTGTGACTGGCTGGAGTTATCTTCCACAACTTCTACACCTTCTACCTCTGAGTCATCACTAGACTGGTTAGGCTCATCTGCCAGGTTGGGTGCCCTGTAGTGTCTTGCTGCCCAATAATAACTTTCTTCATCGGAGCTTGATGTGTCAGTCATTGGAGTAGGGCGCTGTTGCTGCTTACGCCTAACAGGGGGTCTCTGTCTGGGCTGACGGGCTTCATGCCGAACCTCTGGAGCTGCAGGTAGGGAGTCACATGGCATCAGATGATTCCTATGGAGGGTCCGTGTACGTCCCTTCCCACTCTCTGGTGCAACAATGTATACAGGGATGGAATCATTACTCTGTTTGATGACTTTGTAAATGTCATCCTCCCAGTATGGCTGAAGCTTACCAGGTCCTCTTCTAACCAGCACTCTGTCTCCCTTCCTAAGAACTGAACTGCAGGCTCTTTGGTCGTATTTCTTCCTTCGGTCAGCTGCTTGGTCTATCTTGGAAGATGCCAAACGGTATGCTTGTTCCATCTGTTGACGCCACTTCTCTGCATACTCTTGGTGGCTCACAGCAGGCTTTCCATCTTCCGTTGTCTCTAAGCCGAAAGCGACATCAACCGGCAGTCGGGGCGATCTTCCGAATAGAAGGAAGAATGGCGAGTACCCTGTAGTAGCGTGCTTTGTGCAGTTGTACGCATGCACAACTTTGGGCAGGTGGTCCTTCCAACGAGAACGCTGTGCGGTAGTGAGGGTCCTCAGCATTCCCAACAGCGTCCGGTTGAAACGTTCCACCTGTCCATTTCCTTCAGGGTGGTAGGGGGTAGTATGGGACCTGGCTATGCTGCTGTGCTGACAGAGCCTCTCGAACAGCCTGTTTTCAAATTCTCGTCCCTGGTCATGATGTATCCTCTGTGGATATCCAAACCTAAGGATAAAATCATTAAACAGGCAGTCTGCTGCTGTCTTGGCGGATTTATTTTTGGTAGCGTAGGCTTGAGCAAATCTTGTGTAGTGATCCATGATCACAAGAATGTACTCATGTCCACCTACGCTCTGCTCAAGATGGAGGAAGTCTAGTGAGACCAGCTCGAACGGTTGAGTTGTTACGATTGGGGTCAGGGGTGCTGTTGTTCTGTGAGGGGGTTTTCGTTGTTTCAGGCAGTGGCAAACTGAGGTTGTGTAGCGCTCTATGTCCCTCTGCATATGTGGCCAGTAGAAGCGCTCCCTAGCGAGGCTTGTGACCCTTTCTGCACCCTGGTGACCCATTTCATCATGCAGCTGCTCCAGTACAAACTGATGAAACTTGGCTGGCAGCACCAATTGGGTGTAGGTCCGGGTCTTCCTGTACAATAGGCCATCTTCCCCAATCTGGAGTTGATTCCACTCATGGAGTAGTGACTTGGAAGCCTGACTAAAGGTTGACCGTTCTGTTCTGGAGGGAAAGACGCCCATTTCCTTGTTCCTTTTTATCGGGGATATCACCTCGTCTTCCTCCTGGGCCCTCTTGATGTCTTCTTTAGTCCAATTCCTTGTCACATCAGCTACTCTCTCGCTATCCTCGGCCAGTTTCACTGCATCAACACCAAGCGTAATGAAAGCTGCATTACAGTTAGCATTCTCTGAGCAAACAGCTGACTGGATGGCTAGGATGCACGGTTGATTTACCTCCTCAGTGCAGTCTTGTCTGTACTGCTCAAGGTTGGACGGGATGCGGGAGAGTGTGTCTGCAACACGGTTGGTCTTCCCAGGCAGGTAGCGGATAGTGAACCGGAAGTCAGCTAACTCAGCTACCCACCTCTGCCCTGTTGCATTCAACTTGGCTGTTGACATGACGTAGGTGAGTGGGTTATTGTCAGTAAAGATGGTGAAGTGCTTGGCGTAAGACAAGTAGTCCCGGAAATGGTCTGTGACAGCCCACTTCAGTGCCAAGAACTCCAATTTACCGCTGTGGAGATGATAGTTCTGCTCAGCTGGAGAGAGTGTCCTTGAGCCATAACCAATTACACGTTCTTTGCCACTCTGAATCTGAGTGAGAACCGCACCTAGGCCATCTTGGGAAGCATCAGTGTAGAGACAGAAAGGCTCATTGAAGTCTGGATAAGCCATTATCTCAGGTGAGGACAGGGTGTTGATTAGTCCCTCCAGTACCTCTTGGTGACTTGCTTCCCACTTGATAGGTTGAGTAGATGGAACGGTGTTTCCCTTCCTTCCTTGCTTGTGAGACTTTTGCTGTGGTGGTGTGTCTGGTGAAACCTTGAGAAGTTCGTAGAGTGGCTTGGCCCTCTGGGAGAAACTCGGAATGTACTTCCTGAAGTATCCGATGAGGCCGAGCACTTGACGAACATCTCCTACAGTCCTTGGGACTTTCTCTACCAGGGCCTGTAGGGCATCTGTATCCTTTGTGTCAGGGGCGTGTCCTTCAGCAGATACAATCCTACCCAGGTACTTGACTTTCCGCTGGAATAGGGTGCATTTGCTGGGCTTCAATTTGATGCCATGTTGTTGCACTCTTCTCAGGACTTGGCGGATGTGATCGACATGCTCTTCAAAGGTGCGGCTATACACCAGGATGTCATCCAGATAGACTACACAGCATTCGTGCGCTAATCCCTCGAGGCATCTCTCCATGTATCGCTGGTACACTGCAGGGGCATTTTTGAGGCCAAAGGGTATCCTTTTCCATTCATAAAGACCCCAGGGTGTTACGAATGCGGTGACATGCTGGCTATCTGGGTGAACAAACCCCTGGTGGTATGCCTTTCCTTGATCCAAGGCCGAGAACCACTCACTCCCACCAAGGCCATCCAAGACATCCTGTATCCTCGGGATTGGTTGGCGATCGTCGATGGTTTTCTTGTTCAGGCCTCTGTAATCAATACAGAGGCGCAGGCTACCATCCTTCTTGCGGACACAGATGATGGGAGATGCATATGACGATGACGACCTGGTGATCCATCCCCTCTCGATCAAGTCCCGGAGATACTCTTTCACCTCAGCATAGAGTGGTCTTGGGATGGAAACATATGTCCTGTTTACCGGGGTGTCATCCCTCAATGGGATCTTCATTTGGAGGTCCTCCACAACTCCTGCATCTTTGTCATCCTTAGCGAAGGCTCCTCTTTCTTCCCGTAACATCTGAAGGACATATTTCTTTTGGGCAGGGGAAAGCTCAGACAGGTCCATGGAGTTGAACAGGTCATCATTTTGGTCTGTTGATGCTTGCTCTCTCGGGTCTGTCATCTCTTGGCTGGGTCGGACATCAGTGGAGAGGGACTGGACTTGGTGCAGTCTGCCTAGAACTGTTCGTGCTCCAAGTGTTATCTTGTGCTTTGTGGGATTGTTGATCGGAAGGATGACTCTGCTACACTTCCCCTTCTTTACTCTTAGGAGGCAGTCTTCAACTTCCAATCCATCCATTCTTTCACTGTCTGATGCCTGGAACAAAACATCTAAGGGCTTGTCAGGGACTTGAACATGTACTTGGCAGATCACACCTACCGTTTCCTTTGGAGGGATGACTATGCTTCTTTTCCCATTCCTGACGAACGCAATCCCATCATCGTCACTGTCATTGAGTAAGGAGAGAAGTCCTTGGGCAGTACAATGCTCCATTCCAAGGGAAGCACACAGTGCAGACACCTTTACTCCTTGGGTGGCTGGTGCATTTGCCCTTGTCACCTCTTCAATCACATTGAATCCGATGATGGGTGTCTCGATGGGGTCTGGAGTAACGAGTGTGGGCACCTCGATGATGTCCTCTCTTGAGTCGATGAGGCTGAAGTGCATCTTTATCCAACCTGTGAATGGAATTTCCACACCGTTGGCTGCTTTCAGGTTGAGTCCTTGGTCCAGCAGGTCACTAACAGGATGAAGCTTAAGGTGGGGTAGGTTATCGTTTCTCCATCTTTCTGAGACAATGGTCACTTGGGCACCAGTATCCCAAAGAGCTTCAGTTTCTCTGCCACTTAGAAAACATCTGATAATACACCTTTCTCCCACTAGTTTTGAAACTTTGGCTGCACGTGATCTTGGTACTGGACGTTGCTGAAACTTACTAGTTATTGAGGCGGTGGTAGCTGTTGGCTGGGGCTGTTGCTGGGGAACCCGTTGCCCCTCCCGGATGCCCCGCTGGCGTTTCCCGGCTGTCCCTGGCGGTACCGGCATCCACGCTGGAAGTGCTCACTGCTCCCACAGCGAAAGCAGTGTTGGCATTGGTCTCCACAGCCCTGTGATCTGCAGCTCTGGCATCCCCATTCCCTTTGCTGGTGTCTCTGCTGCATCTGGAGTGGTGGAGTCTGAAGCTGCTGTGATGGTCTTGCTGGTGTGATCGCAGCAATCTCTGTTCTGATGAGTTGCTGCAGAGTCTCTTTTAGGTTGTCAATGTTGAAGGTGGTTGTAGGTTGGGTAGGTGGGTCTTTGGGCTTTTTGGCGGCGACTTGGGAGGTGGAGACTTCACTAACCTTGGCCCTCCTGGCTGTGCACTGCTTCTCCTGCCTCTCCATCTCGTTATTGGCAGCGACGTTCAGCCGCTCCAGAAGGACTTCATCGCTGGTGTGGACGTTTTGCAGTAGGGGTTTCAGGTCACTCTTGATGGCGTCAGAAGTGATACCTGTCAAGAGAGAGTGTAGAAACATACCTTGCACTAATGTCCCGTCATATCGGAAGGTGGCGTCTGCTTCCTTTGATGCAAACAAAATCTTTTGTCGCAGTGCCAGCATCCTCAGAAGAAATTCTTGGGGCGTCTCCTTCTGGCCTTGGACTGCCCTTGTTAAGTCGTGATACAGTTCGGTTGCTTCTTTTTCCCGGTAGTGGCTGCGAAGCAGTCGCCTCAGAACTGGTAAATCAAGATCTGGTTTGGACTCCAGGTAGGCGCGGAGAGGTAACCCGGGAACCATGGATCCTATGATGGCATCCACAATCTCTTCCTCTCCATAACTTCGAGCCAGTCCGCGGTCTATTTGGTGGACGAGGCTGGAAAACGACAGCTTATCCTTCTGTCCAGCCTCACCTATCTGCCCCTTGATCTTAAACTCTCGTCGGAACTGGTCATGGATCACTGATGCTTTCTTGGTCGGGATGGTGAGCTCCACCTCAGGCAGGGTCTTGACCTTTTCCTCCTCAGGCGAGGCCTTGACTGTCTCCATCTCAGGCGGTGTTTGAGCTTTCTCTCCAGTCATCTTCCTAATGCTCGTCTCGACGCTCTGGAGCAACTCCATCCCACCATCCGTCCTCCCCTCCACCTCATCACTGCAAAGAAAAGAAGTGACCACACGCAACACACCCAATTTTCCTTTCTTAGCAACTACTGTTACCTTTTCTTCTGGGATGCCGCACACGGTTGCAATTTGCTTCAGCTGCTCTTCTGTCAGTGTAGGCAGAGTGGCGAGGATTTCCGTCGAGAGTTCATCCATCCTGGGTCCAGATTCGTGTAGGTTAAGGACGACAAATCAGCATCTCGAGCTCCTTTTCTGAGTTTGCCGTCCTGGCAGGGTCGCCAGATTTGTAGCGCCCGCCCGGGGAGGGGGGCGTGTCTGAATAGACAAGAGAAGATAAGACACTGTGTCAAGCTTGGATGCGTGGTACAACAGAGTCATTTTATTCTATATCTCTACTTCAACAACTAATAATCATATATCGAAATGGAAAATGTATATTTACAAATGAATATTTACATAACAAACACTATAAAATGTACTGATGAACGTCTCATCATAACTTGTAACGCTTCATGATACGAATTGTATCGATTATACCATAATAACGACAACAGTAACAATAACCACTCCTTATAACCCGAAACACTTCATTCTTTAAAACACTATTAACATATCTAACAATCCTCCGATATATCAGTCTATCATTCCTTGGAATGAACTTTTCATAATTCTTGAAACTAATCAACCAAAACTCATTCTTAACTCTCAGATTACCTTTGTAATCCTTTTGCCTTTAAAAACAAACATAACCAAATTAATATTAAATTCACAAAATACAAATGTAAAGTCTGTACCTAATCAGCCATCATATTCATGCCTTCAAAATAACCTTGTTATCTTGCATGAGTAAACCTGACATCTAACATGTATTTCACCATGACTAAATTGTCATGAAATAATATACTAAAACATATTCTTCTTTCAATCTTTAACTCTCTTTTTACTTTCAGCAACTCAATGAATATAACTACAAGAATGTTAGCATTATCATCCCTATAATTTCTACTCAATGATTTACTATCTTTAATCTCTAAGACTGCAGGTCATTCGTGCGCACAAGACCCTTGAAATAATAATATTTCACTCTCAGTCTTCATTATTAACACATAATCATTTGCTCTGCAAATGCATTTCTTCATGTATTCTAGAAGCTATCATAACTTCGCATAACATGACTAAACGCTGAAGGTATAAACTGTACCTTGCCATTACTTCTAACTCTCATGACTTTAAATAAAATATATATTAACCTTGCCCTTCTGAGGCCAGACATACGCTATTCACTATAGCATTTATATATACAAGCACTACAAGGTGACAATAAACTAGACATACACAATGTAACCAACTACAACACTACAGCATTCCCACACTCTGGTAGGGGCTTAATCCTAGAACTAAACAAATCACAGACTGCCCAAACTTCCTGCCTCCACACTGAACACAGCATCTCAAACAGCTACTTTTATTCAAGACTGGTAATACACTACATCATGCAGTCTCTTCTCTTTCAGGTGAGGAGAAGAGTGGGGAAATCTCCTCATAAAGCTCAAACTAAAACAAAGAGACTGGCTGACTGTTCAGCACCGTTTTCTCAATGAATAGAGTAGAGGGACAGAGTTAGGGAGAGAGAGAGAGAGAGAGAGAGACAAAGCAAAAGAGGGGAGAGAGAACTAAAGCAGGCAGTTACACTAGTCTATGTTCAGACCCTTTTTGCTGAAAATTCACTAGCCATTGGGTTCACCCTGTAATACACTATATTTACATTTCTAATAATTTAAAGATGAACAGGTAACATACTGTAACACCAAATGCATCCTCAAAGCTGTAAGTCACATCAATGTTATATCACCATAACTTTTGCACATATAGAAATACTCCAAGTGGGTCTAGATTGTGAGACTAATCTCTTACTTGGAGAAGTTCTCATAAAGTTTCTTATCAGCATTGTTTCTCACCCCTGAAGCTTTCTGGTCAGTTCTTTGTTCTAGTGTGAATCATGGGGGTGCGTTGGCACTCTTTTCATTACACTCTTTCAATACTCTATGTACTACCCTGTGCTGGGTGTGTTCATACTCAAGGAAGGTATATACAATTCTAGTGCTGCATGCGTAACAGCACTGCTTCTGACCCAACGTGTATCAAACTATTTTGGATCACACACTATATACATAGTACATTGCCGATATACATTCTCATAAAACATTAAGTCTCATCTTCTTGACAGATGGATATTATGACATATTATCTTGGTTGAGATGGGACATTCTTGTTTCACCAACTTCTCGAAAACTTAGATGGAGAGTGACATGGAGCTTTCATTCACTCAAGTTTCTTATTACAGAACATAAAATCATTGCATTCTGTTCACAAAAGCATCTCATCCCGTTAAAGCTCTCATTATATTTCTCAAAACATGTTTGGTTCAATAATCATTCTGAGAGAATAACTATAAAAAGTATGAAAAAGGTATTTCTTACCTGAATAGACAAGAGAAGATAAGACACTGTGTCAAGCTTGGATGCGTGGTACAACAGAGTGAAGAACCAAGCCAACATCCAAGCTGGTTGGGCTTTTCTTATCTCTCTTCCAAGAAAGGGGCTGGGCCACTCTCCAAATGGGGAGGGGCAGCATCTCACTTTGAGGGACAAATAGCTATTTACCTTCATGGTCACTTGCCATTAGGACATAGGGGAACAATATAGTAACAACAAAAAAATAGGGGGGGGGGGCAATTCTGTGGGGCTCCACATATATATATATATATATATATATATATATATATATATATATATATATATATATATATATATATATATATATATATATATATATAGTATGTGTATGTGACATGTATATTATTCATATGCTTCCTGTGTGTGATTTGAAAAGTGCCAATCATGGATTTGGAAAAAAAAAATATTGAAGGAAGTTTGTCATATCAGGATGTAGTTGCAGTCACCACAGCCATTGGTAGATTCCCTTTGAGTCATCCTTTTTTTTATTACTACCGCAGATTGGTCGAATGTGAACTGACCTTTTAAGGACAGTATGACATTTTACTCAAACTTGATAGGGTCGATTGTGTCAGATTTATTTTTGTCCTTGAGGCAGTTTTGTTTTCATGTTCTGTGCCATGCAATTTTGATAGTTCAATTAATCATAAGTGAAGGTTCAGTTCACCTTTGGTCTATTTTCCAAGTAATTCAAGTTGTTTAGTACTTCACTCCTAAATGTCATTAATGTAAACCTGTGTGCTCAAACTCTGATCGGGTCAATGAAGCCAGATTGCATTCGTGTTGTTACTTTATTTCTCTTCCTCATCATATGTGAGCGCCCAGCTCAAAACCCACAAAAATTAGGCCAAAATTATTACTTTCTGTTTTTCTGCATAGGCTAGAAGAGAAAGCGCTAAGCTTAAAAGTGGTATGGAACTTGTTAGAATTGGGCCATCCTAACCCATTCAAAACAGGATTAAGATAAGAGAAAGTTAGGAGGTGTAATTTCATACAACAGGGAGAAAAGAGGATTATTTTAAAGATTAGGGTTACTCAGGTGTAGTTTGCAGCAGTATCAATGAAAATGTGTTCTATTTCACAGTGAAAGCAGCAAATCTCCAAAAAACATATATATATATATATATATATATATATATATATATATATATATGGCCCAGAAAAACTGCTAACATCTCAATTTTTGTTCAGTTTTAAGCTGCCAAATTTTGACAGTAGGTAGAGCCAAGATTACTCTTCCAGATAATTTGACAAACTTGGAAAATTTGAGTTAATCAACCCAAATGACATATTTAGGTTCATGTACAGAAAATCCCAATCTGCTACTTTTTGTGGGTTTTGAGCTACATAATGTTATATGTGACCGTGCATCACAAAACAAGCAAAAAGTCGCACACACTGAATTTGCGTGAGGACTGAAAATAGGTGAAATGTGTCAACCTAGCTGATCTTGACTTTTTCATATTTTCTGAAAGAGCAAGTCTTCTACTACATCATGTTAAAATTTGGGATCATAAAATGGTCAGAAAAGTGTGTTTTTTAGCTGTTTATCTTGAACATTTTTGGTAGAATACTGTGATTAGATGTGTCTTTAGAGTCCAATTTTCATTTCTGAGAAACCTTGTACACACTCTTCTCTTTCAACTCTAATAACTTTTGACAGGATGACGCTACTGCTTTGAAATATGGCAGTAATTATGGACAAAGTGTGTTTATAAGGCATGCTCAATTTCAGTTCAATTTGATAATCCCTTCATTGTCGTTACTCGTGTTTTTTGTCCCATTCATCGCACAGGCAGCACGGCTTGGTAAAGATTAAGCGCTTGAATAGACACTGTACTTCAGAGCCTCTTTTCTCAGTTCACACTTTTCCTCAGTGTGTGCTTTCTTTCCAATATTTACATAGGTTAGGAGAATCCATTTGAATTGAGTTATACATCATTTTAAAGCTTAGAGTCTACTCTTTCAGAATTTCCCCTTAACTAAAAATCCATGTCTGGCGACTTTTTGTGTGTTTTGTGCTGCAGGGTCACATATGGCCTTTTGGATTTGAAGGAAGGCACTATGAGCCTGTAACTAGAGTTAGTTTCATCATGGACCTAACGTAGGTCCATGGTTTCATTAGAGTTAGTTTCATCATCAACAACAACTATCTGATGCAAAAGTTGAATTTTGTTCATTTTCTATTCTTGTTCATTTCACTTTGACATCTATTATGCAGCTTTTTTTGACCCCCCCCCCCATTGCCTAGTTCTTTGTATTCACAAAAGTGAAACCTAAAAATCTTCTTTCTTCTCCTGTGGCACACCAAAAGACAATAGATCGTGTGATATTGTTCTCAAAAGTTCCTGCTTTCGAAGTCGTCTGCTGGCTGACAAGGACACGTGTGCTAACCTAGAGCAGAAATTGATGCAGACTGCTGTGTGGCACAAACATGGATACCAAGAAGGATATTGGGTTGTCTCACCCCCCCCCCCTTCCATTTCTTGACCTTTGCCCTTGACCTTTCCCAGCTGTGCTGACAAGGATGGACGTTCCATGGTATTCATCAGCATCTGCCGCATTGTCTTCCAAAGGAACTAAAATGAGACAGCACATGTCACAATCATAGGGGTATCATAAGCATGGTCTATGATAACATGACATTATACTCATATCCTCCCCCCCCCCCCCACATAACTGCTGACTCAAGGAAGAAAGTAGTTGGATTAGTTATGTGTATGTTATTTCATGTTTGTACACAGTATGTACATAATTTTAGAAACATACTTTATGGAATTCATAGGGTATCTTTAGGAGGCTCTTCAGTGTTTGGGTGTTTACAAAAGAACACACATGAGTTACTACACACACTTACAGAGATAGACACAGGCAACAACAACCCAAGTCCACAGACTGAGTATTATGTTTGTAGGGGCTCATACAACCCACCCCCCCCCCCCCAAAAAAAAAGAATACATTTTTGGCTGAGAACCAGAAGGGCGTTATTGCAATTTTGGGGCATATTGAGTTTTCCGTGTCACATCCATCTTGTAGATCTCAGTCTCCTGTTTATTATGGTATCAATTTCAAATATTTTCATTTTCAGTAAAATGTTCAATATCAAAACCACAAGGGTGCTATTTTCCTTGAAATTTTGAACAATGCTTTTGAAACTACCCACTTTTGGTTGAATAAACTTTTTATTTCATGCAAGTGGATTGCTTCGTTTTTATGTACGCTCAAATTTTAGAACGTAATAGTGCCCTTCTGGTTCTCAGCTGACGACATGTTGATAATATTCTGACACTGTTTGGAAGGAAATGGCACCATTCCTCTCTCTCCCCCTCTCTCTCCATCTATCTTTCTCTCTCTCCATCTCTCTTTCTGTCTCTCCTTTTCTTTCCTTCTCTCTCTTTATGATGGTCTGTGGCAGGAAAGGTCTCAGTGGCTATTTCCTGCTACAGGAAATCAACAGTCATGATTTGTCTTGGGAATGACGGAGACGGTCCCAACCAGACGTCTCTTCTCCAATTCCGCAAATCAGAGACCTAGAACCTAATGCCACTGACCGACCGACCGACCGACCTTTTTTGTGTTACGTGTTCCTGACTTGCTTCTGTCACTTCTAAATTGAGGAGAATTTACATACAATTGAGGAAAGCTATTTAAATCAATGCAATGGGAAGAAAAATTGGAGACATTTTAAACTTTATACTTTACCCATAAAGCAATCTGTATTTCAGTTTGTGGGGAATGTATTCAATTCCAGCTGGAATGACTGTGTGAACTAGAAATCTGTAATGGAATGGATTTGACCCTCACAACATAGAGAAGCTAAAATGTCTCTAATCATGAGCACAGTTGACACACTCTATGAGCCTCGCGTATCTACTGCTAAGCTGGAATTATGACACATGAAGTTTTAAAATTGTCGATCACAGCAGGTATTAACCACTTTTACCTCGGAAACCCTGATAGCTCTTATAGAGGATGTGGTCCCAATATTCCTAATCCAGGAAGTTGCACAAAGTTGCAGAAAACTGACGGAAAGTATATTGCAGGTGCATCTTTTACTTTTTAAAAAAAAAAAAAAATCATTCTTGTAATTGAACAATACATTACGAAACATCCTACTTAGAAAAAAAAAAGAGACGATTGCACTATTATCTAAACATATGAGGGCTGTAGTCAGGATTCAAGACTCTTCCTATCATTGTTTCGATATCATTCCCTTCAGGGTTTTGGCTAATAGCCCTGGTAGGATGGCATCTCAACTTGGAAAATGAGAAAGGTGCTGTGTCTTGCGGATACCTGGAAATCAGTGTGTGCCCTTAAAGGGAAGGTAAACCCAAAGAACAATGTGGATTGAGTGAAAGCAGCAACATTAGTAGAACACATCAGTGAAAGTTTGAGGAAAATCGGACAATCAATGCAAAAGTTATGAATTTTTAAAGTTTTGGTGTTGGAACCGCTGGAGGAGGAGACTACTAGAGGATATGACGTATGAGTGGACAACAATACAAAGAAAATATAAAGGAAATTCAACAAAAATTCACTTTTCTAGAATTATGAAAGAGCAATGGACCAACCGCTTTCAGAAAGCAGGGGGAATAATTGCTACCCTTAACATATGTCAACATCAAGCTGATGGAATTTGTAATTTTCATGAAAAATGGATTTTTGCAGAATTTTCTTTATATTTTCTTGGTATTGTTGTCCACTCATACGTCATAACCTCTAGTAGTCTCCTCATCCAGCGGTTCCAACATCAAAACTTTAAAAATGCATAACTTTTGCATCGATTGTCCGATTTTCTTCAAACTTTCACTGATGTGTTCTACTAATGTTGTTGCTTTCACTCAATCCACATTGCTCTTGGGGTTTATCTTCCCTTTAATTGTCAGTATTTTCCTTTCTATTGTCAAGTTTTTTGTTTTTGTGAAGTTTCTTTTTTTTTTATTGGTGAGGAATTTCAAAAACAAACATGAACAGCAACTTTGTTTTCATCTCCTATTTTCTTTTTCATGGCTGGTCCCAGAAGCATTTACCCAGCGACAAAAGAAAAGAAAAAATCAACAACATTCAAAGCCTTCAGATGTAAGGAAGACTGCACTGTTTATAAATATCCTCATCACTTGCCTGTCCCTATATACTATCTAGACAAGACAAATTACTTTCCAACAAAGTCTAGAGATTTTTTTTTTTTTGTTCTTTTTGGTTCTTTATGTTTTTCTAATCAGTTTTTGGCAGCATCCCAGCAGTGAAATTGCACTCGCTTAGTTCAGAGCTAGACCTTCATACCTATTCTTTTTCTATCATTGCCCTACAGAATCACAAGGGTATAGTTTGTTGACCTCTAAAAGAACTTACTTCAGTTTAATGTGACATTCGTAAACATGTATGTTTTTGCTTGATACGTGCATGCCAGGTTCCTATGCACGAGGACAAGTTTGAACTTTAAAGGATGAGAAAGCTGTGAGCCCATTTTTGAGGAACCAAACTTTTGTCAGGCCGGATTGAACGGTCCCCCCACCTCCCTCCTCCTTTCCCACCCCATTATACAGTATGTCCAAAAAAAGAAAAAAATACAATTTGATTTTTGTGTTGATAACTTTCAATATGATTAAACTGTCTGACTGCTATTTCAGGGTCTAAAGATATAATATCTTACCTATATTTTGCAAAAAAAAAAACAAAAACCATTCAATTTGATTGAAGTAGTCACAGAGAAATGTGAATCGTTGTGAAGCATGTCATGGATGTGATTCTTCCAAGTTTAGCACTTGGATGCTTTTGTGTGTGAACACAATAGACAGAACTTGGAGGGAAGGGATTCCTGACATGCTCTACAAAATTCATCATTTCTCTTTGACCACTGAAGCAAATTGAATGGGGTTTTCTGTAAGATGTGGGCAACGAGTTGTAGTTTCGTATTCTGAAATTGTATTTGGATTGATTCACTGTTTTTAAAGTTATCATTGCGGTGGGTCCCGTTGTAATTTTTGGGGGGGACATACGGTACTTGTATGTGGAGTTTGTAGAGGGACCTGTCTCCGGTCTCACACTCCAGCTGAACTTGGGCTGTGATTGCCCTCCCAGCCTTCCGTCCTGTGCAGACAATTTGATAACAGCCAGGTCGCCATGGCA
Organism: Diadema setosum; assembly: GCF_964275005.1. Classification (NCBI taxonomy): domain Eukaryota; kingdom Metazoa; phylum Echinodermata; class Echinoidea; order Diadematoida; family Diadematidae; genus Diadema; species Diadema setosum. The sequence goes on along the minus strand of NC_092692.1, from coordinate 4,640,269 downwards.
ACCTAACCTAGTGAGAGTGGGTCCTGGATTTCTGCAGAGCCCCCCAGTATTGACAGTACTTTCTGGAGATTGGCCAAGCAAGCCTGCAAGTTCACGTGGTTGAGTGCTTGTCTCACTGCTGTATGTGTATGTTTTGGAGGGGGGGGGGGGAGGGAGGAGGAACCCCAACCAAAACAAAACTTTGCACACTCAAAGCCCACTTCAGGGTGTGGAAGTGGAATTCTACTGAATTGAATTGTTCTTAATGCAGATTCGTGTACAGCACTGCAAGTATGTCATTGAATTATCTGAACTATGTCTTGCAAAATGTGAGTATAAAAGAAAGGTTTATCTAAACTGAAACTCTGCTGAGAACACATCAGCACACACATACAATCTTGAGCTCTCTCTCTCACCGAGAACAAGTCAATGGAAACCACCTTGTAATTCCATTGCCAACATCGCTTTTGCCATTTGTACTTGCAGCCCACAAATTATCACACCTGCTAATGAAACTATTCCCAGTTTGCAGGTATCAAACAAGATATACATGCCTTCTTCATAACTTGTACGTAATTCAAAGCATGTTGGGACATTTTGTGTTTGTGTGTATGCATGTTTGAATTGTTTCACAAGGCTATAATGCATGTCCTTCAGTGGCAGTCATCATTGAAAAGGATTCATAGTATTTGTAGTAAAGTCTTCCTTTAATAGGTATTTGATAGTATTGATTTGCTATAAATCTGAAAAGTAAATTGTCGTGAATGAGGCAAAAGACATATTTCTTTACTTGCCTATTGATACTTTGAGGTTTTTGTTTTTCAGAAGAGAGAGAACTTCTAGATTCAATTTCATATTGCTAATTTCATGAACACCAGCTAATTGTGATATGATGTAGGAAATGGATGGAAATTCTAGTTTACAATATTTTTCCTATTTCATTGTCCCTGCCGAACGAGTTCGAGCAGGGGACTATGAAACGGGCTCCGTACGTGTGTGTGTCCGTGTGTCCGTCCGTCCGTGTGTCCGTCCATGTGTGCGTCCGTGTGTGATCAAAATCTTCAATTTGCTACTTCTCTGTCATTTATGAGCCAATTTTGATTCTGTTTGCTTTATATGATAGCACTACATGGGAGCTTTGAAACTTCTTCACAGAATTTCAGCCGTGACCTTTGACCTTGACCTTTGACCTATATTGTACATTTTGCTACAAAATGCTACTCCTTCGCCATTTCTAACCCGATTTCGATTCCGTTTGCTTTATATGATGGCACTAGGTGAGGGCTTCAAAACTTCTACACAGAATTGTGACCTTTGACTTCTTTGACCTTTGACCTTGATTTGTTGACCTGTATTGTACATTTTGCTACAAAATGCTACTCCTTCGCCATTTCTAACCCGATTTCGATTCCGTTTGCTTTATGTGACGGCACTAGGTGAGGGCTTCAACACTTCTACACAGAACTTTGACCTTTGACCTTGATTTTTTGACCTATATTGTACATTTTGCTACAAAATGCTACTCCTTCGCCATTTCTAACCGGATTTCGATTCCGTTTGCTTTAAGTGATGGCACTAGGTGAGGGCTTCAACACTCCTACACAGAATTTTGACCTTTGACCTTGATTTGTTGACCTGTATTGTACATTTTGCTACAAAATGCTACTCCTTTGCCATTTCTAACCCGATTTCGATTCCGTTTGCTTTATGTGACGGCACTAGGTGAGGGCTTCAACACCTCTGCACAGAATTTTGACCTTTGACTTCTTTGACCTTTGACCTTGATTTTTTGACCCGTATCGTACACTTTGCTACAAAATACTACTCCTTCGCCATTTCTAACCCGATTTCGATTCCGTTTGCTTTATGTGATGGCACTAGGTGAGGGCTTCAACACTTCTACACAGAATTTTGACCTTTGACTTCTTTGACCTTGATTTTTTGGCCTGTATTGTACACTTTGCTACAAAATGCTACTCCTTCGCCATTTCTTACCCGATTTCAATTCTGTTTGATTTATGTGATGGCACTAGGTGAGGGCTTCAAAACTTCTACACAGAATTTTGACCTTTGACCTTTGACCTTAATTTTTGACCTACATTTTGTTGTACATTTTGCTACAAAATGCTACTCCTTCGCCATTTCTAACCCGATTTCGATTCCGTTTGCTTTATGTGATGGCACTAGGTGAGCGCTTCAAAACTTCTACACAGAATTTTGACCTTGACTTCTTTGACCTTTGACCTTGATTTTTTACCTCTATTGTACATTTTGCTACAAAATGCTACTTCCGGCGGGGACATACGCACCGCGTAATTTCTACTTTTCCTTGTTGAATTTGAAGCTGGCAGGAATTCGCTACTAAATAGGCACTCTTGGAATTACATGGTCTTTCACATATGCACTATGAAAAAAAGAAGATATGAAGAAAATTCCATGTAATTTTCACTTTCCGAGTATGATGAAAGAGCACTAGACTTACCTCTTTCAGATAGCAGGGGGAATAATATTTATCACCCTTGACGTATGCCAGTAACAAGGCCAGGGAATGTGTACTTTTCATGTGAAATGATATCTTGTGGAATTTTCTTTATATTTTCTAGATATCGTAGTACATAGTATATTGATGTCATGATGTGTAGTAGTCTTCTGATCCAGTGGCCTTGTCACCAAAATTTCAAGAATTTAAACATTTGAACAGATTGTCCAATTTTCCTCAAACTTTCACTGATGTACACATTCTACTAATATTCCTGCATTCACTCAATCCACATGTTTGGATATCATTCCCCTTTAAAGGGATGGTACAGTATTGGTGGAGATGAAAATTGGGCTTTTAACTTTTTGTGAGATACCAAGAAAACACTTATAAATGAAAAAGTACAGAGCATACCATTTTAAGAGGAATTCAAAGTTTATTTGATGAAAATCAGGTTTGTAATGATTGAAACATCCGAAAACAAAGTAAAACAGAGCAATCGTAATAAAAGGTGGGTCCCACACTTTATTAGAATTGCTCTGTTTTGGATATCTCAGCCATTTCAAAACCACTTTTCATCAAATAAATGTTGAATTCCTCATGGAATTACATGCTCTTTCATATTTCATAAGAGGTTTCTCATTATCTCACCAAAAGATGTTAGAAACCTGAAATCAGGTCTCAATCGAAACTATCCGATCCCTTTAACTATCCATCTCATTTTCCTCTCTACTTTTCTTTCTCTCTCTCTCTCTCTCTATACACACACACACACACACACACACACACAGAGACATGCACATACATATTTATATTTCTTCTACATATCTTGCTGTCAATATGTCTAGGATGTTTCTCTCTTTTTTCTTTTTTTTTCCATTGCTCTATCTGTCTCACTGTGTACCAGCAGTCTTAGCGCTGTCTTGGATTCTGTCCAGGAACTCTGCACCAGTCTGGGAAAGGTCTGCAGACAGTTTGGATTATGACACATGCATGCTGCAGTTATTAAATCCCAGAGTCAGACATTGTATTTCCCTCCTGGACTCTAGATGCCTCTCATTGGGTAGCTTTTAACAAGATGGAGGGAGATCTCTGAGAGGTTACAGCCCTTCTGGACTCTTCTCTGCCTCTCATTAGGTAGCTTTTAACAGAATGGAGGGAAATCTCTGAGACATTACAGCCCTTTTTACCTCGACACTCCCATTTTTCTGAGAACTAGTGTGTGGTTGAAGGGTCATTTGGCACTGGAGCAGTCTTTGATTAAATGGGTGTCACACTCAATTTATATTTTGGCATTCATGGCATACAAAAGGATAAAACTCAAACAGCTAGTGAACTCTTTCAGGACACATTGAGCGAAACAGACCAGCCATCATATACTGTACACCTGACTTGATATTTTCATCCAGTCTGACAGTTAACATTATCAACACAGACAGTTGTTGTCCAGGGAAAATTGATACTTTGACATGTCATTCATATAGGTGTTTTTATGAGTGTGTTTGTTTGTTTGTCTGTTTGTTTGTTGGTTGTTTTTTCTTTGTCAAGAAAAGCGCGATATCACTCATTCAACCTAAGTTTACATCCTGTCAATTTTTGATAGGTTTTTAGACCTTAAATAATTAAATCTTACAGAATGTCTTTGTTTTTCATGGGTCAAATATAGTTGACATTCTGTCATATTCCAGTGAATTGTCTTTACCCTCCCATTTCATTCCAAAGAACAGATTGTTGTTTGTCTATCAAAACTTCTCATTAAGTGTGCTAGATTCACTGAATGTAGATAATGAATTTGGGTTTTTCTTTTATTTTTATTTATCTATTTATTTATTTTTATTATTATTTTTTTTTTTTGGGGGGGGGGGGGAGAGGGATCACAAAGTCTCGGTAAGATTAATCTTCATCATCTGTAAACATTGAAGATTGTGAATATTTGGTCTAGATGAGCACTTTAGAAGTAACATTTACCATGCGAATATAGACCAAAGCTGTAGAAAGATAGTTTGATCTGAAGCAATCACTTTCTTGTGGAAAATGGAAGGGTTTCTGAAAAAGAAGAATCAGGATATTAATGGTCATTACACATCGACAAAAATCAGGAATATTCATATTTATTACCAAATGTGATTTACTGTCAAGAACTGAATTGGGACAACCAAAACCAATTTGTCACCGAGAATTTTATGTTTATATACATACATGATACCTATGGCCCAGCTTTAGGGAGACATCATATGCTCATAATTACTTTGCTCTGGATATACATGACCTTGGGGAGACAAATTGTGTCTCCTTAACATTTTCAAACTGTATTTAGTCCCATTCAATCGCATGCTTTACTGCCGACATCGCTTATCTACGCAATGTCTCTCTAAAACTGGATCCAGAGTTATATACATATATTATTATGTATTATGTATATATTGATTTTTTAATACTGATACTTTGCTCCCTCAACCTCAGCAATAAAGTTCTGTTTGATTGTTTTTGAAAGTTGAAAGGTACACAGCGATGGTATTATTCCTTTATATAAAATTTGCTGTTACGTACAGTGCCAGCAGAAGTTTGGCAACTGTGCACACTATGTTTTCCCAGTGAACTTGATCAAATGTTGACTACTGTGTGGAACTAGTTCTGTTCATAAACTTTGCATGGTATCATATGAGACTTTATGTACTTTATTATTGTTATTTCTTCTTCTTCTTAAGTAGAAGTTTTATGTTATGCATTTATACCCAAGGTTCAGATTTGATAAATTCTTTGACTGATTTTATACTGTATGATTGAAAATTTGCATGTTTTTAAAACACTGCTCCTCTTGCTTCCAGAATTATTTTTTAATGAATGCAAAATATACTTTTATATATATTATATCCATATCTAAAATTTGTAGAGTCTTATTGACATAACTGAATGGCTAGATGTGAAAGCCATTGTTCTGTTTTGACAGAAAATAAATACTCCCACTGTTTCTGTATATATTGATAGACTGTATATGGTTAGTAATTTGTGTCTCTCTTTTTAAATTAATGCAGTGCTTAAAGTGGTATTTGTCATATCTTGTGGTTATGCATGACAGGTTACAGAAGTTCAAGCTGAACATTGCCAACACTGTGATTACTCAGGACAACTCCAGCCTGCAGTCCATGGGAACAGATCAACTCCTGGATCTCTTCAACCTAGACACGGCAAGTAGTCTTTTGTGCATTATCTATTATGTAATATATAGAAATATATGAATATATGAATATATAAATATACATATATAAATCTATATATCTATAAATATAGATATATATGTGCATATATGTTTGAATTGCATTTTTAATCTTAGGCCTTCTATCCTTTTTTTTTTTTCACTGATTTGCGCACACACTGGAGTGTTTTCTTTGCCAGTCAGCACTGATATTTTGAAACTAATAGTTAATAGAAGAAGATCACCTTATCTCCTCAAATACCTATTGTGCCACCATAGCCTTCCAGCTGAACTGAGGTGCATCACTTTGTACTTCTTAATGGGCCTGCTGATTTACCACTGGATCATGTTTGAATGGGTTTACTGAATGCTTGTGAAATAAAGCTTGTCAAGTTTAGCTAAGTGCCTGGGCACATGAAGGTTAACTAGTACTATTTCCGGACTAGCCCCCAGTTTGGATGACATTGTACATTTTACGCATCAATTTACAGTGCAAATGGTCACTCAAGAAATCTGCCTTTTGTGATTGGCTGATGCACTGAAATTCAAATGATGTCATTCCGTCCGTTGTGATACCTACTGCCACATGTAGATATGGTAGCTCTATGATGCAACTGTTAACTTTGTGGACTTCATTAGTTTGCTTAACATCAATTTGTCTTTTACATAAAAGGTACTTTTCTCAGCTGTCATTCTTGTCCATTCTTTTTCTTTCATAAAGGAAAATTTCTTGTAACAGGGGACTGTCGTAGTCAAAAGATGGCATCCTTACAAAATCATAACATGTACTTCTAATAGTGCTTTACAGGATTGTTTGATAGAGGACCAGTGTACAGTATCAATAATGATGTATTTTGTTATCAGAATATGGAGCACAAAAAAAAAAAAAATTTATTTTGCTTGCCATCAGAGCTGAATTCTAGTGTTTTGTACTGTTAAGTGTCTGATGAATATGTACACCTTTTCATTAGACACATCTTCTTCATTGTAAACTTCAGTAGCATTGAGTGCATTTTGTTTTTGTGAGCCTTTGTGCCATTATCAATATGTCGTCTTCGTTGCCATTGTTATATTGGTTCCAAACTCTTGATTAAGATGAATTTGCACTTACCAGCTGTTAGGAGGGAAAATGAAGTATACACAAAAAACAAAAGTGCCATTGTCATTACACTGCTGTGGAGGAAAGTCCCAAATCATAATACAGGAGTTATCATCGCAAAATAATATGCCTAACCAAAGTCATCTACTGTGTCTAACCATGGAGGTAGAAAACTACCTCCATGGTCTAACCAAAGTCACCTACAGTGTGTAATATTGTAGATGGCCCTACGACATCAAATCACTTGACAGTATATCGCATGGGTTAGTCTTTTTGTAACAGAATGTGCCTTCCCTGTCCTCATGTAAGAATATTCACCAGGCAAATTATAAACTCTTTGTCCATGTTAAAAATGTAAACACAGCACACCACACCTCCTATCCTGCATATTTTTCATGAAACCAGCTTGAAGGAAAAAAAACTTCTGCCAAAGAGTCTAGCTTTACACCAAGTGAGCACGAGTGCAACAAGGTTCCACCGATTAAATTTTGGCATTTATTCACACGCAAGAGATCCTATTTTGCATGTGTTGCCCCATATTTGCACCACCTCAAGGGACATAAAAATCTAGGCTGTAGTCATGTGACTGTGTATTACATCAGCACGTTTAATGTGCTAGTGATAAAACTCCAAAAGTTCATTACCAACCCGTATTTGTACAAATTTGTTTAATTGCATTCAAAGAAAAATCCTAACGATCTCAAGACTACGTAACCTACCATCAAGATATTTGTGCAGAGTGCATAAAATTGTCTGATCATTCATAAGAAGAGGTATACTTGCATGTTACTGTCACAAGTATTTGATAATCTGGTGTTGAAAACAAAAACAAGTATAAAGAGTTATGTGACATTTATGTATTTTATTTGTTGTTTGTGTCTGTTGAAGGAATTCTATATGTCAAAGTCAAATAGCAGTCAATGGTATGGAGGGGTATGACAAGAAGGAGCTTACTAGTTTAAAGGAAACCCAAACCCAAAGAGCAGTGTGGATTGAGCGAAAGCAGCAACATTAGTAAAACACATCAGTGAAAGTTTGAGGAAAATCAGACAATCGATGCAAAAATTATGAATTTTTAAAGTTTTGGTGTTGGAACCACTGGATGAGGAGACTGCTAGAATAATATAATAATATAAAGAAAATATTCAATTCAATTCAATTCATACATTTATTCAGTTATGAAAATTGTTTGGATATAAAATGTTTACAAAATATAGCAGGTACAGTTCAGAGAAAGCCAGAGGCTTGGTCAAAAAGAATGTACCCTTGAATAGGGTACATTCTTGGATGTACCCTATGGTACCTTTGAATAGGGTACAATATAAAGGGAATTCCACAAAATTCATTTTTGCATGAAAATTACACATTCCATCAACTTGATACTGACATATGTTAAGGGTAGGAAGTATTCCCCCTGCTTTCTGAAAGCAGTTAGTCAAGTGCTCTCTCATAATGCTAGAAAAGTTGATTTTTGTGGATTTCATTTTTAATTTTCTTTATATTGTTGTCCACACATGATGCCATAACCTCTAGTAGTCTCCTCATCCAGTGGTTCCAACACCAAAACTTAAAAAATTCATAACTTTTGCATCAATGGTCCGATTTTCCTAAAACTTTCACTGATGTGGTGTTCTGGTAGTGTTGCTGCTTTCACTCAATCCACATTGCTCTGTGGGTTTAGGTATTCTTTGATATCAGTTGTTTGTGATGTAGTGTGCCAACATTCACAAGGCTTGCGTGTTGTGCTCATCATGAACAAACTCGCACAAACTCTCCCTCCTATTATTCTATTATTCATTGAATGAAACCTGTCATATTTCTATGAGCGCATATCCTTTAGCACATGTATCTTTCTTCTTTGAGATAACAGTTTTATTGTGTTTCTATTCCACCCATCCCTATTTTGCTCTACAGACAGCCCTATCAAAAATCATCTACATTTGTGTTGTACACATACATTCTGGTATATGTCTCTGTTGAGATTTTATCCTATGAAGAGTTAAAAGATTAATATGAATAGCTTGTGCCGTGAGTCAAATATTGAAAGTGACAGTCATAAAATTGGCGAATGCCAGAGTCAGGATGATGCTGGAAACCAGTATAAACTTGCAAAACTCTGAAGTGCACTGTTTTATAAATTTTTCCCTTGCAATTCTGGTGGTAAGAAATACAAATCTTTCATAGTTCATGATCAGAAACATATATATCAAGACATTGAGATTTTAAATGTTGTCCTTGATTTTAGTGCACTTGCTTTGTCACTTAATAGCGTGAGAGATCATGTGAGTGATTATTTTTTTCTTTTCGCTATGCTTGCACTTTCCAGAGATTTATGTCCGTATCATGATTATGGTGTGTGTTTTCAATTACTGAACATCATAGATTAGCCATGAGAAAATATTACAGAGCTCTTGTTTCGTTGACTAATATGAATTATCTGCAGAGATGCACACAGCTAGGACTACATTTGGATAGGTATCACAATGCAGTTAAATAATGGAACCATGCTAAAACGGCTATCTTCTATGTGACACAACATCTGCTAGTGATATCCAGTTGAAGTTATACTCCAAAAATGTCTTAATTCTGAAGTGTTGTTTGAATTATATTAAAGAATGGTGGGATTTTGATGTGGCATTGTTGTTGGTAATATTTTGTCAATCTTTTACAGTTGTTGGCATAACAACTGAATCAGTGGAAATGTAACATACAATGTAATGAGGGTAGAAACAGTCACAGTAACTACCTGTGGTCACCACAAGGCTTATGAAGAGTAATATTATGTACCATTTCAGTTCAGTGCAATTCAAGTAATGCATTTAAATGCAGGCAATGAACTTCTTACTCTTCAGTCAAGGCGATAGTTTACTGGCTTGGCTTTAGGCAGGAATGGCATTTTTCCCTGCTTTCTTGGCATGGTCGTACAGAGTATTAAAATTCATAGTCAATTGCAATGTTAAGCCAAGGTCAGGTAGTGTACACAATAAACATTTAAGGGCAATGACATATAAGTGCATTCTAGGACACCTGTACATTGACATTCTAAATCAAGGATATCATGTAGAGCATGCCAGGCATGTTTCAAAAAAAAAAAAAACTGAATGTCATTGCAGGGTCATGGGGACAATGTTCTGATTGAAACAATTACAGAAGAACAAGGGCATGGATGTTATACCTGTAGATTTTCTGCACTTTTTATGCTTTGCTGCCCTATAGTCAATGAACTGGAGCAGGCACATAAATGTACAACTGTATGTAATGTCTGTGCCACTCAGTGCTTTACAATATGTGACCGTGCATCACAAAACAAACAAAAAGTTGTACACACTGATTTTGTGTGAGGACTGAAAATAGGTGAAATGGGTCAACCTAGCCGATTTTGACTTTTTCATATTTTCTGAAAGAGCAAGTCTTCTTCTACATTAAGCTAAAAGTTGGGATCATAAAACGGGAAGTAAAGTGTGTTTTTTAGCAGTTTAAATCTGAAACATTTTTTGGTAGAATAGTGTGATTAGGTGTGTCTTTAGAGTCCCGGTTTTATTTCTTAAAAGCCTTGTACGCACTCTTCACTTTCAACTCTAATAACTTTTGAAAGGATGATGCTACTGCTTTGAAAGTTGGCATTAATTATGGACAGAATGTGTTAATAAGGCATGCTCAATTTCAGTTTGATCTGATAATCCCATCATTGTTGTTACTCCGGTGGTTTACATCCTGTTTTTGTTCCATTCATCTCACAGCCAGTACGACTTGGTAAAGATTAAGCGCTTGAATAGACACTGTAATTCAGAGCCTCCTTTCTCAGTTCACACCTTTCCTGAGTATGTGCTTTCTTTCCAATATTTAGATAGGTTAGGAGCGTCCATTTGATTTGAGTTAAATACATCATTTTAAAGCTGTGCTCTACCTAAATTTTCATGTCTGGCGACTTTTTGTTTGTTTTTATGATGCACGGTCACATATGATTAACTCTTTATGTGCTATGTTCGCACGTCCGACTCATGATGGCGTGCCAACTTCGCATATTCTGCTCAAACGCACAAACCCGCCCAAACTGATGGCCAAATGGCGCAGTACAATGAAAGTACTTCTCATGCTCCCGTTTGTCTCACATAAAGTTTACATTTTGTGTGGTGATTGACTAACAAGCGTAGTTGCTTACTGGATTTGTGTGTAAATTCTAAGTTTCTGTCACTGTTTAGTGTGCAAAAGTCATGCCTTTACAGTAATTTAGCTACTAGTCACTTGAAAGAAAAATAATTATAGATTTGTCATACGATTTATATCAAAGCAAAGCTTGGAGTTTTCTCTCCAACTTTACACACTATATGTCCAGCTTCATATAAATCTACAGAAGTAGCAAAGATTTGAAAAACAGTAGGTTTTCTCAAAGCATGACAATGTTGGTGTCTCGGAATAGTATGGCACACAGGAGGTTTTTACCATGGCACATAAAGAGTTTACCTCCAATATCTTTCAACACAAATATTTTCATGTGACGCCTTTTACTCTCTCCTATTGAGTCCTAATTTTGCCCATGTGCTTGTCCATGTTTCTACAGAGTGGACCGACGGGGCCAGGAGATGCCATGGTTGATGGTAATGGTGGCAAAGCCAAGGAGGGACAGCAGTCCATGAACACCATTCTCGCCAACCTTGGTGACCTGTGGGATGAAAGCCAGTACGAAACAGAGTACAATATGGCAGACTTCATGCAAAGCCTGACATCAAAGTGAGGGGATGACTGAAGAGGCGAAGTACTGTGGGATGAAAGGCAGTATGAAACAAGAATACAATACAGAGGACTTCTTGCAGAGACTGACATCAAAGTGAAGGGATGGGACTGAAGAGGCCAAGTACTGTGAGATGAAAGGCAGTATAAAACAGAGTACATTAGGGCGGGACTTCTTGCAGAGCGTGACATCAAAAGTGAAGAGATGGGACTGAAGAAACCCAAGTACTGTGGGATGAAATGCAGTATGAAGCAGAATACGGTACGGCGGGCTTCTTGCAGAGCCTGACGTCAAAGTGAAGGGATGGGACTGTAGAGGCCAAGAACTACCTGTTAGTATGTTTGTGTGAGTGTGTGTGTGTGGATTGGGTAAACTTCGAGTGCGAGATGAGCTCACAAAATGTAGTGATGTGGAACTGAGTGCGTTCACTGTACATTTGAAAGGCAAATGCAGACCACCATCCCAAAATGGGAGTCTCATGATCATATGATATCTGAATGTATGGTAAATGAGACATGCTAATTCTTCAAATGTTCGTGCATACCTTCAGAATGATGGAATCGCGTCAAGCTGTCATAATCACAGTAAGTAGGGCTTTCCTGCACAAACAAACAAAAATCCAACAATCACCGCATGCTCCTTACAACCCGCTTCTCACTTTGTTAGTTTTAGTCAGGAAAACGAAAGCGAAACTACCAGAACTGCGTAAATAGATTCTCAAGGGCAATATGGAATCTGCTGAGGTCATAAAATCGGGAACACTTGGGAGTCCTGAGATAATAGGAGGAACTGTCTTCTACTTATCTTGTTGTTTCCTCTTTCCTTGATCTTGACACCGCTTGTTCTAATAACCTCACCAAAAGAGAGTGATGCGCATCTGTCATCTTCCCTGCCGCCCACTTCATATTTATCTAGAGCGATGAGCCATTTCTGCCTACTTGGAATGGAACGCGGAAGTGTGTCTGAAAGCCAGACGCACAGCCTCTTGAAGAATGAATCTCTTCTTACATCATCACCTATTCCCGGTATGAGATGCTTGAATTGAAAAGTGCTGAACGAAATAGAGAGCCGTGACCTCTTACCCAGTGGGTTGATGCAGAGTCATTACAAAATGTGTCCTCTTTACATATTATCTACCCCCAGTTTGTCTTGATACAGGCATAATACAGGTTGCTCAATATTTTTCAATTGGTAATTAATGCCTGAACTGGTTAGGACATGCACCAAAGTAATGATCCAGTGGCATACTTAGTGAAACCCTGCAGTCATTGTAATCAAGTGGCAATGATTCCAGTTTCTATGGCAACAGTCTAGAAAAACAAATAATCAATCAGTCCTAGAGCGTGTCTCTTGGTGTTGTGGTAGTTGCTATTATCTTTATATGTGTTACTAGGTTCCCAGGTGGGAGGAGAAAGAAAAGCAAAGAAGAGGAAGACACAAAACTACATGGTGTGGGACTGAAGAAGAGGAGATGTGGGCCATGAATCAGGGTCGAGGAAGTGTTAAGGGGATAGCCCAAGATCTCCTTGAGTCGAGAACCCTCGAATCTGATGCCAGGAGGCAGAATGAGAAGCTACGCAATGAGTCTCACCTAGTAGTGAAACTTGCGCCACGGCTGCATCACCCAGGATGCTGTTTTTGTTTCTTTAGTTTTGTATCAAAAAAGAAGTGTCATGATTCACAGGAGATGGGAGTCTGCAAGATGTAGCAAAGTCACGTACTGAAACCGGAAGATTGAGTGCACATCACTAGCCGGAGGTGGATGTGTAGATGCTGGTTGCGGTCAAAATGTGGAGATTGCTTTCCATCCTTGGAGCAGACTGTAAAAACTATTTGTCCTTGTTTCGCAGCATTCATCCATCATCTGTGTCAATGTGATACCTTGTGTAATAAGGGTAGCTGTACACACACGTGGCAGCCTTTGGTTTCTGTAGTGAAGTGGGCTTCCCAGCTGTACGTCATGACAGTAGTAGCTGCCACAGTGTTACAGTTTTTAGGCAACCATAGGAATGCCTGCTAGGAATACCTGCAGTTCTCAAAGGTACATGGGAGCTACGGCACCATTGCCACGATAGCTGCACTCATTGTAAGCTACGATAGTTGTAGATATTCCTGTAGGGAATGACACATGGAACAGCTTTTATTCATATCTTGTGTGATATGCTGCATTGATAAGTTGTCCGTATCATCCCATCATATTGATGAGTTTGTTTCAGTGATGTGTTTTATTTGTAGATTCTAAACATGACATGAATAGCATTGAGTTCTATGGCACAAAATCAATGAATTATCAGTCCCCCCCCCCCCCCCCATCAGTACCACATTTAGCAGCAGGGGGAAAGGGGCAATAATCCATGTCCTTCAAAAGCGTGCAATCATTGAATTAATGATGCGTATTTGTGGTCGATGGATGATCTGTACATCAGTAGCCCAACTGTCTCGCTGAGTGGTTCAGGTGAACATGCGGTTGTGGATCTTTATCAGCTGGTAGTGGAACGTAATGGTGCTACAGGATGTTGACCTGATCCTTCTGAAGTATACATTGTGCTGGATTATTATTTGTTGCCACAATTCACAAGAAAACATAACACACAACAAACAAGTTAAGTGGAAAATGAGGCAGATGGCTCTTGTGGTGACATTGTGACCTTCATGTGGTTTCGCACAGCCAGCATGAGCCCCACTGAGCCAACTCAGTTAGTGTATCCCATAGCAACTACACCTGTAGAGTCTGGTACAGTGCACCAGCTTTACACCAGTACAGAAAATAAATGTCTTTGTATCTCATCCAATGTGGGCATTTTATCAAGATCACACAGGAGAGGTGACAAAAGTCTAACGCAAATAGATGCAGATGTTATAAAATGTGAAAATAATACTACGAGGTGTATAAATCTTCATGCAAGAGCACGACATCGGTATCGATGTAAAAATGACATTGGTAATGTAAAAATGTAAGAATGACATTGGTGATGTAAAAATCTGTGTACAGATGAAATAATGTAATTATGTATGATATATCATCCTCAGGATCGATTTACACTTGGAGTGTAAAAGCAGTGAAATGTTTTCAGGAAGATGTCATGCTATAGATAAGTTTTTTGTGTTTTTTAATGTATTGATAATTCATGCATAATTGATTATTTCTTTTTCTACCAAGCATGTGTTAGGTGCTGAATTGAATATTGATTTCATGTATTGTTGGAAAAAAACTAATTATTGATATTACCCACCTGTTGATATGCAATGTAAATGACAATCTGTGGTGATTGCTATGAAGCTAATTTGATTGATACATTGTTCTACTGTGAGCTGGATTTTGAAGACAGTGTCTGCATTCTGTTTGATGGATCTCTTCCTCAGTTTTGTCTTATTATATATGCACTTTATGATGTGTTGGAGAACTATAGTTCATTTTTTGTATATCTCTGTGCAAGAGGTTTATTTTGTTTCTCTATGCAGGAGCCTCAAAAAACAAACTTTGAATTGTGTAAAAACTGGAGCTATGCCTTCTTTTGTTTCTTTTTTTTTTCTGCTCTTCTGTTGATCCAATACCTCAAGTAATGTTCTTCTTGTTACATTTCAAGCATGCGCTATTAAGAGACATTTTATAGAATTGAAAAATATCTGTGTAAAGTACAAGTACTTTTGCTTCCCTGTATGCAGTATACATTTTATTTCTACATGACATTGTGATATTTATTTTCTGTCTTCGGTAAAAGTTGTAGAAATTCCTAAATGGCTGTGAATCAGCCATATTTTAGGATTGCTCATTCGATAACTACATTGTACATGTTATATCACAAACACGCTATGAGTGACTGCACATAATGATCACCTGTGTACCGTAGTCACCCATATACACTGTATTTTGCACAATTGTCAAGTAATATGCAGAAGTGATTTCAGTGACATATTTATAATACCCTTGGTACATGCATAATGACTGACTGTAGATTAGCAAGCCCACTCAGGTGTAGCAATATTAATGTGCCCCAGTTCTACAGGAAGGCTATGGTAACCTAATAGGGATTAAGGGGATTAGGAAATCTCTATTTATCGACAGTTTGTTTCCAAACATCTTTGTTAATTGATTGGCAAACAAAGCATAGTAAGGGTTATACAGGATTAGACTTCAGTTTTCCTAATGGGATACGTTTCTTATCAAATATTCATACCAAAATAGCAATTTTCATATAAAATTCATCATACCAAAGGGAGAAGTATCAATGAACGTACAATGCATTGTAGCCATGGGTATTAAACAAAATGAAAATTTGGAAAGTATATATTGTACAAATTCATGGTACACGTATAATGCATATCATACATACAAATGCATAGTACACATATCGATGAGAACATATAGCAGTGTTATCACATGTCAGTGTGACTATGCATATCAGTATGAACACATATCAGTGTAAACATAGGTCAGTGTGAATTCACATATACAGGTACTAGGGGTACGAACACATATTGGTGTGAAAACATATCAGTGTGGATGTATGAATATGGACAGTTGCTAAATTGAGACAAAAATCTCCCTCCTGGATGCAAGATATAATGCATATAAAGGTATATACATTGCAAGAATGCATAGTACGCATATCAGCATGAACGCATAGTAGTGTGAACACATCGGTGTGAACACGAATCAGTGTGAATACACATCAGTGTGAATACACATCAGTGTGAACACAGTGCTGTGAACACATCGGTGTGAACACATCAGTGTGAACACATATCAATGCGAATACACTTGTCTGTGTGAACTCATTAATTGGGACAGTTGCTGTATGGTGGGGGCAAAGGTATTGTTCCTGAGTCATCCCAGTTCATTAAAGCCATGGTGAATGTAATTTCAAATTTGTGAAACAAAATTTTGATGTACGAATGAATTACAGAGACTCAGACTTTTGTGCCAGCGACAGTTCACTTGAGGGCAAATGTGTACCAACCAGTGAGTCCCAACATTTTACGGTTGGAGCCCCATGCAGATTAGCATCACATGGTATGATGGAATAAATGTGGATATTATCGATGAAGTCTTATATTTATTTGATGTGATTTGCATGAAACAGATGGATGCAATATTGCACCCTAACTCTGTCCTAACCAGATGGTTCCTCATAGAATTATAAACTTTGCATATAGATAGATATGATAGAAAGATACTAGCATTTTTAGAATGAACAAGAAGAGCAACACATATAGAAAATATTATATATTACATCATTCGGCAGTGCTTTTTTTTTTTTCTTCTTTTTGGGTTGAGAATTCTGCAAGTCGAGAAATCATGTAAGTACGGGTTTAACTGCATTATTTGTGGATGCAATCCACTTTCACCCATTTCATGGATCTTTGTCAGTGGTGTATCCAGGGGGAGTGCAACAGGCACGCGCCCCCTTTATTTTTTTGTTAAAACAAAAGAAATGAAAAGAAAAAATGTGGGGGTGCATGCGCCCCCTTTAAATTTGTAAAGGCGCCCCCTCTTTACGGAATTTCTGGATCTGCCCCTGTTTGTTCATGCTGGAATATGCCTTGACTCGAGAGTCTTCAACTTTCCTGAAAAAAACAAAAACAAACGGTTTCTCATTTACACTTTGATTAGCCCTGTGACTTTGACTGTTACAGAAATGACTGGCATGCTTTGCAATGTTTTTTTTTTTTTTCATGTACCAGTTTGCAGCCTTTAAAGGGTATCTCAGCCAATGTACAAATGTACCAGGCATTTTCATTGGGAAAACAGGGCTTTGATAATTGAACTTAAAATTACCTTTACATGGGGGTCAAGTGAAAGCTTTTCTGCAATCAAGAGGCGACTTGTACGGTCAACTCCGGACAACCGATAGGTCAGTTTGTGGATTTGTGCAAATTTCCTGAACCAGTCCAAGGCAGGAGTCTGTGGATTGCTCTTGACCCTTCTTTAGCCACAATGTTAATCACGTCAATCCAAAGTAAGCTTGTAAGTTTGTTCAGTGACCACTAGTTTTTTTTTGTTTTGTTTTTTTGGGGGGGTTTTCTTTGGACAGATGTGAAATGATAATGATGACAATAATGATAATAATAATAATAATAATAATAATAATAATAATAATAATAATAATAATAATAATAATAATAATTATTATAATAATAGTAATAGTGATAATAATAATAATAATAATAATGATAATAATAATAATAATAATAATAATAATAATAATAATAATAATAATAATAATAATAATAATGTTGTTGTTGTTATTATTAATAATAAATAATGATAATACTAATAATAATAACAATAATAATAATAATAATAATAATAATAATAATAATAATAATAATAATAATAATAACAATAATAGCTGGTTTTTATATAGCGCATTTCACACAATGATTTATGTAACTTTACTCTCCATGGTCAAAAAAGTTGTCACTTCTGAATCAAATTAGCAGAAGGAGCAAAGGTCATGGCAAATGCCTTCCCCAAAAGTAGAACTATAATATTTTAGTATATTCATACATTTCATTTCATTTCATGTATTTATTGTCCATAAAACTGAAACTCTTCATGAATCAAGTGGCATGCATAATTACACATACATACACCACACATTTCAAAATGAAACACAGAAGATACTGGAAGAACACACGTCGTTAATTCATATATGAATAACATAGAAATCTTAACACTCGATAACATAGAAATCTTAACACTCGATAACATTAATATATATATATATATATATATATATATATATATATATATATATATATATATATATATATATATATATGCATATGTGATAAAAACCTAAAATAGCATTAGATCTAAAATCGATTTATCCTGAAGAGGAAAGCGCTGTCATGTTATAGAAACAAGACACCAAACTGGTTAGTCATCGCATTCTTCATCAGCGACCAGGATGCGATGTGATGTTAGATTAAAATCTGTTTCTGAAGCAGACATACACACAAGGGTATACGTCTGCTCCTGGTCGGACGGATTTCAAAACTAACCTGCTTGTGATGGAATGCGTCTAAACTGGTGGTAGTTGTTGCCACAGTGCATGGTAACTGCGCAGTGTGTCTGTGCGCGTTTGGCGTAGCAACGACGCATCCATGGACTGGTTCCCTCCATGAAGAGCCAAAGTTGAAAGGATGAATTCAGTGTTAAAAAACATAACAAAAATGAATCCCTGATAGCTTTTCAATACATATATCTATATATATTAATCTGTACAGGGATTGTACTTCACTTGCCATTCACATATCACTTTGCACTCGTGTTACCAATTTTTGGTAGCCTTCCAACAGCGTAGAATGACAACACCTCACATGGCATCGCATACCAGACGATGCAATCACCAGTGAATGATTGCCATTTATTTATGAAACTTTGTCGACAGAAGTGTACCATAGTCATATTTCTGTGCTAAAAGGGCTATTGCACAAATGATATGTAGTCTATGGTTTATGACAGATCATTCATTTTATTTTTTGTTGCAGCTGGTATCTATTTCACCAATAGGTCAATTTACCTATGTATTCATTTTTTTCCTCTGATGAGGTAGTAACTGGCTATTCCATCCACTTGTACATGCTCAACACATTTTAATGATTGGAATCCACCCTGCATACATTAGTTGTTGCTCTGTCAGGCAAGCCTTGGGCAAGCTTGTTGGCCATCAGAAACGACATTTTATGTAGAGGTATGCATAAAATTTGAATATGTTAGTAAACTAGTCATCTGTGAGTGAGTATATCATTGCCTTGGAGACTAGATGATGGCCTGGTGATGACTCAAGTCTCGCTGGTCGCGGAGATGTCTCCGCAATGCGTCTGCGACGTCTCCTAGAGACTAGCCTAGTTTCTTGGGATTTTCCAAAATGTCTCTGCAACCTTGTGGAGACCCAGTAGCGGCCTAACGAAGACATTGTGGAAACATCTCCACAACTGAGAAGACATCTCTGAGACATCGTAGTGATGTCTCTGTGACTTCCAGGCGAAGGAGTTGTCACCTTGTTCGGAGATGTTATAGATGTTGCCATGGAGTTGCCTTCTTGTTGTTAGTGCAAGTGATTTCTGAGTCGTTAGAGTTGCAAGAGTCGCAATGACTGATCAGTTGCAGCAGTCTTGACGTAGTCTCCTCCAGTAAGATAGGCCCTTTAAGTGATAGGGGAGGTTTGTCTTTCAATATGTGAGCTGCTGTGCTCTCGCTTCTCTTCCAGTAATCTTGTTATACAGCATTGATGATATTCATCATGATAGGCTGTGAGAATATAAAGAACAGGGGTTGAGACAGAGACTCTTAATAATATGGCATGGGTTTTTCTTTTCTTTTTTTTTTTTCTTTTTTTTTTTTGGGGGGGGGGATGGGAGGGGGTAGTGGATAGGATTGTCATGGATTCTCTTTAATATGAACTGATAGGTGAGGGCCTCCTTTGAAACACTGCTTTTATGCTTTATGCAAGATTTTTTTTTTTCCATACATCAAACACCTTTTCTTTTTTGATGAAACTGCACATTACTTGTCTTTATTGATAAAGGAACAAATTACGTAGAGGCCTCACATTGTTGACAGTACTGAGGTCATTTGTGATTTGTCCATTTTTAATAAATTCTGTCATGGAAGTCCATGAAGAGGACAAAGTCCTTTGATTTTCTTGATTCTTTTTGGTCAATGTCAAGATTGGTCATGCTGAAACATCAGTGTAAACTTTACACATTGCAGTCCGCATCAAGTTGTCAGGTTTCCAGCAGTGTATGTGCGAAAATTCTTCATATATTGTTTTTGTAGTCGGCTGTCGACAACAGGAGGAGGAGAAATAAAAGAAAATATGAATATGCAAATGTTGTGTCCTCGCATTGTTTATCCTGACGTTTTGTTCTCTAATCCTGTTCCCTATGTCTTAGCCTTCACTATGCATTCTTACTGAATGTATTGTGCACAGGAACCTCATCTTAAAGTATATTTTCTACCTAAAAACCATGATATCAGATTTCTCACTTTAGTAGAGTTAAAAACATAGAAATGTAAACTGTTGGCACAAGCAAAATCATCTTGTTATATTAGGGTTTTGTTACTTCCCACCTCTCTATAGAGAGGTTTCGCTGCACTAATTTTTTCCCTTTGCACTCTGTAAAAGCAGACTGACTATACATCTACATGCAATATTTATACTTCATGCATACACCAACACACATTACACAGAGAGACACACAGTAGGAAAACTTAGACACAAAGTTACCTAATTTGCCTCTGCCTGTGACAAATGTTAGAGAAGTAGTGAGTACTCAAATGGTTCTTGTAACATTCCTTTCTTTGAAATTCAGACTGCATTTTTGCCTTAAATCACAGATTTGTACAATCTGTAAATGCCACCCAATGTGTACCACATACAGTAACACACTGGCGTAGCCAGGGGGGGGCGATGGGGGCGGTCGCCCCCCCTAAGATTTGGACCGAGGAGTTGGGAGACGGAAAAAAAAAATGCGTGTATACTGTATGCATGCACATGAAGCGGGTCTCCTTTGCAACCTTTCATCAAATAAGATATATTTTTTTGAATATTTCACTCAAAGTGTGCACCAGATCGTTGAATTTCAATTCAAAATATGCAAAATCTCTCGTGCTTGGGAGGGGGATACCCCCTCCCAAACCCTCCCCCTCTTTGCCGCTTTCCCTAGCTAAGTACACTTTTTAGATTAAAAAAAATTCTGAATAATTCTGAGTGCACAAGACTTTTCACTAATATTCCGAACACTGAAGGTTCCCTCATGTATAAGGGGAATTTCCCATTTTAATCGACCCTTTCCTCCCTCAGCCCCCCCCCCCCTCCCATCATTTTTTTTTTTATTACCCAAATGTTGATTCCATCAAATATGCTTATTATGCGTATACGAGATATCTCAATTTCAGCCTTAAAAAGATACAAGCTCCATCGGAAGGGAAGAGTGGAGATAACACTCGCCAACGCCTTCTTCCTGTCCCCCCCCCCCCCCGCCATGCAAAGAAGTAGACTGTGGCTATACCAAGATCGCTTTATTTCAATTCTAAAAACGCAAAAGCTCCGCGAGCGGGAGGGGGAATCCCCCTTCCCCTAAGTTCTACCTCACTAGACTTTATACATACGCACAGATGGTGCACATTCGGAATAAGAGCTAAATTCCGTGATTTTAACACTTTGATGAAAAAGTGTTGCACCAAAAATTTGCACCAGATCGCTGAATTTCAGGTCTGAAAACGCAAAATCACCTTCGTGTGGGAGGGGATATGCCCCTATCTACACCCTCGTGTGCATGCTTTTTCTGTTTGATTGCTGAACAGACAGCGTTCATGATATTCAGTGTAAGAATTAATACAAGAAGACTAGTGTGTTTGAATTATACTGTTTTATAGGCAAATTGTTCAATAATAATCTACAATAGAATATACGGCAACCTTAAACAAGTGGGACTGTTTCAACTCGTTAAAACACGCAAAAACATGCATCAAATTGCACCATTTGCAACATCAAAATGCAAAAAGTTCTCACCGTAGGAGGGGGGACACCCCCTCCCACACCCTCCCCTACCCCCTCGCTCGCTCCGCTCGCTCGGGTTCAGTCGAGTTCGTGATATACAGTGAAAAGAATTAATACAAGAAGTGTATCTAAATTATACCATTTTATAGGCAAATTGTTCAATAATAATCTACACTAAAATATCCTACTACCTTAAACAAGTGGGACTGTTTCACGTCGATAAAACGCGCAAAAACATGCATCAAATTGCACCATTTGCAAAATCAAAATGCAAAAAGTTCTTACCGTGGGAGGGGGGACACCCCCTCCCACACCCTCCCCTCCCCCCTCGTTGGCTCCGCTCGCTCGGGTTCAGTCGCGTTCATGATATTCAGTGAAAAGAATTAATACAAGAAGTGTATTGGAATTATACCATTTTATAGGCAAATTGTTCAATAATAATCTACACTAAAATATACTGCAATCTAAAACAAGTGGGACTGTTTCACGTCGTTAAAACACGCAAAAACATGCATCAAATTGCACCATTTGCAAAACCAAAATGTAAAAACTTCTCACCGTGGGAGGGGGGAAACCCCCCTCCCACACCCTCCCCTACCCCCTCGCTCGCTCCGCTCGCTCGGGTTCAGTCGCGTTCATGATATTCAGTGAAAAGAATTAATACAAGAAGTGTATTGGAATTATACCATTTTATAGGCAAATTGTTCAATAATAATCTACACTAAAATATACTGCAATCTTAAACAAGTGGGACTATTTCACGTCGTTAAAACACGCAAATACATGCATCAAATTGCACCATTTGCAAAATCAAAATGTAAAAAGTTCTCACCGTGGGAGGGGGGTTCCCCTCTCACCCTCCCCTACCCCCTCGCTCGCTCCGCTCGCTCCGCTCGCTCGGGTTCAGTCGCGTTCATGATATTCAGTGAAAAGAATTAATACAAGAAGTGTATTTGAATTATACCATTTTATAGGCAAATTGTTCAATAATAATCTACACTAAAATATACTGCTATCTTAAACAAGAGGGACTGTTTCACGTCAATAAAACGCGCAAAAACATGCATCAAATTGCACCATTTGCAACATCAAAATGCAAAAAGTTCTTATGGTGGGAGGGGGACACCCCCCTCCCACACCCTCCCCTCCCCCTCGCTCGCTCCGCTCGCTCGGGTTCAGTCGCGTTCATGATATAAAATATACTGCAATCTTAAACAAGTGGGACTGTTTCACGTCGTTAAAACATGCATCAAATTGCACCATTTGCAAAATCAAAATGTAAAAAGTTCTCACCGTGGGAGGGGGGAAACCCCACTCCCACACCCTCCCCTACCCCCTCGCTCGCTCCGCTCGCTCGGGTTCAGTCGCGTTCATGATATTCAGTGAAAAGAATTAATACAAGAAGTGTATTGGAATTATACCATTTTATAGGCAAATTGTTCAATGATAATCTACTCTAAAATATACTGCAATCTTAAACAAGTGGGACTGTTTCACGTCGTTAAAACACGCAAATACATGCATCAAATTGCACCATTTGCAAAATCAAAATGTAAAAAGTTCTCACAGTGGGAGAGGGGAAACCCCCCTCCCACACTCTCCCCTACCCCCTCGCTCCCTCCGCTCGCTCGGGTTCAGTCGCGTTCATGATATTCAGTGAAAAGAATATTTGAATTATACCATTTTATAGGCAAATTGTTCAATAATAATCTACACTAAAATATACTGCTATCTTAAACAAGTGGGACTGTTTCACGTCGATAAAACGCGCAAAAACATGCATCAAATTGCACCCTTTGCAACATCAAAATGCAAAAAGTTCTTATCGTGGGAGGGGGGACACCCCCCTCCCACACCCTCCCCTCCCCCCTCGCTCGCTCCGCTCGCTCGGGTTCAGTCGCGTTCATGATATTCAGTGAAAAGAATTAATACGAGAAGTGTATCTAAATTATACCCTTTTATAGGCAAATTGTTCAATAATAATCTACATCAAAATAAACTGCTACCATAAACAAGTGGGACTGTTTCACGTCGATAAAACGCGCAAAAACATGCATCAAATGGCACCATTTACAACATCCAAATGCAAAAAAAGTTCTTACCGTGGGAGGGGGGACACCCCCCTCCAACACCCTCCCCCCCCCCCCCCCTCGCTCGCTCCGCTCGCTCGGGCTCCGTCGCTTCGCTCCCTCGCAGACTAACCGCCCCCCCTAAGATGAAATCCTGGCTACGCCGTTGTAACACATGATAATTAGCACATAGAAACCTGTATAATCAAGCAGACATTGCTACACACACACACACACACACACACACACAAACTGCTCCATGCACTTCAAAGGTAGACAGTCTTGGCGTCACATATTATGGTATGATGACTTGTGGAGGGTGAAACAGAGAGAATGTTCCCTCCAAAGGGTTTGAAATGCAACGGAGGAGAGGTTTCATGGCATTATGTCGATAAAACTGAACCATCAAACTAAGTGCTTTTACCACAGGATGTGTTTTCGTCAACCAGTTGAATAATACACTGGTATTCGATTTTTGTTAAATATGATTCATCCTGATCTGTGCATATAGCATTTCTCCCGTTTTGAACCAAAGATGATTTTATGCCTTCAGAAATGTATCAAAAAGTGTGCATCAGTATATTTTCAGGCTGCTGAGGTTGTCAGCTCTGCTGTATATGCCAAGACTACCTCACAATGTAGAGAAGGTATTAGAATAACAATTGTATTCTGTAAACTAAAACATGCTGTTGAAGAATGGACAAGGTTCCCAGTCCCATCCATAGGCCTCCATGCACTGGTGGGAAAAATACAAGCAAGCCTGGCACAGGCTTACTCCTGTCAATGGATCCAGCTTGTGAGAAATTGTTGCGATATACTTTCACTTTCCACAGCACAACTACTCCCTCTCATCCCATTGTATGCTCTCAACTCAGGGGAAAAGGGCTAGCCATCAAAACACGCACAACTATAACCAAATTAATAAATAAATTCAATAAATTATGGTTACATCAGACAAGCTTTTGCATTATGCTCCTCTGAAAACAAGTGAAGTGCCTAATTAACTTTGAGAGAGAGAAAAAAGGGTCATTTGTTCTAATATATACACATGATGCACATGAGGTAATTGTGAACTAACTTAAAGGGACTGCTATAATTTCTATTTGGGGGATATTTGCATATGATTTGCTGTTGTGCTCACATTCTGTATTCAATTTCTTCAAATACAGTGTCAAAAGGTTTGGAATTGAATTTTCTTTTGTGTTAAAAGTTGTGCAGTACAACACACCATACGTGCACAAGTTGTTAGCCATGATCCAAAGACAAAGTGGTAAGTAACTTTTTTGTGAGGTGTGTGTGTGTGTGTGTGTGTGTGTGTGTATATATATATATATATATATATATATATATACAGTTAAACTCGCATAAGTCGATCTTCTCGGGACTGAGCAAAACACATCGACTTAGGCGAGTTTCGACTTGTACGTAAGTCGAAAAAAATCGACTTAAAGTTACACCACACGTACATATAATGTACATGTATGTTGTCTACTCTGGAGCCGAGAGCTGGAGCGGTGTGCCCGATATTTGCCCTTCAGCAAGACACTTTATCCACATTGATGCAGGCCAGGGCTCCACACTAACTTTTATTTTGGTGGCCCCAAAATGACTGATTTTTATTTTTTGGTGGCCCGAACAAAAAAAAAAAAAAAAAAAAAAAAAAAAAAAAAAAAAAAGCAAAACTAAATCGGTCCTACGTTCGGTCCGAAAGTTACCGTTATACTGATTGTAAAAGCAATCATCCACCATTTACAAGTATTTTAACACCTTCCGGAGCCGAATGTTGCCGTTAATCATTTTCAAATGTAAAAACAAGCAACCGACATTCATTCTAGGATCTTACGGAGCTGAATATCATCCTTATTCATTTCCGAACGTGAAAGCAAACATCCGCTTTTTATTTCGTCATCTAAATGAGCCGATTGATACCGTTAATCATTTCAAAATGTAAAAGAAACAATCTGTTACTTATTTTAGCATCGTACGGAGCAGAATATTACCGTTATTCGATCTCCAAATTCAAAAGCAAACACCCGACATTTATTTTATGATCGTAAGGAGTCGAATGTTACTGCTGTCCACTTCCGAAAGTGAAATGAATCATCTGACATTTGTTTTGGCATCTTCAGGAGTCGAATGTTACATGCTATTTACTTTCGAACGTAAATTATTTCATCATCGCACTGAGTTGAATACAATAGTTGTTCATTTCCGAACGCCAAAGCAAACATTCAACATTTATTTTAGCATCTTCCGGAGCTGAATGTTACTGCTGTTTACTTTCGAACATAAAAGCAAACATAAGACATACATTTTATCATCGGACGGAGTTGAATACTATTGTTATTCATTTCCGAATGTTAAAGCAAATATCAAACATTAACTTTACCATCAAACGCAGCTAAATGTTACTGTTATTCATTTCGAAATTTAAAAGCAAACATCCGACAGTTATTTAGCATCGTATGGAGAAGAATATTACTGCTATTCACTTACGAACGTAAAAACAATCATCTGACATTTATTTTAGCATCTTCTGGAGCCGAATGTTATTGCTGTTTACTTTCGAAAGTAAAAGCAAACACCCGATATTTATCTCATCGTCGTACGAAGTTGATTATTATTGTTATTCATTTCCAAACGTCAAAGGGATAATTCGACATTTACTTTAGCATCTTCCGGAGCTGAATGTTAATGTTATTTACTTTCGAACGTAAAAGTAAACATCCGACATTTATTTCATCATCGTACGAAGTTGATTATTATTGTTATTCATTTCCGAACGTCAAAGGGATAATTTGACATTTACTTTAGCATCTTCCGGAGCTGAATGTAATTGTTATTTACTTTCGAACGTAAAAGTAAACATCCGGCATTTATTTTATCATCGTATGGAGTTGAATATCATTATTTTTCATATCCGAACGTCAAAGCAAACATTCGACATTTATTTCAGCATCTTCCGGATACTTTTTTTTTATCCTTATTCATTTCCGAATGCAAAATCAAATGTCTGACATTCCAAAAGTATAAGCAAACATCCGACTTTTATTTTAGTATTATACGGAATCGAATATTACCGTTATTCATTTCCAAAATTAAAAGAGCAAACATCTGACATTTATTCAGCATCTTATGGAACCGATTGTTACCGCTTCATTTCCAAAACTGAAGGCAAACATTCGGCTTTTTTGGTGGCCCGGCGTGCGTTTTTGGTGACCCCGGTCGCAAATTAACCATTTGCGAAATCGTGATTCGATTCGCGAAAAGACTCCGCTAAATATAAGGCATAGATCGCTACACTCGGCAGGGGCTATACGTCGTCCTTTCACCAGGTCTCGTTACAAAACCAAAATCTCGCGTGAGTTCTTGCGTTACCTATCGTTAATGTTAACGAAACATCGTTAATTTGCGCTAGGGATCGTTACTCATCGTTGCTACAAACGTTAATTTTCCCGATCATTAGTTTGCGTTACTAACGATTCAGGTGAAACCGCTTGCGTTAATGAAACGTTAATGTTTATTTACGCATTTTCTTTTGGTATATACTGTATGTAAACAAAAACTGGCGTCTCGTGATTTTGACAGTGATTTATTACACAATAAAATCTTATTCGACTTAGGCACAGTGAATTCAGTGGTTTTTCCGTGAAAGTGTTCTTGGAATTTCATCGACTTAAGCGAGTATTCGACTTAAAAAATTCGACTTATGAGTGAATTAATACACGTAAGTCAATGGGGAAAAATCGGGACTTTTTAAAATTATCGACTTACGCGATTATTCGACATATGCGATGTCGACTGAGGCGAGTTTAACTGTATATACATATATTATTTATTCATATATATATATATGGGCCGTGACGCGAGAAAAGGGCCCTTAGGGCACTTTATACCGAAAATGAGTTTTCACCTCCACATTGTAGAATGAACTCTGTCGTATTTAGATATGCAAACCATTTTCTGAAATTCCAATCCTAAATGACCCCATGACGACATTCAAAAAGAATGTTTTGTCCAAATCTTGCCACTTTTTGATACGTCTATGCATGTGCGCGCAGTTAGCTAGTTGATCTTTTTTGCGCGTATTGCTTTGTCAAACTTCCGCGCCGTTTTCTGGCGTTTGCGCACAGCGGGGCTAAGGGCCCTTTTCTCGCGTCATGGCCCATATATATATATATATATATATATATTTACATATATTATTTATTCATATATATATATATACACTCATACACATATCCACACACA
The DNA here is from genome assembly GCF_964275005.1 of Diadema setosum. NCBI lineage: Eukaryota > Metazoa > Echinodermata > Echinoidea > Diadematoida > Diadematidae > Diadema > Diadema setosum. The sequence continues at coordinate 4,611,950 of NC_092692.1, read as the reverse complement.
GTCACCAATTTGGGTTCACAACCACTTATTTCATTATCATACTGTCTAAGTAGAAACTTTTGCACTATGGGGTTTTCACCCTGGTTTCAATCATTATGTTAAAGGGATGGTATGTAGTTTTGATCAAGATGGGGATCTGGGTTTTAATTGTTTGCGAGATAACTAGAAACCATTTATATGAAATACAAGGAAAAGTAGAAATTACGCGGTGCGTAATATATGTCCCCGCCGGAAGTAGCATTTTGTAACAAAATGTGCAATATAGGTAAAAAATCAAGGTCAAAGGTCAAAGAAGTCAAAGGTCAAAATTCTGTGTAGAAGTTTTGAAGCCCTCACCTAGTGCCATCACATAAAGCAAATGGAATCGAAATTGGGTTAGAAATGGCGAAGGAGTAGCATTTTGTAGCCAATGTACAATATAGGTCAAAAATCAAGGTCAAAGTTCAAAGAAGACAAAGGTCAAAATTCTGTGTAGAAGTTTTGAAGCCCTCACCTAGTGCTATCACATAAAGCAAACAGAATCGAAATCGGGTTAGAAATGGCGAAGGAGTAGCATTTTGTAGCAAAATGCACAATATAGGTCAAAAATCAAGGTCAAAGGTCAAAGAAGTCAAAGGTCAAAATTCTATGTAGAAGTTTTGAAGCCCTCAACTATTGCCATCATATAAAGCAAACGGAATCGAAATCGGGTTAGAAATGGCGAAGGAGTAGCATTTTGTAGCAAAATGTACAATATAGGTCAAAAATCAAGGTCAAAGGTCAAAGAAGTCAAAGGTCAAATTCTGTGTAGAAGTTTTGAAGCCCTCACCTAGTGCCATCACATAAAGCAAACGGAATCGAAATCGGGTTAGAAATGGCGAAGGAGTAGCATTTTGTAGCAAAATGTACAATATAGGTCAAAGGTCACAACTGAAATTCTGTGTAGAAGTCTTAAAGCTCCCATGTAGTGCTATCATATAAAGCAAACAGAATCAAAATTGGCTCATAAATGACAGAGAAGTAGCAAATTGAACATTTTGATCACACACGGACGCACGGACGGACGGACGCACGGACACACACACGTACGGAGCCCGTTTCATAGTCCCCTGCTCGAACTCGTTCGGCGGGGACAATTACGGGACATACAATTCTAAGAGGAATTAAAAGTTTATTTGAAGAAAATCAATTTTGATATGGCTGAGATATCCAAAAATAAAGTAAAACAAATAAGTCGTAATAAAAGGTGGGTCCCAACTTTTATTAGGACCTCTTTGTTTTTGGATATCTCGGCCATTTCAAAACCAATTTTCATCAAGTAAACTTTTTTTTTCCTCATAGAATTGTATGCTCTCTAATATTTCATATAAGTGGTTTCTAATTATCTCACAAATAGGTAAAACCTCAATCCCCACCTCAACCAAAACTATATACCACCCTTTTAACTCTGCTTTTCTTCCATGCACTGCCTTTCACACATTCAAGGGCATTGTAAACCAATAACAAAATCTTTTCACAGACACACCACTCAAACAGAGACATATCCCCATTTTGTACGCATTGTCATTTAAAACTTTTTTATTCTCTTAAATAAACATTTACATGTATTCGAGAGTTGCACATGATACAAAGATAATATCTATGTAAATTGTGGATATCGTTATATTACACACATGTTTGAACTATCAGGACATTGCTTGTGACGAAATAGTGATTTGGAATATACTGTTCAGCATTCTGTTCCTCTGCACCTTAATTTATTCAACTGCAATTGTCTTGAAAGGAGGCTAGTTTGGCCTAATTCTATCTGTAACTGAAGGGTTTGTTTGCAAAAACCGATAAGTCCATTTTTGAAGATTTTTAAGTACGATCTCTGTCATAAAGTACAAAATAATACCTTTTAAATGATATATTGGTCACTACATATAAAGGTATATTTTTGAAGTTATGGTCAAAAGAAGCAAAAATTTTCTTATTATTCTCTTTATTTTTCTTGACCTTTAATCGCAAATATCTCCATTTGGCAAATATGGACTTATCGGTTTTTGCAAACAAACTCTTCAACTCGTACTGAAAAGAGGCATGGGTCTCTTTTCTTTCCAGAGTATCAGTCTATGGAATATAACTGACATGTTAAAAGCTGTAGCTTGATCAAACAGTCATATACACTTTGTTCAAAAATTCGACAAAATAACTAAAAGTGAAGATTTTCATTCTCCTACCTTGACCCTGCCCCGACTCATGCCCTACAATTTTATCCTGTCATACACTTGACACACATTTTTTTCCCCATTTACATCATTGTACACGTATATGACTTCATAACAAAAGTGATGGTACAGACAAGAACGTATTACGACATACCACCATGAAATAGATAGTCGCACGTGGTGATAAATCGTGTGCTGCAGGTTCACAAGAATCAATAAAAAAAGGAAGTTCACTGCAAGATGACACCAGTTTGCTGACGTAAAAACCACATCTGACACGCAAACTTGTACCCATTTCAGGTAATCGTGGGCGGGATTACGAGTGCTGAGTAAAAAAAAAAAAAAAAAAAAAAAGAAAAGACACAGTTATGCCACTTGATTGAAAATTTCCATATCACTTCTGTGCCACCATTATTTGGATAATAATGCACTTTTAAGAATGATGTGAACTCGTTTTGAGAAAACAGTCATGTGTATAAGAACTGTCAGGCTAAGCAATTAAAATGTCAATTGACTTCCGCGGGTGTACTGTTCACCATGTTCCCTTATGTGTGTGTGTGTGTGTGTGTGTGTGTGTGTATGTCAACCAACACACACACACACACCACTAATGTAGCTCATGAATGCTGAGGGTTTATGGAGTGCCTCTCTCTCTCTCAAAAAAAAAATAGATAAATAAATAAAAGTTGAGCAGACTTCCAAAGATAGTGAGAAGACAATCTATTTTGTTTTTAATTGCATTTTTTTTACACAAATGGGTAAAAATTGTCAATAGGACTAAGCCAACTATCATCAAATTGTGCCCCACTGTGTGTGTACTACACCCACTGCTACACACTTGCAATTGGCTCAGTAAGCCCCCCCCCCCCCTCCATAATTGCCAAAATAAATAAATGATAAAGTGAAATATTTGCATACAATGTTATACACGAAAGCAAAGTTCTTTGCATGTACATCTGGCACTTAGCTGTTATTGAATGTTTGTCCTTATACATACATACATACATACATGTAATCACACATTTCACTTCATATTCACAATGTGGATTTCAACCAATATAAATCATATCCTCTGTATATGGAATGGTACAGTAACGGACAAATGCAATACTATTTGAAATTTTTTAATACTTGAAGCTTTGCTTGTATTCCTGCACAACACATACACACTGAAACATTCGGTCTATACACGAGTTGCGTTCTGACAATTCTGCATTTTGCTGATGAAAGGAGCATAGATAAACAAGACTTATGTTGAACATTGTATACTTTCAATGAACAAAAGATGGTTCTGACCAACACATTCTTTGAATACTACCGACTCATCTCAAAAGTTTAGGGCAGAGTCTTTTCAATATTGCAGTTGATCTTGTCACAAGCTCCCTTTTACTGGTATTCATTCTGTTGTTTCTGTAGTATTTGTAGAGTATATATCAAATGGAGAATATTTTTCATTCACAACAAAATGCAATATTGGTTTATGGACTGATGTATTTTACATTTCCAATCCACATGAACACATTTCAAATGCATCCTCAGTTGAATAATAATAGAAAATTTTGCATACAAAATGTATCGTATCAAAGTAAATTCAACACTCAATAGAAAGAATATGGGATGTATGGTGCTTTGACAGATACTGAGCTGTTTGAAATTACGGGGTAAATAACTCAAATTTTGGCAAGAACATTCAGAACATTATGGAACGGCGTTAGTCCTTCCGTATTTCTGTATCAGATGACCTGAAAAGCCATGCAAAAAGGATGTTCCATGTGTTTTCACTTCCCATGTCACACCATACCGAATTCACAAGTCCACGTGATCGGCTTCACAGGGAAAATGCACATAAGCACAGTTGTGATTGTTATTATGTACAGTGATGCCTATAGCTTGATGTGCAGTCAGTTTATATGTACAGTGTGAATGTCTCATAATGACAACATATACAAAATGATTTGTACAGTGAAATAAACGGATCTTGGAAAATAAAATTACACAAGTATCACATAAAGGTATTTAAACTGCCTGTTTTCTTCTATTACACATTTCCTCGGCTGTCCTTGAAAGTCTTTGACCTCAAATTATCATGCAATGTTGCATTCTATGATATGTACAATTTCCGTAGATCTTTTTAAACAAGCCAAACTTGTAAAATATTGTTGTTTTTTCTGGGTTTTTTTTTTTCCAGTAGCCATGGAGAGGAAGGCAAATACATATAACCTTCACCTTCAGATTGCATTTTAACCCTACCCTGGCAACAATACACTTGTCCCTTTGGGCAAGATTGGTATATTAGCATCTCGCTATCAATGCGGTCATCTTTGCACTAATATCAAGGTCAGGGGAATGTTTGACTGTCAAAATACATAACATGATGACTGCTACAGGCAGTCTTTACTCCATGCCCAAAAGTGACCCAAGCTCATCTTTCTGTGTTTTAAACTCTTCCAGCTTAACATGCACTAGCTGCAATGAGTCTATTCTGGCATAGATTGCCATTTCACCAAACATAGTCAAAAGCAGCTGCAGATATACACTGTGTAGGACTTTCTTCTGACCAACTTAAACTATAATCTTCCAAAGACGACTTTCATTAGTCTTTGGTATTGCACATTAAAAGAAAACAAGAAAACTTCACTTTCACTCTGCGCTTTCACTTAAGGTATGATTACATTAATCATGAACATTTTCTCAGACATATTGTTCAAATGTCAAAATCCCAAATGATTCTCTGCATAGCTTCCATTTGCACTGAATATGAAATGGGTCTGAAAAGTGTGAGAACACGCGTACTCTATACGGTATGCTTAACTCAGTGCATGCTGCCAGCAACTCTGTGTGCAAAATATCTTCTTGGCATTATGATATAATGGTAACAAGAGGGTTATGTCAACCAACACATCAAGGCAATCAGGTCAGACTTATGTGATATACAGTAGTATGTGTTACTGTTCATTATTCCAAAGGTTTGTGAATCCAAAAAAATGAAACAGAGTTTGTTAATCCAAAAGTTTTCAGACCAATGAACCTTCAGAATAACAAACCCCCCCCCCCTTTTTTTTAAGGATTAACGAAGCCTCGGAATAATGGACCTTCGCAATAATGAACCTTCGCAATTATCTATAAACAGCCTTTCTTGCACATGCATCATACAATGTACTTCTACATTACAGTGTAAAATAGAAAAAAGATTGGCAGTCCTGCAGGCTTTGCAAAATAGTTGATATGTTTCTTTGCTGTGTAAAGTGTTTCTTCCAATAAACATCACTTACATTTATAATAAAGCCATTCTATTTTTTTTAATCCATTATCATTAAAGGTATATTCCCTTCCTCCTCCAACGACAACCAACTATTGGAAGGACAATTTACAATTTCTGAGAATTTATGTAAGGAGATAATGGTATTATTGTCTTTTGCAGTTCACGAGGGGAAGGTACTATCCATTGTCTAAACTGAAAATAAAAGAATTTGGATGAACTTCTTGGATATGAGCCAGGTCTTCTAACCTCCCCATGAAACTAACATTTGTGTATTCACATTACCCAACTATGAGAGCAAAACTGTGAAAAAAGAGATGAAAATGGAGAGGTTTCAGATATCACTGTTTGCGACAAACATGGCTTTAAAGCCAAGCCAGCTGTCTGCTAATGGCACCCATCGGGTACAGGTATCGAAGAAACAAAAAAAAAAAATTATCTTGGGGGAGCATGTAAACATTGAGCATAATCCTTGAGTGCTCAAGGTCACTGGTCATTTGAGAGCTCAAATGCATGCAATCTCTACACCTTTGATACAGAAGATCTGGAATATAGTGGGGAAATGACGCGAAACCTATGCTCAGTGTCAGGTGTACTTCATTTTGTTATGGCTCCTCCTCCCTGCTGTTTGTATTGCCAAAGACACTATTCACACCAGGCAAATCTTCCCTCGCTCCAGAAGTTTCTCAAACTATCACACGTCCATCACAGAAAAACACAAACAAAACAAAACAAAGAAAAGAAGCGATTGTATATAACACCTCAGGTGGCCATATATCTACCTTTGACCTTTAAAGACTCATCATTCATCCCTGTAACCATTGCACAAAATGGAGATCACACATTACCAGCATTCTCTGCAAGGAGAAAAGTTTCAGTTTTGTCACCATTACTTTAGCCAGGAAACTCTGTTAACAACAAAACATGGGTGTGGCATTGTTACTCCTGTAACCTAGCAACATGCATCATTAACATATTGAAGATTGAAAGAGGGGAAAGTAAAAGTGGGGGGTCTGTTTTTGCAAGACATTCTTGGCAAATGGGGGCAGATTATACCTTTAGGCAGATCATAATGACAAAGTGTATGTCCACTGTCCAGATTACACATTTTTTCGTTATCTCAAAACGATGTATACCTATAAATATAATGGCCTCAGTTTGGTCAGGTCTGTTTTTGCATTGTGGAATGAAATCCTCAAAACCTCTGTTTCCCCCTCCCCCCCCCCCTTTTTTTTTAGGTCCGGATGACATAACTTGGCCCTGAAGTGAGTAACCCTTTTAAAGCCTCCCTGTAATTGGTGAATAAGAGGGATGAAACCGACGCCCCTTCACAGGTGCATCAACCGATCAAGTGAGGGGGACTTCCTTTCAGTAAATTGACCATATCCTTCCTAATCGTTGGTCTAGTGGGGCAGACACGCCTTTAAAAGGTGTCATTTCTTTCTCTTAATACTAAAAGTAGGAATCAGAAAGATATTTCCCAATCCTACCAGGCTACAGTTTTGTGTAACAGACTTACCCTAGGGACATGTGTCTCTTTCATGAAAGATTGAAAGAAAAAAAAAATGCGTATCATTTCCAGATTTTTAAAAAGGTTGCTGGTTTAAGGTAAAGGGCATAGTGTACTTTTCACAAGCCTGTTAAGCAGGATGAATATCGGTGTATAATTACGATAAAATATTTTGATTTTTTTGTGACAAATCATAAAGAAGACACACTTTCTAATGTTTTCCTCCTATTAAAGAACTGCAGATGGATATCAATTTCTCTTAAAATTCAAGAGTTATCCCGATTTCATTGTTGTATCTTCCCACTTTCCTCCAAGGATGGCATTAAGCTTTAGATGGCACCTGAAAATCGAGAATTGTACTAGATTTCATGCAACCAAGATTTTACTAAGCCTTCTCTTTACCCTATGGCACAGACTATAAATGACAGAGGTGTCAGGGTTTCCTCCCTTTCTTCCCGCCTATACTGACCCCTTTAACTCTAGACTAGCATCTCAAAAGCTTCCCCTCCCCTCCCCTTCCCCTCCACCCCCATCACATCATTTGTGACTTGCTCCCCTAAATACTACAGGCCTACTACACTGACTACAGTTAAACTCGCATAAGTCGATCTTCTCGGGACTGAGCAAAACACATCGACTTAGGCGATTTTCGACTTGTGCGTAAGTCGAAAAAAATCGACTTACAGTTACACCACACGTACATAATATGTATAATGTACATGTATGTTGTCTACTCTGGAGCCGGGAGCTGGAGCGGTGTGCCCGATATTTGCCCTTCAGCAAGACACTTTATCCTCATTGATGCAGGCCAGGGCTCCACACTAACTTTTATTTTGGTGGCCCGATCGGGCCACCAAAATGATTGATTTTTATTTTTTGGTGGCCCGAAAAAACCCCCAAACAACCAAGCAAAAGTAAATCGGTCCTACGTTCGGTCCGAAAGTTACCGTTATTTATTTCTGATTGTAAAAGCAATTGTCCACCATTTACCTTCCGGAGCCGAATGTTACCGTTAATCATTTTCAAATGTAAAAACAAGCAACCGACATTCATTCTAGGATCTTACGGAGCTGAATATCATCCTTATTCATTTCCGAACGTGAAAGCAAACTTCCTTTTTTTATTTTATCATCTAACTGAGCCGATTGATACCGTTAATCATTTCCAAATGTAAAAGGAACAATCTGTTACTTATTTTAGCATCGTACGGAGCAGAATATTACCGTTATTCGATCTCCAGATTCAAAAGCAAACACCCGACATTTATTTTAAGATCGTAAGGAGCCGAATGTTACTGCTGTCCACCTCCGAAAGTGAAATGAATCATCTGACAATTATTTCAGCATCGTAAGGAGCCGAATGTTATACTGTTATGCATATTCGAACGTTAAGGCAGACATCCGACATTTACTTTACCATCAAACACAGCTGAATGTTATTGTTATTCATTTCGAAATGTTAAATAGCAAATGGCTGATATTTATTTCAGCGTCTTAATTATGGAGAAGAATGTTACTGCTATTCACTTCCGAACATAAAAGCAATCGTCTGACATTTATTTTGGCATCTTCCGGAGCCGAATGTTACATGCTATTTACCTTCGAACGTAAAAGCAAACATTCGGCATTTATTTCATAATCTTACGGAGTTGAATATTATTGTTATTCATTTCCGAACGTCAAAGGGATCATTCGACGCATATTTTAGCATCTTCCGGAGCTGAATGTTATTGCTATTTACTTCCGAACGTAAAGCGAACATCCGGCACTTATTTAATCATCGTACTAAGTTGAATACTATTGTTATTCATTCCGAACGCCAAAGCAAACACTCTAAAAAGACCCGAGTCAGAACTGACCCGGAACTGGGTCCGTTGGGGTCATACTCCGTTCCGGGTCAGAAATGACATGGAATTTGGTCATAAAGACCCCGAATGGGGTCATCCTGACCCGATTCATGACTCTGAATGGGTCATATCTGACCACATTCCTTGTCATTTCTGACCCGGAACGGTGTATGACCCCAACGGACCCAGTTCCGTGTCAGTTCTGACTCGGATGTTTTAAGAGTGAACATTCAACATTCATTTTAGCATCTCCCAGAGCTGAATGTTATTGCTATTTACTTTCGAACATAAAAGCAAACATCAGACATTTATTTCATCATCGGACGGAGTTGAATACTATTGTTATGTATTTCCGAACGTCAAAGCAAATATCAAACATTAACTTTACCATCAAACGCAGCTAAATGTTACTGTTATTCATTTCGAAATTTAAAAGTAAACATCCGACAGTTATTTAGCATCGTATGGAGAAGAATATTACTGCTATTCACTTCCGAACGTAAAAGCAATCATCTGACATTAATAATTTTAGCATCTTCTGGAGCCAAATGTTATTGCTATTTACTTTAAAAAGTAAAAGCAAACATCCGACATTATCTCATCGTCGTACGAAGTTGATTATTATTGTTATTCATTTCCGAACGTCGAAGGGATAATTCGACAATTTGGTTAGCATCTTCCGGAGCTGAATGTTATTGTTATTTACTTCCGAACGTTAAAAGTAAACATCCGGCATTTATTTTATCATCGTATGGAGTTGAATATCATTATTATGCATATCCGAACGTCAAAGCAAACATTCGACATTTATTTCAGCATCTTCCGGAGCCGTATTTTATCCTTATTCATTTCCGAACGCAAAATCAAATATCTGACATTAATTTCAGCACCGTACAGAACTGAATCTTATCATTATTCATTTCCAAAAATATAAGCAAACATCCGACATTTATTTTAGTATTATACGGAGTCGAATATTACCGTTATTCATTTCCAAAATTAAGAGCAAACATCTGACATTTATTCTAGTATCTTATGGAGCCGATTGTTACCGCTGTTCATTTCCGAAACTGAAGGCAAACATCCGGCTTTTTTGGTGGCCCGGCGTGCGTTTTTGGTGACCCAGATCGCAAATTAACCAGTCGCGAAATCGTGATTCGATTCGCGAAAAGACTCCGCTAAATATAAGGCATAGATCGCTACACTCGGCAGGGGCTACGTCGTCCTTTCACCAGGTCTCGTTACAAAACCAAAATCTCGCGTGAGTTCTTGCGTTACCTATCGTTAATGTTAACGAAACATCGTTAATTTGGGCTAGGGATCGTTACTCATCGTTACTACAAACGTTAATTTTCCCGATCGTTAGTTTGCGTTACTAACGATTCAGGTAAAACCGCTTGCGTTAATGAAACGTTAATGTTTATTAACGCAAAGTTTCTTTTGGTATATACTGTATGTAAGCAAAAACTGGCGTCTCGTGATTTTGACAGTGATTTATCACACAATAAAATCTTATTCGACTTAGGCACAGTGAATTCAATGGTTTTTCCGTGAAAGTGTTCTTGGAATTTCATCGACTTAGGCGAGTATTCGACTTACAAAAATTCGACTTGTGAGTGAATTAATACACGTAAGTCAATGGGGAAAAATCGGGACTTTTTAAAATCATCGACTTAAGCGATTATTCGACATATGCGACGTCGACTTAGGCGAGTTTAACTGTACTTTGACACCTCTGACTGATCTAATCTCCTTTGATTTTCCTTCTCTTACTTTCTTCTCCCACTTCTCTTAAAGTACTACAATGCTCTGTCAGAAACCTTTCCTAAACTCGATCCCTACCCCTGGCAAGATCGTCATTCGTGCACAAGGATTGAAACTAAAAAGAAAAGTGGGCCTTAATGACCTCGTAAAAACCTCCCTACTGCCCCTTCCCTTATTCCTTACCCCCTTTGATCTAGGGTGACTCCTAGTCCTACCCCCTCTACTTCCCTCCCAGCTGGCAGACGGCTGATGCTGGCGCCACTGACGCTGCTTCGTCCTCTGGACTTGGCCGTCCCCCAAAAAAGCTAGCCTCCAGGCAGTCCCTCGATTTAGAAACCAGCCCAGGCACACCCGTTTCCCCTAATTATAGCCCCGTCCCACCTGATATACCACAGCACATGCCAGCAGATTTTTGTTCCTTGTAACAGCAAACCATTCTCTCCCAGACCTGTAGCAATAGCGCATCCAGAGGGGGACGCACCGGGCACATGCCCCCTCTTCATTTGTTGTTAAAAGAAAAGGAATAAAAAGAAAAAAAAATGAGATGAAACCTGGAAGTAGCACCAGAAATATTGTTTGCGCCCTCCCCCCCCCCCCCTTCACGGAATTCCTGGATCAGCCCCTGTGTATAGGGCAGACCCTCACACTTTTCTCTCACATTTCATATTATGTAATCTGTACCCCCTTCCATCTATCTCCCATCCCCATCTATCTACATATGCATCTCTCCTCCTCTAGAAAACCCTACCAAACTAACTAACTTCAAGCTATCTACCTTCCAATGAATTTGTTAATTCCAATGAATTTGTTTATTATCCATGTCCAGCAACTGCACATGCCACATGTTTAGCAAGTCTAATTTCTTGCATATCTAAGCTTCCTGACTATTTCACGAGGGGTTATATTTGTGATCACGGAGTGTAGAAATGAATGGAAAAATGCATGCGTGCATGCCACATTCACACTGGGATTGGAGTTAATATTTTTGCATGTGTTTAAATTTATGAAATATATGGCGTATACAGTTATCTTTTTGGTCTATCGCACTATCTGTCTCTTTTATTTTCTCCACTCAACTAGGATTCTCCTTTCCCATTTACCCTACCCCCCCCCCCCCCACCACCACCAACACCAACCCCTCTTTGGCCCCTTCACCTGGGGAATCAACTAATGCTACCAGCTCCCGTGCTGAAGATTCCCTTGTCAAAACCCCTGTGGGAACTGATTCGGGCGACGTCCCGACACCTTCCCAGACAGCCATGCGACACCCTGGCAATAGACAGTAATGGAAAGACCCTCAAACGTCCCCTAAAAGACCTTGTCATGTGCAAAGTACTAGCATGGTTTGTCTGCTTTAGAAATGAAACCCCCCTCAAGGTTGCAAATGTGCATATTATGCTGCATTTATCAACTTTATGAGGCTCATTGTTCTTACATTAACCAAAGAGCATTGAAATTAGGTCTGTGTTTTGGTTTCCATTTTTCTCATAATAATTTTTTTTTTACACAAATTCATCACATGGCAAAAGTAATACCAGTAAGATGTTAAAAAAAAATCCATCCTGTTTTAATACAATGGCACAGTATCATTGATGTGACTGCACATGTTAATTTTGACAGAATTAAATCTAGAAGTCAATGATAACATCTTTGATGATAATAATACCAACACTTGTAGTGCACTGGTGTACATCATGAATGGATGCTTATGGGGCATAGAAAATCATGCTGAAATATGACGAGAGAAAATACATCAAACAACCTTGATATATTCTTTACAGCTGTACCATTGTATACACCAGAAATTACTAGGTGCAACTTGCCCATAATTAGTTTCCTTCAATGTGTATCACTTGTCACCTATAACACTAGGAAAAAGTACAGAAAATCAGAGCATTAAACTCACCATTTACTTGATCAGTATTTACCTACAACAAATTCATCGGTTACCGTTCATTCCACCTGCTTTTGAAACGCTTCAGAATGGTTTTACCAACAGGTTGAAGGATTTCCATGTAGGAAGGATTACGTCAAAAGCCATGCATACCTATTTTGGAATTGCACTTCAATATCTGTGCATACTTTGACCCATTTCAGAAATACTTCATAATGACCTCTTTAATTTATTGGGGGCAGTCTCAGAAAACAATTTCTTTATCAAATCTCAGATGACCCTTTAGATTTTGTAGAGCCAAATTAGCTCAAAATAGTTTTTGAACCAGAAATCACACAGAGGTCATCGTTGTTGTTTTTTTCATTGTGTGTTTTGAGTACGTGGTATCTTTTATGTTATCTATTTTAATGCCTTTTCTCTTTAAACTGCAGTACATACATAACCCCACAATAAACTTATAATCGAATGCCACACTGATGGATGTGCCTGCAACTTCCACTGAACATTTTGCTCAAAAGAGTGCGATGGCAATGACTGTGTAATAAACTCGCTTTAAAAGGGTGGTCGCAGGTGATTTAGATCATCAAATTTGATGTACAGATTACCACTAAAATGCACCATTTCCTTGACCTTTTAAAAAGTGACTATTTCTTCTTGATTCTCCCCTTCTTTGAAATTGAATCTTCAAAGAAACCATTAAAAAAGAAAATAAGTGTACAGGTTTTTTTTTTTTAATTGATAATCATATCTTACTGATCATTGATGGTTCATTTCCTCTGTAAACCGGCCTTTACTCATACTGAGTGTCCCTGACCTGTACAGTGACTTAACCAATTCCCTGCCAGACTCTAAAATCCTGATAGACCTTCTATGGGCTCTTCCAGGTTATGAGTAGACAATGGATAGAAATCAGATGCAACAGGACTATTTCAACTGATTGACAAATTGCCCTACATCGACGTAAATAAGCACTGAATTGATCAGTGTTTTAGTAGTAGCCATGATAAAAAATCATGGGCGTACATACTCGAGCATACTACGTCGATGTAGGGCAATTTGTCAATCAGTTGCAATGAAAACACCTCGACGGAAGAATTTAATGAATTTGAAGGACTATTTCATATAATAATGAAATAATAACCCCTTTCACACTTTCTGTGCCAGGAACTTTGGACAAAATATCCATCCGGGGTTTACTGAGCCAATCAGCACTCAAAGCATGCTACGGGTTAATAAAGCATCACATGAGAATGACACACAGACGTAGTCTCAAGGACTCTTAACTCTTTTGGTGCTTGTCATTACATTCATAGGGTTGGTATCTCTGGGAATGGTACCGCAAAACTAACATTAAGTCATTCAAAGGGTTACAGACCATGGGGGTGTTTCATAAAGCTGTTTGTAAAGTTACAAACGACTTACGAGCAACTGGTGATCAGTTCTGATGTGCTACACTTCTCAGAATTTCCATAATTCAGCCACAAGAACTGATCACCAGTCGCTCGTAAGTCATTCGTAACTTTACAAACAGCTTTATGAAACACCTCCCAGGTAGCATAGGGAATAGGTTGACCCGAATGAATTAATCTTCATTTGCTGCCCACCTGGGTACATTTGAAAACCATGACTAGCACAGGTCTGCTAGAACAGAATTGCGCATCAGCAAATATGTGCATTGAAGCGTACCCCAATCAGTAACATTCAATTCCAGTTAAGATTCCTCAGCCATGCCTGGACTTACATAGAGATCAGTGAAACAACTGTACCCAGTTTGTTTAACAGGAATTCTTGAATACATCAGTGTCGGGCTAGCCTTCCCATCCCATGGTATCCTACCCTATTGGATCTTTTAACCCGTTGAGGACGGACTGATTTTGCTACAACGGGCATTTCCCATAGACATCTGTCCGAGTTTACTCGGGTATAGTCTTCAACGGGTTAAAGATGGTTGATCATATAGAGGACAGACAGTGCTATATCCAAATAAAATACATTACTGTAAAAGTGGATATTTTTGCGTGACTCATTTTTTGCGCTCAGCCAGGGAAGAAGAGTTTTGTGTGTTTTTAATTCTGCAGAATCACAACATCAACTTCTGGAGCATGCAGGCAGCAAAAATATTCACGAGCATTTATTTTCGCACTAGTTTCTGGTTGTGCGCAATGCGCAAAAATTGTAACACCACGAAAATTTCCACTTTTACAGTATATCGTTGCGACAAAGTAGATCTTACAAGCAGGACCGGGTTTCTTGATCATCATGCAAAGCAAGAAGATGCTTAAACATTAGATACACAAAATGCACCCAATCAGTAGAGTGCTACTGTATTCCACTCCTCATTGTTATCATGACGTTTGCTTCGCTCATAAGCCTTACAGTGCATGCATGTCTGACACCTACAACAAACTACTGACGTAATTCAGAGGAAAGGGGGAGGATGAGTTGCAAACGAGGTCATTAATCTCTCAGCCAGTAATTGCCAGAAGTCCTCCAATAGTGACTAGCCTCACACAGTTATCTCAGGCAAGCTACATTCCACACTGAGTTTTAAATGAAAAAGAAAAACATCTGCAGAAAACGGTGATATTTCCATTCCCACTCACAAAGCAAACTTATATTTAGATTGCAATGTTTCTACACAGTCACCGAGTAGAATGATATTTAGCTTTGTGTCAAGCACCTAGTTGTATCATACCATTTTACCTCATCTGCTTAACCTTCTCATCTCTGAAGAGTGTGACTCATTCAACTCCAGCATGTTACATTTATGTTATGCCATGTAAGCTATGGTATGTCTTACAAGACTTGATGTGATTATTCTTGCGACAGAGCAATGTTAAAATACAATTAAAATACCGGTATTGAATATTGATACTTGCAGGTCAACAACTGTTCTCCAGGAATATCGTAATGATGCACTCCTTCTTTTTTTCGGCAGGTGGTATCCACAGAACTTTGTTTCCATGGCAACAGTATTGGGGATCCGATGATTATACAAACACAAAGCTCAAAGTCTCACTCCAAAAGAAGAAGCGCTCTGTAAACCAATTTCCATATAACTTTCTGTTCTTTATATCATGCTACAGAACAGAGATAGATGAGAAAATATGGGGGGTAGTCTCATCACAGACTTTATGAAGTCCTAGACTGAAGCGCCAGACAACCACGCCCATGTATCTGATTCCATTGCAGAGCACATCAGAAATGAAAAAACAAAACAAAACATGAAAATAAAAATAAATCTCCTCCTTTTAAAGCACCACATCTTTTGAGATGGCCACCTCTCTGGAAATACGGTTGTTGTTTTTCTCGAATTCCAGTCCTCCAATGGTTCTTGAGCAACAGCACAATGTTCGTCCCATTTGAGGCAGAATTCCACAGACCTTTTATAGCAAAGTGGCCACCAATGTTCGATGTCATTGCAAGTCTACTGAGTGGACACGCCCATACAGAGATGCACCCTCCACTCCGCCACCCCTTCCCCTCTGGGAGTGGGTATTATAAAGCCTTCACGTAAGGGGCTGGCAGCATGCCCACGCGGCCGTTGACTGTACCCCTCCACCAGTCCTTGGTCGGCTTGTCCACCAGGGTGATGATGTCGCCTTTCCGGAAGCACAGCTCGCCTTCCTCCTCCGGGTCAAAGTCGTACAGTGCCTGCAGCTTCTGGTGTCGTGAGTGAGCCTTTATGGGAGTGGGGGGAAGGGGAAACATTACAGTATTATTCAATGGTATGGTTAGATAGTTAGGATATGTAGGAATTGTATTAATCACAATAACCTGGCAATAATAAGATTTCTTCATGGTAACTGTAAAAAGAAGAAAAAAAAAAACACTCTCTTACCATTGCTTTCTTGTTATATGAATATGAACATATGTGTATAAAGCAAAGTATACACACACACACACACACACACACACACATTGTTGCATGGGGCAGCAAGACCTATCGTATCTACAAAATGTCAAATGTTCAGGAGATCAAAAAAAAAAAAAAAAATGGCAGCCAAAGCACTGTATCAAATGGGATAGCATTTCCTTTGAGATGCCGCGGTGGCTTCATTTTTGTGGTATATAAGACAGCTTTAGGATTTGGACATAGCATTACTTCACTAATTATTTGACCATTAATCCAAAAAAGTCACTTTCACCAAAATTTGAGGTCTTGTTGCCCAAGCAATGAGTAAACACATATTCACGCCCATTGGCAACACTGTTCCTTCTTCAGATCATTAAGAATATTTATAAGCTACCTGTTTCATTCAAGAAAACATGATTTGTAAAGATGTGTTTATTCTCATAACAAACTGAGAAAACATAGCAGACTTACACAAAAGAACAAATCCTATGATAAAAAAAAAAAGATCGAGGATTAAAAACCATCTCTGATGAGACATGGATTTGCCTTCTTCCTTTCTGTTACCCGCATAAAGCTATGCTCACACATATTATTACATAAATAAAATGTCATAGGGACCGACAGTAGGACAGATATAGCTCATGAGTCTGTCCTAAAGTACAATATACGGTAAAGGCATGTACCAGCAAAATCTGCACAACAGCTAAGCTGTATTACCGTACCCAAACAAGGAGAATAATTATTGAACACAATTACTGACAACCCTCACTTACTACTCATATAGATCATTTTATTAGGCCGTAAAAGGTTACAGGATATTGACAGCAATCCTTACATTACTTCTACAATGTCCAGCCAATCAGATGGAAAAAACAGCAAATGATAAAGAAGAGCAAGGGAATTAATATACATCTCTCAATGTAAGAGATATCACATGTAAACACCCACGATTGATAATCACATCAGGTACATTAGTTTTCAAGGCCAGAAAGGATTATCTGTCAAACCAATGCATTGGATATTATCAGTGAAGGAGAGTTCACCTTTGAAGGCAGAAATTGTTTGCTGTGATAACTAGTGATTTTATGGAGACGATCTTGGAAGAAACGACCTTCCCTCTACAACCCACAGGAGTATAGAGTGTGGGTAATTAAATCACACACTGTCCATCAAGCTTGTAAGTCATGCGGGCACCCAACTATGTACTATCTGGTCAATGGTGGTGAATAACAACAGAGGGAAGTCTTACTGTAAGATAGCTTTAAACACACAAAGAGCGGTCATCCAATCATATCCACCAGTAACAATTGTTTGATATCATAGATGCCACCCCCACTTGGATTTCAGGGCTAGGATTTTATTTGTTTGTTTGTTTGTTTGTTTGTTTTTGATAATTGTAAAGTGCTTCGAAACATATTTGTATTAAGTGCTATTTAAACATTTCATATTATTATTATTATTATCATTATTATTATTATTATTAGTAGTAGTAGTAGTAGTAGTGGTATTATTATTATTGTTGTTGTTATTATTATTATTGTTATCATTATTATTATTATTATTGTTATTATTATTATTATTATTGTTGTCATTATTATTGTTATCATTATTATCATTGTTATTATTATTATTATTATTATTATTATTATTATTATTATTATTATTATTATCATTATAATTATTATTATTATTATTATTATTATTATTATCATTATTATTATTATTATTATCATTATTATCATCATCATTATTACATTTAACAGTGCACACACACACACCCCAAAAAAGCATAGATATACACAAACACAAACCACAGGTATGACAAAATGTTCAACATCTTTACCCCCTCCTCTTATAAAGTAGCCCCTTTTTACAAGATAGCAGCATTTCCAGTATTAAACTCTGTCAACAAAAAGGTCATATATTGCATGGCAACATTTTGTCAGAGCTTTCTCTCACTGTGTCTCCTAATAGTAACAAAATCAGAATGTTCTATGTATTCACATCAGCTATTTCTTCCATGAGCTTGGGGCCTTTTCCAGTTGCTCTTTTGAAAAAGAACAGCAACTCTTCCACATCGAAACGTCATGGCCATAAACAGGACTCCGTCATAGGTTCACTTCATGAGTCATCATTTCTTTGTATCAACAAGCACATTAATTGGAAATGCACATGCCATGCAGGATCTCACTTTCCTGCTAAGCATCACAACAATTACAACAAACTTTCTTGCCACAATATGTTCTGTAATTCAGCTGGCTAAGTAGAAATGATTTATAATGCAACCCCACCACCCCCTTAAAAAATCAAAGTGAATCAACTATAAACAAAACAAAGCATAACAAAACAACAAAGAATGTCCATGCTTTTTGTTATTTGGGCAAGCTGTAATCACGTAGACCTCTTTTAATTTTGTGACTGAAATTATTTGAAGTGCTGGTCAGACTAGAAATCCTCAGGAAGTGAAAGAAAAATAAATTCCCTCCCTACTCAAGCACTGACTACCATGTTGGGGTCAACCTAAAGCTTGTTGAAAGGAGATCCCTCCACACACTTCACATTGTGGGACTTCGAACAAAATAAAATGCCCTTGTAATATCTTTGAGAGAGAAAGAGGAATCTTGAGTTTGATATATTCCTACATGTACCTATATCAGGGGTGAATCCAGTAATTCTGTAAAGGGGGGGGGGCGCAACTAATATTTCTGGTGCCACTTCCGGGTTTCATTTCATTTTTTTTCTTTTTATTTCTTTTGTTTTTAACAAAAAATAAAGGGGGGGGGGGGCGTGCGCCGGTTGCGCCCCCTCTGGATCTGCCACTGTATATCACAGGTAGTAATACTACTCTAGCTTGACAGAGAGGTTGAATTTCTTATTAATAATTTACAGTGATCAGAAGACATCAAGTTTAGAAAGCTGAATGCAAATCCTTCCGTCAGTTGCATTTGTGATTTATCTGATTCTTTATTTGTTATTTATGATTTTGGTATTGATATGTGAATGCTATCACGTCTTTGCTGTCGTTGGTTGAATTGGATTCTGTAGTTTCTCATCTACATTTTGCACATTTATGTCAAACATCACAGTTCACAGTTCTATGATGTGTTATCATTCCACATTTCATTTGTTTTATGAAACACCCTTAAATGAGATTCTTGTGACGAATTCCACTGCTTATCGAGTGACTTTTTTTTTTCTGGAAAAAGGGTCTCATTGCCTATATAGCTATCAGACATACAAATGCCAAAAACGCCTTTGGATAGCACACAGTGCTTGTCACCAACTACGTGTATTACACCCATAGGCTCTTTATCAATATTGCATTTTCTCATTTACCAGGTCCTTTAAAGAAGTCTTCATACATGTAGCTACATTATTCAGTACAGGCCATGGTTTGGAATATGACTGCTTACATCTGAGGTATTGCATGAAACAAATTGTGAATGCTCTTTAAACGTTCAATGAAAGAAAAAATGCATTTGGTGAAAGATGGGATGCTCTATTCAAGTCAGCTTTGTCTCATTGAATAGAGCATCTTATCTTTCACACTGTACAGGAATCCTCTTCTATCTAAACTCACGATCATTCACTGTATGATGTCGATCAGTATTAAAGCATGTATCAGATTTCAGGTAAGTATCTTGATGACAACGAGGTACATAGTGACCACAGTTCTCGACTTTCTGTTTCTAACTCGGCAGCCCACTATATACAACTTTGTGTGAACATCTCAATTTATGGTTCCTTTCGATGGATGATGCCAAGCCATGGAGAGATCACAGCAGGCGTGTCATGCATCATGGAATATTACCATAATTCAGAGGTACAGTTGCAGGGGTTGATAGGCACAAGATACAAAGAAATAATCAATCAGGGAGTACTTCATCAGTCTCAGCTTGAGACAAAGAAGTTTGAGGTGTAATTTGACTCAAGCGTATTGTATCCACTGTCACCTTTGCTTCATCAATCACTTTCTGAAATCTGACACAGCTACACGGTAAGACAGTATTGTAATTAGCCAAGATGGAAATTTGAAACTCTGCCCAAAGTGAGAGTGCTTAGCAGAGAGAATCGCTCATGGTATGATATAAAGGGATGTCCGATATCATAATTTCCATGATATTCTATACATGTCAAACTCTCCCTGACCCTTCAAGTTTTACGACGCTTTGTTCTAAACTGCTATACAACCAAATCCCAACACTTGAAACACATGGTGCCTAATGGCATACGGTAGGCATTTTTTCCCCCTCTGTTTCTCTCACTTTGTAAGCATAATGTGGAGCTCAGGTATCTTGAAGAAGATTTTTAAGTACTGAACATGCCATTCTATGGTGTGCTTATTTCACTTTCAATGACTACAACTTGTATTGTGACTTAACTGGTTCAAAATTAACCAAAATATTGCCCCCTGTGACACAAATATAATGTATATATGTTGTCTCCATAGAATGTGATCAATTTTTGATTTGTTTCTTGAAATGGGGTGATCCTTGTCTTCTCATCCTATCGTTCTGGTTCTCCATCTCAAATCAACCTCTTGCAAAATACCGTAGTCCTACAAGTCCTGATTTGTGATATATATGGCATAAACAGAATTCACTTCACTCTCTACTCTTTTATTCATTAGTTTCAATGCGGCATGCTCCAAAGTCAATGCTATTTTTGGAGCAATCTGGGGCACACACAATTACGTCTTTAGGCCATTTCCATACTGATAGCTGTAAATAGAGAGTGTTTGGACTCGTAACAAGTAAACATCAGAGGATGCAAAGTATTGTCTGATGTGCAGAAGCATGACTAATGAGTTTGGGGCAAAAGGAAAATTCAAAGTTGTGCATTTTTTTGCTTGTTTTTCTCACCATAACATGGCCCATTGGCGGTCTTCTCCGATCGTCCCATCCGTTAGGCATAGACTGCTGCAAGAAATCAAACCATGTTGCATATAAACACTTTCACTCCTTGATGACTTTGTAAAGTTTGAAGTGATTGTTGAAACATGACTGAACATTAATATCCATTAAAAGACATATGACAGGCTGCCTTGCAAATACACAGACACACACACAGACACACACACCAAAAAACAAACAAACAGTATGTATTATTTGTTCTCCATTCTCATGATAAATTGAAAGCTGTGCTCTCTCTGCATTTTTCTGTGATAATATGACTGGACTGAATTTAAATCACTGCAATTTTCAAATATCTTAAACATACTGTGATATATCATTTTTCTTCCAGGCATACAATAACAATACAAGTGCTTTTTCATCAGCTCTCCAGCAGTATTTTTTGACAAGCAGAAACAGACTATCAAACACAATGGTTTAATCAGAACTAAGTTCAGTATGTTTTGCACTGCTGTTGAAACTACGAGCAATGTTACCGTTTTAGTTAAAAATCATCTTCTCTATCTTTATCCTATCCTTTATGTTTATCACATATGTTATCTCTGAAGAAATTAATTTAACAACATGATAATTATTTGTCATGTTTTTGGAAGAGGACTCAAGGGCAATACCAGCTCTCTTTTTGAAAACTATTCACTCTCTCTAGAAAATTTTGAAAATTAAAAGTATGCTCCCATAGACAATGGTTTAATCAACACCAAAAGTTAATTCACCATATTTTGCTCTGCTGAATAAACAAACATACAAACAAGGACACAAGATCAATCATAACATCGACAATCACTGTCTTCATCCTCACGATCCCAACAATGGCAAGGTAATGATAAGGAGTGGAACATACCATGGCGTTGTTGTGTGAGTATCTCATATTGGCCTCCCAGCTGTTCTGCAAGGGTGCCCTCTGGCCCCCGTTGAAGGGCCTGCCCCCCTGGAGGTGGGCGTGGTGGCTCTTCTGGCTAAAACTATTGTCCATGAGGTCACCATCTTCGGGCCTGAGTACTTTGAGTTGGGGGTATTTCTGCATCGTCTGGGCGACACGCTGCATGTCGACTAAGGTGATAACATTGCCAGATTTGACTCCAGGTACCTTTATCAAGATTTTTTTTTTTAAATAAAAACATAGTATTGAAGACAATTACTTTGTTGGTAAGGATTCAGTGGGTGATGAAGATAATGGGGCTTGAATTATTGTTTAACACTGCCACTGAAAGGATACAATGAAAGTTTGCAAAGCAAGCAATCACAGGACAACAACTTAAAGTCCCCTTCAAAAGAAGAGGAAATGAGGAGAAAGTGCCTTGTGTAGGGGCAGAAACTTGTGCTGCCTGGGGGCTTGAACTAGGGACCTTTTGATTGATAGCCTATGGTCCTATCCACAGGGAAAACAGTTTGACCATCATCATTATCGCATGTAGGCAAAGAAGGGAGCAGGAAGAAGTAGAATTAGAAGGAGGAGGAGGAGGAGGAGGAGGAGGAGGAGGAGGAGAATGGGAGAATGAGCAGAAGGAAGTAGAAAAAGAATGCAAATCATTCTTTACTACTGTCCTATTACCATCATCTCCATCATGCACAACAATCATCCTGAGAAATGTATAGACACGAATAATATTCAAACATATGACAAAGCTATCCAGGAATTGTCAACAGGACACATGTTTTTATGATATCTAGACACACCCCTTGATTTAAAATACTGGTATCAAAGTGTTTGCTTTAGATTGCATCAGATTAGGTTAACTGAAATAATGAGCACATATATTTTTGCAATGTTATGAAGTCCATCTTGATGAGATCAAAGAAATGATGAATTCTGCACCTCAGGTGGCAACAACAGCTTTCACAAGATCATTGTACACCATTGATGGCCGTCATTAAGCTATTTAAGCATAATTTTATTTGTTTGCAGTCAATGTTAACAACATAGTAGGTATGGTACCCCAGCAAATGAGCGAATAAAGATCATGGCATTGAGAATTAATCTATACTACAATACTGAAATCAGCTTGTTATTCAAAAAGTTTACGTGTTCTGTAGGTTGTTGATGTTGCTGTTGTTTCAGTAACTACTCGGTAGACTTTTTCTTTTCTTTTCTTTTTTTCAAATCAAAGAACTCAGGATATGACTGAAATGTGTTTTCCTCCAAATCTGTTTATGTCAAATGATCAAAACAAGTCTGAAAACTTCATAGTGAGTGAGAGAAAATAGCAAAAAAGTCAGAAGTCATGTCTGTGGGTGTCATTATCTGTCTACCTCGCATGTCAAACATCTGTTAGGGCGATACCATTTCATATTTGGGAGACAGGAATAAAACTCTCCTGACTTGTCAAAAAAGAAAAGACATCAAATCTTAGTCATCTTTCTTGTAACTGCAGTCTTGCTAGTCAGTATCAGTGTATGCCTGAAAAACATAAATCAGAATAGCAGATGGAAATTTTTTATTGTAATTCCCAACTCTTCTAAGAAAACAATATATGCTGTGATCAGGATAGATCTTCTTTTTTTTTAATCAAATAATCGCATATCTACCAAAATATCATTCACATTATAAAATACTTTTGTCAGTGTAGCTCCTTAAACAGCCTTACATGCATACATGTCTGAATTTTTATCTACCTCCAAAAGAAAAAAAAAACTGATCATATGATAAAAGAAAGAAAAAAGTATCTGAATTTGCTGATCAAACCATTCATAACATATTCTTGATTTTCTGATAAATTAAAAATTTTTGCAGCAAAAGAAAAATAATAAAAAAGGAGAAGAAGGAATATTTGAATTTTAACCCATTGCCTTTTAGGAACCTCATGAGTTTGTACAAAGTGTATGGAGATTTGAGAATCCTGAAAGGGATACGTCAACAGCCCAGTAAATGCAATCTAGTTCACATTCAGATCACAGCAAAAACGCATCTGAGAGCATTTGGCAAACCCTGTCTCTTTCCTTTCAAATATTCACTCTCGAAGTCATTGTTGGTGTTCCATTTTTTCTTCCATCTTTGTCCTCTACAGAGAGCTGTAGAGCTTACTAGCTGGTTTCACTATGATGCTGGCGGTAGATGAGCAACCCAGGTAAGAGGCCTACTTCTTTGAAGTATGCCTACGCTCATGCATCATGACAGCACACTGTACTGAAAGCAGCCATTTTCTCTCATATCATTTGAAAATCTGCCACGCTTGTCGGCGAGCATACATATCACCTCCGCGTGGGTTTTTTTTTTTTCCTTTGTCTTGTGTGTCATGCATTTGTTGTTGTTGTTATTGTGACAAAGCTCAAAAATAAATGTGGAATGTACTCATTAGTCATGACGTTTTAATGGCCTGAATAGACAGATGGAATGATTGTAAATTAAAGCCCACAGGAGTCCTGTATTCTATTCAGCTCCACCCTTTTATATGAGTATCTCAGATCACAGCACTACACCAACACCAACTGAAATTTTTTTCTTAAATGCATTTAACATCATGCTCACGTTGGCTTTAATAGAGAGTGCTTATCAATTCAACTTGAGTATATTGTGGGATTGCACTCAAACTCCTTAAAATATCATCTTTCCAACGCTTCTTTGCTTTATGGTCATACTGTCTTTGAATTAGCAAATCATACTATAGAAGGCTGGCTAGAGTACCATTAGTCTCAAAATGAGGCACCACATTGCCAAAGACCCATTTTCTTCTTCTTCTTCTTTTTTTACACAGTATTGGCAACAACCAACATACAATGAAGTTCCAACATGAAACAAATCATTCTTGAAATAAAACTTAAGATTTCAAAATGAAGCGTTATAAATAACCCTTTGAGCACCGGGTTCAATTCATCCTGCCATCAACATTCCATGCATTATACAGTAATATCATCAATAATTGAAGCAAAATTGAATTGTGTCTCTTGAATTCTGTTCTCTGCTATATAATCTAAGGATGCACTTAACCGACGAAAGTAACAAGTATTGCTTCTAGATGGTTCCACCATATTTCACACTCTTATTCATTATGGACTTAATCCTATGGTTCTTTCAATTATTTGAATATAACGTAGTCTTATTCATTTGCTTAGGCATTATTGTATTTACTTTATTATTACGGTTGTTTGTTTTTATGTTTTAAATTGTATTTTGATGGTTTCAATATTGTTTTTTCCAGCAATATGTATTGAATTTTGTTGTAAAATATGAGGAATAAATTTAATTCACAATTCACTTCAATTCAATTCAATCCCATATGATAACAAATGCAAAATTTACTGAATCCATCAATGACTACAGGGTACTAACATTGTGCCATTAAAAACTAGTCCCGAGTATGCTCAGGCAGGTGTCTATCAGAAATGCATGTTAATGCAAAATCAGCTCATCTTCAGTGTACTATATATATTCTGGGCTTGTTGCACATAGCCACACTATTATACATGGTGACTCTGCTTACCTGATTTTCTCTCGTCACCGATGTGGTTCTGTAGTAGTCCACAAGGGCATCAAGGGAGGGGAACTTGACGATCCACAGGTGAAATTTACCAGCTGTATCTTGTAGGATCCTAAAATGTTGCACACTCTCGTTGTATCTAGAAAGAGAGGAGTATTTTTTTCTTCTGATATACTGAACCATCATCATCTGAATATACATATGTATGTATTTTCTGTAAATAATCACAAAATAATGTCAGTAATTGTCAACAGCAACAACAAAAATCTGTGATATAAACTGGTCAACAAATTGGCATGAAACAAATGTTAAAATGTTTCAAAGTTTAAGCTTTCATTTCTTTTGCATATTCATGGTATCTTCCAAATTGTAAAGAAGATCAAAAACTAAAGACATGAGTTAAGGCAGACTGTTTAGCTTCAATATTGAGTAAAATTCCAAAGTTGTGAAACACACATTTGAATTCAGCATTCTTCTCACAACATTGCCAGGTAAGGATGATAATTGGGTTTATTACATACCAGTTCCTTCTTGATAACAGTGATATTGGTGATGACGATGATGACAATGTATACAAGAATAATACATGAACCTGATGATAAGCACACTAACACTTCTATCATAGCCTGGTCAGGATTTTTCTTGCAAACACATCTAGATTAATCCACAATCACAGCACTGTTGATGTCTGACTTACCCCTGTCTCCCCCTTTTAACCTCATCTCCCCCCCCCCCCCCTGTTTAGAAGGCTGAGGGCTCCTACAATACATACTGAGCCTCAATTTTATGGACATACCATCATGTCAGTCATAAGGGAGTACTTCAGACACATCAACTTGAAACATGACAAGCATATCAGACTACAGACCCTCATATTTCAGATAATCACACCGCGGTGGAAGCTCATTAACATGTATGAGCTTTGCTCTAAGCAGACATTGGAAATGGTTGGCACACTGTATCAATGTGGCTTGAGACTTAGGAGTATGAGGAACCTTACAGCGAGATACCAATTGGCCCCATCCACACCGGTACAAGATAACTCTGATGAGACAGAAAATGTTTATATGTTGGGCATTTAAAACACTGCTAAAAACATTATGTCCACATTAATTAGAACATAAACAGAAACAGAGACATTTTGGTAATCAAGCACCCAGACAATAAAGGTCTGTCTCAAATGATGTACAGTATGGAAAACTCTGTGTATCTACACAACAAACACTAATAAAAGTACTGTCTTATAGCTGGGGGGGGGGGGGGGGTGTAACAAATAATCAATATATTGTTAGCTTAGAACCAGAAGGGCGCTATCACATTTTATGATTTGAGCATAAATAAAAACAAAACAATAAATTTCTATTATCATAAAAAGCTTACTTTACAAAAGTGGGTAGATTTATAAGCATTTTTCCACATATAGGGTAAAACAGTGCCCTAGTGGTTTTAATTTTTGACATTATCTAAAAATGAAAATAATTTAAAATTGAGACCATAATGTAGAAGAGATTGAGCTTTACAACATGATACCAATAACTCAATATCCCCCAAAGATTGCGATAGTGCCCTTCTGGTTCTCAGGTGATGATATGTGTGCAACCTCTTTCTCGAGGGGCCTTGCAAATTGCCTCAAGTGAAAGTGCCTCGGAGTTATAGATTATGGCATTCATATCTGTGGTTCTCCACACTCTTCACCTATCTTCCCCAAAAACCTAATTTGCGATGACACCACTTCCCGTCTTGACAGCCTTGAAACAGTTCCTGTTTGGAGACTTTGAACTTGATCTACTTTCCTTTTCTGGGGGACCCTCGAAGTGTCAAATTCATACCTCCCCTTAATTGAATCATCAAGGACATCCTATAAGCCTACATATCATGGAGGGACACCATTTTGGGTATTGGAGCATGATATAACATGGCTTCGGTCTCAAAGAATAACTGGTAAGTAATATTCAATTCAACATGAACCATCACAGTCTTATCACAAAAAAAAAAAAAAAATTAAGATACTAAAAATGAATAATGAAATGACATGAAATAATAACATGCCTTTCATTTCTTTCTGTCATGTGCACTTCACTATAGACAATGAGGTAATTAAGATATTTAATGTAAACTATGAAAGTCAATAAACCTGCAGCCAATCTAAACCAAAACTGAACCATCCCTTTAACCTGTTGAAGACGAGTCCCGAGAATACTAGGGGAGGTGTCTTTGGAAAATGTGTGTTATAGCAAAATCAGTCCGTCCTCAATGGGTTAAAAAGACCTGCACTTACTTGACAGATAATGAGTAGAGCCTCTCGGACGATTCACTCTTCCGGACCAGAAATGCTCCATTGTCCTCCTGGTGGAGTAAGAGTTCAGCACTCTTCCGTGTGATGGTGGGGTAGAACCAGGACCTACGTCAGGAACAGAAACAGGATAAACATTCTTAATTAATGATGTATAGAAGTAACTGGTCACCATATAGCCGCAATCAGAAAGAACCATGACATAAACTAAACAATAGACCATTTGTGTTTGAAGAAATCATAAACATGTACGGTTATGTCATAGACCGAATAGGTCACCATCAGGCTGATAAAGGGCAAAAGAGAAAACAAAAACACAAACAAATCTACTTTGGATTGACAAAATCATAAGCATGCCTAGTACTGTACGAGCTGAAATTTTGATGGTGGTTTTATTTTCGCGAATTGCCTTTGAACCGCGAAAATAACAACACGCAAAAATAACAACGCGCAAATAACTTAAGTTCAGTTAGACACTCGCACTGTGAAATTAACAACACGCGAAAATGTCCTCAAAGTAGCCATTCGTGAAAATATCTGTATGCGAAAATTTCAGCTCGTACAGTTACTTTAGTGAAGCAGGTCACCATTAGGGCCAGATATGATAATTATTTTTATCTATTGAAGAATTCATCATAGAATTAAAAAAATCAAAAATCTGCCAAGTACTTCAAGGAAGTGAGAGGTTACTTAAAAACAAAACACAAATCACTTCAAGACCTCACCAGGTTGTGCTACGTGTCAGAAGAACTAATGTGACACAATTACCCAGTGCTAGGGAAGCACAGTAAACTACTTCATTCTGGACAGAACTGGAATATCATAATGGGCATAAAGTACAGTATAGCACTATATTTTGCAAAGTAACAAAAAGATAATAAAATTTACACACAAAAAAAAAATTCTGCAGGCAATACAGCAAGTTGTTTGTATCAGCATTTGAAATTTAGTGCACTTTTTTTTTTCATGGCAAGTTCCTGTTATGAGAAAAACATGCAGACAAAAACAGGGGAATGATTTGCCAGCGTCGGGTTAGAATAGACCATGAAAATAATGTAACAACAGGAGCAGGCAAGGACAGTTGAGATCAAAGTACCAGTCTATGAAAGTCACAGAAAGTCACAGAATATACATGGTAAAACATAATAACTAGAATAAAACATGATAATTAGGACCCATCTGTGGATGATTGGTATCAAAATTGGTCAGAAGTTAGCCTCATCATCAGATCATCAGATCAACTTTCTTGTATCATCAACCAGACAGAGGGCATGGGGAAAACACTGGAATGCAAGCAGTATGGATGCAATCTTGAATGCCTTCTTCTAAAAGAAGACACCTGTAACCTTGAGTCTCCATTTCATCCACGGAAACTAATTGTTATTATTATTATCATTATTTTATTTGGCAGAAAACATACAATTCACAATCAATTACAAAACTCAAAATAATCAATCAATACAATAACACAAAAATACCTAAACACTGGATGCACCTGAAGGGCTGCCAGGCATTGGGCAAGTTAACTAAATAACTGTAGTCCGCGGACCGCCCTAACCTATATCCCCTCCAGGCGCATCCAGTGTTACAGATTTATGTGCCACTGATTATCATAATAAAATATTCATAACTATACCGTTTAAAATCTCTTGCATAAAAATACAATCTATGTAAAAATCCTTATATATTTTCCAACAATATCAAATCACAATTTACAAACTCATGATCACACCAATAAAAGGGTGATATAATTATAAAACAGATCCCTTTACTTTCCCAACCCTCCCCTCACTCACTCCCCAATTAAAAATCCAGTCACAAAAAAAAAAAAAAAAATCAACCACCCGTCCCCATCATAATTATTACCTCACAAAATATCTATTCATTAAAAAAAAAACACCCAAAACCTGGATATGTGTCTCCCCCACACACAATTCATTACATTCACCATATTTCCAAATCATTTATCAATAACCAGTAAAACACCACAATACCAGTTAGAATTCTCTCAACCCACAAAACACCCCCAATCCAAAATTCATATTTAAAAAAAAAAGAAAGAAACCCCCCCGAAAAAAAAAACCAACCCCCCAAAACCCCCCCCCCCCAAAAAAAAACCACCCCCGAAAAAACAAGGAAAAGTAGAAATTACGCGGTGCGTAACATATGTCCCCGCCGGAAGTAGCATTTTGTAACAAAATGTGCAATATAGGTAAAAAATCAAGGTCAAAGGTCAAAGAAGTCAAAGGTCAAAATTCTGTGTAGAAGTTTTGAAGCCCTCACCTAGTGCCATCACATAAAGCAAATGGAATCGAAATTGGGTTAGAAATGGCGAAGGAGTAGCATTTTGTAGCCAATGTACAATATAGGTCAAAAATCAAGGTCAAAGGTCAAAGAAGACAAAGGTCAAAATTCTGTGTAGAAGTTTTGAAGCCCTCACCTAGTGCTATCACATAAAGCAAACGGAATCGAAATCGGGTTAGAAATGGCGAAGGAGTAGCATTCTGTAGCAAAATGCACAATATAGGTCAAAAATCAAGGTCAAAGGTCAAAGAAGTCAAAGGTCAAAATTCTGTGTAGAAGTTTTGAAGCCCTCAACTACTGCCATCATATAAAGCAAACGGAATTGAAATCGGGTTAATAATGGCGAAGGAGTAGCATTTCGTAGCAAAATGTACAATATAGGTCAAAAATCAAGGTCAAAGGTCAAAGAAGTCAAAGGTCAAAATTCTGCGTAGAAGTTTTGAAGCCCTCACCTAGTGCCATCACATAAAGCAAACGGAATCGAAATCGGGTTAGAAATGGCGAAGGAGTAGCATTTTGTAGCAAAATGTACAATATAGGTCAAAAAATCAAGGTCAAAGGTCAAAGAAGTCAAAGGTCAAAATTCTGTGTAGAAGTTTTGAAGCCCTCACCTAGTGCCATCACATAAAGCAAACGGAATCGAAATCGGGTTAGAAATGGCGAAGGAGTAGCATTTTGTAGCAAAATGTACAATATAGGTCAAAGGTCAAGGTCAAAGGTCACGACTGAAATTCTGTGTAGAAGTTTCAAAGCTCCCATGTAGTGCTATCATATAAAGCAAACAGAATCAAAATTGGCTCATAAATGACAGAGAAGTAGCAAATTGAAGATTTTGATCACACACGGACGCACACACGGACACACGGACGGACGGACGGACGGACACACGGACGGACGGACGGACGGACGGACGGACGGACACACGGACACACACACGTACGGAGCCCGTTTCATAGTCCCCTGCTCGAACTCGTTCGGCGGGGACAAAAACCCTCCAATAAACCCCAAAATGATTCAAAAACACAAAATGGCACTTTGAAATACAATGTCAGTAAAATTGAAACGAACAATGAATAAGACTTGAAAGGAGATCTGTGGCCTGCTTCACAAACAAGCGAAATCGATCCCAATCCCACGACTGACCAAAAACCATAACATGCAGTGTGCGTCTCCAATGCTGCTCAACCCTCCAATAAAGATGAAAATCCCGGAGACCCCCTTTATGCAACTATTGGCACAAAAAAAAAAAAAAAAAAAACATTCTACAAACATTAATAACAAGTTTAGGCGCGTGGTAACCAAGCCAACAAAACTGAACAAGGAAACCAGCAATATACCACAATCCCTATCCAATCCCAATTTCTAAATTCAACCCATTTTCCCCATGAAACACCCCAAAAAACACACAGAAAAATAATCAATGTGCATATACATAACATGTATAAACATATAATTATAATTATACAATTATAATTATTGTCAATCTGCTGGATTGACTAAATGACAAAAAACCTGGGGAAAATGCAGCTGTTTCTAAAAAAAAAAAAAAAAGAGGGTTTAAACTATGACAAACAGGTAAAATCAATGAAGAATTTACACAGATACCAAAGAGAAAAAGCAGAGGTAAAAGATTTGTTACAGCCTCCTGGGCTGGGAAGGAATGACGTTTCTCAGACAGAAAGGGGAAGGTAAAAAACAACAACAACAAATTGACTGTCTCACCAAAAAAAGATGTATTACTGCTTTTGTTGAAAACAGTGTTATCAAAAATTAAGGGGAAAACAGCTCGTAGCTGGCAAATCTTAGGCATGAATACAATTCTATATTGTCTGATCTTCGCAGTAAAAGAAAAAAAAAACAATTATAAAATTTCATTAAAAAATTTAACAATTATAAACATTTTAATCAGATTAATGCCATGAGGTATGCATACTTATGTATGCCACCCTATACAGATTATACATTCAAGAATTAACAAACACATATATTCTTTCACTCATACATATTTCATTATTTCAATTAAAATACCTCAACTCTTAGAAAAAAAAACTATCCACAAAATTGATTATAGGAAACATACACGTGGACATGAATACATCATTATCATACATATACATGAATACATTTAACGGTGAATGAAATTCATGCCCAAGATAAAATACAATGAATGTCGCTATAAAACTACATGTACTCCACATGAAATCAGTGACATACCAAATCCGACACTTAAGGTGTCTCGGCAAGATGGGAATTTAAGTGCCTGCACCATGTTGAAAGAGATACAGTAAGGACTGAGTTTCTGAGGTCAGAAGGTAGAGTATCCCACAGCCTGGGGAACTCGTGTATTGCACAGAAATGCAGACCATCTTTACGTGCAAGGAGATGCCTGAACCTCAGGTCATCCAAATGGCGTGGGTTCACCACCACAAGCGAGTTCACAACAGGACACTGAATATGCTTGAACAGACACTTAGTAATGAAAACCAGGGTAAAGTAGGTCCTTCTAGACTTGAGAGACTTCCAGTTCAGCCTTTGAAGACGTTGCTCGTATGACATTTGACCTCGCCTTTGCTTCAAGGCAAGACGCGTTGCTCTACGCTGTATCGACTCAAGTCTGTTGATAGAGCCCACTTTGTGCGGTGTCCAAACGGGAAGGCCATATTCAAGAATTGGGAGGACCAAACTTTTGTACAAGGTGAACACAGCCACTGATGAAAGACCTGAGGCTAGGCTGGTTATCAAACCAAGTAAACGATTCGCTCTAGATATCACGTACCCAACATGGTTATCCCAGGACATACGATTGTTCATGATGACACCCAAGTATTTAATTTCGGATACCTCCTCTAGTTGCGTATCATTGAGGTAGTACTGTGCATGGCCCGGATGTCTTTTCCAGGATATTCTCATGACTTTAGTTTTAGAGGTATTCAGGCTCATTTTGTTTCTGTCACACCAGCCTGTGAAAGCATTGACATCATCTTGGAGAGCCTGTTGATCTGTGAGGTCATAGATTGGTCGAGAAATAACAGTGTCATCTGCAAATAGCGCACATCTCGATGTAACAGCCTCAGGTAGGTCATTGATGAATAAGTTAAACAGGCAAGGCCCCAGGACGCTCCCTTGCGGTATACCTGAGGTAGGCGTCGACCACTCTGAGTATTGTCCTTTATATTGGACACGTTGTAATCTATCAGATAGAAATGAACGGATCCAGAACCAAATATCACCTGAGATGTTATACAGCGATAGCTTTTGCAGGAGGACATCATGAGGCATACGATCAAACGCCTTCGCGAAATCGAAAAATATCGCGTCGATGGAAGGAGGTCTCCGCTTGTCAAGGTCCTGGAGCCAGGAGTGGGTCAGAGTCATCAGCTGGGTAACACATGACTTTTGATGAACAAAGCCATGTTGGAATGGAGTAAGGAGACAATTTGATTCCATGTGGTCAGAGATTGCATTTGAAATCAAAGACTCCATCAGCTTGACGACAACAGAAGTTAACGCGACTGGGCGATAATTTGAAACAACTGACCTATCACCGGCTTTGAACACTGGGACAATGTTTGCCGATTTCCATCCTTCTGGTACAGACTGTTGACAGAGAGACATACTGAACAGACGTTGCAGGATAGGAGATATCACACCCACTGATTTTTTGAGAAGGGTAGGAGAGATTAAATCGGGACCAGGGCTTTTCTTATCCTGCAACTGCAAGATGCCCCTGTGAACTTCCTGAGATGATATTGAAATGGAGCAAAGTTGAGGTAGTGGATGATTACATGAACTCGGACCTTCTGGCAACACACATGGAGGAGGGTAGATTGACTCAAAAAATTCTCCAAAGCTGTTAGCTATGTCACTAGGCTTATTGATGACTACCCCATCTACAAGTAGAATTGGAGGAGATCCACTTTTCTTCCTAGATCTGACGTATGCGAAGAAACGCTTCCTGTTGTCTGGAAGGGCAAAGAGGGTATTTACATACATCCAGTAGCTCGCGTTGATCGCATTCTTTGTTTCGTTGCGGACAATCTTGAACTTTTCCCAATCATGTGAATCATGTGAATCATTTGAAGACTTTGCACGCTTGAATAAATTGTGTTTTTTTGTGATCAGCTTCTTTATTTCCTTTGTTATCCAGGGTTTCGACTTTGATTTACTAAGTTTACGGGGAATCGCGTCACGTGATGCAGCATGAAAAATGTCAAGGAAACCTTCCCAGCTGGCATTGATGTCACTGGCATCAAAAAAGAGATGCCAAGGAGCTAGCTCAAGGAGACGATTGAAATGGTCAAAGTCAGCTGCCTTAAACAAGAGAAATTCCCGTAGGTTATTCTTGCATGTGTAAGGTTTCAGTGATCTCAGTTTGAAGACGACAGCAAAGTGGTCACTGCACACAGGATTTGGCTCAGTAGCAACGGACGCCAGTAAATCTGGACGATTTGAGTAGAGATGGTCAATAATTGAGCCTCTTGTAGTGTCACAAGTTGACGGCCGTGTGAAAGAAGACACTTGCTGCGATAAATCCACCGCTTCCAGCATAGATAGCAATCTGTTAGCATCAGCATTACAATCGGAGACATCAATGTTGAAGTCCCCCATGAGTAAGATTCCCCTGTAGCTCGACGATACAGACTGAATCTGGTCAATGCTGTCTTGAAGGCGGTCCCAGAAGTCTGCAAGATTGTTTGGAGGCCGATATAGGGTTGCAACAATCCATTTGGAGCCATTGATACATATCTCAGCTGCAACATTTTCCAACTCGGGGTGCTGCAGATTGGGTAACTGTCGAGGGCACAAGGATGACTTGAGACACAGGAGTACACCTGTGTGGTATTAAGGCAATTATTCTGCACATCGAACTAGAACCCGTCTCTGCTCCATACATGAGCATAAATTTCCCAAGATGTAAGATTCCAATCTGAGCATTTATACATCTCATTCTGTTGTTCAACACTCACATCCTTAAAGGACAAGTTCACCTTCATAGACATGTGGGTTTTGTGAATGCAGCAATATTAGTAGAACGGACCAGTGAAAGTATGAGGGAAAATCTGACAATCCTTTCAAAAGTTATGAATTTTTGAAGTTTCTGCTCAGTCAAGACTGAATGAGAAGACTACTGTAGCTTGTGATGTCACATGTGTACGACATACAGAAAGTATAAAGAAAATTCAACATATTTTCACTTTTCTCGCGTAGCAAAAGAACACTCAACTTCACTCTTTCAGAAGGCATGGGAATAGTATTACCCTTAACATACGTCAGTAACAAGTCACAGAAATGTGCACTTTATTCAAAAAGTAAAGGTTTGTAAAATTCTCTTATCATTTTCCTTGTATCGTACGCATGTGACATCATACACTGTGGTAGTCTTCTCATCCAGCAGTGACTGCGCAGATACTTAAAAAATTCATAACTTTTGAACGGATTGTCCGATTTTCCCCAAACTTGCGCTGATGTGTTCTACTAATATTGTTGCCTTCACTCAATCCACATGTCTATGAAGGTAGACTTGTCCTTTAACCTGTTGAGGACGGGCTGATTTTGCTACAACACGCATTTCCCATAGACATCTGCCCGAGTATACTCAGGACTCGACCTCAACGGGTTAATAAGCACTATCTGTTCAGTTCTTCCAAAATATTTGTCTCTCCAATTTTCAAAATGTCCACTAAATAAACAGCCAGATGCCATAAAGGCCCTACTTACTTGAGGTCAATGTACAATATGCAAACACTTTTTGGCTTTTAAAACTTTTACTCCAAGAGCACTCTTCACAACGGGTTTGAATAATTCATGACCATTAACCCATTGAAGACGAGTCCCGAGAATTCTCGGGCAGGTGTCTATGGGAAACGTGTGTTATAGTGCTCAAAATCAGTTCGTCCTCGACAGGTTATATGGTTCAAGATGTCAAGCTAGAGTCTCACAACAGGATATATATATATATATATATATATATATATATATATATATATATATATATATATGGCATGTAGGCCCTATGAATTGCTCAATATCTAGAAATGTGAACAAAAAGCTCATAAAGCAATATCTGTCCCGAAAATGAAACATTTCATTGATTGACATGTAATCTGGAAGTGAAATTATTCTTCAAGAGCATTTCTGAAAACAGCACTCTCTTTCCACCACACACAAAACTGTGGAGAATAACCTCCTAAGAGTGCAAAAGAGAGAGAGAGAGAAAAAAAGAGAAGAATATAAAAAACAGAAACAGAAAAAAACAAAACCAGATGAGCTCTAACCAAGCACATGCACATATTAGATTAATGACGGTGGGGATATCAACATACGAAAGTGCCCTGGAAATCTAGGTACCACGCTACACATCACAAGTCCCTGGACTGTACATACATTAAACAGACTGCAGGCTTTTATCCACACTGTATTTCCTTTTTTATACTGCACCCAGCTGTAGTCCACACACAACACAAACTTGAGTTTCTTCCCCATTATCTTGCTGTGGTAGTTGTTGTTGTTGCTGTTGATGTTGCTGCTGCTGCTGCTGTTGTTGTTGTTGTTGTTGTAGTTGTTGCTGCTGCTGTTGTTGTTGTTGTTGTTGTTGTTGTTGTTGTTGTTGTTGTTGTTGTTACATTACTCTCATGTTGTGGAAGTTAAGAATACAGTGTTATAAAGGAAACACAATACTAAGAAAATTGTACTTGAAACACTTGCTTGGCTCTGGTTACCTGTAATAAACTTTAAAAGCCTAATAGGTCCACTGCACAGGCTAATACATAACAATCTCTTACAAAGACTGTGAAAGTTAAAAGATATAATAAACTCAAATACACTATGTGACTCATCACTGTGTTACTCGCACAAAGTCACAGTTATCAAAACCTTGAAAATTAATAACAAGATGATATAGGCTGTCAAAATAGAAATTTGATATCAAAATTCATAGCTGAATATCTCAACTACCTTCCACCAACTTACAAGGAATGCTGCAATGGGGTCGAATTGATCTATTTTGATCTCATGCCTCATCTCCTACTGTAAATGCTTGTCATTTCTTCCCATTACTACACTTTTGGAGTTCTCAGCTCTAGTAAGATGCTTGAGAACAGAGATTGGATTAAAAAGAAATGAATATCTGCAAAGCTTAGATTCTGGAAAGAATAAAACTGCACACAATTCATTGTACTATACTCTCTGCATGGATTCATTAGAGCTTTTTACAACATACAGATTACCTACTTCAAAGAGATTAACTTTTATATGACTTGACTTCAGATTTGTTTTGTTTTTTGCATTCTCTTTAGCTCCCAATATACTCTCTCACTTAATGTTTATTTGAAAACATGTGCATATATATGCATAATGTGTATGTGAGTGTGTGTATGTGTGTGTGTATGAACAAAAATATACGTGCACTGTTTCTACTGGCAGTATATTCAATAATGGAAATAAAGTTGGATTATTATAAGTCACAAATAAGTGAAAAGATTAGTACATAATGGAATATGCAAACAAGTGAAGTCCTATTTGGGGACTTTATTAGGCTTTCATAATGATGGGTCATTATATGGATGTGAAATACAAGCAAGGTAGCATATTGCCATGAAAAGAAAAATTCATATGTAATAACTTATTTTATATGTTCAGTTCGATGTTTGTTTACATTTTCTTCAATACCCCACGCATACTTTTGCTGACATAAGAAAAAAAAAACCATTGTCATTGTCAGTGTCATTATCAATGTCAAAGATTCTGTGCACTTTAATGCTGGTAGTAAGATACACGATAGTTGATCATGAAGATAAACATACAAACACTTAATATGGTGTCCTATGGACACCTTTAACCCACTGAAGACAAGTCCCGAGAATACTCGAGATCATGTCTATGAGAAATGCGTGTTATAGCAAAATCAGTCCATCCTCAACAGAAGCAATTTCAGCAACTTCACTATGACATCACTGAAGTCCAGAATTTCTCTTTTGTTGTTTATGTTTGGCAAAATAATCCTTTTGATTTTGATGACTGTATTTTTCTTTTTACTGTGTGAAGCAATCAATTATCTTTTTTCTCCAAGGACACGAAATGACAAAATAGTCCAAAATGGTCATAGTCCAATTTAAGCACGGTTATGGAAGAACATTTCTTCCTATGCACAAGGCAATTAGTGACTACTTAACAAGCATCGCTGCTGTCACATGACAGAGGCAACTCTGTCAGGGCACTGCAGAACGTAGTGTTTGCTGGCTTACTAACAAACATACAATTCTCTTTCCTTTGATGTTTGTCCGATATCGCCCAGTTTTCCCAATTCACCCAGTATCAGATCTAATCATTGAATTTTGATACGCAAAATCTAGCATGTGATCTACAGCGCAAATTTCACTGTAATATATAATTCAGGATTTTTGTGCTTTCCTTTCTGAGAACTGTTGCATGAATATCTTTTTTCTGGGACACAAAAGATGTGACCCATTTGCTGCTGTTATCTAAAATCTTTACGCGACACTGGTAGCTGCCCTCTCGGTGAGGAGTGTTTTACAAAAGTGGCATCTCCAGGCGAATTATCTCACATATTGAAAAAGATGCAACATTAGCATGCCCTTCATCTCACTCATGAACAAAAGCATACAGTGTTTATGTGATGGTTCCATGACATTTGCTCCTGAAACAATTAATTGCTCCCATGAAATATAAAATTTGCACACTAAGCCAAATATCAAACCTACCCACAAACATATCCCTACTCTTAATCCTAATCCTCACATCAAACTAAATCTAAAACCCTATCACAACCCTAACCCTAACCCTATTAAAGTCCTTGGGAGGAAATAAAACTAGAGCAACTGTCGCAGGAGAAATGTCATGTCACCTTATCTGACTGATGATCACTTATATTCAATCCATGTCACTCCCATATACCAAACACATTATTCTAGAAAAGGATCAAATTATTGCAATCAGTACATTTCACTGTTTTTCTAATAGATGCTAAAGATACTGAATTTCATCTGCCTGATTACATGCAGATTAAATTCAAGAAAAGCAGATGACCTTGTGAGAGAAAGACATTTCAATCTTAATATATATCTAAAAGTGTACATGCAACACATACTGTATATATAGAGTCTATCTAGATTTTTCAATATATCCATTTACATTTCACAAACAAATAGAGGAAGAGAGAGAGAAAAAAAGAAGAGATAATTGAGAATCTG
This sequence comes from Diadema setosum, assembly GCF_964275005.1. Classification (NCBI taxonomy): domain Eukaryota; kingdom Metazoa; phylum Echinodermata; class Echinoidea; order Diadematoida; family Diadematidae; genus Diadema; species Diadema setosum. The sequence goes on along the minus strand of NC_092692.1, from coordinate 4,572,498 downwards.
CTGATAGAATTTGATGATGGGCTCAGATGCTTATAATTTGTTAATAAATGGCACAAAAGAAAGGGCTCTACAACATGTCTTTATAGCAAGCTGGCTTTTTATCTACATGTAGTTTTCTTACTATCCTTTCATCTAGACTGTACTCTTTCTATCCAACTGATAAAATGATGCAATTATCCAAATGCCTAATTTACTATTCTATGAAGTCTGTTTATCCTCTTTATCTTTCTACCAATTTTAGCTCTGATGTATATCTGTGTCCATCTGTTCATATATCCCCTCAGTCATTCCACCTTTTGAATCATTTCCTTCCTAATAACAGGCATCTGCTATTACCAGTCCATCTCCCTCCACTTTTTGTATATTAGCCTTTGATATAATCATCTGCATACATGCATAATTGTGGTACTTTGTCTACAGAAAAACTGCTGTAATCTCTGTCCCTCTCTCTCTCTCTCCCCCCATCTCCCCCTCCCTCTCCCTCTCTCTCTCTCTCCTGGCAGTCCTTTTTGGTTCAACCACACACACACCACCACGCACCACAAAATCATTTAATCACAGTGGGCTCCATTCTGGAGGGAACTGATTATGTGGTCCCATCTTAACAAATCAATTTAAAAGGCCCCATCATACGGCACGTAATTATGCGGCTAATAAGACCGTGATGAAGACACCACGGGCCTCCATCTTCCATTTCATCCCCCATCCCCACCCCACCCCGCCCGATGATTTGATGATGACATGTGTACCGACAAGGACGCACAATCTTGCCTCCACAGAGCATGGCTAACGGACAGCCTGAGGCGGAGTCACTCTAGTGTAAAGAACAAACTGTGGGGAACACACACACAAGCACATGCAATGTCGTTCTGCCAGAGGATCTCCGCCTCTCGCATGCCCCTTGGCGATTCAGGGTTAATGGATGACATATAGAGAACATGGTGGGTGTGTGATGAGGGCAGATCACATCACAGGCCTGAACATGCAGTAGCAGTGGTGGTGGGGGAGAAAAGAATGTAAAAAAAAAAATGAACTCATGGTATCTTCAAACGGCAAATATATGCAGCTAATTTGTATGATATCATACATCCACATAACTAGCATAAATATTTTTAAAGTAAAAGATGATAAGGCAAATGATGTAATATCATTTAAGAATCTCATTTGTGTTGCACTTGGAGGTAGTCCTACTACAAATATATGTGCCATAACTTGATGTGTTAAATGATATTTCAATGTATCGAATGATAAGAAAAACAGGGAGTTACGAAAGTAGGTACAAACACTGACTCCTGGATATATGACATTTAAAAAAAAAAGAATTTGGTGTTCTCCATCCATTGTCCTCAACCACAGACAAGGAAATTTATTTCTCATCATCAATACATATACCTTTTAGTAGTGACGCATGCTAATGCTGTTATGAGATCCTCCATTTTGACAGTACACACGCACACGTCATACCCAAGACAGTGCATTGATGAGCATGAGGACCCCTCCGATATGTGCCTCTTCATAGAACAGGTTCTCAGTGAGCCAACCGAGGTCTTTGTAACAATAGTGAAGAGCACGGGGTGTTTTTGTCTTTTCTTTCTAAATGCCTGTCAGTATGGCTATGCCATGTAGTGGGAGGGCTAGATGATCCAGCTCAGATATATTTGAGAATCTCCGTATCAAACTGAGTAGGCCCTACAGCTTAATCACTAATATCTACAAATGTATGTAAGTATACGCACGACCAAAGAATTTTGACTGTAGTCAAGCGCTACCTGATGAGCATATGCTTCGATGCACATATTCACTGACCGGTGCTAATTGTGGTTTTCAAATGTACCCCAGTGGGCAGTGACTGAAGATGGATTCAAGCAGACCACCAGGGTACTGCATCAACATGATTCTCTGGTGGCCAATTCCGGTGACTAAAATCTTTAATTTTGACAATTTGGTTGCCTTAAAGGTAGGGAATCCCATTTGCATGCCTTAAATGAAGAGTTGTATAACTACAGTGGTATGTTGAAGAGAGTATCATTTTAGAAACTCCCATAAAGTATTGAAAGTGGATGGTAACATTTAGTACATTTTTATTGACCGTTAGATTTTGAATTGAATTTTTTTTCGGGGCTCACCGTAAATTCCAGTACATTACTAGGCTACCTTTACAGACCCATGCACTGCATGTGTGTCCATCATGTATATTTTGTGAAGAAAGTTCATCAAAACTTACAAACATTTCTATATACATTCTTGCCACAAACTCTATATGTTATTACATCAGCTCTTATACTTTTAGATTTGTGTTTATAGATAAAAAAAATACAGAAGACTGCAACAAAAAGGCTTATGTGTGGCTGACACACAGAACTACTGAGTAGTTGAGTTTTGTGCATTATTCAAATTGTAGATAACTGTTGACTTCCAAATTTCTCAGCAGTGGCTTAAACAAGTCCCCTGAGGTTCGTATTTAATGTTTTGCTGCATTTTGGGAGGTCTGTAAAAGGTATCCCCTACCTTTAATAAGAAATGTATGGGCCTGAAATAAAAGGAAACATAAGAATCTATTTTCAATCTTAGTTGCCTGTTTGAGCCATCAAGGATAACCTTTTTGGAAATTTAGTGGGCCGACATCAATTTTTAGTGGCCCCTTCCCAGGCCGCCAGGACACTGCTAATGTCACACCTTGACCACCCATGTTTCTCAACACTATTTGGTCTTTAGATGCATGTTCTCTTTGGATGGAAATTATTTGGAAGTTTCATGCTGCAATCTTTTAACTCTTTATACGCCATGGTGTAAACCCCATGCGTGCTACATTATTCTGAGACTGCATCATACAGGCTTGGCAATACGGTGCAAACAACTCCGCAATATGATGCAAAAGCTTTTGAATTCGTAATGGTCATCGAAGCACTGTTTGAAGTGAAGGACAAGAAATCTCAAAATTTCACCTCCCTGCTTCTCCTGTATTTTACCACCAAATCCCTTGAAACTTCACATACAGCACATATTCCTAATAAATTCATTTGAATTTGAATTTGAATATCTGATATGGATATGTCATCCTATATATGAATTTTGAGCAAAAATTACTAACTTCATCATTGCCATGGACAAGCTTATTCACATAGCAAGTAAATCTCTTTTGAAATGCAGGTTCTGGAAGGTCTAAGGAGCAGACGATGCATCCTTAATGAGTTTAGTTTACATTCTTACTCTAAATTGACAACCATCAAGTAATTTCAGACCATAAGTATGATTGGAATTATTACATCTGGCAATAACTACAGTTACTATAAAAAGTAACAACTTAAATGCTAAAAAACAATTGGCTGTCTCCTGGCTGCTGCCATGGTAACTAACACTTATTTATTGTGATTCAAATCTTTTTATAATATAAGTCCTTGGGGCTTCAAAGCTATTCTCATTCATAATATATAACATATCACATCAGAATTTCCTATTAACCCTTACTGTGACAAGTGAGTGTCACATTACATACACCACAGAGTACTTCATGTTGTCATATGATCAGGATATATAGTTTACTGTTTGTTACTGTAAAACCAGAGAATTTTGCATGCATGAAACTTTTGTGAATTTTGTGAAGAGCCAAGGTTCTTGAAAATAAAATACACACAAAAGTTTGTTTGTTTTTCTCTACACAGCACATTGAACACCAGTGGCATTTCACCAAAGTTTCATGCCACAAAAAAGGCTGTCAACTTCAATTCGCAAAAGTTTCATGTTGCGAATGTTTCTGATTTTACAGTATAAATGTCTCTGGACCTCCTACAAACAAGTGCTTTCAGTGTGTCGATAATCCCCCCATCATTCCAGAGCTCGCTTGTTTTGCCTGCTGAAGAAATCTTTCACTGGTATCAGAACTAACATCAGTAATTTTTACGTCTGGCACGGACAAATCTAGCACTCAAAAGATCAGACCATGATCCTCTGAGTGATCTACGTACGAAATGTGATACAGAAATGTGCTTCTGATTAGCTTTTGATCGAAAACAACAAGATATCTAGAAAGCATCAAGCTCTTTTCTGAAAAACATGATTGCAAACCCTATATGGAATGAAGAGGTCTCGTACACCGTCACAGGATGCTGTGGGAAAATGTATGACAGAGGTCTTGGCTGGTTCATCCATCACACATGTACAGGTAGTAAATAATGAGTCACTTAACAGTGATGGCCGACCTGCCACCAGGCTTCCTCTGTCAGTGGAAGACCAGAGGAAGTGCGGCACGCCACCAGCACAGGGGTTACATAGTCTCAGCTCCCAGACCTCACACTTTCCTGCACAGCCACAACCACAACCACCATCGTACGTTAGCAACAACAACAACAACAACTCAAAACCTGCACAGATTGCATGGCACCAGCCCACTTATGGATTGCTACTCCACGTAAAAGTTTGTTGCCCCAAAACTAAAGGCAGGCGGGCGGGGCAGGCAGGCAGGCGAGAGTCCAGACTTCACATGTTGCGACACGATCTGATCACCAATGACAGTAATGGCTTACCATATGCCAGACAGACATCCCCCCCCCCCACCCCCACCCTTGATACATTGTCTGAACTGTCAATGGGGGCGAACACGCTCTTTTATCTTTGGGCTCGAATTACCCGACACTACCCATTGTACATGCCCAGCAGAAAATTGACTCCCAAACATTGCGAGCCTCATGCCATGAGTGCTACCAGCAATACATGTGACGCTGCAACTACACTGTGAAATCATTGGAAAGTCTAATGAAGGTCATGATACAGACATTTCCATCATATTGAAAGAAAAAGAGTCTCGGGAGTGTATCCACAGTATTCTTACCTTAATATTTTTCATATTTCATGGAGTCTGAAAAAAGGTTCATTTCACATTATGTCAGCCTGGTTCACAAAGGAAGATATTGTTTTTCTTTTCTAATAATTCCAAAGTTTTATTTTTTTTCTTCCAATTAAGTCATCTACAAGGGCACAATTATTTTACTGTGGTGGCACTCATACAGCTCTTTACCCGTTGAGTATACTCAGGCAGGTGTCTATGGGAAATGTGCAGAGGTTCCTGCTTGAGAAATTATTCCCATCAAGTGAAAATTCAATCATTGCTTGTTTGTTTGTTTGTCTGTTTGCTTTCACAGTGATCAAGTCACATCTGAACATGAAAGACTGCCAAGATTTGATTCAACTGAATAAAAACTATCAAAATAAAGACAAAATTGTCTTACAGGTTCAAATAAACAAAATGTATGGCATAGGAAGTAAAACATTAGACTATGTACATTATATTTATATTCCTTTCTTAAGACCCTAGCCTCATCCTCAAGATGATGTCACTGGATGAAAAAAAAAAAAAAGGAAACAGTCCACATTATATTTATATTCCTTTCTTAAGACCCTAGCCTCATCCATGGTCTAATCAGTAAATCACTACCTAATGATAAAGAAAGCTATATAACCAGATCATTCAGATGTTTGTTTCTTTCTTTGTTTGTTTGTTTTTGTGCAGTAGGGGTCCTACACATGTAGTTTTGTGTTCAACCTTTTTGGATTTGTTGTTCTTTTTATATTTTCATCACAGACTGATGGTGCACTTAATGTCTCATAAAATGCTGTTTATAAAAACCATGGTAAAAATATGGCCAGCAGCATGTTTGGGTATCAACATTTGAATACAATACTTTTAGGTCAGGCCCCTAGCGCATCATCAATCAACAATGTCTCACAGACTATTAGTGTTCTATTCCAATTACATCTCATATTCTCCAGGGAAGAAGACTGCATCTATATTTTGCCACTTTCTAGCCGTTCTGCATCACCACATTTGGTTTAATTAATGCAGGATCATGCATTTGCTAGACTACTACTCCACATGCATCTATTATTCCACCTTCACCATTCTTTCAGAAGGGAAGTTTTGTCATATTCAATACCCAACACACTGATTACCTCCGCCAAGGAGGCTATTTTTTGGCAGCATTGGTTTGCTCCAAGTTTGCTTGTTTGTCTGTTTGTTTGCAAATTAACTCAAAAAGTTGTGAATGAATTTGGATTCAACTTACAGAAAAGTTGAAGATGGCAAAAGAACAGTTCATGATTATCATTTAGCAATAATCCAGATAACCTTCCAGATCCATGATCTTTATCATTATTATTTTTTCTTTTTTTAGGGGGGGGGGAGGATTATCATGGGAAAATAGACCCAACAAACAAAGGAGTTCAGGCTGCGGATATTTGAGGAATAGACACACACACTGAGCCAGCGCTCAAGGCACAGCATGCAGTAGGCTGCTGATGAGGTAGTGAGACTCTGAAAATGAGACACAACAGAAAGGCTTCTTTATCATTGGGTGATAAGAGCGATTTGCAGCAAGCGTGTGTGGGTAGAAATGAGCTGCTGGGCAGAGGTCTGCCCTCTCCAAGTGCTTTTCTAGTATTATCTTAATTTTGTCCAGATAATCTTGACATTGTTTGACTGCTTATACTATCAATCACCATTACACTCATTATTTGTATAAGGAGTACATGCTGCAGCAGTTGTTGATGAAGAGGAGGTAGTAGTAGTAATAGAAGCAATATCAATGGTAGATGTAGATGTAGTAGTAGTAGTAGTAGTAGTAGTAGTAGTGTTAAGGAGGTGGCTGTGATGTTAGTAGTGGGTAATAGTGGAAAAGTGAATTATATCATCTAACCCACAGCCTACCAAATAGGCGTTACACCAAATTGGTGTTATTCCTTACAGAACTCAAATGTGCCACATCTGCTCAATGGGTTAAACTGGGGAAAAAAAATCCATCGTGGTTCCATTATATTTTCATTGAAAACTATGGCAGCTATTGCTGCACTGCGTACATTCTTCAGACTGGGTGAGTTTGGAGTGTTACATTAACCCGTTGAGGAAGAGTCCCGAATATACTCGGGCAGGTGTCTATGGGAAATGTGTGTTGAAACAAAATCAAACTGTCCTCAATGGGTTAAGTGCAGTATGTCTCCCCTGGCCTGTCAGATAGGACATAAAATGAAGGTCCCATGTATGAGAGAGTCACAACTCATGCACGTAAAAGATCCCGCTTCATTCATTCATCGCAAAGAGCAGGGTGTTTATCCCGGTGAAGTGGTCCCACCTTACATCCAACTGGGCCCCATGGAAGACCAGCTTAACATAGCTGAATATGGGCTATCCAGCCATCTTCACGGATGGAAATGTACAAACAAACAAACAAACACCACATCTGGCCAGCCATTGCATACATGACAGGTCTCCAAAACGAGACTACCCAACAGTGCTGGAAAGGGCACATGTATACATCGGTGCACTGTGGTACACAGAAGCTTCATCCACTTTCCCAGACATGGATGAAATTGGGTGATGGGAACATGGCTCACTGCCTCGTACAACACACATTAACTACTTCTCCTGAAAGGACAGAATGTAGAGGGGTAGAAAAGAGAAAGAGAAGAGACAGGAATACGAGGAAGGGGGGGGATGGAGAGGGGAAATTATTGAGAGGGGAACTGTGGGAACGCTTCCTGGCAAAGGGCACAAAAGGTCAATCTAGTTAGGTGGGTTCAATGAGTGAGAGATGATTACCGGTCCATTGTACTGTGGCATCCTCTCCATGTTTTAAAAAACACACGAACACATACACACAAACACACACGATTTAAACACACTCTCTCCCATACAGGCACAGATATAATCTCTCTCTCTCTCTCTTACCAAACACACAAACAATGTCTGTGGCAAAATGTTCTGATCTAATCATTAACTGTCTACACAGCACCATGATGACTGTGCAATATGAGCAATGCCCCTGATAATACTAACATCATGTACTCAAGTACCTGCTGACACTTTGTTTTTCCCTCCCATTGTATTTAGTGGTGGGAGCAAAACATCTGAACAATGGCATATTTGATGATGTAAAAGCAACTGTTATTCTTTAGGAGCACATTAGATGAAAACATGTGACCAATAAACCACAAAAACCTTTTAAAGGGAAGATAAACCCCAAGAACAATGTGGATTGAGAGAAAGCAGCAACATTAGTAGAACACATCAGTGAAAATTTGAAGAAAATCGGACAATCGATGCAAAAGTTATGAATTTTTAAAATTTTGGTGTTGGAACCGCTGGATGATGAGACTACTAGAGGTTATGACGTATGAGTGGACTACAATATCAAGAAAATATAAAGAAAATACTACAAAAATCCATTTTTCATGAAAATTACAAATTCCATCAACTTGATATTGACATATGTTAAGGATAGCAATTATTCCCCCTGCTTTCTGAAAGCGGTTGGTCCACTGCTCTTTCATAATTCTAGAAAAGTGAATTTTTGTTGAATATCCTTTATATTTTCTTTGTATTGTTGTCCACTCATACGTCATATCCTCTACTAGTCTCCTCATCCAGCGGTTCCAACACCAAAACTTTAAAAATTCATAACTTTTGCATCGATTGTCCGATTTTTCTCAAACTTTCACTGATGTGTTCTACTAATGTTGCTGCTTTCACTCAATCCACATTGCTCTTTGGGTTTACCTTCCCTTTAAAGTTACTGAAGATTGGTTTACCGATTTGGGTCTCATCAAATTTTACTGACATCTGCACTTTTTTAATGCTACGTAGAATCACCCTCTTTCTTTTCAAAAACCTACCACTGAAACTATGAAAGATAGCACATAAACACAGTTTGAAGTGAGTTGACTCTTGACCCCCACCCCCCTCCAGCAGGAAGACAATGGCAATGTTAAAATGTTGACATCGTCTCATACTAATCTTTTTTTCCAGCCATACAGATGCAAGCAATCATATCAACTGTTTAAGTTAACATGGACTGCTTGCATTACCTGAGCAAAAAGGGCTGTTCAACAGACGAATCATACTGATTGCTATCTTATAATTGATTACTTTGATATCAATAACGAACAAAAAACAATATGAAGATATCTTTGTGAATTAGTTAGAAAGGAACAACTGAAACAACCACACAACAGTGGTGTTCAAGGCATGTCTACAAAAATCTATGGGGCCTACATTTGTACTTCATTCAGCATTTTGTGTGCTCAGAGACTTTCTACAGGAATGTTCCACGCACAGGAGAGTGGCAATGAAAAAGGAAGATATAAACGCAATCTCGAGTTCAGATTTATATTGTTTGCACGACATCCATCTCGGCCCACATTTTGAATGCTGTAAGCATATTAAAACGAAATGTGACACCATGAAAGATGCATGCATGCATGCGTAGATTAACATGTGAGCATGATACCAACACCCAGGCTTCTCATACTTTCACTCCATCATGACCATCAGCCATTTTCTTCTTTTTCTTCTTCTTCTTCTTCTTCTTCTTCTTCTTCTTCTTCATCATCTTCTTCATCATCATCTTCTTCTTCTTTTCTTCTACTACTTCTTCTTCATCTTCTTCTTTGTCTTATTCATCTTCTTCTTTCTCTTCTTCTTCTTCTTCTACTACTACTACTACTACTACTACTACTACTACTACTACTACTACTACTACTACTACTACTACTACTACTACTACTACCACCACCACCACCACCACCTCCTCCTCCTCCTCCTCCTCCTCCTCTTCTTCTTCTTCTTCTTCTTCTTCTTCTTCTTCTTCTTCTTCTTCTTCTTCTTCTTCTTCTTCTTCTTCTTCTGAAACAACAACCTGGGGGGCATTTCATGAAGGAACTTGTCGGATAAAATGTCCGACAAGTCAATTATATCCGACAAGTTCAGAGAAATCATCCAATCAGACTAAAGAATTTCTCTGAACTTGTCGGATATAATTGACTTGTCAGATATTTTATCCGACAAGTTCCTTCATGAAATGCCCCCCTGGAATGAATGAAGTTTCAAAGTAGAATGAAGCATTGAGGATATCATCGCCATTCAACAGCATCACAGGCAAATATGTCCGCTTCCCGAATGGGTGGAATATTATTATAATGACAGCACATCACATGCACTTTTTTCCACGAAAGCCTTACGGTAGTTTGGTGAGATAGTTGGCTGGTACAAGCCCCTCTCTACCGTTCAGCTGAGCTCTGAGCCATCCTGTACCAGCTCCATCCTGTTCCGGACCCTGCCAGAAAGAATGAAAGAAAAAAACAAAACAGTTTCAGAACAAAGATCAATTAACCCTCTGACAACCACTACTATTAATACAACTGACATTTAGTGCAATATAGCTGCTAGCAGTAGTCAAAGAAGTATGGAAAAGTGGGGGGGGGGGGGTGGGAAGGGGCATGTACATGACATACGCTCACATAATGAAAAGTGCTAGCATATACATTCATGTACATACTATGTATTTGTACAATTGTACATCATAACATTTGTATCATTGTGCCTTTTCCCCAAGGGTACAAAGTGCTTTATGAATAGCAAAATATTAGCAACATATAAGAAATAGTAAACTCTCAATGTATGAAAAGGAGCAATCTCAAATACAATGTACTTTTGCGGGTCTTTGGAACGACTAGGGAAATTTGCTTGGAAGATTATAAATGGTAAGTAGATTCTTAAGTATAGAGTACTTCATTAATGTATTGTGGAGCCTCTTTATTAGACAGATTTCATAACGATGGTTAATTTAAGAATAAAAAGGAAGAAATATAAAAAGAAATAAAAGATATGTACTAGGCTCTATCAAATGGGCGGCATAACGAAGATTGCATTATCACAAACTTTCTGTGTAAGTGTTTGGAAAGTACTTGCTCTTAACTGAAGAAAAAAAAAATATAATCAAAATATAAAAAGAAATAAAAGATATATGTACTGGGCTCTATCAAATAGGTGGCATAACAAAGATTCCATTATCACAAACTTTCTGTATAAGTGTTTGAAAAGTACTTGCTCTTCATTGAAACAAAAAAAAAGGATAATCAGATTATTCTTTCTTTTATTAAGTCATCACCAAGCCTTGAAAGAGAACTATAGTAGCTTTACTTCAAACTGTATTGTCTCAACAATTACTACTCCCTGGAAGCACTTGCATGACAAGTATCCATGCTGCCTATCAGGTTAGTTTCACTTTACAAACTGACAATATACCCTTGTGTGTTGGTCACATGCAATCATGATCCACATGTTCCATAATCATCCTTTTACATGTTGAATTCAATTTCTGTATGTACACACATCCAACGCATGCATATTCATTTTGAAATGAAAATTTATTTTGAAATGATTTTCAATTCAATTCAAAATGATTTTATTTGATTGTAAGTGCACTAACTTTCTTCCTTCTATAATGACAAATGCTCTCATTGTGCATTAGATTTGGGATAATGTTCTCAAATACTGTATAAGTGGATATTTTCGTGCGACTAATTTTTCGCGCTTGGCCGGGTAAGAAGAGTTTCGCGTGTTTTTAATTCCGCGGAATCAAGACATCACGCACAGGAACATATGGCAAGCAAAAATATTCGCGTGCTTTTATTTTCGCACTAGTTTGTGGATGCGCGAAATGCGCGAAAATTTCAACACCGCGAAAATTTCCACTTTTACAGTAGGTCTCTTTTACTTGTTTGTATGCTCTACATATTTTTCCACATCACACCTTCCTATGGACTTCATCACGTATCTTAACTTACTTTTTTCACAATCATTTCTTATCTATAGTCAACATCATTTTAATTTTCATTACTAGAATCTTTGATACATTAAAACACATCCACAGAAGAAATCTTAAAGAGAATAATTGTGAGAAAGAAACAATGTTGCAAAATGGGGAGAGCTTACTTTAAAGGGACTGTACAGTACTGGCTGAGGTGGGGATTCATGTTTTGAATATTCCTAAGTGAGATAATGAGAAACCTCTTATGAAATATGAAAGAGCATGTAATTTTAAGAAGGATTCAATGTTTATTTGATGAAAATTGGCTTTCAAATGGCTGAGATATAAAAAACAGTAATAATTAAAAAGGCGACAGGCCACGCCATTTATTAGGATCTCTTTGTTTCACCTTTAATTGTTTTTGGATATCTCAGCCATTTCAAAACCGATTTTCATCATATAAACTTTTGATACCCCTTAGAATTGCATGCTCTTTGACATCTCATAGTGGTTTCTGAATATCTCACAAAATGTTAAGCTAAATCCTCACCTCGACCAGAACTGTACACACCCCTTAAACTGGCAGAGTGTATACTGATCTGCCAATAATGGGTGATATTTTGATTGATATTTTCATCAAAGAAGTTTGATTGTAATGGATGATGAAGTACAAATGTATACTATGGAGAGTTTCGGTAAAAGGCAGTGAAGCCTATCCAGTGAAAATGTAGAAAATATTATATTGTCAACACACATAAAGATGTGATGTATATTTTACCGAAGCCACTCTGATAACATGTATGATTGTGAGGGTTAACAATGGTACCTTTACACATGACATACACAACCATACACAAATACACACATGCACACAAACACAATACACACACACACACACACACACACACACACACACAGAGTTTAGGAACATTTCTTGTAGCGTTGACAGGCAGGAAGCAGGCTAGGCTTACATCAACTGTGTCATGAAGTCTTACTACGAGCTTGGGTCATGTTCAGTCATGAATGATCTGTATATATATGTCCTCCTGAACATTTTTTGAATGAATGAATGAATGAATGAATGAATGAATGAATGAATGAATGAATGAATGAATGAATGAATGAATGAATGAATGAATGAATGAATGAATGAATAAATGAACATTTTTTGATAAGAATAAGACATTTTGGTTCTGTAGCACCAACAGAGTCTCTTTGCCCACTTGTGATGTACACCATGAGTGCTTTCAACACATAGGATGTGTACAAGTGTACCTTTACAGGTGTTTAAAGATTGGCAATATCTCCTATTTGTATTCATAGTCATAGCAAGACACTTTACAACAGGAAGTGCACATTGACCATGATATATAATGTACAGCTTGGTTGTATCGTAGGCTTGAGGACAGCCACAACAACAATGAAAAGAAAAATAGCGATGATGCTACACATCATTGGCACTTTTCCAAGATAATTCAATCATCCAGGTTATCAGATCTGTAGGCTTGCTCAACGACTCTTTTTTTTTTAAAGCACAAGTGGTGCTTGCTAGCTTACACAAGGTTGGGTTCATTTTAAGGCACACTTAGGCAATAGGCCCATTCACAAACAACGAAAATCGAAATTTCAATCGCGATCCAAATTTCGATTTTTTTTTTTGACCGTTCATACACAGGGAAAAATCGCACTTCACAGCAAGGAAAGAACAATCAGTGGCCAAACTGCGCATGCGCGAATCTTGCATGACCGAAGACTGACCCCTCAGTCCCAATAGAGTTTCGCACGCGCTACGAACGATGGGATTAAAAATACCGATTTCCGAATCTCAATCGCGCTCACACACACGACGCTTGGCAAAATAATCGCGATTATTCTGAAAAATCGCACTAATAGTGCGAGTTGGATCGCGATAAGGATCGCGGTAATTAGTGAGATTTTTCTGTCCACACTGGAAAAAATTTCGAAATTTTGATCGCGATAAGAAAATCGATTTTTAAATCGCACTTTTTCCCTTGTGTGTGAACGGGCCTAATATTTCAAGTTTGAAACTGCAGGTTTGATCTGCATGATCCTGCCATGCTGCCATGGTTGCTTATGTTGCATAAATATTAAACTTTGGAAAAACATTTTCATTTTTGGAAGAAAAGTTGTAAATATATGCTGCATGCAAAAAAAAAAAAAGTATACATTTGTTAATTACTGAGTTTATCAGAGACAAAAGCATAAATAAGAATAAAATATCCAATTTCAGGGATGGATCAAGGAATTCCATAAAGGGGGGGTGGCAACCTTACAGAATTAAAGGGGGTGCATGCCCCCCTCCATTTTCTCTTTTTATTTCTTTTGTTTTAACAAAAAAAAAAAAAGAGGGGAGTGCATACCTGGTGCACCCCTCCTGGATCTGTAACTGAATTACAGTTTACTAGCATGGTAAACTTGGTTATGAATATCTTGATATTTCCTTATCCATTTACAAATAACCTATGGCTATCAATTAATAGCTCTGTCTGCAATAACTGAACATTTTTTGAGCCACTACAATGTCAAAGCATGAAGAGACTCCATCTCCCCTTGAGGGTTGAACAGCATCTTTGAGTTGGATTTCTACGAAAACTCATGATCATGTACATTCATGGGGAAAATCCCTTCATCATGAAGATACCACAAGATCTTTGACAAACAAAGATTTTTATAGGCCTACAGAGACCAACAGCACATCAGTGAAACTCAAATCACAACCAAGGAAGTAGCATTTCCTGGTTTTGACCTTTGGAACGGCTATATGCACTGATCTAAGCCACTAACAAAAAAAAAACAAAAAAAAAACAGAATTCAGACATTCTTGATCAAGTTGATTATCAATGAGAGAAATAATTTCCCTTTTTTCACTGCATAGACAAATTAGTTTTGTTACCTTTTCAACAAAACTTTTTTCTATATTTTCCTTTCTCACATATCTTTAAAAAAAAATTCTTTACTGTACCCTTATTTCATTGATACTGTTCTGTCATTCAAAACATAATAACACATACAAAAATCCTGCTGCTGCTGCTATAAGAAACAATAAAGGAAACATTTGTGACTGGAAATAGATAATTGGAGATGACAGTCTACATATTTTAATGTTAAAGACAAGTTCATATTTGCAGATATGAAAGCACTTTACACTATGATTAATCTTTCATTTCAACCATCAAACAGGCATAAATCAATCCCCCCACCCCCCCCCCACCCCCCAAAAAAAGATAAGTGGATGGAATATTTCTTACTTTGACAAAGAGTACATCGCCCTGGTTAAATTCCAGTTCATCTGGTTCCTTGGGTTTGAAAGAGTACACGGCCCTGCATTCGACCATTGTTTTTTATTGTCAATCTCTGCTCCGTGCGCTAGGCTGCACTACGCTGGGCTGAAAACGCGGGAAGGTGGTGTTGGTAGTGGGGAGATAATCTACCAAGAGACTCTTTTCTCTCAATGCTTTTAACAACCACCACCCTCCTCCGCTATCACGCAAATCAATGAACGAGCAAGTGTGTGAGTCGACGAGTTCCGAAACGACGCCCCTGGCTATGCCGACTGCTGCCGCATCTGCTTCGAGTGGCGGTCCGCAGGCAAAATCAGCGTCGCTCAATCTCAAAAATAATGACACCAAGCACCAAAGAAATTGGAGCTATACGAACACACCAGTAACGAGAAAATATTATTCCAAAAATACGCTTTAGCAGCGCTCGATTCGCGAAAGTCGGAGAAATATATCCAGGATTATATCCGAAATGGGATTCCTACTTCAGTCTCCTGGTTACCCTAAGGCGTGATGGATCGTTGTTACATCTAAACTGTGTGATAGTGGAGTTGCGTTCGGTCGATCGATGACTGAATATTTACGATGTGATTTCTCTTTTCTCCGTGTATCCCAAACATCCTCCACTCAACGCTAAACGCGCTCTCGCTCGCGGCGCAAGCGGTTATTAGTCTTGTATCCTAAACCTTTCAATAATTAAACAGCTAGGGTTTGTGTGTTTTGTCTCTCATTCCGGAACGCCTGTCATGATGTACCCCCTAGCATTCTAAACTTTAAAATCATCAGATCTTGTCTGCTAAATCACATTACACCGTTTTGGTATCTCACGGAGCTTTTCTAAGTACTGAATTACTGCTGTTGGGTCTCATGCACAACCATTTTGTTAGTTTTTGGTTCTTCATCGAAGTCTCTTTGACTGTAGTTGTAACCATTTTGATTAGGTGCTATTTATTTTTCTTGTTTTTTTTTTCTCTTTTCTTCCATCAGTCCTGTCTTTTAATTTTTCTGATACTTTCTCTTGGCATATTCAATTCAAATTACATGTAATTCAAAATCTGTTTCATTTTTCAAAAGAACACGAATCAACAAGGTATGCAAATGAGATGACAATACAGTGACGTCAGTTTGCAAAATATCATTTCTGTTGAAATGAATGTGCTTGTCATTGCAATAAAAGGTTGAGATTAAAACACGTTCTGCAAAAAAATGACTGGAGCCACTAAAAACAGTGCTCGCAACGTAGTTGTCCTTTAAAGGGATAGTTTTGGTTGAAACCTAACTTTATGTCTCTAAAGTTTTTGGAGAGATAATGAGAAACCTGTCATGGAATGTGAAAGAGCATGCAATTCCAAGATTAATTCAACGTTTATTTGTTGAAAATTGGTTTTGAAATGGCTGAGATATCCAAAACAAAGCAATCCTAATAAGTGCATAGGACCCACCTTTTATCATATTTGCTTTGTTTTAATTTGTTTTGGGATGTCTCAGCCATTCCAGAACAGGTTTTCATCAAATAAACTTATCTTAGAATGGTACGATCTATTTTATAAGTGGTTTCTTGGTATCTCACGAAAATTTAAAAGCCAAATCCTCGTCTCCACCACCAGTACTATACCATCCCTTGAAAGATTCTCTCTCTCCTATAGCGAATCTAACGTTTACGACGGGCCTCAATTTGCTTTGGCAAGAATCTATTACAAAACCATGTATAAATCGCCTAATTCACTGAACAAATATTGATTCGACACTTAGTCGCATTATCATTATCTGTCCATCATTGGGATATCCTGCCTATTATGATTACTTCATTCTTAAGCGGTTGTGACCATTACAGGTATCAAAACTGACTTTCACGGTGTTGTTTTTGTTTTTGTTCTTCTGCAATTAAGTTATCCAAGACAATAATGTTGTTTCTCCACCGACAGCACTATTTCAATTGATATATATATATATATATATATATATATATATATACACGTGTATACACGTACAGTATATATATATATATATATATACACGTGTCAAGTCACATTGTATACGACAAAAGTTTCTTTGAAATACACATACAAAGCAACAATCATATGGTTACAAAGAAATTCAAAAAGATTCATTCATTCATTCATTCATTCATTCAGTTGTATTGCTCATTCTTTGCGGCATTTTCTTGTTCGCTGTTTGTTTGTTTGTTTGTTTTTTATGCCAGTCGTTCATCTTGTTTCCCGGGACTTGATTTCACTGTTCTCCTTCAGTAATAAATTTAAAGTTGCGGGCAGTAAAACAGCGTTTAGAAGCGCATTTCACCCCTGAGAATTACGGGTAACCAGTCGAAAGTCTCTCATCAATCAGCTTCTTCTGCAAGCGAACATATACACGGAACATAGAATTACACAAAACAACCAACGCGAAAAGAACGTAGATGGCGCTCGTTCCAAAGGATGTTAGGTGCGTATCGTAATTTTTCTCCTGAGGTTAGAGAGTCCGCATCTGGATGCAAAATGTCACCAGCTAGCACACATCCAAGTCTTCTTGATGTGAGAAACGAGCTGCGTGTGGAATAACTTTTCGACGATACTTACAACGTTGCACCTACGAGGAAAAAAAAATTCATTACAACATATTACTACGGATGTCTAGTAAAACAACAGCAAAGCAAATCAGGAGTCTCAAGTAGGCCTAACCAAAATGACGATAATTATGCTTTCTTGTAAAGTCTTTATAAATGTCTACTAATTCATTATCTTCTGGCAACGGTAAATGTCTCTGAACCAAAATCTTTATTCAGTATATAAAGTCCATTATTGTGTCGTGGTATTATGGACGTTTGTGGGATAATTATATTGTCCTTCTCGTGCTCCCTCTACGAGAATCCAATCAATTTACGTTAGTGATTATCTTGGTGTCTAAATGTTACTGTGTGATGTACTCCTGTGTACATCCTTTGAACGAATAAACGCTCATTGCTCATTTCATTGTTTTTTTATCATATTTTTCTGCTCTCTCTCTCTCTCTCTCTCTCCTCTTCTAATTATGATGTCATTATCATTCATCCATAATGCGCATCTCTCTTCTGCATGCTACTTTGTCCAATTTCCCCCAAAAGCAGAATCATAAAATGTGGACATTCAACGATATAGTTTAAGTAAGCGTTCTTCGAAATCATAACCTTACCCTTCAAAAGAAAATATATATACAAAATTATAGCTTAGATTATTATTTTGACGTTACCAAAAAAAAAAAAATCACATATTTTATCAGCTTTAGATGTGTAGTTTTGGCCAACAATCATTATAAGACAATATAATTGTTGACAAAACCCATTTCGCTTTTTTTTTAAATTCATCTCGATGTGCGTCACACACGAACCATCAGCAATATGCAGGATAGTATTATGTTGGTGGACAACTCCTTCTTCTTCTTCTTCTTCTTCTTCTTCTTCTTCTTCTTCTTCTTCTTCTTCGTCTTCTTCTTCTTCTTCGTATGGCACAATGTGCCTGGTTGATACTGTTTGCTGACTATTGCTAGTCGCGTGATGGGCGAACCACGAGTCTATATAAGTCCGGAATCGTTCGCTCGTTTTTCTATTGCGACTAACCATATTGGAGCATTCTCCGATTGACAGTTCACCTGTACACATTGATTACATGATGTCTCCTCGGCATTTTTCCAGTTTCTTCTGCAGAGAGATTCAACAATTGCCGATCATCTCGTCTTGTGGTTAAGATTGGATATCCATGAGATTTCCGTGACCGCACCTTCCATGCCTCCCGTTGACGTTTCTTTTTGACGAAACTTTTAAGAGGACCTGAATTTTCATCTTATTTCGATTTGCTCATTATGAAGAGAGGGAGAAAAAAAAACCCAACAACCACGTCTACAACTTTCTTGTCGAAACTGTTAGAAAAGATTCTCGCATATCATTCATAATTTTCCGTTGAATTACAGCTTGTAATTCAACAAAACGTGAAATGTTTTCTTCTCCATATTTCGTCTTGGCGCTATACAGTGCCTAGCACGACTTCAAAGCTTATAGGAATGTTACACATCACATTATGATGCTTTAGAACCAAACATTGTTTTGCATGAGTAACAAGGAGTTGCCACACATTGGCCCGAATTCAGGAAGATGGTATACGATCTTGTCCATGGCTTAAACCATGGAGATTTCGTCTACGAAATGACTGATTTCGTAACGAAATAGTCCATGCTATACTTGGCGCCCCGTACAAAATACGGTCTTTGTCCATGGTTTAAAACATGAACAAGATTGTACCATCTTCGTGAATTCGGGCCCATCTGTATTCCTGACACCTCCCTGACTGGACCAGGCATAGCCCAGGGGAACCCGATTTTGATGTGGTTCAAAAAGCCCGGAAAAAAAAAGATCAGTCTTGTAAAACACAGCATTTTTTAAAACATGCAATGGCTTTTATACACTCAGTCTAGAACAACAGAAATTATTACGTAATACACAATTTTCAATGCTATGATAACGGGGAAACGTTGTGTAATCCCTCAACTACAAATTCGTTTATACGTATAGTCTGTAAAATAAAAATTAAAAAAACCAACAACAGCTGTGGATTCAAATATTATTTCATTTCATGTTATAATGACCAACAGTGTAACACTAAACACAAATCCATTGTTTGTTGGTTCGTCAAGTAACACCAGCCTAGATATTTTTCAGAGTCATGCTGTTACATGTTGCTGTTTTTGCTGTAAACTTTGCTACATATCATAGGATTTTTTTTTTAAATGTAAAAAGCTGATGACTTCATTCAAGCCCACACGCCTCTAAGAATACGTAGCCAACAATGAACTATAGATGGCGCTGTGTCACCTGTCATATCGGGATGACCTGGCAGACGTACAACCAAACAGCCGAACAACTTTAGATTCGTAGCAACTGAAATTAAAATGTGACGCATTTCACGAAGAGAACGTAGCGTCCTAATATTAAGTTATGATTAATTAAAATGCCAAGGCAACGACTCAATTTTGACAGTTGCCTTTAAGATTATAAGCTGGTCAAATGGCTATGATACCTGCTCATTTTACTAGCGGCAATTACCATAGCCATTGGTGCTTGCCTTCATTTCTGACCTTGCTATGTCTGTTGTCCCCCGTCTGATTGTGGTCAAGGACCACATCCACATAGCAGTAAGATATCGTCATTTGTGCTTGATGCTAACATAGTACTTGTTCCTTAAAGTCATCTGTACTTCATGAGTGACCTCGCGTCTGACTGCAGCTCCCGTCATTAACTGCATGGGCTATAAAGCGTCTGCTTCAGCACACGAAGGACGTTGCCATTACATTACTAGAATGAATCCAGCCGAGCACTTATTTTAGTATATCATAGTCCAGAAGAAAGCTTGAATACAAACCATGGTCTTAATGATTTAAGCACTGTTGTCTTGAACAGATTTTATTATTATTATTATTGTTATTATTATTATTATTATTATTATTATTATCATTATTATTATTATTATTATTATTATTTAATTATTATTATTATTATTATTATTATCATTATTATTATTATTATTATTATTATTATTATTATTTAATTATTATTATTATTATTATTATTATTATTATTATTATCATTATTATTATTATTATTATTATTATTATTATTATTATTATTATTATTATTATTATTATTATTATTATTTAATTATTAGCTGCTGCGGCAAAATCGTGTATGTGGTAACTGTCTAGTATATTCTAAATAACTATTCAACGAAAAATCCAGGGTAGAAGAAAAAAACAAACACGTGATTTGATCGGGCAAAACAACAATATCATGTAGACCGTGAGGTAGACCGACCAGATTAAAACTAAACTTAAAACAAATCAACAAAACAACAGATAAACCATAACTTGATATGAAAAGTATATACCCAGCACCTGTTGGCGTGTTGAAGGGTTGGTAGAATTGTAATAATCCGTATTATATTTACAAACATAAGATATTGGGACTGAAACAATTTCCTTCATGAATGGACATATTTTGAAACATTATTTGAATAACTTCATTTGTCATAGCAGCACCAAAACTGAATATTGTTTGATGTTAAGATTGAAATATTAATATTGACATGAAGAACTGTACGACGACAATAACAAGTAACAACAACATCATCATCATCAACAACAACAACAACAACAACAACAACAACAACAACAACTACTACTACTACTACTACTACTACTACTACTACTACTACTACTACCACTACTACTACTACTACTACTACTACTACTACTACTACTACTACTACCACTGCTACTACTACTACTACAACTACAACAACGACAACAACAGCACAAAAAGAGTATCCGAATGACGTATGATAAATCGTCTTTTAGGGATCATTGCTGCAATAATAACTAATGATATCTCGTGTAATTCATGGCTGCTGTCAGTGGCAGAGGCCTCAATATGTCTTGCTGCTCAGTCCAACAGGGAGGTGGTCCTGTATGGGGCCCGCCGGCTTTACTGCTCCTGGTGAGGTCCAGGGACAATGTCTGATTTTGACGGCCTTACGAAAAACTTAAAGCAATCAAGCGCCATGTACAAAAATGATAATTATCTGTTGCATAATACAGGCTCATATTCAACTAATTGCTTGACGATATGATTATCAGCTTCCTGGTGTGATCTTAAGATGAAGTTGCCTATGTATAATATAAGCGTTTGTGAATTTATAATTTGCTCTTTCTGCTGATAGAGAAGACGTTTAGTATAATAATGCTTGTTCAAATTCTGAGCCTAAATATACGGGAATCTATCACTGTATGAATAGCGGATTCATACCAAAACGACTTCTCGTTTATTTTGTGGAATAATCTCGTGTTCTTGTGTTTTCTCCATGTAGATTCACAGCATCTTCCTTTAAGAGCAGTTGAAATACTTTCATCTACTTTATACAGTCTGAAGTTCTGAACAGATTTTGATTCTAAATGTCTGATTTGTTTGGATGGTCATTTTCACCACCGTAGTAGGCCTATACCCTCTCTCTACAGCGACCACGATACTGAAGTCAGTATGAACAAAGATATCAAAGCTATCAACAAATTTATTACATGTGCATAATCTACTGTTCAGCTCATTGCGCCGTCCGTTGGCAAAATTACCAATACAGCCAAAACGCTTCCGATTTCCATGGGGATTTTCCCTCGGAATTACTCCCTCAACGGCTTGACGCGTCTAACTTTCAGGACATGAAATAAAATATGCCCACATTTCTTTCTTTCTTTTTTGATCGGTTGTAATGATAATGCATGTGAACATGAAATAAAAAAGAACATGTAAAAGTGAGAAAAACGGACGATCGTGGCCAGAACTGGTATCCAAAGGTTGCTGCTTTTGTCGCTTATTTTGTTTGTTGCAGGAGATCCTATAAAACTCTTGAGAAGAATATAGTAACTGAATCTCTCCTGTTTTAATAGCTCTTAAGTTTGTTCATAATCTCAGTTCTAGCAGTCTCTCCTACCTCCTTCCCTTTCCCCCTTCCTTGGAAAATATCTTTGTTACCGATCTTTATTGATCGTTAGCTCTTACAGCTTGAAGTATGTCTGGCACTCAGAGACACTTGAAGTGTGGTGAGAAGGGTAGTTTGGTTGCACCTCACACCATCGCGGCACCTCGCGTGTTGCTGTTACAACAATATAGGGGATTTCCCTGGTAAACCCATTTCTTTGTTTGGGGGATGCCACGCCCCTCTTCGCCCCTATACGCCCGTGGTTAGCCACACCGCGACACCGATGCTCATAGGTGGTGGCGCCTCTGTTCAGGCTTTGGAGACTGCATGCTTTAGCATCAAGCATTGCTCTTATTACACACTCTGTACGGGTCGCGTCCGTGCCTACGGAAAAACAAAAACAAAAACAAAAACCGCTCGTAATATCACTGTACGCACACACACAGAACTAGAAACACCCATACACAATACCGCCACCAATACATTATACGTGCAAGTGCAGCCCTCGTGTACACGTATTTCCTGTACGCGAGCTCAGCGCCAGGCCAGGGAAATACAAACTGCATTTCACTGTGCTACTTGCTGTGCATCGAGGTAGCTTCCCTTTGCATTGGTGTGAATGCATGTCTTGTATCGCCATAACCACGGGAGTAGTGTACTGTAGCTGCATATCGGATAACACAATTCTCTACGGGAGCTAGCTCGCTGTACATTAGCCAAGCGTAGTGTTGGATGCATCCGCCTCATTGCTGTAAACTGCTTCGCGGGTTGACATTCATAGTGGGAATTTTTCCAGCCTCAAGTCGCGGCCTGACCGAGGAATAACCATGTCGGGTTCGGAGCCGGAGATGAAAGGATTCGCCAGGAGGGGTGCGTTACGTCAGAAGAACGTGCACGAGATAAAGAATCACAAATTTATCCCGAGATTTTTCAAGCAGCCGACGTTCTGTAGCCACTGCAAGGATTTCATATGGTAAGCTCGCTCAATGAATGCACACTACTATAGCGGTACTTGGCTCGTGTACTCGTTCTGTACGGTGCTAGCGTAGTAAACGTGTTGTGTCAATGAAGGGCTTGTATTGACAGTAAATGCCTGATGTTTTTTTCGAAGTTACTGGTGCCTACACCCCACACCAACCATGTTTACTGCTGCATACGAAGCATAAACAAGTAACATATACATAGACTCTATACACGTACGATACAGGCTCCCTTAGTAAACACAACCACCAGCATATTTTGCTATTAAAAGGGAGATAGTTGACTGCCTTAATTGCCTGACTGAATTTACAGTGCAATGTTGAAAGTGGCAAGGTAACAGGTTAGGCATTTTGTCATGTAGCAAAATGAGAAAGTATATCTCAATAGAACTTTTACTCTAATTTTGATAGATATGGATTTGGAAAACTGCATGATGACAGTAACTCAGTGAGGAAATTATAGACTGAATTAACATTGAAATGTTAGAATGTACATTTGTACGCATGTGTCATAGTGAAATGAGAGAGTGAGCGTTCAGAGACTGACTTCACCAGGTTAGTAAGTGCCGACATGTAGTAGATTATATTTCGTGTATACATATGCCAGGGATTAATGGTGTTATGATCTAGGATGATTATAAACTCCAAGTAAATTTACCTGGGTAATCTTGAATTATATTTTATTGAAAATGTTTTTGTGAGGGTGGAGATAAAGCAAATGCATTTTTAGTTTACGTTAGGAATAGAATCTCCCAGAAGGTTTGTTGTTGTTATTTGAATTCATTTGGCGTTTATTTACCTGTATGTAGTTGTCTTTCAAGGTTTACAGTGAAAGTTTATTATCTTTGATACTGCTTGTATGGATACTATTAGTCTTTTGCCATGGTAATATTGCATTAATTTCTGCTATATCATACCAGGTTTATTACTTTCATACTTATTAGAGGTATATATCATGGTATGCAATTATTTGGTGTGTATAGCAACAAAATGTTTATATGGTGAACCATAAATCCACTGCACTCATGTGTACTTTGTGATGGGGTTGCAATCTTTGCATTGATTTAGAATACAAAATCTGTAGAAACTGAATATGTTTCTTATTGCCATGCTATCCACAAATTGAGCATAACTTCCTCGCCATTAAAAAGTCAAAAGACTTGACAACTGAACTGAACATTATCATTTCGAGCCAATTGTGGATGCCCTTGGTTAGTGCACAGACACAATTATTGAACCCTTACTTTGTGGACATAGGGGTTGCTTGATTGGTAGGGTGAAGGCATACAAGTAAAGCTGTAGGCCTACTATGTCATTGAGGATGACTCGAGAGCTTTCTGTATGAGCTTTTCTGTATGTTTGCATCTAGGGCCTGCTGTTTACATAAATCACTTTGTATTCAAACACTAATTGTAATTACTGGTCAATGTTTAATCACATCATTAATCATAATCTTGGATTGATCAATTTGATGTTGACACTTAGGTATTATGTCCAGGTCAAAGGTCAAGAGCCAGAGCTAATATTATGGTCATTATCAACACTCAACAGGGTGCTACAAGGTGTGTTTCAGCCAGTTCATGACAAAGTGCAGACTACCACTGAAGGATCATTGTACAAGATTTTTGCATTGTTTTCAACTGTAAAAGGGAATGACAATAAAAATATCCCAGTCATTTACTGTCTTCTCTATAACGATCAGCAACAGCCACAGGAAAGAAATAAAAATACACTGCATGATGCAGTAAATGTTTCTAAAAAACCCTTATTGTTAATCATAAAAAGAAAGTATAGAGGTGCTGTATTAACCAAGACTACACAACCAAAAGTCAGTCAAAGAACATCATAAGTGTTGATGATCAATGATTAGCATAAAACCTTTTCAGGCTTGGACATCTTTGCTAATATACATTGTGCTTTTCTGAAAATTATCAGCTTACATTGATTTAAGAATTAAATTCACTTTTCATGCTTATACACTGCAGATCACTTGTGGACTTGATATCATTTTCAAGGCCAGCATTATTTTGAATACCATGGGACTACACAGCCTAAGGAGGTGACGGGACTGTGTTATGGTTTAAGTTTTCATCGTAAAGATCATTAATTTTGACAGTTCAAAGTGATACCCTGAGAGTGCTTGGCACATTAGCAGCACAGATTTGTGAGAGAAGAGGACAGGCGAAGGCCGTACTCAACCTTCGTACTTCTGATTATTTTTGTGTCGATGTATTAATGTAAGTCCATCGCACTTGTACTGTGGACAAGCAGCTGGCAATAAAATACAGAGAGAAAGAAACAAAGAAAGTAAGAAAGGAGAGAGAGAGGGAGAGGGAGACAGTCTGTGAAAAATTGAAATAGGTAGAAGTGGAGCTTTTTATTCTCAAGAGGACAGTTGAAAAGATAGTTCACTCGAGTGTAGCTGATTATTTTCCAATAGGTGGACAATGAATGTGCATTTAATAGAGGATTAAACAGAGCTCTAATAATCATTTTTTCTCTTAAAAAGATATTTCATTTAAAATCTCACAGTGCAGGTCGTGAATGGGTATATTTTCTTGTCCAGAATTGTCCCTTTCCTGGAATGGTATACAGTACCTACAATATGTTTTTAGTGATCTAGGAATTGATATGAAATTACCAGAAAGTGCTGACATTGACTTTTTTTTTTCTTATTTGCCACTTGGTCTGCTAAGTATGCCATACCCTGCATAAAGTTTTATACATGTTCTAATCACATTGCCTTGTAATCCATGTATTCTGCAAGAATGAATTATCTTTGTTTCAGTGCTATGTGTGTGGAACATGCAGTATATTGTAGTTTTAAAACAGGAAGAGTGTATCCATAGTATAAAAACGAGGGGGGAGGGGAGGGGAGGGGAGGGGAGATAAAAAATAGAGATAATGTGTGTGTTTTAACCTAGAGTGTTTGTACATGAAAAATGAAAACAATTATGTTCTTCTCTCTAGAACAGTACTTCATTTGAAAAACAAACAAACAAACAAACATATATTGTTGTACTATTAAATGTTACTGTCATAATCTGTTACACTTTTTATGTTAAAACTAGTAATGTGATTTGCCTATTTTTCACCAAATTACACACCATTCTGTACATGTATGTACATAATGGGCAAAGACATTCTTTTTCACATCGAGGTAGCTAGAGTACTGTACAGTACATATATAGTATTATATTGATTTAACATTCGTGCACCTAATACTTGACTAAAGTTCTACAGAGTTGTAATCTCATATTGTTTGGAGGATATCCTGAAAAGAGGTTATGATGTGCTCTTGCATTTGGGCCCTAACACAGTCTACATGTTTCAGGCTAGCCATCATTTCATGCATGCTTACGCAGTGGGTACAACCACAGTGTACACTCTAGTCCAATTTCTATAGCTCTCTACATTACATTGATTGCATTGAGTGATCAACTTTATTATTATTATTATTATTTTTAAATACAGAGCATCAACCCAGCAAAAGATTACACAAACATTGTCCTTTTATGTAGTCAGTTGGAATTTTTGAGATTAAAATAGTTATGCTGTGTATACATGCAGGCGCGGTGGAGCACCCCAATTATCTCGCAGAAATCCATCGGCAGCCGAGCCTCATTTGCATAAAGTAAACAACATGTACTCGCGTAGTTGAGAAAAAGTAAACAACTTCTCAAGCTAATAACAATTTAAGGAAACCTATTTTCGGATTAAAATTGAGTTAGTTTGAATTTGAAAACATGTCCGAATATGCCCATATAACATATTAAAGGATTTGACAATGATAAAATGTGAAATTTTAGCGAAAACCTGGCGAGCAAAATTACCAAAAATATGCCTCGAAAATCATCCTAAAATTCACGAAGTGTGATTGCGGAACCAAAGCGCCATTCGAACAAAGTACCTCAAAATCTATTTATCTGCTTGCGTTTTAAATGTCATACCGTAATATTCCCGGCCATGGTTGTGTCGGAAAAAAACAGAAGGTGATATCAAAAATGACACGAACGCAAAGCGTACAGGTCGGTCCCATGTATGTATAATCGCGTGACTGTAGCGTTGCATGTCACAGCACACACAACGCTTTGCTGTATGCAACGTGCGCGGCAGCAGCTCAGCAGTCACAGCTAGCGGGTTAACCCGCTCTGAGCAGTCACCGCCGTGTGACACTCAGCAAAATTGACTGCGTCACATGCAAACCAACAATGAGCACGAAATCCTGAATCTCACGTACTGTACCACCACTGATCTCCCCCCTAGAGGGGAGATCAGTGTGTACCACGCATGACCAATATTACGGGAAAAGAAATGACGTCATTTTCAATTGTTTCGCTGACTACAATTTTCTATTCCAAACCCTGTAGAAACAAGTTGATTTCTCAAAAAGTACAGGTGGAACCAAGCGTAAACTGTCACCATAAATGGATTGAGGCCTGATAAACTTATGTTGCCAATTTCGGACACATTGGAGCCCGGCCATAGTCCAGTCGGAAAAGAGGTGATTTTCAAAACGCTTTAATATCTCAAGTTCTAGTGCAGCAAATTTCATAATTTTTTCATCCAAAGGAAGGTTTTTAAAAACTTAGATAGTGTGGGAAGTTTGAGTTTACTAGCGGCACGCATAGCGGCACAAGGAGAAGGTAAAGATTTGACTTTTTCATGCACACAGTTTCGGGCAGCCGTGGATGCCCGTTGGAAATTCAAATAGAACGGGGCGATAATGAGATGCAAATTGGAGTGCTCCACCGCGCCTGCATGTGTCTACAGCAAAAAACAAAGTCTGTAACCTTCAATGGGTAATAGTGGTACTCAAACATTTGTTTGCTTACCAGTGTATTGTGTAATAAGTGAGTGGGGGTGTTTAGCGTACTGTGTAGAAAATATGCTGGAGTGTCCTGCAAATACTGTCCACGGGGTTGAAGTAACATGTAAGAACCAAAAATAAATCCCATGCAATGTTGAATGCAGGAATTTTTGCAAAGATTGTTTGGGCAGTCGTTCATAACATAGCCTGCAGTTTGTGTGCCATCTGTTACCGTCACATGGTCATATTAGCTTTCATTTGCATAGCACCAAGGTTTAAAAGACATACCGGTATAATACACACACACACACACGTGCAGACAACAAAAGTGAATTCTGACTTGGAAGGATCTGTGTGTCAACATCACCATAGCTTGTGGTTGCATAAGGCTGCGTTCACATAGAAGTATTCGGTATTCGGGCACCGAATACACCATCACCCGCACCGTCAGCTCACCATCCCATGCAGTGAGGATTTCTTCCTCCTACATCCCAGCAAATCTTATTAACAATTTCTAAACTGCATCAGAATGTCAGTCTACATGCTTATTTTTGCTAAAGGGCAAATCCAGACCAAAAGTGTCATTATTTCATAAACGAGAGACGGTATACACTGCAAGAAAATTGAACAAGCTCGATTCCCACTTTGCTATACTTTTCGCAGCTATTCGTACTTTCGAATAGTGCCCTCTTATGTGAACCGGTATGAGGAAATCCTACTTTTCGATTCAAGCTATTCGTGCGCCCTCGAAAAACGAGCCCGAATACCCGAATAGTGTACTTCTGTGTGAACGCAGCCTTATAGTCAACCAAAAAAGTGCAGCCCATAGAAAGAGTTTTTATGACATCACTCAAATATGTGAATGTGCGTAATTTATACTTTTATTAACTACATGTACAGCTGTATACCCTTCCCTTCATTAAGAGTGATGCAGTCACCTGCAGGTTTCCATATGATTTTGATACCTTGGATCGGTTTTTACATTTCGCACTTGACATAGCATTTTTTTTTTTTACTGTTTTTAATTGGTACTATGTGTGTATGTCTGCCCAACACCATTTCTGTACGTCATGACACTCTTTCCGGCGTCTCACCACAACTATCATCCCAGTATAGCTTCTATTGTGTGAGCTGCCAATGGAATTACTTCAAGTATAAGTCAGTTTGCCTCAGGACATGAGAAGTCTTGGTTTTCAATTCATACAAGTTTAGAAACTTTCCCTGGCAGTGTGTATTTACGTATCCATAGAAAGTGGCTGTAAGCCTTGTCACAATGAGACACTTAATTCCATCCGGATTTTATTTTGGTAAGAACTTGAAAGAGTCTATTTTTTTCCCCTACAGTGTATAGATACCACTTTGCAAACATACAAATGAATGCATTGTGCCCACCACCAATACTAAGAAAAAGATGTGCACAGACACACACAGGCATTATATACACAGACACACACCAATGTTTATCCATAGAGACGCACAGACAAGTGGGACGATACTCATTGTTTCAGTTCCAATAAAATCAAGGTACAGCCAACAGTGGAGTTCTTTTTAGATGTCCTTTATGGGGAGGGTTGAGCCAATTCTTATGTGCTGACCAAACTAGTTACACGTAGTTTGGTAGTCCAGGTGAAGAGATATTGGTGCCATGATCTTCTCTTAAATCACTTTATTCGTCATGCCGCGAGTCTTGATTTTTTTTTTTTTTTTTTTAATTGGGGCTAGCCAACAAATCTCAAATGGTTAGATTTGCAATCATAGAGTACATTAATTAATGTATTCATGTTAACATCACATTCATGTCAAGATCAGAGTTAAACATTTTGTGTGTTGTTAAATTTGCAAATTAATACCACTCAACTCACAAAATTCTCGAAAATAGAATTCTTGCAGAATATATGGCTTATACAGTGCTGTGTGAGAAGATGAACAACATGGGAAAAATATCATTGTGTATGATTTGCTCTTTATTTTTCTGATTAAATGCTGAGTTTCCTTATCAGTTTCGTATTCTGTGAATGACAAGACTTCTCTCTGATAATCAATGTATATTGTGTAACAAAGGACAAGTGATTCTGAATGAAACTCATCATGTGTTACTGAAATATTGTTTCAATGCTATTCTGGGAAAGTAACAATTTATGATTTTACACAATGACAATTGGAACTCTGAAAAGACTGAAATATTTGGACTTTGTCTGCATTGTTTGTGCCTACTGAGAGCAAGAACAATGTTATGAAGTATGCTAAAAGTGATTACTCTTTATGATAAAAAAAAAAAGTTCAGTTCTGTGGATTTCTATGCAGGTCTCATAAACCTCTTCTTACTAGAATTCAGTCTTTGTGTGCAAAAAAAAAAAAAAAAAGAAAAGGTATCTGATGTGGACTCTATTAAACAAATACTATCTAAAGATAGATTACAGTAGACCTCGCCTAAGTCGACTTCGCATAAGTCGACAACTCGCTTAAGTCGACACAATAAAAAAGTCCCGATTTTTGCCTTTGTTATTCCTTGAAAATTTCCTCGTCTTAGTCGACATTTATAAGTCGACAACTCGCGTAAGTCGACCTGATTTTTCAGTGCCAACTGAGCTGAAATACGTGTTAATTCCCTCGTCTAAGTCGACATAATTTTTCGCTCAAAATCTTATCGCCATTCTCTGAAAAAGAATTGTTTTCCCGCTCCGATTCGCTGCGTTTCTACTCAGTAATTCGCTAGTGTACGGCGCGGTAGCGTTCGCGCCATGCGTCCATTGTCTTGTATGCCAGAATATAGAAAGGACATACACTCATTTACACTGGAGCATTACATGTAGTACCCAAGACAGTTCACTTTACCCCTTTTCTCCCTCTCATCTTTCTCAAAACGCACAAATTTTGCACACTTATATGTCCCAGTAGGTACATGTATTCATTATCTGAACATGAAATAGGTGTTTTTGTAAATCCGAATATTCTAACATTGATTATTCCAAAGCGGTATTAAAACCAGGGCCCTTTCTAAAAAGATTTATTACAATGCAACTAATGATGCAACTCAAAAAATCAAATGCAGGTGATTTCAAATCACACGCAACTTTTGCATTTAAACGCAATTGCGTTGCTGAAAAGACTTGCGTTTGATAATCATATGAAACTAGAAAATGATTGTTATGAACCTGAAACTCAATTGCGTTTACACGCAACTCTAAAAATCAAATGCAAGTCCATCAAATCACACGCAACGATGTATTTAAACGCAAGAGTGTTGCAGAGAAGACTTGCGTTTTTTGTACGAAACTGGAAACTGCGTTTAAATAAATCTCTATACATCTACGGAAATGACGGAAGTGCGTTATTGTTGAAAAGACTTGCATTACTTTTTTTTTTCATTTCGTAAGCAAAATTAAAAATTAAACGCAACTCTGAAAATCAAATGCAAGTCCATCAAAACACATGGCACGCTGAAAAGACTTGCGTTTGGTAATCACACGAAACTAGAAAATTGTAGGAAACTTAAACTCAATTGCGTTTAAACGCAACACTAAAAATCAAATGCAAGTCCATCAAATCGCACGGAACGCTGAAAGACTTGCGTTTGATAATCATACGAAACTAGAAAATTGTAGGGAACTTTTTTTTAACTCAATTGCATTTAAACGCAACTCTAAAAATCAAATGCAAGTCCATCAAATCACGTAACGCTGTATTCAAACGTAAAAGCGTTGCAGAGAAGACTTGCGGACTGCTTGCGGTTTTTGTATGAACTATAAGAAATTGCGTTTAAACGCATCTCTAAACATCTACGGAAGTGTGTTATTGTTTAAAAGACTTATCATAAGCAAAATCAAAAATTAAACGCAATTCTGAAAATCAAATACAAGTCCATCAAATCACACGGAACGCTGAAAAGACTTGCGTTTGATAATAACACAAAACTAGAAAATTGTATGAAATTTACACTCAATTGCGTTTAAACGCAACTCTAAAAATCAAATGCAAATCTGTTTTTAAAACGCAAGAGCGTTGCAGAAAAGACTTGCGGTTCTTGTCCGAAACTGGAAACTGCGTTTAAACGCATAAAAATGTACGGAAGTGCGTTATTGTTGAAAAGGCTCGCATTATTTTTTATTTCGTAACGGAACTTTTGCCGTGACCGAACTTAGTCTGCACTTGCAGGGGAAAGACATCGCAACATTTACACGTTTCAAACTACCGAAACGCATGCTGCTTCACAAAATGTCAATGAAAAAAATGATAACGAATTATTGTTGAAGTTCGCTATGCCGAAGTTTTAAATCTCAGTCCAAAGTTAAATTAGTCCGACAATGGTAAGAGGTTTGTTTTTACGAAGGTTATAGTAGTCCGAAAGATGTCATTTTCGGATGAACAAACTTTTCTTCTTCTTTTTATTTCAGACAGGCCCGCGCCGTACAGAGCGGTAGTTATAATGTTGCGAATCGGAGCGCGAGAACAATTCATTTTTAGAGTATGGCAATACAAATTTAAGCAGAACAAATATGGCGACTTAGGGAAGGAAAATCACACATATTTCAACTTAGTCGGCACTGAAAAATAATCTCGACAGAATCATGCGAAATCACACGCATGTCTTCCCAGCAACGCACTTGAATTTAAATCGCAAAGTTTAATTCAATTTTGGGGAATTTGCCTTTGATATTAACTTTCAAATCAAGTTTAAAACGTTAAGTGTCTAGAAACGGGCCTAGGTTTCCGATCCCGCTCTCTCAAAATCTCTCTAGAGATTTGGGAATTGTGCGTTGTTGTTACTAACTCGCGCAAGATTTATGCATGAACTAAAACATTATTGTTGCTCATGTCAGTAGGCATGTTTTGGCGGCAAAAGGAGTAAGATATATGGGTAGCGATCCGCATCGTGATCCAAATCTTACTCTGTACAGGGGAAATTAATTTTCATTTATAAGTCGACAAAATGTCGACTTACGCATAAGTCGACATTCGCGTAAGTCGACGTGTTTTGCTCAGTCCCGATTATGTCAACTTACGCGAGGTTGACTGTAGTTACATTTTGCAAAACTGTGTAGAACATATGTGTGTTTTCTGCAAATTGTGTAATGTTAAATATTATGACTATTCCATACATAACATCGAACAATTTTGCAGGAATTTTGCGATCACTGTATGGAATAAGGATTGATCCATCAGAAAAATAGTATGAACCTGAACAGTTTAACAAACTAATTGATTTACAATTCAAATAGTCACTAAACTTTTTTTTAAAAAGTATTTGGTAATTAGAATCAGTTTCATTTATTTGAGCTTACACACAAAAATTATTTTAATGTATGATAAAAGATACTTGTGGTGTAAGATTCTTGATGATAACAAAATCATTTGTACAATTAATCTGTACAATTTTGAGGCAAATGCTGTTTGTGAAACATTTTTGATGAAAATCAAATTAAATCTGCTTATTGGCTAGACAATGATGAGCATTGCAATAATTACCCCCATGTTCCAGCAAATATGGAAAGCATTAATTTTCTTTCTATCCTAATGAATTTAATTTGATGTCATTATGCATGATGGTTTGATTTTGTTGATGATGAGATAAGTGAATAAGTGAATGATAGAGAGCTGAATGAGGCACAGGCACACACAAAACTTACAGTACAGACCCAGGCAGGGATGCAGACACATACTCTACCTGCAGTGCTGGAAATGCACCGACTGAACTGGAAATTGAGTATGATAGTGAAAAATGTCATCATTCCGCAGGACTGTTCACTATGCTTGCTTTAGCCAGTTATCATCATCGAAATTATGATGTAAACACACACAAGAATCCACGCTGCACAGTAGCTTAAAATCATGAGGCAATTTGCCAGTGTAAAACTGTTTTTGGGGGCACGCCAAATTCGTGGATTCACATGGCTGTAGCTGGCTGTAAAGGGTAGATTGTCTTCCCCATGTGGGGGAGGCAGTTGTGCCAAATGATTCTGTTGGTTAAAGGCATAATTCACCATTTGCAGATAAAACATAAGCCCAGCATTAGTGATTTGAAGTTATTTTAAAATGTGAGTTTGGGATAGAAACAACCACTGTAAAATTTGAATCTGTATAATCGATGTTAAGTATTGTTAAATACACAAATTGTGAACAATAGTTATAATAAAAATGTTTCCAGACTAAACTGTCTACAGTTATGGTTAATTGAGAAAAATACTGATATCTCCTTATGTTTTAGGCTTTATTGCAAAAATAGTATATGATAGGATGTTTTGTGATACAACAGACCTACAAGTATGGATCAAATGTGATGCCTTGAACATTTTTAAACCACTGCACTCAAAGGTAAACAGGACCTTTAAGGCCTGTGAGATGGCTACTGTAACTCTGAAAATGAATTATCATTGATTATACTCAAATATTATCACTGTGCACTTTTCAAGTAATTTCTGTTAGAGCATAATGTGGGCTGTTTTAATGTGAACAGGAAACAGTTTGAGAGTTTCTGTATCGTTTTAACCATTTTTATTTTTTATTTTTTTGGTGCGTAATTGGGATATTAGTGATAGCCATTGAAGATTATTTTATTGCGCAGTGATCTTGACTGTAGTCCCATCTACTGATGCGTAATATCAGTGACTGCCACATACATGTAGTCTCACAGTACGCTCAGGTTCTTTCTGTTAATCCTCCTTATGAAAAAATGTTTGAAACAAGCAACAATAACAACATCATTCATTACAAATCTACAAAGACACATATAAAAACAAGAGTAAGTGCCCCTAAGGTTGGTCCTACAACCAGGTATGTTCCTGTATTATGGATTGTGTCAGCTTGCACTTTATATTATGATAGCCTGCTAACTAGGGCAGACATCATAATTTGCTTGAAGTCAAACATCAATTTGCTAAGTTTTAATGTGAAAGTGACCTGACTGAGAGTTGATAGTGTGTCAGTGTTACTATCAATGGATGATCCTATCGTGCACCCAGCTTACTTGTGCCTTAGCTTCCCTGTAGTCAGGTCCTATTCAGAGAGTAAATATTATAAGTGATTGTTGGTTTACTGGCATTTACATTCCTTTCCAGTATCAATCTACCAGAATAAGAGGAAGAAAAAGAGAGACAGAGAAAAAAAAAATAAGAGAGGGACAGGGAGAGAGAGAGAGAGAGAGAGAGAGAGGGGGGGGGGGGAGGGGGTAGAGACAAGAGGAAAGAGGAAAAGAGTGAAGAGTTATATGCCATGAACAATGTGTGCACTCATGTGTACATACAATACAACCATAGGCACTAGAGATTTTTATACTAGCCCCAACCAAATTTCATAAGTCAACACAATCTCCTATTTGATGTTCTTCAGGACCAAACATAGACTACAAAGGTGTCACTAATATAAGAAAAGGACAAAAAAACAACAAAGTAAATGACTTTGAGAATGCATCACTGTGTTGTAGGGAAATAAATTTAGATGAAAGAAGAAAGAATGACGCAAGTGTTGTAGTGAGTTTGTGAAGTTAGCAACTGTAATCCTGACTTTTTTTCTTTTACTTTAGCATGGTTACTTTCATGGATGAAAACAAGTTTATACTGCTTTTTCTTACATGGTTGAACTGGCACCGATACCCACTGGAAATTAACCATTTTTTGGATTTATCAATATTTATTTATTTTTTTTTTCTGAAGTAAGGATTTCATTTTCATATTAGCTCATTCGTTGCTGGTTTAGGCAAACATCTGACAAACCGTGGGCAAACCTCTGAGCAGACACAGATAACATCTGAGTTGGCAAATACTGTATGCGCTGTTATTTTTGCGTACAGATATTTTTGCAAATAACAAGGTCAAAGACATTTTCGCGCGATGTTGTTTTCGCGAATCGACACCGACGCTTACATTAATGCTCTATTAACACAGTGCATGGAGACATTTTTGCGTGTTGTTAAATTCGTGATCCCACTGTGATTCATGAGATTCGCGAAAATTAAACCCTCACGAAAATAACAGCTTATACAGTATACATGTAGATTAAAGGGATGGTATAGTACATTGGTTGAGATAAGGATTCAGCTTTTATTTTTTTTCTTTGGCAAGATACTTAGATTTAGAAACCACTTTATGAAATGTCAAAGAGCATACACTTCTATTAAGACTTCCCATCTTATTTGATAAAAATTGGTTTTGAAATGACTGAGATAACCAAAACCAAAGTAAAACCGTACCATCCCTTTAAACGGGTCTAGGGCAATTACCCCCTGGGCAATTACCCCGGACCCTTCCCCTGTCCCTAATCCTAATCCTAATCCTGAAACTAATCCTAACCATAACCCAAACTCCTAACACTAAACCCAACCCTAACCCTAATCTTAACTCTAACCTTACCACTACTAACCAGTATTTAGCCGGGGGGGGGGGGGGGGGGGGGGGGGGTAATTGCCCTCTGGGGTTAA
This sequence comes from Diadema setosum, assembly GCF_964275005.1. Classification (NCBI taxonomy): domain Eukaryota; kingdom Metazoa; phylum Echinodermata; class Echinoidea; order Diadematoida; family Diadematidae; genus Diadema; species Diadema setosum. The sequence continues at coordinate 4,535,927 of NC_092692.1, read as the reverse complement.
TTGCCCGGATACGCTTTAAACACATTGATACAGTCCTCTATTGTCATGGGAAGGGAAACGCAACCAATTCTGTATCTCTGGCTACAGTTTGTTGCAAGTTCATAATTCGTGAATAGTGATTTTTTTTTTGTTTTTGTTTCAGTTTTCTAAAAGTAGATGATTTATGTCATTGTTCTGAATATGGAAAGTTTTTAGTCTCTGTCAGAGAACCCAATTCAGATTCTTAGAAAATTATTGCAGTGGATGAGACCAACTGTCAGAATCTTATGTTTCTACTGATATGGGTCTGTAAGCTAGTCAAGCAAGTGTTCATCATGTATAGCTGTGGTAGGAATGATGTAGGTTCTTTAGACCCTCCCCCCCCCCCGCCCCCATTGTCAAAGAAAACAGAGAAGAAAAAACAAACAAACAAACAAACAACATTAAAGAGTCCTGAACATTCTGTGAGTGATCATTAACCTGATCGTATCGGGCAATTCGACCGTTTACCTAGTGCTCTGTGTGTAATTGAGATCAGAGCTAACAGTGCAGGCAGATTCTTGTCTACCTAGAGTCGTCTTTGAGGGGGCAAAGGTCACATAGTTGTTATCCATTACAATGCAAAATGATATCAAAACCCCTACGACCGTTCATTGTGCCCTGTGTATGCATATTTGTAAGAAATCCCAACAGCACAAAACTGAAAACAACTTAGCATCTATATGTCTTCAGTTCTTTTGTGTTTGGTTAGACCTCAAGTGATCCACTTTAGATGAGTTGCATTATAAACCTTTCAGGCTGATTCCTGCATTTCCTGGTACAAGTCCATTAAACCCTTTGTCTCTGAAAGAGTGTAATTCACCATTGCAGGATATGGAACGACCCGGATCCTGTGTGCAATGAGTTAAATGTGTTTTATGAGTGACAGCATTCTTTGGAAGCATAGCCTTACCATGTGTATGGGGTTGCTTGTCGTGTGTAAAACAGCCTCCAGTGGTATTTTTTAACATTATTTTTTGAATGGTAGAGGAGAGAAGTTAAATGCCTTTAATGTCTTAATGAGGCTTACTGCTTGCTCGTGCAAGCACAATATTCATATCAGTGATGTGATTTAAGGTGAGAATCAGTGCCAGGAGCTATTTGTGCATCTTGGTATTCACCCTCTTCCTTCCTAGTGGTGAGAGAAAAAATCAGCATTTTGTGTTGACGTATTCCCTTTCGGGTGAAGCTCAGCGCTCTATGCCTTTTGCAGTGAAACAGTATTAAAGGTTCTGTTTACCATTGGGAGCAGTGATTTAACCTGTTGAGGACGGTTTGATTTTGCTACAACATGTATTTCCCATAGACACCTCCTCGAGTATACTCGGGACTCGTCCTCAACAGTTAAAAAAAATGTTCAAGATATCACGTTTGATGCATATGTGTAGGTCAGTTGTATCACAAAACATCCTAACATGTAAAAATTTTGCAATGAAGTCTAAAATACAGGGAGATATCACTATATTTCTCACTAAACCATAACTGTAGATGGTTTAGTGTAGAAACATTTTTATTATAACTGTTGTTCACATATTGTATATTTAACAATACTTAACATTTATTATACTGATTTAAATTTTTGTATTAGTTGTTTCTATCCCTAACTCACGTTTTAGAACTATTTGAAGCACTAAAGCTGGATTTTTGCTTCATCTGTAAATAGTTAATAATGCCTTTAAGGTTACCTAGATTTCATGAGATTAACACTCCGGAAGAATGTTTTGATTTTTTTTTTTTTAATTCTTCTTGTTAGTGTAAAGGATATAATTATTTTCTAAGGGGAAAATGATTTGTCACTGGAGTCAAATACCAAGGCTGAGAGATTCTGTGCCCTGGGGTATGGAATGAGAAGAGAAACTTTACATCTAATAAAGATGTGTTGATGAGATGAGCATTATGGCATTTTAGTCGTGCTAACCTGTTGAATACTAGTCCCGGGTATACTTACGCAGATGTCTCCAGGAATTGTTCTATTGTTTCAATTTGTCTATGCTGTGTAGGTTTCTCTTTTTGGCAAAATCGCAGTTATTCAAATTTCTCACATATTGCAGAGTCAGGAGAAAATAGATTTTGCAGTGGAATCTGAAGTTATCCTGAATGCATGAACAGTATATTAAAGATGAATGACAATGTGATCTTATTCATGGATCATATGAAGTTTCACTCAAAATGTGCTTGCTGGGAATAAATCAACCATACATAAATGATCCATTGGTATTTGTCAGGTTTTGTCTCAACCGTCTGCTAAATTTGTGTGTTTGCATGTGTGTGTGTGTGTGTGTGTGTGTGTGTGTGTGTGTGTGTGTATGGGTACTGTCATGCAGAATTCTGTGTTCTCTTTGTGATGATATTTTTATGTCTCTCCACATATTTTGAAAAAACAAACAGACAAACAAACTAACAAACAAACAGGGAAGTTATTAAAGGGATATTCTATTCTGGTATTATTTTTCATTGTATGAAAACAGAAAAATCAGAGAAGTAAATCAGTTATTTTTTTTTTGTGCAAAAAATAAGAAAAAGAAAAGAAAAGAGAAAATCAGACACATGAAAAAAGTTATGAATTGTAATAGTTAACAAAGTAAAGTAAGTTAGCAACTCTGTGTTACATGTACAATGTATGCACATTTGTCAGTGTTGAACAGCTTTCCATGTGTTTTGTACACCAAATTTGAATGATTTTCCTTTTTTAGATACTTTACTCTTGTTATAAACCAAGAACAGGTCTGAATAAAAATTTTCCTTGAAAAAAAGAAGAAGGAAATTGGTGAATTTTTGTGTATAAACCAAATGGAGAACATGCTCAACAACTAGATCACTCAGGGAGTTTGCAATTTGTTTTACTCTCTTTAACTTTAATGCTTCATAACTTTTTCTTTTGATTTTGTGTACACCTGATATTTGTTCATCTACATTTTCACTGATTTACTGACTCTGATTTTCAGTCTTCGTGTATTTAAAAGGACAATGATATCAGGATGAATTTTTCCTTTAATAGACACTTGAATGTGTACTAATGGCACAATGAGAGATGGCTGTAGTAGGGTTGTAGGATGATAAAAGTCTGTGTTTTACCGCATTCCACTTCATTTTACTACGTCTGCCACAGTAGAGTTGGTGAGTGCTCTCTATTGTATAAGGTTTGTATGGATGCACTCTACCATGTATTTGGGCTTTGTGTACAGATTATAACCTGACTGCCCTTAAAGGTATGGTGCATACAATGTACCTTCAATGTCGTTTCTTATTCCATCCGTCCATCTGTGAAATCCATTCTCCACAGTCAGTGCAAAAGTCACCAAAGTTAGCAAAGTACAACGATCTCGACTACATTCCATGGGTGCAGATATGTACTTGTTTATTTGTTTTGTTCATTCCACAGTGGTATGCAATGTGGGTTTTGTACATATATGCACTCTTTTTCAAGGGACATGCAATAGCTGCAACTGTATAAGATGTTGAATGGTATTTGCTAAGGTACGGTACTCATACATCTGATGTAGGCATGCACATGTACAGATGAACCTCTCGTATGCGGACAAGTCGGGACCGGGGCTCATCCGGATAAGGGATTTGGCCGGATACGGGAGACTCAATGCTTTACATATACACATCGGTACTGATGTAGCCCATTGTAGTACCACATGTAGTAATGTGTATACTTCAACCTTTTCATTGTTACATTTGGGGATGTTAAAATGTCTGAGGGTAAGCAATATGGAAGGAAATTTGATGTAATGTATGTTGATCATGTTGGAAGTAATATGTAATTCATGTGTGTTTGTGTAGGAGTTCTCAAGGAGTCGGGAATCCCCCTTTCCTCCCGTAATTATTAAAAAAAAAAAAAAATCACAGCGAGATTGCGTCCGTATAATAGAGAGATCCGGATAAAGGGAGGCCGGATAATAGAGGTTCAACTGTACTTCAGTTGTGGCTTTCACTTTGCTTTTTGTAGTTATATGTACCTGTTTACAGTGTTCTGTGCTACATTATAGTTATCATGCATACTCCATGTAAATATGATTTTTACATGATAAGATAGAAAATGAATCTAACAAGAGTTGTAGTGTACCTGTATTATGTGTGTGCCGTTAGGTTCCGTTGCCAAGCAACAGTTTGTTTGTTGGAGGAGAAAAAGAGTGAAAATCGCACAACTGTGGTTATTAATATTAATATGAGATGTCAAGTCACTGTTACTTTATGGGAGGGGCCTGATGTATACATTGTAGGATCACAGCAGCTGTCTGTAAGCACGTGGTACAAGCCCTTGTAGTTTCTCAATCAGGGCTGCCCGCTGGTAGTGAAGTGACCAGTAGTGGACATCCAGACCAGACTTGTGATGCTGGACATAGCTGGGCGTAGGTTTATCTTTCAGTCCAGACCAATTTTAAAACTAAAATCTAAATCATGATGCTAGTTTGAAAAAAAAAAAATCATAGATCAAGAAGGTTGAACCTGTAATGGAGTGTAACGATACCAGGAGGAAGCATCACTACACTTGACATTGCCTGAATGTGAACCATTCCAGCCTGCCCTACATTACCCCATCAAAAATAAGCATTTAATTGACATCTGTTGATGCCTGCTACCAGGAGAATATGTTTCTTAAATACCTCATTGATGCTGCATATCAAGATAAACTATGATTGTCTGGTTGTATGGCTTTTGATGTTCCAAAGGTGCTAAAACATGACTAAGAAAAACCAAGAACATGCTGGGAAGTGCAAACTCAAATTTCTCAGAAAACAAAAAGACAGTGGAAGCTCTTCTACTAGTATATTTTTTGTCTTGCAATGTGACAAGAAAGAAACAAGGTGTAAAAAAAAAAGTATATTTTCTTCTGAAAAAGATACACTTTTTGATTCCTTTGTCTTTATGCAAGAAGCATACACCAGAAGCAAAATATGGATACACTCCAATTATTCACTTTAAAGCTCCTCACATCACATATACGTAGCGTTAAGCACAGGTTGTTGATTGTACAAGCTTTGCCAAATCCATCTTAATTTTCATTTGTTTCTGTACTTGTTTGTTTTCATTTTTTCAGGAGTTTTGGCTTGTGGGGAAGCAATATTGTGAAAAGATATTGTATTTGTTTAACTGGTCTGATCCATGAAGCAGACATGCTCTTCTGGTCCTTTTTAATTCCGTATGTGCCATGATCGCATGGCTGGCTCACTCGCTGGATTGCTGATAATTTGGCATATTTTGCTCAAATGCACAATTGCACACAAACCGATCGATGAATTGCCATATGCCACAGTACACTTGCAGCGTCAAAGGCCTAGCTGTGCATCATAAAATTTGCATCCCAGCGAAGCTTGCAATTTTCTCTACAATTTCACTGTTAACATTTTTTTTTTATAGAATAAACCCTTAAATAAAATATTACTGGACTTTGAAAACAAGAGGGGATTTTTCCATCCAAAAGTGCTGTGTTGCAGTCTCCACAATTGCCCTTACTCACCAAGGTGGTTTTAAGTCAAAAGCATGGTTTAAATTTAGTCCGTGGACCAGTCCTTGGACCAAAGTAAGCAGAAAAAGGCATATCTTCACACACACACACATATTACAACTCTGTCTCACTGCAATTTTTTTTTGTTGTCATGTGACCTTCATCTGCTCATGGGCAGAATGTAACTTTGAAATGGCTTTGTATAAAGTGACATTCAAACTGCTGTCTGTTTTATATCACTCAAGTCTTTATCACAGAGTTGCTGTTGTTTCAGAGCTGTATTGTAGTACACAAATTCTCTATCTCTCCTTCTCTCTATATATCTGTATCTGTCTTGGAGTTCTAAATACTTCTTCAAGTCCTGTGTCCCTGAGTCACCCTCACTGTGTGAAGTTTGTCACGCTGAAAAGTGTGGCAGCTATAGTAATGCTTACTGCGCTGCGGTGATTCCTATGAATCAGTATTCTGCCATGAAAAGGGTGGTACCCTGATCCACATACCAGTGGAAAGGAGAGCTTTTTAAAGGAACTATGCGATGAAAGTACTTGTTGACATGTGTTAATCGACGATACTATCAACTGTACTTAAATGTGGCCAAATGAATATCTGAATGTGTGCCATGTATTTTATAATGATTTTTTAAAACGATTTTTCTTCAGAATTAATTCACAGTTTTTGTATGGCACAGCTGCATGAGATATCATGTTAGAGAGAGTTGAGTGCTTGCTTGGCACAGTACATATTTTGGCATTACTTTCACTGTTATCGAATGTCAAACCACTCTTTCCGCACATGAATCTTTAATGATGGGTATTGTAACATGGATACAGATAGAAAGATAGACAGAGAGATGTACAGAGATAGATATACAGAGATTAATAAATAGACAGATCAAGAGGCAGATAAAAAGGCAGAGATATAAAAGAGGTAGATAGACAGATGGATAGATAGATAGATAGATAGATAGGTAGATAGATAGATTGATAGATAGATAGTTAGATAGATAGATAGATAGGTAGATAGATAGATAGGTAGATAGATAGATAGATAGATAGGTAGGTAGATAGATAGATAGATAGGTAGATAGATAGATAGATAGATAGATAGATAGATAGATAGATAGGTAGATAGATAGGTAGATAGATTGATTGATAGATAGATAGATAGATAGGTAGATAGATAGATGGACAGATAGATGGACAGATAGATACACACAAATCTTTCATGATGGACATTGCAACACGGATAGATAGATAGAGAGGCAGATAGAGGGAGAGATAGATAGAATATTTAAGGAGATACTGTATACGCTGAATATTTCGCGAGGTTTTTATTTTTGCGAATTTCACGAGTTGGGTGCTATTCGCAAAATAAAAGACACGCAAAAATATTGACTCTGATCCTGATGTGAATGTGACGTAAGCGTGTACACTGCTCCGTTCAGTACAGGACTCCACCATTGCAAATTTAACCACTTGCAAAATCGTAAGGAATTCCCGATTCACGAAAATTTAGACTCGCGAAATACATGGTGTATACAGTATAGATAGGCAGATAGATGGATAGATAGATACACATGAATTTTTAATGATTGGTGTTGTAACATGGGTAGATAGATAAACAAGAAGGGATGGAATAGATATGAAGAGATAGATCGATGGATCGGTGGATACATAAATAGACAGACATGAATCTTTAATGATTGATGTTGTAACATGGATAGACAGATAAAAAGACAGATTGAGAGAAAGACGGAGAAAAATATAAAGAACGGATCAATCGATAGAGAGGGGGAGGAAAGGAAGGGTTAGGAATAGAGATTGGAATACTATCTGTGTTGCTAGAGTCTTTAGGAGGAGGTTAATTAAAGGTCTTGTTTACCTTTGGGAGTAGTGATTTGAAAAATGTTCAAGATATCACATTTAATGCATATTTTTAGGTCTGTTGTATCACAAAACATCCTACCATTTTAAATTTTTGCAATAAGGCCTAAAATGTAAGGAAATATCTGAATTTTTCTCAATAAACCATAACTGTGGACGGTTTAGTCTGGAAACGTTCTTAGTATATGACTATTGTTCATATTTTGTGTATTTAACAATACTTAACATCTATTATATGGATTCAAATTTTTACAGTTGTTGTTTCTATCCCTAACTCACATTTTGGAACTATATTAAAGCACTAATGCTGGATTTTTGTTTCATCTGCAAATGGTAAATTATGCCTTTAATATTCATGGGTCAGTCCGGAAGGCCATTGTGACCCATTCTACTGTACACATGATTGATAGTGCTCAGCAGAATATCTGACTGGGTTTTCACTCCATCACCCTGGGGTTATCCTCTTTTATTGAACCTCAGAGATGCTCCGGGATATGTGTTGTCATGACAACCAGACAGATTTCCCGGTTTGCCCCTGGTTATCTATTCAGGTTGGAGTTTGGATTGGTCGTGCGTAGCCACCAAGGTAGCAATAAAGTAAATAGAATATAAATGTTAAATAGAAAATGTGATATGATATAAAAACAAATTAAATGTAGTGGGTAGCAATTCATCATTTAGAAGCAGTTGTCTACAGAAAAGAAAAAGAAAATGTATCCACGCTTACATGTCCTTGCAAATTTGATGCTGTGTGGGTGTAACTGGTGACTTTTCACTGGTAGTATGTGATTTCAAGCAAAGAGGTGTGGTCTGTAGGAATATCATCAGTAGATCTGGACACATCTGCCTTGGACTGTGAAATCATCAGTAGAATGTTTGCCCCATATGCAGCGACATTTGTCCATCAAAAGTCCAAAGTACTGTAAAACCAGAATTTTTCATGTGCATTTAAATTTAGTGCATTATTGCCTAATTCAATCAAATGTACCATATTTAACAAAAAAAAAAAGGTAATTCATCCTGAAGAATATCTTACTCAAGCCATACTAAGCCTTTTTGAAATCAAACTATGTGTCATTACTTATTTATTCTTTTGCTACTTCTGCTGTTGCAACTTCTACTACTGCTACTTCTACTACTACTACTACTACTACTACTACTACTACTACTACTACTACTTCTACTACTAATATTACTACTTCTACTACTACTACTACTATTACTACTACTACTACTACTACTTCTACTACTACTACAACTACTACTACAACTACTACTACTACTACTACTTCTACTACTACTACTACTACTACTACTACTACTACAACTACATGTACTACTACAACTACTACTACTACTACAACTACTACTACTAGTATTGCTCTACCATACTCCAGCTATTCATAATGATTTTCATTTTCTTGTTTTTTTTTTTCATGATCTTCTTTACATAATTTTCAATATCATTGGATTCATAGGCAGGGCAGGGCAGTTCTGACAGAGACATTGACGTAGATACAATTAAATGGATGGTATGTACAGTGCATAACCCCTGCAAGAAATTTTAAATCTTTATGTGATTACATACAGAACAATGTAACAATGTGGTTCCCATGTCTTAGGGCAGAGCAAATTTGCGAACCAAGACGTGTGAATGTGTAATGAGTGTGCACACTCACACACACACACACACACACACACACACACATGATAAGATATAATGGACCAATAAAAAACTTGTGAAACTTCAAAGTACTTCATCTTTGTACTAGCATCCTGCTGATACATACAGTTCATAGTCACTTAACAATGTTTGCATTATTTCCAGTTCCGCCTTGAAACTGTTGTAACACCATTTACACGTATGATCAAATCAAACAATTTAGGAATGTTTCTGATTGCTCAATGGGGTTTCCCCTGACAGGATTTTGTACATAATCTGTTTCCAACATTCTCTCTTTCATTTCTTTCAATTGAATGCTGGCACAGTGATGAATAGACTTCCCAATCATGATTCCTCCCCTCCCTACCTTAGATGTTAACAATGCAATATAATCATAAGATGCCGCAATGTGAAAAAAAGAAGAAAAAAAAAAGAAAAACTCTTTTTAAATAATAAATGATTGCATGCAGGCATCACTTTGCTGAACTTCAAACTAATTTCTGCATTGTATAAGATTTGTGAAGTGGTGATTACCACCAGTCGATTCGGGTCATGGAAATACGGTTGTACCTGATGCCATTATATTCCCGGTTGATGCTTCGTGATAACAAGGGGTACAATGGGGGGATAGAATTCCCCCCCATCGTGAGATGTCACCCATTCATAACAACCGCAGGGCCGGCTTTTGTTCGGGAAGAGGGGCAGGTGACACGCTTGAGTATCTTTAGGCTTGATCCTCGCGGTGAACAAGAAAATAGATCATGCCCGTGGTGGTGTGTTTCTTTTCTAACCGTGACCTCACAATGCCTATATACCATACCTGCTTACTGTGATCTGGACCAGCAGCATTTTTTTTTTTGTTATATAACCAGACAGCATTGATTTAGAAATGACTAGATCTGAATGGGTCCCATAGCATGATCATGATTCCAAATCATCCCTTGTTTTCATAAGAAAGAACTGGTACTTTTATGATGAGTACTGCAGACAACAATGGCAAATCATTCTAGCAAGTGTAAAGTATCCTCTTTGGATAGTGATACAATTTTTGTTTACACATGGCAGATATTAGATATGGGTATGTGTATATTTTCAAGGTTTTTATATCTGTAATTGAGATTTTTATTGTGTGATTTCATACAATTGTGAAGTGAACAGCAGTTCATCTTACTGGCTGCTTTGTTCTACTGTGCACATTATCCAACAAACCACTCAATTAATACAGATTCTCATGTCTCTCTCTTTAGCTGCAAAGTAGTACAAAACAGTGTAAGCTCATTTAGAGCGCAAAGTCTACAAGTTTGAGGTGTATTCTTTCCACTCATTGAAACAAAGTTTCCAGTTAGCACAGAAGAAAAATCTGACTGTTGTCTCGTTGAATGTATCTGCCTGTTTTGAGTAATATTATCATGCATTTTTTTCTTTGAATTTGTAAGCAGTCATGCTATGATCTGGACCAGCAGAAAATGTACACACTGTCTACTGTCTTGCACAGTGCAGGACTTTAATACCAACACATGCATCTACTTGTATACAAATGATGCACAGGATAGAGTGCGTTAGTGTAGGCGTATAGTGCACTCGAGGGTATTTACAATTGTGAAACATGCACTACATTGTAAATACCCGAGAGTGAGCTCCGCCTCCACTAACGCCACGAAATAATCCTGTGCATCATTTGTTTTATAAAATGGGTCGAAAATTCGAAAACTAACAGCATTTTTCAGCGTTTTTCACGTACCTTTGTGGGTCAAGACGTCCGAAGATGTTCGTCCCAAACATTTACGCACGTCGCACTCGGAAATCCCGCACATACAGTATAAGTATGATGGGAGTTGGGTTTCCGGACACCTAAGTTCCCACATGAAAACTTACTTATCTTACATACAATATGCACCCTTTACCTTACAGACTTGATATAGACTCCTCATATAGGCCTACTAGACAACATACTCTGAAAACGGCGTGAGAATTAACCTGCTAAATCGTTGGATTTGCCCCTCAAAGTGACTCCATGTACGCGTCCGGTCCCACAACGCTTGGTCTACTGTGCTGTACAAAGTGTACGTATATAAGAGTATACGTACGCCACACATGTTATGCACAATTAGGGAGAAAGGCCGGCCGGCCGGCAGCCCGAACTAGAAGTTGAACAATTGGACAATCGATGCAAAAGTTGTGAATTTTTGAAATTTTTGTGTTGGAACCGCTGGATGAGGAGACTACTAAGGCTCGTGATGTCATATGAGTACAACAGTATAAAGAAAATGTAAAGAAAATTCAACATATTTTCACTTTTTTTTTGGCATGATAAACCCCGCGTTCACATTGTCCCCCGCGCCGCGGGGACAGCCTCAAGAGATCTTATCTTTTTTACGACTGACCGTTCACATTGGTATCTCATCTGTCCCCGAGCTGTGGGGGCAATTAGGGCTTGGGGCGAGCTCTGCCAGGCATAGCGCATGCGCACATTTGATGACCACAGCTGGACGCTATCAATTTCGCCCCAAGGTCACTCTCCCCTCCAAATCTTGTCCCCGTACCCGACTTGATTCGCGGGGACGAGGGGACAAGTCCCAGCGAGCGTTCACATTATGGTTTTGGAGGAGAAAGTCCCACAGCTCGGGACTTTCCCCGCGGCGCGGGGGACAATGTGAACGCAGTGATAAGAGCACTTGGCTTGCCTCTTTCTAAAGGCAATGGGAATAATATTACCCATAACATATGTCAGTAATGAGTCAAGGGAATGTGTACTTTTTTCAAAAGATGAAATTTTGTGAAATTCTCTTTATATGTTCCTTATATTGTTGTACGCATGTGACATCATACACTGCAGTAGTCTTCTCATCCAGCGGTGACTGCACCAAAACTTCAAAAATTCATAACTTTTGAACGGATTGTCCGATTTTCCTCAAACTAATATTGCTACATTCTCTCAAGCCTTATGTTAATGAAGGTGAACTTGTCCTTTAAGCACTTGAATAGACCCCATACTTCAGAGCCTCTTTTCTCAGTTCACACTTTTCCAGAGTGTGTGCTTTCTTTGCAGTATTTAGGCAGGTTATGGGAGTCCATTTGAATTGAGTTATACATCATTTTAAAGCTTAGCGTCTGCTCTTTCAGAATCTGCCCTTAACTAAAAATCCATATCTGGCGACTTTTTGTTGGTTTTGTGACGCAAGGTCACATATGTTTGTCTTGGCAAGAGCAAGGAATATGATACTACAATAAGAAAAATGTATTGATTTAACTTGGTATACAATCTGCTTTATGTTGTATACATCTTTGCTTCTTTCCTTATTCCTTGAATTTTACATTGTGTTTGAAAAAACAAAACGAAACCAATGTACAAGGTCACAGCTCTTCATGTACTTATTTACATAAACTTTGGTTGCCAAAAAAGAGTAGAAAGAAAAGAAAATATGTGTGGTTGAATGCATGCTTGCTTGCAAATTCAAAGAATGATTTTTATGCATTTGTTTATCAGATTCCAGGCAAAGGTACAAATTGTGTAACTGTTCTGAAGCAGGTCTGCAGAGATGGTCCCAAAATAATATTTTAATAAGCAAACCCAAGACAGATCCCCATTCCTTTATCAGTAATGAGGAGTGTATTTTGGGTGAGAAAGCCATTTGCCCTTTAGAAGTAACCAACAAGAACAAGAAGAAGCAAATCAATATTTTGAGGGCTGTTTATGACATTACTGTCAGGGAACAAAATGAATGGTCAAAGTTTTATCAATTGCACTTTAATAGTAATAAAAATGGGAAAAAATGTGAATCTCATAGTTGCAAGAGTGTACTTGAAACATCTGCGTCAGTCTGTATTTTGAAAAGATTCTCAAATTCAGTTACCTGTAGCAAAAAAAAAAAAAAAAAAATGAATACAAAGCTCATCACTGCTCTCTATGTAAATAGTTCTGTTTATTGACCTGCTGAAGACTAGTCCTGAGTATTCTCGGGCTAGGAATATCAATCTGTATTCAATGGGTTAATACTGGATTCAGATGATATATTTCCTTCTTTGCCTTATTTGTTTGAGGGGGGTTCATGCTTTTTGTTGGATTTTTTTTTTTTTGGGGGGGGGGGCATATTTGCTGTCAGCCAATCAGATAACAAGAATTTCAGTAGTTTAAGATGATTTGTCAGAAAAAAAAATGTTACAAAACGCTGGATGAAATGCCCACCTGGAAAATGAAATATAATAAAGATTTGCAGCATGCACTATGATTCCTTGTGATATGGGTATGTGTCTATGGGAAATGTGTGTTGTAGCAAAATCAGCCCATCCTCAACAGTCTGTGTTCAAATGACTTGTATAGTATCATCACTGCTGCACAAACTGTCATGCAGCCAAATATTGTTTAACCCTCTGATTACCCTTCAGTGACGGGATTGTATCCTGTGTCAATGCAATCTCATCATGGACCTGAAAAGGGTTAAAGTAAATGGGTGTGTTATACAGCCAGCAGAGGGAAGTTACATTAACTGGTGGATAACCCCAACATAATCACCAAAATTGTCTTCTCACTGCCTCGTCTTTTTTTTAAAATCCCTTTGAGGGCCTACCCTTACAATGCTATCCTGCGTATCACATTCCTGCTCTTTCAAAGAGGATCTTGTCATGGGTCAACCGCTGACCATAAGTCTCCAGTGACTTGGCTTGGACAACAAAAGATTTCACAAAGCTGTGAAGCCATTCATAGAAAAGATGTAGTGTCCCTGTTTGTTTACTGTTTCCTTGTAGTGACCTTTAGCACACTCTTTTGCACTATTTGAGTTTCATTGCAGGACGTAAACAGTCCTCGTAGATGCAATTACAGCTAAAGACACTCTCTAAAAATGCTTCCATTTTTTAATACTGTATACACCGAATATTTCGCGAGGTTTTTATTTTTGCGAATTTCGCGAGTTAGGTGCTATTCGCGAAATTAAAGACATGCAAAAATATTTACTCTGATCCCGATGTGAATGTGATGTATGCGTGTACTCTTCTCTGTTCAGTACAGGACTCATCACGAATCACGGTCGCTAATCTAACCACTCGCGAAATTCGGGAATTCCTGATTCGCAAAAATTTAGACTCGCGAAATATATGGCGTGTACAGTAAATAATACTATCTAAAGCTGTGTTGTTCTACATACTGCTGGAGTCTTTAACTATAGAAACTGAAGCAATGAAAAGTAAGATAATGAGGGATAGAAAAATGATCAGTAAACATGAAAATCTATGGATGACTAAATATGCCATATGCTCTCCCTTTTTACTGCAGGCAGCAGTGTTTGAATCTTATATTCAATAACACTTTATTAGCTTTGTGATATCTGCGAGATGCCTTAATAGTGACAGGGCGGTTTTCAAAATATTTGTATGTCTAATTGTATTATCAGTCATGTAAATGTCAATGTAAACATGTATATGTATATTAAAGGCAAATTAGTTTGTTCAACATTTGTAAAGATTGAGATTGAACATCTATAAATTGAAAAAAAAATGTGTCTGTGAACTTACTTGATTTTGATTGAGATGATTAGAACTGGCTTTGCTATCAGTATCATAATAGTAGTTTGTTTTTTTTTTTTCTTTTACAATTTCAATACTGACAGACATGGTAAACCACTTAGTTGTCATTCTCATATTGAGCTCATTCGTCTGTTGAGAATGAGAAGGGCGTTAAGTGGTCTTGAACACTATGGGTTTAGCGGCAACTTAACGCCCTTCTCATTCTCCACTGATGATATTGAAAGTAGCATGATCCAGGATCAATAATGAAGTACATGAATCATCTTCATCAAACAATATGCATATTTTATTGCGTGCTAATCAATATTCATTGCTGTTCGATATTTCTTCCCGGAAAGGAACATCGTGGAAACGTTTCTTTGTCATAGGTCACTGGCCTTAAAGATACATGGTACTGGGCATGTGTTTGGGTGTGTCCATTTTAGAGTGATTATAGTGACTAAATGTTTATAAGCATGTGTGATCATAACCACAATCACATGTTTGTTTCTTTGTTTGTTTGTTTTTTTTTTTGTAATATGTCAAACTGATCATTTTCTACCATGTATGTTGTAATCTCTGACTGTGCTGGGAAAATTGACTGGTATCATCATTGTTCTCATAACATGTATTATCACTCTTTTATAAAAGAGTTTGTGTGTGTGTGTATGTGTTTTTTTAATTGTTGATGTGATAACTACCATTTATGTATTAGTTCACAGATGTTTATCACAATGTCATGTCATTTTTACAATTATTAGTACCATTATTGTTATATCAAAAAGTAGTAGAAGTTAAATGATGATAGTAATAGTGATGCCAATAGTAATGGTAATGGAAATGGCAATGATAATTATCAAAATTGATGATGGTAACAGTAACAATAATGATGATCATGATAATTTAATATGTATACACAGTATAATTATTATGTGGTTCTGTCATCTTCATTAGCATCAATATTGTTTGACAGCATCAACTGAGATCAAAGTGCTGACATACTGAGTAATAGCATTCTTCTCTTCTTTTCTCTAATACAGGGGCTTTGGCAAGCAAGGTTTCCAGTGTACAGGTGAGTTTAGACCACTGTATGTATGTGACTCACTCCCTTTGCCTGTAATAAAAATTGAAAGGCCTTATATTCACATCGCCAACAGATATGTGACGTTTGCGTTGGTCAGAAGACATGTTCCGTCGGCACAGTTATCATTTGTGCGCTGAATTTTGATTTAACACCCATGTATCTATTTGACCATTTATATCAGATATAGCTTGAAAAGTGTTAAGGGTTTATGTGATTGTTCTAATATAAAACATTCTGTCAAAGCTTGTAGGGTCATTACTCTTCTGCTTCCCAAATGAATTATTTGCTGCTCGGTCTGCGACGCAGCATCAAAGCAGAATGGATCACAACTCTGGCTGATTTCTTCACATCAACAGTCTGTGTTCTTGCTACAACTTTCAGATTGTGTTAGTGTCCATATAAGATTAAAGATTTTAAGATAGTTTATCACAGCAACTGGCATTACCAACGTGTAATCTCGACAGATCCCCATTGTCACTCCACAGGACATTTGACAATTGCGTATTGTTTGTCATTTAAACCAGGACTGCACACTAACCCATTTTTTTTCTACTGGTCCAACCTGTCTGTTGGACCAGTAGGTACCCAGCTTTTCATGTTTTACTGGTCCATTCCTGAAAGAGTTCCTGGTCTGACAGTGATTTTTGCTGGTCTAGAACTGTTGGACCAGTGCCAGTGTGCAATGTTGCTTTAACCCTTTACATGCTTGTAGGCACCAATCATTTCAAAATACAATCATACACACAGGTTTCCCTGCAGTAATAACAGTGTTAAAGGTCCAGTTTACCTTTGGGAGCAGTGATTTCAAAA
The DNA here is from genome assembly GCF_964275005.1 of Diadema setosum. Lineage (NCBI taxonomy): Eukaryota > Metazoa > Echinodermata > Echinoidea > Diadematoida > Diadematidae > Diadema > Diadema setosum. The sequence goes on along the minus strand of NC_092692.1, from coordinate 4,519,512 downwards.
ATGTTCAAGATATCACATTTAATGCATATGTGTAGGTCTGTTGTATCATAAAACATCCTACCATATGAAATATTTGCCATAAAACCTAAAATAAAAGGAGATATCAGGATTTTTCTCAATAAACCGTAACTGTATACGGTTTAGTCTGGAAACATTTTTATTATAACTATTGTTCACATTTTGTGTATTTAACAACACTTAACATCCATTATACGGATTCAAATTTTGACAGTGGTTGTTTCTATCCCTAACTCACATTTTAGAATTATTTTAAAGCACTAATGCTTTCATCTGCAAATGGTAAATTATGCCTTTAACCTGTTGAGGACGAATCCCAAGTATACTTGGGCAAGCATCTATGGGAAATGTGTGTTGTAGCAAAATGAAACCGTCCTCAACGGGTTAAAGTTTGACCCAATCCAGTGACAAAGGAGACGAGTTGTTGGTATTTGACAAAAGTCTGATAACGAGATCAAAGAGTATAGGGCAACTCTGATCCCTTTGATACAGGGATGTCTGTTTACTTAGTAAGCCACAGAATGCCACATGTGTCCCCAATAGTTGTGTGCTGGACAGATTATCCGCGATAGGAGGGGCATTATATGGCTGTCACAGATTTCTGTCTGGACCGGGCGGGTCGATATTTTGATATGTTGCACAGTGTGGAGACTTGGATTAACTCTCTGCCGGTACCACTGGCAGCTACAGCACTTGACATGTGTATGGCACCTGTTAGTAGCAATGGGATTTTGAATGTTACACCTGTTCATTTATTAGACACAGCTCTCTTAACCTTTTAGGTTGGTTACCAAAGACTTATATGAGCATAAACAAGAAAAGATACATTTCTGCTAAAGTTGTATGCATAATGTAAAATATTTCCGTGAGGTCAGCTCTTGTAGTAATGAAATTTGTTTGTCAGGGAGATTTTTTTTTTTTTTTCAAATTTCATGGTTCAGTAGATAGAGGAGCACAGGCTCTCCACATGTAAACAGGCTGGCAGCAGTTTTGCTTGGTTGTACACTGAAAATACAGAATCGGAACATTTTTTTTGTTCTTCTTTTTTTTTTTTTATTTTGGTGTGGCAAACCACACAGCCTGAACTAAAAGAAGAATCGTATGCTGTCCATAATAGCCAGAAAATCTTTTGAGTTTATGCTGCAAACCCACCACACGGCACGTCGCCGACAAGACTGCTATGATTTACACCACATAATATGTGCCCATTCAGTGAAAGGGGTGGGGGGATTTAACTATCTGTGCCATTATAATGATCCAGTGTACTGAATGTAAATATTGCATTGTGTGTGCAGTGAGACATGTTAAAGGGATGGTACAGTATCGGTGGAGATGAGAATTGGGCCTATAACTTTTTGCGAGATACCAAGAAAACACTTATGATATAGTACAGAGCATACCATTTTAAGAGGAATTCAAAGTTTATTTGATGAAAATTGGGTTTGGAATGACTGAAACATCCAAAAATAAAGTAAAACAAAGCGTTCGTAATAAAGTGTGGGTCCCACACTTTATTAGAATCGTTCTTTTTTGGATATCTCAGCCATTTCAAAACCAATTTTCATCAAATAAATGTTGAATTCCTCATAGAATTACATGCTCTTTCATATTTCATAAGAGGTTTCTCATTATCTCACAAAAAAATGTTAGAAACCTGAAATTAGGTCTCAACCAAAACTATACAATCCCTTTAATTATAAACTATTGGTGAGCATAATACTTTTATGTTACCCACGACTTGTTGTATAAATATTGAAATCAAACATTAGTCAGAAAATCAAACTTAATCCTATCTCAAAATACACAATTCTGATAAGCTGATACGTGACTTATATTTGATTTTTATGCCTCCGCCACGAAGTGGTGCCGGAGGCATTATGTTTTCGGGTTGTCCGTCCGTCCGTCTGTCCATCCTTCCGTCCATCCGTCCGTCCTTCCGTCCGTCCGTAATGAATTTTGTGGACAGGGTAACTACCGAAACCTTTTTAGGTATCCTAATGAAACTTGGCATGTATGTGTATTAGGGGGTGAAGTTGTGCCTATCAACTTTTGGGTGCACATGCTCAAGGTCAAAGGTCAAAAGGTCAAGGTCAAATGCTTAAAATTTTACTATTTCCCCCATATCTATGCCATGCCTGAAGATATTTTCTTGAAACTTAGTGTATACATGTATTACTCAATCAAGATTCTCTAGTGAAAGTTTGGGATCATGCGGTCAAAGGTCAAGGTCAAGTAAAAAATGTGAAATTTAACTTTTTTCTCCGTATCTTGGAAATAGTTCAAGGTATCTTCATGGAACATAGTATATGCATGTACTGACTGGCAGTGATTAGCTAGGGAATTTGGGGTTCATGGGGTCAAAGGTCAGGGGTCAAAGGTCAAGGGCAACACTTCAAAATTTTACTATTTCCCTCATATTTGTGCAATGCCAGCAGGATTTTTTTTTTTTAAACTTGGTGTATGCATTTTTAACCTGATAGTGTAAAACTTGGTGTATGCATTTTTAACCTGATAGTGATTCTCTAGAAAGTTTTGTTTTTGTTTTTGTTTTTTGTTTTTTGCCAAAAAGGTCAAAAGGTCAAAGATCAAGTGAAAGTGCTGAACTTACTTCTTCCTCCATATCTCGGAAGTGGCTCAAGTTATCATGAAACTTAGTACATATTTATGCATGTTCTGCCTGACAGTAATTCTCTTATGAGTTTTAGGGTCAATGGCCAGATGAAAATGGTAACAATTTACTATTCAATACAGAAATTGCATTTTTTCTCCATACCTTGAAACTTACTCAAGGCATAAACTTATGAAAGGGTCAAAGTCAAGTTAAAGTCCTTCAATCCCCAAATACATGCTCTCCTATTCGTCCAATTAAACCTATGTCAAGGAAGGTGAACATTCAACACTTTTGTGACAAACATGTCATTTTGATATTTTGCTTGTTTTGTGAAAATGTAATCACACATTGTCCACATGTACTATAGACCTGTTAGGAGAATCATGCATTATGGCAGAGGCATACCAGTCGCCATAGCGACATTTCTAGTCTTGACTTAGTTTAATGGCATCTTTTCATGTAGCAGAACCTTGGAGGCATAATAATACTATAGTATTAGAAAAATCTGAGAAAGTTGCAAAATGAAGAGATTTTGGCTGAAAAAAACCCAGGTCTTTTGCTACTCGCTTAAAATTGAACAGTGGATATCATTATAAATACCAGCTTTAATGAATATTAACTTCTAGATCTTTTTTTATTGAAAATTTTTTAATTTTTTTAAAGCACGTTTGCATAATTTTTTTGAATCAATTCATTGTGAAAGAATGGTCTATCTCCTGCATGAGTGACTATCTTTTCAAAATTGATATTCTCAGAATCATGTTCCAACGCCTCACGTTCTTTAAACCCATCTAAGACCCCGTTTACAGTGAGTGAAAGGGCTGGGCTCGGCCTCGGCTGAGCCCGGCCTTTTCTCACTGTAAATGCAAACTGGGTTAAATGCGGTACTAAATTGTGACCGGCGCGCTCCCAATGATAGTCGTTTGCTTACAAGCAGAGCGCCACTACGACAAAATATTGAAAGGTTTGAATTAAAAGCCCGGGCCGAGCCCTCCACTGTAAACAGACAAAATTGCGGGGCCGAGTACCGCAATTGAGGCCGGGCTCAGCCTGGGTTCGGCCTGGGCTTGGCCCAGTTCTGCATTGTAAACGGGGTCTATGGCACTGGTGATTAGAAATAAAGTGAGATAAGATATGAGAATACTTAGAGTCTAGAGTACTTGCACATTCCAATTAGAAAATCAGCATCTAGTAATTTTATCAAGCTATTGTAGTAATTGTGGAGTCTCATGTATATTTACTGGTACATGATTTGTTTTAGCTGCATAGTTACATATCAATTGGAAAACTGCTTCTCATCTACAGGGACAACAGGGTATAAATGAATTATGATTTTTTTTCTAGCCACGATGACTGTTTTATGAGATCACATGCTGTATCAGCATAGTGAGCTGTCATTAGCTCACCATAGAAAATTGAATCATATATTTTGTTGAAGCTCTCATCCCGTGCTAAAGAAATGAATATATGACATTTTTAAATTTTATTTTCTATTTTGATGGTGATGGTGGTGGTGGGGGTTGTAGCGGAGTCAGAATGTGTTCTGGCAATGTTGCCATGTGATGTTCACCGGTAGGGCTCACTGGCATGAGCAGTCAAAGTAGAGCTAATTTGGGTGCCAGGCAAATGGAGGACCACAGTGGGTAGATAATGGGCCTTGTAAATGGGGGTTGGCGGTGGTTTGGTTGATGGAGGGGGGGGGGGGGGGGGAGAGAAAGAAGAGTTGAATGTGCACCATCTAGGTTGATTGATGAGGTAGAATCCTGGAGTCTTTACGGCGGTGTCTTGCCACATTTCCGGTATTGTCACACGTTTCTCGGTGTCTTCTCTCTTGAGAGCAAAATTGAGGCCATTTTTTTTTTGCTCCCTCCCATGGAGGATGTGGCCAGCTCCATTTGTATTTCTCATGGTTTCCCTTCAGCAGCATGCTGGAGGTGTTTTGGAATGTATACCTTTAAGCAGTGAAGGTACCAGACAATTCTATGCGCAGTTTTGCAGTGGATTTTGAAAGACAAATCTAATGTGTATGTATGGAGACATATTTTTACAATTGTCGTTCACAATTTTACATAACAAAACATTCATCTTGAATGTATGCAAGCAATTCACAATTAACATTAATTAATCAAACCAAAACATAATCAATGGGGTGAAATGAAGATCATAACACTCATTTCTTGAATGTATACACAAGTATACAATGTACACACACAGAAATATGCTCTTTACCTATAACCTAACCCCCCCCCCCCCCACCGTAGTTCTACGGTTTCCGCTAACAGCCTAATCCTACACTTTGATAAATTATAATTAGTAATGGAGTTCCATTATGTATTTATGCCCTGTATGAATGAATGAAAGTGCAGGCCATTAGGTGTTAGCAGTGAGCAAGAGAGAAAAAAAATCACATAAATTTGAGCCATTATGAAACTAATCAAGTTCTGTAAAGGCCCCAACCGCACTCCATTAATCTCACTGAACTACTGAACACACACAACCACACACACACTTCACTCATGTAAATATGGTCGTGGGCATTTCAGTGAGTTTAGAAAGAGTTGGTTGCTGGTGGTTTGAGGGGTAACCCATCAGGGCCGGGGATAATCATGTTGCCAGAATTATCATCTTGTCTTCCGTAAGTATTAAAGCAACAACAAATTTTAAAGTCATATATCCTGTACATGAGAAATATTACGTAAACTGGTAAAATTTGATAAATGTGTACAATGTCAGTGCAAAATGACAAAAATATGGCATTATAAAACAGAAACTTCCAAGATGTGTTGCAAACTCATTGATGAATTACAAATTAGCAAGTTAGATACTTCTGTTACTTCTGCAAATCTGCAAAAAAAAAAAAAGGTATATGATGGAAATATGGTTCAAAAGGAAAGAGAAATTTATATTCTACAGAGCAAATGCCAGAAATGATAATGATAAAGGACATTTATATTGCACAGCTACTGTAATAATACACTCTAATGCGCATTACAAAGTAATAATCATGACATACACAATTCAAACTTAAAATTCATTGTTCAAAAGATGAGTTTTTAAACTGGTCTTACATTCATTAACTGTAGCTGCTTGCCTTACAAACAGAGGGAGGTTATTCCAGAAATGAAGGAAAAACACTAATTATATAAAAAGATACCGAGCCAAATCATAGAAATACATGTTTCTTGGAATTTGTGGCCGTAAGTAAAAGGGTTAATTCTGCTCCCTATTTTTTCATTGTATAGTTGTTGTTGTTGAACACATCTCTCTTTCTCTTCACGAGTCATGTCTGTCACAATTCTCTCGTGTCAAACTGCAAATTCCTGTTCTTTTCTGATTTCAATTGCAATGCTGCGTGCAGCAATCCCTGATTGCAATGGGGTACCTTAGATTGGCTTTCCAAGACGAGCACAAATGTCCTCCATTGGCCTCGTGATTCCTTCATCTTCAGCCCGTGATCATCCATGCTGCGAACCTGCCCCAGGTCTCTCTTGCTCTACCTGGGACTAGCTATCGACTCAAAATGATTCCAATGAGAGGGTGATCGTATGTCTATCCCATTAAGCTAGATTACATTCAGGTAGCAGCAACACGCAAATTAATGAGCTAGGGTGGGGGGGGGGGGGGGAGGGGCCTGGCATTCAGTGTCTGTATGATGAATTCGGGATGTCCCCTCGCATTTACCATAATTCCAATTAGCGTGTACCTGGTATTGGGTGACTCTCCCCAGAGGGGATAAGGTGGCATGTCCAGTAAATGAAAATTACATACAGACGGGAACATTATTATGCAGTTACGTCGTGTGGCAGGCCAGAGTGAAAGAGGTAAACAACATTTGCCGAGTCACCTGAAATGAACGGAATCAGCACACAGCATAAACACATTTGCAGTGGGGTGTAACTTTTCTTGCTTGCCTGCATTTTTGCTTGGCTTCTTATGATCAATTAACCATCATTATCTGCTGCCTTTCTACCCCCCCCCCCCACATCTCTTGATCTGGTTTCCTTCCACATATCAGCAGTCATGATGCTGAGGGGAGGGGGTTCCCAGCCCAATGGTGTTTTACAATTACAAGTGCCTTACTTTTAAGAGAAACATATAGCTGGTACCATCAATGAGAGATCAGTTTGCTCTTTTCTCACACTGCGATCACCCCCTGCCCTGCTTTGATCTAACCCAGGCACTGACCTCATTTTGACACTAGAAAAGCACTTGAAGAGCACAGACCTCGGCCGAACAGTTCATTTCCACCCATACAAGCATGCTGAAAATTGCCCAATTCTCCAATATTGAAGCTTTTTGTTTAAGTCATCAGCTTCCAGCTGCATGGCACCTCACCAAGCAGTGCACACACTTTATTGCACATTCATGCAAACCTTAAATATACGCAGCTTGAACTCCCAAGGTTATTGACCCTATCTGCAAAGAGATCAAAACTCGTTCAAAAATTCATAAAAATTCCCAGACCACTACCAAAATGCAATCATCTGTTCCTTGTGTGTCATCATTGACTTTTCCTGTGAGTTTCATTCAAATCCATTCACAATGTTTTCGTTATTTTTCACACAGACAAACCAATGCTGAAAAACATCACATCCTTCCTTAGCAGAGGTAACAACTCAGAAACTACATGATAATACCCTGTATGTTTTTTTTATTTTTATTTTAAAGGGGAGATTCTGTTTCAGTGGCATGAAGCTATGAGAGATGGGGAGTGGCTATATTGAAGATTATACAACCCTAAAAAGAATGTAACTATCCAATTGGTCGATTACCCATCATGCAACATTTAGTTAAAAGTTCCATCGCACGCTGTGGCTGTCAGCTGTGCATTTTGTTTGAGCAAAAATGTATAGTGCATGGCTGACATCACCTATTTCCATTGACTCCCGTGTTGAACTCACAATTGACTCGAAGTTTTTGTTGCATCACACGGCTCTGATGTCACAATAAAGAAACATTTACCACGATGCACTCAACAATTACAAGTGCGCTTTCAAGTGCGTACTTTTGTTACTCATTTTTGTAAACAACTTCAATCGATCGGCTTCGCGTACGTACACGGTGACTGCAACTGTGCGGCTACTCATTTGTCTGTCACGGAAAATGGTTGCCATTTCTGTGCTAGATTGAAGAATCTGTGAGAACCACATCTGTTGACATTCGAGGTGTTGTATAAAACAAATAGTGTATGTTCTTCACTAGTGCCGTAGAACAAGATTTCGCACTCGGTGAAAGATGAGGCGCACTATTCAACTCAACTTCGCCTTGTTGAATAGAGTGCCTCTATCTTTCACCTCGTGTGAAATCTTGTACCTTCGTACTTGTGACCATTCACTATTTGTATACTACACACTCCATACCTGCATATTTCATCACGTCACAATCACATGACTTGACGTCATAATTTTAGTGGGGAGATTTGATAGGGGTGGGAAGAGGATGTGGAAGGAAAGAGTAGTGATTTTTCTTCTATGTTAGTATTCGCTTTGACTGTTTTTTTATTCGCCCTCCCTTATTTGTTGCTATCTGAGGGTAAAATCAGCACTTAAGTTTTCACGAATTAGCCAGCTCTTTTAAAATAGCAAAGTCAAGTCCATATAGAAGTGGAGATTTTGCATTACTTCATTTCTATGACTAACCGTTCAATGCTGTTCTGATGTAGTGCCAGCCCAATTCAGAGAAAAGCCATGTTTGTTAATCTCATATCGTCAACAAGACCATTAGTGGCTAATTACAGGAAGGTTGCTGTGTTTACAAGCCGTTTGAGGTCAGGTATGGGCATTTAGTGCAATTACGAGCAAGAGAAATTGAACTCATCCGGCACTGAATTTACAATGATCTTAACATAAAAACAACACCAACTGATTATAACTCAAATATACATGAATCACCTACACTGTGCTGCAAGTAACCAGGGTTGGTATTCTCAAAGATTGATGTTTTTACTTGCCCTACATAGGACTTCAACATCACAAGACGAGGAAAAATAACTTTTTGTGTTCTATTTGATTGTTGCCATCAAATTAGTATGATGATCTAGATCTGTAGAAACAAGACCTTTAGCCATGCGATGTACATATCTCATGTCGCTAAACCCAGGACAACCTGCGAGCATCGATTCCGTAATCTTGGCATAATCCAGTTCTGCATGAAAAACTTTGGGAATGTTCCATCATGTATGTATGAGTCACAGAATGGGCGTCAACACATACCAGTGTGTAGAGACCTCCGTCAAGGACAGTGATTTTCCCTGTTTATTAGCATTAATAGAGGTCTTCCGAAGGTATTTCACGCAAGCTCTGCTTTTCCAAGGTCGCATCATCTTCAATTACTATTCAACATGTACAAAATGTAAAGAGTCGATGTACTGATTGAATAAGGACATTTAAACTGATTTGAAAATGTGCATTTGTGACCCGCGACAACGGTTTCAGGCAAAAGTTGCGTGAGCAAATTCCCTCCTAGGCGGGTTACAAAGATTTTGACCATTATTCTTGTCAATTTTGGTTTTTTTACAGAAACAGAATCTTTGATATATGTGATATCTACACTAAGCTTCATGACATAAGACTAAGTTTTTCCTATCAAAAATGGAATTTTAAACACCCTATATTGGATCACACTCGTCAGTTTCGTTCTTCTTTTGAACGCCAAGAAGCCCAGTGTTGTTACGGCGCAGTGTCTCGCGTGCGATTGGCTAGTGCACCGCACACATTTACATAGTTCGGTTTTCGCAGCATTTCAGGACTGTTTTGTCCATGCGTGCATGCTCCATTGTTGTTGTTACAATAGATACGCTCGTTCCGTAGTGTATGCTCTTCATTTGGGTTTTTATATCCGAACTTTTCTATCGCTATGTTCGACCACCAGAAGTGAAACAAAAAGTGAACAGCAGGGCAGACTTCCAACATGAAAAAAAAATATGTGGGGAACGTTATTTGAACGCATCAGAGTCTGAGATCGCCATACAAATTGTGCAACATTCGATCAGAAACTCACCTGTCAATTGCGGCAAAATGACATTGCAGCAAAAAAGAAACTTGCAATTCTCTAGAAACTATGTGCTCGTAGTAAATATGACAGTAGGTTGACTCAAAGGACAGTGGAGGAGAGGAAGGGAGCGGTCATAAATGACCAATACTCAAATAATTAACATCAAAATTGCACCAAACTAAGTAGTCGTGTTTGTTTATTTGTTTTTTTTAAATATTAAATAAACACCACCACATAATGCAACACATGCACGGCTTGACAGCTTTAGCAATTTTCTGCCTTCGATAGATTCCCAATGATGAAAAAACAAATAAACCACAATGAAAACGCGATTCGCAAAGACGTGGATACTAATGCGCCACCCGCTTCTGTTTATGTGTATGGCGTGTGGATGCCATTAGCTTTGAGTAATGCGTGCACCATACACACGTACGTACGACAGCAAGCTTGCAATTATTGTATCCGCCATTTTGAAAGACGTATTGGTAAACAAACCAAAGCAAAGCAAAGCGTAGGAAGTGGGCAACGTGATTCATTGAAAAAGTGAATTTTCAAAATTCCTGACTTTTGCCTGAAACCGTTGTCGCCGGTCACATTTCTAAAGCAAGGTCATCTATACCATGTACTAAGGCTATGTAGAAATCATGCTTGTCATCAATGGCCTTGCATATTCTACTACTCAAGACAAACCCATTACCCATGGTACATTGTGTACCTATGGTACTTTTGACAGCCCAAACTATTCAGCTGTACCACCGAGTATCCCATGGTGCTTTGGGAGAGAGAGAGAGGAGACTGGAAATGAACCTAGGAATACTAACAGGCTGTCAGCTTTATGCACTGGAACCACCGTGGCCATCTTCTTTTGCTATTGTTGTTGTTCTTAATGTTAAAATCAATTGATGTGTTCTTGAGTGAAGCTGACAAAATGTCAGGTCTAAGGCCGAAACGTAAGAACATGGATGGCATGCATGCGCCGTACTGATCCCCGCGATAGCTGGGTAGGACTACCGTAATGGGAGCCCGACGGCTCATGTTTTTTGAGCGCCAGAAAGAGGCAACCAGCAAATCTGACGTTTGACCTGCAAAAGCCATCCGAGATGAGAGAAAATCAATAGACTCTTGCAGAATAGGAGCAAGGCTAAAGTTTGGCGGTAGGTGGGGGGGGGGGACGAGGGGGGGGGGGCGGATGAGGAATGATGGATGAATTCTACTCGGGCTCTCCTCTTCCGACTCCTTTCCCTTTGCTTTGGGATGGGGTTTCAATCCCAGTCAATCCAGTCACTCAAATTGACCAAAAACAAAAAGGAAATAAAGCTGAGCAAAGACAAAAATACAGCAACAACATCAACAAAAGCCTCGAAGGACAAGAAGGTGGGGATAGATGTTGCTTCTTCATTTGGGATTGAATTTGCGAATTGGCCATATCTACTGCAATTTCTATGCATCATAGAGACTGTACCAATGAGCCCCATGTTCTGAAGAGTGTGATTACATTTTACAGAAATTAGGTTAATGGGTCTTTAAGAATCTGAAATGGAGCATTTCTCCTTCCTGCTGCTCAGATAATGAGTATGTGTGACTTAAGCTAATTGAAGGAGATTCAATAGGACGTACAGCAAGGTTGAAGTGAAGGCTGCTACTCGGAAATTTCACATGTGCACACTTACAGCAATCCTGCAATTTTGATGTAAGATACCAAACCATGCGATACAAAAGAATACAAACTCACACACACATATATGCACAAAAATGTTGTTAAGGCCAGTGTTATATTTATGCAATACTTTTAATACTGTGCTGGAAGTCAATTTTGATGTGAACTTAAAGTCTCACTCTGCTGATATCACTTGTTGAGCATCAGTAATAACTTTAGTGAAATTGTTTTGAGAGATGGAATAGCAGATAGATGTACATTATAAAAGGATATGCCTCATAATTCTTCATTGCATTATGTTGTTTATTCTGCATGCTCTTGAGGCAGCCATAGTAACCAAAAGTAACACCCTTTATGTATTCACAAATATTTCTTTGCAGTTGTCTTCTTTTTGTTTTTTCATGGCATCAACCAGAGGTCAAACCACACAATTTACGTGATACTTAAGGGGAGATAATCTATGTATCCAAAGCAAAAGCCTGTATGCAAAGACTAGCAGAAGTCTTACCTCCACAGCGCTGTATCAATAGGTAATGGCAGGGGTGTGTGAATTTGCACAGAGATCTTGCTTCTTCCACTCCCCGGGCATTTCGCTTAGAGATGGTCCACCCACGTCCATTGAATGCACGCGAGTTTCCCTCCAAGTCCCGAGTGCTTTCGGCCGACTATGAACCCCCATGCACAATTCGTCACAGCTGGCACGCCAAATCAAAACAAGCAGGGCATGATATTTGCAATGGGAGTGAGAAAGCTGTCCACATATTGCCTTCATGTATTATATGTTTGTGTGTGGGTGTGTGTTGTTGTTGCTTTACTTTCTTTCTCATTCTCTTGGGTTTGCCGTAGCTCCTGGGGTCAAGTGGGCTGTGAAGGTAACTGGACAAGGCTGGAGGAAGTGGGAGAAAGGTCAAAGTCATAAAATGCCGGACGGGAGAACAAAAACCATCATGAAATGTTTCCCCTTCAAATGAAAAATATGTCAAAATCAATTTGATATTCCACCCTGCATGTATAATACATTCTCTCCCCCCCCCCCATAGTACACAGATAAAGAAGACAGGGGAGAAAGAGAGATAGGGAGAGAGATAGGGAGATAAAAATATCTAGGGAGAGAAAATGCAGAAAGTTGAAAATATACCATATAATAGAGGGAGCAATTACTTGTGTAATTGATTAAATATCATATCATCAGATCTAATAAGTGAAGGATAATGTTGGATTATTACAGCTGTCAAAGATTTGATGGCAGTTGTTAGAGAGCATAATGGCTGAAAATCATTTCTAGGTGGATAAGAGAGAGAGAGAATATATATATATATATATATTCTCTCTCTATATATATATATATATTCCTTTGAGTCTTGTAGAAGCATAGCAGTCAGGGGCTGAATGTCATCATTATGCATCTCAGGCTTGAGCTTTTTCCCTGATATCAATAAATTTATATGTCCTTGACATTCGGTGATTATACTACTTTCCTTTACCATATATAACATTTGCAAAATGTTGCTTGTAACAAGCAGTGGCTTACAAATGTATGTTGTGTATATGTTCAATGTGCTATCTTGATAAGATATTAACATGTAGAGGTTATAGCCCAATTTGTTGAACTAACAACGTATTGCATGCGCTGTACTGGTTCAGATTCGAAAGGCTTCGGGCCCCCCCCCCCCCCCCCCCCCCCAATGAAGCTATACGTATGTGCTAAGTATGCCATCGTAGTGTCAACTGTACAATTTTGACATCTGTCACTTGTAACATTCTGGAATGCCACAAAATAACTGAAAGATAGTTTGGGTTTTAGTCAGATATCAATTTTACTTTGGAGCATGGGGCAACTTACTGTTGTATGGTTCTTGCTCAATTTGACTTTTAAGGCTTATTTTGATGATTTCTTTTTCCGAAGGGAGAGAAAGAAAACAAATACTGGTTGTTGGCTTTGCAACACTGCAGAAAATCTGCCCAAATACACTAATAATCATTGATAAAAAGTGAAAACTGCCAAATGGAATCTTAATCCATACAATGGGCTGTAAATCCTATCACCTTTATTCCATTGATGGGAATCTTCCCACATGCTTTGCAGCTTTGATGAATCTCTATCGGGTGTAGTCCCTCACCTACTTCCACAAAGAGTGAGTAGGCGTCACTTCTGCCCCTTCCCCCCCCCCCCAATAACCTTCCTCTCACAAGCCATTGGGTTTCTGTCAGGTAGGCCAGAGTAATGTGATGGGGTTGAAGAGAGATTCAGTAAGCAGTCAATCTGAGGCAGGCCTAGAGGGCTCGCGGGTGAAGAAATGGGGATGTGATCACATTAAGGTAGCTGATAATTTGATTCCAGTCACCTCTGTAACTCCAGGAATCCAATAAAAATGTTATCAACTTTGGCGTAATGAGCCTTGAAGTTCCTTTGCCCCTTCTCTGCGTTGCCAAATAATCACATTTTTATTTTTATTTTTGCATTTAAGACAAATCTGACACTTTGCCGAAGCCAAAAAAATAGCTGAGAAAGGAAAATTGTTAGTTTCCAGAAATAGGAGGAGGAGGGAGAAGAAGAAGAAGAGGTCGCAGAAGGAAAAAAAAAAGAAGGAAGAGGGATATGCAAAATGAGGATGAAGAAAGATGAGGAAGAGATGGAAAAGGAGATTGAAGAAGAAACGGGAAAGAAGATGGAGAGGAAGGAAGAATGTAAGAAGGAAAAAAAAAGAAGAAAAAGTAGGAAAGAGGGAAGGAAAAGAAAGAACAACAGGGCAAGCAGGTGGAGACAAAAATGAAAGAAAAAGATGACGGTAAGAAGAAGGAGACAACAAAGAGAAAAATGGGAAATGGAGAGGAGATAAGAGGAAGTGGGAAGCCAATTCTACATTTTATTTTGTTGAAGGAAATGTAATCAAATTGAGCAGAGCCGTGTACTAGATCAATGTAAGTTGACTGATACAAACGCCTTATGATACTCACAGTAAAAGCCAGTCCCATCCAGTCGAGTAGCAATCAAATTTTGCAAGTGGTAGCAGTTTTGTTGAGATCATTCCTGAAATTATGTTCTGAAAATGTTATGAAAATGTTTACAGTAAGTAAAATATGTTGAATATGCATTATTATGCAATGAAGATAAAAATATGTCGGCACAATTCCCTTTGATCTCACCTTTTTACTGAAAGTATCAAGACAAGATTGTGTTAGGATGATATAATTGCACTTATTTGCTGATGCTAGACTGAACGTAAACAGTAGAGATAAAATCTGTGCAGGGATAGATTAACGTGTATTCTGTTGCAGGGGGCTGGTGCCTCTCTCATCACATGTTGCCATTTCTTGTGCATTAACATTTTTTAATGAGAGAATAGGATGGATACATCGAGCATCTCCACTTGAGATAGATTCTTCGTCGCCTGGTGACATCCCCACAGGGTGAAGCCTAACTGGTGTGTATCAGAGTGAGTTGTATCTCCAAGAGTCCACGGCAAGGGAAGGGGAATGAGTCGATGTTGAAGTGGATGGAAGAGGGGCGAATGGTGGATGGACGGGGGGGGGGGGGGGGGGGGAGGGGAATGGGATGATGGGAAGAGGAGGTTGCTGTCATGCTCTTTGAAAGGAGAAAGCATTCTTGAGAATGTAGCACACATGCATGTTAGGGGGAGTTCATAGCAGGTCATATTGGGACAGCTCTCAGCAGGCACAGCAATGACGAGAGGAGAAAAAAAGGAAGGGTTTGAGGAGGAAGAACGGTGGGAGGGGCGAAGGGGAGAGATGAGGGAGATGGATAACATTTCTTTTTTTGGAAGACTTTTTCCATTGGACTGACTTCAACCTCTCCATTGTGGATGAGATGGTTGGAATAGAGGGATAAGGATTGCAATTTGTACAAGTGACTTTCATTACAGAAATGGGGGCAGGCAGCAAATATAAATCTGCATTTTGGGATAATTTTTCCCTCCCCTGCTCAATTTGCAGACAAATCTATCCGCATGGTAGCTCATCTGTAGCTGCCCAAATGCAGCGTGGGTGGTTATGTTTCATTTTTGGGGAGCCATTCAGGAAAATGCGTCTTCCCCAAAGAAATGTGGGAATGTGTACCCAAAATGAAGGTGAAGATCAGATTGCTGGAGTAAGCTTGAGCTTGTCGAACATGCGATCTACCTTCTCTTGCCAACTGAGGAGGAGAAGGAGAAAAGCAAGAAAGATGGAGGATCACTTTGGGCCTCTAATGCCCACGTGAAGTCTCTCGAAAGATTTTTTTTTTTTTTTGTATATTGGTAAGCGCAGGTGAAGAAAAAGGCATAGCCACAATTTTCGCAAATACAATCTCCTTTGCTGGAAGTTCTATGGGAACAACCTCGACTCTTGCTTTAACCCTTCACACACCCATGCAACTATAGCTGTTCCTTGCAAAGTTATGTCATCAGCATTCGGTTCATTCCACCACAGTTAGGCAGTTCACTCTAGTATAGTATGCATGGCAGGGCCAGAGTACAACTTGAAGGCCATTTGTGAACGATGGGGTTTACATGGATTAGGTAACCTCTAAATCATAGAAACCTAATTTCTGGACAATATTTCACCAACGTGCAAAGAAAGCGAACATGGTGGATGCCTGAGTTCATGGCTGCGGGGGGGGGGGGGGGGGGGTGCTGGGAGAAGGAAAGTAAGGGTTAGACAAAAGATTGAAAGAGAGAAAGAGAAAAGAAAATGAGAGAGAAAAAACAGTAGGGTAGGGAGAAGAGAAGAAGGAGAGGGATTGACAGGAATGTGGGAAGAGGGAAGAATGAGTAGGAAACAGAGCTGGAGGAAAAAGTCACTGCCCATTCTTCACCATGCCATCCACCACTTATAACAGCTCTCATCCGCACTCGTCCAGGAAGAGAAGAAGAAAAAAATTGGCATTTCCGAGGCAAATGGCTGCTAAGCATCGATTGCCTTTCCCCCAGTGTCCACATATGATGCATTGTTATGAGGGGGGAAGTGGTCAGCCTCCCATCATCTTCCAGTGAGAAAACAAGAAAAACAACCCATTTTGTGAGTTATCGGGAGCAGGAAATCTGACTTGGATATTTAGTGGACTTTATTGGGGTGCCCCGCCGAGCCTTTGCGAGCGTGTCTGGATTGAGAAGGCACAGCGTTTGCAATTCTAATGACGCACGGCTCACGAAGCTGCGATCAGCATGCTGGAGCATACGAAAAGGGGGGGGGCGGTTAGGGGGAATGCCGTGAACACAAGCCGTGAAGTATTCCATTCAGATTGATGGTCTGTGAGCTTGATTATACAGCAGCTGAGGGGAAGATATTGCAGCTTCTCTTTTCATCGTATATAGTTGTCATATTGGGATGTGAAGACTGCACAGTCGTTTGTAATTACATCCAGGGGTGTCTCGAAGCTTGATGGATGATATGATATCAAGAATCATGGTTGGAGTCCTCCCCCACACCTTTGTTTGTTCGCAGATGGATTTTACAAATGAAAAGAGTGTCAACTCGGAATCATTTGTGGACTCATTTGCTATGCAATACTATACCGACAAATTAAAATTGTCCATTATGATAATTAATTGGTCAAATCTCTTCAATTCTTTCTCAATGTTATTAGGATGATATCTTTAGACAGTTCTGAAAGCCATTTAGTTTATACCTAAAAATGTTCATACCATTGCTATTTCCCCTCCTGTACTTAGAATGGGGAGGGGGGTTGCAAACAAACCTGGTTTGATCGAGTTTCATTAATTCTTTTAATTGATCGGCAGTGGATCGTGAGAGATCAGCTGGTGAATGAAGGCTGCATCTGGGCCTGCAATCAGAACTAAATTGGGAGAGCAGCATTTTGAGGGGCGGGAAGAAAAAAGAGACAAATGAAACAAAAACACTGAGAGAAGACTAGGGTGGAAATATTTCCAAAGGCCATACATGAATAAATACAAAAATCCTGATCACACACTGCAGTCGTAGAAATGTCAATGTGTAAAGAGAGAACTAGAGTGGTAGATTGATACAAGTGTACATACATGACAGATAGATAGATAGCTGCATATATATATATATATATATATATATATATATATACATACATACACACATACATAGGTAGGTAGATAGATAAAGAGGTAGATAGATAGATAGATGCATACATACATATATATATATATATATATATATATATATATATATATATATATATATATATATACATACCATACATACATACAACATACATACATAGGTAGTAGATAGTAAAGAGATAGATAGATAGATAGATAGATAGATGCATACATACATCACATACATACATACATACATACATACATACACACATACATAGGGTAGGTAGATAGATAAAGAGATAGATAGATAGATAGATAAAAAAAAGATAGAAAAAAATAGATAGATGATAGATAGATGGATTATATACCTGTAAAAGTAGAAATTTTGGCAGTGTGAAAATTTTCATGCATTTGTTGCAACCAGAAGCCAAGACAGAAAGCACGAAAATATTTTGCATGCCATTTTTCCCCAGTAAATAATGTCCTGATTTTGCAGAATAAAAACACAAAACTCATCTTAGCCGGCCTAGGCATGAAAAATTACACATGCGAAAATATGAATTTTTACAGAATATGAATATATATGTTGTATATATGAGGAAAGACAAGGTAAGAAAATGCTATTTGTTGAAGGGCAGAACAAGTTTCTGATTTTTATGGGATCTTAGAGATTATTTTATGCTGTGTGATTTGACATAATAATGTCAGGAATGTGATAGTTTGATGAATTCCATGAAACTGTTTGTTTGCAGATATCTTTAGATTGTGAAGGATGATTGCCCAGCTTGATCACCACTTTTATTTCAAATTTACACCCATCGTGGCCTCATCCATGTAGTATCCCAACTGTAGATTTATAGATATATTCACTAAATAATTGAAAAAAGGTAGTCTTTGACATTTTATTGATTGTCATGGTGAGACAGGCAGTGTTACTTCATTATCAAAACTTGAGGAGAACTTCTGCCAGTTTGATGTAGTGATTTCCTGTGTATTTAATCCAGCTCTGAATTTTATCTTCATTTCTTTCTAAAAACTGCATAGCAATTTCGAGCTCTCTGATGGGGAAAATGTCATGGCCATACTGTTTTTCCTCTTCATCCTTAACCCCTCAGTCCCGCTATGTGGGAAAGTTAGTGAGATTTGCTTAAGAACAGTTAGCCATTGGAAGTCATAGAGTTAACTCAGCTTGTCTGCCACTGTGTGTGTGATTACTGTGTATCATGCATATGCATGCAATCAACATGCAAATTTTCATGCACTCCGCAGGGTTGAGAACAAGCCGCTCTTGCAAGCGCCGCGAGAAGCTCGATATATAGACTATCCTCAATCTGCGGTGGATTTTCTGTTTCCTCCGCAGCGCTCCGGATAGCTTAATCTTTCGGCTGGGATATGGGCCCCCCCCGAGATTGAATGGGGCAATGATGCATGGCTGAGATGAGTGCTGGGGATAAGACAGAGAGCGCCGCGTAGTCGTGCGATAAGAGTCAGAGCTCAGTCGTTTGAGGAGCTTTCCCCCACAAATTCATCCAGCAAAAGCACAAACGACGTTCTGCCAAATGTTCTGCAAATTGCAAGATGCAGCCAAATCCTCTCCGTTAATAAATAATCAGATGACTCCTGTTGGTAAGGCCAAAAAAAAAAATTGTTTGTTTGCCCTTAATTGTCAAACCCAAGAGGGTCGGTAGGTCGGTTTTTTTTTTTTTTTTTTTTTTTTAGTACAGGGTACCCTTTTTTCCATGTCAATGCACTCAAACTCCACGAGATTCATTCAAATTTACGTCTTGCCAGTGCCCGGTACGCGAGGCAGAAACACTCACTGACAAACACTTATAACGTTCATCTTTGTTAAATTTGCAAACAGCTCCAAAAAAAGTACCTTCCAGTGAGATGCTGGCAACTGAACTCCAAACAGTTTTGGTGCCATGACAGCTGGTAACGGATGCTGCAAAAGTAGCCATCTTGTGAAGGGCTGCACACTAACCCATTTTTTCTGCCGGTCCGACCTGTCTCTGTCGGACCGGTAAATGCCCCGTTTTACCATTTTTTAAGGTCCGAACAGAAAATTTACCGGTCAAGAACGACAACATAAAAAACATTAAATGACTTGCAAACTTATTTTCTTGTTTTTTTATGGATGTAAACCCCTCCCCATGTACATTTTACAGATTAATTTTTTTCAAACTGCATTATTTATTGCACAAGAAATTCAAAAATAAAGACAGGAAAAAATTAGAATGTTTGTTGTGATTAGTGTAAAATGATAATGAACAAAATCGGATTGTATCAAATGCGTTTGTGACTTTTTCTAAACATCAGCGCACGAACTTGCTGCGTAACCTGCTCTTGGTGGTCAGTTGGATTGCGATGATTTAATGAATTATTTTAGCTGTGATATTTTCTGATGCACGCGATACAAGGGGTTCTTTATTTTTCTCCCGATAATCTCTTCGCATTTGTGCTGCGTTCTTGAAAGGTACACGACATGCAGGGCCGAATTCGCAATCCTTTTGCGCCCATTTCCACCTCAAATATTAGCGGGATTGTGACGATTTCATAAATTACTTCGGATGTAATCTTTTGTGATGCACGCACCAGCTAGAATGGTTGAAAATGCGTTCTTTATTTTTCTCCCATAATCTCTTCGCATTCCGTAAATGCGTTCTTAAAAGTATACGACACGGCCAAAAATCATGATTCTTTTTGCGCCTATTGTTTCCTCAAACTTCAACGGGATTGCGATGATTTTATGAATTATTATTCGGCTGTAATCTTTATGATGCACGGGCCAAAAGGGGTTGAAAATGTGTCCTGTATTTTTCTCCTATAATCTGTTCGCATTTCGTACATGCGTATACGACACGCCGAATTTACGATCCATTTAGCGCCTATTTCTACATCAAATATCAG
Organism: Diadema setosum; assembly: GCF_964275005.1. Lineage (NCBI taxonomy): Eukaryota > Metazoa > Echinodermata > Echinoidea > Diadematoida > Diadematidae > Diadema > Diadema setosum. Next base: position 4,499,291 of record NC_092692.1, on the reverse strand, counting down.
CGGAATTGCGTTATTTCGTTAATTATTTCGGCTGTATTCTTTGTGTGTATTATTACATGCACCAGATGGGGTGAAATGCGTTCTTTATTTTTCTCCCGATAATCTCTTCGCATTGTGCAATGCGTTTTCAAAACTATACACTGCATGCAGGGCCGAATTCGAGATTCTTTTTGCGCCTATTATTGTTTACTCAAATTTCAACGGGATTGCGAAATTTTCATGAATTACTACTCGGCTGTAATCTATATGATGCAAGCGCCAAAAGGGGATGAAAAGGTGCTTTAATTTTCTCCCGCTAATCTCTTCCCATAATTCGTACATGCGTTCTTAAAAGGTATACGACACGGCCGATTCACGGTCTTTTTTGGCTCCTATTTCTGCCTCAAATATCAGCGGGTTTGTGGCGATTTCATTAATTACTTCGGATGTAATCTTTTGTAATGCACGCACCAGAAGAGTAAAAATGTGTTTTTTATTTTTTCTCCCGATAATCTCGTCGCATTTGTGCATGCGTTTTGATAACCAACACGGCATGCAGGACTAAATTCAAGATCCTTTTTGCGCCTATTATTTTCTCAAATTTCAACGGAATTGCGTTGATTTCATGAATTTTTATTCGGCTGTAATCTTTTATGATGCACGTACCAAATGTGTCCTTTATTTTTTTTTTTTCTCCTCTATAATCTCTTCGCATTTCGTACATGAGCTTTTGAAAGGTGTACGACCGCGGCCGGCCGAATTCATGATCCTTTTTGGGACGATTTCTACCTCAAATATGTAAGCGGGACTGCGATGATTTCATGATTTTTTTTTTCTCCCTAGTATTATCTCTTCACATTTTGTGCATGCGTTCTTAAAAAGTACACGGAAGGGCCGATTTCGTGATCCTTTTTGCGCCTATCTTCATTGTGAGATCATTCTGAATGAAATGAAAATATTCATTTGTGAAATGACTGTGTAAAATGAAACTGAACGCAATCAGATCCATTTACTGTATCGCTGAATATCGAATATGTTTTTACTTTTCTAAAAATCGACACAAGTAAATTAGTTTCTAACATGTCAACTGCCCACGCTGCTGCGAAGCCGGATCGGATCGTGAGTAAAATGACCCAGAAATGCGTGCGCTTCTAATTCTATCAATGCTTCAATGTCTGGCATGACCGCCGATCGCAAGCAACAGAAAAGCAGTTACACTGTACATGCTTTGCATGTATTGCATGGCATGGCAGTGTGAGAGCAGCGCCAATGCGCAAGCTAGCGCGAATAACTGGTCGCCAGTGTGCAGCCCTGTACTAAGTGCATGTATACATGCAATGATTGGATTTCGTGCGCGTGCACGCATGTGAGCCAAAAAGGTAGCTACATTGTAGCATGCAATGCATGCTATAAAACGTAGCCTGTGGACCCGCGCGGCCCGAACACAATTACGACGGGTCGATGAGATGAAAAAAAAAAAAAAAAAAAAAATTTTAAGACTTTTTTTTATTCTTTCTCTAGCTTAAAATGGATAATTTTGGGTTTAAACATCCACAAATTTGTAGAAGATGAAATTTGTGGAAAAAAATAAACGTGAAAAAAAAAAAAAAAAAAAAAAAAACGCGACCCGAAATTTCCGTGATTTTCGGTCGGTCGCGAAGGGCAAACAAACCATTTTTTTTTTGGCCTAATAGTACAGCTGCTTTGCCTACTGGTAATGCTTTGAATAAACTACTTTTACTCCTACAACTACTACTTGTATGACTGCCACTTTTACTACAAATACCAGTGTTGATACCAACACTACTACTTCTACATACAAGTTTGACTTCTAACTACTACTTCTACTACTACTACTACTAGTACTGCTGCTACTTCTACCACTACTACTCCTGCAACAATAACAACAATAAAATCAACAACAACAACAACAACAACAACTACTACTACTACTACTACTACTACTACCACTACTACTACTACTACTACTACTACTACTACTACTACTACTTCTGCTACTACATTTACTACTAGCATTGTAGCAATATAACTTCTACTTTTACCCTATTCATCTTGCATTGCTTCTGGGTTAAGGTTGCTAAAACTGTTGTTTCAATTAATTTCACTGAAAGGAATTTTATTTGCACTACTTTAACTTCTACTTCTTCTACTTCTGCTTCTACTTCTACTGCTTTTGTAACTGGGATATCTTGTGCCCTTTTTTCTTTTTTACTGTGGTACAGCAACTATCTTTAAATGTTAGTCTTGTATGTGGGGAAGTGCAGGAGCTGAAATCCAAGCTGACTCTGATAGGTTGATCCGTGCCATTTAACGTCTGTGGTTGCACACATGTGCTCTGCTTACTCCGAGCTGTCAGGAGGTATTCTGTGATGCAAGTCAGAATCTTCTGTGCGTATGTGTGTATGTGTGCGTGTGTGTTAGTGTGATATGAGTCACAGCTGACAATCTGTAGTTTTGTCCCTCCAGACATAGTTCTTACTTATCTAGATCACAGGCGGGCCCCTGATAGCGTACT